>NC_139522.1:10306417-11585167 GCF_947247035.1 Vipera ursinii
ACTATGAAAAGTGCAAATTGCAGATAGAGCTCAAATTTGAAGAACAAAGACATATTTATGTTCCACCAGTTCAGGGAAGCCCCCCAAAAAATGACTTTTTCTGATCTGATCTCTCCCTGTCGAGTTGGCCCAGGGCATAACTCGCATTTGTTAGGAAAAATCCCTTATACCATCAATCGTGCAAATTGCAGATAGAGCTCAAATTCGAAAAAGAAAGACATATTCACATTCCCCGGTTCAGGGAAGCCCAAAAAACATGAGTTTCCTGGATCTGATCTGTCCCTGTGGAGTTGGCCCAGGGCATATCTCACATTTCTTAGGAAAAATCACTTATACCATCAATAGTGCAAATTGCAGATAGAGCTCAAATTCGAAAAAGAAAGACATATTCATATTCCCCTGGGTCAGGGAAACCCAAAAAACATGAGTTTTCGGCATCTGATCTGTCCGTGTGGAGTTGGCCCAGAGCATATCTCGCATTTGTTAGGAAAAATTCCTTATACAATGAAAAGTGCAAATTGCAGATTGAACTCAAATTTGAAGAACAAACACATATTTATGTTCCCCCAGGTCTGGGAAGCCCTCCAAAATAGAGTTTTCTGGATCTGGTCTGTCCCTTTGGAGTTGGCCCAACTCATATCTCGCATTTGTTAGGAAAAATCCATTATACCTTGAAAAGTGCACATAGGAGATAGAGCTCAAATTTGAAAAACAAACACATATTCATATTCCCCTGGGTCAGGGAAGCCCAAAAAACATGAATATTTAGGATCTGATCTGTCCCTTTGGAGATGGCCCGGGGTATAACTTTATTTTGTTAGGAAAAATTCCCTTATATGATGTAAAGTGAAAATTGGAGATAGAGCTCAAATTAAAAAAAAAGACATATTCATATTCCACTGGGTAAGGGAAAGCGAAAAAAAATGAGTTTCCTGGATCTGATCTGTCTTTTTGGAGTTGGCCCAGGGCATATCTCGCATTTGTTAGGAAAAATCACTTATTCCATCAGTAGTGCAAATTGCTGATAGAGCTCAAATTCGAAAAAGAAAGACATATTCATATTCCCCTGGGTCAGGGAAACCCAAAAAACCCAGCATCTGATCTGTCCCTGTGGAGTTGTCCAAGAACATATGTCGCATTTGTTAGGAAAAATTCCTAATACAATCAAAAGTGCAAATTGCAGATTGAACTCAAATTCGAAAAAGAAAGACATATTCATGTTCCCCCCGGTTAGGGAAACCCAAAAATACATGAGTTTTCTGGATCTTATCTGTCCCTGTGCAGTTGGCCCAGGACATATCTCGCATTTGTTTGGAAAACTCCATTATACCATGAAAAGTGAACATAGTTAGTTAGTTCAAATTCGAAATTCGAAAAACAAACACATATTCATATTCCCCTATGTCAGGGAAGCCCAAAAAACATGAATATTTAGGATCTGATCTGTCCCTTTCGACTTTGCCCAGGGTATAACTCGCATTTGTTAGGAAAAATCCATTATACCATAAAAATAGGAGACAGAGTTGAAATTCGAAAAACAAAGACAAATTCATGTTCCCCCGGGTCAGGGAAACCCAAAAAAACATGAGTTTCCTGGATCTTATCTGTCCCTGTGGAGTTGGCCAAGGGCATATCTCACATTTCTTAGGAAAAATCACTTATACCATCAATAGTGCAAATTGCAGATAGAGCTCAAATTCGAAAAAGAAAGACATATTCATATTCCCCTGGGTCAGGGAAGCCCAAAAAAACATGAATATTTAGGATCTGATCTGTCCCTTTGGAGTTGGCCCAGGGTATAACTCGCATTTGTTAGGAAAAATCCCATATACCAGGAAAAGTGCACATAAGAGATAGAGCTCAAATTCAAAAAACAAAGACATATTCATATTCCCCCGGTTCAGGGAAGCCCAAAAAAACATGAATTCTCCAGATCTGATCTGTCCCTGTGGAGTTAGCTGAGGGCATGTCTCGCATTTGTTAGGAAAAAACATGAGTTTTCGGGACCTGATCTGTACCAAATAGAGCTCAAACTTGAAGAACAAACACATATTCAAAAAACAGAGATATATTCATGTTCCGTCGGGTCAGGGAAACCCAAAAACACATGAGTTTTCTGGATCTTATCTGTCCCTGTGCAGTTGGCCCATGGCATATCTCGCATTTGTTAGGAAAAATCCCATATACTATGAAAAGTGCAAATTGCAGATAGAGCTCAAATTTGAAGAACAAAGACATATTTATGTTCCACCAGTTCAGGGAAGCCCCCCCAAAAATGACTTTTTCGGATCTGATCTCTCCCTGTCGAGTTGGCCCAGGGCATAACTCGCATTTGTTAGGAAAAATCCCTTATACCATCAATCGTGCAAATTACAGATAGAGCTCAAATTCGAAAAAGAAAGACATATTCATATTCCCCTGGGTCAGGGAAACCCAAAAAACATGAGTTTTCAGCATCTGATCTGTCCCTGTGGAGTTGGCCCAGAGCATATCTCGCATTTGTTAGGAAAAATTCCTTATACAATGAAAAGTGCAAATTGCAGATTGAACTCAAATTTGAAGAACAAACACATATTTATGTTCCCCCAGGTCTGGGAAGCCCTCCAAAGAGAGTTTTCTGGATCTGGTCTGTCCCTGTGGAGTTGGCCCAGGGCATATCTCGCATTTGTTAGGAAAAATCCCTTATACCATGAAAAGTGCAAATTGCAAATAGAGCTAAAATTCAAAAAACAAAGACATATTCATGTTCCCCCGGGTTAGGGAAACCCAAAAATACATGAGTTTCCTGGATCTGGTCTCTCCCTTTGGAGTTGGCCCAACTCATATCTCGCATTTGTTAGGAAAAATCCATTATAGCTTGAAAAGTGCACATAGGAGATAGAGCTCAAATTCGAAAAACAAACACATATTCATATTCCCCTGGGTCAGGGAAGCCCAAAAAACATGAATATTTAGGATCTGATCTGTCCCTTTGGAGATGGCCCGGGGTATAACTTTATTTTGTTAGGAAAAATTCCCTTATATGATGTAAAGTGAAAATTGGAGATAGAGCTCAAATTCAAAAAAAAAACATATTCATATTCCCCTGGGTAAGGGAAACAACAAAAAAATGAGTTTCCGGGATCTGACCTGTCTTTTTGGAGTTGGCCCAGGGCATATCTCGCATTTGTTAGGAAAAATCACTTATTCCATCAATAGTGCAAATTGCTGATAGAGCTCAAATTCGAAAAAGAAAGACATATTCATATTCCCCTGAGTCAGGGAAACCCAAAAAACCCAGCATCTGATCTGTCCCTGTGGAGTTGGCCCAGAGCATATCTCGCATTTGTTAGGAAAAATTCCTAATACAATCAAAAGTGCAAATTGCAGATTGAACTCAAATTTGAAGAACAAACACATATTTATGTTCCCCCGGGTCTGTGAAGCCCTCCAAAAAGAGTTTTCTGGATCTGGTCTGTCCCTGTGGAAAAATACCATATACCATGAAAAGTGCAAATTACAGATAGAGCTCAAATTTGAAGAAGAAACACATATTTATGTTCCCCCAGGTCAGGGAAACCCTCCAAAAAAAGAGTTTTCTGGATCTGGTCTCTCCCTTTGGAGTTGGCCCAACTGATACCTCGCATTTGTTAGGAAAAATCCATTATACCATAAAAATAGGAGACAGAGATCAAATTCGAAAAACAAAGACAAATTCATGTTCCCCCGGATTAGGGAAACCCCAAAAAACATGAGTTTTTGGGATCTGATCTGTCCCTGTGGAGTTGGCCCTCGGCATATCTCGCATTTGTTTGGAAAAATCCCATGTACCATGAAAAGTGCAAATTCCCCCGGGTCAGGGAAGCCCAAAGAACATGAGTTTCCTGGATCTGATCTGTCCCTGTGGAGTTGGCCAAGGGCATATCTCACATTTCTTAGGAAAAATCACTTATACCATCAATAGTGCAAATTGCAGATAGAGCTCAAATTCGAAAAAGAAAGACATATTCACGTTCCCCGGTTCAGGGAAGCCCAAAAAACATGAGTTTTATAGTTCGGATATGTCCCTGTGGAGTTGGCCCAGAGCATATCTCGCATATGTTAGGAAAAATCCCATATACCATGAAAAGTGGAAATTGGAGATAGAGCTCAAATTCGAAAAAGAAAGACATATTCACATTTCCTGGTTCAGGGAAGCCCAAAAAACATGGGTTTCCTGGATCTGATGTGTACCTGTGGAGTTGGCCCAGGGCATATCTCACATTTCTTAGGAAAAATCACGTATACCATCAATCGTGCAAATTGCAGATAGAGCTCAAATTCGAAAAAGAAAGACATATTCATATTCCCCTGGGTCAGGGAAACCCAAAAAACATGAGTTTTCGGCATCTGATCTGTCCCTGTGGAGTTGGCCCAGAGCATATCTCGCATTTGTTAGGAAAAATTCCTTATACAATGAAAAGTGCAAATTGCAGATTGAACTCAAATTTGAAGAACAAACACATATTTATGTTCCCCCAGGTCTGGGAAGCCCTCCAAAGAGAGTTTTCTGGATCTGGTCTGTCCCTGTGGAGTTGGCCCAGGGCATATCTCGCATTTGTTAGGAAAAATCCCTTATACCATGAAAAGTGCAAATTGCAAATAGAGCTAAAATTTGAAAAACAAAGACATATTCATGTTCCCCCGGGTTAGGGAAACCCAAAAATACATGAGTTTCCTGGATCTGGTCTCTCCCTTTGGAGTTGGCCGAACTGATATCTCGCATTTGTTAGGAAAAATCCATTATAGCTTGAAAAGTGCACATAGGAGATAGAGCTCAAATTCGAAAAACAAACACATATTCATATTCCCCTGGGTCAGGGAAGCCCAAAAACATGAATATTTAGGATCTGATCTGTCCCTTTGGAGATGGCCCGGGGTATAACTTTATTTTGTTAGGAAAAAATTCCCTTATATGATGTAAAGTGAAAATTGGAGATAGAGCTCAAATTCAAAAAAAAAAACATATTCATATTCCCCTGGGTAAGGGAAACCCCAAGAAAATGAGTTTCCGGGATCTGACCTGTCTTTTTGGAGTTGGCCCAGGGCATATCTCGCATTTGTTAGGAAAAATCACTTATTCCATCAATAGTGCAAATTGCTGATAGAGCTCAAATTCGAAAAAGAAAGACATATTCATATTCCCCTGGGTCAAGGAAACCCAAAAAACCCAGCATCTGATCTGTCCCTGTGGAGTTGGCCCAGAGCATATCTCGCATTTGTTAGGAAAAATTCCTTATACAATCAAAAGTGCAAATTGCAGATTGAACTCAAATTTAAAGAACAAACACATATTTATGTTCACCCGGGTCTGGGAAGCCCTCCAAAAAGTGTTTTCTGGATCTGGTCTGTCCCTGTGGAAAAATCCCATATACCATGAAAAGTGCAAATTACAGATAGAGCTCAAATTTGAAGAAGAAACACATATTTATGTTCCCCCAGGTCAGGGAAACCCTCCAAAAAAGAGTTTTCTGGATCTGGTCTCTCCCTTTGGAGTTGGCCCAACTGATACCTCGCATTTGTTAGGAAAAATCCATTATACCATAAAAATAGGAGACAGAGAACAAATTCGAAAAACAAAGACAAATTCATGTTCCCCCGGGTTAGGGAAACCCCAAAAAACATGAGTTTTTGGGATCTGATCTGTCCCTGTGGAGTTGGCCCTCGGCATATCTCGCATTTGTTTGGAAAAATCCCATGTACCATGAAAAGTGCAAATTCCCCCGGGTCAGGGAAGCCCCAAGAACAGGGATCTGATCTGTCCCTGTGGAGTTGGCCAAGGGCATATCTCACATTTCTTAGGAAAAATCACGTATACCATCAATATTGCAAATTGCAGATAGAGCTCAAATTCGAAAAAGAAAGACGTATTCACATTCCCCCGGGTTAGGGAAACCCAAAAATACATGAGTTTCCTGGATCTGGTCTCTCCCTTTGGAGTTGGCCCAGGGCATATCTCACATTTCTTAGGAAAAATCCCTTGTACCATCAATAGTGCAAATTGCAGATAGAGGTCAAATTTGAAAAACAAAGACATATTCATGTGCCCCCTAGTCAGGGAAACAAAAAAAACATGAGTTTCTGGGATCTGATCTGTCCCTGTGGAGTTGGCACAGGGCATAACTCACATTTGTTAGGAAAAATCCATGAAAAGTGGAAATTGGAGATAGAGCTCAAATTCGAAAAAGAAAGACATATTCACGTTCCCCGGTTCAGGGAAGCCCAAAAAAACATGAGTTTTCTGGTTCGGATATGTCCCTGTGGAGTTGGCCCAGAGCATATCTCGCATATCTTAGGAAAAATCCTATATACCATGAAAAGTGGAAATTGGAGATAGAGCTCAAATTTGAAAAACAAAGACATATTCATGTTCCCCCGGGTCACGGAAACCCAAAAAAACATGAGTTTTTGGGACCTGATCTTTCCCTGTGCAGTTGGCGCATGGCATATCTTGCATTTGTTAGGAAAAATCCCATATACCATGAAAAGTGAAAATTGAAAATAGAACTCAAATTCGAAAAACAAGCACATATTCATGTTCCAATAGGTCAGGGAAGCCCAAAAAAGTTGAGTTTTTGGAATCTGATCTGTCTTTTTGGACTTGGCCCCGGGCATATCTCGCATTTGTTAGGAAAAATCTCTTATTCCATCAATAGTGCAAATTGCTGATAGAGCTCAAATTCAAAAAAGAAAGACATATTCATGCTCCCCTAGGTCGAGGAAAAAAAAAACACATTAGTTTCCTTGATCTGATCTGTTCCTCTGGAGTTGGCCCAGGGCATATCTCACATTTCTTAGGAAAAATCCCTTGTACCATCAATAGTGCAAATTGCAGATAGAGGTCAAGTTTGAAAAACAAAGACATATTCATGTGCCCCCTGGTCAGGGAAACAAAAAAAAATGGGTTTCTGGGATCTGATCTGTCCCTGTGGAGTTGGCACAGGGCATAACTCACATTTGTTAGGAAAAATCCATGAAAAGTGGAAATTGGAGATAGAGCTCAAATTTGAAAAAGAAAGACATATTCACGTTCCCCTGTTCAGGGAAGCACAAAAAAACATGAGTTTTCTGGTTCGGATATGTCCCTGTGGAGTTGGCCCAGAGCATATCTCGCATATGTTAGGAACAATCCTATATACCATGAAAAGTGGAAATTGGAGATAGAGCTCAATTTCGAAAAAGAAAGACATATTCATATTCCCCTGGGTCAGGGAAGCCCAAAAAACATGAATATTTAGGATCTGATCTGTCCCTTTGGAGATGGCCCGGGGTATAACTTTATTTTGTTAGGAAAAATTCCCTTATATGATGTAAAGTGAAAATTGGAGATAGAGCTCAAATTCAAAAAAAAAAAATATTCATATTCCCCTGGGTAAGGGAAACAACAAAAAAAATGAGTTTCCGGGATCTGACCTGTCTTTTTGGAGTTGGCCCAGGGCATATCTCGCATTTGTTAGGAAAAATCACTTATTCCATCAATAGTGCAAATTGCTGATAGAGCTCAAATTCGAAAAAGAAAGACATATTCATATTCCCCTGAGTCAGGGAAACCCAAAAAACCCAGCATCTGATCTGTCCCTGTGGAGTTGGCCCAGAGCATATCTCGCATTTGTTAGGAAAAATTCCTTATACAATCAAAAGTGCAAATTGCAGATTGAACTCAAATTTGAAGAACAAACACATATTTATGTTCCCCCGGGTCTGTGAAGCCCTCCAAAAAGAGTTTTCTGGATCTGGTCTGTCCCTGTGGAAAAATCCCATATACCATGAAAAGTGCAAATTACAGATAGAGCTCAAATTTGAAGAAGAAACACATATTTATGTTCCCCCAGGTCAGGGAAACCCTCCAAAAAAAGAGTTTTCTGGATCTGGTCTCTCCCTTTGGATTTGGCCCAACTGATACCTCGCATTTGTTAGGAAAAATCCATTATACCATAAAAATAGGAGACAGAGATCAAATTCGAAAAACAAAGACAAATTCATGTTCCCCCGGATTAGGGAAACCCCAAAAAACATGAGTTTTTGGGATCTGATCTGTCCCTGTGGAGTTGGCCCTCGGCATATCTCGCATTTGTTTGGAAAAATCCCATGTACCATGAAAAGTGCAAATTCCCCAGGGTCAGGGAAGCCCAAAGAACATGAGTTTCCTGGATCTGATCTGTCCCTGTGGAGTTGGCCAAGGGCATATCTCACATTTCTTAGGAAAAATCACTTATACCATCAATAGTGCAAATTGCAGATAGAGCTCAAATTCGAAAAAGAAAGACATATTCACGTTCCCCGGTTCAGGGAAGCCCAAAAAACATGAGTTTTATAGTTCGGATATGTCCCTGTGGAGTTGGCCCACAGCATATCTCGCATATGTTAGGAAAAATCCCATATACCATGCAAAGTGGAAATTGGAGACAGAGCTCAAATTCGAAAAAGAAAGACATATTCACATTTCCTGGTTCAGGGAAGCCCAAAAAACATGGGTTTCCTGGATCTGATCTTTCCCTTTGGAGTTGGCCCAGGGCATAACTTGCATATGTTAGGAAAAATCACGTATACCATCAATAGTGCAAATTGCAGATAGAGCTCAAATTCGAAAAAGAAAGACATATTCATATTCCCCGGGGTCAGGGAAACCCAAAAAACATGAGTTTTCAGCATCTCATCTGTCCCTGTGGAGTTGGCCCAGAGCATATCTCGCAATTGTTAGGAAAAATTCCTTATACAATGAAAAGTGCAAATTGCAGATTGAACTCAAATTTGAAGAACAAACACATATTTATGTTCCCCCAGGTCTGGGAAGCCCTCCAAAAAGAGTTTTCTGGATCTGGTCTTTCCCTGTGGAGTTGGCCCAGGGCATATCTCGCATTTGTTAGGAAAAATCCCTTATACCATGAAAAGTGCAAATTGCAAATAGAGCTAAAATTCGAAAAACAAAGACATATTCATGTGCCCCCTGGTCAGGGAAACAAAAAAAAACATGGGTTTCTGGGATCTGATCTGTCCCTGTGGAGTTGGCACAGGGCATAACTCACATTTGTTAGGAAAAATCCATGAAAAGTGGATATTGGAGATAGAGCTCAAATTCGAAAAAGAAAGACATATTCACGTTCCCCTGTTCAGGGAAGCCCAAAAAAACATGAGTTTTCTGGTTCGGATATGTCCCTGTGGAGTTGGCCCAGAGCATATCTCGCATATGTTAGGAACAATCCTATATACCATGAAAAGTGGAAATTGGAGATAGAGCTCAAATTCGAAAAAGAAAGACATATTCACATTCCCCGGTTCAGGGAAGCCCAAAAAACATGGGTTTCCTGGATCTGATGTGTCCCTGTGGAGTTGGCCCAGGGCATATCTCACATTTCTTAGGAAAAATCGCGTATACCATCAATAGTGCAAATTGCAGATAGAGCTCAAATTCGAAAAAGAAAGACATATTCATATTCCCCTGGGTCAGGGAAACCCAAAAAACATGAGTTTTCAGCATCTGATCTGTCCCTGTGGAGTTGCCCCAGAGCATATCTCGCAGTTGTTAGGAAAAATTCCTTATACAATGAAAAGTGCAAATTGCAGATTGAACTCAAATTTGAAGAACAAACACATATTTATGTTCCCCCAGGTCTGGGAAGCCCTCCAAAAAGAGTTTTCTGGATCTGGTCTTTCCCTGTGGAGTTGGCCCAGGGCATATCTCGCATTTGTTAAGAAAAATCCCTTATACCATGAAAAGTGCAAATTGCAAATAGAGCTAAAATTCGAAAAAAAAGACATATTCATGTTCCCCCGGGTTAGGGAAACCCAAAAATACATGAGTTTCCTGGATCTGGTCTCTCCCTTTGGAGTTGGCCCAGGGCATATCTCACATTTCTTAGGAAAAATCCCTTGTACCATCAATAGTGCAAATTGCAGATAGAGGTCAAATTTGAAAAACAAAGACATATTCATGTGCACCCTGGTCAGGGAAACAAAAAAAAAACATGGGTTTCTGGGATCTGATCTGTCCCTGTGGAGTTGGCACAGGACATAACTCACATTTGTTAGGAAAAATCCATGAAAAGTGGAAATTGGAGATAGAGCTCAAATTCGAAAAAGAAAGACATATTCACGTTCCCCTGTTCAGGGAAGCCCAAAAAAACATGAGTTTTCTGGTTCGGATATGTCCCTGTGGAGTTGGCCCAGAGCATATCTCGCATATGTTAGGAACAATCCTATATACCATGAAAAGTGGAAATTGGAGATAGAGCTCAAATTCGAAAAAGAAAGACATATTCACATTCCCCGGTTCAGGGAAGCCCAAAAAACATGGGTTTCCTGGATCTGATGTGTCCCTGTGGAGTTGGCCCAGGGCATATCTCACATTTCTCAGGAAAAATCCCTTGTACCATCAATAGTGCAAATTGCAGATAGAGGTCAAATTTGAAAAACAAAGACATATTCATGTGCCCCCTGGTCAGGGAAACAAAAAAAAACATGGGTTTCTGGGATCTGATCTGTCCCTGTGGAGTTGGCACAGGGCATAACTCACATTTGTTAGGAAAAATCCATGAAAAGTGGAAATTGGAGATAGAGCTCAAATTCGAAAAACAAGCACATATTCATGTTCCCCTGGGTCAAGGAAGCCAGAAAAACTTGAGTTTTTGGGATCTGATCTTTCCTTTTGGAGTGGGCCCAGGGCATAACTCGCATTTCTTAGGAAAAATCACTTATACCATCAATAGTGCAAATTGCAGATAGAGCTCAAATTCGAAAAAGAAAGACATATTCACGTTCCCCGGTTCAGGGAAGCCCAAAAAACAAAAACCAAAAAAACCATGAGTTTCTGGGATCTGATCTTTCCCTGTGGAGTTGGCACAGGGCATAACTCACATTTGTTAGGAAAAATCCATGAAAAGTGGAAATTGGAGATAGAGCTCAAATTCGAAAAAGAAAGACATATTCACATTCCCCGGTTCAGGGAAGCCCAAAAAACATGGGTTTCCTGGATCTGATGTGTCCCTGTGGAGTTGGCCCAGGGCATATCTCACATTTCTTAGGAAAAATCGCGTATACCATCAATAGTGCAAATTGCAGATAGAGCTCAAATTCGAAAAAGAAAGACATATTCATATTCCCCTGGGTCAGGGAAACCCAAAAAACATGAGTTTTCAGCATCTGATCTGTCCCTGTGGAGTTGCCCAAGAGTATATCTCGCAATTGTTAGGAAAAATTCCTTATACAATGAAAAGTGCAAATTGCAGATTGAACTCAAATTTGAAGAACAAACACATATTTATGTTCCCCCAGGTCTGGGAAGCCCTCCAAAAAGAGTTTTCTGGATCTGGTCTTTCCCTGTGGAGTTGGCCCAGGGCATATCTCGCATTTCTTAGGAAAAATCCCTTATACCATGAAAAGTGCAAATTGCAAATTGTGCTAAAATTCGAAAAAAAAGACATATTCATGTTCCCCCGGGTTAGGGAAACCCAAAAATACATGAGTTTCCTGGATCTGGTCTCTCCCTTTGGAGTTGGCCCAGGGCATATCTCACATTTCTTAGGAAAAATCCCTTGTACCATCAATAGTGCAAATTGCAGATAGAGGTCAAATTTGAAAAACAAAGACATATTCATGTGCACCCTGGTCAGGGAAACAAAAAAAAACCATGGGTTTCTGGGATCTGATCTGTCCCTGTGGAGTTGGCCAAGGGCATATCTCACATTTCTTAGGAAAAATCACTTATACCATCAATAGTGCAAATTGCAGATAGAGCTCAAATTCGAAAAAGAAAGACATATTCATATTCCCCTGGGTCAGCGAAGCCCAAACAAACATGAATATTTAGGATCTGATCTGTCCCTTTGGAGTTGGCCCAGGGTATAACTCGCATTTGTTAGGAAAAATCCCATATACCAGGAAAAGTGCACATAAGAGATAGAGCTCAAATTCAAAAAACAAAGACATATTCATATTCCCCCGGTTCAGGGAAGCCCAAAAAAACATGAATTCTCCAGATCTGATCTGTCCCTGTGGAGTTAGCTGAGGGCATGTCTCGCATTTGTTAGGAAAAAACATGAGTTTTCGGGACCTGATCTGTACCAAATAGAGCTCAAACTTGAAGAACAAACACATATTCAAAAAACAGAGATATATTCATGTTCCGTCGGGTCAGGGAAACCCAAAAACACATGAGTTTTCTGGATCTTATCTGTCCCTGTGCAGTTGGCCCATGGCATATCTCGCATTTGTTAGGAAAAATCCCATATACTATGAAAAGTGCAAATTGCAGATAGAGCTCAAATTTGAAGAACAAAGACATATTTATGTTCCACCAGTTCAGGGAAGCCCCCCCAAAAATGACTTTTTCGGATCTGATCTCTCCCTGTCGAGTTGGCCCAGGGCATAACTCGCATTTGTTAGGAAAAATTCCTTATACAATGAAAAGTGCAAATTGCAGATTGAACTCAAATTTGAAGAACAAACACATATTTATGTTCCCCCAGGTCTGGGAAGCCCTCCAAAAAGAGTTTTCTGGATCTGGTCTTTCCCTGTGGAGTTGGCCCAGGGCATATCTCGCATTTGTTAGGAAAAATCCCTTATACCATGAAAAGTGCAAATTGCAAATAGAGCTAAAATTTGAAAAACAAAGACATATTCATGTTCCCCCGGGTTAGGGAAACCCAAAAACACATTAGTTTCCTGGATCTGTTCTCTCCCTTTGGAGTTGGCCCAGGGCATATCTCACATTTCTCAGGAAAAATCCCTTGTACCATCAATAGTGCAAATTGCAGATAGAGGTCAAATTTGAAAAACAAAGACATATTCATGTGCCCCCTGGTCAGGGAAACAAAAAAAAACATGGGTTTCTGGGATCTGATCTGTCCCTGTGGAGTTGGCACAGGGCATAACTCACATTTGTTAGGAAAAATCCATGAAAAGTGGAAATTGGAGATAGAGCTCAAATTCGAAAAACAAGCACATATTCATGTTCCCCTGGGTCAAGGAAGCCAGAAAAACTTGAGTTTTTGGGATCTGATCTTTCCTTTTGGAGTGGGCCCAGGGCATAACTCGCATTTCTTAGGAAAAATCACTTATACCATCAATAGTGCAAATTGCAGATAGAGCTCAAATTCGAAAAAGAAAGACATATTCACGTTCCCCGGTTCAGGGAAGCCCAAAAAACAAAATCCAAAAAAACCATGAGTTTCTGGGATCTGATCTTTCCCTGTGGAGTTGGCACAGGGCATAACTCACATTTGTTAGGAAAAATCCATGAAAAGTGGAAATTGGAGATAGAGCTCAAATTCGAAAAAGAAAGACATATTCACATTCCCCGGTTCAGGGAAGCCCAGAAAACATGAGTTTCCTGGATCTGATCTGTCCCTGTGGAGTTGGCCCAGGGCATATCTCACATTTCTTAGGAAAAATCACTTATACCATCAATAGTGCAAATTGCAGATAGAGCTCAAATTCGAAAAAGAAAGACATATTCACGTTCCCCGGTTCAGGGAAGCCCAAAAAACAAAAACCAAAAAAACCATGAGTTTCTGGGATCTGATCTTTCCCTGTGGAGTTGGCACAGGGCATAACTCACATTTGTTAGGAAAAATCCATGAAAAGTGGAAATTGGAGATAGAGCTCAAATTCGAAAAAGAAAGACATATTCACATTCCCCGGTTCAGGGAAGCCCAGAAAACATGAGTTTCCTGGATCTGATCTGTCCCTGTGGAGTTGGCCCAGGGCATATCTCACATTTCTTAGGAAAAATCACTTATACCATCAATAGTGCAAATTGCAGATAGTGGTCAAATTCGAAAAACAAAGGCATATTCATGTTCCCCCGCGTCTCGGAAACCCAAAAAAACATGAGTTTTTGGGACCTGATCTTTCCCTTTGGAGTTGGCCCAGGGCATAACTTGCATATGTTAGGAAAAATCCCATATACCATGAAAAGTGCAAATTACAGATAGAGCTCAAATTTGAAGAAGAAACACATATTTATGTTCCCGCAGGTCACGGAAACCCTCCAAAATAGAGTTTTCTGGATCTGGTCTGTCCCTTTGGAGTTGGCCCAACTCATATCTCGCATTTGTTAGGAAAAATCCATTATACCTTGAAAAGTGCACATAGGAGATAGAGCTCAAATTTGAAAAACAAACACATATTCATATTCCCCTGGGTCAGGGAAGCCCAAAAAACATGAATATTTAGGATCTGATCTGTCCCTTTGGAGATGGCCCGGGGTATAACTTTATTTTGTTAGGAAAAATTCCCTTATATGATGTAAAGTGAAAATTGGAGATAGAGTTCAAATTAAAAAAAAGACATATTCATATTCCACTGGGTAAGGGAAACCCAAAAAAAATGAGTTTCCTGGATCTGATCTGTCTTTTTGGAGTTGGCCCAGGGCATATCTCACATTTCTTAGGAAAAATCACGTATACCATCAATAGTGCAAATTGCTGATAGAGCTCAAATTCGAAAAAGAAAGACATATTCATATTCCCCTGGGTCAGGGAAACCCAAAAAACCCAGCATCTGATCTGTCCCTGTGGAGTTGTCCAAGAACATATGTCGCATTTGTTAGGAAAAATTCCTTATACAATCAAAAGTGCAAATTGCAGATTGAACTCAAATTCGAAAAACAAAGACATATTCATGTTCCCCCCGGTTAGGGAAACCCAAAAATACATGAGTTTTCTGGATCTTATCTGTCCCTGTGCAGTTGGCCCAGGACATATCTCGCATTTGTTTGGAAAACTCCTTTATACCATGAAAAGTGAACATAATTAGTTAGTTCAAATTCGAAATTCGAAAAACAAACACATATTCATATTCCCCTACGTCAGGGAAGCCCAAAAAACATGAATATTTAGGATCTGATCTGTCCCTTTCGACTTTGCCCAGGGTATAACTCGCATTTGTTAGGAAAAATCCCATATACCAGGAAAAGTGCACATAAGAGATAGAGCTCAAATTCAAAAAACAAAGACATATTCATATTCCCCCGGTTCAGGGAAGCCCAAAAAAACATGAATTCTCCAGATCTGATCTGTCCCTGTGGAGTTAGCTGAGGGCATGTCTCGCATTTGTTAGGAAAAAACATGAGTTTTCGGGACCTGATCTGTACCAAATAGAGCTCAAACTTGAAGAACAAACACATATTCAAAAAACAGAGATATATTCATGTTCCGTCGGGTCAGGGAAACCCAAAAACACATGAGTTTTCTGGATCTTATCTGTCCCTGTGCAGTTGGCCCATGGCATATCTCGCATTTGTTAGGAAAAATCCCATATACTATGAAAAGTGCAAATTGCAGATAGAGCTCAAATTTGAAGAACAAAGACATATTTATGTTCCACCAGTTCAGGGAAGCCCCCCCAAAAATGACTTTTTCGGATCTGATCTCTCCCTGTCGAGTTGGCCCAGGGCATAACTCGCATTTGTTAGGAAAAATCCCTTATACCATCAATCGTGCAAATTACAGATAGAGCTCAAATTCGAAAAAGAAAGACATATTCATATTCCCCTGGGTCAGGGAAACCCAAAAAACATGAGTTTTCAGCATCTGATCTGTCCATGTGGAGTTGGCCCAGAGCATATCTCGCATTTGTTAGGAAAAATTCCTTATACAATGAAAAGTGCAAATTGCAGATTGAACTCAAATTTGAAGAACAAACACATATTTATGTTCCCCCAGGTCTGGGAAGCCCTCCAAAGAGAGTTTTCTGGATCTGGTCTGTCCCTGTGGAGTTGGCCCAGGGCATATCTCGCATTTGTTAGGAAAAATCCCTTATACCATGAAAAGTGCAAATTGCAAATAGAGCTAAAATTCAAAAAACAAAGACATATTCATGTTCCCCCGGGTTAGGGAAACCCAAAAATACATGAGTTTCCTGGATCTGGTCTCTCCCTTTGGAGTTGGCCCAACTCATATCTCGCATTTGTTAGGAAAAATCCATTATAGCTTGAAAAGTGCACATAGGAGATAGAGCTCAAATTCGAAAAACAAACACATATTCATATTCCCCTGGGTCAGGGAAGCCCAAAAAACATGAATATTTAGGATCTGATCTGTCCCTTTGGAGATGGCCCGGGGTATAACTTTATTTTGTTAGGAAAAATTCCCTTATATGATGTAAAGTGAAAATTGGAGATAGAGCTCAAATTCAAAAAAAAAACATATTCATATTCCCCTGGGTAAGGGAAACAACAAAAAAATGAGTTTCCGGGATCTGACCTGTCTTTTTGGAGTTGGCCCAGGGCATATCTCGCATTTGTTAGGAAAAATCACTTATTCCATCAATAGTGCAAATTGCTGATAGAGCTCAAATTCGAAAAAGAAAGACATATTCATATTCCCCTGAGTCAGGGAAACCCAAAAAACCCAGCATCTGATCTGTCCCTGTGGAGTTGGCCCAGAGCATATCTCGCATTTGTTAGGAAAAATTCCTAATACAATCAAAAGTGCAAATTGCAGATTGAACTCAAATTTGAAGAACAAACACATATTTATGTTCCCCCGGGTCTGTGAAGCCCTCCAAAAAGAGTTTTCTGGATCTGGTCTGTCCCTGTGGAAAAATACCATATACCATGAAAAGTGCAAATTACAGATAGAGCTCAAATTTGAAGAAGAAACACATATTTATGTTCCCCCAGGTCAGGGAAACCCTCCAAAAAAAGAGTTTTCTGGATCTGGTCTCTCCCTTTGGAGTTGGCCCAACTGATACCTCGCATTTGTTAGGAAAAATCCATTATACCATAAAAATAGGAGACAGAGATCAAATTCGAAAAACAAAGACAAATTCATGTTCCCCCGGATTAGGGAAACCCCAAAAAACATGAGTTTTTGGGATCTGATCTGTCCCTGTGGAGTTGGCCCTCGGCATATCTCGCATTTGTTTGGAAAAATCCCATGTACCATGAAAAGTGCAAATTCCCCCGGGTCAGGGAAGCCCAAAGAACATGAGTTTCCTGGATCTGATCTGTCCCTGTGGAGTTGGCCAAGGGCATATCTCACATTTCTTAGGAAAAATCACTTATACCATCAATAGTGCAAATTGCAGATAGAGCTCAAATTCGAAAAAGAAAGACATATTCACGTTCCCCGGTTCAGGGAAGCCCAAAAAACATGAGTTTTATAGTTCGGATATGTCCCTGTGGAGTTGGCCCAGAGCATATCTCGCATATGTTAGGAAAAATCCCATATACCATGAAAAGTGGAAATTGGAGATAGAGCTCAAATTCGAAAAAGAAAGACATATTCACATTTCCTGGTTCAGGGAAGCCCAAAAAACATGGGTTTCCTGGATCTGATGTGTACCTGTGGAGTTGGCCCAGGGCATATCTCACATTTCTTAGGAAAAATCACGTATACCATCAATAGTGCAAATTGCAGATAGAGCTCAAATTCGAAAAAGAAAGACATATTCATATTCCCCTGGGTCAGGGAAACCCAAAAAACATGAGTTTTCGGCATCTGATCTGTCCCTGTGGAGTTGGCCCAGAGCATATCTCGCATTTGTTAGGAAAAATTCCTTATACAATGAAAAGTGCAAATTGCAGATTGAACTCAAATTTGAAGAACAAACACATATTTATGTTCCCCCAGGTCTGGGAAGCCCTCCAAAGAGAGTTTTCTGGATCTGGTCTGTCCCTGTGGAGTTGGCCCAGGGCATATCTCGCATTTGTTAGGAAAAATCCCTTATACCATGAAAAGTGCAAATTGCAAATAGAGCTAAAATTTGAAAAACAAAGACATATTCATGTTCCCCCGGGTTAGGGAAACCCAAAAATACATGAGTTTCCTGGATCTGGTCTCTCCCTTTGGAGTTGGCCGAACTGATATCTCGCATTTGTTAGGAAAAATCCATTATAGCTTGAAAAGTGCACATAGGAGATAGAGCTCAAATTCGAAAAACAAACACATATTCATATTCCCCTGGGTCAGGGAAGCCCAAAAACATGAATATTTAGGATCTGATCTGTCCCTTTGGAGATGGCCCGGGGTATAACTTTATTTTGTTAGGAAAAAATTCCCTTATATGATGTAAAGTGAAAATTGGAGATAGAGCTCAAATTCAAAAAAAAAAACATATTCATATTCCCCTGGGTAAGGGAAACCCCAAGAAAATGAGTTTCCGGGATCTGACCTGTCTTTTTGGAGTTGGCCCAGGGCATATCTCGCATTTGTTAGGAAAAATCACTTATTCCATCAATAGTGCAAATTGCTGATAGAGCTCAAATTCGAAAAAGAAAGACATATTCATATTCCCCTGGGTCAAGGAAACCCAAAAAACCCAGCATCTGATCTGTCCCTGTGGAGTTGGCCCAGAGCATATCTCGCATTTGTTAGGAAAAATTCCTTATACAATCAAAAGTGCAAATTGCAGATTGAACTCAAATTTAAAGAACAAACACATATTTATGTTCACCCGGGTCTGGGAAGCCCTCCAAAAAGTGTTTTCTGGATCTGGTCTGTCCCTGTGGAAAAATCCCATATACCATGAAAAGTGCAAATTACAGATAGAGCTCAAATTTGAAGAAGAAACACATATTTATGTTCCCCCAGGTCAGGGAAACCCTCCAAAAAAGAGTTTTCTGGATCTGGTCTCTCCCTTTGGAGTTGGCCCAACTGATACCTCGCATTTGTTAGGAAAAATCCATTATACCATAAAAATAGGAGACAGAGAACAAATTCGAAAAACAAAGACAAATTCATGTTCCCCCGGGTTAGGGAAAAACCAAAAAACATGAGTTTTTGGGATCTGATCTGTCCCTGTGGAGTTGGCCCTCGGCATATCTCGCATTTGTTTGGAAAAATCCCATGTACCATGAAAAGTGCAAATTCCCCCGGGTCAGGGAAGCCCCAAGAACAGGGATCTGATCTGTCCCTGTGGAGTTGGCCAAGGGCATATCTCACATTTCTTAGGAAAAATCACGTATACCATCAATATTGCAAATTGCAGATAGAGCTCAAATTCGAAAAAGAAAGACGTATTCACATTCCCCCGGGTTAGGGAAACCCAAAAATACATGAGTTTCCTGGATCTGGTCTCTCCCTTTGGAGTTGGCCCAGGGCATATCTCACATTTCTTAGGAAAAATCCCTTGTACCATCAATAGTGCAAATTGCAGATAGAGGTCAAATTTGAAAAACAAAGACATATTCATGTGCCCCCTGGTCAGGGAAACAAAAAAAACATGAGTTTCTGGGATCTGATCTGTCCCTGTGGAGTTGGCACAGGGCATAACTCACATTTGTTAGGAAAAATCCATGAAAAGTGGAAATTGGAGATAGAGCTCAAATTCGAAAAAGAAAGACATATTCACGTTCCCCGGTTCAGGGAAGCCCAAAAAAACATGAGTTTTCTGGTTCGGATATGTCCCTGTGGAGTTGGCCCAGAGCATATCTCGCATATCTTAGGAAAAATCCTATATACCATGAAAAGTGGAAATTGGAGATAGAGCTCAAATTTGAAAAACAAAGACATATTCATGTTCCCCCGGGTCACGGAAACCCAAAAAAACATGAGTTTTTGGGACCTGATCTTTCCCTGTGCAGTTGGCGCATGGCATATCTTGCATTTGTTAGGAAAAATCCCATATACCATGAAAAGTGAAAATTGAAAATAGAACTCAAATTCGAAAAACAAGCACATATTCATGTTCCAATAGGTCAGGGAAGCCCAAAAAAGTTGAGTTTTTGGAATCTGATCTGTCTTTTTGGACTTGGCCCCGGGCATATCTCGCATTTGTTAGGAAAAATCTCTTATTCCATCAATAGTGCAAATTGCTGATAGAGCTCAAATTCAAAAAAGAAAGACATATTCATGCTCCCCTAGGTCGAGGAAAAAAAAAACACATTAGTTTCCTTGATCTGATCTGTTCCTCTGGAGTTGGCCCAGGGCATATCTCACATTTCTTAGGAAAAATCCCTTGTACCATCAATAGTGCAAATTGCAGATAGAGGTCAAGTTTGAAAAACAAAGACATATTCATGTGCCCCCTGGTCAGGGAAACAAAAAAAAATGGGTTTCTGGGATCTGATCTGTCCCTGTGGAGTTGGCACAGGGCATAACTCACATTTGTTAGGAAAAATCCATGAAAAGTGGAAATTGGAGATAGAGCTCAAATTTGAAAAAGAAAGACATATTCACGTTCCCCTGTTCAGGGAAGCACAAAAAAACATGAGTTTTCTGGTTCGGATATGTCCCTGTGGAGTTGGCCCAGAGCATATCTCGCATATGTTAGGAACAATCCTATATACCATGAAAAGTGGAAATTGGAGATAGAGCTCAAATTCGAAAAAGAAAGACATATTCATATTCCCCTGGGTCAGGGAAGCCCAAAAAACATGAATATTTAGGATCTGATCTGTCCCTTTGGAGATGGCCCGGGGTATAACTTTATTTTGTTAGGAAAAATTCCCTTATATGATGTAAAGTGAAAATTGGAGATAGAGCTCAAATTCAAAAAAAAAAAATATTCATATTCCCCTGGGTAAGGGAAACAACAAAAAAAATGAGTTTCCGGGATCTGACCTGTCTTTTTGGAGTTGGCCCAGGGCATATCTCGCATTTGTTAGGAAAAATCACTTATTCCATCAATAGTGCAAATTGCTGATAGAGCTCAAATTCGAAAAAGAAAGACATATTCATATTCCCCTGAGTCAGGGAAACCCAAAAAACCCAGCATCTGATCTGTCCCTGTGGAGTTGGCCCAGAGCATATCTCGCATTTGTTAGGAAAAATTCCTTATACAATCAAAAGTGCAAATTGCAGATTGAACTCAAATTTGAAGAACAAACACATATTTATGTTCCCCCGGGTCTGTGAAGCCCTCCAAAAAGAGTTTTCTGGATCTGGTCTGTCCCTGTGGAAAAATCCCATATACCATGAAAAGTGCAAATTACAGATAGAGCTCAAATTTGAAGAAGAAACACATATTTATGTTCCCCCAGGTCAGGGAAACCCTCCAAAAAAAGAGTTTTCTGGATCTGGTCTCTCCCTTTGGATTTGGCCCAACTGATACCTCGCATTTGTTAGGAAAAATCCATTATACCATAAAAATAGGAGACAGAGATCAAATTCGAAAAACAAAGACAAATTCATGTTCCCCCGGATTAGGGAAACCCCAAAAAACATGAGTTTTTGGGATCTGATCTGTCCCTGTGGAGTTGGCCCTCGGCATATCTCGCATTTGTTTGGAAAAATCCCATGTACCATGAAAAGTGCAAATTCCCCAGGGTCAGGGAAGCCCAAAGAACATGAGTTTCCTGGATCTGATCTGTCCCTGTGGAGTTGGCCAAGGGCATATCTCACATTTCTTAGGAAAAATCACTTATACCATCAATAGTGCAAATTGCAGATAGAGCTCAAATTCGAAAAAGAAAGACATATTCACGTTCCCCGGTTCAGGGAAGCCCAAAAAACATGAGTTTTATAGTTCGGATATGTCCCTGTGGAGTTGGCCCAGAGCATATCTCGCATATGTTAGGAAAAATCCCATATACCATGCAAAGTGGAAATTGGAGACAGAGCTCAAATTCGAAAAAGAAAGACATATTCACATTTCCTGGTTCAGGGAAGCCCAAAAAACATGGGTTTCCTGGATCTGATCTTTCCCTTTGGAGTTGGCCCAGGGCATAACTTGCATATGTTAGGAAAAATCACGTATACCATCAATAGTGCAAATTGCAGATAGAGCTCAAATTCGAAAAAGAAAGACATATTCATATTCCCCGGGGTCAGGGAAACCCAAAAAACATGAGTTTTCAGCATCTCATCTGTCCCTGTGGAGTTGGCCCAGAGCATATCTCGCAATTGTTAGGAAAAATTCCTTATACAATGAAAAGTGCAAATTGCAGATTGAACTCAAATTTGAAGAACAAACACATATTTATGTTCCCCCAGGTCTGGGAAGCCCTCCAAAAAGAGTTTTCTGGATCTGGTCTTTCCCTGTGGAGTTGGCCCAGGGCATATCTCGCATTTGTTAGGAAAAATCCCTTATACCATGAAAAGTGCAAATTGCAAATAGAGCTAAAATTCGAAAAACAAAGACATATTCATGTGCCCCCTGGTCAGGGAAACAAAAAAAAACATGGGTTTCTGGGATCTGATCTGTCCCTGTGGAGTTGGCACAGGGCATAACTCACATTTGTTAGGAAAAATCCATGAAAAGTGGATATTGGAGATAGAGCTCAAATTCGAAAAAGAAAGACATATTCACGTTCCCCTGTTCAGGGAAGCCCAAAAAAACATGAGTTTTCTGGTTCGGATATGTCCCTGTGGAGTTGGCCCAGAGCATATCTCGCATATGTTAGGAACAATCCTATATACCATGAAAAGTGGAAATTGGAGATAGAGCTCAAATTCGAAAAAGAAAGACATATTCACATTCCCCGGTTCAGGGAAGCCCAAAAAACATGGGTTTCCTGGATCTGATGTGTCCCTGTGGAGTTGGCCCAGGGCATATCTCACATTTCTTAGGAAAAATCGCGTATACCATCAATAGTGCAAATTGCAGATAGAGCTCAAATTCGAAAAAGAAAGACATATTCATATTCCCCTGGGTCAGGGAAACCCAAAAAACATGAGTTTTCAGCATCTGATCTGTCCCTGTGGAGTTGCCCCAGAGCATATCTCGCAGTTGTTAGGAAAAATTCCTTATACTATGAAAAGTGCAAATTGCAGATTGAACTCAAATTTGAAGAACAAACACATATTTATGTTCCCCCAGGTCTGGGAAGCCCTCCAAAAAGAGTTTTCTGGATCTGGTCTTTCCCTGTGGAGTTGGCCCAGGGCATATCTCGCATTTGTTAAGAAAAATCCCTTATACCATGAAAAGTGCAAATTGCAAATAGAGCTAAAATTCGAAAAAAAAGACATATTCATGTTCCCCCGGGTTAGGGAAACCCAAAAATACATGAGTTTCCTGGATCTGGTCTCTCCCTTTGGAGTTGGCCCAGGGCATATCTCACATTTCTTAGGAAAAATCCCTTGTACCATCAATAGTGCAAATTGCAGATAGAGGTCAAATTTGAAAAACAAAGACATATTCATGTGCACCCTGGTCAGGGAAACAAAAAAAAAACATGGGTTTCTGGGATCTGATCTGTCCCTGTGGAGTTGGCACAGGACATAACTCACATTTGTTAGGAAAAATCCATGAAAAGTGGAAATTGGAGATAGAGCTCAAATTCGAAAAAGAAAGACATATTCACGTTCCCCTGTTCAGGGAAGCCCAAAAAAACATGAGTTTTCTGGTTCGGATATGTCCCTGTGGAGTTGGCCCAGAGCATATCTCGCATATGTTAGGAACAATCCTATATACCATGAAAAGTGGAAATTGGAGATAGAGCTCAAATTCGAAAAAGAAAGACATATTCACATTCCCCGGTTCAGGGAAGCCCAAAAAACATGGGTTTCCTGGATCTGATGTGTCCCTGTGGAGTTGGCCCAGGGCATATCTCACATTTCTCAGGAAAAATCCCTTGTACCATCAATAGTGCAAATTGCAGATAGAGGTCAAATTTGAAAAACAAAGACATATTCATGTGCCCCCTGGTCAGGGAAACAAAAAAAAACATGGGTTTCTGGGATCTGATCTGTCCCTGTGGAGTTGGCACAGGGCATAACTCACATTTGTTAGGAAAAATCCATGAAAAGTGGAAATTGGAGATAGAGCTCAAATTCGAAAAACAAGCACATATTCATGTTCCCCTGGGTCAAGGAAGCCAGAAAAACTTGAGTTTTTGGGATCTGATCTTTCCTTTTGGAGTGGGCCCAGGGCATAACTCGCATTTCTTAGGAAAAATCACTTATACCATCAATAGTGCAAATTGCAGATAGAGCTCAAATTCGAAAAAGAAAGACATATTCACGTTCCCCGGTTCAGGGAAGCCCAAAAAACAAAAACCAAAAAAACCATGAGTTTCTGGGATCTGATCTTTCCCTGTGGAGTTGGCACAGGGCATAACTCACATTTGTTAGGAAAAATCCATGAAAAGTGGAAATTGGAGATAGAGCTCAAATTCGAAAAAGAAAGACATATTCACATTCCCCGGTTCAGGGAAGCCCAAAAAACATGGGTTTCCTGGATCTGATGTGTCCCTGTGGAGTTGGCCCAGGGCATATCTCACATTTCTTAGGAAAAATCGCGTATACCATCAATAGTGCAAATTGCAGATAGAGCTCAAATTCGAAAAAGAAAGACATATTCATATTCCCCTGGGTCAGGGAAACCCAAAAAACATGAGTTTTCAGCATCTGATCTGTCCCTGTGGAGTTGCCCAAGAGTATATCTCGCAATTGTTAGGAAAAATTCCTTATACAATGAAAAGTGCAAATTGCAGATTGAACTCAAATTTGAAGAACAAACACATATTTATGTTCCCCCAGGTCTGGGAAGCCCTCCAAAAAGAGTTTTCTGGATCTGGTCTTTCCCTGTGGAGTTGGCCCAGGGCATATCTCGCATTTCTTAGGAAAAATCCCTTATACCATGAAAAGTGCAAATTGCAAATTGTGCTAAAATTCGAAAAAAAAGACATATTCATGTTCCCCCGGGTTAGGGAAACCCAAAAATACATGAGTTTCCTGGATCTGGTCTCTCCCTTTGGAGTTGGCCCAGGGCATATCTCACATTTCTTAGGAAAAATCCCTTGTACCATCAATAGTGCAAATTGCAGATAGAGGTCAAATTTGAAAAACAAAGACATATTCATGTGCACCCTGGTCAGGGAAACAAAAAAAAACCATGGGTTTCTGGGATCTGATCTGTCCCTGTGGAGTTGGCCAAGGGCATATCTCACATTTCTTAGGAAAAATCACTTATACCATCAATAGTGCAAATTGCAGATAGAGCTCAAATTCGAAAAAGAAAGACATATTCATATTCCCCTGGGTCAGCGAAGCCCAAACAAACATGAATATTTAGGATCTGATCTGTCCCTTTGGAGTTGGCCCAGGGTATAACTCGCATTTGTTAGGAAAAATCCCATATACCAGGAAAAGTGCACATAAGAGATAGAGCTCAAATTCAAAAAACAAAGACATATTCATATTCCCCCGGTTCAGGGAAGCCCAAAAAAACATGAATTCTCCAGATCTGATCTGTCCCTGTGGAGTTAGCTGAGGGCATGTCTCGCATTTGTTAGGAAAAAACATGAGTTTTCGGGACCTGATCTGTACCAAATAGAGCTCAAACTTGAAGAACAAACACATATTCAAAAAACAGAGATATATTCATGTTCCGTCGGGTCAGGGAAACCCAAAAACACATGAGTTTTCTGGATCTTATCTGTCCCTGTGCAGTTGGCCCATGGCATATCTCGCATTTGTTAGGAAAAATCCCATATACTATGAAAAGTGCAAATTGCAGATAGAGCTCAAATTTGAAGAACAAAGACATATTTATGTTCCACCAGTTCAGGGAAGCCCCCCCAAAAATGACTTTTTCGGATCTGATCTCTCCCTGTCGAGTTGGCCCAGGGCATAACTCGCATTTGTTAGGAAAAATTCCTTATACAATGAAAAGTGCAAATTGCAGATTGAACTCAAATTTGAAGAACAAACACATATTTATGTTCCCCCAGGTCTGGGAAGCCCTCCAAAAAGAGTTTTCTGGATCTGGTCTTTCCCTGTGGAGTTGGCCCAGGGCATATCTCGCATTTGTTAGGAAAAATCCCTTATACCATGAAAAGTGCAAATTGCAAATAGAGCTAAAATTTGAAAAACAAAGACATATTCATGTTCCCCCGGGTTAGGGAAACCCAAAAACACATTAGTTTCCTGGATCTGTTCTCTCCCTTTGGAGTTGGCCCAGGGCATATCTCACATTTCTCAGGAAAAATCCCTTGTACCATCAATAGTGCAAATTGCAGATAGAGGTCAAATTTGAAAAACAAAGACATATTCATGTGCCCCCTGGTCAGGGAAACAAAAAAAAACATGGGTTTCTGGGATCTGATCTGTCCCTGTGGAGTTGGCACAGGGCATAACTCACATTTGTTAGGAAAAATCCATGAAAAGTGGAAATTGGAGATAGAGCTCAAATTCGAAAAACAAGCACATATTCATGTTCCCCTGGGTCAAGGAAGCCAGAAAAACTTGAGTTTTTGGGATCTGATCTTTCCTTTTGGAGTGGGCCCAGGGCATAACTCGCATTTCTTAGGAAAAATCACTTATACCATCAATAGTGCAAATTGCAGATAGAGCTCAAATTCGAAAAAGAAAGACATATTCACATTCCCCGGTTCAGGGAAGCCCAGAAAACATGAGTTTCCTGGATCTGATCTGTCCCTGTGGAGTTGGCCCAGGGCATATCTCACATTTCTTAGGAAAAATCACTTATACCATCAATAGTGCAAATTGCAGATAGAGCTCAAATTCGAAAAAGAAAGACATATTCACGTTCCCCGGTTCAGGGAAGCCCAAAAAACAAAAACCAAAAAAACCATGAGTTTCTGGGATCTGATCTTTCCCTGTGGAGTTGGCACAGGGCATAACTCACATTTGTTAGGAAAAATCCATGAAAAGTGGAAATTGGAGATAGAGCTCAAATTCGAAAAAGAAAGACATATTCACATTCCCCGGTTCAGGGAAGCCCAGAAAACATGAGTTTCCTGGATCTGATCTGTCCCTGTGGAGTTGGCCCAGGGCATATCTCACATTTCTTAGGAAAAATCACTTATACCATCAATAGTGCAAATTGCAGATAGTGGTCAAATTCGAAAAACAAAGGCATATTCATGTTCCCCCGCGTCTCGGAAACCCAAAAAAACATGAGTTTTTGGGACCTGATCTTTCCCTTTGGAGTTGGCCCAGGGCATAACTTGCATATGTTAGGAAAAATCCCATATACCATGAAAAGTGCAAATTACAGATAGAGCTCAAATTTGAAGAAGAAACACATATTTATGTTCCCGCAGGTCACGGAAACCCTCCAAAATAGAGTTTTCTGGATCTGGTCTGTCCCTTTGGAGTTGGCCCAACTCATATCTCGCATTTGTTAGGAAAAATCCATTATACCTTGAAAAGTGCACATAGGAGATAGAGCTCAAATTTGAAAAACAAACACATATTCATATTCCCCTGGGTCAGGGAAGCCCAAAAAACATGAATATTTAGGATCTGATCTGTCCCTTTGGAGATGGCCCGGGGTATAACTTTATTTTGTTAGGAAAAATTCCCTTATATGATGTAAAGTGAAAATTGGAGATAGAGTTCAAATTAAAAAAAAGACATATTCATATTCCACTGGGTAAGGGAAACCCAAAAAAAATGAGTTTCCTGGATCTGATCTGTCTTTTTGGAGTTGGCCCAGGGCATATCTCACATTTCTTAGGAAAAATCACGTATACCATCAATAGTGCAAATTGCTGATAGAGCTCAAATTCGAAAAAGAAAGACATATTCATATTCCCCTGGGTCAGGGAAACCCAAAAAACCCAGCATCTGATCTGTCCCTGTGGAGTTGTCCAAGAACATATGTCGCATTTGTTAGGAAAAATTCCTTATACAATCAAAAGTGCAAATTGCAGATTGAACTCAAATTCGAAAAACAAAGACATATTCATGTTCCCCCCGGTTAGGGAAACCCAAAAATACATGAGTTTTCTGGATCTTATCTGTCCCTGTGCAGTTGGCCCAGGACATATCTCGCATTTGTTTGGAAAACTCCTTTATACCATGAAAAGTGAACATAGTTAGTTAGTTCAAATTCGAAATTCGAAAAACAAACACATATTCATATTCCCCTACGTCAGGGAAGCCCAAAAAACATGAATATTTAGGATCTGATCTGTCCCTTTCGACTTTGCCCAGGGTATAACTCGCATTTGTTAGGAAAAAGCCATTATACCATAAAAATAGGAGACAGAGTTGAAATTCGAAAAACAAAGACAAATTCATGTTCCCCCGGGTCAGGGAAACCCAAAAAAACATGAGTTTCCTGGATCTTATCTGTCCCTGTGGAGTTGGCCAAGGGCATATCTCACATTTCTTAGGAAAAATCACTTATACCATCAATAGTGCAAATTGCAGATAGAGCTCAAATTCGAAAAAGAAAGACATATTCATATTCCCCTGGGTCAGGGAAGCCCAAACAAACATGAATATTTAGGATCTGATCTGTCCCTTTGGAGTTGGCCCAGGGTATAACTCGCATTTGTTAGGAAAAATCCCATATACCAGGAAAAGTGCACATAAGAGATAGAGCTCAAATTCAAAAAACAAAGACATATTCATATTCCCCCGGTTCAGGGAAGCCCAAAAAAACATGAATTCTCCAGATCTGATCTGTCCCTGTGGAGTTAGCTGAGGGCATGTCTCGCATTTGTTAGGAAAAAACATGAGTTTTCGGGACCTGATCTGTACCAAATAGAGCTCAAACTTGAAGAACAAACACATATTCAAAAAACAGAGATATATTCATGTTCCGTCGGGTCAGGGAAACCCAAAAACACATGAGTTTTCTGGATCTTATCTGTCCCTGTGCAGTTGGCCCATGGCATATCTCGCATTTGTTAGGAAAAATCCCATATACTATGAAAAGTGCAAATTGCAGATAGAGCTCAAATTTGAAGAACAAAGACATATTTATGTTCCACCAGTTCAGGGAAGCCCCCCCAAAAATGACTTTTTCGGATCTGATCTCTCCCTGTCGAGTTGGCCCAGGGCATAACTCGCATTTGTTAGGAAAAATTCCTTATACAATGAAAAGTGCAAATTGCAGATTGAACTCAAATTTGAAGAACAAACACATATTTATGTTCCCCAAGGTCTGGGAAGCCCTCCAAAAAGAGTTTTCTGGATCTGGTCTTTCCCTGTGGAGTTGGCCCAGGGCATATCTCGCATTTGTTAGGAAAAATCCCTTATACCATGAAAAGTGCAAATTGCAAATAGAGCTAAAATTCGAAAAACAAAGACATATCCATGTTCCCCCGGGTTAGGGAAACCCAAAAATACATGAGTTTCCTGGATCTGGTCTCTCCCTGTGGAGTTGGCCCAGGGCATATCTCACATTTCTTAGGAAAAATCCCTTGTACCATCAATAGTGCAAATTGCAGATAGAGGTCAAATTTGAAAAACAAAGACATATTCATGTGCCCCCTGGTCAGGGAAACAAAAAAAACATGGGTTTCTGGGATCTGATCTATCCCTGTGGAGTTGGCACAGGGCATAACTCACATTTGTTAGGAAAAATCCATGAAAAGTGGAAATTGGAGATAGAGCTCAAATTCGAAAAAGAAAGACATATTCACGTTCCCCTGTTCAGGGAAGCCCAAAAAAACATGAGTTTTCTGGTTCGGATATGTCCCTGTGGAGTTGGCCCAGAGCATATCTCGCATATGTTAGGAACAATCCTATATACCATGAAAAGTGGAAATTGGAGATAGAGCTCAAATTCGAAAAAGAAAGACATATTCACATTCCCCGGTTCAGGGAAGCCCAAAAAACATGGGTTTCCTGGATCTGATGTGTCCCTGTGGAGTTGGCCCAGGGCATATCTCACATTTCTTAGGAAAAATCGCGTATACCATCAATAGTGCAAATTGCAGATAGAGCTCAAATTCGAAAAAGAAAGACATATTCATATTCCCCTGGGTCAGGGAAACCCAAAAAACATGAGTTTTCAGCATCTGATCTGTCCCTGTGGAGTTGGCCCAGAGCATATCTCGCATTTGTTAGGAAAAATTCCTTATACAATGAAAAGTGCAAATTGCAGATTGAACTCAAATTTGAAGAACAAACACATATTTATGTTCCCCAAGGTCTGGGAAGCCCTCCAAAAAGAGTTTTCTGGATCTGGTCTTTCCCTGTGGAGTTGGCCCAGGGCATATCTCACATTTCTTAGGAAAAATCCCTTGTACCATCAATAGTGCAAATTGCAGATAGAGGTCAAATTTGAAAAACAAAGACATATTCATGTGCACCCTGGTCAGGGAAACAAAAAAAAAACATGGGTTTCTGGGATCTGACCTGTCCCTGTGGAGTTGGCACAGGGCATAACTCACATTTGTTAGGAAAAATCCATGAAAAGTGGAAATTGGAGATAGAGCTCAAATTCGAAAAAGAAAGACATATTCACGTTCCCCGGTTCAGGGAAGCCCAAAAAAACATGAGTTTTCTGGTTCGGATATGTCCCTTTGGAGTTGGCCCAGAGCATATCTCGCATCTCAAACCTCGTCCGGAGAGCAGGAAATTCAAGCAACCGAGACGTAAGCTGAGTTTCCAAAGTGGTTTAATAAGCAAAGCAAACGATCTTCAAACGGAACAAAGCCAGCATTGGCTGCTACCCGCATCCAACGCCTTTAAATACACATTTCATGTATACACCCACGCCCCACCCAACCGCACCCACTTCCGCCCGCTCCCTACTTAATTCCCGTTTCTCCCAAACACCTCCCTTTGTCACCCGGCACCCACTCCCTCCCAGGTGAATCTCCCCGCGAACGCTCTCCCCATTGCCGCTAACCACCACCCCCACCCCCGTCCCTGTACCCGGCACCTTCCCTCCTGTCACGGACCCACCGCTGCCCTGCCGCCCGGCCTCCCCTTGCAGTACAGGCAAGCCCCCAGTCTTTTCTTCTCGCAGACGGGCTCCGCTGCCGAAGGCCCCGCCCGCCATCGCCGCAAAGGCCGAGCGTTCTTTTGGGTTGGCCTCATGGTCCTGTGAGGCCACCGTAGCTGGCAGGGCGGGGCCGGGGTGCACGTAGCGCGTGCGCACTCTCAGGGCTTCAATCGGCCCGGCCCGGACGTCGTGCAACTGGGCGGCAGAAGGAGGATGCCGCCGTCGTTCCAGGCCTCCAGGCGCTCTCCCGGGCCGTGCAGGAGGAGGAGCAACCGGCGCTGGTGAGTGTCTCAGGGCTTCCACCGGCCCGGGCGTCGTGCAGCTGTCGGGCGGCCTCAACCGGCTCGGCCGCCGTCGCAGCTGATGGGCGGCAGAAGGAGGAGGCCGTCGTCGTTCCAGGCCGCCAGGCGCTCTCCCGGGCCGTGCAGGAGGAGGAGCAACCGGCGCTGGTGAGTGTCGCGCCCACGGGGCGCGACATGCCGCCCCTCCTACCAGGGCCCCTCCTGCAGGGGAAGACACAAGAGGTAAGCAAACGTCCACCTTGTCCGCGGTGTCCCCCCGTCCACCCCTCGGCTTCCCAGGGTGCAACCGGTGGAACGCCCGCACTAACCGAGGAGCATGAACATCTGCCTCCCCCACCCACGTCGCCTCTTCCACAGGATATCCCTTCCACCTGATGAGGTATTGGACGCCCCCCCGACGAGCTCTGGAGTCAAGGATCTCCTGGACTTCATAATGATCGCCCTGGGTGGGCCCAGGCCCACCCTCCCCCACAGCTGTTGCGCCTGAGGTGGCAGGTTTCAGAAGGCTACTGTGGAATACTGGGTGAAGTTTGCCTAGGATCTTTGGCAGTCGTAGTCGAACTGTTACAGGGTTAATTACCTGTACCACCCTGAACGGTCCGATGTATTTGGGCCCTAGCTTTTTACAGGGAACCTGGCTACGCAGATACTTAGTAGACAAGTAGACCAGGTCCCCCACCTTTGGGACTGCGAACGCTTTTCGCTTCTTATCAGCCTGCTCCTTATTCGTTATCGCAGCCTGCTCCAACGCTTTTTTCACTGTACCCCAAACCCCCTCAATCTGCCTCATCCATTCGCGTGGCTGACAGGGATCCTCGTGCCCCAGGCTGCATTCGGGGATGGGGACAAAATCATTACCCATAACCACTTTGAAAGGGGAAAACCCCGTACTGCTATGTACAGCATTGTTATACGCTACTTCCGCAAACGCTAAGAGATCCACCCAGTTGGTTTGCTGGTACGAAACGTAGCAACGTAGATACCGCTCAACGGCAGCATTGGCCCGTTCTGCTGCGCCATTGGTGCTAGGGTGGTACGCCGTACTGAGTCCTTGAGTCGACCCGATGAACTGAACAAATTCCCTCCAGAAACGTGCCGTAAACTGAACTCCTCTGTCCGAAATGATACGGCGTGGCACTCCATGTAAACGGTAGACGTGGGTTACGAAGAGCCAAGCTAATCGACGTGCTGAGGGCAACCCTTTACAGGGAATAAAGTGGGCCTGCTTTGAAAATAAGTCTATCACCGTCCAAATAACATTATGGCCCTTACTGTCGGGTAACTCAACAATGAAGTCCATGGCTATGTCCTGCCATGGACGAGTAGGATCAGCCACCCTCTGTAGGAGACCCAATGGTTTTCCCACCATAGGTTTTGTGGTGGCACAAATGTGGCATTGCCGTACATAGTCCTCCACCGTTTTTGTCATATGCGGCCACCAAAATTGCCGACGTGCCAAATGCAGGGTCTTCAGAAACCCATAGTGTCCAGCTTGCTTGGTGTCGTGGCACCGATACAGCACACGCCCCCTCAAAGGGGCTGGCACGTAAAGTCGGGTCCCATGCCAGGCCAAGCCATCACGCATGTCAACGAGTTCTGGGTGGGCCTGTAGCCAGGTATCCCCCTGAAGGCCCTTCCGGAGCTCTTCACAGAACTCGTCTTGTGCTGCCAAAGCGGTGTCCCCCTCCTGATCTGGACTTCTGGTAGGCACTAGCGCTTGTACAACATCCTCCCTCTTCCCCTCAAACTGTGGCATACGTGACAATGCGTCTGCCAGGAAGTTTTTCCCCCCCGGAACATATTTCAATGTGAAGCGGAACCGACGGAAGTACAGTGCCCACCGCACATGCTTGGGGGACAGCCGTCGGGGTGTCTGTAATGCCATCAGATTCTTATGGTCCGTCCACACCTCAAACGGGTGGACAGCCCCCTCCAAATGATGTCGCCACAGTTCCAATGCCCAGCGTACCGCAAAAGCCTCTTTCTCCCATATTGCCCAGGCACGTTCTGCAGGAGACAGCTTTTTAGACGCATAAGCGCATGGTTGAAGCACCCCGTCGTTGTTCCGTTGGAGAAGGACGGCTCCGAGGGCAACGTCACTTGCGTCGGCTTGGACCACGAAAGGCAGGGCAGGGTTTGGGTGTCGTAAGATTGGTTCTTTAGCAAAAAGAGCTTTTAACGTATCAAAAGCTCGTTGGCACTCTGCAGTCCACCCCACCCGTAACCCAGGACGTGGTCGTACGGTTAGTTGTCGTGTGCGAAGAAGGTCCGTAAGTGGCAGGGCTATGGTCGCAAAACTGGGTATGAATTGGCGATAAAAGTTCGCGAAGCCCAGAAACGCTTGTACCTGCCGCCGTGTCCGCGGAGCCTGCCACTGCTGGATGGCCTCCACCTTTTTTGGGTCCATTTCTACCCCACCTGCAGAGATTCTGTACCCCAAATAATCAAGTCGCTGCCGATGGAACTCACACTTGGACAGTTTCACAAAGAGCCGTGCGTCCCGCAATTTCTTCAATACCTGCCTGACCAAGGCGACATGCTCCTCCATCGTCTCGGTGTAAATCAAGATATCATCCAGGTAAACCAAGACCCCACGATATAGGAACTCATGCAAGACCTGGTTGATCAATTGCATGAAGACGGCGGGAGCACCCTGTAGCCCAAACGGCATCACCCTAAACTGGAAACTACCCAGAGGACAGTTGAATGCCGTCTTCCATTCGTCCCCTGCTTTGATTCGAACACGATAGTAGGCCTCCCTGAGGTCCAGTTTGGTAAAAACCCGTCCTTTAGCCAGATGGGCTAACAGGTCCTTCATTAGTGGGAGCGGGTAAAGGTGCTCAACGCACACCGCGTTCACACCACGATAGTCCACGCATAGTCTAAGCCCACCATCCTTTTTCTCACGAAACAGCACGGGCGCCGCCATCCTGGACCGTGCAGGCTGGATGAATCCCCGCTCCAGGTTCTTGTCGATGTACCGCCGGAGTTCCTGCATTTCTTTTGGGGACATGGCGTACATCCGGGGTTTTGGTAACCTAGCACCCTTTTCCAGCTCAATGGCGCAGTCCGTGGAGCGATGAGGTGGTAGCGTGTCGCACTCCCGTTCATTGAAGACGTCCAACAGGTCGGAATATTCACGGGGTATTTGAGCCTCTTGCGCTAACTCACCCGCACAGACCCTCTCCCGTTCCCCCGTGCGTAGTGGCCCCAAAAATGTGTGCTCTCGCGGGGGTTGTGGGCCCAACCCCAACCGGAGATGGCGGCTACCCCCCTCCCACCAGATCGTAGGACCCCACCGATCCAACCATGTGAGCCCCAAAATAACCGCCTCGGTCATAGAAGGCACCACTATAAACCGTAAAGTCTCCCAGTGATCGCCCATCTCCAATCGGATCGGTTCGGTGACGTGAGTGACAGGTGCCCCGCCCAAAAGAGACCCGTCCACCTGCTGAAAGCGTAGTGGGCTAGTTAATCGCTTCACCGTAACCCCCAGCCTTGCCACCACCGCCTGGCTCATTAGGCACCGTGTGCTACCTGAGTCTACGAGGGCTTTATATGCCGTCCTCTGTCCGGTGCGGGGACTGACCAACACCACAGGGAATACAAAGGGACAAACCGGAGCACTTACCATCGGATCTTCGTCTAGATCCTGTTCTTCTGCACTCTCGTACGGAGGAGGCTGGGTATCTAACGGCGTCTCCACCCGAACAGGAGCAGCTGGCCTGGAGACATCTCCGCCCAGTTGGTGAGCGGCCCGTGTCCGCTCTGTGGATCTCCGAGTCCCGGTCCCCCGTGCTGGGGAAACAGGGGCTGGCCGGGCAGGAGGCAGAGGACAATCGACTGCTCGGTGTCCTGGCTGGTCACATCTGAAACACCTCAGAGCAGCCCGTGCTGGCTGGGAGGAAGGTCGTGTGGACATTGCTACGGGTGGCTCTGCCGTTTTCGTCTTCTCGGCCGGCCGTCGGCTTCCGGAAGGAGGTTCAAACCGGCCTCGCACGTCCTGCAAACCCACATCCAGCTCCACGGCCACACGGTACCACTCCTGCAGTCGTGCTGGAACGCCGCGGACCACACAAGCTCGACGGAGAGCCCCGTCCAGGCCAGCCCTAAAATGGTGGACAAGAAGACGCTCCGGCCACGAACGCAACTTCCCGGCCACCTTACGGAACTCCCTTACGTACTCCAGCGCCGATCGACCTCGCTGCCGCAGAGAAAGGATGTCGGCTTCAGCCCGCTGTACCCGGGAAATGTCCTCAAAACGGGCCCGTAACGACTCCAAAAACAGGCCAACATCCCCGAGCTCCCGAGCGTGGTCGGTGTATAAATCGGCTGCCCAAGCCGCTGCCTCCCCTTGCAGGCAAGCTGTTACTGCCACCACCATAGCCCGCTGGGACACGTAAGCCTGGGCATATTGGTCCATATGTCCTATCACCTGGCCCAGGAACATGGCCAGGCGGTCAGGGTGGCCATCATAAGTAACTGACAGAGGTGGAGGTCCCCATACCATTCCAGGTCCCCACGAAGCCACTTGCGGGCCCAGCACAGGAGGAGCTCCAACTAGCCGTGTTGTCGACTGCCCGGGCCTGTCGTCCGTCCCTGACCACATCCCTGCAGCACCTCGCCCGAGGCCTACAGGAGCAGAGCCCTCACGGGGCATGCCCAGACCAGGTTGGGTCAGGTGGGATGGCGCATCCAAAGGTGGAGTCCCGGCAGGGGACCATTGGCCCGGTCCCTGGCCACCAGCCTCCCCAAACCTGGTTCGCAGAATATCCATGGTCTGGTTACCAGGGGTGGTGGAATAGCTCCACTCCTCCCCCTCGTCCTCCACAAGGCAGCGCTCCCTCCATACTGAAGAAGGACCCCTCAACCGAGGTTCATGAGCCCCCTCATATCCTCTTTGGCCCAGGGCAAGATCCGGCCTCCTCCCTCTGCCGTGGCCCTGGGCCCCTGCCTCCCTTGGCTCCACTGAGTGATCCTCGAGCAACGATGGCCGCTGCCTAGGCCGAACCGCCGGAAGCACAACCTCTCCTACATCCATTGTCCTGGGGGAGGCTACACCAGCCCCGGCCCCCATCTCAGGCCCGACCTCCTTCTCCGAAGCAGCCACCGAGGCGGGCCCCTGCGATCCCTCCGCCATACAACTCACCCACTTGTCGCTCGGAAGGAAAAAATGAAAGGGTGAGGTGAATGCTGGCTTTCTCTCAAACCTCGTCCGGAGAGCAGGAAATTCAAGCAACCGAGACGTAAGCTGAGTTTCCAAAGTGGTTTAATAAGCAAAGCAAACGATCTTCAAACGGAACAAAGCCAGCATTGGCTGCTACCCGCATCCAACGCCTTTAAATACACATTTCATGTATACACCCACGCCCCACCCAACCGCACCCACTTCCGCCCGCTCCCTACTTAATTCCCGTTTCTCCCAAACACCTCCCTTTGTCACCCGGCACCCACTCCCTCCCAGGTGAATCTCCCCGCGAACGCTCTCCCCATTGCCGCTAACCACCACCCCCACCCCCGTCCCTGTACCCGGCACCTTCCCTCCTGTCACGGACCCACCGCTGCCCTGCCGCCCGGCCTCCCCTTGCAGTACAGGCAAGCCCCCAGTCTTTTCTTCTCGCAGACGGGCTCCGCTGCCGAAGGCCCCGCCCGCCATCGCCGCAAAGGCCGAGCGTTCTTTTGGGTTGGCCTCATGGTCCTGTGAGGCCACCGTAGCTGGCAGGGCGGGGCCGGGGTGCACGTAGCGCGTGCGCACTCTCAGGGCTTCAATCGGCCCGGCCCGGACGTCGTGCAACTGGGCGGCAGAAGGAGGATGCCGCCGTCGTTCCAGGCCGCCAGGCGCTCTCCCGGGCCGTGCAGGAGGAGGAGCAACCGGCGCTGGTGAGTGTCTCAGGGCTTCCACCGGCCCGGGCGTCGTGCAGCTGTCGGGCGGCCTCAACCGGCTCGGCCGCCGTCGCAGCTGATGGGCGGCAGAAGGAGGAGGCCGTCGTCATTCCAGGCCGCCAGGCGCTCTCCCGGGCCGTGCAGGAGGAGGAGCAACCGGCGCTGGTGAGTGTCGCGCCCACGGGGCGCGACATCGCATATGTTAGGAACAATCCTATATACCATGAAAAGTGGAAATTGCAGATAGAGCTCAAATTCGAAAAAGAAAGAGATATTCATATTCCCCTGGGTCAGGGAAACCCAAAAAACATGAGTTTTCGGCATCTGATCTATCCCTGTGGAGTTGGCCTAGAGCATATCTCGCATTTGTTAGGAAAAATCCCTTGTACCAACAATATTGAAAATTGCAGATAGAGGTCAAATTTGAAAAACAAAGACATATTCATGTGCCCCCTGGTCAGGGAAACAAAAAAAAAATGTGAGTTTCTGGGATCTGATCTGTCCCACAGGGTGTAACTCACATTTCTTAGGAAAAATCCATGAAAAGTGGAAATTGCAGATAGAGCTCAAATTCGAAAAACAAGCACATATTCATGTTCCCCTGGGTCAAGGAAGCCAGAAAAACTTGAGTTTTTGGGATCTGATCTTTCCCTTTGGAGTGGGCCCAGGGCATAACTCGCATTTCTTAGGAAAAATCACTTATACCATCAATAGTGCAAATTGCAGATAGAGCTCAAATTCGAAAAAGAAAGACATATTCACGTTCCCCGGTTCAGGGAAGCCCAAAAAACAAAAACCAAAAAAACCATGAGTTTCTGGGATCTGATCTTTCCCTGTGGAGTTGGCACAGGGCATAACTCACATTTGTTAGGAAAAATCCATGAAAAGTGGAAATTGGAGATAGAGCTCAAATTCAAAAAAGAAAGACATATTCACATTCCCCGGTTCAGGGAAGCCCAAAAAACATGAGTTTCCTGGATCTGATCTGTCCCTGTGGAGTTGGCCCAGGGCATATCTCACATTTCTTAGGAAAAATCACTTATACCATCAATAGTGCAAATTGCAGATAGTGGTCAAATTCGAAAAACAAAGACATATTCATGTTCCCCCGGGTCTCGGAAACCCAAAAAAACATGAGTTTTTGTGACCTGATCTTTCCCTTTGGAGTTGGCCCAGGGCATAACTTGCATATGTTAGGAAAAATTCCTTATACCATGAAAAGTGCAAATTACAGATAGAGCTCAAATTTGAAGAAGAAACACATATTTATGTTCCCGCAGGTCACAGAAACCCTCCAAAATAGAGTTTTCTGGATCTGGTCTGTCCCTTTGGAGTTGGCCCAGATAGAGCTCAAATTCAAAAAAGAAAGACATATTCACATTCCCCGGTTCAGGGAAGCCCAAAAAACATGAGTTTCCTGGATCTGATCTGTCCCTGTGGAGTTAGCTGAGGGCATGTCTCGCATTTGTTAGGAAAAAACATGAGTTTTCGGGACCTGATCTGTACCAAATAGAGCTCAAACTTGAAGAACAAACACATATTCAAAAAACAGAGATATATTCATGTTCCGTCGGGTCAGGGAAACCCAAAAACACATGAGTTTTCTGGATCTTATCTGTCCCTGTGCAGTTGGCCCATGGCATATCTCGCATTTGTTAGGAAAAATCCCATATACTATGAAAAGTGCAAATTGCAGATAGAGCTCAAATTTGAAGAACAAAGACATATTTATGTTCCACCAGTTCAGGGAAGCCCCCCCAAAAATGACTTTTTCGGATCTGATCTCTCCCTGTCGAGTTGGCCCAGGGCATAACTCGCATTTGTTAGGAAAAATCCCTTATACCATCAATCGTGCAAATTGCAGATAGAGCTGAAATTCGTAAAAGAAAGACATATTCATATTCCACTGGGTCAGGGAAGCCCAAAGAACATGAGTTTCCTGGATCTGATCTGTCCCTGTGGAGTTGGCCAAGGGCATATCTCACATTTCTTAGGAAAAATCACTTATACCATCTATAGTGCAAATTGCAGATAGAGCTCAAATTCGAAAAAGAAAGACATATTCACGTTCCCCGGTTCAGGGAAGCCCAAAAAACATGAGTTTTATAGTTCGGATATGTCCCTGTGGAGTTGGCCCAGAGCATATCTCGCATATGTTAGGAAAAATCCCATATACCATGAAAAGTGGAAATTGGAGATAGAGCTCAAATTCGAAAAAGAAAGACATATTCACATTTCCTGGTTCAGGGAAGCCCAAAAAACATGGGTTTCCTGGATCTCATGTGTACCTGTGGAGTTGGCCCAGGGCATATCTCACATTTCTTAGGAAAAATCACGTATACCATCAATAGTGCAAATTGCAGATAGAGCTCAAATTCGAAAAAGAAAGACATATTCATATTCCCCTGGGTCAGGGAAACCCAAAAAACATGAGTTTTCAGCATCTGATCTGTCCCTGTGGATTTGGCCCAGAGCATATCTCGCATTTGTTAGGAAAAATTCCTTATACAATGAAAAGTGCAAATTGCAGATTGAACTCAAATTTGAAGAACAAACACATATTTATGTTCCCCCAGGTCTGGGAAGCCCTCCAAAGAGAGTTTTCTGGATCTGGTCTGTCCCTGTGGAGTTGGCCCAGGGCATATCTCGCATTTGTTAGGAAAAATCCCTTATACCATGAAAAGTGCAAATTGCAAATAGAGCTAAAATTCGAAAAACAAAGACATATTCATGTTCCCCCGGGTTAGGGAAACCCAAAAATACATGAGTTTCCTGGATCTGGTCTCTCCCTTTGGAGTTGGCCCAACTCATATCTCGCATTTGTTAGGAAAAATCCATTATAGCTTGAAAAGTGCACATAGGAGATAGAGCTCAAATTCGAAAAACAAACACATATTCATATTCCCCTGGGTCAGGGAAGCCCAAAAAACATGAATATTTAGGATCTGATCTGTCCCTTTGGAGATGGCCCGGGGTATAACTTTATTTTGTTAGGAAAAAATTCCCTTATATGATGTAAAGTGAAAATTGGAGATAGAGCTCAAATTCAAAAAAAAAAAACATATTCATATTCCCCTGGGTAAGGGAAACCCCAAGAAAATGAGTTTCCGGGATCTGACCTGTCTTTTTGGAGTTGGCCCAGGGCATATCTCGCATTTGTTAGGAAAAATCCCATATACTATGAAAAGTGCAAATTGCAGATAGAGCTCAAATTTGAAGAACAAAGACATATTTATGTTCCACCAGTTCAGGGAAGCCCCCCCAAAAATGACTTTTTCGGATCTCATCTCTCCCTGTCGAGTTGGCCCAGGGCATAACTCGCATTTGTTAGGAAAAATTCCTTATACAATGAAAAGTGCAAATTGCAGATTGAACTCAAATTTGAAGAACAAACACATATTTATGTTCCCCCAGGTCTGGGAAGCCCTCCAAAAAGAGTTTTCTGGATCTGGTCTTTCCCTGTGGAGTTGGCCCAGGGCATATCTCGCATTTGTTAGGAAAAATCCCTTATACCATGAAAAGTGCAAATTGCAAATAGAGCTAAAATTTGAAAAACAAAGACATATTCATGTTCCCCCGGGTTAGGGAAACCCAAAAACACATTAGTTTCCTGGATCTGTTCTCTCCCTTTGGAGTTGGCCCAGGGCATATCTCACATTTCTCAGGAAAAATCCCTTGTACCATCAATAGTGCAAATTGCAGATAGAGGTCAAATTTGAAAAACAAAGACATATTCATGTGCCCCCTGGTCAGGGAAACAAAAAAAAACATGGGTTTCTGGGATCTGATCTGTCCCTGTGGAGTTGGCACAGGGCATAACTCACATTTGTTAGGAAAAATCCATGAAAAGTGGAAATTGGAGATTTCTCGAAAAACAAGCACATATTCATGTTCCCCTGGGTCAAGGAAGCCAGAAAAACTTGAGTTTTTGGGATCTGATCTTTCCTTTTGGAGTGGGCCCAGGGCATAACTCGCATTTCTTAGGAAAAATCACTTATACCATCAATAGTGCAAATTGCAGATAGAGCTCAAATTCGAAAAAGAAAGACATATTCACGTTCCCCGGTTCAGGGAAGCCCAAAAAACAAAATCCAAAAAAACCATGAGTTTCTGGGATCTGATCTTTCCCTGTGGAGTTGGCACAGGGCATAACTCACATTTGTTAGGAAAAATCCATGAAAAGTGGAAATTGGAGATAGAGCTCAAATTCGAAAAAGAAAGACATATTCACATTCCCCGGTTCAGGGAAGCCCAGAAAACATGAGTTTCCTGGATCTGATCTGTCCCTGTGGAGTTGGCCCAGGGCATATCTCACATTTCTTAGGAAAAATCACTTATACCATCAATAGTGCAAATTGCAGATAGAGCTCAAATTCGAAAAAGAAAGACATATTCACGTTCCCCGGTTCAGGGAAGCCCAAAAAACAAAAACCAAAAAAACCATGAGTTTCTGGGATCTGATCTTTCCCTGTGGAGTTGGCCCAGGGCATATCTCGCATTTGTTAGGAAAAATCCCTTATACCATGAAAAGTGCAAATTGCAAATAGAGCTAAAATTCGAAAAACAAAGACATATTCATGTTCCCCCGGGTTAGGGAAACCCAAAAACACATGAGTTTCCTGGATCTGGTCTCTCCCTTTGGAGTTGGCCCAACTCATATCTCGCATTTGTTAGGAAAAATCCATTATAGCTTGAAAAGTGCACATAGGAGATAGAGCTCAAATTCGAAAAACAAACACATATTCATATTCCCCTGGGTCAGGGAAGCCCAAAAAACATGAATATTTAGGATCTGATCTGTCCCTTTGGAGATGGCCCGGGGTATAACTTTATTTTGTTAGGAAAAATTCCCTTATATGATGTAAAGTGAAAATTGGAGATAGAGCTCAAATTAAAAAAAAAACATATTCATATTCCCCTGGGTAAGGGAAACAACAAAAAAATGAGTTTCCGGGATCTGACCTGTCTTTTTGGAGTTGGCCCAGGGCATATCTCGCATTTGTTAGGAAAAATCACTTATTCCATCAATAGTGCAAATTGCTGATAGAGCTCAAATTCGAAAAAGAAAGACATATTCATATTCCCCTGAGTCAGGGAATCCCAAAAAACCCAGCATCTGATCTGTCCCTGTGGAGTTGGCCCAGAGCATATCTCGCATTTGTTAGGAAAAATTCCTTATACAATCAAAAGTGCAAATTGCAGATTGAACTCAAATTTGAAGAACAAACACATATTTATGTTCCCCCGGGTCTGTGAAGCCCTCCAAAAAGAGTTTTCTGGATCTGGTCTGTCCCTGTGGAAAAATACCATATACCATGAAAAGTGCAAATTACAGATAGAGCTCAAATTTGAAGAAGAAACACATATTTATGTTCCCCCAGGTCAGGGAAACCCTCCAAAAAAAGAGTTTTCTGGATCTGGTCTCTCCCTTTGGAGTTGGCCCAACTGATACCTCGCATTTGTTAGGAAAAATCCATTATACCATAAAAATAGGAGACAGAGATCAAATTCGAAAAACAAAGACAAATTCATGTTCCCCCGGATTAGGGAAACCCCAAAAAACATGAGTTTTTGGGATCTGATCTGTCCCTGTGGAGTTGGCCCTCGGCATATCTCGCATTTGTTTGGAAAAATCCCATGTACCATGAAAAGTGCAAATTCCCCCCGGTCAGGGAAGCCCAAAGAACATGAGTTTCCTGGATCTGATCTGTCCCTGTGGAGTTGGCCAAGGGCATATCTCACATTTCTTAGGAAAAATCACTTATACCATCAATAGTGCAAATTGCAGATAGAGCTCAAATTCGAAAAAGAAAGACATATTCACGTTCCCCGGTTCAGGGAAGCCCAAAAAACATGAGTTTTATAGTTCGGATATGTCCCTGTGGAGTTGGCCCAGAGCATATCTCGCATATGTTAGGAAAAATCCCATATACCATGAAAAGTGGAAATTGGAGATAGAGCTCAAATTCGAAAAAGAAAGACATATTCACATTTCCTGGTTCAGGGAAGCCCAAAAAACATGGGTTTCCTGGATCTGATGTGTACCTGTGGAGTTGGCCCAGGGCATATCTCACATTTCTTAGGAAAAATCCCTTATACCATCAATCGTGCAAATTGCAGATAGAGCTCAAATTCGAAAAAGAAAGACATATTCATATTCCCCTGGGTCAGGGAAACCCAAAAAACATGAGTTTTCGGCATCTGATCTGTCCCTGTGGAGTTGGCCCAGAGCATATCTCGCATTTGTTAGGAAAAATTCCTTATACAATGAAAAGTGCAAATTGCAGATTGAACTCAAATTTGAAGAACAAACACATATTTATGTTCCCCCAGGTCTGGGAAGCCCTTCAAAGAGAGTTTTCTGGATCTGGTCTGTCCCTGTGGAGTTGGCCCAGGGCATATCTCGCATTTGTTAGGAAAAATCCCTTATACCATGAAAAGTGCAAATTGAAAATAGAGCTAAAATTCGAAAAACAAAGACATATTCATGTTCCCCCGGGTTAGGGAAACCCAAAAATACATGAGTTTCCTGGATCTGGTCTCTCCCTTTGGAGTTGGCCCAACTCATATCTCGCATTTGTTAGGAAAAATCCATTATAGCTTGAAAAGTGCACATAGGAGATAGAGCTCAAATTCGAAAAACAAACACATATTCATATTCCCCTGGGTCAGGGAAGCCCAAAAACATGAATATTTAGGATCTGATCTGTCCCTTTGGAGATGGCCCGGGGTATAACTTTATTTTGTTAGGAAAAAATTCCCTTATATGATGTAAAGTGAAAATTGGAGATAGAGCTCAAATTCAAAAAAAAAAACATATTCATATTCCCCTGGGTAAGGGAAACCCCAAGAAAATGAGTTTCCGGGATCTGACCTGTCTTTTTGGAGTTGGCCCAGGGCATATCTCGCATTTGTTAGGAAAAATCACTTATTCCATCAATAGTGCAAATTGCTGATAGAGCTCAAATTCGAAAAAGAAAGACATATTCATATTCCCCTGGGTCAAGGAAACCCAAAAAACCCAGCATCTGATCTGTCCCTGTGGAGTTGGCCCAGAGCATATCTCGCATTTGTTAGGAAAAATTCCTTATACAATCAAAAGTGCAAATTGCAGATTGAACTCAAATTTAAAGAACAAACACATATTTATGTTCACCCGGGTCTGGGAAGCCCTCCAAAAAGAGTTTTCTGGATCTGGTCTGTCCCTGTGGAAAAATCCCATATACCATGAAAAGTGCAAATTACAGATAGAGCTCAAATTTGAAGAAGAAACACATATTTATGTTCCCCCAGGTCAGGGAAACCCTCCAAAAAAGAGTTTTCTGGATCTGGTCTCTCCCTCTGGAGTTGGCCCAGGGCATATCTCACATTTCTTAGGAAAAATCCCTTATACCATCAATATTGCAAATTGCAGATAGAGGTCAAATTCGTAAAAGAAAGACATTTTCACGTTCCCCGGTTCAGGGAAGCCCAAAAAACATGAGTTTTATGGTTCGGATATGTCCCTGTGGAGTTGGCCCAGAGCATATCTCGCATATGTTAGGAAAAATCCCATATACCATGAAAAGTTTAAATTACAGATAGAGCTCAAATTTGAAGAAGAAACACATATTTATGTTCCCCCAGGTCAGGGAAACCCTCCAAAAAAAGAGTTTTCTGGATCTGGTCTCTCCCTTTGGAGTTGGCCCAACTGATACCTCGCATTTGTTAGGAAAAATGCATTATACCATAAAAATAGGAGACAGAGATCAAATTCGAAAAACAAAGACAAATTCATGTTCCCCCAGGTTAGGGAAACCCCAAAAAACATGAGTTTTTGGGATCTGATCTGTCCCTGTGGAGTTGGCCCTCGGCATAGCTCTCATTTGTTTGGAAAAATTCCATATACCATGAAAAGTGCAAATTGCAGATAGAGCTCAAATTTGTATAACAATCACATATTTATGTTCCCCCGGGTCAGGGAAAAACTGCAAAAAAAGTGTTTCCTGGATCTGGTCTCTCCCTTTGGAGTTGGCCCAGCTCATATCTCGCATTTGTTAGGAAAAATCCATTATACCATAAAAATAGGAGACAGAGTTGAAATTCGAAAAACAAAGACAAATTCATGTTCCCCCGGGTCAGGGAAACCCAAAAAAACATGAGTTTCCTGGATCTGATCTGTCCCTGTGGAGTTGGCCCAGAGCATATCTCGCATATGTTAGGAACAATCCTATATACCATGAAAAGTGGAAATTGGAGATAGAGCTCAAATTCGAAAAAGAAAGACATATTCACGTTCCCCGGTTCAGGGAAGCCCAAAAAACATGAGTTTTATGGTTCGGATATGTCCCTGTGGAGTTGGCCCAGAGCATATCTCGCATATGTTAGGAAAAATCCCATATACCATGAAAAGTGCAAATTACAGATAGAGCTCAAATTTGAAGAAGAAACACATATTTATGTTCCCCCAGGTCAGGGAAACCCTCCAAAAAAAGAGTTTTCTGGATCTGGTCTCTCCCTTTGGAGTTGGCCCAACTGATACCTCGCATTTGTTAGGAAAAATGCATTATACCATAAAAATAGGAGACAGAGATCAAATTCGAAAAACAAAGACAAATTCATGTTCCCCCAGGTTAGGGAAACCCCAAAAAACATGAGTTTTTGGGATCTGATCTTTCCCTGTGCAGTTGGCGCATGGCATATCTTGCATTTGTTAGGAAAAATTCCATATACCATGAAAAGTGCAAATTGCAGATAGAGCTCAAATTTGTATAACAATCACATATTTATGTTCCCCCGGGTCAGGGAAAAACTGCAAAAAAAGTGTTTCCTGGATCTGGTCTCTCCCTTTGGAGTTGGCCCAGCTCATATCTCGCATTTGTTAGGAAAAATCCATTATACCATAAAAATAGGAGACAGAGTTGAAATTCGAAAAACAAAGACAAATTCATGTTCCCCCGGGTCAGGGAAACCCAAAAAAACATGAGTTTCCTGGATCTGATCTGTCCCTGTGGAGTTGGCCCAGAGCATATCTCGCATATGTTAGGAACAATCCTATATACCATGAAAAGTGGAAATTGGAGATAGAGCTCAAATTCGAAAAAGAAAGACATATTCACATTCCCCGGTTCAGGGAAGCCCAAAAAACATGGGTTTCCTGGATCTGATCTTTCCCTTTGGAGTTGGCCCAGGGCATAACTTGCATATGTTAGGAAAAATCCCATATACCATGAAAAGTGGAAATTGGAGATAGAGCTCAAATTCGAAAAAGAAAGACATATTCATGTTCCCCGGTTCAGGGAAGCCCAAAAAAACATGAGTTTTCTGGTTCGGATATGTCCCTGTGGAGTTGGCCCAGAGCATATCTCGCATATCTTAGGAAAAATCCTATATACCATGAAAAGTGGAAATTGGAGATAGAGCTCAAATTCGAAAAACAAAGACATATTCATGTTCCCCCGGGTCACGGAAACCCAAAAAAACATGAGTTTTTGGAACCTGATCTTTCCCTGTGCAGTTGGCGCATGGCATATCTTGCATTTGTTAGGAAAAATCCCATATACCATGAAAAGTGAAAATTGAAAATAGAGCTCAAATTCGAAAAACAAGCACATATTCATGTTCCAATAGGTCAGGGAAGCCCAAAAAAGTTGAGTTTTTGGGATCTGATCTGTCTTTTTGGACTTGGCCCAGGGCATATCTCGCATTTGTTAGGAAAAATCTCTTATTCCATCAATAGTGCAAATTGCTGATAGAGCTCAAATTCAAAAAAGAAAGACATATTCATGCTCCCCTAGGTCGAGGAAAAAAACAACACATTAGTTTCCTTGATCTGATCTGTCCCTCTGGAGTTGGCCCAGGGCATATCTCACATTTCTTAGGAAAAATCCCTTATACCATCAATATTGCAAATTGCAGATAGAGGTCAAATTCGTAAAAGAAAGACATATTCACGTTCCCCGGTTCAGGGAAACCCAAAAAACATGAGTTTTATGGTTCGGATATGTCCCTGTGGAGTTGGCCCAGAGCATATCTCGCATATGTTAGGAAAAATCCCATATACCATGAAAAGTTTAAATTACAGATAGAGCTCAAATTTGAAGAAGAAACACATATTTATGTTCCCCCAGGTCAGGGAAACCCTCCAAAAAAAGAGTTTTCTGGATCTGGTCTCTCCCTTTGGAGTTGGCCCAACTGATACCTCGCATTTGTTAGGAAAAATGCATTATACCATAAAAATAGGAGACAGAGCTAAAATTCGAAAAACAAAGACATATTCATGTTCCCCCGGGTTAGGGAAACCGAAAAATACATGAGTTTCCTGGATCTGGTCTCTCCCTTTGGAGTTGGCCCAGGGCATATCTCACATTTCTTAGGAAAAATCCCTTGTACCATCAATAGTGCAAATTGCAGATAGAGGTCAAATTTGAAAAACAAAGACATATTCATGTGCCCCGTGGTCAGGGAAAAAAAAAAAACATGGGTTTCTGGGATCTGATCTCTCCCTGTGGAGTTGGCACAGGGCATAACTCACATTTGTTAGGAAAAATCCATGAAAAGTGGAAATTGGAGATAGAGCTCAAATTCGAAAAAGAAAGACATATTCAAGTTCCCCTGTTCAGGGAAGCCCAAAAAAACATGAGTTTTCTGGTTCGGATATGTCCCTGTGGAGTTGGCCCAGAGCATATCTCGCATATGTTAGGAACAATCCTATATACCATGAAAAGTGGAAATTGGAGATAGAGCTCAAATTCGAAAAAGAAAGACATATTCATATTCCCCTGGGTCAGGGAAACCCAAAAAACATGAGTTTTCAGCATCTGATCTGTCCCTGTGGAGTTGCCCCAGAGCATATCTCGCAATTGTTAGGAAAAATTCCTTATACAATGAAAAGTGCAAATTGCAGATTGAACTCAAATTTGAAGAACAAACACATATTTATGTTCCCCCAGGTCTGGGAAGCCCTCCAAAAAGAGTTTTCTGGATCTGGTCTTTCCCTGTGGAGTTGGCCCAGGGCATATCTCGCATTTGTTAGGAAAAATCCCTTATACCATGAAAAGTGCAAATTGCAAATAGAGCTAAAATTCGAAAAAAAGACATATTCATGTTCCCCCGGGTTAGGGAAACCCAAAAATACATGAGTTTCCTGGATCTGGTCTCTCCCTTTGGAGTTGGCCCAGGGCATATCTCACATTTCTTAGGAAAAATCCCTTGTACCATCAATAGTGCAAATTGCAGATAGAGGTCAAATTTGAAAAACAAAGACATATTCATGTGCCCCCTGGTCAGGGAAACAAAAAAAAACATGGGTTTCTGGGATCTGATCTGTCCCTGTGGAGTTGGCCAAGGGCATATCTCACATTTCTTAGGAAAAATCACTTATACCATCAATAGTGCAAATTGCAGATAGAGCTCAAATTCGAAAAAGAAAGACATATTCATATTCCACTGGGTCAGGGAAACCCAAAAGACATGAGTTTTCAGCATCTGATCTGTCCCTGTGGAGTTGGCCCAGAGCATATCTCGCATTTGTTAGGAAAAATTCCTTATACAATGAAAAGTGCAAATTGCAGATTGAACTCAAATTTGAAGAACAAACACATATTTATGTTCCCCAAGGTCTGGGAAGCCCTCCAAAAAGAGTTTTCTGGATCTGGTCTTTCCCTGTGGAGTTGGCCCAGGGCATATCTCGCATTTCTTAGGAAAAATCCCTTATACCATGAAAAGTGCAAATTTCAAATAGAGCTAAAATTCGAAAAACAAAGACATATTCATGTTCCCCTGGGTTAGGGAAACCCAAAAATACATGAGTTTCCTGGATCTGGTCTCTCCCTTTGGAGTTGGCCCAGGGCATATCTCACATTTCTTAGGAAAAATCCCTTGTACCATCAATAGTGCAAATTGCAGATAGAGGTCAAATTTGAAAAACAAAGACATATTCATGTGCACCCTGGTCAGGGAAACAAAAAAAACATGGGTTTCTGGGATCTGATCTGTCCCTGTGGAGTTGGCACAGGGCATAACTCACATTTGTTAGGAAAAATCCATGAAAAGTGGAAATTGGAGATAGAGCTCAAATTCGAAAAAGAAAGACATATTCACACTCCCCGGTTCAGGGAAGCCCAAAAAACTTGTGTTTCCTGGATCTGATCTTTCCCTTTGGAGTTGGCCCAGAGCATATCTCGCATATGTTAGGAACAATCCTATATACCATGAAAAGTGGAAATTGGAGATAGAGCTCAAATTCGAAAAAGAAAGAGATATTCATATTCCCCTGGGTCAGGGAAACCCAAAAAACATGAGTTTTCGGCATCTGATCTATCCCTGTGGAGTTGGCCTAGAGCATATCTCGCATTTGTTAGGAAAAATCCATTATACCATAAAAATAGGAGACAGAGTTGAAATTCGAAAAACAAAGACAAATTCATGTTCCCCCGGGTCAGGGAAACCCAAAAAAACATGAGTTTCCTGGATCTGATCTGTCCCTGTGGAGTTGGCCCAGAGCATATCTCGCATATGTTAGGAACAATCCTATATACCATGAAAAGTGGAAATTGGAGATAGAGCTCAAATTCGAAAAAGAAAGACATATTCACATTCCCCGGTTCAGGGAAGCCCAAAAAACTTGTGTTTCCTGGATCTGATCTTTCCCTTTGGAGTTGGCCCAGGGCATAACTTGCATATGTTAGGAAAAATCCCATATACCATGAAAAGTGCAAATTACAGATAGAGCTCAAATTTGAAGAAGAAACACATATATATGTTCCCGCAGGTCACGGAACCCCTCCAAAATAGAGTTTTCTGGATCTGGTCTCTACCTTTGGAGTTGGCCCAACTCATATCTCGCATTTGTTAGGAAAAATCCATTATACCTTGAAAAGTGCACATAGGAGATAGAACTCAAATTCGAAAAACAAACACATATTCATATTCCCCTACGTCAGGGAAGCCCAAAAAACATGAATATTTAGGATCTGATGTGTCCCTTTCGACTGGGCCCAGGGTATAACTCGCATTTGTTAGGAAAAATCCATTATACCATCAATATTGAAAATTGCAGATAGAGGTCAAATTCGAAAAACAAAGACATATTCATGTTCGGGACATGATCTTTCCCTGTGCAGTTGGCGCATGGCATATCTTTGTTAGGAAAAATCCCATATTTGATGAAAAGTGAAAATTGGAGATAGAGCTCAAATTAAAAAAAAAAGACATATTCCTATTCCCCTGGGTCAGGGAAGCCCAAAAAACATGAGTTTCCTGGATCTTATCTGTCCCTGTGGAGTTGGCCAAGGGCATATCTCACATTTCTTAGGAAAAATCACTTATACCATCAATTGTGCAAATTGCAGATAGAGCTCAAATTCGAAAAAGAAAGACATATTCATATTCCCCTGGGTCAGGGAAACCCAAAAAACATGAGTTTTCGGCATCTGATCTATCCCTGTGGTGTTGGCCTAGAGCATATCTCGCATTTGTTAGGAAAAATCCCTTGTACCAACAATATTGAAAATTGCAGATAGAGGTCAAATTAGAAAAACAAAGACATATTCATGTGCCCCCTGGTCAGGGAAACGAAAAAAAAGGTGAGTTTCTGGGATCTGATCTGTCCCACAACTCACATTTGTTAGGAAATGTGCAACTCACATTTGATAGGAAAAATCCATGAAAAGTGGAAATTGGAGATAGAGCTCAAATTCGAAAAACAAAGACATATTCATGTTCCCCTGGGTCAAGGAAGCCAGAAAAACTTGAGTTTTTGGGATCTGATCTTTCCCTTTGGAGTGGGCCCAGGGCATAACTCGCATTTCTTAGGAAAAATCACTTATACCATCAATAGTGCAAATTGCAGATAGAGCTCAAATTCGAAAAAGAAAGACATATTCACATTCCCCGGTTCAGGGAAGCCCAAAAAACAAAAACCAAAAAAACCATGAGTTTCTGGGATCTGATCTTTCCCTGTGGAGTTGGCACAGGGCATAACTCGCATTTCTTAGGAAAAATCACTTATACCATCAATCGTGCAAATTGCAGATAGAGCTCAAATTCAAAAAAGAAAGACATATTCATATTCCCCCAAGTCAGGGAAACCAAAAAAAAAAACATTAGTTTCCTTGATCTGAAATGTCCCTGTGGAGTTGGCCCAGGGCATATCTCACATTTCTTAGGAAAAATCCCTTATACCATAAAAAAAGAAAGACATATTCTTGTTCGGGAACTGATCTTTCCCTGTGCAGTTGGCGCATGGCATATCTTGCATTTGTTAGGAAAAATCCCATATACCATGAAAAGTGCAAATTACAGATAGAGCTCAAATTTGAAGAAGAAACACATATTTATGTTCCCGCAGGTCACGGAACCCCTCCAAAATAGAGTTTTCTTGATCTGGTCTCTCCCTTTGGAGTTGGCCCAACTCATATCTCGCATTTGTTAGGAAAAATCCATTATACCTTGAAAAGTGCACATAGGAGATAGAGCTCAAATTCGAAAAACAAACACATATTCATATTCCCCTACATCAGGGAAGCCCAAAAAACATGAATATTTAGGATCTGATGTGTCCCTTTCGACTTGGCCCAGGGTATAACACGCATTTGTTAGGAAAAATCCATTATACCATCAATATTGAAAATTGCAGATAGAGGTCAAATTCGAAAAACAAAGACATATTCATGTTCGGGACCTGATCTTTCCTTGTGCAGTTGGCGCATAGCATATCTTTGTTAGGAAAAATCCCATATTTGATGAAAAGTGAAAATTGGAGATAGAGCTCAAATTTAAAAAAAAGACATATTCCTATTCCCCTGGGTCAGGGAAGCCCAAAAAACATGAGTTTCCTGGATCTTATCTGTCCCTGTGGAGTTGGCCAAGGGCATATCTCACATTTCTTAGGAAAAATCACTTATACCATCAATAGTGCAAATTGCAGATAGAGCTCAAATTCAAAAAAGAAAGACATATTCATATTCCCCTGGGTCAGGGAAACCCAAAAAACATGAGTTTTCGGCATCTGATCTGTCCCTGTGGAGTTGGCCTAGAGCATATCTCGCATTTGTTAGGAAAAATCCCTTGTACCAACAATATTGAAAATTGCAGATAGAGGTCAAATTTGAAAAACAAAGACATATTCATGTGCCCCCTGGTCAGGGAAACGAAAAAAAATGTGAGTTTCTGGGATCTGATCTGTCCCACAGGGTGTAACTCACATTTGTTAGGAAAAATCCATGAAAAGTGGAAATTGCAGATAGAGCTCAAATTCGAAAAACAAGCACATATTCATGTTCCCCTGGGTCAAGGAAGCCAGAAAAACTTGAGTTTTTGGGATCTGATCTTTCCCTTTGGAGTGGGCCCAGGGCATAACTCGCATTTCTTAGGAAAAATCACTTATACCATCAATAGTGCAAATTGCAGATAGAGCTCAAATTCGAAAAAGAAAGACATATTCATGTTCCCCGGTTCAGGGAAGCCCAAAAAACAAAAACCAAAAAAACCATGAGTTTCTGGGATCTGATCTTTCCCTGTGGAGTTGGCACAGGGCATAACTCACATTTCTTAGGAAAAATCCATGAAAAGTGGAAATTGGAGATAGAGCTCAAATTCAAAAAAGAAAGACATATTCACATTCCCCGGTTCAGGGAAGCCCAAAAAACATGAGTTTCCTGGATCTGATCTGTCCCTGTGGAGTTGGCCCAGGGCATATCTCACATTTCTTAGGAAAAATCACGTATACCATCAATAGTGCAAATTGCAGATAGAGCTCAAATTCAAAAAAGAAAGACATATTCATATTCCCCTGGGTCAGGGAAACCCAAAAAACATGAGTTTTCGGCATCTGATCTATCCCTGTGGAGTTGGCCTAGAGCATATCTCGCATTTGTTAGGAAAAATCCCTTGTACCAACAATATTGAAAATTGCAGATAGAGGTCAAATTTGAAATCAAAGACATATTCATGTGCCCCCTGGTCAGGGAAACGAAAAAAAATGTGAGTTTCTGGGATCTGATCTGTCCCACAGGGTGTAACTCACATTTGTTAGGAAAAATCCATGAAAAGTGGAAATTGGAGATAGAGCTCAAATTTGAAAAAGAAAGACATATTCACGTTCCCCGGTTCAGGGAAGCCCAAAAAAACATGAGTTTTCTGGTTCGGATATGTCCCTTTGGAGTTGGCCCAGAGCATATCTCGCATATGTTATGAACAATCCTATATACCATGAAAAGTGGAAATTGGAGATATAGCTCAAATTCGAAAAAGAAAGACATATTCACATTCCCCGGTTCAGGGAAGCCCAAAAAACATGGGTTTCCTGGATCTGATGTGTCCCTGTGGAGTTGGCCCAGGGCATATCTCACATTTCTTAGGAAAAATCACGTATACCATCAATAGTGCAAATTGCAGATAGAGCTCAAATTCGAAAAAGAAAGACATATTCATATTCCACTGGGTCAGGGAAACCCAAAAGACATGAGTTTTCAGCATCTGATCTGTCCCTGTGGAGTTGGCCCAGAGCATATCTCGCATTTGTTAGGAAAAATTCCTTATACAATGAAAAGTGCAAATTGCAGATTGAACTCAAATTTGAAGAACAAACACATATTTATGTTCCCCAAGGTCTGGGAAGCCCTCCAAAAAGAGTTTTCTGGATCTGGTCTTTCCCTGTGGAGTTGGCCCAGGGCATATCTCGCATTTCTTAGGAAAAATCCCTTATACCATGAAAAGTGCAAATTGCAAATAGAGCTAAAATTCGAAAAACAAAGACATATTCATGTTCCCCTGGGTTAGGGAAACCCAAAAATACATGAGTTTCCTGGATCTGGTCTCTCCCTTTGGAGTTGGCCCAGGGCATATCTCACATTTCTTAGGAAAAATCCCTTCTACCATCAATAGTGCAAATTGCAGATAGAGGTCAAATTTGAAAAACAAAGACATATTCATGTGCACCCTGGTCAGGGAAACAAAAAAAACATGGGTTTCTGGGATCTGATCTGTCCCTGTGGAGTTGGCACAGGGCATAACTCACATTTGTTAGGAAAAATCCATGAAAAGTGGAAATTGGAGATAGAGCTCAAATTCGAAAAAGAAAGACATATTCACGTTCCCCGGTTCAGGGAAGCCCAAAAAAACATGAGTTTTCTGGTTCGGATATGTCCCTTTGGAGTTGGCCCAGAGCATATCTCGCATATGTTAGGAACAATCCTATATACCATGAAAAGTGGAAATTGCAGATAGAGCTCAAATTCGAAAAAGAAAGAGATATTCATATTCCCCTGGGTCAGGGAAACCCAAAAAACATGAGTTTTCGGCATCTGATCTATCCCTGTGGAGTTGGCCTAGAGCATATCTCGCATTTGTTAGGAAAAATCCCTTGTACCAACAATATTGAAAATTGCAGATAGAGGTCAAATTAGTGCAAATTGCTGATAGAGCTCAAATTCGAAAAAGAAAGACATATTCATATTCCCCTGGGTCAGGGAAACACAAAAAACCCAGCATCTGATCTGTCCCTGTGGAGTTGTCCAAGAACATATGTCGCATTTGTTAGGAAAAATTCCTTATACAATCAAAAGTGCAAATTGCAGATTGAACTCAAATTCGAAAAACAAAGACATATTCATGTTCCCCCCGGTTAGGGAAACCCAAAAATACATGAGTTTTCTGGATCTTATCTGTCCCTGTGCAGTTGGCCCAGGACATATCTCGCATTTGTTTGGAAAACTCCATTATACCATGAAAAGTGAACATAGTTAGTTAGTTCAAATTCGAAATTCGAAAAACAAACACATATTCATATTCCCCTACGTCAGGGAAGCCCAAAAAACATGAATATTTAGGATCTGATCTGTCCCTTTCGACTTTGCCCAGGGTATAACTCGCATTTGTTAGGAAAAAGCCATTATACCATAAAAATAGGAGACAGAGTTGAAATTCGAAAAACAAAGACAAATTCATGTTCCCCCGGGTCAGGGAAACCCAAAAAAACATGAGTTTCCTGGATCTTATCTGTCCCTGTGGAGTTGGCCAAGGGCATATCTCACATTTCTTAGGAAAAATCACTTATACCATCAATAGTGCAAATTGCAGATAGAGCTCAAATTCGAAAAAGAAAGACATATTCATATTCCCCTGGGTCAGGGAAGCCCAAACAAACATGAATATTTAGGATCTGATCTGTCCCTTTGGAGTTGGCCCAGGGTATAACTCGCATTTGTTAGGAAAAATCCCATATACCAGGAAAAGTGCACATAAGAGATAGAGCTCAAATTCAAAAAACAAAGACATATTCATATTCCCCCGTTTCAGGGAAGCCCAAAAAAACATGAATTCTCCAGATCTGATCTGTCCCTGTGGAGTTAGCTGAGGGCATGTCTCGCATTTGTTAGGAAAAAACATGAGTTTTCGGGACCTGATCTGTACCAAATAGAGCTCAAACTTGAAGAACAAACACATATTCAAAAAACAGAGATATATTCATGTTCCGTCGGGTCAGGGAAACCCAAAAACACATGAGTTTTCTGGATCTTATCTGTCCCTGTGCAGTTGGCCCATGGCATATCTCGCATTTGTTAGGAAAAATCCCATATACTATGAAAAGTGCAAATTGCAGATAGAGCTCAAATTTGAAGAACAAAGACATATTTATGTTCCACCAGTTCAGGGAAGCCCCCCAAAAAATGACTTTTTCTGATCTGATCTCTCCCTGTCGAGTTGGCCCAGGGCATAACTCGCATTTGTTAGGAAAAATCCCTTATACCATCAATCGTGCAAATTGCAGATAGAGCTCAAATTCGAAAAAGAAAGACATATTCACATTCCCCGGTTCAGGGAAGCCCAAAAAACATGAGTTTCCTGGATCTGATCTGTCCCTGTGGAGTTGGCCCAGGGCATATCTCACATTTCTTAGGAAAAATCACTTATACCATCAATAGTGCAAATTGCAGATAGAGCTCAAATTCGAAAAAGAAAGACATATTCATATTCCCCTGGGTCAGGGAAACCCAAAAAACATGAGTTTTCGGCATCTGATCTGTCCGTGTGGAGTTGGCCCAGAGCATATCTCGCATTTGTTAGGAAAAATTCCTTATACAATGAAAAGTGCAAATTGCAGATTGAACTCAAATTTGAAGAACAAACACATATTTATGTTCCCCCAGGTCTGGGAAGCCCTCCAAAATAGAGTTTTCTGGATCTGGTCTGTCCCTTTGGAGTTGGCCCAACTCATATCTCGCATTTGTTAGGAAAAATCCATTATACCTTGAAAAGTGCACATAGGAGATAGAGCTCAAATTTGAAAAACAAACACATATTCATATTCCCCTGGGTCAGGGAAGCCCAAAAAACATGAATATTTAGGATCTGATCTGTCCCTTTGGAGATGGCCCGGGGTATAACTTTATTTTGTTAGGAAAAATTCCCTTATATGATGTAAAGTGAAAATTGGAGATAGAGCTCAAATTAAAAAAAAAGACATATTCATATTCCACTGGGTAAGGGAAAGCGAAAAAAAATGAGTTTCCTGGATCTGATCTGTCTTTTTGGAGTTGGCCCAGGGCATATCTCGCATTTGTTAGGAAAAATCACTTATTCCATCAGTAGTGCAAATTGCTGATAGAGCTCAAATTCGAAAAAGAAAGACATATTCATATTCCCCTGGGTCAGGGAAACCCAAAAAACCCAGCATCTGATCTGTCCCTGTGGAGTTGTCCAAGAACATATGTCGCATTTGTTAGGAAAAATTCCTAATACAATCAAAAGTGCAAATTGCAGATTGAACTCAAATTCGAAAAAGAAAGACATATTCATGTTCCCCCCGGTTAGGGAAACCCAAAAATACATGAGTTTTCTGGATCTTATCTGTCCCTGTGCAGTTGGCCCAGGACATATCTCGCATTTGTTTGGAAAACTCCATTATACCATGAAAAGTGAACATAGTTAGTTAGTTCAAATTCGAAATTCGAAAAACAAACACATATTCATATTCCCCTATGTCAGGGAAGCCCAAAAAACATGAATATTTAGGATCTGATCTGTCCCTTTCGACTTTGCCCAGGGTATAACTCGCATTTGTTAGGAAAAATCCATTATACCATAAAAATAGGAGACAGAGTTGAAATTCGAAAAACAAAGACAAATTCATGTTCCCCCGGGTCAGGGAAACCCAAAAAAACATGAGTTTCCTGGATCTTATCTGTCCCTGTGGAGTTGGCCAAGGGCATATCTCACATTTCTTAGGAAAAATCACTTATACCATCAATAGTGCAAATTGCAGATAGAGCTCAAATTCGAAAAAGAAAGACATATTCATATTCCCCTGGGTCAGGGAAGCCCAAAAAAACATGAATATTTAGGATCTGATCTGTCCCTTTGGAGTTGGCCCAGGGTATAACTCGCATTTGTTAGGAAAAATCCCATATACCAGGAAAAGTGCACATAAGAGATAGAGCTCAAATTCAAAAAACAAAGACATATTCATATTCCCCCGGTTCAGGGAAGCCCAAAAAAACATGAATTCTCCAGATCTGATCTGTCCCTGTGGAGTTAGCTGAGGGCATGTCTCGCATTTGTTAGGAAAAAACATGAGTTTTCGGGACCTGATCTGTACCAAATAGAGCTCAAACTTGAAGAACAAACACATATTCAAAAAACAGAGATATATTCATGTTCCGTCGGGTCAGGGAAACCCAAAAACACATGAGTTTTCTGGATCTTATCTGTCCCTGTGCAGTTGGCCCATGGCATATCTCGCATTTGTTAGGAAAAATCCCATATACTATGAAAAGTGCAAATTGCAGATAGAGCTCAAATTTGAAGAACAAAGACATATTTATGTTCCACCAGTTCAGGGAAGCCCCCCCAAAAATGACTTTTTCGGATCTGATCTCTCCCTGTCGAGTTGGCCCAGGGCATAACTCGCATTTGTTAGGAAAAATCCCTTATACCATCAATCGTGCAAATTACAGATAGAGCTCAAATTCGAAAAAGAAAGACATATTCATATTCCCCTGGGTCAGGGAAACCCAAAAAACATGAGTTTTCAGCATCTGATCTGTCCCTGTGGAGTTGGCCCAGAGCATATCTCGCATTTGTTAGGAAAAATTCCTTATACAATGAAAAGTGCAAATTGCAGATTGAACTCAAATTTGAAGAACAAACACATATTTATGTTCCCCCAGGTCTGGGAAGCCCTCCAAAGAGAGTTTTCTGGATCTGGTCTGTCCCTGTGGAGTTGGCCCAGGGCATATCTCGCATTTGTTAGGAAAAATCCCTTATACCATGAAAAGTGCAAATTGCAAATAGAGCTAAAATTCAAAAAACAAAGACATATTCATGTTCCCCCGGGTTAGGGAAACCCAAAAATACATGAGTTTCCTGGATCTGGTCTCTCCCTTTGGAGTTGGCCCAACTCATATCTCGCATTTGTTAGGAAAAATCCATTATAGCTTGAAAAGTGCACATAGGAGATAGAGCTCAAATTCGAAAAACAAACACATATTCATATTCCCCTGGGTCAGGGAAGCCCAAAAAACATGAATATTTAGGATCTGATCTGTCCCTTTGGAGATGGCCCGGGGTATAACTTTATTTTGTTAGGAAAAATTCCCTTATATGATGTAAAGTGAAAATTGGAGATAGAGCTCAAATTCAAAAAAAAAACATATTCATATTCCCCTGGGTAAGGGAAACAACAAAAAAATGAGTTTCCGGGATCTGACCTGTCTTTTTGGAGTTGGCCCAGGGCATATCTCGCATTTGTTAGGAAAAATCACTTATTCCATCAATAGTGCAAATTGCTGATAGAGCTCAAATTCGAAAAAGAAAGACATATTCATATTCCCCTGAGTCAGGGAAACCCAAAAAACCCAGCATCTGATCTGTCCCTGTGGAGTTGGCCCAGAGCATATCTCGCATTTGTTAGGAAAAATTCCTAATACAATCAAAAGTGCAAATTGCAGATTGAACTCAAATTTGAAGAACAAACACATATTTATGTTCCCCCGGGTCTGTGAAGCCCTCCAAAAAGAGTTTTCTGGATCTGGTCTGTCCCTGTGGAAAAATACCATATACCATGAAAAGTGCAAATTACAGATAGAGCTCAAATTTGAAGAAGAAACACATATTTATGTTCCCCCAGGTCAGGGAAACCCTCCAAAAAAAGAGTTTTCTGGATCTGGTCTCTCCCTTTGGAGTTGGCCCAACTGATACCTCGCATTTGTTAGGAAAAATCCATTATACCATAAAAATAGGAGACAGAGATCAAATTCGAAAAACAAAGACAAATTCATGTTCCCCCGGATTAGGGAAACCCCAAAAAACATGAGTTTTTGGGATCTGATCTGTCCCTGTGGAGTTGGCCCTCGGCATATCTCGCATTTGTTTGGAAAAATCCCATGTACCATGAAAAGTGCAAATTCCCCCGGGTCAGGGAAGCCCAAAGAACATGAGTTTCCTGGATCTGATCTGTCCCTGTGGAGTTGGCCAAGGGCATATCTCACATTTCTTAGGAAAAATCACTTATACCATCAATAGTGCAAATTGCAGATAGAGCTCAAATTCGAAAAAGAAAGACATATTCACGTTCCCCGGTTCAGGGAAGCCCAAAAAACATGAGTTTTATAGTTCGGATATGTCCCTGTGGAGTTGGCCCAGAGCATATCTCGCATATGTTAGGAAAAATCCCATATACCATGAAAAGTGGAAATTGGAGATAGAGCTCAAATTCGAAAAAGAAAGACATATTCACATTTCCTGGTTCAGGGAAGCCCAAAAAACATGGGTTTCCTGGATCTGATGTGTACCTGTGGAGTTGGCCCAGGGCATATCTCACATTTCTTAGGAAAAATCACGTATACCATCAATCGTGCAAATTGCAGATAGAGCTCAAATTCGAAAAAGAAAGACATATTCATATTCCCCTGGGTCAGGGAAACCCAAAAAACATGAGTTTTCGGCATCTGATCTGTCCCTGTGGAGTTGGCCCAGAGCATATCTCGCATTTGTTAGGAAAAATTCCTTATACAATGAAAAGTGCAAATTGCAGATTGAACTCAAATTTGAAGAACAAACACATATTTATGTTCCCCCAGGTCTGGGAAGCCCTCCAAAGAGAGTTTTCTGGATCTGGTCTGTCCCTGTGGAGTTGGCCCAGGGCATATCTCGCATTTGTTAGGAAAAATCCCTTATACCATGAAAAGTGCAAATTGCAAATAGAGCTAAAATTTGAAAAACAAAGACATATTCATGTTCCCCCGGGTTAGGGAAACCCAAAAATACATGAGTTTCCTGGATCTGGTCTCTCCCTTTGGAGTTGGCCGAACTGATATCTCGCATTTGTTAGGAAAAATCCATTATAGCTTGAAAAGTGCACATAGGAGATAGAGCTCAAATTCGAAAAACAAACACATATTCATATTCCCCTGGGTCAGGGAAGCCCAAAAACATGAATATTTAGGATCTGATCTGTCCCTTTGGAGATGGCCCGGGGTATAACTTTATTTTGTTAGGAAAAAATTCCCTTATATGATGTAAAGTGAAAATTGGAGATAGAGCTCAAATTCAAAAAAAAAAACATATTCATATTCCCCTGGGTAAGGGAAACCCCAAGAAAATGAGTTTCCGGGATCTGACCTGTCTTTTTGGAGTTGGCCCAGGGCATATCTCGCATTTGTTAGGAAAAATCACTTATTCCATCAATAGTGCAAATTGCTGATAGAGCTCAAATTCGAAAAAGAAAGACATATTCATATTCCCCTGGGTCAAGGAAACCCAAAAAACCCAGCATCTGATCTGTCCCTGTGGAGTTGGCCCAGAGCATATCTCGCATTTGTTAGGAAAAATTCCTTATACAATCAAAAGTGCAAATTGCAGATTGAACTCAAATTTAAAGAACAAACACATATTTATGTTCACCCGGGTCTGGGAAGCCCTCCAAAAAGTGTTTTCTGGATCTGGTCTGTCCCTGTGGAAAAATCCCATATACCATGAAAAGTGCAAATTACAGATAGAGCTCAAATTTGAAGAAGAAACACATATTTATGTTCCCCCAGGTCAGGGAAACCCTCCAAAAAAGAGTTTTCTGGATCTGGTCTCTCCCTTTGGAGTTGGCCCAACTGATACCTCGCATTTGTTAGGAAAAATCCATTATACCATAAAAATAGGAGACAGAGAACAAATTCGAAAAACAAAGACAAATTCATGTTCCCCCGGGTTAGGGAAACCCCAAAAAACATGAGTTTTTGGGATCTGATCTGTCCCTGTGGAGTTGGCCCTCGGCATATCTCGCATTTGTTTGGAAAAATCCCATGTACCATGAAAAGTGCAAATTCCCCCGGGTCAGGGAAGCCCCAAGAACAGGGATCTGATCTGTCCCTGTGGAGTTGGCCAAGGGCATATCTCACATTTCTTAGGAAAAATCACGTATACCATCAATATTGCAAATTGCAGATAGAGCTCAAATTCGAAAAAGAAAGACGTATTCACATTCCCCCGGGTTAGGGAAACCCAAAAATACATGAGTTTCCTGGATCTGGTCTCTCCCTTTGGAGTTGGCCCAGGGCATATCTCACATTTCTTAGGAAAAATCCCTTGTACCATCAATAGTGCAAATTGCAGATAGAGGTCAAATTTGAAAAACAAAGACATATTCATGTGCCCCCTAGTCAGGGAAACAAAAAAAACATGAGTTTCTGGGATCTGATCTGTCCCTGTGGAGTTGGCACAGGGCATAACTCACATTTGTTAGGAAAAATCCATGAAAAGTGGAAATTGGAGATAGAGCTCAAATTCGAAAAAGAAAGACATATTCACGTTCCCCGGTTCAGGGAAGCCCAAAAAAACATGAGTTTTCTGGTTCGGATATGTCCCTGTGGAGTTGGCCCAGAGCATATCTCGCATATCTTAGGAAAAATCCTATATACCATGAAAAGTGGAAATTGGAGATAGAGCTCAAATTTGAAAAACAAAGACATATTCATGTTCCCCCGGGTCACGGAAACCCAAAAAAACATGAGTTTTTGGGACCTGATCTTTCCCTGTGCAGTTGGCGCATGGCATATCTTGCATTTGTTAGGAAAAATCCCATATACCATGAAAAGTGAAAATTGAAAATAGAACTCAAATTCGAAAAACAAGCACATATTCATGTTCCAATAGGTCAGGGAAGCCCAAAAAAGTTGAGTTTTTGGAATCTGATCTGTCTTTTTGGACTTGGCCCCGGGCATATCTCGCATTTGTTAGGAAAAATCTCTTATTCCATCAATAGTGCAAATTGCTGATAGAGCTCAAATTCAAAAAAGAAAGACATATTCATGCTCCCCTAGGTCGAGGAAAAAAAAAACACATTAGTTTCCTTGATCTGATCTGTTCCTCTGGAGTTGGCCCAGGGCATATCTCACATTTCTTAGGAAAAATCCCTTGTACCATCAATAGTGCAAATTGCAGATAGAGGTCAAGTTTGAAAAACAAAGACATATTCATGTGCCCCCTGGTCAGGGAAACAAAAAAAAATGGGTTTCTGGGATCTGATCTGTCCCTGTGGAGTTGGCACAGGGCATAACTCACATTTGTTAGGAAAAATCCATGAAAAGTGGAAATTGGAGATAGAGCTCAAATTTGAAAAAGAAAGACATATTCACGTTCCCCTGTTCAGGGAAGCACAAAAAAACATGAGTTTTCTGGTTCGGATATGTCCCTGTGGAGTTGGCCCAGAGCATATCTCGCATATGTTAGGAACAATCCTATATACCATGAAAAGTGGAAATTGGAGATAGAGCTCAAATTCGAAAAAGAAAGACATATTCATATTCCCCTGGGTCAGGGAAGCCCAAAAAACATGAATATTTAGGATCTGATCTGTCCCTTTGGAGATGGCCCGGGGTATAACTTTATTTTGTTAGGAAAAATTCCCTTATATGATGTAAAGTGAAAATTGGAGATAGAGCTCAAATTCAAAAAAAAAAAATATTCATATTCCCCTGGGTAAGGGAAACAACAAAAAAAATGAGTTTCCGGGATCTGACCTGTCTTTTTGGAGTTGGCCCAGGGCATATCTCGCATTTGTTAGGAAAAATCACTTATTCCATCAATAGTGCAAATTGCTGATAGAGCTCAAATTCGAAAAAGAAAGACATATTCATATTCCCCTGAGTCAGGGAAACCCAAAAAACCCAGCATCTGATCTGTCCCTGTGGAGTTGGCCCAGAGCATATCTCGCATTTGTTAGGAAAAATTCCTTATACAATCAAAAGTGCAAATTGCAGATTGAACTCAAATTTGAAGAACAAACACATATTTATGTTCCCCCGGGTCTGTGAAGCCCTCCAAAAAGAGTTTTCTGGATCTGGTCTGTCCCTGTGGAAAAATCCCATATACCATGAAAAGTGCAAATTACAGATAGAGCTCAAATTTGAAGAAGAAACACATATTTATGTTCCCCCAGGTCAGGGAAACCCTCCAAAAAAAGAGTTTTCTGGATCTGGTCTCTCCCTTTGGATTTGGCCCAACTGATACCTCGCATTTGTTAGGAAAAATCCATTATACCATAAAAATAGGAGACAGAGATCAAATTCGAAAAACAAAGACAAATTCATGTTCCCCCGGATTAGGGAAACCCCAAAAAACATGAGTTTTTGGGATCTGATCTGTCCCTGTGGAGTTGGCCCTCGGCATATCTCGCATTTGTTTGGAAAAATCCCATGTACCATGAAAAGTGCAAATTCCCCAGGGTCAGGGAAGCCCAAAGAACATGAGTTTCCTGGATCTGATCTGTCCCTGTGGAGTTGGCCAAGGGCATATCTCACATTTCTTAGGAAAAATCACTTATACCATCAATAGTGCAAATTGCAGATAGAGCTCAAATTCGAAAAAGAAAGACATATTCACGTTCCCCGGTTCAGGGAAGCCCAAAAAACATGAGTTTTATAGTTCGGATATGTCCCTGTGGAGTTGGCCCAGAGCATATCTCGCATATGTTAGGAAAAATCCCATATACCATGCAAAGTGGAAATTGGAGACAGAGCTCAAATTCGAAAAAGAAAGACATATTCACATTTCCTGGTTCAGGGAAGCCCAAAAAACATGGGTTTCCTGGATCTGATCTTTCCCTTTGGAGTTGGCCCAGGGCATAACTTGCATATGTTAGGAAAAATCACGTATACCATCAATAGTGCAAATTGCAGATAGAGCTCAAATTCGAAAAAGAAAGACATATTCATATTCCCCGGGGTCAGGGAAACCCAAAAAACATGAGTTTTCAGCATCTCATCTGTCCCTGTGGAGTTGGCCCAGAGCATATCTCGCAATTGTTAGGAAAAATTCCTTATACAATGAAAAGTGCAAATTGCAGATTGAACTCAAATTTGAAGAACAAACACATATTTATGTTCCCCCAGGTCTGGGAAGCCCTCCAAAAAGAGTTTTCTGGATCTGGTCTTTCCCTGTGGAGTTGGCCCAGGGCATATCTCGCATTTGTTAGGAAAAATCCCTTATACCATGAAAAGTGCAAATTGCAAATAGAGCTAAAATTCGAAAAACAAAGACATATTCATGTGCCCCCTGGTCAGGGAAACAAAAAAAAACATGGGTTTCTGGGATCTGATCTGTCCCTGTGGAGTTGGCACAGGGCATAACTCACATTTGTTAGGAAAAATCCATGAAAAGTGGATATTGGAGATAGAGCTCAAATTCGAAAAAGAAAGACATATTCACGTTCCCCTGTTCAGGGAAGCCCAAAAAAACATGAGTTTTCTGGTTCGGATATGTCCCTGTGGAGTTGGCCCAGAGCATATCTCGCATATGTTAGGAACAATCCTATATACCATGAAAAGTGGAAATTGGAGATAGAGCTCAAATTCGAAAAAGAAAGACATATTCACGTTCCCCTGTTCAGGGAAGCCCAAAAAAACATGAGTTTTCTGGTTCGGATATGTCCCTGTGGAGTTGGCCCAGAGCATATCTCGCATATGTTAGGAACAATCCTATATACCATGAAAAGTGGAAATTGGAGATAGAGCTCAAATTCGAAAAAGAAAGACATATTCACATTCCCCGGTTCAGGGAAGCCCAAAAAACATGGGTTTCCTGGATCTGATGTGTCCCTGTGGAGTTGGCCCAGGGCATATCTCACATTTCTTAGGAAAAATCGCGTATACCATCAATAGTGCAAATTGCAGATAGAGCTCAAATTCGAAAAAGAAAGACATATTCATATTCCCCTGGGTCAGGGAAACCCAAAAAACATGAGTTTTCAGCATCTGATCTGTCCCTGTGGAGTTGCCCCAGAGCATATCTCGCAGTTGTTAGGAAAAATTCCTTATACAATGAAAAGTGCAAATTGCAGATTGAACTCAAATTTGAAGAACAAACACATATTTATGTTCCCCCAGGTCTGGGAAGCCCTCCAAAAAGAGTTTTCTGGATCTGGTCTTTCCCTGTGGAGTTGGCCCAGGGCATATCTCGCATTTGTTAAGAAAAATCCCTTATACCATGAAAAGTGCAAATTGCAAATAGAGCTAAAATTCGAAAAAAAAGACATATTCATGTTCCCCCGGGTTAGGGAAACCCAAAAATACATGAGTTTCCTGGATCTGGTCTCTCCCTTTGGAGTTGGCCCAGGGCATATCTCACATTTCTTAGGAAAAATCCCTTGTACCATCAATAGTGCAAATTGCAGATAGAGGTCAAATTTGAAAAACAAAGACATATTCATGTGCACCCTGGTCAGGGAAACAAAAAAAAAACATGGGTTTCTGGGATCTGATCTGTCCCTGTGGAGTTGGCACAGGACATAACTCACATTTGTTAGGAAAAATCCATGAAAAGTGGAAATTGGAGATAGAGCTCAAATTCGAAAAAGAAAGACATATTCACGTTCCCCTGTTCAGGGAAGCCCAAAAAAACATGAGTTTTCTGGTTCGGATATGTCCCTGTGGAGTTGGCCCAGAGCATATCTCGCATATGTTAGGAACAATCCTATATACCATGAAAAGTGGAAATTGGAGATAGAGCTCAAATTCGAAAAAGAAAGACATATTCACATTCCCCGGTTCAGGGAAGCCCAAAAAACATGGGTTTCCTGGATCTGATGTGTCCCTGTGGAGTTGGCCCAGGGCATATCTCACATTTCTCAGGAAAAATCCCTTGTACCATCAATAGTGCAAATTGCAGATAGAGGTCAAATTTGAAAAACAAAGACATATTCATGTGCCCCCTGGTCAGGGAAACAAAAAAAAACATGGGTTTCTGGGATCTGATCTGTCCCTGTGGAGTTGGCACAGGGCATAACTCACATTTGTTAGGAAAAATCCATGAAAAGTGGAAATTGGAGATAGAGCTCAAATTCGAAAAACAAGCACATATTCATGTTCCCCTGGGTCAAGGAAGCCAGAAAAACTTGAGTTTTTGGGATCTGATCTTTCCTTTTGGAGTGGGCCCAGGGCATAACTCGCATTTCTTAGGAAAAATCACTTATACCATCAATAGTGCAAATTGCAGATAGAGCTCAAATTCGAAAAAGAAAGACATATTCACGTTCCCCGGTTCAGGGAAGCCCAAAAAACAAAAACAAAAAAAACCATGAGTTTCTGGGATCTGATCTTTCCCTGTGGAGTTGGCACAGGGCATAACTCACATTTGTTAGGAAAAATCCATGAAAAGTGGAAATTGGAGATAGAGCTCAAATTCGAAAAAGAAAGACATATTCACATTCCCCGGTTCAGGGAAGCCCAAAAAACATGGGTTTCCTGGATCTGATGTGTCCCTGTGGAGTTGGCCCAGGGCATATCTCACATTTCTTAGGAAAAATCGCGTATACCATCAATAGTGCAAATTGCAGATAGAGCTCAAATTCGAAAAAGAAAGACATATTCATATTCCCCTGGGTCAGGGAAACCCAAAAAACATGAGTTTTCAGCATCTGATCTGTCCCTGTGGAGTTGCCCAAGAGTATATCTCGCAATTGTTAGGAAAAATTCCTTATACAATGAAAAGTGCAAATTGCAGATTGAACTCAAATTTGAAGAACAAACACATATTTATGTTCCCCCAGGTCTGGGAAGCCCTCCAAAAAGAGTTTTCTGGATCTGGTCTTTCCCTGTGGAGTTGGCCCAGGGCATATCTCGCATTTCTTAGGAAAAATCCCTTATACCATGAAAAGTGCAAATTGCAAATTGTGCTAAAATTCGAAAAAAAAGACATATTCATGTTCCCCCGGGTTAGGGAAACCCAAAAATACATGAGTTTCCTGGATCTGGTCTCTCCCTTTGGAGTTGGCCCAGGGCATATCTCACATTTCTTAGGAAAAATCCCTTGTACCATCAATAGTGCAAATTGCAGATAGAGGTCAAATTTGAAAAACAAAGACATATTCATGTGCACCCTGGTCAGGGAAACAAAAAAAAACCATGGGTTTCTGGGATCTGATCTGTCCCTGTGGAGTTGGCCAAGGGCATATCTCACATTTCTTAGGAAAAATCACTTATACCATCAATAGTGCAAATTGCAGATAGAGCTCAAATTCGAAAAAGAAAGACATATTCATATTCCCCTGGGTCAGCGAAGCCCAAACAAACATGAATATTTAGGATCTGATCTGTCCCTTTGGAGTTGGCCCAGGGTATAACTCGCATTTGTTAGGAAAAATCCCATATACCAGGAAAAGTGCACATAAGAGATAGAGCTCAAATTCAAAAAACAAAGACATATTCATATTCCCCCGGTTCAGGGAAGCCCAAAAAAACATGAATTCTCCAGATCTGATCTGTCCCTGTGGAGTTAGCTGAGGGCATGTCTCGCATTTGTTAGGAAAAAACATGAGTTTTCGGGACCTGATCTGTACCAAATAGAGCTCAAACTTGAAGAACAAACACATATTCAAAAAACAGAGATATATTCATGTTCCGTCGGGTCAGGGAAACCCAAAAACACATGAGTTTTCTGGATCTTATCTGTCCCTGTGCAGTTGGCCCATGGCATATCTCGCATTTGTTAGGAAAAATCCCATATACTATGAAAAGTGCAAATTGCAGATAGAGCTCAAATTTGAAGAACAAAGACATATTTATGTTCCACCAGTTCAGGGAAGCCCCCCCAAAAATGACTTTTTCGGATCTGATCTCTCCCTGTCGAGTTGGCCCAGGGCATAACTCGCATTTGTTAGGAAAAATTCCTTATACAATGAAAAGTGCAAATTGCAGATTGAACTCAAATTTGAAGAACAAACACATATTTATGTTCCCCCAGGTCTGGGAAGCCCTCCAAAAAGAGTTTTCTGGATCTGGTCTTTCCCTGTGGAGTTGGCCCAGGGCATATCTCGCATTTGTTAGGAAAAATCCCTTATACCATGAAAAGTGCAAATTGCAAATAGAGCTAAAATTTGAAAAACAAAGACATATTCATGTTCCCCCGGGTTAGGGAAACCCAAAAACACATTAGTTTCCTGGATCTGTTCTCTCCCTTTGGAGTTGGCCCAGGGCATATCTCACATTTCTCAGGAAAAATCCCTTGTACCATCAATAGTGCAAATTGCAGATAGAGGTCAAATTTGAAAAACAAAGACATATTCATGTGCCCCCTGGTCAGGGAAACAAAAAAAAACATGGGTTTCTGGGATCTGATCTGTCCCTGTGGAGTTGGCACAGGGCATAACTCACATTTGTTAGGAAAAATCCATGAAAAGTGGAAATTGGAGATAGAGCTCAAATTCGAAAAACAAGCACATATTCATGTTCCCCTGGGTCAAGGAAGCCAGAAAAACTTGAGTTTTTGGGATCTGATCTTTCCTTTTGGAGTGGGCCCAGGGCATAACTCGCATTTCTTAGGAAAAATCACTTATACCATCAATAGTGCAAATTGCAGATAGAGCTCAAATTCGAAAAAGAAAGACATATTCACGTTCCCCGGTTCAGGGAAGCCCAAAAAACAAAATCCAAAAAAACCATGAGTTTCTGGGATCTGATCTTTCCCTGTGGAGTTGGCACAGGGCATAACTCACATTTGTTAGGAAAAATCCATGAAAAGTGGAAATTGGAGATAGAGCTCAAATTCGAAAAAGAAAGACATATTCACATTCCCCGGTTCAGGGAAGCCCAGAAAACATGAGTTTCCTGGATCTGATCTGTCCCTGTGGAGTTGGCCCAGGGCATATCTCACATTTCTTAGGAAAAATCACTTATACCATCAATAGTGCAAATTGCAGATAGAGCTCAAATTCGAAAAAGAAAGACATATTCACGTTCCCCGGTTCAGGGAAGCCCAAAAAACAAAAACCAAAAAAACCATGAGTTTCTGGGATCTGATCTTTCCCTGTGGAGTTGGCACAGGGCATAACTCACATTTGTTAGGAAAAATCCATGAAAAGTGGAAATTGGAGATAGAGCTCAAATTCGAAAAAGAAAGACATATTCACATTCCCCGGTTCAGGGAAGCCCAGAAAACATGAGTTTCCTGGATCTGATCTGTCCCTGTGGAGTTGGCCCAGGGCATATCTCACATTTCTTAGGAAAAATCACTTATACCATCAATAGTGCAAATTGCAGATAGTGGTCAAATTCGAAAAACAAAGGCATATTCATGTTCCCCCGCGTCTCGGAAACCCAAAAAAACATGAGTTTTTGGGACCTGATCTTTCCCTTTGGAGTTGGCCCAGGGCATAACTTGCATATGTTAGGAAAAATCCCATATACCATGAAAAGTGCAAATTACAGATAGAGCTCAAATTTGAAGAAGAAACACATATTTATGTTCCCGCAGGTCACGGAAACCCTCCAAAATAGAGTTTTCTGGATCTGGTCTGTCCCTTTGGAGTTGGCCCAACTCATATCTCGCATTTGTTAGGAAAAATCCATTATACCTTGAAAAGTGCACATAGGAGATAGAGCTCAAATTTGAAAAACAAACACATATTCATATTCCCCTGGGTCAGGGAAGCCCAAAAAACATGAATATTTAGGATCTGATCTGTCCCTTTGGAGATGGCCCGGGGTATAACTTTATTTTGTTAGGAAAAATTCCCTTATATGATGTAAAGTGAAAATTGGAGATAGAGTTCAAATTAAAAAAAAGACATATTCATATTCCACTGGGTAAGGGAAACCCAAAAAAAATGAGTTTCCTGGATCTGATCTGTCTTTTTGGAGTTGGCCCAGGGCATATCTCACATTTCTTAGGAAAAATCACGTATACCATCAATAGTGCAAATTGCTGATAGAGCTCAAATTCGAAAAAGAAAGACATATTCATATTCCCCTGGGTCAGGGAAACCCAAAAAACCCAGCATCTGATCTGTCCCTGTGGAGTTGTCCAAGAACATATGTCGCATTTGTTAGGAAAAATTCCTTATACAATCAAAAGTGCAAATTGCAGATTGAACTCAAATTCGAAAAACAAAGACATATTCATGTTCCCCCCGGTTAGGGAAACCCAAAAATACATGAGTTTTCTGGATCTTATCTGTCCCTGTGCAGTTGGCCCAGGACATATCTCGCATTTGTTTGGAAAACTCCTTTATACCATGAAAAGTGAACATAGTTAGTTAGTTCAAATTCGAAATTCGAAAAACAAACACATATTCATATTCCCCTACGTCAGGGAAGCCCAAAAAACATGAATATTTAGGATCTGATCTGTCCCTTTCGACTTTGCCCAGGGTATAACTCGCATTTGTTAGGAAAAATCCCATATACCAGGAAAAGTGCACATAAGAGATAGAGCTCAAATTCAAAAAACAAAGACATATTCATATTCCCCCGGTTCAGGGAAGCCCAAAAAAACATGAATTCTCCAGATCTGATCTGTCCCTGTGGAGTTAGCTGAGGGCATGTCTCGCATTTGTTAGGAAAAAACATGAGTTTTCGGGACCTGATCTGTACCAAATAGAGCTCAAACTTGAAGAACAAACACATATTCAAAAAACAGAGATATATTCATGTTCCGTCGGGTCAGGGAAACCCAAAAACACATGAGTTTTCTGGATCTTATCTGTCCCTGTGCAGTTGGCCCATGGCATATCTCGCATTTGTTAGGAAAAATCCCATATACTATGAAAAGTGCAAATTGCAGATAGAGCTCAAATTTGAAGAACAAAGACATATTTATGTTCCACCAGTTCAGGGAAGCCCCCCCAAAAATGACTTTTTCGGATCTGATCTCTCCCTGTCGAGTTGGCCCAGGGCATAACTCGCATTTGTTAGGAAAAATCCCTTATACCATCAATCGTGCAAATTACAGATAGAGCTCAAATTCGAAAAAGAAAGACATATTCATATTCCCCTGGGTCAGGGAAACCCAAAAAACATGAGTTTTCAGCATCTGATCTGTCCCTGTGGAGTTGGCCCAGAGCATATCTCGCATTTGTTAGGAAAAATTCCTTATACAATGAAAAGTGCAAATTGCAGATTGAACTCAAATTTGAAGAACAAACACATATTTATGTTCCCCCAGGTCTGGGAAGCCCTCCAAAGAGAGTTTTCTGGATCTGGTCTGTCCCTGTGGAGTTGGCCCAGGGCATATCTCGCATTTGTTAGGAAAAATCCCTTATACCATGAAAAGTGCAAATTGCAAATAGAGCTAAAATTCAAAAAACAAAGACATATTCATGTTCCCCCGGGTTAGGGAAACCCAAAAATACATGAGTTTCCTGGATCTGGTCTCTCCCTTTGGAGTTGGCCCAACTCATATCTCGCATTTGTTAGGAAAAATCCATTATAGCTTGAAAAGTGCACATAGGAGATAGAGCTCAAATTCGAAAAACAAACACATATTCATATTCCCCTGGGTCAGGGAAGCCCAAAAAACATGAATATTTAGGATCTGATCTGTCCCTTTGGAGATGGCCCGGGGTATAACTTTATTTTGTTAGGAAAAATTCCCTTATATGATGTAAAGTGAAAATTGGAGATAGAGCTCAAATTCAAAAAAAAAACATATTCATATTCCCCTGGGTAAGGGAAACAACAAAAAAATGAGTTTCCGGGATCTGACCTGTCTTTTTGGAGTTGGCCCAGGGCATATCTCGCATTTGTTAGGAAAAATCACTTATTCCATCAATAGTGCAAATTGCTGATAGAGCTCAAATTCGAAAAAGAAAGACATATTCATATTCCCCTGAGTCAGGGAAACCCAAAAAACCCAGCATCTGATCTGTCCCTGTGGAGTTGGCCCAGAGCATATCTCGCATTTGTTAGGAAAAATTCCTAATACAATCAAAAGTGCAAATTGCAGATTGAACTCAAATTTGAAGAACAAACACATATTTATGTTCCCCCGGGTCTGTGAAGCCCTCCAAAAAGAGTTTTCTGGATCTGGTCTGTCCCTGTGGAAAAATACCATATACCATGAAAAGTGCAAATTACAGATAGAGCTCAAATTTGAAGAAGAAACACATATTTATGTTCCCCCAGGTCAGGGAAACCCTCCAAAAAAAGAGTTTTCTGGATCTGGTCTCTCCCTTTGGAGTTGGCCCAACTGATACCTCGCATTTGTTAGGAAAAATCCATTATACCATAAAAATAGGAGACAGAGATCAAATTCGAAAAACAAAGACAAATTCATGTTCCCCCGGATTAGGGAAACCCCAAAAAACATGAGTTTTTGGGATCTGATCTGTCCCTGTGGAGTTGGCCCTCGGCATATCTCGCATTTGTTTGGAAAAATCCCATGTACCATGAAAAGTGCAAATTCCCCCGGGTCAGGGAAGCCCAAAGAACATGAGTTTCCTGGATCTGATCTGTCCCTGTGGAGTTGGCCAAGGGCATATCTCACATTTCTTAGGAAAAATCACTTATACCATCAATAGTGCAAATTGCAGATAGAGCTCAAATTCGAAAAAGAAAGACATATTCACGTTCCCCGGTTCAGGGAAGCCCAAAAAACATGAGTTTTATAGTTCGGATATGTCCCTGTGGAGTTGGCCCAGAGCATATCTCGCATATGTTAGGAAAAATCCCATATACCATGAAAAGTGGAAATTGGAGATAGAGCTCAAATTCGAAAAAGAAAGACATATTCACATTTCCTGGTTCAGGGAAGCCCAAAAAACATGGGTTTCCTGGATCTGATGTGTACCTGTGGAGTTGGCCCAGGGCATATCTCACATTTCTTAGGAAAAATCACGTATACCATCAATAGTGCAAATTGCAGATAGAGCTCAAATTCGAAAAAGAAAGACATATTCATATTCCCCTGGGTCAGGGAAACCCAAAAAACATGAGTTTTCGGCATCTGATCTGTCCCTGTGGAGTTGGCCCAGAGCATATCTCGCATTTGTTAGGAAAAATTCCTTATACAATGAAAAGTGCAAATTGCAGATTGAACTCAAATTTGAAGAACAAACACATATTTATGTTCCCCCAGGTCTGGGAAGCCCTCCAAAGAGAGTTTTCTGGATCTGGTCTGTCCCTGTGGAGTTGGCCCAGGGCATATCTCGCATTTGTTAGGAAAAATCCCTTATACCATGAAAAGTGCAAATTGCAAATAGAGCTAAAATTTGAAAAACAAAGACATATTCATGTTCCCCCGGGTTAGGGAAACCCAAAAATACATGAGTTTCCTGGATCTGGTCTCTCCCTTTGGAGTTGGCCGAACTGATATCTCGCATTTGTTAGGAAAAATCCATTATAGCTTGAAAAGTGCACATAGGAGATAGAGCTCAAATTCGAAAAACAAACACATATTCATATTCCCCTGGGTCAGGGAAGCCCAAAAACATGAATATTTAGGATCTGATCTGTCCCTTTGGAGATGGCCCGGGGTATAACTTTATTTTGTTAGGAAAAAATTCCCTTATATGATGTAAAGTGAAAATTGGAGATAGAGCTCAAATTCAAAAAAAAAAACATATTCATATTCCCCTGGGTAAGGGAAACCCCAAGAAAATGAGTTTCCGGGATCTGACCTGTCTTTTTGGAGTTGGCCCAGGGCATATCTCGCATTTGTTAGGAAAAATCACTTATTCCATCAATAGTGCAAATTGCTGATAGAGCTCAAATTCGAAAAAGAAAGACATATTCATATTCCCCTGGGTCAAGGAAACCCAAAAAACCCAGCATCTGATCTGTCCCTGTGGAGTTGGCCCAGAGCATATCTCGCATTTGTTAGGAAAAATTCCTTATACAATCAAAAGTGCAAATTGCAGATTGAACTCAAATTTAAAGAACAAACACATATTTATGTTCACCCGGGTCTGGGAAGCCCTCCAAAAAGTGTTTTCTGGATCTGGTCTGTCCCTGTGGAAAAATCCCATATACCATGAAAAGTGCAAATTACAGATAGAGCTCAAATTTGAAGAAGAAACACATATTTATGTTCCCCCAGGTCAGGGAAACCCTCCAAAAAAGAGTTTTCTGGATCTGGTCTCTCCCTTTGGAGTTGGCCCAACTGATACCTCGCATTTGTTAGGAAAAATCCATTATACCATAAAAATAGGAGACAGAGAACAAATTCGAAAAACAAAGACAAATTCATGTTCCCCCGGGTTAGGGAAACCCCTAAAAACATGAGTTTTTGGGATCTGATCTGTCCCTGTGGAGTTGGCCCTCGGCATATCTCGCATTTGTTTGGAAAAATCCCATGTACCATGAAAAGTGCAAATTCCCCCGGGTCAGGGAAGCCCCAAGAACAGGGATCTGATCTGTCCCTGTGGAGTTGGCCAAGGGCATATCTCACATTTCTTAGGAAAAATCACGTATACCATCAATATTGCAAATTGCAGATAGAGCTCAAATTCGAAAAAGAAAGACGTATTCACATTCCCCCGGGTTAGGGAAACCCAAAAATACATGAGTTTCCTGGATCTGGTCTCTCCCTTTGGAGTTGGCCCAGGGCATATCTCACATTTCTTAGGAAAAATCCCTTGTACCATCAATAGTGCAAATTGCAGATAGAGGTCAAATTTGAAAAACAAAGACATATTCATGTGCCCCCTGGTCAGGGAAACAAAAAAAACATGAGTTTCTGGGATCTGATCTGTCCCTGTGGAGTTGGCACAGGGCATAACTCACATTTGTTAGGAAAAATCCATGAAAAGTGGAAATTGGAGATAGAGCTCAAATTCGAAAAAGAAAGACATATTCACGTTCCCCGGTTCAGGGAAGCCCAAAAAAACATGAGTTTTCTGGTTCGGATATGTCCCTGTGGAGTTGGCCCAGAGCATATCTCGCATATCTTAGGAAAAATCCTATATACCATGAAAAGTGGAAATTGGAGATAGAGCTCAAATTTGAAAAACAAAGACATATTCATGTTCCCCCGGGTCACGGAAACCCAAAAAAACATGAGTTTTTGGGACCTGATCTTTCCCTGTGCAGTTGGCGCATGGCATATCTTGCATTTGTTAGGAAAAATCCCATATACCATGAAAAGTGAAAATTGAAAATAGAACTCAAATTCGAAAAACAAGCACATATTCATGTTCCAATAGGTCAGGGAAGCCCAAAAAAGTTGAGTTTTTGGAATCTGATCTGTCTTTTTGGACTTGGCCCCGGGCATATCTCGCATTTGTTAGGAAAAATCTCTTATTCCATCAATAGTGCAAATTGCTGATAGAGCTCAAATTCAAAAAAGAAAGACATATTCATGCTCCCCTAGGTCGAGGAAAAAAAAAACACATTAGTTTCCTTGATCTGATCTGTTCCTCTGGAGTTGGCCCAGGGCATATCTCACATTTCTTAGGAAAAATCCCTTGTACCATCAATAGTGCAAATTGCAGATAGAGGTCAAGTTTGAAAAACAAAGACATATTCATGTGCCCCCTGGTCAGGGAAACAAAAAAAAATGGGTTTCTGGGATCTGATCTGTCCCTGTGGAGTTGGCACAGGGCATAACTCACATTTGTTAGGAAAAATCCATGAAAAGTGGAAATTGGAGATAGAGCTCAAATTTGAAAAAGAAAGACATATTCACGTTCCCCTGTTCAGGGAAGCACAAAAAAACATGAGTTTTCTGGTTCGGATATGTCCCTGTGGAGTTGGCCCAGAGCATATCTCGCATATGTTAGGAACAATCCTATATACCATGAAAAGTGGAAATTGGAGATAGAGCTCAAATTCGAAAAAGAAAGACATATTCATATTCCCCTGGGTCAGGGAAGCCCAAAAAACATGAATATTTAGGATCTGATCTGTCCCTTTGGAGATGGCCCGGGGTATAACTTTATTTTGTTAGGAAAAATTCCCTTATATGATGTAAAGTGAAAATTGGAGATAGAGCTCAAATTCAAAAAAAAAAAATATTCATATTCCCCTGGGTAAGGGAAACAACAAAAAAAATGAGTTTCCGGGATCTGACCTGTCTTTTTGGAGTTGGCCCAGGGCATATCTCGCATTTGTTAGGAAAAATCACTTATTCCATCAATAGTGCAAATTGCTGATAGAGCTCAAATTCGAAAAAGAAAGACATATTCATATTCCCCTGAGTCAGGGAAACCCAAAAAACCCAGCATCTGATCTGTCCCTGTGGAGTTGGCCCAGAGCATATCTCGCATTTGTTAGGAAAAATTCCTTATACAATCAAAAGTGCAAATTGCAGATTGAACTCAAATTTGAAGAACAAACACATATTTATGTTCCCCCGGGTCTGTGAAGCCCTCCAAAAAGAGTTTTCTGGATCTGGTCTGTCCCTGTGGAAAAATCCCATATACCATGAAAAGTGCAAATTACAGATAGAGCTCAAATTTGAAGAAGAAACACATATTTATGTTCCCCCAGGTCAGGGAAACCCTCCAAAAAAAGAGTTTTCTGGATCTGGTCTCTCCCTTTGGATTTGGCCCAACTGATACCTCGCATTTGTTAGGAAAAATCCATTATACCATAAAAATAGGAGACAGAGATCAAATTCGAAAAACAAAGACAAATTCATGTTCCCCCGGATTAGGGAAACCCCAAAAAACATGAGTTTTTGGGATCTGATCTGTCCCTGTGGAGTTGGCCCTCGGCATATCTCGCATTTGTTTGGAAAAATCCCATGTACCATGAAAAGTGCAAATTCCCCAGGGTCAGGGAAGCCCAAAGAACATGAGTTTCCTGGATCTGATCTGTCCCTGTGGAGTTGGCCAAGGGCATATCTCACATTTCTTAGGAAAAATCACTTATACCATCAATAGTGCAAATTGCAGATAGAGCTCAAATTCGAAAAAGAAAGACATATTCACGTTCCCCGGTTCAGGGAAGCCCAAAAAACATGAGTTTTATAGTTCGGATATGTCCCTGTGGAGTTGGCCCAGAGCATATCTCGCATATGTTAGGAAAAATCCCATATACCATGCAAAGTGGAAATTGGAGACAGAGCTCAAATTCGAAAAAGAAAGACATATTCACATTTCCTGGTTCAGGGAAGCCCAAAAAACATGGGTTTCCTGGATCTGATCTTTCCCTTTGGAGTTGGCCCAGGGCATAACTTGCATATGTTAGGAAAAATCACGTATACCATCAATAGTGCAAATTGCAGATAGAGCTCAAATTCGAAAAAGAAAGACATATTCATATTCCCCGGGGTCAGGGAAACCCAAAAAACATGAGTTTTCAGCATCTCATCTGTCCCTGTGGAGTTGGCCCAGAGCATATCTCGCAATTGTTAGGAAAAATTCCTTATACAATGAAAAGTGCAAATTGCAGATTGAACTCAAATTTGAAGAACAAACACATATTTATGTTCCCCCAGGTCTGGGAAGCCCTCCAAAAAGAGTTTTCTGGATCTGGTCTTTCCCTGTGGAGTTGGCCCAGGGCATATCTCGCATTTGTTAGGAAAAATCCCTTATACCATGAAAAGTGCAAATTGCAAATAGAGCTAAAATTCGAAAAACAAAGACATATTCATGTGCCCCCTGGTCAGGGAAACAAAAAAAAACATGGGTTTCTGGGATCTGATCTGTCCCTGTGGAGTTGGCACAGGGCATAACTCACATTTGTTAGGAAAAATCCATGAAAAGTGGATATTGGAGATAGAGCTCAAATTCGAAAAAGAAAGACATATTCACGTTCCCCTGTTCAGGGAAGCCCAAAAAAACATGAGTTTTCTGGTTCGGATATGTCCCTGTGGAGTTGGCCCAGAGCATATCTCGCATATGTTAGGAACAATCCTATATACCATGAAAAGTGGAAATTGGAGATAGAGCTCAAATTCGAAAAAGAAAGACATATTCACATTCCCCGGTTCAGGGAAGCCCAAAAAACATGGGTTTCCTGGATCTGATGTGTCCCTGTGGAGTTGGCCCAGGGCATATCTCACATTTCTTAGGAAAAATCGCGTATACCATCAATAGTGCAAATTGCAGATAGAGCTCAAATTCGAAAAAGAAAGACATATTCATATTCCCCTGGGTCAGGGAAACCCAAAAAACATGAGTTTTCAGCATCTGATCTGTCCCTGTGGAGTTGCCCCAGAGCATATCTCGCAGTTGTTAGGAAAAATTCCTTATACAATGAAAAGTGCAAATTGCAGATTGAACTCAAATTTGAAGAACAAACACATATTTATGTTCCCCCAGGTCTGGGAAGCCCTCCAAAAAGAGTTTTCTGGATCTGGTCTTTCCCTGTGGAGTTGGCCCAGGGCATATCTCGCATTTGTTAAGAAAAATCCCTTATACCATGAAAAGTGCAAATTGCAAATAGAGCTAAAATTCGAAAAAAAAGACATATTCATGTTCCCCCGGGTTAGGGAAACCCAAAAATACATGAGTTTCCTGGATCTGGTCTCTCCCTTTGGAGTTGGCCCAGGGCATATCTCACATTTCTTAGGAAAAATCCCTTGTACCATCAATAGTGCAAATTGCAGATAGAGGTCAAATTTGAAAAACAAAGACATATTCATGTGCACCCTGGTCAGGGAAACAAAAAAAAAACATGGGTTTCTGGGATCTGATCTGTCCCTGTGGAGTTGGCACAGGACATAACTCACATTTGTTAGGAAAAATCCATGAAAAGTGGAAATTGGAGATAGAGCTCAAATTCGAAAAAGAAAGACATATTCACGTTCCCCTGTTCAGGGAAGCCCAAAAAAACATGAGTTTTCTGGTTCGGATATGTCCCTGTGGAGTTGGCCCAGAGCATATCTCGCATATGTTAGGAACAATCCTATATACCATGAAAAGTGGAAATTGGAGATAGAGCTCAAATTCGAAAAAGAAAGACATATTCACATTCCCCGGTTCAGGGAAGCCCAAAAAACATGGGTTTCCTGGATCTGATGTGTCCCTGTGGAGTTGGCCCAGGGCATATCTCACATTTCTCAGGAAAAATCCCTTGTACCATCAATAGTGCAAATTGCAGATAGAGGTCAAATTTGAAAAACAAAGACATATTCATGTGCCCCCTGGTCAGGGAAACAAAAAAAAACATGGGTTTCTGGGATCTGATCTGTCCCTGTGGAGTTGGCACAGGGCATAACTCACATTTGTTAGGAAAAATCCATGAAAAGTGGAAATTGGAGATAGAGCTCAAATTCGAAAAACAAGCACATATTCATGTTCCCCTGGGTCAAGGAAGCCAGAAAAACTTGAGTTTTTGGGATCTGATCTTTCCTTTTGGAGTGGGCCCAGGGCATAACTCGCATTTCTTAGGAAAAATCACTTATACCATCAATAGTGCAAATTGCAGATAGAGCTCAAATTCGAAAAAGAAAGACATATTCACGTTCCCCGGTTCAGGGAAGCCCAAAAAACAAAAACCAAAAAAACCATGAGTTTCTGGGATCTGATCTTTCCCTGTGGAGTTGGCACAGGGCATAACTCACATTTGTTAGGAAAAATCCATGAAAAGTGGAAATTGGAGATAGAGCTCAAATTCGAAAAAGAAAGACATATTCACATTCCCCGGTTCAGGGAAGCCCAAAAAACATGGGTTTCCTGGATCTGATGTGTCCCTGTGGAGTTGGCCCAGGGCATATCTCACATTTCTTAGGAAAAATCGCGTATACCATCAATAGTGCAAATTGCAGATAGAGCTCAAATTCGAAAAAGAAAGACATATTCATATTCCCCTGGGTCAGGGAAACCCAAAAAACATGAGTTTTCAGCATCTGATCTGTCCCTGTGGAGTTGCCCAAGAGTATATCTCGCAATTGTTAGGAAAAATTCCTTATACAATGAAAAGTGCAAATTGCAGATTGAACTCAAATTTGAAGAACAAACACATATTTATGTTCCCCCAGGTCTGGGAAGCCCTCCAAAAAGAGTTTTCTGGATCTGGTCTTTCCCTGTGGAGTTGGCCCAGGGCATATCTCGCATTTCTTAGGAAAAATCCCTTATACCATGAAAAGTGCAAATTGCAAATTGTGCTAAAATTCGAAAAAAAAGACATATTCATGTTCCCCCGGGTTAGGGAAACCCAAAAATACATGAGTTTCCTGGATCTGGTCTCTCCCTTTGGAGTTGGCCCAGGGCATATCTCACATTTCTTAGGAAAAATCCCTTGTACCATCAATAGTGCAAATTGCAGATAGAGGTCAAATTTGAAAAACAAAGACATATTCATGTGCACCCTGGTCAGGGAAACAAAAAAAAACCATGGGTTTCTGGGATCTGATCTGTCCCTGTGGAGTTGGCCAAGGGCATATCTCACATTTCTTAGGAAAAATCACTTATACCATCAATAGTGCAAATTGCAGATAGAGCTCAAATTCGAAAAAGAAAGACATATTCATATTCCCCTGGGTCAGCGAAGCCCAAACAAACATGAATATTTAGGATCTGATCTGTCCCTTTGGAGTTGGCCCAGGGTATAACTCGCATTTGTTAGGAAAAATCCCATATACCAGGAAAAGTGCACATAAGAGATAGAGCTCAAATTCAAAAAACAAAGACATATTCATATTCCCCCGGTTCAGGGAAGCCCAAAAAAACATGAATTCTCCAGATCTGATCTGTCCCTGTGGAGTTAGCTGAGGGCATGTCTCGCATTTGTTAGGAAAAAACATGAGTTTTCGGGACCTGATCTGTACCAAATAGAGCTCAAACTTGAAGAACAAACACATATTCAAAAAACAGAGATATATTCATGTTCCGTCGGGTCAGGGAAACCCAAAAACACATGAGTTTTCTGGATCTTATCTGTCCCTGTGCAGTTGGCCCATGGCATATCTCGCATTTGTTAGGAAAAATCCCATATACTATGAAAAGTGCAAATTGCAGATAGAGCTCAAATTTGAAGAACAAAGACATATTTATGTTCCACCAGTTCAGGGAAGCCCCCCCAAAAATGACTTTTTCGGATCTGATCTCTCCCTGTCGAGTTGGCCCAGGGCATAACTCGCATTTGTTAGGAAAAATTCCTTATACAATGAAAAGTGCAAATTGCAGATTGAACTCAAATTTGAAGAACAAACACATATTTATGTTCCCCCAGGTCTGGGAAGCCCTCCAAAAAGAGTTTTCTGGATCTGGTCTTTCCCTGTGGAGTTGGCCCAGGGCATATCTCGCATTTGTTAGGAAAAATCCCTTATACCATGAAAAGTGCAAATTGCAAATAGAGCTAAAATTTGAAAAACAAAGACATATTCATGTTCCCCCGGGTTAGGGAAACCCAAAAACACATTAGTTTCCTGGATCTGTTCTCTCCCTTTGGAGTTGGCCCAGGGCATATCTCACATTTCTCAGGAAAAATCCCTTGTACCATCAATAGTGCAAATTGCAGATAGAGGTCAAATTTGAAAAACAAAGACATATTCATGTGCCCCCTGGTCAGGGAAACAAAAAAAAACATGGGTTTCTGGGATCTGATCTGTCCCTGTGGAGTTGGCACAGGGCATAACTCACATTTGTTAGGAAAAATCCATGAAAAGTGGAAATTGCAGATAGAGCTCAAATTCGAAAAACAAGCACATATTCATGTTCCCCTGGGTCAAGGAAGCCAGAAAAACTTGAGTTTTTGGGATCTGATCTTTCCTTTTGGAGTGGGCCCAGGGCATAACTCGCATTTCTTAGGAAAAATCACTTATACCATCAATAGTGCAAATTGCAGATAGAGCTCAAATTCGAAAAAGAAAGACATATTCACGTTCCCCGGTTCAGGGAAGCCCAAAAAACAAAATCCAAAAAAACCATGAGTTTCTGGGATCTGATCTTTCCCTGTGGAGTTGGCACAGGGCATAACTCACATTTGTTAGGAAAAATCCATGAAAAGTGGAAATTGGAGATAGAGCTCAAATTCGAAAAAGAAAGACATATTCACATTCCCCGGTTCAGGGAAGCCCAGAAAACATGAGTTTCCTGGATCTGATCTGTCCCTGTGGAGTTGGCCCAGGGCATATCTCACATTTCTTAGGAAAAATCACTTATACCATCAATAGTGCAAATTGCAGATAGAGCTCAAATTCGAAAAAGAAAGACATATTCACGTTCCCCGGTTCAGGGAAGCCCAAAAAACAAAAACCAAAAAAACCATGAGTTTCTGGGATCTGATCTTTCCCTGTGGAGTTGGCACAGGGCATAACTCACATTTGTTAGGAAAAATCCATGAAAAGTGGAAATTGGAGATAGAGCTCAAATTCGAAAAAGAAAGACATATTCACATTCCCCGGTTCAGGGAAGCCCAGAAAACATGAGTTTCCTGGATCTGATCTGTCCCTGTGGAGTTGGCCCAGGGCATATCTCACATTTCTTAGGAAAAATCACTTATACCATCAATAGTGCAAATTGCAGATAGTGGTCAAATTCGAAAAACAAAGGCATATTCATGTTCCCCCGCGTCTCGGAAACCCAAAAAAACATGAGTTTTTGGGACCTGATCTTTCCCTTTGGAGTTGGCCCAGGGCATAACTTGCATATGTTAGGAAAAATCCCATATACCATGAAAAGTGCAAATTACAGATAGAGCTCAAATTTGAAGAAGAAACACATATTTATGTTCCCGCAGGTCACGGAAACCCTCCAAAATAGAGTTTTCTGGATCTGGTCTGTCCCTTTGGAGTTGGCCCAACTCATATCTCGCATTTGTTAGGAAAAATCCATTATACCTTGAAAAGTGCACATAGGAGATAGAGCTCAAATTTGAAAAACAAACACATATTCATATTCCCCTGGGTCAGGGAAGCCCAAAAAACATGAATATTTAGGATCTGATCTGTCCCTTTGGAGATGGCCCGGGGTATAACTTTATTTTGTTAGGAAAAATTCCCTTATATGATGTAAAGTGAAAATTGGAGATAGAGTTCAAATTAAAAAAAAGACATATTCATATTCCACTGGGTAAGGGAAACCCAAAAAAAATGAGTTTCCTGGATCTGATCTGTCTTTTTGGAGTTGGCCCAGGGCATATCTCACATTTCTTAGGAAAAATCACGTATACCATCAATAGTGCAAATTGCTGATAGAGCTCAAATTCGAAAAAGAAAGACATATTCATATTCCCCTGGGTCAGGGAAACCCAAAAAACCCAGCATCTGATCTGTCCCTGTGGAGTTGTCCAAGAACATATGTCGCATTTGTTAGGAAAAATTCCTTATACAATCAAAAGTGCAAATTGCAGATTGAACTCAAATTCGAAAAACAAAGACATATTCATGTTCCCCCCGGTTAGGGAAACCCAAAAATACATGAGTTTTCTGGATCTTATCTGTCCCTGTGCAGTTGGCCCAGGACATATCTCGCATTTGTTTGGAAAACTCCTTTATACCATGAAAAGTGAACATAGTTAGTTAGTTCAAATTCGAAATTCGAAAAACAAACACATATTCATATTCCCCTACGTCAGGGAAGCCCAAAAAACATGAATATTTAGGATCTGATCTGTCCCTTTCGACTTTGCCCAGGGTATAACTCGCATTTGTTAGGAAAAAGCCATTATACCATAAAAATAGGAGACAGAGTTGAAATTCGAAAAACAAAGACAAATTCATGTTCCCCCGGGTCAGGGAAACCCAAAAAAACATGAGTTTCCTGGATCTTATCTGTCCCTGTGGAGTTGGCCAAGGGCATATCTCACATTTCTTAGGAAAAATCACTTATACCATCAATAGTGCAAATTGCAGATAGAGCTCAAATTCGAAAAAGAAAGACATATTCATATTCCCCTGGGTCAGGGAAGCCCAAACAAACATGAATATTTAGGATCTGATCTGTCCCTTTGGAGTTGGCCCAGGGTATAACTCGCATTTGTTAGGAAAAATCCCATATACCAGGAAAAGTGCACATAAGAGATAGAGCTCAAATTCAAAAAACAAAGACATATTCATATTCCCCCGGTTCAGGGAAGCCCAAAAAAACATGAATTCTCCAGATCTGATCTGTCCCTGTGGAGTTAGCTGAGGGCATGTCTCGCATTTGTTAGGAAAAAACATGAGTTTTCGGGACCTGATCTGTACCAAATAGAGCTCAAACTTGAAGAACAAACACATATTCAAAAAACAGAGATATATTCATGTTCCGTCGGGTCAGGGAAACCCAAAAACACATGAGTTTTCTGGATCTTATCTGTCCCTGTGCAGTTGGCCCATGGCATATCTCGCATTTGTTAGGAAAAATCCCATATACTATGAAAAGTGCAAATTGCAGATAGAGCTCAAATTTGAAGAACAAAGACATATTTATGTTCCACCAGTTCAGGGAAGCCCCCCCAAAAATGACTTTTTCGGATCTGATCTCTCCCTGTCGAGTTGGCCCAGGGCATAACTCGCATTTGTTAGGAAAAATTCCTTATACAATGAAAAGTGCAAATTGCAGATTGAACTCAAATTTGAAGAACAAACACATATTTATGTTCCCCAAGGTCTGGGAAGCCCTCCAAAAAGAGTTTTCTGGATCTGGTCTTTCCCTGTGGAGTTGGCCCAGGGCATATCTCGCATTTGTTAGGAAAAATCCCTTATACCATGAAAAGTGCAAATTGCAAATAGAGCTAAAATTCGAAAAACAAAGACATATCCATGTTCCCCCGGGTTAGGGAAACCCAAAAATACATGAGTTTCCTGGATCTGGTCTCTCCCTGTGGAGTTGGCCCAGGGCATATCTCACATTTCTTAGGAAAAATCCCTTGTACCATCAATAGTGCAAATTGCAGATAGAGGTCAAATTTGAAAAACAAAGACATATTCATGTGCCCCCTGGTCAGGGAAACAAAAAAAACATGGGTTTCTGGGATCTGATCTATCCCTGTGGAGTTGGCACAGGGCATAACTCACATTTGTTAGGAAAAATCCATGAAAAGTGGAAATTGGAGATAGAGCTCAAATTCGAAAAAGAAAGACATATTCACGTTCCCCTGTTCAGGGAAGCCCAAAAAAACATGAGTTTTCTGGTTCGGATATGTCCCTGTGGAGTTGGCCCAGAGCATATCTCGCATATGTTAGGAACAATCCTATATACCATGAAAAGTGGAAATTGGAGATAGAGCTCAAATTCGAAAAAGAAAGACATATTCACATTCCCCGGTTCAGGGAAGCCCAAAAAACATGGGTTTCCTGGATCTGATGTGTCCCTGTGGAGTTGGCCCAGGGCATATCTCACATTTCTTAGGAAAAATCGCGTATACCATCAATAGTGCAAATTGCAGATAGAGCTCAAATTCGAAAAAGAAAGACATATTCATATTCCCCTGGGTCAGGGAAACCCAAAAAACATGAGTTTTCAGCATCTGATCTGTCCCTGTGGAGTTGGCCCAGAGCATATCTCGCATTTGTTAGGAAAAATTCCTTATACAATGAAAAGTGCAAATTGCAGATTGAACTCAAATTTGAAGAACAAACACATATTTATGTTCCCCAAGGTCTGGGAAGCCCTCCAAAAAGAGTTTTCTGGATCTGGTCTTTCCCTGTGGAGTTGGCCCAGGGCATATCTCACATTTCTTAGGAAAAATCCCTTGTACCATCAATAGTGCAAATTGCAGATAGAGGTCAAATTTGAAAAACAAAGACATATTCATGTGCACCCTGGTCAGGGAAACAAAAAAAAAACATGGGTTTCTGGGATCTGACCTGTCCCTGTGGAGTTGGCACAGGGCATAACTCACATTTGTTAGGAAAAATCCATGAAAAGTGGAAATTGGAGATAGAGCTCAAATTCGAAAAAGAAAGACATATTCACGTTCCCCGGTTCAGGGAAGCCCAAAAAAACATGAGTTTTCTGGTTCGGATATGTCCCTTTGGAGTTGGCCCAGAGCATATCTCGCATCTCAAACCTCGTCCGGAGAGCAGGAAATTCAAGCAACCGAGACGTAAGCTGAGTTTCCAAAGTGGTTTAATAAGCAAAGCAAACGATCTTCAAACGGAACAAAGCCAGCATTGGCTGCTACCCGCATCCAACGCCTTTAAATACACATTTCATGTATACACCCACGCCCCACCCAACCGCACCCACTTCCGCCCGCTCCCTACTTAATTCCCGTTTCTCCCAAACACCTCCCTTTGTCACCCGGCACCCACTCCCTCCCAGGTGAATCTCCCCGCGAACGCTCTCCCCATTGCCGCTAACCACCACCCCCACCCCCGTCCCTGTACCCGGCACCTTCCCTCCTGTCACGGACCCACCGCTGCCCTGCCGCCCGGCCTCCCCTTGCAGTACAGGCAAGCCCCCAGTCTTTTCTTCTCGCAGACGGGCTCCGCTGCCGAAGGCCCCGCCCGCCATCGCCGCAAAGGCCGAGCGTTCTTTTGGGTTGGCCTCATGGTCCTGTGAGGCCACCGTAGCTGGCAGGGCGGGGCCGGGGTGCACGTAGCGCGTGCGCACTCTCAGGGCTTCAATCGGCCCGGCCCGGACGTCGTGCAACTGGGCGGCAGAAGGAGGATGCCGCCGTCGTTCCAGGCCTCCAGGCGCTCTCCCGGGCCGTGCAGGAGGAGGAGCAACCGGCGCTGGTGAGTGTCTCAGGGCTTCCACCGGCCCGGGCGTCGTGCAGCTGTCGGGCGGCCTCAACCGGCTCGGCCGCCGTCGCAGCTGATGGGCGGCAGAAGGAGGAGGCCGTCGTCGTTCCAGGCCGCCAGGCGCTCTCCCGGGCCGTGCAGGAGGAGGAGCAACCGGCGCTGGTGAGTGTCGCGCCCACGGGGCGCGACATGCCGCCCCTCCTACCAGGGCCCCTCCTGCAGGGGAAGACACAAGAGGTAAGCAAACGTCCACCTTGTCCGCGGTGTCCCCCCGTCCACCCCTCGGCTTCCCAGGGTGCAACCGGTGGAACGCCCGCACTAACCGAGGAGCATGAACATCTGCCTCCCCCACCCACGTCGCCTCTTCCACAGGATATCCCTTCCACCTGATGAGGTATTGGACGCCCCCCCGACGAGCTCTGGAGTCAAGGATCTCCTGGACTTCATAATGATCGCCCTGGGTGGGCCCAGGCCCACCCTCCCCCACAGCTGTTGCGCCTGAGGTGGCAGGTTTCAGAAGGCTACTGTGGAATACTGGGTGAAGTTTGCCTAGGATCTTTGGCAGTCGTAGTCGAACTGTTACAGGGTTAATTACCTGTACCACCCTGAACGGTCCGATGTATTTGGGCCCTAGCTTTTTACAGGGAACCTGGCTACGCAGATACTTAGTAGACAAGTAGACCAGGTCCCCCACCTTTGGGACTGCGAACGCTTTTCGCTTCTTATCAGCCTGCTCCTTATTCGTTATCGCAGCCTGCTCCAACGCTTTTTTCACTGTACCCCAAACCCCCTCAATCTGCCTCATCCATTCGCGTGGCTGACAGGGATCCTCGTGCCCCAGGCTGCATTCGGGGATGGGGACAAAATCATTACCCATAACCACTTTGAAAGGGGAAAACCCCGTACTGCTATGTACAGCATTGTTATACGCTACTTCCGCAAACGCTAAGAGATCCACCCAGTTGGTTTGCTGGTACGAAACGTAGCAACGTAGATACCGCTCAACGGCAGCATTGGCCCGTTCTGCTGCGCCATTGGTGCTAGGGTGGTACGCCGTACTGAGTCCTTGAGTCGACCCGATGAACTGAACAAATTCCCTCCAGAAACGTGCCGTAAACTGAACTCCTCTGTCCGAAATGATACGGCGTGGCACTCCATGTAAACGGTAGACGTGGGTTACGAAGAGCCAAGCTAATCGACGTGCTGAGGGCAACCCTTTACAGGGAATAAAGTGGGCCTGCTTTGAAAATAAGTCTATCACCGTCCAAATAACATTATGGCCCTTACTGTCGGGTAACTCAACAATGAAGTCCATGGCTATGTCCTGCCATGGACGAGTAGGATCAGCCACCCTCTGTAGGAGACCCAATGGTTTTCCCACCATAGGTTTTGTGGTGGCACAAATGTGGCATTGCCGTACATAGTCCTCCACCGTTTTTGTCATATGCGGCCACCAAAATTGCCGACGTGCCAAATGCAGGGTCTTCAGAAACCCATAGTGTCCAGCTTGCTTGGTGTCGTGGCACCGATACAGCACACGCCCCCTCAAAGGGGCTGGCACGTAAAGTCGGGTCCCATGCCAGGCCAAGCCATCACGCATGTCAACGAGTTCTGGGTGGGCCTGTAGCCAGGTATCCCCCTGAAGGCCCTTCCGGAGCTCTTCACAGAACTCGTCTTGTGCTGCCAAAGCGGTGTCCCCCTCCTGATCTGGACTTCTGGTAGGCACTAGCGCTTGTACAACATCCTCCCTCTTCCCCTCAAACTGTGGCATACGTGACAATGCGTCTGCCAGGAAGTTTTTCCCCCCCGGAACATATTTCAATGTGAAGCGGAACCGACGGAAGTACAGTGCCCACCGCACATGCTTGGGGGACAGCCGTCGGGGTGTCTGTAATGCCATCAGATTCTTATGGTCCGTCCACACCTCAAACGGGTGGACAGCCCCCTCCAAATGATGTCGCCACAGTTCCAATGCCCAGCGTACCGCAAAAGCCTCTTTCTCCCATATTGCCCAGGCACGTTCTGCAGGAGACAGCTTTTTAGACGCATAAGCGCATGGTTGAAGCACCCCGTCGTTGTTCCGTTGGAGAAGGACGGCTCCGAGGGCAACGTCACTTGCGTCGGCTTGGACCACGAAAGGCAGGGCAGGGTTTGGGTGTCGTAAGATTGGTTCTTTAGCAAAAAGAGCTTTTAACGTATCAAAAGCTCGTTGGCACTCTGCAGTCCACCCCACCCGTAACCCAGGACGTGGTCGTACGGTTAGTTGTCGTGTGCGAAGAAGGTCCGTAAGTGGCAGGGCTATGGTCGCAAAACTGGGTATGAATTGGCGATAAAAGTTCGCGAAGCCCAGAAACGCTTGTACCTGCCGCCGTGTCCGCGGAGCCTGCCACTGCTGGATGGCCTCCACCTTTTTTGGGTCCATTTCTACCCCACCTGCAGAGATTCTGTACCCCAAATAATCAAGTCGCTGCCGATGGAACTCACACTTGGACAGTTTCACAAAGAGCCGTGCGTCCCGCAATTTCTTCAATACCTGCCTGACCAAGGCGACATGCTCCTCCATCGTCTCGGTGTAAATCAAGATATCATCCAGGTAAACCAAGACCCCACGATATAGGAACTCATGCAAGACCTGGTTGATCAATTGCATGAAGACGGCGGGAGCACCCTGTAGCCCAAACGGCATCACCCTAAACTGGAAACTACCCAGAGGACAGTTGAATGCCGTCTTCCATTCGTCCCCTGCTTTGATTCGAACACGATAGTAGGCCTCCCTGAGGTCCAGTTTGGTAAAAACCCGTCCTTTAGCCAGATGGGCTAACAGGTCCTTCATTAGTGGGAGCGGGTAAAGGTGCTCAACGCACACCGCGTTCACACCACGATAGTCCACGCATAGTCTAAGCCCACCATCCTTTTTCTCACGAAACAGCACGGGCGCCGCCATCCTGGACCGTGCAGGCTGGATGAATCCCCGCTCCAGGTTCTTGTCGATGTACCGCCGGAGTTCCTGCATTTCTTTTGGGGACATGGCGTACATCCGGGGTTTTGGTAACCTAGCACCCTTTTCCAGCTCAATGGCGCAGTCCGTGGAGCGATGAGGTGGTAGCGTGTCGCACTCCCGTTCATTGAAGACGTCCAACAGGTCGGAATATTCACGGGGTATTTGAGCCTCTTGCGCTAACTCACCCGCACAGACCCTCTCCCGTTCCCCCGTGCGTAGTGGCCCCAAAAATGCGTGCTCTCGCGGGGGTTGTGGGCCCAACCCCAACCGGAGATGGCGGCTACCCCCCTCCCACCAGATCGTAGGACCCCACCGATCCAACCATGTGAGCCCCAAAATAACCGCCTCGGTCATAGAAGGCACCACTATAAACCGTAAAGTCTCCCAGTGATCGCCCATCTCCAATCGGATCGGTTCGGTGACGTGAGTGACAGGTGCCCCGCCCAAAAGAGACCCGTCCACCTGCTGAAAGCGTAGTGGGCTAGTTAATCGCTTCACCGTAACCCCCAGCCTTGCCACCACCGCCTGGCTCATTAGGCACCGTGTGCTACCTGAGTCTACGAGGGCTTTATATGCCGTCCTCTGTCCGGTGCGGGGACTGACCAACACCACAGGGAATACAAAGGGACAAACCGGAGCACTTACCATCGGATCTTCGTCTAGATCCTGTTCTTCTGCACTCTCGTACGGAGGAGGCTGGGTATCTAACGGCGTCTCCACCCGAACAGGAGCAGCTGGCCTGGAGACATCTCCGCCCAGTTGGTGAGCGGCCCGTGTCCGCTCTGTGGATCTCCGAGTCCCGGTCCCCCGTGCTGGGGAAACAGGGGCTGGCCGGGCAGGAGGCAGAGGACAATCGACTGCTCGGTGTCCTGGCTGGTCACATCTGAAACACCTCAGAGCAGCCCGTGCTGGCTGGGAGGAAGGTCGTGTGGACATTGCTACGGGTGGCTCTGCCGTTTTCGTCTTCTCGGCCGGCCGTCGGCTTCCGGAAGGAGGTTCAAACCGGCCTCGCACGTCCTGCAAACCCACATCCAGCTCCACGGCCACACGGTACCACTCCTGCAGTCGTGCTGGAACGCCGCGGACCACACAAGCTCGACGGAGAGCCCCGTCCAGGCCAGCCCTAAAATGGTGGACAAGAAGACGCTCCGGCCACGAACGCAACTTCCCGGCCACCTTACGGAACTCCCTTACGTACTCCAGCGCCGATCGACCTCGCTGCCGCAGAGAAAGGATGTCGGCTTCAGCCCGCTGTACCCGGGAAATGTCCTCAAAACGGGCCCGTAACGACTCCAAAAACAGGCCAACATCCCCGAGCTCCCGAGCGTGGTCGGTGTATAAATCGGCTGCCCAAGCCGCTGCCTCCCCTTGCAGGCAAGCTGTTACTGCCACCACCATAGCCCGCTGGGACACGTAAGCCTGGGCATATTGGTCCATATGTCCTATCACCTGGCCCAGGAACATGGCCAGGCGGTCAGGGTGGCCATCATAAGTAACTGACAGAGGTGGAGGTCCCCATACCATTCCAGGTCCCCACGAAGCCACTTGCGGGCCCAGCACAGGAGGAGCTCCAACTAGCCGTGTTGTCGACTGCCCGGGCCTGTCGTCCGTCCCTGACCACATCCCTGCAGCACCTCGCCCGAGGCCTACAGGAGCAGAGCCCTCACGGGGCATGCCCAGACCAGGTTGGGTCAGGTGGGATGGCGCATCCAAAGGTGGAGTCCCGGCAGGGGACCATTGGCCCGGTCCCTGGCCACCAGCCTCCCCAAACCTGGTTCGCAGAATATCCATGGTCTGGTTACCAGGGGTGGTGGAATAGCTCCACTCCTCCCCCTCGTCCTCCACAAGGCAGCGCTCCCTCCATACTGAAGAAGGACCCCTCAACCGAGGTTCATGAGCCCCCTCATATCCTCTTTGGCCCAGGGCAAGATCCGGCCTCCTCCCTCTGCCGTGGCCCTGGGCCCCTGCCTCCCTTGGCTCCACTGAGTGATCCTCGAGCAACGATGGCCGCTGCCTAGGCCGAACCGCCGGAAGCACAACCTCTCCTACATCCATTGTCCTGGGGGAGGCTACACCAGCCCCGGCCCCCATCTCAGGCCCGACCTCCTTCTCCGAAGCAGCCACCGAGGCGGGCCCCTGCGATCCCTCCGCCATACAACTCACCCACTTGTCGCTCGGAAGGAAAAAATGAAAGGGTGAGGTGAATGCTGGCTTTCTCTCAAACCTCGTCCGGAGAGCAGGAAATTCAAGCAACCGAGACGTAAGCTGAGTTTCCAAAGTGGTTTAATAAGCAAAGCAAACGATCTTCAAACGGAACAAAGCCAGCATTGGCTGCTACCCGCATCCAACGCCTTTAAATACACATTTCATGTATACACCCACGCCCCACCCAACCGCACCCACTTCCGCCCGCTCCCTACTTAATTCCCGTTTCTCCCAAACACCTCCCTTTGTCACCCGGCACCCACTCCCTCCCAGGTGAATCTCCCCGCGAACGCTCTCCCCATTGCCGCTAACCACCACCCCCACCCCCGTCCCTGTACCCGGCACCTTCCCTCCTGTCACGGACCCACCGCTGCCCTGCCGCCCGGCCTCCCCTTGCAGTACAGGCAAGCCCCCAGTCTTTTCTTCTCGCAGACGGGCTCCGCTGCCGAAGGCCCCGCCCGCCATCGCCGCAAAGGCCGAGCGTTCTTTTGGGTTGGCCTCATGGTCCTGTGAGGCCACCGTAGCTGGCAGGGCGGGGCCGGGGTGCACGTAGCGCGTGCGCACTCTCAGGGCTTCAATCGGCCCGGCCCGGACGTCGTGCAACTGGGCGGCAGAAGGAGGATGCCGCCGTCGTTCCAGGCCGCCAGGCGCTCTCCCGGGCCGTGCAGGAGGAGGAGCAACCGGCGCTGGTGAGTGTCTCAGGGCTTCCACCGGCCCGGGCGTCGTGCAGCTGTCGGGCGGCCTCAACCGGCTCGGCCGCCGTCGCAGCTGATGGGCGGCAGAAGGAGGAGGCCGTCGTCATTCCAGGCCGCCAGGCGCTCTCCCGGGCCGTGCAGGAGGAGGAGCAACCGGCGCTGGTGAGTGTCGCGCCCACGGGGCGCGACATCGCATATGTTAGGAACAATCCTATATACCATGAAAAGTGGAAATTGCAGATAGAGCTCAAATTCGAAAAAGAAAGAGATATTCATATTCCCCTGGGTCAGGGAAACCCAAAAAACATGAGTTTTCGGCATCTGATCTATCCCTGTGGAGTTGGCCTAGAGCATATCTCGCATTTGTTAGGAAAAATCCCTTGTACCAACAATATTGAAAATTGCAGATAGAGGTCAAATTTGAAAAACAAAGACATATTCATGTGCCCCCTGGTCAGGGAAACAAAAAAAAAATGTGAGTTTCTGGGATCTGATCTGTCCCACAGGGTGTAACTCACATTTCTTAGGAAAAATCCATGAAAAGTGGAAATTGCAGATAGAGCTCAAATTCGAAAAACAAGCACATATTCATGTTCCCCTGGGTCAAGGAAGCCAGAAAAACTTGAGTTTTTGGGATCTGATCTTTCCCTTTGGAGTGGGCCCAGGGCATAACTCGCATTTCTTAGGAAAAATCACTTATACCATCAATAGTGCAAATTGCAGATAGAGCTCAAATTCGAAAAAGAAAGACATATTCACGTTCCCCGGTTCAGGGAAGCCCAAAAAACAAAAACCAAAAAAACCATGAGTTTCTGGGATCTGATCTTTCCCTGTGGAGTTGGCACAGGGCATAACTCACATTTGTTAGGAAAAATCCATGAAAAGTGGAAATTGGAGATAGAGCTCAAATTCAAAAAAGAAAGACATATTCACATTCCCCGGTTCAGGGAAGCCCAAAAAACATGAGTTTCCTGGATCTGATCTGTCCCTGTGGAGTTGGCCCAGGGCATATCTCACATTTCTTAGGAAAAATCACTTATACCATCAATAGTGCAAATTGCAGATAGTGGTCAAATTCGAAAAACAAAGACATATTCATGTTCCCCCGGGTCTCGGAAACCCAAAAAAACATGAGTTTTTGTGACCTGATCTTTCCCTTTGGAGTTGGCCCAGGGCATAACTTGCATATGTTAGGAAAAATCCCATATACCATGAAAAGTGCAAATTACAGATAGAGCTCAAATTTGAAGAAGAAACACATATTTATGTTCCCGCAGGTCACAGAAACCCTCCAAAATAGAGTTTTCTGGATCTGGTCTGTCCCTTTGGAGTTGGCCCAGATAGAGCTCAAATTCAAAAAAGAAAGACATATTCACATTCCCCGGTTCAGGGAAGCCCAAAAAACATGAGTTTCCTGGATCTGATCTGTCCCTGTGGAGTTAGCTGAGGGCATGTCTCGCATTTGTTAGGAAAAAACATGAGTTTTCGGGACCTGATCTGTACCAAATAGAGCTCAAACTTGAAGAACAAACACATATTCAAAAAACAGAGATATATTCATGTTCCGTCGGGTCAGGGAAACCCAAAAACACATGAGTTTTCTGGATCTTATCTGTCCCTGTGCAGTTGGCCCATGGCATATCTCGCATTTGTTAGGAAAAATCCCATATACTATGAAAAGTGCAAATTGCAGATAGAGCTCAAATTTGAAGAACAAAGACATATTTATGTTCCACCAGTTCAGGGAAGCCCCCCCAAAAATGACTTTTTCGGATCTGATCTCTCCCTGTCGAGTTGGCCCAGGGCATAACTCGCATTTGTTAGGAAAAATCCCTTATACCATCAATCGTGCAAATTGCAGATAGAGCTGAAATTCGTAAAAGAAAGACATATTCATATTCCACTGGGTCAGGGAAGCCCAAAGAACATGAGTTTCCTGGATCTGATCTGTCCCTGTGGAGTTGGCCAAGGGCATATCTCACATTTCTTAGGAAAAATCACTTATACCATCTATAGTGCAAATTGCAGATAGAGCTCAAATTCGAAAAAGAAAGACATATTCACGTTCCCCGGTTCAGGGAAGCCCAAAAAACATGAGTTTTATAGTTCGGATATGTCCCTGTGGAGTTGGCCCAGAGCATATCTCGCATATGTTAGGAAAAATCCCATATACCATGAAAAGTGGAAATTGGAGATAGAGCTCAAATTCGAAAAAGAAAGACATATTCACATTTCCTGGTTCAGGGAAGCCCAAAAAACATGGGTTTCCTGGATCTCATGTGTACCTGTGGAGTTGGCCCAGGGCATATCTCACATTTCTTAGGAAAAATCACGTATACCATCAATAGTGCAAATTGCAGATAGAGCTCAAATTCGAAAAAGAAAGACATATTCATATTCCCCTGGGTCAGGGAAACCCAAAAAACATGAGTTTTCAGCATCTGATCTGTCCCTGTGGATTTGGCCCAGAGCATATCTCGCATTTGTTAGGAAAAATTCCTTATACAATGAAAAGTGCAAATTGCAGATTGAACTCAAATTTGAAGAACAAACACATATTTATGTTCCCCCAGGTCTGGGAAGCCCTCCAAAGAGAGTTTTCTGGATCTGGTCTGTCCCTGTGGAGTTGGCCCAGGGCATATCTCGCATTTGTTAGGAAAAATCCCTTATACCATGAAAAGTGCAAATTGCAAATAGAGCTAAAATTCGAAAAACAAAGACATATTCATGTTCCCCCGGGTTAGGGAAACCCAAAAATACATGAGTTTCCTGGATCTGGTCTCTCCCTTTGGAGTTGGCCCAACTCATATCTCGCATTTGTTAGGAAAAATCCATTATAGCTTGAAAAGTGCACATAGGAGATAGAGCTCAAATTCGAAAAACAAACACATATTCATATTCCCCTGGGTCAGGGAAGCCCAAAAAACATGAATATTTAGGATCTGATCTGTCCCTTTGGAGATGGCCCGGGGTATAACTTTATTTTGTTAGGAAAAAATTCCCTTATATGATGTAAAGTGAAAATTGGAGATAGAGCTCAAATTCAAAAAAAAAAAACATATTCATATTCCCCTGGGTAAGGGAAACCCCAAGAAAATGAGTTTCCGGGATCTGACCTGTCTTTTTGGAGTTGGCCCAGGGCATATCTCGCATTTGTTAGGAAAAATCCCATATACTATGAAAAGTGCAAATTGCAGATAGAGCTCAAATTTGAAGAACAAAGACATATTTATGTTCCACCAGTTCAGGGAAGCCCCCCCAAAAATGACTTTTTCGGATCTCATCTCTCCCTGTCGAGTTGGCCCAGGGCATAACTCGCATTTGTTAGGAAAAATTCCTTATACAATGAAAAGTGCAAATTGCAGATTGAACTCAAATTTGAAGAACAAACACATATTTATGTTCCCCCAGGTCTGGGAAGCCCTCCAAAAAGAGTTTTCTGGATCTGGTCTTTCCCTGTGGAGTTGGCCCAGGGCATATCTCGCATTTGTTAGGAAAAATCCCTTATACCATGAAAAGTGCAAATTGCAAATAGAGCTAAAATTTGAAAAACAAAGACATATTCATGTTCCCCCGGGTTAGGGAAACCCAAAAACACATTAGTTTCCTGGATCTGTTCTCTCCCTTTGGAGTTGGCCCAGGGCATATCTCACATTTCTCAGGAAAAATCCCTTGTACCATCAATAGTGCAAATTGCAGATAGAGGTCAAATTTGAAAAACAAAGACATATTCATGTGCCCCCTGGTCAGGGAAACAAAAAAAAACATGGGTTTCTGGGATCTGATCTGTCCCTGTGGAGTTGGCACAGGGCATAACTCACATTTGTTAGGAAAAATCCATGAAAAGTGGAAATTGGAGATTTCTCGAAAAACAAGCACATATTCATGTTCCCCTGGGTCAAGGAAGCCAGAAAAACTTGAGTTTTTGGGATCTGATCTTTCCTTTTGGAGTGGGCCCAGGGCATAACTCGCATTTCTTAGGAAAAATCACTTATACCATCAATAGTGCAAATTGCAGATAGAGCTCAAATTCGAAAAAGAAAGACATATTCACGTTCCCCGGTTCAGGGAAGCCCAAAAAACAAAATCCAAAAAAACCATGAGTTTCTGGGATCTGATCTTTCCCTGTGGAGTTGGCACAGGGCATAACTCACATTTGTTAGGAAAAATCCATGAAAAGTGGAAATTGGAGATAGAGCTCAAATTCGAAAAAGAAAGACATATTCACATTCCCCGGTTCAGGGAAGCCCAGAAAACATGAGTTTCCTGGATCTGATCTGTCCCTGTGGAGTTGGCCCAGGGCATATCTCACATTTCTTAGGAAAAATCACTTATACCATCAATAGTGCAAATTGCAGATAGAGCTCAAATTCGAAAAAGAAAGACATATTCACGTTCCCCGGTTCAGGGAAGCCCAAAAAACAAAAACCAAAAAAACCATGAGTTTCTGGGATCTGATCTTTCCCTGTGGAGTTGGCCCAGGGCATATCTCGCATTTGTTAGGAAAAATCCCTTATACCATGAAAAGTGCAAATTGCAAATAGAGCTAAAATTCGAAAAACAAAGACATATTCATGTTCCCCCGGGTTAGGGAAACCCAAAAACACATGAGTTTCCTGGATCTGGTCTCTCCCTTTGGAGTTGGCCCAACTCATATCTCGCATTTGTTAGGAAAAATCCATTATAGCTTGAAAAGTGCACATAGGAGATAGAGCTCAAATTCGAAAAACAAACACATATTCATATTCCCCTGGGTCAGGGAAGCCCAAAAAACATGAATATTTAGGATCTGATCTGTCCCTTTGGAGATGGCCCGGGGTATAACTTTATTTTGTTAGGAAAAATTCCCTTATATGATGTAAAGTGAAAATTGGAGATAGAGCTCAAATTAAAAAAAAAACATATTCATATTCCCCTGGGTAAGGGAAACAACAAAAAAATGAGTTTCCGGGATCTGACCTGTCTTTTTGGAGTTGGCCCAGGGCATATCTCGCATTTGTTAGGAAAAATCACTTATTCCATCAATAGTGCAAATTGCTGATAGAGCTCAAATTCGAAAAAGAAAGACATATTCATATTCCCCTGAGTCAGGGAATCCCAAAAAACCCAGCATCTGATCTGTCCCTGTGGAGTTGGCCCAGAGCATATCTCGCATTTGTTAGGAAAAATTCCTTATACAATCAAAAGTGCAAATTGCAGATTGAACTCAAATTTGAAGAACAAACACATATTTATGTTCCCCCGGGTCTGTGAAGCCCTCCAAAAAGAGTTTTCTGGATCTGGTCTGTCCCTGTGGAAAAATACCATATACCATGAAAAGTGCAAATTACAGATAGAGCTCAAATTTGAAGAAGAAACACATATTTATGTTCCCCCAGGTCAGGGAAACCCTCCAAAAAAAGAGTTTTCTGGATCTGGTCTCTCCCTTTGGAGTTGGCCCAACTGATACCTCGCATTTGTTAGGAAAAATCCATTATACCATAAAAATAGGAGACAGAGATCAAATTCGAAAAACAAAGACAAATTCATGTTCCCCCGGATTAGGGAAACCCCAAAAAACATGAGTTTTTGGGATCTGATCTGTCCCTGTGGAGTTGGCCCTCGGCATATCTCGCATTTGTTTGGAAAAATCCCATGTACCATGAAAAGTGCAAATTCCCCCCGGTCAGGGAAGCCCAAAGAACATGAGTTTCCTGGATCTGATCTGTCCCTGTGGAGTTGGCCAAGGGCATATCTCACATTTCTTAGGAAAAATCACTTATACCATCAATAGTGCAAATTGCAGATAGAGCTCAAATTCGAAAAAGAAAGACATATTCACGTTCCCCGGTTCAGGGAAGCCCAAAAAACATGAGTTTTATAGTTCGGATATGTCCCTGTGGAGTTGGCCCAGAGCATATCTCGCATATGTTAGGAAAAATCCCATATACCATGAAAAGTGGAAATTGGAGATAGAGCTCAAATTCGAAAAAGAAAGACATATTCACATTTCCTGGTTCAGGGAAGCCCAAAAAACATGGGTTTCCTGGATCTGATGTGTACCTGTGGAGTTGGCCCAGGGCATATCTCACATTTCTTAGGAAAAATCCCTTATACCATCAATCGTGCAAATTGCAGATAGAGCTCAAATTCGAAAAAGAAAGACATATTCATATTCCCCTGGGTCAGGGAAACCCAAAAAACATGAGTTTTCGGCATCTGATCTGTCCCTGTGGAGTTGGCCCAGAGCATATCTCGCATTTGTTAGGAAAAATTCCTTATACAATGAAAAGTGCAAATTGCAGATTGAACTCAAATTTGAAGAACAAACACATATTTATGTTCCCCCAGGTCTGGGAAGCCCTTCAAAGAGAGTTTTCTGGATCTGGTCTGTCCCTGTGGAGTTGGCCCAGGGCATATCTCGCATTTGTTAGGAAAAATCCCTTATACCATGAAAAGTGCAAATTGAAAATAGAGCTAAAATTCGAAAAACAAAGACATATTCATGTTCCCCCGGGTTAGGGAAACCCAAAAATACATGAGTTTCCTGGATCTGGTCTCTCCCTTTGGAGTTGGCCCAACTCATATCTCGCATTTGTTAGGAAAAATCCATTATAGCTTGAAAAGTGCACATAGGAGATAGAGCTCAAATTCGAAAAACAAACACATATTCATATTCCCCTGGGTCAGGGAAGCCCAAAAACATGAATATTTAGGATCTGATCTGTCCCTTTGGAGATGGCCCGGGGTATAACTTTATTTTGTTAGGAAAAAATTCCCTTATATGATGTAAAGTGAAAATTGGAGATAGAGCTCAAATTCAAAAAAAAAAACATATTCATATTCCCCTGGGTAAGGGAAACCCCAAGAAAATGAGTTTCCGGGATCTGACCTGTCTTTTTGGAGTTGGCCCAGGGCATATCTCGCATTTGTTAGGAAAAATCACTTATTCCATCAATAGTGCAAATTGCTGATAGAGCTCAAATTCGAAAAAGAAAGACATATTCATATTCCCCTGGGTCAAGGAAACCCAAAAAACCCAGCATCTGATCTGTCCCTGTGGAGTTGGCCCAGAGCATATCTCGCATTTGTTAGGAAAAATTCCTTATACAATCAAAAGTGCAAATTGCAGATTGAACTCAAATTTAAAGAACAAACACATATTTATGTTCACCCGGGTCTGGGAAGCCCTCCAAAAAGAGTTTTCTGGATCTGGTCTGTCCCTGTGGAAAAATCCCATATACCATGAAAAGTGCAAATTACAGATAGAGCTCAAATTTGAAGAAGAAACACATATTTATGTTCCCCCAGGTCAGGGAAACCCTCCAAAAAAGAGTTTTCTGGATCTGGTCTCTCCCTCTGGAGTTGGCCCAGGGCATATCTCACATTTCTTAGGAAAAATCCCTTATACCATCAATATTGCAAATTGCAGATAGAGGTCAAATTCGTAAAAGAAAGACATTTTCACGTTCCCCGGTTCAGGGAAGCCCAAAAAACATGAGTTTTATGGTTCGGATATGTCCCTGTGGAGTTGGCCCAGAGCATATCTCGCATATGTTAGGAAAAATCCCATATACCATGAAAAGTTTAAATTACAGATAGAGCTCAAATTTGAAGAAGAAACACATATTTATGTTCCCCCAGGTCAGGGAAACCCTCCAAAAAAAGAGTTTTCTGGATCTGGTCTCTCCCTTTGGAGTTGGCCCAACTGATACCTCGCATTTGTTAGGAAAAATGCATTATACCATAAAAATAGGAGACAGAGATCAAATTCGAAAAACAAAGACAAATTCATGTTCCCCCAGGTTAGGGAAACCCCAAAAAACATGAGTTTTTGGGATCTGATCTGTCCCTGTGGAGTTGGCCCTCGGCATAGCTCTCATTTGTTTGGAAAAATTCCATATACCATGAAAAGTGCAAATTGCAGATAGAGCTCAAATTTGTATAACAATCACATATTTATGTTCCCCCGGATCAGGGAAAAACTGCAAAAAAAGTGTTTCCTGGATCTGGTCTCTCCCTTTGGAGTTGGCCCAGCTCATATCTCGCATTTGTTAGGAAAAATCCATTATACCATAAAAATAGGAGACAGAGTTGAAATTCGAAAAACAAAGACAAATTCATGTTCCCCCGGGTCAGGGAAACCCAAAAAAACATGAGTTTCCTGGATCTGATCTGTCCCTGTGGAGTTGGCCCAGAGCATATCTCGCATATGTTAGGAACAATCCTATATACCATGAAAAGTGGAAATTGGAGATAGAGCTCAAATTCGAAAAAGAAAGACATATTCACGTTCCCCGGTTCAGGGAAGCCCAAAAAACATGAGTTTTATGGTTCGGATATGTCCCTGTGGAGTTGGCCCAGAGCATATCTCGCATATGTTAGGAAAAATCCCATATACCATGAAAAGTGCAAATTACAGATAGAGCTCAAATTTGAAGAAGAAACACATATTTATGTTCCCCCAGGTCAGGGAAACCCTCCAAAAAAAGAGTTTTCTGGATCTGGTCTCTCCCTTTGGAGTTGGCCCAACTGATACCTCGCATTTGTTAGGAAAAATGCATTATACCATAAAAATAGGAGACAGAGATCAAATTCGAAAAACAAAGACAAATTCATGTTCCCCCAGGTTAGGGAAACCCCAAAAAACATGAGTTTTTGGGATCTGATCTTTCCCTGTGCAGTTGGCGCATGGCATATCTTGCATTTGTTAGGAAAAATTCCATATACCATGAAAAGTGCAAATTGCAGATAGAGCTCAAATTTGTATAACAATCACATATTTATGTTCCCCCGGGTCAGGGAAAAACTGCAAAAAAAGTGTTTCCTGGATCTGGTCTCTCCCTTTGGAGTTGGCCCAGCTCATATCTCGCATTTGTTAGGAAAAATCCATTATACCATAAAAATAGGAGACAGAGTTGAAATTCGAAAAACAAAGACAAATTCATGTTCCCCCGGGTCAGGGAAACCCAAAAAAACATGAGTTTCCTGGATCTGATCTGTCCCTGTGGAGTTGGCCCAGAGCATATCTCGCATATGTTAGGAACAATCCTATATACCATGAAAAGTGGAAATTGGAGATAGAGCTCAAATTCGAAAAAGAAAGACATATTCACATTCCCCGGTTCAGGGAAGCCCAAAAAACATGGGTTTCCTGGATCTGATCTTTCCCTTTGGAGTTGGCCCAGGGCATAACTTGCATATGTTAGGAAAAATCCCATATACCATGAAAAGTGGAAATTGGAGATAGAGCTCAAATTCGAAAAAGAAAGACATATTCATGTTCCCCGGTTCAGGGAAGCCCAAAAAAACATGAGTTTTCTGGTTCGGATATGTCCCTGTGGAGTTGGCCCAGAGCATATCTCGCATATCTTAGGAAAAATCCTATATACCATGAAAAGTGGAAATTGGAGATAGAGCTCAAATTCGAAAAACAAAGACATATTCATGTTCCCCCGGGTCACGGAAACCCAAAAAAACATGAGTTTTTGGAACCTGATCTTTCCCTGTGCAGTTGGCGCATGGCATATCTTGCATTTGTTAGGAAAAATCCCATATACCATGAAAAGTGAAAATTGAAAATAGAGCTCAAATTCGAAAAACAAGCACATATTCATGTTCCAATAGGTCAGGGAAGCCCAAAAAAGTTGAGTTTTTGGGATCTGATCTGTCTTTTTGGACTTGGCCCAGGGCATATCTCGCATTTGTTAGGAAAAATCTCTTATTCCATCAATAGTGCAAATTGCTGATAGAGCTCAAATTCAAAAAAGAAAGACATATTCATGCTCCCCTAGGTCGAGGAAAAAAACAACACATTAGTTTCCTTGATCTGATCTGTCCCTCTGGAGTTGGCCCAGGGCATATCTCACATTTCTTAGGAAAAATCCCTTATACCATCAATATTGCAAATTGCAGATAGAGGTCAAATTCGTAAAAGAAAGACATATTCACGTTCCCCGGTTCAGGGAAACCCAAAAAACATGAGTTTTATGGTTCGGATATGTCCCTGTGGAGTTGGCCCAGAGCATATCTCGCATATGTTAGGAAAAATCCCATATACCATGAAAAGTTTAAATTACAGATAGAGCTCAAATTTGAAGAAGAAACACATATTTATGTTCCCCCAGGTCAGGGAAACCCTCCAAAAAAAGAGTTTTCTGGATCTGGTCTCTCCCTTTGGAGTTGGCCCAACTGATACCTCGCATTTGTTAGGAAAAATGCATTATACCATAAAAATAGGAGACAGAGCTAAAATTCGAAAAACAAAGACATATTCATGTTCCCCCGGGTTAGGGAAACCGAAAAATACATGAGTTTCCTGGATCTGGTCTCTCCCTTTGGAGTTGGCCCAGGGCATATCTCACATTTCTTAGGAAAAATCCCTTGTACCATCAATAGTGCAAATTGCAGATAGAGGTCAAATTTGAAAAACAAAGACATATTCATGTGCCCCGTGGTCAGGGAAAAAAAAAAACATGGGTTTCTGGGATCTGATCTCTCCCTGTGGAGTTGGCACAGGGCATAACTCACATTTGTTAGGAAAAATCCATGAAAAGTGGAAATTGGAGATAGAGCTCAAATTCGAAAAAGAAAGACATATTCAAGTTCCCCTGTTCAGGGAAGCCCAAAAAAACATGAGTTTTCTGGTTCGGATATGTCCCTGTGGAGTTGGCCCAGAGCATATCTCGCATATGTTAGGAACAATCCTATATACCATGAAAAGTGGAAATTGGAGATAGAGCTCAAATTCGAAAAAGAAAGACATATTCATATTCCCCTGGGTCAGGGAAACCCAAAAAACATGAGTTTTCAGCATCTGATCTGTCCCTGTGGAGTTGCCCCAGAGCATATCTCGCAATTGTTAGGAAAAATTCCTTATACAATGAAAAGTGCAAATTGCAGATTGAACTCAAATTTGAAGAACAAACACATATTTATGTTCCCCCAGGTCTGGGAAGCCCTCCAAAAAGAGTTTTCTGGATCTGGTCTTTCCCTGTGGAGTTGGCCCAGGGCATATCTCGCATTTGTTAGGAAAAATCCCTTATACCATGAAAAGTGCAAATTGCAAATAGAGCTAAAATTCGAAAAAAAGACATATTCATGTTCCCCCGGGTTAGGGAAACCCAAAAATACATGAGTTTCCTGGATCTGGTCTCTCCCTTTGGAGTTGGCCCAGGGCATATCTCACATTTCTTAGGAAAAATCCCTTGTACCATCAATAGTGCAAATTGCAGATAGAGGTCAAATTTGAAAAACAAAGACATATTCATGTGCCCCCTGGTCAGGGAAACAAAAAAAAACATGGGTTTCTGGGATCTGATCTGTCCCTGTGGAGTTGGCCAAGGGCATATCTCACATTTCTTAGGAAAAATCACTTATACCATCAATAGTGCAAATTGCAGATAGAGCTCAAATTCGAAAAAGAAAGACATATTCATATTCCACTGGGTCAGGGAAACCCAAAAGACATGAGTTTTCAGCATCTGATCTGTCCCTGTGGAGTTGGCCCAGAGCATATCTCGCATTTGTTAGGAAAAATTCCTTATACAATGAAAAGTGCAAATTGCAGATTGAACTCAAATTTGAAGAACAAACACATATTTATGTTCCCCAAGGTCTGGGAAGCCCTCCAAAAAGAGTTTTCTGGATCTGGTCTTTCCCTGTGGAGTTGGCCCAGGGCATATCTCGCATTTCTTAGGAAAAATCCCTTATACCATGAAAAGTGCAAATTTCAAATAGAGCTAAAATTCGAAAAACAAAGACATATTCATGTTCCCCTGGGTTAGGGAAACCCAAAAATACATGAGTTTCCTGGATCTGGTCTCTCCCTTTGGAGTTGGCCCAGGGCATATCTCACATTTCTTAGGAAAAATCCCTTGTACCATCAATAGTGCAAATTGCAGATAGAGGTCAAATTTGAAAAACAAAGACATATTCATGTGCACCCTGGTCAGGGAAACAAAAAAAACATGGGTTTCTGGGATCTGATCTGTCCCTGTGGAGTTGGCACAGGGCATAACTCACATTTGTTAGGAAAAATCCATGAAAAGTGGAAATTGGAGATAGAGCTCAAATTCGAAAAAGAAAGACATATTCACATTCCCCGGTTCAGGGAAGCCCAAAAAACTTGTGTTTCCTGGATCTGATCTTTCCCTTTGGAGTTGGCCCAGAGCATATCTCGCATATGTTAGGAACAATCCTATATACCATGAAAAGTGGAAATTGGAGATAGAGCTCAAATTCGAAAAAGAAAGAGATATTCATATTCCCCTGGGTCAGGGAAACCCAAAAAACATGAGTTTTCGGCATCTGATCTATCCCTGTGGAGTTGGCCTAGAGCATATCTCGCATTTGTTAGGAAAAATCCATTATACCATAAAAATAGGAGACAGAGTTGAAATTCGAAAAACAAAGACAAATTCATGTTCCCCCGGGTCAGGGAAACCCAAAAAAACATGAGTTTCCTGGATCTGATCTGTCCCTGTGGAGTTGGCCCAGAGCATATCTCGCATATGTTAGGAACAATCCTATATACCATGAAAAGTGGAAATTGGAGATAGAGCTCAAATTCGAAAAAGAAAGACATATTCACATTCCCCGGTTCAGGGAAGCCCAAAAAACTTGTGTTTCCTGGATCTGATCTTTCCCTTTGGAGTTGGCCCAGGGCATAACTTGCATATGTTAGGAAAAATCCCATATACCATGAAAAGTGCAAATTACAGATAGAGCTCAAATTTGAAGAAGAAACACATATATATGTTCCCGCAGGTCACGGAACCCCTCCAAAATAGAGTTTTCTGGATCTGGTCTCTACCTTTGGAGTTGGCCCAACTCATATCTCGCATTTGTTAGGAAAAATCCATTATACCTTGAAAAGTGCACATAGGAGATAGAACTCAAATTCGAAAAACAAACACATATTCATATTCCCCTACGTCAGGGAAGCCCAAAAAACATGAATATTTAGGATCTGATGTGTCCCTTTCGACTGGGCCCAGGGTATAACTCGCATTTGTTAGGAAAAATCCATTATACCATCAATATTGAAAATTGCAGATAGAGGTCAAATTCGAAAAACAAAGACATATTCATGTTCGGGACATGATCTTTCCCTGTGCAGTTGGCGCATGGCATATCTTTGTTAGGAAAAATCCCATATTTGATGAAAAGTGAAAATTGGAGATAGAGCTCAAATTAAAAAAAAAAGACATATTCCTATTCCCCTGGGTCAGGGAAGCCCAAAAAACATGAGTTTCCTGGATCTTATCTGTCCCTGTGGAGTTGGCCAAGGGCATATCTCACATTTCTTAGGAAAAATCACTTATACCATCAATTGTGCAAATTGCAGATAGAGCTCAAATTCGAAAAAGAAAGACATATTCATATTCCCCTGGGTCAGGGAAACCCAAAAAACATGAGTTTTCGGCATCTGATCTATCCCTGTGGTGTTGGCCTAGAGCATATCTCGCATTTGTTAGGAAAAATCCCTTGTACCAACAATATTGAAAATTGCAGATAGAGGTCAAATTAGAAAAACAAAGACATATTCATGTGCCCCCTGGTCAGGGAAACGAAAAAAAAGGTGAGTTTCTGGGATCTGATCTGTCCCACAACTCACATTTGTTAGGAAATGTGCAACTCACATTTGATAGGAAAAATCCATGAAAAGTGGAAATTGGAGATAGAGCTCAAATTCGAAAAACAAAGACATATTCATGTTCCCCTGGGTCAAGGAAGCCAGAAAAACTTGAGTTTTTGGGATCTGATCTTTCCCTTTGGAGTGGGCCCAGGGCATAACTCGCATTTCTTAGGAAAAATCACTTATACCATCAATAGTGCAAATTGCAGATAGAGCTCAAATTCGAAAAAGAAAGACATATTCACATTCCCCGGTTCAGGGAAGCCCAAAAAACCATATTCACATTCCCCGGTTCAGGGAAGCCCAAAAAACAAAAACCAAAAAAACCATGAGTTTCTGGGATCTGATCTTTCCCTGTGGAGTTGGCACAGGGCATAACTCGCATTTCTTAGGAAAAATCACTTATACCATCAATCGTGCAAATTGCAGATAGAGCTCAAATTCAAAAAAGAAAGACATATTCATATTCCCCCAAGTCAGGGAAACCAAAAAAAAAAACATTAGTTTCCTTGATCTGAAATGTCCCTGTGGAGTTGGCCCAGGGCATATCTCACATTTCTTAGGAAAAATCCCTTATACCATAAAAAAAGAAAGACATATTCTTGTTCGGGAACTGATCTTTCCCTGTGCAGTTGGCGCATGGCATATCTTGCATTTGTTAGGAAAAATCCCATATACCATGAAAAGTGCAAATTACAGATAGAGCTCAAATTTGAAGAAGAAACACATATTTATGTTCCCGCAGGTCACGGAACCCCTCCAAAATAGAGTTTTCTTGATCTGGTCTCTCCCTTTGGAGTTGGCCCAACTCATATCTCGCATTTGTTAGGAAAAATCCATTATACCTTGAAAAGTGCACATAGGAGATAGAGCTCAAATTCGAAAAACAAACACATATTCATATTCCCCTACATCAGGGAAGCCCAAAAAACATGAATATTTAGGATCTGATGTGTCCCTTTCGACTTGGCCCAGGGTATAACACGCATTTGTTAGGAAAAATCCATTATACCATCAATATTGAAAATTGCAGATAGAGGTCAAATTCGAAAAACAAAGACATATTCATGTTCGGGACCTGATCTTTCCTTGTGCAGTTGGCGCATAGCATATCTTTGTTAGGAAAAATCCCATATTTGATGAAAAGTGAAAATTGGAGATAGAGCTCAAATTTAAAAAAAAGACATATTCCTATTCCCCTGGGTCAGGGAAGCCCAAAAAACATGAGTTTCCTGGATCTTATCTGTCCCTGTGGAGTTGGCCAAGGGCATATCTCACATTTCTTAGGAAAAATCACTTATACCATCAATAGTGCAAATTGCAGATAGAGCTCAAATTCAAAAAAGAAAGACATATTCATATTCCCCTGGGTCAGGGAAACCCAAAAAACATGAGTTTTCGGCATCTGATCTGTCCCTGTGGAGTTGGCCTAGAGCATATCTCGCATTTGTTAGGAAAAATCCCTTGTACCAACAATATTGAAAATTGCAGATAGAGGTCAAATTTGAAAAACAAAGACATATTCATGTGCCCCCTGGTCAGGGAAACGAAAAAAAATGTGAGTTTCTGGGATCTGATCTGTCCCACAGGGTGTAACTCACATTTGTTAGGAAAAATCCATGAAAAGTGGAAATTGCAGATAGAGCTCAAATTCGAAAAACAAGCACATATTCATGTTCCCCTGGGTCAAGGAAGCCAGAAAAACTTGAGTTTTTGGGATCTGATCTTTCCCTTTGGAGTGGGCCCAGGGCATAACTCGCATTTCTTAGGAAAAATCACTTATACCATCAATAGTGCAAATTGCAGATAGAGCTCAAATTCGAAAAAGAAAGACATATTCATGTTCCCCGGTTCAGGGAAGCCCAAAAAACAAAAACCAAAAAAACCATGAGTTTCTGGGATCTGATCTTTCCCTGTGGAGTTGGCACAGGGCATAACTCACATTTCTTAGGAAAAATCCATGAAAAGTGGAAATTGGAGATAGAGCTCAAATTCAAAAAAGAAAGACATATTCACATTCCCCGGTTCAGGGAAGCCCAAAAAACATGAGTTTCCTGGATCTGATCTGTCCCTGTGGAGTTGGCCCAGGGCATATCTCACATTTCTTAGGAAAAATCACGTATACCATCAATAGTGCAAATTGCAGATAGAGCTCAAATTCAAAAAAGAAAGACATATTCATATTCCCCTGGGTCAGGGAAACCCAAAAAACATGAGTTTTCGGCATCTGATCTATCCCTGTGGAGTTGGCCTAGAGCATATCTCGCATTTGTTAGGAAAAATCCCTTGTACCAACAATATTGAAAATTGCAGATAGAGGTCAAATTTGAAATCAAAGACATATTCATGTGCCCCCTGGTCAGGGAAACGAAAAAAAATGTGAGTTTCTGGGATCTGATCTGTCCCACAGGGTGTAACTCACATTTGTTAGGAAAAATCCATGAAAAGTGGAAATTGGAGATAGAGCTCAAATTTGAAAAAGAAAGACATATTCACGTTCCCCGGTTCAGGGAAGCCCAAAAAAACATGAGTTTTCTGGTTCGGATATGTCCCTTTGGAGTTGGCCCAGAGCATATCTCGCATATGTTATGAACAATCCTATATACCATGAAAAGTGGAAATTGGAGATATAGCTCAAATTCGAAAAAGAAAGACATATTCACATTCCCCGGTTCAGGGAAGCCCAAAAAACATGGGTTTCCTGGATCTGATGTGTCCCTGTGGAGTTGGCCCAGGGCATATCTCACATTTCTTAGGAAAAATCACGTATACCATCAATAGTGCAAATTGCAGATAGAGCTCAAATTCGAAAAAGAAAGACATATTCATATTCCACTGGGTCAGGGAAACCCAAAAGACATGAGTTTTCAGCATCTGATCTGTCCCTGTGGAGTTGGCCCAGAGCATATCTCGCATTTGTTAGGAAAAATTCCTTATACAATGAAAAGTGCAAATTGCAGATTGAACTCAAATTTGAAGAACAAACACATATTTATGTTCCCCAAGGTCTGGGAAGCCCTCCAAAAAGAGTTTTCTGGATCTGGTCTTTCCCTGTGGAGTTGGCCCAGGGCATATCTCGCATTTCTTAGGAAAAATCCCTTATACCATGAAAAGTGCAAATTGCAAATAGAGCTAAAATTCGAAAAACAAAGACATATTCATGTTCCCCTGGGTTAGGGAAACCCAAAAATACATGAGTTTCCTGGATCTGGTCTCTCCCTTTGGAGTTGGCCCAGGGCATATCTCACATTTCTTAGGAAAAATCCCTTCTACCATCAATAGTGCAAATTGCAGATAGAGGTCAAATTTGAAAAACAAAGACATATTCATGTGCACCCTGGTCAGGGAAACAAAAAAAACATGGGTTTCTGGGATCTGATCTGTCCCTGTGGAGTTGGCACAGGGCATAACTCACATTTGTTAGGAAAAATCCATGAAAAGTGGAAATTGGAGATAGAGCTCAAATTCGAAAAAGAAAGACATATTCACGTTCCCCGGTTCAGGGAAGCCCAAAAAAACATGAGTTTTCTGGTTCGGATATGTCCCTTTGGAGTTGGCCCAGAGCATATCTCGCATATGTTAGGAACAATCCTATATACCATGAAAAGTGGAAATTGCAGATAGAGCTCAAATTCGAAAAAGAAAGAGATATTCATATTCCCCTGGGTCAGGGAAACCCAAAAAACATGAGTTTTCGGCATCTGATCTATCCCTGTGGAGTTGGCCTAGAGCATATCTCGCATTTGTTAGGAAAAATCCCTTGTACCAACAATATTGAAAATTGCAGATAGAGGTCAAATTAGTGCAAATTGCTGATAGAGCTCAAATTCGAAAAAGAAAGACATATTCATATTCCCCTGGGTCAGGGAAACACAAAAAACCCAGCATCTGATCTGTCCCTGTGGAGTTGTCCAAGAACATATGTCGCATTTGTTAGGAAAAATTCCTTATACAATCAAAAGTGCAAATTGCAGATTGAACTCAAATTCGAAAAACAAAGACATATTCATGTTCCCCCCGGTTAGGGAAACCCAAAAATACATGAGTTTTCTGGATCTTATCTGTCCCTGTGCAGTTGGCCCAGGACATATCTCGCATTTGTTTGGAAAACTCCATTATACCATGAAAAGTGAACATAGTTAGTTAGTTCAAATTCGAAATTCGAAAAACAAACACATATTCATATTCCCCTACGTCAGGGAAGCCCAAAAAACATGAATATTTAGGATCTGATCTGTCCCTTTCGACTTTGCCCAGGGTATAACTCGCATTTGTTAGGAAAAAGCCATTATACCATAAAAATAGGAGACAGAGTTGAAATTCGAAAAACAAAGACAAATTCATGTTCCCCCGGGTCAGGGAAACCCAAAAAAACATGAGTTTCCTGGATCTTATCTGTCCCTGTGGAGTTGGCCAAGGGCATATCTCACATTTCTTAGGAAAAATCACTTATACCATCAATAGTGCAAATTGCAGATAGAGCTCAAATTCGAAAAAGAAAGACATATTCATATTCCCCTGGGTCAGGGAAGCCCAAACAAACATGAATATTTAGGATCTGATCTGTCCCTTTGGAGTTGGCCCAGGGTATAACTCGCATTTGTTAGGAAAAATCCCATATACCAGGAAAAGTGCACATAAGAGATAGAGCTCAAATTCAAAAAACAAAGACATATTCATATTCCCCCGTTTCAGGGAAGCCCAAAAAAACATGAATTCTCCAGATCTGATCTGTCCCTGTGGAGTTAGCTGAGGGCATGTCTCGCATTTGTTAGGAAAAAACATGAGTTTTCGGGACCTGATCTGTACCAAATAGAGCTCAAACTTGAAGAACAAACACATATTCAAAAAACAGAGATATATTCATGTTCCGTCGGGTCAGGGAAACCCAAAAACACATGAGTTTTCTGGATCTTATCTGTCCCTGTGCAGTTGGCCCATGGCATATCTCGCATTTGTTAGGAAAAATCCCATATACTATGAAAAGTGCAAATTGCAGATAGAGCTCAAATTTGAAGAACAAAGACATATTTATGTTCCACCAGTTCAGGGAAGCCCCCCAAAAAATGACTTTTTCTGATCTGATCTCTCCCTGTCGAGTTGGCCCAGGGCATAACTCGCATTTGTTAGGAAAAATCCCTTATACCATCAATCGTGCAAATTGCAGATAGAGCTCAAATTCGAAAAAGAAAGACATATTCACATTCCCCGGTTCAGGGAAGCCCAAAAAACATGAGTTTCCTGGATCTGATCTGTCCCTGTGGAGTTGGCCCAGGGCCTATCTCACATTTCTTAGGAAAAATCACTTATACCATCAATAGTGCAAATTGCAGATAGAGCTCAAATTCGAAAAAGAAAGACATATTCATATTCCCCTGGGTCAGGGAAACCCAAAAAACATGAGTTTTCGGCATCTGATCTGTCCGTGTGGAGTTGGCCCAGAGCATATCTCGCATTTGTTAGGAAAAATTCCTTATACAATGAAAAGTGCAAATTGCAGATTGAACTCAAATTTGAAGAACAAACACATATTTATGTTCCCCCAGGTCTGGGAAGCCCTCCAAAATAGAGTTTTCTGGATCTGGTCTGTCCCTTTGGAGTTGGCCCAACTCATATCTCGCATTTGTTAGGAAAAATCCATTATACCTTGAAAAGTGCACATAGGAGATAGAGCTCAAATTTGAAAAACAAACACATATTCATATTCCCCTGGGTCAGGGAAGCCCAAAAAACATGAATATTTAGGATCTGATCTGTCCCTTTGGAGATGGCCCGGGGTATAACTTTATTTTGTTAGGAAAAATTCCCTTATATGATGTAAAGTGAAAATTGGAGATAGAGCTCAAATTAAAAAAAAAGACATATTCATATTCCACTGGGTAAGGGAAAGCGAAAAAAAATGAGTTTCCTGGATCTGATCTGTCTTTTTGGAGTTGGCCCAGGGCATATCTCGCATTTGTTAGGAAAAATCACTTATTCCATCAGTAGTGCAAATTGCTGATAGAGCTCAAATTCGAAAAAGAAAGACATATTCATATTCCCCTGGGTCAGGGAAACCCAAAAAACCCAGCATCTGATCTGTCCCTGTGGAGTTGTCCAAGAACATATGTCGCATTTGTTAGGAAAAATTCCTAATACAATCAAAAGTGCAAATTGCAGATTGAACTCAAATTCGAAAAAGAAAGACATATTCATGTTCCCCCCGGTTAGGGAAACCCAAAAATACATGAGTTTTCTGGATCTTATCTGTCCCTGTGCAGTTGGCCCAGGACATATCTCGCATTTGTTTGGAAAACTCCATTATACCATGAAAAGTGAACATAGTTAGTTAGTTCAAATTCGAAATTCGAAAAACAAACACATATTCATATTCCCCTATGTCAGGGAAGCCCAAAAAACATGAATATTTAGGATCTGATCTGTCCCTTTCGACTTTGCCCAGGGTATAACTCGCATTTGTTAGGAAAAATCCATTATACCATAAAAATAGGAGACAGAGTTGAAATTCGAAAAACAAAGACAAATTCATGTTCCCCCGGGTCAGGGAAACCCAAAAAAACATGAGTTTCCTGGATCTTATCTGTCCCTGTGGAGTTGGCCAAGGGCATATCTCACATTTCTTAGGAAAAATCACTTATACCATCAATAGTGCAAATTGCAGATAGAGCTCAAATTCGAAAAAGAAAGACATATTCATATTCCCCTGGGTCAGGGAAGCCCAAAAAAACATGAATATTTAGGATCTGATCTGTCCCTTTGGAGTTGGCCCAGGGTATAACTCGCATTTGTTAGGAAAAATCCCATATACCAGGAAAAGTGCACATAAGAGATAGAGCTCAAATTCAAAAAACAAAGACATATTCATATTCCCCCGGTTCAGGGAAGCCCAAAAAAACATGAATTCTCCAGATCTGATCTGTCCCTGTGGAGTTAGCTGAGGGCATGTCTCGCATTTGTTAGGAAAAAACATGAGTTTTCGGGACCTGATCTGTACCAAATAGAGCTCAAACTTGAAGAACAAACACATATTCAAAAAACAGAGATATATTCATGTTCCGTCGGGTCAGGGAAACCCAAAAACACATGAGTTTTCTGGATCTTATCTGTCCCTGTGCAGTTGGCCCATGGCATATCTCGCATTTGTTAGGAAAAATCCCATATACTATGAAAAGTGCAAATTGCAGATAGAGCTCAAATTTGAAGAACAAAGACATATTTATGTTCCACCAGTTCAGGGAAGCCCCCCCAAAAATGACTTTTTCGGATCTGATCTCTCCCTGTCGAGTTGGCCCAGGGCATAACTCGCATTTGTTAGGAAAAATCCCTTATACCATCAATCGTGCAAATTACAGATAGAGCTCAAATTCGAAAAAGAAAGACATATTCATATTCCCCTGGGTCAGGGAAACCCAAAAAACATGAGTTTTCAGCATCTGATCTGTCCCTGTGGAGTTGGCCCAGAGCATATCTCGCATTTGTTAGGAAAAATTCCTTATACAATGAAAAGTGCAAATTGCAGATTGAACTCAAATTTGAAGAACAAACACATATTTATGTTCCCCCAGGTCTGGGAAGCCCTCCAAAGAGAGTTTTCTGGATCTGGTCTGTCCCTGTGGAGTTGGCCCAGGGCATATCTCGCATTTGTTAGGAAAAATCCCTTATACCATGAAAAGTGCAAATTGCAAATAGAGCTAAAATTCAAAAAACAAAGACATATTCATGTTCCCCCGGGTTAGGGAAACCCAAAAATACATGAGTTTCCTGGATCTGGTCTCTCCCTTTGGAGTTGGCCCAACTCATATCTCGCATTTGTTAGGAAAAATCCATTATAGCTTGAAAAGTGCACATAGGAGATAGAGCTCAAATTCGAAAAACAAACACATATTCATATTCCCCTGGGTCAGGGAAGCCCAAAAAACATGAATATTTAGGATCTGATCTGTCCCTTTGGAGATGGCCCGGGGTATAACTTTATTTTGTTAGGAAAAATTCCCTTATATGATGTAAAGTGAAAATTGGAGATAGAGCTCAAATTCAAAAAAAAAACATATTCATATTCCCCTGGGTAAGGGAAACAACAAAAAAATGAGTTTCCGGGATCTGACCTGTCTTTTTGGAGTTGGCCCAGGGCATATCTCGCATTTGTTAGGAAAAATCACTTATTCCATCAATAGTGCAAATTGCTGATAGAGCTCAAATTCGAAAAAGAAAGACATATTCATATTCCCCTGAGTCAGGGAAACCCAAAAAACCCAGCATCTGATCTGTCCCTGTGGAGTTGGCCCAGAGCATATCTCGCATTTGTTAGGAAAAATTCCTAATACAATCAAAAGTGCAAATTGCAGATTGAACTCAAATTTGAAGAACAAACACATATTTATGTTCCCCCGGGTCTGTGAAGCCCTCCAAAAAGAGTTTTCTGGATCTGGTCTGTCCCTGTGGAAAAATACCATATACCATGAAAAGTGCAAATTACAGATAGAGCTCAAATTTGAAGAAGAAACACATATTTATGTTCCCCCAGGTCAGGGAAACCCTCCAAAAAAAGAGTTTTCTGGATCTGGTCTCTCCCTTTGGAGTTGGCCCAACTGATACCTCGCATTTGTTAGGAAAAATCCATTATACCATAAAAATAGGAGACAGAGATCAAATTCGAAAAACAAAGACAAATTCATGTTCCCCCGGATTAGGGAAACCCCAAAAAACATGAGTTTTTGGGATCTGATCTGTCCCTGTGGAGTTGGCCCTCGGCATATCTCGCATTTGTTTGGAAAAATCCCATGTACCATGAAAAGTGCAAATTCCCCCGGGTCAGGGAAGCCCAAAGAACATGAGTTTCCTGGATCTGATCTGTCCCTGTGGAGTTGGCCAAGGGCATATCTCACATTTCTTAGGAAAAATCACTTATACCATCAATAGTGCAAATTGCAGATAGAGCTCAAATTCGAAAAAGAAAGACATATTCACGTTCCCCGGTTCAGGGAAGCCCAAAAAACATGAGTTTTATAGTTCGGATATGTCCCTGTGGAGTTGGCCCAGAGCATATCTCGCATATGTTAGGAAAAATCCCATATACCATGAAAAGTGGAAATTGGAGATAGAGCTCAAATTCGAAAAAGAAAGACATATTCACATTTCCTGGTTCAGGGAAGCCCAAAAAACATGGGTTTCCTGGATCTGATGTGTACCTGTGGAGTTGGCCCAGGGCATATCTCACATTTCTTAGGAAAAATCACGTATACCATCAATCGTGCAAATTGCAGATAGAGCTCAAATTCGAAAAAGAAAGACATATTCATATTCCCCTGGGTCAGGGAAACCCAAAAAACATGAGTTTTCGGCATCTGATCTGTCCCTGTGGAGTTGGCCCAGAGCATATCTCGCATTTGTTAGGAAAAATTCCTTATACAATGAAAAGTGCAAATTGCAGATTGAACTCAAATTTGAAGAACAAACACATATTTATGTTCCCCCAGGTCTGGGAAGCCCTCCAAAGAGAGTTTTCTGGATCTGGTCTGTCCCTGTGGAGTTGGCCCAGGGCATATCTCGCATTTGTTAGGAAAAATCCCTTATACCATGAAAAGTGCAAATTGCAAATAGAGCTAAAATTTGAAAAACAAAGACATATTCATGTTCCCCCGGGTTAGGGAAACCCAAAAATACATGAGTTTCCTGGATCTGGTCTCTCCCTTTGGAGTTGGCCGAACTGATATCTCGCATTTGTTAGGAAAAATCCATTATAGCTTGAAAAGTGCACATAGGAGATAGAGCTCAAATTCGAAAAACAAACACATATTCATATTCCCCTGGGTCAGGGAAGCCCAAAAACATGAATATTTAGGATCTGATCTGTCCCTTTGGAGATGGCCCGGGGTATAACTTTATTTTGTTAGGAAAAAATTCCCTTATATGATGTAAAGTGAAAATTGGAGATAGAGCTCAAATTCAAAAAAAAAAACATATTCATATTCCCCTGGGTAAGGGAAACCCCAAGAAAATGAGTTTCCGGGATCTGACCTGTCTTTTTGGAGTTGGCCCAGGGCATATCTCGCATTTGTTAGGAAAAATCACTTATTCCATCAATAGTGCAAATTGCTGATAGAGCTCAAATTCGAAAAAGAAAGACATATTCATATTCCCCTGGGTCAAGGAAACCCAAAAAACCCAGCATCTGATCTGTCCCTGTGGAGTTGGCCCAGAGCATATCTCGCATTTGTTAGGAAAAATTCCTTATACAATCAAAAGTGCAAATTGCAGATTGAACTCAAATTTAAAGAACAAACACATATTTATGTTCACCCGGGTCTGGGAAGCCCTCCAAAAAGTGTTTTCTGGATCTGGTCTGTCCCTGTGGAAAAATCCCATATACCATGAAAAGTGCAAATTACAGATAGAGCTCAAATTTGAAGAAGAAACACATATTTATGTTCCCCCAGGTCAGGGAAACCCTCCAAAAAAGAGTTTTCTGGATCTGGTCTCTCCCTTTGGAGTTGGCCCAACTGATACCTCGCATTTGTTAGGAAAAATCCATTATACCATAAAAATAGGAGACAGAGAACAAATTCGAAAAACAAAGACAAATTCATGTTCCCCCGGGTTAGGGAAACCCCAAAAAACATGAGTTTTTGGGATCTGATCTGTCCCTGTGGAGTTGGCCCTCGGCATATCTCGCATTTGTTTGGAAAAATCCCATGTACCATGAAAAGTGCAAATTCCCCCGGGTCAGGGAAGCCCCAAGAACAGGGATCTGATCTGTCCCTGTGGAGTTGGCCAAGGGCATATCTCACATTTCTTAGGAAAAATCACGTATACCATCAATATTGCAAATTGCAGATAGAGCTCAAATTCGAAAAAGAAAGACGTATTCACATTCCCCCGGGTTAGGGAAACCCAAAAATACATGAGTTTCCTGGATCTGGTCTCTCCCTTTGGAGTTGGCCCAGGGCATATCTCACATTTCTTAGGAAAAATCCCTTGTACCATCAATAGTGCAAATTGCAGATAGAGGTCAAATTTGAAAAACAAAGACATATTCATGTGCCCCCTAGTCAGGGAAACAAAAAAAACATGAGTTTCTGGGATCTGATCTGTCCCTGTGGAGTTGGCACAGGGCATAACTCACATTTGTTAGGAAAAATCCATGAAAAGTGGAAATTGGAGATAGAGCTCAAATTCGAAAAAGAAAGACATATTCACGTTCCCCGGTTCAGGGAAGCCCAAAAAAACATGAGTTTTCTGGTTCGGATATGTCCCTGTGGAGTTGGCCCAGAGCATATCTCGCATATCTTAGGAAAAATCCTATATACCATGAAAAGTGGAAATTGGAGATAGAGCTCAAATTTGAAAAACAAAGACATATTCATGTTCCCCCGGGTCACGGAAACCCAAAAAAACATGAGTTTTTGGGACCTGATCTTTCCCTGTGCAGTTGGCGCATGGCATATCTTGCATTTGTTAGGAAAAATCCCATATACCATGAAAAGTGAAAATTGAAAATAGAACTCAAATTCGAAAAACAAGCACATATTCATGTTCCAATAGGTCAGGGAAGCCCAAAAAAGTTGAGTTTTTGGAATCTGATCTGTCTTTTTGGACTTGGCCCCGGGCATATCTCGCATTTGTTAGGAAAAATCTCTTATTCCATCAATAGTGCAAATTGCTGATAGAGCTCAAATTCAAAAAAGAAAGACATATTCATGCTCCCCTAGGTCGAGGAAAAAAAAAACACATTAGTTTCCTTGATCTGATCTGTTCCTCTGGAGTTGGCCCAGGGCATATCTCACATTTCTTAGGAAAAATCCCTTGTACCATCAATAGTGCAAATTGCAGATAGAGGTCAAGTTTGAAAAACAAAGACATATTCATGTGCCCCCTGGTCAGGGAAACAAAAAAAAATGGGTTTCTGGGATCTGATCTGTCCCTGTGGAGTTGGCACAGGGCATAACTCACATTTGTTAGGAAAAATCCATGAAAAGTGGAAATTGGAGATAGAGCTCAAATTTGAAAAAGAAAGACATATTCACGTTCCCCTGTTCAGGGAAGCACAAAAAAACATGAGTTTTCTGGTTCGGATATGTCCCTGTGGAGTTGGCCCAGAGCATATCTCGCATATGTTAGGAACAATCCTATATACCATGAAAAGTGGAAATTGGAGATAGAGCTCAAATTCGAAAAAGAAAGACATATTCATATTCCCCTGGGTCAGGGAAGCCCAAAAAACATGAATATTTAGGATCTGATCTGTCCCTTTGGAGATGGCCCGGGGTATAACTTTATTTTGTTAGGAAAAATTCCCTTATATGATGTAAAGTGAAAATTGGAGATAGAGCTCAAATTCAAAAAAAAAAAATATTCATATTCCCCTGGGTAAGGGAAACAACAAAAAAAATGAGTTTCCGGGATCTGACCTGTCTTTTTGGAGTTGGCCCAGGGCATATCTCGCATTTGTTAGGAAAAATCACTTATTCCATCAATAGTGCAAATTGCTGATAGAGCTCAAATTCGAAAAAGAAAGACATATTCATATTCCCCTGAGTCAGGGAAACCCAAAAAACCCAGCATCTGATCTGTCCCTGTGGAGTTGGCCCAGAGCATATCTCGCATTTGTTAGGAAAAATTCCTTATACAATCAAAAGTGCAAATTGCAGATTGAACTCAAATTTGAAGAACAAACACATATTTATGTTCCCCCGGGTCTGTGAAGCCCTCCAAAAAGAGTTTTCTGGATCTGGTCTGTCCCTGTGGAAAAATCCCATATACCATGAAAAGTGCAAATTACAGATAGAGCTCAAATTTGAAGAAGAAACACATATTTATGTTCCCCCAGGTCAGGGAAACCCTCCAAAAAAAGAGTTTTCTGGATCTGGTCTCTCCCTTTGGATTTGGCCCAACTGATACCTCGCATTTGTTAGGAAAAATCCATTATACCATAAAAATAGGAGACAGAGATCAAATTCGAAAAACAAAGACAAATTCATGTTCCCCCGGATTAGGGAAACCCCAAAAAACATGAGTTTTTGGGATCTGATCTGTCCCTGTGGAGTTGGCCCTCGGCATATCTCGCATTTGTTTGGAAAAATCCCATGTACCATGAAAAGTGCAAATTCCCCAGGGTCAGGGAAGCCCAAAGAACATGAGTTTCCTGGATCTGATCTGTCCCTGTGGAGTTGGCCAAGGGCATATCTCACATTTCTTAGGAAAAATCACTTATACCATCAATAGTGCAAATTGCAGATAGAGCTCAAATTCGAAAAAGAAAGACATATTCACGTTCCCCGGTTCAGGGAAGCCCAAAAAACATGAGTTTTATAGTTCGGATATGTCCCTGTGGAGTTGGCCCAGAGCATATCTCGCATATGTTAGGAAAAATCCCATATACCATGCAAAGTGGAAATTGGAGACAGAGCTCAAATTCGAAAAAGAAAGACATATTCACATTTCCTGGTTCAGGGAAGCCCAAAAAACATGGGTTTCCTGGATCTGATCTTTCCCTTTGGAGTTGGCCCAGGGCATAACTTGCATATGTTAGGAAAAATCACGTATACCATCAATAGTGCAAATTGCAGATAGAGCTCAAATTCGAAAAAGAAAGACATATTCATATTCCCCGGGGTCAGGGAAACCCAAAAAACATGAGTTTTCAGCATCTCATCTGTCCCTGTGGAGTTGGCCCAGAGCATATCTCGCAATTGTTAGGAAAAATTCCTTATACAATGAAAAGTGCAAATTGCAGATTGAACTCAAATTTGAAGAACAAACACATATTTATGTTCCCCCAGGTCTGGGAAGCCCTCCAAAAAGAGTTTTCTGGATCTGGTCTTTCCCTGTGGAGTTGGCCCAGGGCATATCTCGCATTTGTTAGGAAAAATCCCTTATACCATGAAAAGTGCAAATTGCAAATAGAGCTAAAATTCGAAAAACAAAGACATATTCATGTGCCCCCTGGTCAGGGAAACAAAAAAAAACATGGGTTTCTGGGATCTGATCTGTCCCTGTGGAGTTGGCACAGGGCATAACTCACATTTGTTAGGAAAAATCCATGAAAAGTGGATATTGGAGATAGAGCTCAAATTCGAAAAAGAAAGACATATTCACGTTCCCCTGTTCAGGGAAGCCCAAAAAAACATGAGTTTTCTGGTTCGGATATGTCCCTGTGGAGTTGGCCCAGAGCATATCTCGCATATGTTAGGAACAATCCTATATACCATGAAAAGTGGAAATTGGAGATAGAGCTCAAATTCGAAAAAGAAAGACATATTCACGTTCCCCTGTTCAGGGAAGCCCAAAAAAACATGAGTTTTCTGGTTCGGATATGTCCCTGTGGAGTTGGCCCAGAGCATATCTCGCATATGTTAGGAACAATCCTATATACCATGAAAAGTGGAAATTGGAGATAGAGCTCAAATTCGAAAAAGAAAGACATATTCACATTCCCCGGTTCAGGGAAGCCCAAAAAACATGGGTTTCCTGGATCTGATGTGTCCCTGTGGAGTTGGCCCAGGGCATATCTCACATTTCTTAGGAAAAATCGCGTATACCATCAATAGTGCAAATTGCAGATAGAGCTCAAATTCGAAAAAGAAAGACATATTCATATTCCCCTGGGTCAGGGAAACCCAAAAAACATGAGTTTTCAGCATCTGATCTGTCCCTGTGGAGTTGGCCCAGAGCATATCTCGCAGTTGTTAGGAAAAATTCCTTATACAATGAAAAGTGCAAATTGCAGATTGAACTCAAATTTGAAGAACAAACACATATTTATGTTCCCCCAGGTCTGGGAAGCCCTCCAAAAAGAGTTTTCTGGATCTGGTCTTTCCCTGTGGAGTTGGCCCAGGGCATATCTCGCATTTGTTAAGAAAAATCCCTTATACCATGAAAAGTGCAAATTGCAAATAGAGCTAAAATTCAAAAAACAAAGACATATTCATGTTCCCCCGGGTTAGGGAAACCCAAAAATACATGAGTTTCCTGGATCTGGTCTCTCCCTTTGGAGTTGGCCCAACTCATATCTCGCATTTGTTAGGAAAAATCCATTATAGCTTGAAAAGTGCACATAGGAGATAGAGCTCAAATTCGAAAAACAAACACATATTCATATTCCCCTGGGTCAGGGAAGCCCAAAAAACATGAATATTTAGGATCTGATCTGTCCCTTTGGAGATGGCCCGGGGTATAACTTTATTTTGTTAGGAAAAATTCCCTTATATGATGTAAAGTGAAAATTGGAGATAGAGCTCAAATTCAAAAAAAAAACATATTCATATTCCCCTGGGTAAGGGAAACAACAAAAAAATGAGTTTCCGGGATCTGACCTGTCTTTTTGGAGTTGGCCCAGGGCATATCTCGCATTTGTTAGGAAAAATCACTTATTCCATCAATAGTGCAAATTGCTGATAGAGCTCAAATTCGAAAAAGAAAGACATATTCATATTCCCCTGAGTCAGGGAAACCCAAAAAACCCAGCATCTGATCTGTCCCTGTGGAGTTGGCCCAGAGCATATCTCGCATTTGTTAGGAAAAATTCCTAATACAATCAAAAGTGCAAATTGCAGATTGAACTCAAATTTGAAGAACAAACACATATTTATGTTCCCCCGGGTCTGTGAAGCCCTCCAAAAAGAGTTTTCTGGATCTGGTCTGTCCCTGTGGAAAAATACCATATACCATGAAAAGTGCAAATTACAGATAGAGCTCAAATTTGAAGAAGAAACACATATTTATGTTCCCCCAGGTCAGGGAAACCCTCCAAAAAAAGAGTTTTCTGGATCTGGTCTCTCCCTTTGGAGTTGGCCCAACTGATACCTCGCATTTGTTAGGAAAAATCCATTATACCATAAAAATAGGAGACAGAGATCAAATTCGAAAAACAAAGACAAATTCATGTTCCCCCGGATTAGGGAAACCCCAAAAAACATGAGTTTTTGGGATCTGATCTGTCCCTGTGGAGTTGGCCCTCGGCATATCTCGCATTTGTTTGGAAAAATCCCATGTACCATGAAAAGTGCAAATTCCCCCGGGTCAGGGAAGCCCAAAGAACATGAGTTTCCTGGATCTGATCTGTCCCTGTGGAGTTGGCCAAGGGCATATCTCACATTTCTTAGGAAAAATCACTTATACCATCAATAGTGCAAATTGCAGATAGAGCTCAAATTCGAAAAAGAAAGACATATTCACGTTCCCCGGTTCAGGGAAGCCCAAAAAACATGAGTTTTATAGTTCGGATATGTCCCTGTGGAGTTGGCCCAGAGCATATCTCGCATATGTTAGGAAAAATCCCATATACCATGAAAAGTGGAAATTGGAGATAGAGCTCAAATTCGAAAAAGAAAGACATATTCACATTTCCTGGTTCAGGGAAGCCCAAAAAACATGGGTTTCCTGGATCTGATGTGTACCTGTGGAGTTGGCCCAGGGCATATCTCACATTTCTTAGGAAAAATCACGTATACCATCAATAGTGCAAATTGCAGATAGAGCTCAAATTCGAAAAAGAAAGACATATTCATATTCCCCTGGGTCAGGGAAACCCAAAAAACATGAGTTTTCGGCATCTGATCTGTCCCTGTGGAGTTGGCCCAGAGCATATCTCGCATTTGTTAGGAAAAATTCCTTATACAATGAAAAGTGCAAATTGCAGATTGAACTCAAATTTGAAGAACAAACACATATTTATGTTCCCCCAGGTCTGGGAAGCCCTCCAAAGAGAGTTTTCTGGATCTGGTCTGTCCCTGTGGAGTTGGCCCAGGGCATATCTCGCATTTGTTAGGAAAAATCCCTTATACCATGAAAAGTGCAAATTGCAAATAGAGCTAAAATTTGAAAAACAAAGACATATTCATGTTCCCCCGGGTTAGGGAAACCCAAAAATACATGAGTTTCCTGGATCTGGTCTCTCCCTTTGGAGTTGGCCGAACTGATATCTCGCATTTGTTAGGAAAAATCCATTATAGCTTGAAAAGTGCACATAGGAGATAGAGCTCAAATTCGAAAAACAAACACATATTCATATTCCCCTGGGTCAGGGAAGCCCAAAAACATGAATATTTAGGATCTGATCTGTCCCTTTGGAGATGGCCCGGGGTATAACTTTATTTTGTTAGGAAAAAATTCCCTTATATGATGTAAAGTGAAAATTGGAGATAGAGCTCAAATTCAAAAAAAAAAACATATTCATATTCCCCTGGGTAAGGGAAACCCCAAGAAAATGAGTTTCCGGGATCTGACCTGTCTTTTTGGAGTTGGCCCAGGGCATATCTCGCATTTGTTAGGAAAAATCACTTATTCCATCAATAGTGCAAATTGCTGATAGAGCTCAAATTCGAAAAAGAAAGACATATTCATATTCCCCTGGGTCAAGGAAACCCAAAAAACCCAGCATCTGATCTGTCCCTGTGGAGTTGGCCCAGAGCATATCTCGCATTTGTTAGGAAAAATTCCTTATACAATCAAAAGTGCAAATTGCAGATTGAACTCAAATTTAAAGAACAAACACATATTTATGTTCACCCGGGTCTGGGAAGCCCTCCAAAAAGTGTTTTCTGGATCTGGTCTGTCCCTGTGGAAAAATCCCATATACCATGAAAAGTGCAAATTACAGATAGAGCTCAAATTTGAAGAAGAAACACATATTTATGTTCCCCCAGGTCAGGGAAACCCTCCAAAAAAGAGTTTTCTGGATCTGGTCTCTCCCTTTGGAGTTGGCCCAACTGATACCTCGCATTTGTTAGGAAAAATCCATTATACCATAAAAATAGGAGACAGAGAACAAATTCGAAAAACAAAGACAAATTCATGTTCCCCCGGGTTAGGGAAACCCCTAAAAACATGAGTTTTTGGGATCTGATCTGTCCCTGTGGAGTTGGCCCTCGGCATATCTCGCATTTGTTTGGAAAAATCCCATGTACCATGAAAAGTGCAAATTCCCCCGGGTCAGGGAAGCCCCAAGAACAGGGATCTGATCTGTCCCTGTGGAGTTGGCCAAGGGCATATCTCACATTTCTTAGGAAAAATCACGTATACCATCAATATTGCAAATTGCAGATAGAGCTCAAATTCGAAAAAGAAAGACGTATTCACATTCCCCCGGGTTAGGGAAACCCAAAAATACATGAGTTTCCTGGATCTGGTCTCTCCCTTTGGAGTTGGCCCAGGGCATATCTCACATTTCTTAGGAAAAATCCCTTGTACCATCAATAGTGCAAATTGCAGATAGAGGTCAAATTTGAAAAACAAAGACATATTCATGTGCCCCCTGGTCAGGGAAACAAAAAAAACATGAGTTTCTGGGATCTGATCTGTCCCTGTGGAGTTGGCACAGGGCATAACTCACATTTGTTAGGAAAAATCCATGAAAAGTGGAAATTGGAGATAGAGCTCAAATTCGAAAAAGAAAGACATATTCACGTTCCCCGGTTCAGGGAAGCCCAAAAAAACATGAGTTTTCTGGTTCGGATATGTCCCTGTGGAGTTGGCCCAGAGCATATCTCGCATATCTTAGGAAAAATCCTATATACCATGAAAAGTGGAAATTGGAGATAGAGCTCAAATTTGAAAAACAAAGACATATTCATGTTCCCCCGGGTCACGGAAACCCAAAAAAACATGAGTTTTTGGGACCTGATCTTTCCCTGTGCAGTTGGCGCATGGCATATCTTGCATTTGTTAGGAAAAATCCCATATACCATGAAAAGTGAAAATTGAAAATAGAACTCAAATTCGAAAAACAAGCACATATTCATGTTCCAATAGGTCAGGGAAGCCCAAAAAAGTTGAGTTTTTGGAATCTGATCTGTCTTTTTGGACTTGGCCCCGGGCATATCTCGCATTTGTTAGGAAAAATCTCTTATTCCATCAATAGTGCAAATTGCTGATAGAGCTCAAATTCAAAAAAGAAAGACATATTCATGCTCCCCTAGGTCGAGGAAAAAAAAAACACATTAGTTTCCTTGATCTGATCTGTTCCTCTGGAGTTGGCCCAGGGCATATCTCACATTTCTTAGGAAAAATCCCTTGTACCATCAATAGTGCAAATTGCAGATAGAGGTCAAGTTTGAAAAACAAAGACATATTCATGTGCCCCCTGGTCAGGGAAACAAAAAAAAATGGGTTTCTGGGATCTGATCTGTCCCTGTGGAGTTGGCACAGGGCATAACTCACATTTGTTAGGAAAAATCCATGAAAAGTGGAAATTGGAGATAGAGCTCAAATTTGAAAAAGAAAGACATATTCACGTTCCCCTGTTCAGGGAAGCACAAAAAAACATGAGTTTTCTGGTTCGGATATGTCCCTGTGGAGTTGGCCCAGAGCATATCTCGCATATGTTAGGAACAATCCTATATACCATGAAAAGTGGAAATTGGAGATAGAGCTCAAATTCGAAAAAGAAAGACATATTCATATTCCCCTGGGTCAGGGAAGCCCAAAAAACATGAATATTTAGGATCTGATCTGTCCCTTTGGAGATGGCCCGGGGTATAACTTTATTTTGTTAGGAAAAATTCCCTTATATGATGTAAAGTGAAAATTGGAGATAGAGCTCAAATTCAAAAAAAAAAAATATTCATATTCCCCTGGGTAAGGGAAACAACAAAAAAAATGAGTTTCCGGGATCTGACCTGTCTTTTTGGAGTTGGCCCAGGGCATATCTCGCATTTGTTAGGAAAAATCACTTATTCCATCAATAGTGCAAATTGCTGATAGAGCTCAAATTCGAAAAAGAAAGACATATTCATATTCCCCTGAGTCAGGGAAACCCAAAAAACCCAGCATCTGATCTGTCCCTGTGGAGTTGGCCCAGAGCATATCTCGCATTTGTTAGGAAAAATTCCTTATACAATCAAAAGTGCAAATTGCAGATTGAACTCAAATTTGAAGAACAAACACATATTTATGTTCCCCCGGGTCTGTGAAGCCCTCCAAAAAGAGTTTTCTGGATCTGGTCTGTCCCTGTGGAAAAATCCCATATACCATGAAAAGTGCAAATTACAGATAGAGCTCAAATTTGAAGAAGAAACACATATTTATGTTCCCCCAGGTCAGGGAAACCCTCCAAAAAAAGAGTTTTCTGGATCTGGTCTCTCCCTTTGGATTTGGCCCAACTGATACCTCGCATTTGTTAGGAAAAATCCATTATACCATAAAAATAGGAGACAGAGATCAAATTCGAAAAACAAAGACAAATTCATGTTCCCCCGGATTAGGGAAACCCCAAAAAACATGAGTTTTTGGGATCTGATCTGTCCCTGTGGAGTTGGCCCTCGGCATATCTCGCATTTGTTTGGAAAAATCCCATGTACCATGAAAAGTGCAAATTCCCCAGGGTCAGGGAAGCCCAAAGAACATGAGTTTCCTGGATCTGATCTGTCCCTGTGGAGTTGGCCAAGGGCATATCTCACATTTCTTAGGAAAAATCACTTATACCATCAATAGTGCAAATTGCAGATAGAGCTCAAATTCGAAAAAGAAAGACATATTCACGTTCCCCGGTTCAGGGAAGCCCAAAAAACATGAGTTTTATAGTTCGGATATGTCCCTGTGGAGTTGGCCCAGAGCATATCTCGCATATGTTAGGAAAAATCCCATATACCATGCAAAGTGGAAATTGGAGACAGAGCTCAAATTCGAAAAAGAAAGACATATTCACATTTCCTGGTTCAGGGAAGCCCAAAAAACATGGGTTTCCTGGATCTGATCTTTCCCTTTGGAGTTGGCCCAGGGCATAACTTGCATATGTTAGGAAAAATCACGTATACCATCAATAGTGCAAATTGCAGATAGAGCTCAAATTCGAAAAAGAAAGACATATTCATATTCCCCGGGGTCAGGGAAACCCAAAAAACATGAGTTTTCAGCATCTCATCTGTCCCTGTGGAGTTGGCCCAGAGCATATCTCGCAATTGTTAGGAAAAATTCCTTATACAATGAAAAGTGCAAATTGCAGATTGAACTCAAATTTGAAGAACAAACACATATTTATGTTCCCCCAGGTCTGGGAAGCCCTCCAAAAAGAGTTTTCTGGATCTGGTCTTTCCCTGTGGAGTTGGCCCAGGGCATATCTCGCATTTGTTAGGAAAAATCCCTTATACCATGAAAAGTGCAAATTGCAAATAGAGCTAAAATTCGAAAAACAAAGACATATTCATGTGCCCCCTGGTCAGGGAAACAAAAAAAAACATGGGTTTCTGGGATCTGATCTGTCCCTGTGGAGTTGGCACAGGGCATAACTCACATTTGTTAGGAAAAATCCATGAAAAGTGGATATTGGAGATAGAGCTCAAATTCGAAAAAGAAAGACATATTCACGTTCCCCTGTTCAGGGAAGCCCAAAAAAACATGAGTTTTCTGGTTCGGATATGTCCCTGTGGAGTTGGCCCAGAGCATATCTCGCATATGTTAGGAACAATCCTATATACCATGAAAAGTGGAAATTGGAGATAGAGCTCAAATTCGAAAAAGAAAGACATATTCACATTCCCCGGTTCAGGGAAGCCCAAAAAACATGGGTTTCCTGGATCTGATGTGTCCCTGTGGAGTTGGCCCAGGGCATATCTCACATTTCTTAGGAAAAATCGCGTATACCATCAATAGTGCAAATTGCAGATAGAGCTCAAATTCGAAAAAGAAAGACATATTCATATTCCCCTGGGTCAGGGAAACCCAAAAAACATGAGTTTTCAGCATCTGATCTGTCCCTGTGGAGTTGCCCCAGAGCATATCTCGCAGTTGTTAGGAAAAATTCCTTATACAATGAAAAGTGCAAATTGCAGATTGAACTCAAATTTGAAGAACAAACACATATTTATGTTCCCCCAGGTCTGGGAAGCCCTCCAAAAAGAGTTTTCTGGATCTGGTCTTTCCCTGTGGAGTTGGCCCAGGGCATATCTCGCATTTGTTAAGAAAAATCCCTTATACCATGAAAAGTGCAAATTGCAAATAGAGCTAAAATTCGAAAAAAAAGACATATTCATGTTCCCCCGGGTTAGGGAAACCCAAAAATACATGAGTTTCCTGGATCTGGTCTCTCCCTTTGGAGTTGGCCCAGGGCATATCTCACATTTCTTAGGAAAAATCCCTTGTACCATCAATAGTGCAAATTGCAGATAGAGGTCAAATTTGAAAAACAAAGACATATTCATGTGCACCCTGGTCAGGGAAACAAAAAAAAAACATGGGTTTCTGGGATCTGATCTGTCCCTGTGGAGTTGGCACAGGACATAACTCACATTTGTTAGGAAAAATCCATGAAAAGTGGAAATTGGAGATAGAGCTCAAATTCGAAAAAGAAAGACATATTCACGTTCCCCTGTTCAGGGAAGCCCAAAAAAACATGAGTTTTCTGGTTCGGATATGTCCCTGTGGAGTTGGCCCAGAGCATATCTCGCATATGTTAGGAACAATCCTATATACCATGAAAAGTGGAAATTGGAGATAGAGCTCAAATTCGAAAAAGAAAGACATATTCACATTCCCCGGTTCAGGGAAGCCCAAAAAACATGGGTTTCCTGGATCTGATGTGTCCCTGTGGAGTTGGCCCAGGGCATATCTCACATTTCTCAGGAAAAATCCCTTGTACCATCAATAGTGCAAATTGCAGATAGAGGTCAAATTTGAAAAACAAAGACATATTCATGTGCCCCCTGGTCAGGGAAACAAAAAAAAACATGGGTTTCTGGGATCTGATCTGTCCCTGTGGAGTTGGCACAGGGCATAACTCACATTTGTTAGGAAAAATCCATGAAAAGTGGAAATTGGAGATAGAGCTCAAATTCGAAAAACAAGCACATATTCATGTTCCCCTGGGTCAAGGAAGCCAGAAAAACTTGAGTTTTTGGGATCTGATCTTTCCTTTTGGAGTGGGCCCAGGGCATAACTCGCATTTCTTAGGAAAAATCACTTATACCATCAATAGTGCAAATTGCAGATAGAGCTCAAATTCGAAAAAGAAAGACATATTCACGTTCCCCGGTTCAGGGAAGCCCAAAAAACAAAAACCAAAAAAACCATGAGTTTCTGGGATCTGATCTTTCCCTGTGGAGTTGGCACAGGGCATAACTCACATTTGTTAGGAAAAATCCATGAAAAGTGGAAATTGGAGATAGAGCTCAAATTCGAAAAAGAAAGACATATTCACATTCCCCGGTTCAGGGAAGCCCAAAAAACATGGGTTTCCTGGATCTGATGTGTCCCTGTGGAGTTGGCCCAGGGCATATCTCACATTTCTTAGGAAAAATCGCGTATACCATCAATAGTGCAAATTGCAGATAGAGCTCAAATTCGAAAAAGAAAGACATATTCATATTCCCCTGGGTCAGGGAAACCCAAAAAACATGAGTTTTCAGCATCTGATCTGTCCCTGTGGAGTTGCCCAAGAGTATATCTCGCAATTGTTAGGAAAAATTCCTTATACAATGAAAAGTGCAAATTGCAGATTGAACTCAAATTTGAAGAACAAACACATATTTATGTTCCCCCAGGTCTGGGAAGCCCTCCAAAAAGAGTTTTCTGGATCTGGTCTTTCCCTGTGGAGTTGGCCCAGGGCATATCTCGCATTTCTTAGGAAAAATCCCTTATACCATGAAAAGTGCAAATTGCAAATTGTGCTAAAATTCGAAAAAAAAGACATATTCATGTTCCCCCGGGTTAGGGAAACCCAAAAATACATGAGTTTCCTGGATCTGGTCTCTCCCTTTGGAGTTGGCCCAGGGCATATCTCACATTTCTTAGGAAAAATCCCTTGTACCATCAATAGTGCAAATTGCAGATAGAGGTCAAATTTGAAAAACAAAGACATATTCATGTGCACCCTGGTCAGGGAAACAAAAAAAAACCATGGGTTTCTGGGATCTGATCTGTCCCTGTGGAGTTGGCCAAGGGCATATCTCACATTTCTTAGGAAAAATCACTTATACCATCAATAGTGCAAATTGCAGATAGAGCTCAAATTCGAAAAAGAAAGACATATTCATATTCCCCTGGGTCAGCGAAGCCCAAACAAACATGAATATTTAGGATCTGATCTGTCCCTTTGGAGTTGGCCCAGGGTATAACTCGCATTTGTTAGGAAAAATCCCATATACCAGGAAAAGTGCACATAAGAGATAGAGCTCAAATTCAAAAAACAAAGACATATTCATATTCCCCCGGTTCAGGGAAGCCCAAAAAAACATGAATTCTCCAGATCTGATCTGTCCCTGTGGAGTTAGCTGAGGGCATGTCTCGCATTTGTTAGGAAAAAACATGAGTTTTCGGGACCTGATCTGTACCAAATAGAGCTCAAACTTGAAGAACAAACACATATTCAAAAAACAGAGATATATTCATGTTCCGTCGGGTCAGGGAAACCCAAAAACACATGAGTTTTCTGGATCTTATCTGTCCCTGTGCAGTTGGCCCATGGCATATCTCGCATTTGTTAGGAAAAATCCCATATACTATGAAAAGTGCAAATTGCAGATAGAGCTCAAATTTGAAGAACAAAGACATATTTATGTTCCACCAGTTCAGGGAAGCCCCCCCAAAAATGACTTTTTCGGATCTGATCTCTCCCTGTCGAGTTGGCCCAGGGCATAACTCGCATTTGTTAGGAAAAATTCCTTATACAATGAAAAGTGCAAATTGCAGATTGAACTCAAATTTGAAGAACAAACACATATTTATGTTCCCCCAGGTCTGGGAAGCCCTCCAAAAAGAGTTTTCTGGATCTGGTCTTTCCCTGTGGAGTTGGCCCAGGGCATATCTCGCATTTGTTAGGAAAAATCCCTTATACCATGAAAAGTGCAAATTGCAAATAGAGCTAAAATTTGAAAAACAAAGACATATTCATGTTCCCCCGGGTTAGGGAAACCCAAAAACACATTAGTTTCCTGGATCTGTTCTCTCCCTTTGGAGTTGGCCCAGGGCATATCTCACATTTCTCAGGAAAAATCCCTTGTACCATCAATAGTGCAAATTGCAGATAGAGGTCAAATTTGAAAAACAAAGACATATTCATGTGCCCCCTGGTCAGGGAAACAAAAAAAAACATGGGTTTCTGGGATCTGATCTGTCCCTGTGGAGTTGGCACAGGGCATAACTCACATTTGTTAGGAAAAATCCATGAAAAGTGGAAATTGCAGATAGAGCTCAAATTCGAAAAACAAGCACATATTCATGTTCCCCTGGGTCAAGGAAGCCAGAAAAACTTGAGTTTTTGGGATCTGATCTTTCCTTTTGGAGTGGGCCCAGGGCATAACTCGCATTTCTTAGGAAAAATCACTTATACCATCAATAGTGCAAATTGCAGATAGAGCTCAAATTCGAAAAAGAAAGACATATTCACGTTCCCCGGTTCAGGGAAGCCCAAAAAACAAAATCCAAAAAAACCATGAGTTTCTGGGATCTGATCTTTCCCTGTGGAGTTGGCACAGGGCATAACTCACATTTGTTAGGAAAAATCCATGAAAAGTGGAAATTGGAGATAGAGCTCAAATTCGAAAAAGAAAGACATATTCACATTCCCCGGTTCAGGGAAGCCCAGAAAACATGAGTTTCCTGGATCTGATCTGTCCCTGTGGAGTTGGCCCAGGGCATATCTCACATTTCTTAGGAAAAATCACTTATACCATCAATAGTGCAAATTGCAGATAGAGCTCAAATTCGAAAAAGAAAGACATATTCACGTTCCCCGGTTCAGGGAAGCCCAAAAAACAAAAACCAAAAAAACCATGAGTTTCTGGGATCTGATCTTTCCCTGTGGAGTTGGCACAGGGCATAACTCACATTTGTTAGGAAAAATCCATGAAAAGTGGAAATTGGAGATAGAGCTCAAATTCGAAAAAGAAAGACATATTCACATTCCCCGGTTCAGGGAAGCCCAGAAAACATGAGTTTCCTGGATCTGATCTGTCCCTGTGGAGTTGGCCCAGGGCATATCTCACATTTCTTAGGAAAAATCACTTATACCATCAATAGTGCAAATTGCAGATAGTGGTCAAATTCGAAAAACAAAGGCATATTCATGTTCCCCCGCGTCTCGGAAACCCAAAAAAACATGAGTTTTTGGGACCTGATCTTTCCCTTTGGAGTTGGCCCAGGGCATAACTTGCATATGTTAGGAAAAATCCCATATACCATGAAAAGTGCAAATTACAGATAGAGCTCAAATTTGAAGAAGAAACACATATTTATGTTCCCGCAGGTCACGGAAACCCTCCAAAATAGAGTTTTCTGGATCTGGTCTGTCCCTTTGGAGTTGGCCCAACTCATATCTCGCATTTGTTAGGAAAAATCCATTATACCTTGAAAAGTGCACATAGGAGATAGAGCTCAAATTTGAAAAACAAACACATATTCATATTCCCCTGGGTCAGGGAAGCCCAAAAAACATGAATATTTAGGATCTGATCTGTCCCTTTGGAGATGGCCCGGGGTATAACTTTATTTTGTTAGGAAAAATTCCCTTATATGATGTAAAGTGAAAATTGGAGATAGAGTTCAAATTAAAAAAAAGACATATTCATATTCCACTGGGTAAGGGAAACCCAAAAAAAATGAGTTTCCTGGATCTGATCTGTCTTTTTGGAGTTGGCCCAGGGCATATCTCACATTTCTTAGGAAAAATCACGTATACCATCAATAGTGCAAATTGCTGATAGAGCTCAAATTCGAAAAAGAAAGACATATTCATATTCCCCTGGGTCAGGGAAACCCAAAAAACCCAGCATCTGATCTGTCCCTGTGGAGTTGTCCAAGAACATATGTCGCATTTGTTAGGAAAAATTCCTTATACAATCAAAAGTGCAAATTGCAGATTGAACTCAAATTCGAAAAACAAAGACATATTCATGTTCCCCCCGGTTAGGGAAACCCAAAAATACATGAGTTTTCTGGATCTTATCTGTCCCTGTGCAGTTGGCCCAGGACATATCTCGCATTTGTTTGGAAAACTCCTTTATACCATGAAAAGTGAACATAGTTAGTTAGTTCAAATTCGAAATTCGAAAAACAAACACATATTCATATTCCCCTACGTCAGGGAAGCCCAAAAAACATGAATATTTAGGATCTGATCTGTCCCTTTCGACTTTGCCCAGGGTATAACTCGCATTTGTTAGGAAAAAGCCATTATACCATAAAAATAGGAGACAGAGTTGAAATTCGAAAAACAAAGACAAATTCATGTTCCCCCGGGTCAGGGAAACCCAAAAAAACATGAGTTTCCTGGATCTTATCTGTCCCTGTGGAGTTGGCCAAGGGCATATCTCACATTTCTTAGGAAAAATCACTTATACCATCAATAGTGCAAATTGCAGATAGAGCTCAAATTCGAAAAAGAAAGACATATTCATATTCCCCTGGGTCAGGGAAGCCCAAACAAACATGAATATTTAGGATCTGATCTGTCCCTTTGGAGTTGGCCCAGGGTATAACTCGCATTTGTTAGGAAAAATCCCATATACCAGGAAAAGTGCACATAAGAGATAGAGCTCAAATTCAAAAAACAAAGACATATTCATATTCCCCCGGTTCAGGGAAGCCCAAAAAAACATGAATTCTCCAGATCTGATCTGTCCCTGTGGAGTTAGCTGAGGGCATGTCTCGCATTTGTTAGGAAAAAACATGAGTTTTCGGGACCTGATCTGTACCAAATAGAGCTCAAACTTGAAGAACAAACACATATTCAAAAAACAGAGATATATTCATGTTCCGTCGGGTCAGGGAAACCCAAAAACACATGAGTTTTCTGGATCTTATCTGTCCCTGTGCAGTTGGCCCATGGCATATCTCGCATTTGTTAGGAAAAATCCCATATACTATGAAAAGTGCAAATTGCAGATAGAGCTCAAATTTGAAGAACAAAGACATATTTATGTTCCACCAGTTCAGGGAAGCCCCCCCAAAAATGACTTTTTCGGATCTGATCTCTCCCTGTCGAGTTGGCCCAGGGCATAACTCGCATTTGTTAGGAAAAATTCCTTATACAATGAAAAGTGCAAATTGCAGATTGAACTCAAATTTGAAGAACAAACACATATTTATGTTCCCCAAGGTCTGGGAAGCCCTCCAAAAAGAGTTTTCTGGATCTGGTCTTTCCCTGTGGAGTTGGCCCAGGGCATATCTCGCATTTGTTAGGAAAAATCCCTTATACCATGAAAAGTGCAAATTGCAAATAGAGCTAAAATTCGAAAAACAAAGACATATCCATGTTCCCCCGGGTTAGGGAAACCCAAAAATACATGAGTTTCCTGGATCTGGTCTCTCCCTGTGGAGTTGGCCCAGGGCATATCTCACATTTCTTAGGAAAAATCCCTTGTACCATCAATAGTGCAAATTGCAGATAGAGGTCAAATTTGAAAAACAAAGACATATTCATGTGCCCCCTGGTCAGGGAAACAAAAAAAACATGGGTTTCTGGGATCTGATCTATCCCTGTGGAGTTGGCACAGGGCATAACTCACATTTGTTAGGAAAAATCCATGAAAAGTGGAAATTGGAGATAGAGCTCAAATTCGAAAAAGAAAGACATATTCACGTTCCCCTGTTCAGGGAAGCCCAAAAAAACATGAGTTTTCTGGTTCGGATATGTCCCTGTGGAGTTGGCCCAGAGCATATCTCGCATATGTTAGGAACAATCCTATATACCATGAAAAGTGGAAATTGGAGATAGAGCTCAAATTCGAAAAAGAAAGACATATTCACATTCCCCGGTTCAGGGAAGCCCAAAAAACATGGGTTTCCTGGATCTGATGTGTCCCTGTGGAGTTGGCCCAGGGCATATCTCACATTTCTTAGGAAAAATCGCGTATACCATCAATAGTGCAAATTGCAGATAGAGCTCAAATTCGAAAAAGAAAGACATATTCATATTCCCCTGGGTCAGGGAAACCCAAAAAACATGAGTTTTCAGCATCTGGTCTGTCCCTGTGGAGTTGGCCCAGGGCATATCTCGCATTTGTTAGGAAAAATCCCTTATACCATGAAAAGTGCAAATTGCAAATAGAGCTAAAATTCGAAAAACAAAGACATATTCATGTTCCCCCGGGTTAGGGAAAGCCAAAAATACATGAGTTTCCTGGATCTGGTCTCTCCCTTTGGAGTTGGCCCAACTCATATCTCGCATTTGTTAGGAAAAATCCATTATAGCTTGAAAAGTGCACATAGGAGATAGAGCTCAAATTCGAAAAACAAACACATATTCATATTCCCCTGGGTCAGGGAAGCCCAAAAAACATGAATATTTAGGATCTGATCTGTCCCTTTGGAGATGGCCCGGGGTATAACTTTATTTTGTTAGGAAAAATTCCCTTATATGATGTAAAGTGAAAATTGGAGATAGAGCTCAAATTAAAAAAAAAAATATTCATATTCCCCTGGGTAAGGGAAACAACAAAAAAAATGAGTTTCCGGGATCTGACCTGTCTTTTTGGAGTTGGCCCAGGGCATATCTCGCATTTGTTAGGAAAAATCACTTATTCCATCAATAGTGCAAATTGCTGATAGAGCTCAAATTCAAAAAAGAAAGACATATTCATATTCCCCTGAGTCAGGGAAACCCAAAAAACCCAGCATCTGATCTGTCCCTGTGGAGTTGGCCCAGAGCATATCTCGCATTTGTTAGGAAAAATTCCTTATACAATCAAAAGTGCAAATTGCAGATTGAACTCAACTTTGAAGAACAAACACATATTTATGTTCCCCAGGGTCTGTGAAGCCCTCCAAAAAGAGTTTTCTGGATCTGGTCTGTCCCTGTGGAAAAATCCCATATACCATGAAAAGTGCAAATTACAGATAGAGCTCAAATTTGAAGAATAAACACATATTTATGTTCCCCCAGGTCAGGGAAACCCTCCAAAAAAAGAGTTTTCTGGATCTGGTCTCTCCCTTTGGATTTGGCCCAACTGATACCTCGCATTTGTTAGGAAAAATCCATTATACCATAAAAATAGGAGACAGAGATCAAATTCGAAAAACAAAGACAAATTCATGTTCCCCCGGATTAGGGAAACCCCAAAAAACATGAGTTTTTGGGATCTGATCTGTCCCTGTGGAGTTGGCCCTCGGCATATCTCGCATTTGTTTGGAAAAATCCCATGTACCATGAAAAGTGCAAATTCCCCCGGGTCAGGGAAGCCCAAAGAACATGAGTTTCCTGGATCTGATCTGTCCCTGTGGAGTTGGCCAAGGGCATATCTCACATTTCTTAGGAAAAATCACTTATACCATCAATAGTGCAAATTGCAGATAGAGCTCAAATTCGAAAAAGAAAGACATATTCACGTTCCCCGGTTCAGGGAAGCCCAAAAAACATGAGTTTTATAGTTCGGATATGTCCCTGTGGAGTTGGCCCAGAGCATATCTCGCATATGTTAGGAAAAATCCCATATACCATGCAAAGTGGAAATTGGAGACAGAGCTCAAATTCGAAAAAGAAAGACATATTCACATTTCCTGGTTCAGGGAAGCCCAAAAAACATGGGTTTCCTGGATCTGATCTTTCCCTTTGGAGTTCGCCCAGGGCATAACTTGCATATGTTAGGAAAAATCACGTATACCATCAATAGTGCAAATTGCAGATAGAGCTCAAATTCGAAAAAGAAAGACATATTCATATTCCCCTGGGTCAGGGAAACCCAAAAAACATGAGTTTTCAGCATCTCATCTGTCCCTGTGGAGTTGGCCCAGAGCATATCTCGCATTTGTTAGGAAAAATTCCTTATACAATGAAAAGTGCAAATTGCAGATTGAACTCAAATTTGAAGAACAAACACATATTTATGTTCCCCCAGGTCTGGGAAGCCCTCCAAAAAGAGTTTTCTGGATCTGGTCTTTCCCTGTGGAGTTGGCCCAGGGCATATCTCGCATTTCTTAGGAAAAATCCCTTATACCATGAAAAGTGCAAATTGCAAATAGAGCTAAAATTCGAAAAAAAAGACATATTCATGTTCCCCCGGGTTAGGGAAACCCAAAAATACATGAGTTTCCTGGATCTGGTCTCTCCCTTTGGAGTTGGCCCAGGGCATATCTCACATTTCTTAGGAAAAATCCCTTGTACCATCAATAGTGCAAATTGCAGATAGAGGTCAAATTTGAAAAACAAAGACATATTCATGTGCACCCTGGTCAGGGAAACAAAAAAAAACATGGGTTTCTGGGATCTGATCTGTCCCTGTGGAGTTGGCCAAGGGCATATCTCACATTTCTTAGGAAAAATCACTTATACCATCAATAGTGCAAATTGCAGATAGAGCTCAAATTCGAAAAAGAAAGACATATTCATATTCCCCTGGGTCAGGGAAGCCCAAACAAACATGAATATTTAGGATCTGATCTGTCCCTTTGGAGTTGGCCCAGGGTATAACTCGCATGTGTTAGGAAAAATCCCATATACCAGGAAAAGTGCACATAAGAGATAGAGCTCAAATTCAAAAAACAAAGACATATTCATATTCCCCCGGTTCAGGGAAGCCCAAAAAAACATGAATTCTCCAGATCTGATCTGTCCCTGTGGAGTTAGCTGAGGGCATGTCTCGCATTTGTTAGGAAAAAACATGAGTTTTCGGGACCTGATCTGTACCAAATAGAGCTCAAACTTGAAGAACAAACACATATTCAAAAAACAGAGATATATTCATGTTCCGTCGGGTCAGGGAAACCCAAAAACACATGAGTTTTCTGGATCTTATCTGTCCCTGTGCAGTTGGCCCATGGCATATCTCGCATTTGTTAGGAAAAATCCCATATACTATGAAAAGTGCAAATTGCAGATAGAGGTCAAATTTGAAAAACAAAGACATATTCATGTGCCCCCTGGTCAGGGAAACAAAAAAAAATGGGTTTCTGGGATCTGATCTTTCCCTTTGGAGTTGGCCCAGGGCATAACTTGCATATGTTAGGAAAAATCCCATATACCATGAAAAGTGCAAATTACAGATAGAGCTCAAATTTGAAGAAGAAACACATATATATGTTCCCGCAGGTCACGGAACCCCTCCAAAATAGAGTTTTCTGGATCTGGTCTCTACCTTTGGAGTTGGCCCAACTCATATCTCGCATTTGTTAGGAAAAATCCATTATACCTTGAAAAGTGCACATAGGAGATAGAACTCAAATTCGAAAAACAAACACATATTAATATTCCCCTACGTCAGGGAAGCCCAAAAAACATGAATATTTAGGATCTGATGTGTCCCTTTCGACTGGGCCCAGGGTATAACTCGCATTTGTTAGGAAAAATCCATTATACCATCAATATTGAAAATTGCAGATAGAGGTCAAATTCGAAAAACAAAGACATATTCATGTTCGGGACATGATCTTTCCCTGTGCAGTTGGCGCATGGCATATCTTTGTTAGGAAAAATCCCATATTTGATGAAAAGTGAAAATTGGAGATAGAGCTCAAATTAAAAAAAAAAGACATATTCCTATTCCCCTGGGTCAGGGAAGCCCAAAAAACATGAGTTTCCTGGATCTTATCTGTCCCTGTGGAGTTGGCCAAGGGCATATCTCACATTTCTTAGGAAAAATCACTTATACCATCAATTGTGCAAATTGCAGATAGAGCTCAAATTCGAAAAAGAAAGACATATTCATATTCCCCTGGGTCAGGGAAACCCAAAAAACATGAGTTTTCGGCATCTGATCTATCCCTGTGGTGTTGGCCTAGAGCATATCTCGCATTTGTTAGGAAAAATCCCTTGTACCAACAATATTGAAAATTGCAGATAGAGGTCAAATTAGAAAAACAAAGACATATTCATGTGCCCCCTGGTCAGGGAAACGAACAAAAGGTGAGTTTCTGGGATCTGATCTGTCCCACAACTCACATTTGTTAGGAAATGTGCAACTCACATTTGTTAGGAAAAATCCATGAAAAGTGGAAATTGGAGATAGAGCTCAAATTCGAAAAACAAAGACATATTCATGTTCCCCTGGGTCAAGGAAGCCAGAAAAACTTGAGTTTTTGGGATCTGATCTTTCCCTTTGGAGTGGGCCCAGGGCATAACTCGCATTTCTTAGGAAAAATCACTTATACCATCAATAGTGCAAATTGCAGATAGAGCTCAAATTCGAAAAAGAAAGACATATTCACATTCCCCGGTTCAGGGAAGCCCAAAAAACAAAAACCAAAAAAACCATGAGTTTCTGGGATCTGATCTTTCCCTGTGGAGTTGGCACAGGGCATAACTCGCATTTCTTAGGAAAAATCACTTATACCATCAATCGTGCAAATTGCAGATAGAGCTCAAATTCAAAAAAGAAAGACATATTCATATTCCCCCAAGTCAGGGAAACCAAAAAAAAAACCATTAGTTTCCTTGATCTGAAATGTCCCTGTGGAGTTGGCCCAGGGCATATCTCACATTTCTTAGGAAAAATCCCTTATACCATAAAAAAAGAAAGACATATTCTTGTTCGGGAACTGATCTTTCCCTGTGCAGTTGGCGCATGGCATATCTTGCATTTGTTAGGAAAAATCCCATATACCATGAAAAGTGCAAATTACAGATAGAGCTCAAATTTGAAGAAGAAACACATATTTATGTTCCCGCAGGTCACGGAACCCCTCCAAAATAGAGTTTTCTTGATCTGGTCTCTCCCTTTGGAGTTGGCCCAACTCATATCTCGCATTTGTTAGGAAAAATCCATTATACCTTGAAAAGTGCACATAGGAGATAGAGCTCAAATTCGAAAAACAAACACATATTCATATTCCCCTACATCAGGGAAGCCCAAAAAACATGAATATTTAGGATCTGATGTGTCCCTTTCGACTTGGCCCAGGGTATAACACGCATTTGTTAGGAAAAATCCATTATACCATCAATATTGAAAATTGCAGATAGAGGTCAAATTCAAAAAACAAAGACATATTCATGTTCGGGACCTGATCTTTCCTTGTGCAGTTGGCGCATAGCATATCTTTGTTAGGAAAAATCCCATATTTGATGAAAAGTGAAAATTGGAGATAGAGCTCAAATTTAAAAAAAAGACATATTCCTATTCCCCTGGGTCAGGGAAGCCCAAAAAACATGAGTTTCCTGGATCTTATCTGTCCCTGTGGAGTTGGCCAAGGGCATATCTCACATTTCTTAGGAAAAATCACTTATACCATCAATAGTGCAAATTGCAGATAGAGCTCAAATTCAAAAAAGAAAGACATATTCATATTCCCCTGGGTCAGGGAAACCCAAAAAACATGAGTTTTCGGCATCTGATCTATCCCTGTGGAGTTGGCCTAGAGCATATCTCGCATTTGTTAGGAAAAATCCCTTGTACCAACAATATTGAAAATTGCAGATAGAGGTCAAATTTGAAAAACAAAGACATATTCATGTGCCCCCTGGTCAGGGAAACGAAAAAAAATGTGAGTTTCTGGGATCTGATCTGTCCCACAGGGTGTAACTCACATTTGTTAGGAAAAATCCATGAAAAGTGGAAATTGCAGATAGAGCTCAAATTCGAAAAACAAGCACATATTCATGTTCCCCTGGGTCAAGGAAGCCAGAAAAACTTGAGTTTTTGGGATCTGATCTTTCCCTTTGGAGTGGGCCCAGGGCATAACTCGCATTTCTTAGGAAAAATCACTTATACCATCAATAGTGCAAATTGCAGATAGAGCTCAAATTCGAAAAAGAAAGACATATTCATGTTCCCCGGTTCAGGGAAGCCCAAAAAACAAAAACCAAAAAAACCATGAGTTTCTGGGATCTGATCTTTCCCTGTGGAGTTGGCACAGGGCATAACTCACATTTCTTAGGAAAAATCCATGAAAAGTGGAAATTGGAGATAGAGCTCAAATTCAAAAAAGAAAGACATATTCACATTCCCCGGTTCAGGGAAGCCCAAAAAACATGAGTTTCCTGGATCTGATCTGTCCCTGTGGAGTTGGCCCAGGGCATATCTCACATTTCTTAGGAAAAATCACGTATACCATCAATAGTGCAAATTGCAGATAGAGCTCAAATTCGAAAAAGAAAGACATATTCATATTCCCCTGGGTCAGGGAAACCCAAAAAACATGAGTTTTCAGCATCTGATCTGTCCCTGTGGAGTTGGCCCAGAGCATATCTCGCATTTGTTAGGAAAAATTCCTTATACAATGAAAAGTGCAAATTGCAGATTGAACTCAAATTTGAAGAACAAACACATATTTATGTTCCCCCAGGTCTGGGAAGCCCTCCAAAAAGAGTTTTCTGGATCTGGTCTGTCCCTGTGGAGTTGGCCCAGGGCATATCTCGCATTTGTTAGGAAAAATTCCTTATACCATGAAAAGTGCAAATTGCAAATAGAGCTAAAATTCGAAAAACAAAGACATATTCATGTCCCCCCGGGTTAGGGAAAGCCAAAAATACATGAGTTTCCTGGATCTGGTCTCTCCCTTTGGAGTTGGCCCAACTCATATCTCGCATTTGTTAGGAAAAATCCATTATAGCTTGAAAAGTGCACATAGGAGATAGAGCTCAAATTCGAAAAACAAACACATATTCATATTCCCCTGGGTCAGGGAAGCCCAAAAAACATGAATATTTAGGATCTGATCTGTCCCTTTGGAGATGGCCCGGGGTATAACTTTATTTTGTTAGGAAAAATTCCCTTATATGATGTAAAGTGAAAATTGGAGATAGAGCTCAAATTAAAAAAAAAGATATTCATATTCCCCTGGGTAAGGGAAACAACAAAAAAAATGAGTTTCCGGGATCTGACCTGTCTTTTTGGAGTTGGCCCAGGGCATATCTCGCATTTGTTAGGAAAAATCACTTATTCCATCAATAGTGCAAATTGCTGATAGAGCTCAAATTCAAAAAAGAAAGACATATTCATATTCCCCTGAGTCAGGGAAACCCAAAAAACCCAGCATCTGATCTGTCCCTGTGGAGTTGGCCCAGAGCATATCTCGCATTTGTTAGGAAAAATTCCTTATACAATCAAAAGTGCAAATTGCAGATTGAACTCAACTTTGAAGAACAAACACATATTTATGTTCCCCCGGGTCTGTGAAGCCCTCCAAAAAGAGTTTTCTGGATCTGGTCTGTCCCTGTGGAAAAATCCCATATACCATGAAAAGTGCAAATTACAGATAGAGCTCAAATTTGAAGAAGAAACACATATTTATGTTCCCCCAGGTCAGGGAAACCCTCCAAAAAAAGAGTTTTCTGGATCTGGTCTCTCCCTTTGGAGTTGGCCCAACTGATACCTCGCATTTGTTAGGAAAAATCCATTATACCATAAAAATAGGAGACAGAGATCAAATTCGAAAAACAAAGACAAATTCATGTTCCCCCGGATTAGGGAAACCCCAAAAAACATGAGTTTTTGGGATCTGATCTGTCCCTGTGGAGTTGGCCAAGGGCATATCTCACATTTCTTAGGAAAAATCACTTATACCATCAATAGTGCAAATTGCAGATAGAGCTCAAATTCGAAAAAGAAAGACATATTCACGTTCCCCGGTTCAGGGAAGCCCAAAAAACATGAGTTTTATAGTTCGGATATGTCCCTGTGGAGTTGGCCCAGAGCATATCTCGCATATGTTAGGAAAAATCCCATATACCATGCAAAGTGGAAATTGGAGACAGAGCTCAAATTCGAAAAAGAAAGACATATTCACATTTCCTGGTTCAGGGAAGCCCGAAAAACATGGGTTTCCTGGATCTGATCTTTCCCTTTGGAGTTCGCCCAGGGCATAACTTGCATATGTTAGGAAAAATCACGTATACCATCAATAGTGCAAATTGCAGATAGAGCTCAAATTCGAAAAAGAAAGACATATTCATATTCCCCTGGGTCAGGGAAACCCAAAAAACATGAGTTTTCAGCATCTCATCTGTCCCTGTGGAGTTGGCCCAGAGCATATCTCGCATTTGTTAGGAAAAATTCCTTATACAATGAAAAGTGCAAATTGCAGATTGAACTCAAATTTGAAGAACAAACACATATTTATGTTCCCCCAGGTCTGGGAAGCCCTCCAAAAAGAGTTTTCTGGATCTGGTCTTTCCCTGTGGAGTTGGCCCAGGGCATATCTCGCATTTCTTAGGAAAAATCCCTTATACCATGAAAAGTGCAAATTGCAAATAGAGCTAAAATTCGAAAAACAAAGACATATTCATGTTCCCCCGGGTTAGGGAAACCGAAAAATACATGAGTTTCCTGGATCTGGTCTCTCCCTTTGGAGTTGGCCCAGGGCATATCTCACATTTCTTAGGAAAAATCCCTTGTACCATCAATAGTGCAAATTGCAGATAGAGGTCAAATTTGAAAAACAAAGACATATTCATGTGCCCCGTGGTCAGGGAAAAAAAAAAACATGGGTTTCTGGGATCTGATCTGTCCCTGTGGAGTTGGCACAGGGCATAACTCACATTTGTTAGGAAAAATCCATGAAAAGTGGAAATTGGAGATAGAGCTCAAATTCGAAAAACAAAGACATATTCAAGTTCCCCTGTTCAGGGAAGCCCAAAAAAACATGAGTTTTCTGGTTCGGATATGTCCCTGTGGAGTTGGCCCAGAGCATATCTCGCATATGTTAGGAACAATCCTATATACCATGAAAAGTGGAAATTGGAGATAGAGCTCAAATTCGAAAAAGAAAGACATATTCATATTCCCCTGGGTCAGGGAAACCCAAAAAACATGAGTTTTCAGCATCTGATCTGTCCCTGTGGAGTTGCCCCAGAGCATATCTCGCAATTGTTAGGAAAAATTCCTTATACAATGAAAAGTGCAAATTGCAGATTGAACTCAAATTTGAAGAACAAACACATATTTATGTTCCCCCAGGTCTGGGAAGCCCTCCAAAAAGAGTTTTCTGGATCTGGTCTTTCCCTGTGGAGTTGGCCCAGGGCATATCTCGCATTTGTTAGGAAAAATCCCTTATACCATGAAAAGTGCAAATTGCAAATAGAGCTAAAATTCGAAAAAAAAGACATATTCATGTTCCCCCGGGTTAGGGAAACCCAAAAATACATGAGTTTCCTGGATCTGGTCTCTCCCTTTGGAGTTGGCCCAGGGCATATCTCACATTTCTTAGGAAAAATCCCTTGTACCATCAATAGTGCAAATTGCAGATAGAGGTCAAATTTGAAAAACAAAGACATATTCATGTGCACCCTGGTCAGGGAAACAAAAAAAAAACATGGGTTTCTGGGATCTGATCTGTCCCTGTGGATTTGGCCAAGGGCATATCTCACATTTCTTAGGAAAAATCACTTATACCATCAATAGTGCAAATTGCAGATAGAGCTCAAATTCGAAAAAGAAAGACATATTCATATTCCCCTGGGTCAGGGAAGCCCAAACAAACATGAATATTTAGGATCTGATCTGTCCCTTTGGAGTTGGCCCAGTGTATAACTCGCATGTGTTAGGAAAAATCCCATATACCAGGAAAAGTGCACATAAGAGATAGAGCTCAAATTCAAAAAACAAAGACATATTCATATTCCCCCGGTTCAGGGAAGCCCAAAAAAACATGAATTCTCCAGATCTGATCTGTCCCTGTGGAGTTAGCTGAGGGCATGTCTCGCATTTGTTAGGAAAAAACATGAGTTTTCGGGACCTGATCTGTACCAAATAGAGCTCAAACTTGAAGAACAAACACATATTCAAAAAACAGAGATATATTCATGTTCCGTCGGGTCAGGGAAACCCAAAAACACATGAGTTTTCTGGATCTTATCTGTCCCTGTGCAGTTGGCCCATGGCATATCTCGCATTTGTTAGGAATAATCCCATATACTATGAAAAGTGCAAATTGCAGATAGAGCTCAAATTTGAAGAACAAAGACATATTTATGTTCCACCAGTTCAGGGAAGCCCCCCAAAAAATGACTTTTTCGGATCTGATCTCTCCCTGTCGAGTTGGCCCAGGGCATAACTCGCATTTGTTAGGAAAAATCCCTTATACCATCAATCGTGCAAATTGCAGATAGAGCTCAAATTCGAAAAAGAAAGACATATTCATATTCCCCTGGGTCAGGGAAACCCAAAAAACATGAGTTTTCAGCATCTGATCTGTCCGTGTGGAGTTGGCCCAGAGCATATCTCGCATTTGTTAGGAAAAATTCCTTATACAATGAAAAGTGCAAATTGCAGATTGAACTCAAATTTGAAGAACAAACACATATTTATGTTCCCCCAGGTCTGGGAAGCCCTCCAAAAAGAGTTTTCTGGATCTGGTCTTTCCCTGTGGAGTTGGCCCAGGGCATATCTCGCATTTGTTAGGAAAAATCCCTTATACCATGAAAAGTGCAAATTGCAAATAGAGCTAAAATTCGAAAAACAAAGACATATTCATGTTCCCCCGGGTTAGGGAAACCCAAAAATACATGAGTTTCCTGGATCTGGTCTCTCCCTTTGGACTTGGCCCAGGGCATATCTCACATTTCTTAGGAAATCTCCCTTGTACCATCAATAGTGCAAATTGCAGATAGAGGTCAAATTTGAAAAACAAAGACATATTCATGTGCCCCCTGGTCAGGGAAACAAAAAAAAATGGGTTTCTGGGATCTGATCTGTCCCTGTGGAGTTGGCACAGGGCATAACTCACATTTGTTAGGAAAAATCCATGAAAAGTGGAAATTGGAGATAGAGCTCAAATTCGAAAAAGAAAGACATATTCACGTTCCCCTGTTCAGGGAAGCCCAAAAAAACATGAGTTTTCTGGTTCGGACATGTCCCTGTGGAGTTGGCCCAGAGCATATCTCGCATATGTTAGGAACAATCCTATATACCATGAAAAGTGGAAATTGGAGATAGAGCTCAAATTCGAAAAAGAAAGACATATTCACATTCCCCGGTTCAGGGAAGCCCAAAAAACATGGGTTTCCTGGATCTGATGTGTCCCTGTGGAGTTGGCCCAGGGCATATCTCACATTTCTTAGGAAAAATCACGTATACCATCAATAGTGCAAATTGCAGATAGAGCTCAAATTCGAAAAAGAAAGACATATTCATATTCCCCTGGGTCAGGGAAACACAAAAAACATGAGTTTTCAGCATCTGATCTGTCCCTGTGGAGTTGCCCCAGAGCATATCTCGCAATTGTTAGGAAAAATTCCTTATACAATGAAAAGTGCAAATTGCAGATTGAACTCAAATTTGAAGAACAAACACATATTTATGTTCCCCCAGGTCTGGGAAGCCCTCCAAAAAGAGTTTTCTGGATCTGGTCTTTCCCTGTGGAGTTGGCCCAGGGCATATCTCGCATTTGTTAGGAAAAATCCCTTATACCATGAAAAGTGCAAATTGCAAATAGAGCTAAAATTCGAAAAACAAAGACATATCCATGTTCCCCCGGGTTAGGGAAACCCAAAAATACATGAGTTTCCTGGATCTGGTCTCTCCCTGTGGAGTTGGCCCAGGGCATATCTCACATTTCTTAGGAAAAATCCCTTGTACCATCAATAGTGCAAATTGCAGATAGAGGTCAAATTTGAAAAACAAAGACATATTCATGTGCCCCCTGGTCAGGGAAACAAAAAAAAAACATGGGTTTCTGGGATCTGATCTGTCCCTGTGGAGTTGGCACAGGGCATAACTCACATTTGTTAGGAAAAATCCATGAAAAGTGGAAATTGGAGATAGAGCTCAAATTCGAAAAAGAAAGACATATTCACGTTCCCCTGTTCAGGGAAGCCCAAAAAAACATGAGTTTTCTGGTTCGGATATGTCCCTGTGGAGTTGGCCCAGAGCATATCTTGCATATGTTAGGAACAATCCTATATACCATGAAAAGTGGAAATTGGAGATAGAGCTCAAATTCGAAAAAGAAAGACATATTCACATTCCCCGGTTCAGGGAAGCCCAAAAAACATGGGTTTCCTGGATCTGATGTGTCCCTGTGGAGTTGGCCCAGGGCATATCTCACATTTCTTAGGAAAAATCGCGTATACCATCAATAGTGCAAATTGCAGATAGAGCTCAAATTCGAAAAAGAAAGATATATTCATATTCCCCTGAGTCAGGGAAGCCCAAAAAACCCAGCATCTGATCTGTCCCTGTGGAGTTGGCCCAGAGCATATCTCGCAATTGTTAGGAAAAATTCCTTATACAATGAAAAGTGCAAATTGCAGATTGAACTCAAATTTGAAGAACAAACACATATTTATGTTCCCCCTGGTCTGCGAAGCCCTCCAAAAAGAGTTTTCTGGATCTGGTCTTTCCCTGTGGAGTTGGCCCAGGGCATATCTCGCATTTGTTAGGAAAAATCCCTTATACCATGAAAAGTGCAAATTGCAAATAGAGCTAAAATTCGAAAAAAAAGACATATTCATGTTCCCCCGGGAAGCCCAAAAAAACATGAGTTTTCTGGTTTGGATATGTCCCTTTGGAGTTGGCCCAGAGCATATCTCGCATATGTTAGGAACAATCCTATATACCATGAAAAGTGGAAATTGCAGATAGAGCTCAAATTCGAAAAAGAAAGAGATATTCATATTCCCCTGGGTCAGGGAAACCCAAAAAACATGAGTTTTCGGCATCTGATCTATCCCTGTGGAGTTGGCCTAGAGCATATCTCGCATTTGTTAGGAAAAATCCCTTGTACCAACAATATTGAAAATTGCAGATAGAGGTCAAATTTGAAAAACAAAGACATATTCATGTGCCCCCTGGTCAGGGAAACGAAAAAAAAATGTGAGTTTCTGGGATCTGATCTGTCCAACAGGGTGTAACTCACATTTGTTAGGAAAAATCCATGAAAAGTGGAAATTGCAGATAGAGCTCAAATTCGAAAAACAAGCACATATTCATGTTCCCCTGGGTCAAGGAAGCCAGAAAAACTTGAGTTTTTGGGATCTGATCTTTCCCTTTGGAGTGGGCCCAGGGCATAACTCGCATTTCTTAGGAAAAATCACTTATACCATCAATAGTGCAAATTGCAGATAGAGCTCAAATTCGAAAAAGAAAGACATATTCACGTTCCCCGGTTCAGGGAAGCCCAAAAAACAAAAACCAAAAAAACCATGAGTTTCTGGGATCTGATCTTTCCCTGTGGAGTTGGCACAGGGCATAACTCACATTTGTTAGGAAAAATCCATGAAAAGTGGAAATTGGAGATAGAGCTCAAATTCGAAAAAGAAAGACATATTCACATTCCCCGGTTCAGGGAAGCCCAAAAAACATGAGTTTCCTGGATCTGATCTGTCCCTGTGGAGTTGGCCCAGGGCATATCTCACATTTCTTAGGAAAAATCACTTATACCATCAATAGTGCAAATTGCAGATAGAGCTCAAATTCGAAAAAGAAAGACATATTCATATTCCCCTGGGTCAGGGAAACCCAAAAAACATGAGTTTTCGGCATCTGATCTGTCCGTGTGGAGTTGGCCCAGAGCATATCTCGCATTTGTTAGGAAAAATTCCTTATACAATGAAAAGTGCAAATTGCAGATTGAACTCAAATTTGAAGAACAAACACATATTTATGTTCCCCCAGGTCTGGGAAGCCCTCCAAAATAGAGTTTTCTGGATCTGGTCTGTCCCTTTGGAGTTGGCCCAACTCATATCTCGCATTTGTTAGGAAATATCCATTATACCTTGAAAAGTGCACATAGGAGATAGAGCTCAAATTTGAAAAACAAACACATATTCATATTCCCCTGGGTCAGGGAAGCCCAAAAAACATGAATATTTAGGATCTGATCTGTCCCTTTGGAGATGGCCCGGGGTATAACTTTATTTTGTTAGGAAAAATTCCCTTATATGATGTAAAGTGAAAATTGGAGATAGAGCTCAAATTAAAAAAAAAGACATATTCATATTCCACTGGGTAAGGGAAAGCGAAAAAAAATGAGTTTCCTGGATCTGATCTGACTTTTTGGAGTTGGCCCAGGGCATATCTCGCATTTGTTAGGAAAAATCACTTATTCCATCAGTAGTGCAAATTGCTGATAGAGCTCAAATTCGAAAAAGAAAGACATATTCATATTCCCCTGGGTCAGGGAAACCCAAAAAACCCAGCATCTGATCTGTCCCTGTGGAGTTGTCCAAGAACATATGTCGCATTTGTTAGGAAAAATTCCTAATACAATCAAAAGTGCAAATTGCAGATTGAACTCAAATTCGAAAAAGAAAGACATATTCATGTTCCCCCCGGTTAGGGAAACCCAAAAATACATGAGTTTTCTGGATCTTATCTGTCCCTGTGCAGTTGGCCCAGGACATATCTCGCATTTGTTTGGAAAACTCCATTATACCATGAAAAGTGAACATAGTTAGTTAGTTCAAATTCGAAATTCGAAAAACAAACACATATTCATATTCCCCTATGTCAGGGAAGCCCAAAAAACATGAATATTTAGGATCTGATCTGTCCCTTTCGACTTTGCCCAGGGTATAACTCGCATTTGTTAGGAAAAATCCATTATACCATAAAAATAGGAGACAGAGTTGAAATTCGAAAAACAAAGACAAATTCATGTTCCCCCGGGTCAGGGAAACCCAAAAAAACATGAGTTTCCTGGATCTTATCTGTCCCTGTGGAGTTGGCCAAGGGCATATCTCACATTTCTTAGGAAAAATCACTTATACCATCAATAGTGCAAATTGCAGATAGAGCTCAAATTCGAAAAAGAAAGACATATTCATATTCCCCTGGGTCAGGGAAGCCCAAAAAAACATGAATATTTAGGATCTGATCTGTCCCTTTGGAGTTGGCCCAGGGTATAACTCGCATTTGTTAGGAAAAATCCCATATACCAGGAAAAGTGCACATAAGAGATAGAGCTCAAATTCAAAAAACAAAGACATATTCATATTCCCCCGGTTCAGGGAAGCCCAAAAAAACATGAATTCTCCAGATCTGATCTGTCCCTGTGGAGTTAGCTGAGGGCATGTCTCGCATTTGTTAGGAAAAAACATGAGTTTTCGGGACCTGATCTGTACCAAATAGAGCTCAAACTTGAAGAACAAACACATATTCAAAAAACAGAGATATATTCATGTTCCGTCGGGTCAGGGAAACCCAAAAACACATGAGTTTTCTGGATCTTATCTGTCCCTGTGCAGTTGGCCCATGGCATATCTCGCATTTGTTAGGAAAAATCCCATATACTATGAAAAGTGCAAATTGCAGATAGAGCTCAAATTTGAAGAACAAAGACATATTTATGTTCCACCAGTTCAGGGAAGCCCCCCCAAAAATGACTTTTTCGGATCTGATCTCTCCCTGTCGAGTTGGCCCAGGGCATAACTCGCATTTGTTAGGAAAAATCCCTTATACCATCAATCGTGCAAATTGCAGATAGAGCTCAAATTCGAAAAAGAAAGACATATTCATATTCCCCTGGGTCAGGGAAACCCAAAAAACATGAGTTTTCAGCATCTGATCTGTCCCTGTGGAGTTGGCCCAGAGCATATCTCGCATTTGTTAGGAAAAATTCCTTATACAATGAAAAGTGCAAATTGCAGATTGAACTCAAATTTGAAGAACAAACACATATTTATGTTCCCCCAGGTCTGGGAAGCCCTCCAAAGAGAGTTTTCTGGATCTGGTCTGTCCCTGTGGAGTTGGCCCAGGGCATATCTCGCATTTGTTAGGAAAAATCCCTTATACCATGAAAAGTGCAAATTGCAAATAGAGCTAAAATTCAAAAAACAAAGACATATTCATGTTCCCCCGGGTTAGGGAAACCCAAAAATACATGAGTTTCCTGGATCTGGTCTCTCCCTTTGGAGTTGGCCCAACTCATATCTCGCATTTGTTAGGAAAAATCCATTATAGCTTGAAAAGTGCACATAGGAGATAGAGCTCAAATTCGAAAAACAAACACATATTCATATTCCCCTGGGTCAGGGAAGCCCAAAAAACATGAATATTTAGGATCTGATCTGTCCCTTTGGAGATGGCCCGGGGTATAACTTTATTTTGTTAGGAAAAATTCCCTTATATGATGTAAAGTGAAAATTGGAGATAGAGCTCAAATTCAAAAAAAAAAACATATTCATATTCCCCTGGGTAAGGGAAACAACAAAAAAATGAGTTTCCGGGATCTGACCTGTCTTTTTGGAGTTGGCCCAGGGCATATCTCGCATTTGTTAGGAAAAATCACTTATTCCATCAATAGTGCAAATTGCTGATAGAGCTCAAATTCGAAAAAGAAAGACATATTCATATTCCCCTGAGTCAGGGAAACCCAAAAAACCCAGCATCTGATCTGTCCCTGTGGAGTTGGCCCAGAGCATATCTCGCATTTGTTAGGAAAAATTCCTAATACAATCAAAAGTGCAAATTGCAGATTGAACTCAAATTTGAAGAACAAACACATATTTATGTTCCCCCGGGTCTGTGAAGCCCTCCAAAAAGAGTTTTCTGGATCTGGTCTGTCCCTGTGGAAAAATACCATATACCATGAAAAGTGCAAATTACAGATAGAGCTCAAATTTGAAGAAGAAACACATATTTATGTTCCCCCAGGTCAGGGAAACCCTCCAAAAAAAGAGTTTTCTGGATCTGGTCTCTCCCTTTGGAGTTGGCCCAACTGATACCTCGCATTTGTTAGGAAAAATCCATTATACCATAAAAATAGGAGACAGAGATCAAATTCGAAAAACAAAGACAAATTCATGTTCCCCCGGATTAGGGAAACCCCAAAAAACATGAGTTTTTGGGATCTGATCTGTCCCTGTGGAGTTGGCCCTCGGCATATCTCGCATTTGTTTGGAAAAATCCCATGTACCATGAAAAGTGCAAATTCCCCCGGGTCAGGGAAGCCCAAAGAACATGAGTTTCCTGGATCTGATCTGTCCCTGTGGAGTTGGCCAAGGGCATATCTCACATTTCTTAGGAAAAATCACTTATACCATCAATAGTGCAAATTGCAGATAGAGCTCAAATTCGAAAAAGAAAGACATATTCACGTTCCCCGGTTCAGGGAAGCCCAAAAAACATGAGTTTTATAGTTCGGATATGTCCCTGTGGAGTTGGCCCAGAGCATATCTCGCATATGTTAGGAAAAATCCCATATACCATGAAAAGTGGAAATTGGAGATAGAGCTCAAATTCGAAAAAGAAAGACATATTCACATTTCCTGGTTCAGGGAAGCCCAAAAAACATGGGTTTCCTGGATCTGATGTGTACCTGTGGAGTTGGCCCAGGGCATATCTCACATTTCTTAGGAAAAATCACGTATACCATCAATAGTGCAAATTGCAGATAGAGCTCAAATTCGAAAAAGAAAGACATATTCATATTCCCCTGGGTCAGGGAAACCCAAAAAACATGAGTTTTCGGCATCTGATCTGTCCCTGTGGAGTTGGCCCAGAGCATATCTCGCATTTGTTAGGAAAAATTCCTTATACAATGAAAAGTGCAAATTGCAGATTGAACTCAAATTTGAAGAACAAACACATATTTATGTTCCCCCAGGTCTGGGAAGCCCTCCAAAGAGAGTTTTCTGGATCTGGTCTGTCCCTGTGGAGTTGGCCCAGGGCATATCTCGCATTTGTTAGGAAAAATCCCTTATACCATGAAAAGTGCAAATTGCAAATAGAGCTAAAATTTGAAAAACAAAGACATATTCATGTTCCCCCGGGTTAGGGAAACCCAAAAATACATGAGTTTCCTGGATCTGGTCTCTCCCTTTGGAGTTGGCCGAACTCATATCTCGCATTTGTTAGGAAAAATCCATTATAGCTTGAAAAGTGCACATAGGAGATAGAGCTCAAATTCGAAAAACAAACACATATTCATATTCCCCTGGGTCAGGGAAGCCCAAAAACATGAATATTTAGGATCTGATCTGTCCCTTTGGAGATGGCCCGGGGTATAACTTTATTTTGTTAGGAAAAAATTCCCTTATATGATGTAAAGTGAAAATTGGAGATAGAGCTCAAATTCAAAAAAAAAAACATATTCATATTCCCCTGGGTAAGGGAAACCCCAAGAAAATGAGTTTCCGGGATCTGACCTGTCTTTTTGGAGTTGGCCCAGGGCATATCTCGCATTTGTTAGGAAAAATCACTTATTCCATCAATAGTGCAAATTGCTGATAGAGCTCAAATTCGAAAAAGAAAGACATATTCATATTCCCCTGGGTCAAGGAAACCCAAAAAAACCCAGCATCTGATCTGTCCCTGTGGAGTTGGCCCAGAGCATATCTCGCATTTGTTAGGAAAAATTCCTTATACAATCAAAAGTGCAAATTGCAGATTGAACTCAAATTTAAAGAACAAACACATATTTATGTTCACCCGGGTCTGGGAAGCCCTCCAAAAAGTGTTTTCTGGATCTGGTCTGTCCCTGTGGAAAAATCCCATATACCATGAAAAGTGCAAATTACAGATAGAGCTCAAATTTGAAGAAGAAACACATATTTATGTTCCCCCAGGTCAGGGAAACCCTCCAAAAAAGAGTTTTCTGGATCTGGTCTCTCCCTTTGGAGTTGGCCCAACTGATACCTCGCATTTGTTAGGAAAAATCCATTATACCATAAAAATAGGAGACAGAGAACAAATTCGAAAAACAAAGACAAATTCATGTTCCCCCGGGTTAGGGAAACCCCAAAAAACATGAGTTTTTGGGATCTGATCTGTCCCTGTGGAGTTGGCCCTCGGCATATCTCGCATTTGTTTGGAAAAATCCCATGTACCATGAAAAGTGCAAATTCCCCCGGGTCAGGGAAGCCCCAAGAACAGGGATCTGATCTGTCCCTGTGGAGTTGGCCAAGGGCATATCTCACATTTCTTAGGAAAAATCACGTATACCATCAATATTGCAAATTGCAGATAGAGCTCAAATTCGAAAAAGAAAGACGTATTCACATTCCCCCGGGTTAGGGAAACCCAAAAATACATGAGTTTCCTGGATCTGGTCTCTCCCTTTGGAGTTGGCCCAGGGCATATCTCACATTTCTTAGGAAAAATCCCTTGTACCATCAATAGTGCAAATTGCAGATAGAGGTCAAATTTGAAAAACAAAGACATATTCATGTGCCCCCTGGTCAGGGAAACAAAAAAAACATGAGTTTCTGGGATCTGATCTGTCCCTGTGGAGTTGGCACAGGGCATAACTCACATTTGTTAGGAAAAATCCATGAAAAGTGGAAATTGGAGATAGAGCTCAAATTCGAAAAAGAAAGACATATTCACGTTCCCCGGTTCAGGGAAGCCCAAAAAAACATGAGTTTTCTGGTTCGGATATGTCCCTGTGGAGTTGGCCCAGAGCATATCTCGCATATCTTAGGAAAAATCCTATATACCATGAAAAGTGGAAATTGGAGATAGAGCTCAAATTTGAAAAACAAAGACATATTCATGTTCCCCCGGGTCACGGAAACCCAAAAAAACATGAGTTTTTGGGACCTGATCTTTCCCTGTGCAGTTGGCGCATGGCATATCTTGCATTTGTTAGGAAAAATCCCATATACCATGAAAAGTGAAAATTGAAAATAGAACTCAAATTCGAAAAACAAGCACATATTCATGTTCCAATAGGTCAGGGAAGCCCAAAAAAGTTGAGTTTTTGGAATCTGATCTGTCTTTTTGGACTTGGCCCCGGGCATATCTCGCATTTGTTAGGAAAAATCTCTTATTCCATCAATAGTGCAAATTGCTGATAGAGCTCAAATTCAAAAAAGAAAGACATATTCATGCTCCCCTAGGTCGAGGAAAAAAAAAACACATTAGTTTCCTTGATCTGATCTGTTCCTCTGGAGTTGGCCCAGGGCATATCTCACATTTCTTAGGAAAAATCCCTTGTACCATCAATAGTGCAAATTGCAGATAGAGGTCAAGTTTGAAAAACAAAGACATATTCATGTGCCCCCTGGTCAGGGAAACAAAAAAAAATGGGTTTCTGGGATCTGATCTGTCCCTGTGGAGTTGGCACAGGGCATAACTCACATTTGTTAGGAAAAATCCATGAAAAGTGGAAATTGGAGATAGAGCTCAAATTTGAAAAAGAAAGACATATTCACGTTCCCCTGTTCAGGGAAGCACAAAAAAACATGAGTTTTCTGGTTCGGATATGTCCCTGTGGAGTTGGCCCAGAGCATATCTCGCATATGTTAGGAACAATCCTATATACCATGAAAAGTGGAAATTGGAGATAGAGCTCAAATTCGAAAAAGAAAGACATATTCATATTCCCCTGGGTCAGGGAAGCCCAAAAAACATGAATATTTAGGATCTGATCTGTCCCTTTGGAGATGGCCCGGGGTATAACTTTATTTTGTTAGGAAAAATTCCCTTATATGATGTAAAGTGAAAATTGGAGATAGAGCTCAAATTCAAAAAAAAAAAATATTCATATTCCCCTGGGTAAGGGAAACAACAAAAAAATGAGTTTCCGGGATCTGACCTGTCTTTTTGGAGTTGGCCCAGGGCATATCTCGCATTTGTTAGGAAAAATCACTTATTCCATCAATAGTGCAAATTGCTGATAGAGCTCAAATTCGAAAAAGAAAGACATATTCATATTCCCCTGAGTCAGGGAAACCCAAAAAACCCAGCATCTGATCTGTCCCTGTGGAGTTGGCCCAGAGCATATCTCGCATTTGTTAGGAAAAATTCCTTATACAATCAAAAGTGCAAATTGCAGATTGAACTCAAATTTGAAGAACAAACACATATTTATGTTCCCCCGGGTCTGTGAAGCCCTCCAAAAAGAGTTTTCTGGATCTGGTCTGTCCCTGTGGAAAAATCCCATATACCATGAAAAGTGCAAATTACAGATAGAGCTCAAATTTGAAGAAGAAACACATATTTATGTTCCCCCAGGTCAGGGAAACCCTCCAAAAAAAGAGTTTTCTGGATCTGGTCTCTCCCTTTGGATTTGGCCCAACTGATACCTCGCATTTGTTAGGAAAAATCCATTATACCATAAAAATAGGAGACAGAGATCAAATTCGAAAAACAAAGACAAATTCATGTTCCCCCGGATTAGGGAAACCCCAAAAAACATGAGTTTTTGGGATCTGATCTGTCCCTGTGGAGTTGGCCCTCGGCATATCTCGCATTTGTTTGGAAAAATCCCATGTACCATGAAAAGTGCAAATTCCCCAGGGTCAGGGAAGCCCAAAGAACATGAGTTTCCTGGATCTGATCTGTCCCTGTGGAGTTGGCCAAGGGCATATCTCACATTTCTTAGGAAAAATCACTTATACCATCAATAGTGCAAATTGCAGATAGAGCTCAAATTCGAAAAAGAAAGACATATTCACGTTCCCCGGTTCAGGGAAGCCCAAAAAACATGAGTTTTATAGTTCGGATATGTCCCTGTGGAGTTGGCCCAGAGCATATCTCGCATATGTTAGGAAAAATCCCATATACCATGCAAAGTGGAAATTGGAGACAGAGCTCAAATTCGAAAAAGAAAGACATATTCACATTTCCTGGTTCAGGGAAGCCCAAAAAACATGGGTTTCCTGGATCTGATCTTTCCCTTTGGAGTTGGCCCAGGGCATAACTTGCATATGTTAGGAAAAATCACGTATACCATCAATAGTGCAAATTGCAGATAGAGCTCAAATTCGAAAAAGAAAGACATATTCATATTCCCCGGGGTCAGGGAAACCCAAAAAACATGAGTTTTCAGCATCTCATCTGTCCCTGTGGAGTTGGCCCAGAGCATATCTCGCAATTGTTAGGAAAAATTCCTTATACAATGAAAAGTGCAAATTGCAGATTGAACTCAAATTTGAAGAACAAACACATATTTATGTTCCCCCAGGTCTGGGAAGCCCTCCAAAAAGAGTTTTCTGGATCTGGTCTTTCCCTGTGGAGTTGGCCCAGGGCATATCTCGCATTTGTTAGGAAAAATCCCTTATACCATGAAAAGTGCAAATTGCAAATAGAGCTAAAATTCGAAAAACAAAGACATATTCATGTGCCCCCTGGTCAGGGAAACAAAAAAAAACATGGGTTTCTGGGATCTGATCTGTCCCTGTGGAGTTGGCACAGGGCATAACTCACATTTGTTAGGAAAAATCCATGAAAAGTGGATATTGGAGATAGAGCTCAAATTCGAAAAAGAAAGACATATTCACGTTCCCCTGTTCAGGGAAGCCCAAAAAAACATGAGTTTTCTGGTTCGGATATGTCCCTGTGGAGTTGGCCCAGAGCATATCTCGCATATGTTAGGAACAATCCTATATACCATGAAAAGTGGAAATTGGAGATAGAGCTCAAATTCGAAAAAGAAAGACATATTCACATTCCCCGGTTCAGGGAAGCCCAAAAAACATGGGTTTCCTGGATCTGATGTGTCCCTGTGGAGTTGGCCCAGGGCATATCTCACATTTCTTAGGAAAAATCGCGTATACCATCAATAGTGCAAATTGCAGATAGAGCTCAAATTCGAAAAAGAAAGACATATTCATATTCCCCTGGGTCAGGGAAACCCAAAAAACATGAGTTTTCAGCATCTGATCTGTCCCTGTGGAGTTGCCCCAGAGCATATCTCGCAGTTGTTAGGAAAAATTCCTTATACAATGAAAAGTGCAAATTGCAGATTGAACTCAAATTTGAAGAACAAACACATATTTATGTTCCCCCAGGTCTGGGAAGCCCTCCAAAAAGAGTTTTCTGGATCTGGTCTTTCCCTGTGGAGTTGGCCCAGGGCATATCTCGCATTTGTTAAGAAAAATCCCTTATACCATGAAAAGTGCAAATTGCAAATAGAGCTAAAATTCGAAAAAAAAGACATATTCATGTTCCCCCGGGTTAGGGAAACCCAAAAATACATGAGTTTCCTGGATCTGGTCTCTCCCTTTGGAGTTGGCCCAGGGCATATCTCACATTTCTTAGGAAAAATCCCTTGTACCATCAATAGTGCAAATTGCAGATAGAGGTCAAATTTGAAAAACAAAGACATATTCATGTGCACCCTGGTCAGGGAAACAAAAAAAAAACATGGGTTTCTGGGATCTGATCTGTCCCTGTGGAGTTGGCACAGGACATAACTCACATTTGTTAGGAAAAATCCATGAAAAGTGGAAATTGGAGATAGAGCTCAAATTCGAAAAAGAAAGACATATTCACGTTCCCCTGTTCAGGGAAGCCCAAAAAAACATGAGTTTTCTGGTTCGGATATGTCCCTGTGGAGTTGGCCCAGAGCATATCTCGCATATGTTAGGAACAATCCTATATACCATGAAAAGTGGAAATTGGAGATAGAGCTCAAATTCGAAAAAGAAAGACATATTCACATTCCCCGGTTCAGGGAAGCCCAAAAAACATGGGTTTCCTGGATCTGATGTGTCCCTGTGGAGTTGGCCCAGGGCATATCTCACATTTCTTCGGAAAAATCGCGTATACCATCAATAGTGCAAATTGCAGATAGAGCTCAAATTCGAAAAAGAAAGACATATTCATATTCCCCTGGGTCAGGGAAACACAAAAAACATGAGTTTTCAGCATCTGATCTGTCCCTGTGGAGTTGGCCCAGAGCATATCTCGCAATTGTTAGGAAAAATTCCTTATACAATGAAAAGTGCAAATTGCAGATTGAACTCAAATTTGAAGAACAAACACATATTTATGTTCCCCCAGGTCTGGGAAGCCCTCCAAAAAGAGTTTTCTGGATCTGGTCTTTCCCTGTGGAGTTGGCCCAGGGCATATCTCGCATTTGTTAGGAAAAATCCCTTATACCATGAAAAGTGCAAATTGCAAATAGAGCTAAAATTTGAAAAACAAAGACATATTCATGTTCCCCCGGGTTAGGGAAACCCAAAAACACATTAGTTTCCTGGATCTGTTCTCTCCCTTTGGAGTTGGCCCAGGGCATATCTCACATTTCTCAGGAAAAATCCCTTGTACCATCAATAGTGCAAATTGCAGATAGAGGTCAAATTTGAAAAACAAAGACATATTCATGTGCCCCCTGGTCAGGGAAACAAAAAAAAACATGGGTTTCTGGGATCTGATCTGTCCCTGTGGAGTTGGCACAGGGCATAACTCACATTTGTTAGGAAAAATCCATGAAAAGTGGAAATTGGAGATAGAGCTCAAATTCGAAAAACAAGCACATATTCATGTTCCCCTGGGTCAAGGAAGCCAGAAAAACTTGAGTTTTTGGGATCTGATCTTTCCTTTTGGAGTGGGCCCAGGGCATAACTCGCATTTCTTAGGAAAAATCACTTATACCATCAATAGTGCAAATTGCAGATAGAGCTCAAATTCGAAAAAGAAAGACATATTCACGTTCCCCGGTTCAGAGAAGCCCAAAAAACAAAAACCAAAAAAACCATGAGTTTCTGGGATCTGATCTTTCCCTGTGGAGTTGGCACAGGGCATAACTCACATTTGTTAGGAAAAATCCATGAAAAGTGGAAATTGGAGATAGAGCTCAAATTCGAAAAAGAAAGACATATTCACATTCCCCGGTTCAGGGAAGCCCAAAAAACATGGGTTTCCTGGATCTGATGTGTCCCTGTGGAGTTGGCCCAGGGCATATCTCACATTTCTTAGGAAAAATCGCGTATACCATCAATAGTGCAAATTGCAGATAGAGCTCAAATTCGAAAAAGAAAGACATATTCATATTCCCCTGGGTCAGGGAAACCCAAAAAACATGAGTTTTCAGCATCTGATCTGTCCCTGTGGAGTTGCCCCAGAGCATATCTCGCAATTGTTAGGAAAAATTCCTTATACAATGAAAAGTGCAAATTGCAGATTGAACTCAAATTTGAAGAACAAACACATATTTATGTTCCCCCAGGTCTGGGAAGCCCTCCAAAAAGAGTTTTCTGGATCTGGTCTTTCCCTGTGGAGTTGGCCCAGGGCATATCTCGCATTTCTTAGGAAAAATCCCTTATACCATGAAAAGTGCAAATTGCAAATTGTGCTAAAATTTGAAAAAAAAGACATATTCATGTTCCCCCGGGTTAGGGAAACCCAAAAATACATGAGTTTCCTGGATCTGGTCTCTCCCTTTGGAGTTGGCCCAGGGCATATCTCACATTTCTTAGGAAAAATCCCTTGTACCATCAATAGTGCAAATTGCAGATAGAGGTCAAATTTGAAAAACAAAGACATATTCATGTGCACCCTGGTCAGGGAAACAAAAAAAAACCATGGGTTTCTGGGATCTGATCTGTCCCTGTGGAGTTGGCCAAGGGCATATCTCACATTTCTTAGGAAAAATCACTTATACCATCAATAGTGCAAATTGCAGATAGAGCTCAAATTCGAAAAAGAAAGACATATTCATATTCCCCTGGGTCAGCGAAGCCCAAACAAACATGAATATTTAGGATCTGATCTGTCCCTTTGGAGTTGGCCCAGGGTATAACTCGCATTTGTTAGGAAAAATCCCATATACCAGGAAAAGTGCACATAAGAGATAGAGCTCAAATTCAAAAAACAAAGACATATTCATATTCCCCCGGTTCAGGGAAGCCCAAAAAAACATGAATTCTCCAGATCTGATCTGTCCCTGTGGAGTTAGCTGAGGGCATGTCTCGCATTTGTTAGGAAAAAACATGAGTTTTCGGGACCTGATCTGTACCAAATAGAGCTCAAACTTGAAGAACAAACACATATTCAAAAAACAGAGATATATTCATGTTCCGTCGGGTCAGGGAAACCCAAAAACACATGAGTTTTCTGGATCTTATCTGTCCCTGTGCAGTTGGCCCATGGCATATCTCGCATTTGTTAGGAAAAATCCCATATACTATGAAAAGTGCAAATTGCAGATAGAGCTCAAATTTGAAGAACAAAGACATATTTATGTTCCACCAGTTCAGGGAAGCCCCCCCAAAAATGACTTTTTCGGATCTGATCTCTCCCTGTCGAGTTGGCCCAGGGCATAACTCGCATTTGTTAGGAAAAATTCCTTATACAATGAAAAGTGCAAATTGCAGATTGAACTCAAATTTGAAGAACAAACACATATTTATGTTCCCCCAGGTCTGGGAAGCCCTCCAAAAAGAGTTTTCTGGATCTGGTCTTTCCCTGTGGAGTTGGCCCAGGGCATATCTCGCATTTGTTAGGAAAAATCCCTTATACCATGAAAAGTGCAAATTGCAAATAGAGCTAAAATTTGAAAAACAAAGACATATTCATGTTCCCCCGGGTTAGGGAAACCCAAAAACACATTAGTTTCCTGGATCTGTTCTCTCCCTTTGGAGTTGGCCCAGGGCATATCTCACATTTCTCAGGAAAAATCCCTTGTACCATCAATAGTGCAAATTGCAGATAGAGGTCAAATTTGAAAAACAAAGACATATTCATGTGCCCCCTGGTCAGGGAAACAAAAAAAAACATGGGTTTCTGGGATCTGATCTGTCCCTGTGGAGTTGGCACAGGGCATAACTCACATTTGTTAGGAAAAATCCATGAAAAGTGGAAATTGGAGATAGAGCTCAAATTCGAAAAACAAGCACATATTCATGTTCCCCTGGGTCAAGGAAGCCAGAAAAACTTGAGTTTTTGGGATCTGATCTTTCCTTTTGGAGTGGGCCCAGGGCATAACTCGCATTTCTTAGGAAAAATCACTTATACCATCAATAGTGCAAATTGCAGATAGAGCTCAAATTCGAAAAAGAAAGACATATTCACGTTCCCCGGTTCAGGGAAGCCCAAAAAACAAAATCCAAAAAAACCATGAGTTTCTGGGATCTGATCTTTCCCTGTGGAGTTGGCACAGGGCATAACTCACATTTGTTAGGAAAAATCCATGAAAAGTGGAAATTGGAGATAGAGCTCAAATTCGAAAAAGAAAGACATATTCACATTCCCCGGTTCAGGGAAGCCCAGAAAACATGAGTTTCCTGGATCTGATCTGTCCCTGTGGAGTTGGCCCAGGGCATATCTCACATTTCTTAGGAAAAATCACTTATACCATCAATAGTGCAAATTGCAGATAGAGCTCAAATTCGAAAAAGAAAGACATATTCACGTTCCCCGGTTCAGGGAAGCCCAAAAAACAAAAACCAAAAAAACCATGAGTTTCTGGGATCTGATCTTTCCCTGTGGAGTTGGCACAGGGCATAACTCACATTTGTTAGGAAAAATCCATGAAAAGTGGAAATTGGAGATAGAGCTCAAATTCGAAAAAGAAAGACATATTCACATTCCCCGGTTCAGGGAAGCCCAGAAAACATGAGTTTCCTGGATCTGATCTGTCCCTGTGGAGTTGGCCCAGGGCATATCTCACATTTCTTAGGAAAAATCACTTATACCATCAATAGTGCAAATTGCAGATAGTGGTCAAATGCGAAAAACAAAGGCATATTCATGTTCCCCCGCGTCTCGGAAACCCAAAAAAACATGAGTTTTTGGGACCTGATCTTTCCCTTTGGAGTTGGCCCAGGGCATAACTTGCATATGTTAGGAAAAATCCCATATACCATGAAAAGTGCAAATTACAGATAGAGCTCAAATTTGAAGAAGAAACACATATTTATGTTCCCGCAGGTCACGGAAACCCTCCAAAATAGAGTTTTCTGGATCTGGTCTGTCCCTTTGGAGTTGGCCCAACTCATATCTCGCATTTGTTAGGAAAAATCCATTATACCTTGAAAAGTGCACATAGGAGATAGAGCTCAAATTTGAAAAACAAACACATATTCATATTCCCCTGGGTCAGGGAAGCCCAAAAAACATGAATATTTAGGATCTGATCTGTCCCTTTGGAGATGGCCCGGGGTATAACTTTATTTTGTTAGGAAAAATTCCCTTATATGATGTAAAGTGAAAATTGGAGATAGAGTTCAAATTAAAAAAAAGACATATTCATATTCCACTGGGTAAGGGAAACCCAAAAAAAATGAGTTTCCTGGATCTGATCTGTCTTTTTGGAGTTGGCCCAGGGCATATCTCACATTTCTTAGGAAAAATCACGTATACCATCAATAGTGCAAATTGCTGATAGAGCTCAAATTCGAAAAAGAAAGACATATTCATATTCCCCTGGGTCAGGGAAACCCAAAAAACCCAGCATCTGATCTGTCCCTGTGGAGTTGTCCAAGAACATATGTCGCATTTGTTAGGAAAAATTCCTTATACAATCAAAAGTGCAAATTGCAGATTGAACTCAAATTCGAAAAACAAAGACATATTCATGTTCCCCCCGGTTAGGGAAACCCAAAAATACATGAGTTTTCTGGATCTTATCTGTCCCTGTGCAGTTGGCCCAGGACATATCTCGCATTTGTTTGGAAAACTCCTTTATACCATGAAAAGTGAACATAGTTAGTTAGTTCAAATTCGAAATTCGAAAAACAAACACATATTCATATTCCCCTACGTCAGGGAAGCCCAAAAAACATGAATATTTAGGATCTGATCTGTCCCTTTCGACTTTGCCCAGGGTATAACTCGCATTTGTTAGGAAAAAGCCATTATACCATAAAAATAGGAGACAGAGTTGAAATTCGAAAAACAAAGACAAATTCATGTTCCCCCGGGTCAGGGAAACCCAAAAAAACATGAGTTTCCTGGATCTTATCTGTCCCTGTGGAGTTGGCCAAGGGCATATCTCACATTTCTTAGGAAAAATCACTTATACCATCAATAGTGCAAATTGCAGATAGAGCTCAAATTCGAAAAAGAAAGACATATTCATATTCCCCTGGGTCAGGGAAGCCCAAACAAACATGAATATTTAGGATCTGATCTGTCCCTTTGGAGTTGGCCCAGGGTATAACTCGCATTTGTTAGGAAAAATCCCATATACCAGGAAAAGTGCACATAAGAGATAGAGCTCAAATTCAAAAAACAAAGACATATTCATATTCCCCCGGTTCAGGGAAGCCCAAAAAAACATGAATTCTCCAGATCTGATCTGTCCCTGTGGAGTTAGCTGAGGGCATGTCTCGCATTTGTTAGGAAAAAACATGAGTTTTCGGGACCTGATCTGTACCAAATAGAGCTCAAACTTGAAGAACAAACACATATTCAAAAAACAGAGATATATTCATGTTCCGTCGGGTCAGGGAAACCCAAAAACACATGAGTTTTCAGGATCTTATCTGTCCCTGTGCAGTTGGCCCATGGCATATCTCGCATTTGTTAGGAAAAATCCCATATACTATGAAAAGTGCAAATTGCAGATAGAGCTCAAATTTGAAGAACAAAGACATATTTATGTTCCACCAGTTCAGGGAAGCCCCCCCAAAAATGACTTTTTCGGATCTGATCTCTCCCTGTCGAGTTGGCCCAGGGCATAACTCGCATTTGTTAGGAAAAATTCCTTATACAATGAAAAGTGCAAATTGCAGATTGAACTCAAATTTGAAGAACAAACACATATTTATGTTCCCCAAGGTCTGGGAAGCCCTCCAAAAAGAGTTTTCTGGATCTGGTCTTTCCCTGTGGAGTTGGCCCAGGGCATATCTCGCATTTGTTAGGAAAAATCCCTTATACCATGAAAAGTGCAAATTGCAAATAGAGCTAAAATTCGAAAAACAAAGACATATCCATGTTCCCCCGGGTTAGGGAAACCCAAAAATACATGAGTTTCCTGGATCTGGTCTCTCCCTGTGGAGTTGGCCCAGGGCATATCTCACATTTCTTAGGAAAAATCCCTTGTACCATCAATAGTGCAAATTGCAGATAGAGGTCAAATTTGAAAAACAAAGACATATTCATGTGCCCCCTGGTCAGGGAAACAAAAAAAACATGGGTTTCTGGGATCTGATCTGTCCCTGTGGAGTTGGCACAGGGCATAACTCACATTTGTTAGGAAAAATCCATGAAAAGTGGAAATTGGAGATAGAGCTCAAATTCGAAAAAGAAAGACATATTCACGTTCCCCTGTTCAGGGAAGCCCAAAAAAACATGAGTTTTCTGGTTCGGATATGTCCCTGTGGAGTTGGCCCAGAGCATATCTCGCATATGTTAGGAACAATCCTATATACCATGAAAAGTGGAAATTGGAGATAGAGCTCAAATTCGAAAAAGAAAGACATATTCACATTCCCCGGTTCAGGGAAGCCCAAAAAACATGGGTTTCCTGGATCTGATGTGTCCCTGTGGAGTTGGCCCAGGGCATATCTCACATTTCTTAGGAAAAATCGCGTATACCATCAATAGTGCAAATTGCAGATAGAGCTCAAATTCGAAAAAGAAAGACATATTCATATTCCCCTGGGTCAGGGAAACCCAAAAAACATGAGTTTTCAGCATCTGATCTGTCCCTGTGGAGTTGGCCCAGAGCATATCTCGCATTTGTTAGGAAAAATTCCTTATACAATGAAAAGTGCAAATTGCAGATTGAACTCAAATTTGAAGAACAAACACATATTTATGTTCCCCAAGGTCTGGGAAGCCCTCCAAAAAGAGTTTTCTGGATCTGGTCTTTCCCTGTGGAGTTGGCCCAGGGCATATCTCGCATTTCTTAGGAAAAATCCCTTATACCATGAAAAGTGCAAATTGCAAATAGAGCTAAAATTCGAAAAAAAAGACATATTCATGTTCCCCCGGGTTAGGGAAACCCAAAAATACATGAGTTTCCTGGATCTGGTCTCTCCCTTTGGAGTTGGCCCAGGGCATATCTCACATTTCTTAGGAAAAATCCCTTGTACCATCAATAGTGCAAATTGCAGATAGAGGTCAAATTTGAAAAACAAAGACATATTCATGTGCACCCTGGTCAGGGAAACAAAAAAAAAACATGGGTTTCTGGGATCTGACCTGTCCCTGTGGAGTTGGCACAGGGCATAACTCACATTTGTTAGGAAAAATCCATGAAAAGTGGAAATTGGAGATAGAGCTCAAATTCGAAAAAGAAAGACATATTCACGTTCCCCGGTTCAGGGAAGCCCAAAAAAACATGAGTTTTCTGGTTCGGATATGTCCCTTTGGAGTTGGCCCAGAGCATATCTCGCATATGTTAGGAACAATCCTATATACCATGAAAAGTGGAAATTGCAGATAGAGCTCAAATTCGAAAAAGAAAGAGATATTCATATTCCCCTGGGTCAGGGAAACCCAAAAAACATGAGTTTTCGGCATCTGATCTATCCCTGTGGAGTTGGCCTAGAGCAGGGGTGTCAAACTCAATTTCATTGAGGGCCGCATCAGCATTGCGGTTGCCCTCAGGGGGCCGGGTGGGTATGGTCTGGGTGGGCGTGGCTAGAGTGCATATGGCCTACTGGGTGGGTGTGGCCAGCTCTACATTGTTCGCATCAAGGGGGCCTATGGGGGCCTGGGCAGGAGTGGGACAGATCTGAGGGTCTCTGGCAGAAGGAGGGTCTCTGGGCCAGGGCCAAGGCAGTGGAGGCCGTTCCCTCACTGTTTCCAGGATGGCTTCGCGGGCCACATGAAACCACTTCGCGTGCCGGATCTGGCCCCCGGGCCTTGTGTTTGACATGTCTGGCCTAGAGCATATCTCGCATTTGTTAGGAAAAATCCCTTGTACCAACAATATTGAAAATTGCAGATAGAGGTCAAATTTGAAAAACAAAGACATATTCATGTGCCCCCTGGTCAGGGAAACAAAAAAAAAATGTGAGTTTCTGGGATCTGATCTGTCCCACAGGGTGTAACTCACATTTCTTAGGAAAAATCCATGAAAAGTGGAAATTGCAGATAGAGCTCAAATTCGAAAAACAAGCACATATTCATGTTCCCCTGGGTCAAGGAAGCCAGAAAAACTTGAGTTTTTGGGATCTGATCTTTCCCTTTGGAGTGGGCCCAGGGCATAACTCGCATTTCTTAGGAAAAATCACTTATACCATCAATAGTGCAAATTGCAGATAGAGCTCAAATTCGAAAAAGAAAGACATATTCACGTTCCCCGGTTCAGGGAAGCCCAAAAAACAAAAACCAAAAAAACCATGAGTTTCTGGGATCTGATCTTTCCCTGTGGAGTTGGCACAGGGCATAACTCACATTTGTTAGGAAAAATCCATGAAAAGTGGAAATTGGAGATAGAGCTCAAATTCAAAAAAGAAAGACATATTCACATTCCCCGGTTCAGGGAAGCCCAAAAAACATGAGTTTCCTGGATCTGATCTGTCCCTGTGGAGTTGGCCCAGGGCATATCTCACATTTCTTAGGAAAAATCACTTATACCATCAATAGTGCAAATTGCAGATAGTGGTCAAATTCGAAAAACAAAGACATATTCATGTTCCCCCGGGTCTCGGAAACCCAAAAAAACATGAGTTTTTGTGACCTGATCTTTCCCTTTGGAGTTGGCCCAGGGCATAACTTGCATATGTTAGGAAAAATCCCATATACCATGAAAAGTGCAAATTACAGATAGAGCTCAAATTTGAAGAAGAAACACATATTTATGTTCCCGCAGGTCACGGAAACCCTCCAAAATAGAGTTTTCTGGATCTGGTCTGTCCCTTTGGAGTTGGCCCAGATAGAGCTCAAATTCAAAAAAGAAAGACATATTCACATTCCCCAGTTCAGGGAAGCCCAAAAAACATGAGTTTCCTGGATCTGATCTGTCCCTGTGGAGTTAGCTGAGGGCATGTCTCGCATTTGTTAGGAAAAAACATGAGTTTTCGGGACCTGATCTGTACCAAATAGAGCTCAAACTTGAAGAACAAACACATATTCAAAAAACAGAGATATATTCATGTTCCGTCGGGTCAGGGAAACCCAAAAACACATGAGTTTTCTGGATCTTATCTGTCCCTGTGCAGTTGGCCCATGGCATATCTCGCATTTGTTAGGAAAAATCCCATATACTATGAAAAGTGCAAATTGCAGATAGAGCTCAAATTTGAAGAACAAAGACATATTTATGTTCCACCAGTTCAGGGAAGCCCCCCCAAAAATGACTTTTTCGGATCTGATCTCTCCCTGTCGAGTTGGCCCAGGGCATAACTCGCATTTGTTAGGAAAAATCCCTTATACCATCAATCGTGCAAATTGCAGATAGAGCTGAAATTCGTAAAAGAAAGACATATTCATATTCCACTGGGTCAGGGAAGCCCAAAGAACATGAGTTTCCTGGATCTGATCTGTCCCTGTGGAGTTGGCCAAGGGCATATCTCACATTTCTTAGGAAAAATCACTTATACCATCTATAGTGCAAATTGCAGATAGAGCTCAAATTCGAAAAAGAAAGACATATTCACGTTCCCCGGTTCAGGGAAGCCCAAAAAACATGAGTTTTATAGTTCGGATATGTCCCTGTGGAGTTGGCCCAGAGCATATCTCGCATATGTTAGGAAAAATCCCATATACCATGAAAAGTGGAAATTGGAGATAGAGCTCAAATTCGAAAAAGAAAGACATATTCACATTTCCTGGTTCAGGGAAGCCCAAAAAACATGGGTTTCCTGGATCTCATGTGTACCTGTGGAGTTGGCCCAGGGCATATCTCACATTTCTTAGGAAAAATCACGTATACCATCAATAGTGCAAATTGCAGATAGAGCTCAAATTCGAAAAAGAAAGACATATTCATATTCCCCTGGGTCAGGGAAACCCAAAAAACATGAGTTTTCAGCATCTGATCTGTCCCTGTGGATTTGGCCCAGAGCATATCTCGCATTTGTTAGGAAAAATTCCTTATACAATGAAAAGTGCAAATTGCAGATTGAACTCAAATTTGAAGAACAAACACATATTTATGTTCCCCCAGGTCTGGGAAGCCCTCCAAAGAGAGTTTTCTGGATCTGGTCTGTCCCTGTGGAGTTGGCCCAGGGCATATCTCGCATTTGTTAGGAAAAATCCCTTATACCATGAAAAGTGCAAATTGCAAATAGAGCTAAAATTCGAAAAACAAAGACATATTCATGTTCCCCCGGGTTAGGGAAACCCAAAAATACATGAGTTTCCTGGATCTGGTCTCTCCCTTTGGAGTTGGCCCAACTCATATCTCGCATTTGTTAGGAAAAATCCATTATAGCTTGAAAAGTGCACATAGGAGATAGAGCTCAAATTCGAAAAACAAACACATATTCATATTCCCCTGGGTCAGGGAAGCCCAAAAAACATGAATATTTAGGATCTGATCTGTCCCTTTGGAGATGGCCCGGGGTATAACTTTATTTTGTTAGGAAAAAATTCCCTTATATGATGTAAAGTGAAAATTGGAGATAGAGCTCAAATTCAAAAAAAAAAACATATTCATATTCCCCTGGGTAAGGGAAACCCCAAGAAAATGAGTTTCCGGGATCTGACCTGTCTTTTTGGAGTTGGCCCAGGGCATATCTCGCATTTGTTAGGAAAAATCCCATATACTATGAAAAGTGCAAATTGCAGATAGAGCTCAAATTTGAAGAACAAAGACATATTTATGTTCCACCAGTTCAGGGAAGCCCCCCCAAAAATGACTTTTTCGGATCTCATCTCTCCCTGTCGAGTTGGCCCAGGGCATAACTCGCATTTGTTAGGAAAAATTCCTTATACAATGAAAAGTGCAAATTGCAGATTGAACTCAAATTTGAAGAACAAACACATATTTATGTTCCCCCAGGTCTGGGAAGCCCTCCAAAAAGAGTTTTCTGGATCTGGTCTGTCCCTGTGGAGTTGGCCCAGGGCATATCTCGCATTTGTTAGGAAAAATCCCTTATACCATGAAAAGTGCAAATTGCAAATAGAGCTAAAATTCGAAAAACAAAGACATATTCATGTTCCCCCGGGTTAGGGAAACCCAAAAATACATGAGTTTCCTGGATCTGGTCTCTCCCTTTGGAGTTGGCCCAACTCATATCTCGCATTTGTTAGGAAAAATCCATTATAGCTTGAAAAGTGCACATAGGAGATAGAGCTCAAATTCGAAAAACAAACACATATTCATATTCCCCTGGGTCAGGGAAGCCCAAAAAACATGAATATTTAGGATCTGATCTGTCCCTTTGGAGATGGCCCGGGGTATAACTTTATTTTGTTAGGAAAAATTCCCTTATATGATGTAAAGTGAAAATTGGAGATAGAGCTCAAATTAAAAAAAAAACATATTCATATTCCCCTGGGTAAGGGAAACAACAAAAAAATGAGTTTCCGGGATCTGACCTGTCTTTTTGGAGTTGGCCCAGGGCATATCTCGCATTTGTTAGGAAAAATCACTTATTCCATCAATAGTGCAAATTGCTGATAGAGCTCAAATTCGAAAAAGAAAGACATATTCATATTCCCCTGAGTCAGGGAATCCCAAAAAACCCAGCATCTGATCTGTCCCTGTGGAGTTGGCCCAGAGCATATCTCGCATTTGTTAGGAAAAATTCCTTATACAATCAAAAGTGCAAATTGCAGATTGAACTCAAATTTGAAGAACAAACACATATTTATGTTCCCCTGGGTCTGTGAAGCCCTCCAAAAAGAGTTTTCTGGATCTGGTCTGTCCCTGTGGAAAAATACCATATACCATGAAAAGTGCAAATTACAGATAGAGCTCAAATTTGAAGAAGAAACACATATTTATGTTCCCCCAGGTCAGGGAAACCCTCCAAAAAAAGAGTTTTCTGGATCTGGTCTCTCCCTTTGGAGTTGGCCCAACTGATACCTCGCATTTGTTAGGAAAAATCCATTATACCATAAAAATAGGAGACAGAGATCAAATTCGAAAAACAAAGACAAATTCATGTTCCCCCGGATTAGGGAAACCCCAAAAAACATGAGTTTTTGGGATCTGATCTGTCCCTGTGGAGTTGGCCCTCGGCATATCTCGCATTTGTTTGGAAAAATCCCATGTACCATGAAAAGTGCAAATTCCCCCCGGTCAGGGAAGCCCAAAGAACATGAGTTTCCTGGATCTGATCTGTCCCTGTGGAGTTGGCCAAGGGCATATCTCACATTTCTTAGGAAAAATCACTTATACCATCAATAGTGCAAATTGCAGATAGAGCTCAAATTCGAAAAAGAAAGACATATTCACGTTCCCCGGTTCAGGGAAGCCCAAAAAACATGAGTTTTATAGTTCGGATATGTCCCTGTGGAGTTGGCCCAGAGCATATCTCGCATATGTTAGGAAAAATCCCATATACCATGAAAAGTGGAAATTGGAGATAGAGCTCAAATTCGAAAAAGAAAGACATATTCACATTTCCTGGTTCAGGGAAGCCCAAAAAACATGGGTTTCCTGGATCTGATGTGTACCTGTGGAGTTGGCCCAGGGCATATCTCACATTTCTTAGGAAAAATCACGTATACCATCAATAGTGCAAATTGCAGATAGAGCTCAAATTCGAAAAAGAAAGACATATTCATATTCCCCTGGGTCAGGGAAACCCAAAAAACATGAGTTTTCAGCATCTGATCTGTCCCTGTGGATTTGGCCCAGAGCATATCTCGCATTTGTTAGGAAAAATTCCTTATACAATGAAAAGTGCAAATTGCAGATTGAACTCAAATTTGAAGAACAAACACATATTTATGTTCCCCCAGGTCTGGGAAGCCCTCCAAAGAGAGTTTTCTGGATCTGGTCTGTCCCTGTGGAGTTGGCCCAGGGCATATCTCGCATTTGTTAGGAAAAATCCCTTATACCATGAAAAGTGCAAATTGCAAATAGAGCTAAAATTCGAAAAACAAAGACATATTCATGTTCCCCCGGGTTAGGGAAACCCCAAAATACATGAGTTTCCTGGATCTGGTCTCTCCCTTTGGAGTTGGCCCAACTCATATCTCGCATTTGTTAGGAAAAATCCATTATAGCTTGAAAAGTGCACATAGGAGATAGAGCTCAAATTCGAAAAACAAACACATATTCATATTCCCCTGGGTCAGGGAAGCCCAAAAAACATGAATATTTAGGATCTGATCTGTCCCTTTGGAGATGGCCCGGGGTATAACTTTATTTTGTTAGGAAAAAATTCCCTTATATGATGTAAAGTGAAAATTGGAGATAGAGCTCAAATTCAAAAAAAAAAACATATTCATATTCCCCTGGGTAAGGGAAACCCCAAGAAAATGAGTTTCCGGGATCTGACCTGTCTTTTTGGAGTTGGCCCAGGGCATATCTCGCATTTGTTAGGAAAAATTACTTATTCCATCAATAGTGCAAATTGCTGATAGAGCTCAAATTCGAAAAAGAAAGACATATTCATATTCCCCTGGGTCAAGGAAACCCAAAAAACCCAGCATCTGATCTGTCCCTGTGGAGTTGGCCCAGAGCATATCTCGCATTTGTTAGGAAAAATTCCTTATACAATCAAAAGTGCAAATTGGAGATTGAACTCAAATTTAAAGAACAAACACATATTTATGTTCCCCCGGGTCTGGGAAGCCCTCCAAAAAGAGTTTTCTGGATCTGGTCTGTCCCTGTGGAAAAATCCCATATACCATGAAAAGTGCAAATTACAGATAGAGCTCAAATTTGAAGAAGAAACAGGGATCTGATCTGTCCCTGTGGAGTTGGCCCTCGGCATATCTCGCATTTGTTTGGAAAAATCCCATGTACCATGAAAAGTGCAAATTCCCCCGGGTCAGGGAAGCCCAAAGAACAGGGATCTGATCTGTCCCTGTGGAGTTGGCCAAGGGCATATCTCACATTTCTTAGGAAAAATCACGTATACCATCAATAGTGCAAATTGCAGATAGAGCTCAAATTCGAAAAAGAAAGACATATTCACATTCCCCCGGGTTAGGGAAACCCAAAAATACATGAGTTTCCTGGATCTGGTCTCTCCCTGTGGAGTTGGCCCAGGGCATATCTCACATTTCTTAGGAAAAATCCCTTGTACCATCAATAGTGCAAATTGCAGATAGAGGTCAAATTTGAAAAACAAAGACATATTCATGTGCCCCCTGGTCAGGGAAACAAAAAAAAACATGGGTTTCTGGGATCTGATCTGTCCCTGTGGAGTTGGCACAGGGCATAACTCACATTTGTTAGGAAAAATCCATGAAAAGTGGAAATTGGAGATAGAGCTCAAATTCGAAAAAGAAAGACATATTCACGTTCCCCGGTTCAGGGAAGCCCAAAAAAACATGAGTTTTCTGGTTCGGATATGTCCCTGTGGAGTTGGCCCAGAGCATATCTCGCATATCTTAGGAAAAATCCTATATACCATGAAAAGTGGAAATTGGAGATAGAGCTCAAATTCGAAAAACAAAGACATATTCATGTTCCCCCGGGTCACGGAAACCCAAAAAAACATGAGTTTTTGGGACCTGATCTTTCCCTGTGCAGTTGGCGCATGGCATATCTTGCATTTGTTAGGAAAAATCCCATATACCATGAAAAGTGAAAATTGAAAATAGAGCTCAAATTCGAAAAACAAGCACATATTCATGTTCCAATAGGTCAGGGAAGCCCAAAAAAGTTGAGTTTTTGGAATCTGATCTGTCTTTTTGGACTTGGCCCCGGGCATATCTCGCATTTGTTAGGAAAAATCCCTTATACCATCAATATTGCAAATTGCAGATAGAGGTCAAATTCGTAAAAGAAAGACATATTCACGTTCCCCGGTTCAGGGAAAAACTGCAAAAAAAGTGTTTCCTGGATCTGGTCTCTCCCTTTGGAGTTGGCCCAGCTCATATCTCGCATTTGTTAGGAAAAATCCATTATACCATAAAAATAGGAGACAGAGTTGAAATTCGAAAAACAAAGACAAATTCATGTTCCCCCGGGTCAGGGAAACCCAAAAAAACATGAGTTTCCTGGATCTGATCTGTCCCTGTGGAGTTGGCCCAGAGCATATCTCGCATATGTTAGGAACAATCCTATATACCATGAAAAGTGGAAATTGGAGATAGAGCTCAAATTCGAAAAAGAAAGACATATTCACATTCCCCGGTTCAGGGAAGCCCAAAAAACATGGGTTTCCTGGATCTGATCTTTCCCTTTGGAGTTGGCCCAGGGCATAACTTGCATATGTTAGGAAAAATCCCATATACCATGAAAAGTGGAAATTGGAGATAGAGCTCAAATTCGAAAAAGAAAGACATATTCACGTTCCCCGGTTCAGGGAAGCCCAAAAAAACATGAGTTTTCTGGTTCGGATATGTCCCTGTGGAGTTGGCCCAGAGCATATCTCGCATATCTTAGGAAAAATCCTATATACCATGAAAAGTGGAAATTGGAGATAGAGCTCAAATTCGAAAAACAAAGACATATTCATGTTCCCCCGGGTCACAGAAACCCAAAAAAACATGAGTTTTTGGAACCTGATCTTTCCCTGTGCAGTTGGCGCATGGCATATCTTGCATTTGTTAGGAAAAATCCCATATACCATGAAAAGTGAAAATTGAAAATAGAGCTCAAATTCGAAAAACAAGCACATATTCATGTTCCAATAGGTCAGGGAAGCCCAAAAAAGTTGAGTTTTTGGGATCTGATCTGTCTTTTTGGACTTGGCCCAGGGCATATCTCGCATTTGTTAGGAAAAATCTCTTATTCCATCAATAGTGCAAATTGCTGATAGAGCTCAAATTCAAAAAAGAAAGACATATTCATGCTCCCCTAGGTCGAGGAAAAAAAAACACACATTAGTTTCCTTGATCTGATCTCTCCCTCTGGAGTTGGCCCAGGGCATATCTCACATTTCTTAGGAAAAATCCCTTATACCATCAATATTGCAAATTGCAGATAGAGGTCAAATTCGTTAAAGAAAGACATATTCACGTTCCCCGGTTCAGGGAAGCCCAAAAAACATGAGTTTTATGGTTCGGATATGTCCCTGTGGAGTTGGCCCAGAGCATATCTCGCATATGTTAGGAAAAATCCCATATACCATGAAAAGTTTAAATTACAGATAGAGCTCAAATTTGAAGAAGAAACACATATTTATGTTCCCCCAGGTCAGGGAAACCCTCCAAAAAAAGAGTTTTCTGGATCTGGTCTCTCCCTTTGGAGTTGGCCCAACTGATACCTCGCATTTGTTAGGAAAAATGCATTATACCATAAAAATAGGAGACAGAGATCAAATTCGAAAAACAAAGACAAATTCATGTTCCCCCAGGTTAGGGAAACCCCAAAAAACATGAGTTTTTGGGATCTGATCTGTCCCTGTGGAGTTGGCCCTCGGCATAGCTCTCATTTGTTTGGAAAAATTCCATATACCATGAAAAGTGCAAATTGCAGATAGAGCTCAAATTTGTATAACAATCACATATTTATGTTCCCCCGGGTCAGGGAAAAACTGCAAAAAAAGTGTTTCCTGGATCTGGTCTCTCCCTTTGGAGTTGGCCCAGCTCATATCTCGCATTTGTTAGGAAAAATCCATTATACCATAAAAATAGGAGACAGAGTTGAAATTCGAAAAACAAAGACAAATTCATGTTCCCCCGGGTCAGGGAAACCCAAAAAAACATGAGTTTCCTGGATCTGATCTGTCCCTGTGGAGTTGGCCCAGAGCATATCTCGCATATGTTAGGAACAATCCTATATACCATGAAAAGTGGAAATTGGAGATAGAGCTCAAATTCGAAAAAGAAAGACATATTCACATTCCCCGGTTCAGGGAAGCCCAAAAAACTTGTGTTTCCTGGATCTGATCTTTCCCTTTGGAGTTGGCCCAGGGCATAACTTGCATATGTTAGGAAAAATCCCATATACCATGAAAAGTGCAAATTACAGATAGAGCTCAAATTTGAAGAAGAAACACATATATATGTTCCCGCAGGTCACGGAACCCCTCCAAAATAGAGTTTTCTGGATCTGGTCTCTCCCTTTGGAGTTGGCCCAACTCATATCTCGCATTTGTTAGGAAAAATCCATTATACCTTGAAAAGTGCACATAGGAGATAGAGCTCAAATTCGAAAAACAAACACATATTCATATTCCCCTACGTCAGGGAAGCCCAAAAAACATGAATATTTAGGATCTGATGTGTCCCTTTCGACTTGGCCCAGGGTATAACTCGCATTTGTTAGGAAAAATCCATTATACCATCAATATTGAAAATTGCAGATAGAGGTCAAATTCGAAAAACAAAGACATATTCATGTTCGGGACCTGATCTTTCCCTGTGCAGTTGGCGCATGGCATATCTTTGTTAGGAAAAATCCCATATTTGATGAAAAGTGAAAATTGGAGATAGAGCTCAAATTTAAAAAAAAAAGACATATTCCTATTCCCCTGGGTCAGGGAAGCCCAAAAAACATGAGTTTCCTGGATCTTATCTGTCCCTGTGGAGTTGGCCAAGGGCATATCTCACATTTCTTAGGAAAAATCACTTATACCATCAATAGTGCAAATTGCAGATAGAGCTCAAATTCGAAAAAGAAAGACATATTCACGTTCCCCGTTTCAGGGAAGCCCAAAAAATCATGAGTTTTCTGGTTCGGATATGTCCCTTTGGAGTTGGCCCAGAGCATATCTCGCATATGTTAGGAACAAACCTATATACCATGAAAAGTGGAAATTGCAGATAGAGCTCAAATTCGAAAAAGAAACACATATTTATGTTCCCGCAGGTCACGGAACCCCTCCAAAATAGAGTTTTCTGGATCTGGTCTCTTCCTTTGGAGTTGGCCCAACTCATATCTCGCATTTGTTAGGAAAAATCCATTATACCTTGAAAAGTGCACATAGGAGATAGAACTCAAATTCGAAAAACAAACACATATTCATATTCCCCTACGTCAGGGAAGCCCAAAAAACATGAATATTTAGGATCTGATGTGTCCCTTTCGACTGGGCCCAGGGTATAACTCGCATTTGTTAGGAAAAATCCATTATACCATCAATATTGAAAATTGCAGATTGAGGTCAAATTCGAAAAACAAAGACATATTCATGTTCGGGACATGATCTTTCCCTGTGCATGGCATATCTTTGTTAGGAAGAATCCCATATTTGATGAAAAGTGAAAATTGGAGATAGAGCTCAAATTAAAAAAAAAAGACATATTCCTATTCCCCTGGGTCAGGGAAGCCCAAAAAACATGAGTTTCCTGGATCTTATCTGTCCCTGTGGAGTTGGCCAAGGGCATATCTCACATTTCTTAGGAAAAATCACTTATACCATCAATTGTGCAAATTGCAGATAGAGCTCAAATTCGAAAAAGAAAGACATATTCATATTCCCCTGGGTCAGGGAAACCCAAAAAACATGAGTTTTCGGCATCTGATCTATCCCTGTGGTGTTGGCCTAGAGCATATCTCGCATTTGTTAGGAAAAATCCCTTGTACCAACAATATTGAAAATTGCAGATAGAGGTCAAATTAGAAAAACAAAGACATATTCATGTGCCCCCTGGTCAGGGAAACGAAAAAAAGGTGAGTTTCTGGGATCTGATCTGTCCCACAACTCACATTTGTTAGGAAATGTGCAACTCACATTTGTTAGGAAAAATCCATGAAAAGTGGAAATTGGAGATAGAGCTCAAATTCGAAAAACAAAGACATATTCATGTTCCCCTGGGTCAAGGAAGCCAGAAAAACTTGAGTTTTTGGGATCTGATCTTTCCCTTTGGAGTGGGCCCAGGGCATAACTCGCATTTCTTAGGAAAAATCACTTATACCATCAATAGTGCAAATTGCAGATAGAGCTCAAATTCGAAAAAGAAAGACATATTCACATTCCCCGGTTCAGGGAAGCCCAAAAAACAAAAACCAAAAAAACCATGAGTTTCTGGGATCTGATCTTTCCCTGTGGAGTTGGCACAGGGCATAACTCGCATTTCTTAGGAAAAATCACTTATACCATCAATCGTGCAAATTGCAGATAGAGCTCAAATTCAAAAAAGAAAGACATATTCATATTCCCCCAAGTCAGGGAAACCAAAAAAAAACATTAGTTTCCTTGATCTGAAATGTCCCTGTGGAGTTGGCCCAGGGCATATCTCACATTTCTTAGGAAAAATCCCTTATACCATAAAAAAAGAAAGACATATTCTTGTTCGGGAACTGATCTTTCCCTGTGCAGTTGGCGCATGGCATATCTTGCATTTGTTAGGAAAAATCCCATATACCATGAAAAGTGCAAATTACAGATAGAGCTCAAATTTGAAGAAGAAACACATATTTATGTTCCCGCAGGTCACGGAACCCCTCCAAAATAGAGTTTTCTTGATCTGGTCTCTCCCTTTGGAGTTGGCCCAACTCATATCTCGCATTTGTTAGGAAAAATCCATTATACCTTGAAAAGTGCACATAGGAGATAGAGCTCAAATTCAAAAAACAAACACATATTCATATTCCCCTACATCAGGGAAGCCCAAAAAACATGAATATTTAGGATCTGATGTGTCCCTTTCGACTTGGCCCAGGGTATAACACGCATTTGTTAGGAAAAATCCATTATACCATCAATATTGAAAATTGCAGATAGAGGTCAAATTCGAAAAACAAAGACATATTCATGTTCGGGACCTGATCTTTCCTTGTGCAGTTGGCGCATGGCATATCTTTGTTAGGAAAAATCCCATATTTGATGAAAAGTGAAAATTGGAGATAGAGCTCAAATTTAAAAAAAAGACATATTCCTATTCCCCTGGGTCAGGGAAGCCCAAAAAACATGAGTTTCCTGGATCTTATCTGTCCCTGTGGAGTTGGCCAAGGGCATATCTCACATTTCTTAGGAAAAATCACTTATACCATCAATAGTGCAAATTGCAGATAGAGCTCAAATTCAAAAAAGAAAGACATATTCACATTCCCCGGTTCAGGGAAGCCCAAAAAACATGAGTTTCCTGGATCTGATCTGTCCCTGTGGAGTTGGCCCAGGGCATATCTCACATTTCTTAGGAAAAATCACGTATACCATCAATCGTGCAAATTGCAGATAGAGCTCAAATTCGAAAAAGAAAGACATATTCATATTCCCCTGGGTCAGGGAAACCCAAAAACACATGAGTTTTCTGGATCTTATCTGTCCCTGTGCAGTTGGCCCATGGCATATCTCGCATTTGTTAGGAAAAATCCCATATACTATGAAAAGTGCAAATTGCAGATAGAGCTCAAATTTGAAGAACAAAGACATATTTATGTTCCACCAGTTCAGGGAAGCCCCCCCAAAAATGACTTTTTCGGATCTGATCTCTCCCTGTCGAGTTGGCCCAGGGCATAACTCGCATTTGTTAGGAAAAATCCCTTATACCATCAATCGTGCAAATTGCAGATAGAGCTCAAATTCGAAAAAGAAAGACATATTCATATTCCCCTGGGTCAGGGAAACCCAAAAAACATGAGTTTTCAGCATCTGATCTGTCCGTGTGGAGTTGGCCCAGAGCATATCTCGCATTTGTTAGGAAAAATTCCTTATACAATGAAAAGTGCAAATTGCAGATTGAACTCAAATTTGAAGAACAAACACATATTTATGTTCCCCCAGGTCTGGGAAGCCCTCCAAAAAGAGTTTTCTGGATCTGGTCTTTCCCTGTGGAGTTGGCCCAGGGCATATCTCGCATTTGTTAGGAAAAATACCTTATACCATGAAAAGTGCAAAATGCAAATAGAGCTAAAATTCGAAAAACAAAGACATATTCATGTTCCCCCGGGTTAGGGAAACCCAAAAATACATGAGTTTCCTGGATCTGGTCTCTCCCTTTGGACTTGGCCCAGGGCATATCTCACATTTCTTAGGAAAAATCCCTTGTACCATCAATAGTGCAAATTGCAGATAGAGGCCAAATTTGAAAAACAAAGACATATTCATGTGCCCCCTGGTCAGGGAAACAAAAAAAAATGGGTTTCTGGGATCTGATCTGTCCCTGTGGAGTTGGCACAGGGCATAACTCACATTTGTTAGGAAAAATCCATGAAAAGTGGAAATTGGAGATAGAGCTCAAATTCGAAAAAGAAAGACATATTCACGTTCCCCTGTTCAGGGAAGCCCAAAAAAACATGAGTTTTCTGGTTCGGATATGTCCCTGTGGAGTTGGCCCAGAGCATATCTCGCATATGTTAGGAACAATCCTATATACCATGAAAAGTGGAAATTGGAGATAGAGCTCAAATTTGAAAAAGAAAGACATATTCACATTCCCCGGTTCAGGGAAGCCCAAAAAACATGGGTTTCCTGGATCTGATGTGTCCCTGTGGAGTTGGCCCAGGGCATATCTCGCATTTCTTAGGAAAAATCCCTTATACCATAAAAAGTGCAAATTGCAAATAGAGCTAAAATTCGAAAAACAAAGACATATTCATGTTCCCCTGGGTTAGGGAAACCCAAAAATACATGAGTTTCCTGGATCTGGTCTCTCCCTTTGGAGTTGGCCCAGGGCATATCTCACATTTCTTAGGAAAAATCCCTTGTACCATCAATAGTGCAAATTGCAGATAGAGGTCAAATTTGAAAAACAAAGACATATTCATGTGCACCCTGGTCAGGGAAACAAAAAAAAACATGGGTTTCTGGGATCTGATCTGTCCCTGTGGAGTTGGCACAGGGCATAACTCATATTTGTTAGGAAAAATCCATGAAAAGTGGAAATTGGAGATAGAGCTCAAATTCGAAAAAGAAAGACATATTCACGTTCCCCGGTTCAGGGAAGCCCAAAAAAACATGAGTTTTCTGGTTCGGATATGTCCCTTTGGAGTTGGCCCAGAGCATATCTCGCATATGTTAGGAACAATCCTATATACCATGAAAAGTGGAAATTGCAGATAGAGCTCAAATTCGAAAAAGAAAGAGATATTCATATTCCCCTGGGTCAGGGAAACCCAAAAAACATGAGTTTTCGGCATCTGATCTATCCCTGTGGAGTTGGCCTAGAGCATATCTCGCATTTGTTAGGAAAAATCCCTTGTACCAACAATATTGAAAATTGCAGATAGAGGTCAAATTTGAAAAACAAAGACATATTCATGTGCCCCCTGGTCAGGGAAACGAAAAAAAAATGTGAGTTTCTGGGATCTGATCTGTCCCACAGGGTGTAACTCACATTTCTTAGGAAAAATCCATGAAAAGTGGAAATTGCAGATAGAGCTCAAATTCGAAAAACAAGCACATATTCATGTTCCCCTGGGTCAAGGAAGCCAGAAAAACTTGAGTTTTTGGGATCTGATCTTTCCCTTTGGAGTGGGCCCAGGGCATAACTCGCATTTCCTAGGAAAAATCACTTATACCATCAATAGTGCAAATTGCAGATAGAGCTCAAATTCGAAAAAGAAAGACATATTCACGTTCCCCGGTTCAGGGAAGCCCAAAAAACAAAAACCAAAAAAACCATGAGTTTCTGGGATCTGATCTTTCCCTGTGGAGTTGGCACAGGGCATAACTCACATTTGTTAGGAAAAATCCATGAAAAGTGGAAATTGGAGATAGAGCTCAAATTCGAAAAAGAAAGACATATTCACATTCCCCGGGTCAGGGAAGCCCAAAAAACATGAGTTTCCTGGATCTGATCTGTCCCTGTGGAGTTGGCCCAGGGCATATCTCACATTTCTTAGGAAAAATCACTTATACCATCAATAGTGCAAATTGCAGATAGTGGTCAAATTCGAAAAACAAAGACATATTCATGTTCCCCCGGGTCTCGGAAACCCAAAAAAACATGAGTTTTTGGGACCTGATCTTTCCCTTTGGAGTTGGCCCAGGGCATAACTTGCATATGTTAGGAAAAATCCCATATACCATGAAAAGTGCAAATTACAGATAGAGCTCAAATTTGAAGAAGAAACACATATTTATGTTCCCGCAGGTCACGGAAACCCTCCAAAATAGAGTTTTCTGGATCTGGTCTGTCCCTTTGGAGTTGGCCCAACTCATATCTCGCATTTGTTAGGAAAAATCCATTATACCTTGAAAAGTGCACATAGGAGATAGAGTTCAAATTTGAAAAACAAACACATATTCATATTCCCCTGGGTCAGGGAAGCCCAAAAAACATGAATATTTAGGATCTGATCTGTCCCTTTGGAGATGGCCCGGGGTATAACTTTATTTTGTTAGGAAAAATTCCCTTATATGATGTAAAGTGAAAATTGGAGATAGAGTTCAAATTAAAAAAAAAGACATATTCATATTCCACTGGGTAAGGGAAACCCAAAAAAAATGAGTTTCCTGGATCTGATCTGTCTTTTTGGAGTTGGCCCAGGGCATATCTCACATTTCTTAGGAAAAATCACGTATACCATCAATAGTGCAAATTGCTGATAGAGCTCAAATTCGAAAAAGAAAGACATATTCATATTCCCCTGGGTCAGGGAAACCCAAAAAACCCAGCATCTGATCTGTCCCTGTGGAGTTGTCCAAGAACATATGTCGCATTTGTTAGGAAAAATTCCTTATACAATCAAAAGTGCAAATTGCAGATTGAACTCAAATTCGAAAAACAAAGACATATTCATGTTCCCCCCGGTTAGGGAAACCCAAAAATACATGAGTTTTCTGGATCTTATCTGTCCCTGTGCAGTTGGCCCAGGACATATCTCGCATTTGTTTGGAAAACTCCATTATACCATGAAAAGTGAACATAGTTAGTTAGTTCAAATTCGAAATTCGAAAAACAAACACATATTCATATTCCCCTACGTCAGGGAAGCCCAAAAAACATGAATATTTAGGATCTGATCTGTCCCTTTCGACTTTGCCCAGGGTATAACTCGCATTTGTTAGGAAAAAGCCATTATACCATAAAAATAGGAGACAGAGTTGAAATTCGAAAAACAAAGACAAATTCATGTTCCCCCGGGTCAGGGAAACCCAAAAAAACATGAGTTTCCTGGATCTTATCTGTCCCTGTGGAGTTGGCCAAGGGCATATCTCACATTTCTTAGGAAAAATCACTTATACCATCAATAGTGCAAATTGCAGATAGAGCTCAAATTCGAAAAAGAAAGACATATTCATATTCCCCTGGGTCAGGGAAGCCCAAACAAACATGAATATTTAGGATCTGATCTGTCCCTTTGGAGTTGGCCCAGGGTATAACTCGCATTTGTTAGGAAAAATCCCATATACCAGGAAAAGTGCACATAAGAGATAGAGCTCAAATTCAAAAAACAAAGACATATTCATATTCCCCCGGTTCAGGGAAGCCCAAAAAAACATGAATTCTCCAGATCTGATCTGTCCCTGTGGAGTTAGCTGAGGGCATGTCTCGCATTTGTTAGGAAAAAACATGAGTTTTCGGGACCTGATCTGTACCAAATAGAGCTCAAACTTGAAGAACAAACACATATTCAAAAAACAGAGATATATTCATGTTCCGTCGGGTCAGGGAAACCCAAAAACACATGAGTTTTCTGGATCTTATCTGTCCCTGTGCAGTTGGCCCATGGCATATCTCGCATTTGTTAGGAAAAATCCCATATACTATGAAAAGTGCAAATTGCAGATAGAGCTCAAATTTGAAGAACAAAGACATATTTATGTTCCACCAGTTCAGGGAAGCCCCCCAAAAAATGACTTTTTCTGATCTGATCTCTCCCTGTCGAGTTGGCCCAGGGCATAACTCGCATTTGTTAGGAAAAATCCCTTATACCATCAATCGTGCAAATTGCAGATAGAGCTCAAATTCGAAAAAGAAAGACATATTCATATTCCCCTGGGTCAGGGAAACCCAAAAAACATGAGTTTTCAGCATCTGATCTGTCCGTGTGGAGTTGGCCCAGGGCATATCTCACATTTCTTAGGAAAAATCCCTTGTACCATCAATAGTGCAAATTGCAGATAGAGGTCAAATTTGAAAAACAAAGACATATTCATGTGCCCCCTGGTCAGGGAAACAAAAAAAAACATGGGTTTCTGGGATCTGATCTGTCCCTGTGGAGTTGGCACAGGGCATAACTCACATTTGTTAGGAAAAATCCATGAAAAGTGGAAATTGGAGATAGAGCTCAAATTCGAAAAAGAAAGACATATTCACGTTCCCCTGTTCAGGGAAGCCCAAAAAAACATGAGTTTTCTGGTTCGGATATGTCCCTGTGGAGTTGGCCCAGAGCATATCTCGCATATGTTAGGAACAATCCTATATACCATGAAAAGTGGAAATTGGAGATAGAGCTCAAATTCGAAAAAGAAAGACATATTCACATTCCCCGGTTCAGGGAAGCCCAAAAAACATGGGTTTCCTGGATCTGATGTGTCCCTGTGGAGTTGGCCCAGGGCATATCTCACATTTCTTAGGAAAAATCGCGTATACCATCAATAGTGCAAATTGCAGATAGAGCTCAAATTCGAAAAAGAAAGACATATTCATATTCCCCTGGGTCAGGGAAACCCAAAAAACATGAGTTTTCAGCATCTGATCTGTCCCTGTGGAGTTGCCCAAGAGCATATCTCGCAATTGTTAGGAAAAATTCCTTATACAATGAAAAGTGCAAATTGCAGATTGAACTCAAATTTGAAGAACAAACACATATTTATGTTCCCCCAGGTCTGGGAAGCCCTCCAAAAAGAGTTTTCTGGATCTGGTCTTTCCCTGTGGAGTTGGCCCAGGGCATATCTCGCATTTCTTAGGAAAAATTCCTTATACCATGAAAAGTGCAAATTGCAAATTGTGCTAAAATTCGAAAAAAAAGACATATTCATGTTCCCCCGGGTTAGGGAAACCCAAAAATACATGAGTTTCCTGGATCTGGTCTCTCCCTTTGGAGTTGGCCCAGGGCATATCTCACATTTCTTAGGAAAAATCCCTTGTACCATCAATAGTGCAAATTGCAGATAGAGGTCAAATTTGAAAAACAAAGACATATTCATGTGCACCCTGGTCAGGGAAACAAAAAAAAAACATGGGTTTCTGGGATCTGATCTGTCCCTGTGGAGTTGGCCAAGGGCATATCTCACATTTCTTAGGAAAAATCACTTATACCATCAATAGTGCAAATTGCAGATAGAGCTCAAATTCGAAAAAGAAAGACATATTCATATTCCCCTGGGTCAGCGAAGCCCAAACAAACATGAATATTTAGGATCTGATCTGTCCCTTTGGAGTTGGCCCAGGGTATAACTCGCATTTGTTAGGAAAAATCCCATATACCAGGAAAAGTGCACATAAGAGATAGAGCTCAAATTCAAAAAACAAAGACATATTCATATTCCCCCGGTTCAGGGAAGCCCAAAAAAACATGAATTCTCCAGATCTGATCTGTCCCTGTGGAGTTAGCTGAGGGCATGTCTCGCATTTGTTAGGAAAAAACATGAGTTTTCGGGACCTGATCTGTACCAAATAGAGCTCAAACTTGAAGAACAAACACATATTCAAAAAACAGAGATATATTCATGTTCCGTCGGGTCAGGGAAACCCAAAAACACATGAGTTTTCTGGATCTTATCTGTCCCTGTGCAGTTGGCCCATGGCATATCTCGCATTTGTTAGGAAAAATCCCATATACTATGAAAAGTGCAAATTGCAGATAGAGCTCAAATTTGAAGAACAAAGACATATTTATGTTCCACCAGTTCAGGGAAGCCCCCCCAAAAATGACTTTTTCGGATCTGATCTCTCCCTGTCGAGTTGGCCCAGGGCATAACTCGCATTTGTTAGGAAAAATTCCTTATACAATGAAAAGTGCAAATTGCAGATTGAACTCAAATTTGAAGAACAAACACATATTTATGTTCCCCCAGGTCTGGGAAGCCCTCCAAAAAGAGTTTTCTGGATCTGGTCTTTCCCTGTGGAGTTGGCCCAGGGCATATCTCGCATTTGTTAGGAAAAATCCCTTATACCATGAAAAGTGCAAATTGCAAATAGAGCTAAAATTTGAAAAACAAAGACATATTCATGTTCCCCCGTGTTAGGGAAACCCAAAAACACATTAGTTTCCTGGATCTGTTCTCTCCCTTTGGAGTTGGCCCAGGGCATATCTCACATTTCTCAGGAAAAATCCCTTGTACCATCAATAGTGCAAATTGCAGATAGAGGTCAAATTTGAAAAACAAAGACATATTCATGTGCCCCCTGGTCAGGGAAACAAAAAAAAAACATGGGTTTCTGGGATCTGATCTGTCCCTGTGGAGTTGGCACAGGGCATAACTCACATTTGTTAGGAAAAATCCATGAAAAGTGGAAATTGGAGATAGAGCTCAAATTCGAAAAACAAGCACATATTCATGTTCCCCTGGGTCAAGGAAGCCAGAAAAACTTGAGTTTTTGGGATCTGATCTTTCCTTTTGGAGTGGGCCCAGGGCATAACTCGCATTTCTTAGGAAAAATCACTTATACCATCAATAGTGCAAATTGCAGATAGAGCTCAAATTCGAAAAAGAAAGACATATTCACGTTCCCCGGTTCAGGGAAGCCCAAAAAACAAAAACCAAAAAAACCATGAGTTTTTGGGATCTGATCTTTCCCTGTGGAGTTGGCACAGGGCATAACTCACATTTGTTAGGAAAAATCCATGAAAAGTGGAAATTGGAGATAGAGCTCAAATTCGAAAAAGAAAGACATATTCACATTCCCCGGTTCAGGGAAGCCCAGAAAACATGAGTTTCCTGGATCTGATCTGTCCCTGTGGAGTTGGCCCAGGGCATATCTCACATTTCTTAGGAAAAATCACTTATACCATCAATAGTGCAAATTGCAGATAGAGCTCAAATTCGAAAAAGAAAGACATATTCACGTTCCCCGGTTCAGGGAAGCCCAAAAAACAAAAACCAAAAAAACCATGAGTTTCTGGGATCTGATCTTTCCCTGTGGAGTTGGCACAGGGCATAACTCACATTTGTTAGGAAAAATCCATGAAAAGTGGAAATTGGAGATAGAGCTCAAATTCGAAAAAGAAAGACATATTCATATTCCCCTGGGTCAGGGAAGCCCAAACAAACATGAATATTTAGGATCTGATCTGTCCCTTTGGAGTTGGCCCAGGGTATAACTCGCATTTGTTAGGAAAAATCCCATATACCAGGAAAAGTGCACATAAGAGATAGAGCTCAAATTCAAAAAACAAAGACATATTCATATTCCCCCGGTTCAGGGAAGCCCAAAAAAACATGAATTCTCCAGATCTGATCTGTCCCTGTGGAGTTAGCTGAGGGCATGTCTCGCATTTGTTAGGAAAAAACATGAGTTTTCGGGACCTGATCTGTACCAAATAGAGCTCAAACTTGAAGAACAAACACATATTCAAAAAACAGAGATATATTCATGTTCCGTCGGGTCAGGGAAACCCAAAAACACATGAGTTTTCTGGATCTTATCTGTCCCTGTGCAGTTGGCCCATGGCATATCTCGCATTTGTTAGGAAAAATCCCATATACTATGAAAAGTGCAAATTGCAGATAGAGCTCAAATTTGAAGAACAAAGACATATTTATGTTCCACCAGTTCAGGGAAGCCCCCCAAAAAATGACTTTTTCTGATCTGATCTCTCCCTGTCGAGTTGGCCCAGGGCATAACTCGCATTTGTTAGGAAAAATCCCTTATACCATCAATCGTGCAAATTGCAGATAGAGCTCAAATTCGAAAAAGAAAGACATATTCATATTCCCCTGGGTCAGGGAAACCCAAAAAACATGAGTTTTCAGCATCTGATCTGTCCGTGTGGAGTTGGCCCAGGGCATATCTCACATTTCTTAGGAAAAATCCCTTGTACCATCAATAGTGCAAATTGCAGATAGAGGTCAAATTTGAAAAACAAAGACATATTCATGTGCCCCCTGGTCAGGGAAACAAAAAAAAACATGGGTTTCTGGGATCTGATCTGTCCCTGTGGAGTTGGCACAGGGCATAACTCACATTTGTTAGGAAAAATCCATGAAAAGTGGAAATTGGAGATAGAGCTCAAATTCGAAAAAGAAAGACATATTCACGTTCCCCTGTTCAGGGAAGCCCAAAAAAACATGAGTTTTCTGGTTCGGATATGTCCCTGTGGAGTTGGCCCAGAGCATATCTCGCATATGTTAGGAACAATCCTATATACCATGAAAAGTGGAAATTGGAGATAGAGCTCAAATTCGAAAAAGAAAGACATATTCACATTCCCCGGTTCAGGGAAGCCCAAAAAACATGGGTTTCCTGGATCTGATGTGTCCCTGTGGAGTTGGCCCAGGGCATATCTCACATTTCTTAGGAAAAATCGCGTATACCATCAATAGTGCAAATTGCAGATAGAGCTCAAATTCGAAAAAGAAAGACATATTCATATTCCCCTGGGTCAGGGAAACCCAAAAAACATGAGTTTTCAGCATCTGATCTGTCCCTGTGGAGTTGCCCAAGAGCATATCTCGCAATTGTTAGGAAAAATTCCTTATACAATGAAAAGTGCAAATTGCAGATTGAACTCAAATTTGAAGAACAAACACATATTTATGTTCCCCCAGGTCTGGGAAGCCCTCCAAAAAGAGTTTTCTGGATCTGGTCTTTCCCTGTGGAGTTGGCCCAGGGCATATCTCGCATTTCTTAGGAAAAATTCCTTATACCATGAAAAGTGCAAATTGCAAATTGTGCTAAAATTCGAAAAAAAAGACATATTCATGTTCCCCCGGGTTAGGGAAACCCAAAAATACATGAGTTTCCTGGATCTGGTCTCTCCCTTTGGAGTTGGCCCAGGGCATATCTCACATTTCTTAGGAAAAATCCCTTGTACCATCAATAGTGCAAATTGCAGATAGAGGTCAAATTTGAAAAACAAAGACATATTCATGTGCACCCTGGTCAGGGAAACAAAAAAAAAACATGGGTTTCTGGGATCTGATCTGTCCCTGTGGAGTTGGCCAAGGGCATATCTCACATTTCTTAGGAAAAATCACTTATACCATCAATAGTGCAAATTGCAGATAGAGCTCAAATTCGAAAAAGAAAGACATATTCATATTCCCCTGGGTCAGCGAAGCCCAAACAAACATGAATATTTAGGATCTGATCTGTCCCTTTGGAGTTGGCCCAGGGTATAACTCGCATTTGTTAGGAAAAATCCCATATACCAGGAAAAGTGCACATAAGAGATAGAGCTCAAATTCAAAAAACAAAGACATATTCATATTCCCCCGGTTCAGGGAAGCCCAAAAAAACATGAATTCTCCAGATCTGATCTGTCCCTGTGGAGTTAGCTGAGGGCATGTCTCGCATTTGTTAGGAAAAAACATGAGTTTTCGGGACCTGATCTGTACCAAATAGAGCTCAAACTTGAAGAACAAACACATATTCAAAAAACAGAGATATATTCATGTTCCGTCGGGTCAGGGAAACCCAAAAACACATGAGTTTTCTGGATCTTATCTGTCCCTGTGCAGTTGGCCCATGGCATATCTCGCATTTGTTAGGAAAAATCCCATATACTATGAAAAGTGCAAATTGCAGATAGAGCTCAAATTTGAAGAACAAAGACATATTTATGTTCCACCAGTTCAGGGAAGCCCCCCCAAAAATGACTTTTTCGGATCTGATCTCTCCCTGTCGAGTTGGCCCAGGGCATAACTCGCATTTGTTAGGAAAAATTCCTTATACAATGAAAAGTGCAAATTGCAGATTGAACTCAAATTTGAAGAACAAACACATATTTATGTTCCCCCAGGTCTGGGAAGCCCTCCAAAAAGAGTTTTCTGGATCTGGTCTTTCCCTGTGGAGTTGGCCCAGGGCATATCTCGCATTTGTTAGGAAAAATCCCTTATACCATGAAAAGTGCAAATTGCAAATAGAGCTAAAATTTGAAAAACAAAGACATATTCATGTTCCCCCGGGTTAGGGAAACCCAAAAACACATTAGTTTCCTGGATCTGTTCTCTCCCTTTGGAGTTGGCCCAGGGCATATCTCACATTTCTCAGGAAAAATCCCTTGTACCATCAATAGTGCAAATTGCAGATAGAGGTCAAATTTGAAAAACAAAGACATATTCATGTGCCCCCTGGTCAGGGAAACAAAAAAAAAACATGGGTTTCTGGAATCTGATCTGTCCCTGTGGAGTTGGCACAGGGCATAACTCACATTTGTTAGGAAAAATCCATGAAAAGTGGAAATTGGAGATAGAGCTCAAATTCGAAAAACAAGCACATATTCATGTTCCCCTGTTCAGGGAAGCCCAAAAAAACATGAGTTTTTGGGATCTGATCTTTCCTTTTGGAGTGGGCCCAGGGCATAACTCGCATTTCTTAGGAAAAATCACTTATACCATCAATAGTGCAAATTGCAGATAGTGGTCAAATTCGAAAAACAAAGGCATATTCATGTTCCCCCGCGTCTCGGAAACCCAAAAAAACATGAGTTTTTGGGACCTGATCTTTCCCTTTGGAGTTGGCCCAGGGCATAACTTGCATATGTTAGGAAAAATCCCATATACCATGAAAAGTGCAAATTACAGATAGAGCTCAAATTTGAAGAAGAAACACATATTTATGTTCCCGCAGGTCACAGAAACCCTCCAAAATAGAGTTTTCTGGATCTGGTCTGTCCCTTTGGAGTTGGCCCAACTCATATCTCGCATTTGTTAGGAAAAATCCATTATACCTTGAAAAGTGCACATAGGAGATAGAGCTCAAATTTGAAAAACAAACACATATTCATATTCCCCTGGGTCAGGGAAGCCCAAAAAACATGAATATTTAGGATCTGATCTGTCCCTTTGGAGATGGCCCGGGGTATAACTTTATTTTGTTAGGAAAAATTCCCTTATATGATGTAAAGTGAAAATTGGAGATAGAGTTCAAATTAAAAAAAAGACATATTCATATTCCACTGGGTAAGGGAAACCCAAAAAAAATGAGTTTCCTGGATCTGATCTGTCTTTTTGGAGTTGGCCCAGGGCATATCTCACATTTCTTAGGAAAAATCACGTATACCATCAATAGTGCAAATTGCTGATAGAGCTCAAATTCGAAAAAGAAAGACATATTCATATTCCCCTGGGTCAGGGAAACCCAAAAAACCCAGCATCTGATCTGTCCCTGTGGAGTTGTCCAAGAACATATGTCGCATTTGTTAGGAAAAATTCCTTATACAATCAAAAGTGCAAATTGCAGATTGAACTCAAATTCGAAAAACAAAGACATATTCATGTTCCCCCCGGTTAGGGAAACCCAAAAATACATGAGTTTTCTGGATCTTATCTGTCCCTGTGCAGTTGGCCCAGGACATATCTCGCATTTGTTTGGAAAACTCCTTTATACCATGAAAAGTGAACATAGTTAGTTAGTTCAAATTCGAAATTCGAAAAACAAACACATATTCATATTCCCCTACGTCAGGGAAGCCCAAAAAACATGAATATTTAGGATCTGATCTGTCCCTTTCGACTTTGCCCAGGGTATAACTCGCATTTGTTAGGAAAAAGCCATTATACCATAAAAATAGGAGACAGAGTTGAAATTCGAAAAACAAAGACAAATTCATGTTCCCCCGGGTCAGGGAAACCCAAAAAAACATGAGTTTCCTGGATCTTATCTGTCCCTGTGGAGTTGGCCAAGGGCATATCTCACATTTCTTAGGAAAAATCACTTATACCATCAATAGTGCAAATTGCAGATAGAGCTCAAATTCGAAAAAGAAAGACATATTCATATTCCCCTGGGTCAGGGAAGCCCAAACAAACATGAATATTTAGGATCTGATCTGTCCCTTTGGAGTTGGCCCAGGGTATAACTCGCATTTGTTAGGAAAAATCCCATATACCAGGAAAAGTGCACATAAGAGATAGAGCTCAAATTCAAAAAACAAAGACATATTCATATTCCCCCGGTTCAGGGAAGCCCAAAAAAACATGAATTCTCCAGATCTGATCTGTCCCTGTGGAGTTAGCTGAGGGCATGTCTCGCATTTGTTAGGAAAAAACATGAGTTTTCGGGACCTGATCTGTACCAAATAGAGCTCAAACTTGAAGAACAAACACATATTCAAAAAACAGAGATATATTCATGTTCCGTCGGGTCAGGGAAACCCAAAAACACATGAGTTTTCTGGATCTTATCTGTCCCTGTGCAGTTGGCCCATGGCATATCTCGCATTTGTTAGGAAAAATCCCATATACTATGAAAAGTGCAAATTGCAGATAGAGCTCAAATTTGAAGAACAAAGACATATTTATGTTCCACCAGTTCAGGGAAGCCCCCCCAAAAATGACTTTTTCGGATCTGATCTCTCCCTGTCGAGTTGGCCCAGGGCATAACTCGCATTTGTTAGGAAAAATTCCTTATACAATGAAAAGTGCAAATTGCAGATTGAACTCAAATTTGAAGAACAAACACATATTTATGTTCCCCAAGGTCTGGGAAGCCCTCCAAAAAGAGTTTCCTGGATCTGGTCTTTCCCTGTGGAGTTGGCCCAGGGCATATCTCACATTTGTTAGGAAAAATCCCTTATACCATGAAAAGTGCAAATTGCAAATAGAGCTAAAATTCGAAAAACAAAGACATATCCATGTTCCCCCGGGTTAGGGAAACCCAAAAATACATGAGTTTCCTGGATCTGGTCTCTCCCTGTGGAGTTGGCCCAGGGCATATCTCACATTTCTTAGGAAAAATCCCTTGTACCATCAATAGTGCAAATTGCAGATAGAGGTCAAATTTGAAAAACAAAGACATATTCATGTGCCCCCTGGTCAGGGAAACAAAAAAAACATGGGTTTCTGGGATCTGATCTGTCCCTGTGGAGTTGGCACAGGGCATAACTCACATTTGTTAGGAAAAATCCATGAAAAGTGGAAATTGGAGATAGAGCTCAAATTCGAAAAAGAAAGACATATTCACGTTCCCCTGTTCAGGGAAGCCCAAAAAAACATGAGTTTTCTGGTTCGGATATGTCCCTGTGGAGTTGGCCCAGAGCATATCTCGCATATGTTAGGAACAATCCTATATACCATGAAAAGTGGAAATTGGAGATAGAGCTCAAATTCGAAAAAGAAAGACATATTCACATTCCCCGGTTCAGGGAAGCCCAAAAAACATGGGTTTCCTGGATCTGATGTGTCCCTGTGGAGTTGGCCCAGGGCATATCTCACATTTCTTAGGAAAAATCGCGTATACCATCAATAGTGCAAATTGCAGATAGAGCTCAAATTCGAAAAAGAAAGACATATTCATATTCCCCTGGGTCAGGGAAACCCAAAAAACATGAGTTTTCAGCATCTGATCTGTCCCTGTGGAGTTGGCCCAGAGCATATCTCGCATTTGTTAGGAAAAATTCCTTATACAATGAAAAGTGCAAATTGCAGATTGAACTCAAATTTGAAGAACAAACACATATTTATGTTCCCCAAGGTCTGGGAAGCCCTCCAAAAAGAGTTTTCTGGATCTGGTCTTTCCCTGTGGAGTTGGCCCAGGGCATATCTCGCATTTCTTAGGAAAAATCCCTTATACCATGAAAAGTGCAAATTGCAAATAGAGCTAAAATTCGAAAAAAAAGACATATTCATGTTCCCCCGGGTTAGGGAAACCCAAAAATACATGAGTTTCCTGGATCTGGTCTCTCCCTTTGGAGTTGGCCCAGGGCATATCTCACATTTCTTAGGAAAAATCCCTTGTACCATCAATAGTGCAAATTGCAGATAGAGGTCAAATTTGAAAAACAAAGACATATTCATGTGCACCCTGGTCAGGGAAACAAAAAAAAAACATGGGTTTCTGGGATCTGACCTGTCCCTGTGGAGTTGGCACAGGGCATAACTCACATTTGTTAGGAAAAATCCATGAAAAGTGGAAATTGGAGATAGAGCTCAAATTCGAAAAAGAAAGACATATTCACGTTCCCCGGTTCAGGGAAGCCCAAAAAAACATGAGTTTTCTGGTTCGGATATGTCCCTTTGGAGTTGGCCCAGAGCATATCTCGCATATGTTAGGAACAATCCTATATACCATGAAAAGTGGAAATTGCAGATAGAGCTCAAATTCGAAAAAGAAAGAGATATTCATATTCCCCTGGGTCAGGGAAACCCAAAAAACATGAGTTTTCGGCATCTGATCTATCCCTGTGGAGTTGGCCTAGAGCATATCTCGCATTTGTTAGGAAAAATCCCTTGTACCAACAATATTGAAAATTGCAGATAGAGGTCAAATTTGAAAAACAAAGACATATTCATGTGCCCCCTGGTCAGGGAAACAAAAAAAAAAATGTGAGTTTCTGGGATCTGATCTGTCCCACAGGGTGTAACTCACATTTCTTAGGAAAAATCCATGAAAAGTGGAAATTGCAGATAGAGCTCAAATTCGAAAAACAAGCACATATTCATGTTCCTCTGGGTCAAGGAAGCCAGAAAAACTTGAGTTTTTGGGATCTGATCTTTCCCTTTGGAGTGGGCCCAGGGCATAACTCGCATTTCTTAGGAAAAATCACTTATACCATCAATAGTGCAAATTGCAGATAGAGCTCAAATTCGAAAAAGAAAGACATATTCACGTTCCCCGGTTCAGGGAAGCCCAAAAAACAAAAACCAAAAAAACCATGAGTTTCTGGGATCTGATCTTTCCCTGTGGAGTTGGCACAGGGCATAACTCACATTTGTTAGGAAAAATCCATGAAAAGTGGAAATTGGAGATAGAGCTCAAATTCAAAAAAGAAAGACATATTCACATTCCCCGGTTCAGGGAAGCCCAAAAAACATGAGTTTCCTGGATCTGATCTGTCCCTGTGGAGTTGGCCCAGGGCATATCTCACATTTCTTAGGAAAAATCACTTATACCATCAATAGTGCAAATTGCAGATAGTGGTCAAATTCGAAAAACAAAGACATATTCATGTTCCCCCGGGTCTCGGAAACCCAAAAAAACATGAGTTTTTGTGACCTGATCTTTCCCTTTGGAGTTGGCCCAGGGCATAACTTGCATATGTTAGGAAAAATCCCATATACCATGAAAAGTGCAAATTACAGATAGAGCTCAAATTTGAAGAAGAAACACATATTTATGTTCCCGCAGGTCACGGAAACCCTCCAAAATAGAGTTTTCTGGATCTGGTCTGTCCCTTTGGAGTTGGCCCAGATAGAGCTCAAATTCAAAAAAGAAAGACATATTCACATTCCCCGGTTCAGGGAAGCCCAAAAAACATGAGTTTCCTGGATCTGATCTGTCCCTGTGGAGTTAGCTGAGGGCATGTCTCGCATTTGTTAGGAAAAAACATGAGTTTTCGGGACCTGATCTGTACCAAATAGAGCTCAAACTTGAAGAACAAACACATATTCAAAAAACAGAGATATATTCATGTTCCGTCGGGTCAGGGAAACCCAAAAACACATGAGTTTTCTGGATCTTATCTGTCCCTGTGCAGTTGGCCCATGGCATATCTCGCATTTGTTAGGAAAAATCCCATATACTATGAAAAGTGCAAATTGCAGATAGAGCTCAAATTTGAAGAACAAAGACATATTTATGTTCCACCAGTTCAGGGAAGCCCCCCCAAAAATGACTTTTTCGGATCTGATCTCTCCCTGTCGAGTTGGCCCAGGGCATAACTCGCATTTGTTAGGAAAAATCCCTTATACCATCAATCGTGCAAATTGCAGATAGAGCTGAAATTCGTAAAAGAAAGACATATTCATATTCCACTGGGTCAGGGAAGCCCAAAGAACATGAGTTTCCTGGATCTGATCTGTCCCTGTGGAGTTGGCCAAGGGCATATCTCACATTTCTTAGGAAAAATCACTTATACCATCTATAGTGCAAATTGCAGATAGAGCTCAAATTCGAAAAAGAAAGACATATTCACGTTCTCCGGTTCAGGGAAGCCCAAAAAACATGAGTTTTATAGTTCGGATATGTCCCTGTGGAGTTGGCCCAGAGCATATCTCGCATATGTTAGGAAAAATCCCATATACCATGAAAAGTGGAAATTGGAGATAGAGCTCAAATTCGAAAAAGAAAGACATATTCACATTTCCTGGTTCAGGGAAGCCCAAAAAACATGGGTTTCCTGGATCTCATGTGTACCTGTGGAGTTGGCCCAGGGCATATCTCACATTTCTTAGGAAAAATCACGTATACCATCAATAGTGCAAATTGCAGATAGAGCTCAAATTCGAAAAAGAAAGACATATTCATATTCCCCTGGGTCAGGGAAACCCAAAAAACATGAGTTTTCAGCATCTGATCTGTCCCTGTGGATTTGGCCCAGAGCATATCTCGCATTTGTTAGGAAAAATTCCTTATACAATGAAAAGTGCAAATTGCAGATTGAACTCAAATTTGAAGAACAAACACATATTTATGTTCCCCCAGGTCTGGGAAGCCCTCCAAAGAGAGTTTTCTGGATCTGGTCTGTCCCTGTGGAGTTGGCCCAGGGCATATCTCGCATTTGTTAGGAAAAATCCCTTATACCATGAAAAGTGCAAATTGCAAATAGAGCTAAAATTCGAAAAACAAAGACATATTCATGTTCCCCCGGGTTAGGGAAACCCAAAAATACATGAGTTTCCTGGATCTGGTCTCTCCCTTTGGAGTTGGCCCAACTCATATCTCGCATTTGTTAGGAAAAATCCATTATAGCTTGAAAAGTGCACATAGGAGATAGAGCTCAAATTCGAAAAACAAACACATATTCATATTCCCCTGGGTCAGGGAAGCCCAAAAAACATGAATATTTAGGATCTGATCTGTCCCTTTGGAGATGGCCCGGGGTATAACTTTATTTTGTTAGGAAAAAATTCCCTTATATGATGTAATGTGAAAATTGGAGATAGAGCTCAAATTCAAAAAAAAAAACATATTCATATTCCCCTGGGTAAGGGAAACCCCAAGAAAATGAGTTTCCGGGATCTGACCTGTCTTTTTGGAGTTGGCCCAGGGCATATCTCGCATTTGTTAGGAAAAATCCCATATACTATGAAAAGTGCAAATTGCAGATAGAGCTCAAATTTGAAGAACAAAGACATATTTATGTTCCACCAGTTCAGGGAAGCCCCCCCAAAAATGACTTTTTCGGATCTCATCTCTCCCTGTCGAGTTGGCCCAGGGCATAACTCGCATTTGTTAGGAAAAATTCCTTATACAATGAAAAGTGCAAATTGCAGATTGAACTCAAATTTGAAGAACAAACACATATTTATGTTCCCCCAGGTCTGGGAAGCCCTCCAAAAAGAGTTTTCTGGATCTGGTCTGTCCCTGTGGAGTTGGCCCAGGGCATATCTCGCATTTGTTAGGAAAAATCCCTTATACCATGAAAAGTGCAAATTGCAAATAGAGCTAAAATTCGAAAAACAAAGACATATTCATGTTCCCCCGGGTTAGGGAAACCCAAAAATACATGAGTTTCCTGGATCTGGTCTCTCCCTTTGGAGTTGGCCCAACTCATATCTCGCATTTGTTAGGAAAAATCCATTATAGCTTGAAAAGTGCACATAGGAGATAGAGCTCAAATTCGAAAAACAAACACATATTCATATTCCCCTGGGTCAGGGAAGCCCAAAAACATGAATATTTAGGATCTGATCTGTCCCTTTGGAGATGGCCCGGGGTATAACTTTATTTTGTTAGGAAAAATTCCCTTATATGATGTAAAGTGAAAATTGGAGATAGAGCTCAAATTAAAAAAAAAACATATTCATATTCCCCTGGGTAAGGGAAACAACAAAAAAATGAGTTTCCGGGATCTGACCTGTCTTTTTGGAGTTGGCCCAGGGCATATCTCGCATTTGTTAGGAAAAATCACTTATTCCATCAATAGTGCAAATTGCTGATAGAGCTCAAATTCGAAAAAGAAAGACATATTCATATTCCCCTGAGTCAGGGAAACCCAAAAAACCCAGCATCTGATCTGTCCCTGTGGAGTTGGCCCAGAGCATATCTCGCATTTGTTAGGAAAAATTCCTTATACAATCAAAAGTGCAAATTGCAGATTGAACTCAAATTTGAAGAACAAACACATATTTATGTTCCCCCGGGTCTGTGAGGCCCTCCAAAAAGAGTTTTCTGGATCTGGTCTGTCCCTGTGGAAAAATACCATATACCATGAAAAGTGCAAATTACAGATAGAGCTCAAATTTGAAGAAGAAACACATATTTATGTTCCCCCAGGTCAGGGAAACCCTCCAAAAAAAGAGTTTTCTGGATCTGGTCTCTCCCTTTGGAGTTGGCCCAACTGATACCTCGCATTTGTTAGGAAAAATCCATTATACCATAAAAATAGGAGACAGAGATCAAATTCGAAAAACAAAGACAAATTCATGTTCCCCCGGATTAGGGAAACCCCAAAAAACATGAGTTTTTGGGATCTGATCTGTCCCTGTGGAGTTGGCCCTCGGCATATCTCGCATTTGTTTGGAAAAATCCCATGTACCATGAAAAGTGCAAATTCCCCCCGGTCAGGGAAGCCCAAAGAACATGAGTTTCCTGGATCTGATCTGTCCCTGTGGAGTTGGCCAAGGGCATATCTCACATTTCTTAGGAAAAATCACTTATACCATCAATAGTGCAAATTGCAGATAGAGCTCAAATTCGAAAAAGAAAGACATATTCACGTTCCCCGGTTCAGGGAAGCCCAAAAAACATGAGTTTTATAGTTCGGATATGTCCCTGTGGAGTTGGCCCAGAGCATATCTCGCATATGTTAGGAAAAATCCCATATACCATGAAAAGTGGAAATTGGAGATAGAGCTCAAATTCGAAAAAGAAAGACATATTCACATTTCCTGGTTCAGGGAAGCCCAAAAAACATGGGTTTCCTGGATCTGATGTGTACCTGTGGAGTTGGCCCAGGGCATATCTCACATTTCTTAGGAAAAATCACGTATACCATCAATAGTGCAAATTGCAGATAGAGCTCAAATTCGAAAAAGAAAGACATATTCATATTCCCCTGGGTCAGGGAAACCCAAAAAACATGAGTTTTCAGCATCTGATCTGTCCCTGTGGATTTGGCCCAGAGCATATCTCGCATTTGTTAGGAAAAATTCCTTATACAATGAAAAGTGCAAATTGCAGATTGAACTCAAATTTGAAGAACAAACACATATTTATGTTCCCCCAGGTCTGGGAAGCCCTCCAAAGAGAGTTTTCTGGATCTGGTCTGTCCCTGTGGAGTTGGCCCAGGGCATATCTCGCATTTGTTAGGAAAAATCCCTTATACCATGAAAAGTGCAAATTGCAAATAGAGCTAAAATTCGAAAAACAAAGACATATTCATGTTCCCCCGGGTTAGGGAAACCCCAAAATACATGAGTTTCCTGGATCTGGTCTCTCCCTTTGGAGTTGGCCCAACTCATATCTCGCATTTGTTAGGAAAAATCCATTATAGCTTGAAAAGTGCACATAGGAGATAGAGCTCAAATTCGAAAAACAAACACATATTCATATTCCCCTGGGTCAGGGAAGCCCAAAAAACATGAATATTTAGGATCTGATCTGTCCCTTTGGAGATGGCCCGGGGTATAACTTTATTTTGTTAGGAAAAAATTCCCTTATATGATGTAAAGTGAAAATTGGAGATAGAGCTCAAATTCAAAAAAAAAAACATATTCATATTCCCCTGGGTAAGGGAAACCCCAAGAAAATGAGTTTCCGGGATCTGACCTGTCTTTTTGGAGTTGGCCCAGGGCATATCTCGCATTTGTTAGGAAAAATCACTTATTCCATCAATAGTGCAAATTGCTGATAGAGCTCAAATTCGAAAAAGAAAGACATATTCATATTCCCCTGGGTCAAGGAAACCCAAAAAACCCAGCATCTGATCTGTCCCTGTGGAGTTGGCCCAGAGCATATCTCGCATTTGTTAGGAAAAATTCCTTATACAATCAAAAGTGCAAATTGGAGATTGAACTCAAATTTAAAGAACAAACACATATTTATGTTCCCCCGGGTCTGGGAAGCCCTCCAAAAAGAGTTTTCTGGATCTGGTCTGTCCCTGTGGAAAAATCCCATATACCATGAAAAGTGCAAATTACAGATAGAGCTCAAATTTGAAGAAGAAACAGGGATCTGATCTGTCCCTGTGGAGTTGGCCCTCGGCATATCTCGCATTTGTTTGGAAAAATCCCATGTACCATGAAAAGTGCAAATTCCCCCGGGTCAGGGAAGCCCAAAGAACAGGGATCTGATCTGTCCCTGTGGAGTTGGCCAAGGGCATATCTCACATTTCTTAGGAAAAATCACGTATACCATCAATAGTGCAAATTGCAGATAGAGCTCAAATTCGAAAAAGAAAGACATATTCACATTCCCCCGGGTTAGGGAAACCCAAAAATACATGAGTTTCCTGGATCTGGTCTCTCCCTTTGGAGTTGGCCCAGGGCATATCTCACATTTCTTAGGAAAAATCCCTTGTACCATCAATAGTGCAAATTGCAGATAGAGGTCAAATTTGAAAAACAAAGACATATTCATGTGCCCCCTGGTCAGGGAAACCAAAAAAACATGAGTTTCTGGGATCTGATCTGTCCCTGTGGAGTTGGCACAGGGCATAACTCACATTTGTTAGGAAAAATCCATGAAAAGTGGAAATTGGAGATAGAGCTCAAATTCGAAAAAGAAAGACATATTCACGTTCCCCGGTTCAGGGAAGCCCAAAAAAACATGAGTTTTCTGGTTCGGATATGTCCCTGTGGAGTTGGCCCAGAGCATATCTCGCATATCTTAGGAAAAATCCTATATACCATGAAAAGTGGAAATTGGAGATAGAGCTCAAATTCGAAAAACAAAGACATATTCATGTTCCCCCGGGTCACGGAAACCCAAAAAAACATGAGTTTTTGGGACCTGATCTTTCCCTGTGCAGTTGGCGCATGGCATATCTTGCATTTGTTAGGAAAAATCCCATATACCATGAAAAGTGAAAATTGAAAATAGAGCTCAAATTCGAAAAACAAGCACATATTCATGTTCCAATAGGTCAGGGAAGCCCAAAAAAGTTGAGTTTTTGGAATCTGATCTGTCTTTTTGGACTTGGCCCCGGGCATATCTCGCATTTGTTAGGAAAAATCCCTTATACCATCAATATTGCAAATTGCAGATAGAGGTCAAATTCGTAAAAGAAAGACATATTCACGTTCCCCGGTTCAGGGAAAAACTGCAAAAAAAGTGTTTCCTGGATCTGGTCTCTCCCTTTGGAGTTGGCCCAGCTCATATCTCGCATTTGTTAGGAAAAATCCATTATACCATAAAAATAGGAGACAGAGTTGAAATTCGAAAAACAAAGACAAATTCATGTTCCCCCGGGTCAGGGAAACCCAAAAAAACATGAGTTTCCTGGATCTGATCTGTCCCTGTGGAGTTGGCCCAGAGCATATCTCGCATATGTTAGGAACAATCCTATATACCATGAAAAGTGGAAATTGGAGATAGAGCTCAAATTCGAAAAAGAAAGACATATTCACATTCCCCGGTTCAGGGAAGCCCAAAAAACTTGTGTTTCCTGGATCTGATCTTTCCCTTTGGAGTTGGCCCAGGGCATAACTTGCATATGTTAGGAAAAATCCCATATACCATGAAAAGTGCAAATTACAGATAGAGCTCAAATTTGAAGAAGAAACACATATATATGTTCCCGCAGGTCACGGAACCCCTCCAAAATAGAGTTTTCTGGATCTGGTCTCTCCCTTTGGAGTTGGCCCAACTCATATCTCGCATTTGTTAGGAAAAATCCATTATACCTTGAAAAGTGCACATAGGAGATAGAGCTCAAATTCGAAAAACAAACACATATTCATATTCCCCTACGTCAGGGAAGCCCAAAAAACATGAATATTTAGGATCTGATGTGTCCCTTTCGACTTGGCCCAGGGTATAACTCGCATTTGTTAGGAAAAATCCATTATACCATCAATATTGAAAATTGCAGATAGAGGTCAAATTCGAAAAACAAAGACATATTCATGTTCGGGACCTGATCTTTCCCTGTGCAGTTGGCGCATGGCATATCTTTGTTAGGAAAAATCCCATATTTGATGAAAAGTGAAAATTGGAGATAGAGCTCAAATTTAAAAAAAAAGACATATTCCTATTCCCCTGGGTCAGGGAAGCCCAAAAAACATGAGTTTCCTGGATCTTATCTGTCCCTGTGGAGTTGGCCAAGGGCATATCTCACATTTCTTAGGAAAAATCACTTATACCATCAATAGTGCAAATTGCAGATAGAGCTCAAATTCGAAAAAGAAAGACATATTCACGTTCCCCGTTTCAGGGAAGCCCAAAAAATCATGAGTTTTCTGGTTCGGATATGTCCCTTTGGAGTTGGCCCAGAGCATATCTCGCATATGTTAGGAACAAACCTATATACCATGAAAAGTGGAAATTGCAGATAGAGCTCAAATTCGAAAAAGAAACACATATTTATGTTCCCGCAGGTCACGGAACCCCTCCAAAATAGAGTTTTCTGGATCTGGTCTCTCCCTTTGGAGTTGGCCCAACTCATATCTCGCATTTGTTAGGAAAAATCCATTATACCTTGAAAAGTGCACATAGGAGATAGAACTCAAATTCGAAAAACAAACACATATTCATATTCCCCTGGGTCAGGGAAGCCCAAAAAACATGAATATTTAGGATCTGATGTGTCCCTTTCGACTGGGCCCAGGGTATAACTCGCATTTGTTAGGAAAAATCCATTATACCATCAATATTGAAAATTGCAGATTGAGGTCAAATTCGAAAAACAAAGACATATTCATGTTCGGGACATGATCTTTCCCTGTGCAGTTGGCGCATGGCATATCTTTGTTAGGAAAAATCCCATATTTGATGAAAAGTGAAAATTGGAGATAGAGCTCAAATTAAAAAAAAAAGACATATTCCTATTCCCCTGGGTCAGGGAAGCCCAAAAAACATGAGTTTCCTGGATCTTATCTGTCCCTGTGGAGTTGGCCAAGGGCATATCTCACATTTCTTAGGAAAAATCATTTATACCATCAATTGTGCAAATTGCAGATAGAGCTCAAATTCGAAAAAGAAAGACATATTCATATTCCCCTGGGTCAGGGAAACCCAAAAAACATGAGTTTTCGGCATCTGATCTATCCCTGTGGTGTTGGCCTAGAGCATATCTCGCATTTGTTAGGAAAAATCCCTTGTACCAACAATATTGAAAATTGCAGATAGAGGTCAAATTAGAAAAACAAAGACATATTCATGTGCCCCCTGGTCAGGGAAACGAAAAAAAGGTGAGTTTCTGGGATCTGATCTGTCCCACAACTCACATTTGTTAGGAAATGTGCAACTCACATTTGTTAGGAAAAATCCATGAAAAGTGGAAATTGGAGATAGAGCTCAAATTCGAAAAACAAAGACATATTCATGTTCCCCTGGGTCAAGGAAGCCAGAAAAACTTGAGTTTTTGGGATCTGATCTTTCCCTTTGGAGTGGGCCCAGGGCATAACTCGCATTTCTTAGGAAAAATCACTTATACCATCAATAGTGCAAATTGCAGATAGAGCTCAAATTCGAAAAAGAAAGACATATTCACATTCCCCGGTTCAGGGAAGCCCAAAAAACAAAAACCAAAAAAACCATGAGTTTCTGGGATCTGATCTTTCCCTGTGGAGTTGGCACAGGGCATAACTCGCATTTCTTAGGAAAAATCACTTATACCATCAATCGTGCAAATTGCAGATAGAGCTCAAATTCAAAAAAGAAAGACATATTCATATTCCCCCAAGTCAGGGAAACCAAAAAAAAACATTAGTTTCCTTGATCTGAAATGTCCCTGTGGAGTTGGCCCAGGGCATATCTCACATTTCTTAGGAAAAATCCCTTATACCATAAAAAAAGAAAGACATATTCTTGTTCGGGAACTGATCTTTCCCTGTGCAGTTGGCGCATGGCATATCTTGCATTTGTTAGGAAAAATCCCATATACCATGAAAAGTGCAAATTACAGATAGAGCTCAAATTTGAAGAAGAAACACATATTTATGTTCCCGCAGGTCACGGAACCCCTCCAAAATAGAGTTTTCTTGATCTGGTCTCTCCCTTTGGAGTTGGCCCAACTCATATCTCGCATTTGTTAGGAAAAATCCATTATACCTTGAAAAGTGCACATAGGAGATAGAGCTCAAATTCGAAAAACAAACACATATTCATATTCCCCTACATCAGGGAAGCCCAAAAAACATGAATATTTAGGATCTGATGTGTCCCTTTCGACTTGGCCCAGGGTATAACACGCATTTGTTAGGAAAAATCCATTATACCATCAATATTGAAAATTGCAGATAGAGGTCAAATTCGAAAAACAAAGACATATTCATGTTCGGGACCTGATCTTTCCTTGTGCAGTTGGCGCATGGCATATCTTTGTTAGGAAAAATCCCATATTTGATGAAAAGTGAAAATTGGAGATAGAGCTCAAATTTAAAAAAAAGACATATTCCTATTCCCCTGGGTCAGGGAAGCCCAAAAAACATGAGTTTCCTGGATCTTATCTGTCCCTGTGGAGTTGGCAAAGGGCATATCTCACATTTCTTAGGAAAAATCACTTATACCATCAATAGTGCAAATTGCAGATAGAGCTCAAATTCGAAAAAGAAAGAGATATTCATATTCCCCTGGGTCAGGGAAACCCAAAAAACATGAGTTTTCGGCATCTGATCTATCCCTGTGGAATTGGCCTAGAGCATACCTCGCATTTGTTAGGAAAAATCCCTTGTACCAACAATATTGAAAATTGCAGATAGAGGTCAAATTTGAAAAACAAAGACATATTCATGTGCCCCCTGGTCAGGGAAACGAAAAAAAAATGTGAGTTTCTGGGATCTGATCTGTCCCACAGGGTGTAACTCACATTTGTTAGGAAAAATCCATGAAAAGTGGAAATTGCAGATAGAGCTCAAATTCGAAAAACAAGCACATATTCATGTTCCCCTGGGTCAAGGAAGCCAGAAAAACTTGAGTTTTTGGGATCTGATCTTTCCCTTTGGAGTGGGCCCAGGGCATAACTCGCATTTCCTAGGAAAAATCACTTATACCATCAATAGTGCAAATTGCAGATAGAGCTCAAATTCGAAAAAGAAAGACATATTCACGTTCCCCGGTTCAGGGAAGCCCAAAAAACAAAAACCAAAAAAACCATGAGTTTCTGGGATCTGATCTTTCCCTGTGGAGTTGGCACAGGGCATAACTCACATTTGTTAGGAAAAATCCATGAAAAGTGGAAATTGGAGATAGAGCTCAAATTCGAAAAAGAAAGACATATTCACATTCCCCGGGTCAGGGAAGCCCAAAAAACATGAGTTTCCTGGATCTGATCTGTCCCTGTGGAGTTGGCCCAGGGCATATCTCACATTTCTTAGGAAAAATCACTTATACCATCAATAGTGCAAATTGCAGATAGTGGTCAAATTCGAAAAACAAAGACATATTCATGTTCCCCCGGGTCTCGGAAACCCAAAAAAACATGAGTTTTTGGGACCTGATCTTTCCCTTTGGAGTTGGCCCAGGGCATAACTTGCATATGTTAGGAAAAATCCCATATACCATGAAAAGTGCAAATTACAGATAGAGCTCAAATTTGAAGAAGAAACACATATTTATGTTCCCGCAGGTCACGGAAACCCTCCAAAATAGAGTTTTCTGGATCTGGTCTGTCCCTTTGGAGTTGGCCCAACTCATATCTCGCATTTGTTAGGAAAAATCCATTATACCTTGAAAAGTGCACATAGGAGATAGAGTTCAAATTTGAAAAACAAACACATATTCATATTCCCCTGGGTCAGGGAAGCCCAAAAAACATGAATATTTAGGATCTGATCTGTCCCTTTGGAGATGGCCCGGGGTATAACTTTATTTTGTTAGGAAAAATTCCCTTATATGATGTAAAGTGAAAATTGGAGATAGAGTTCAAATTAAAAAAAAAGACATATTCATATTCCACTGGGTAAGGGAAACCCAAAAAAAATGAGTTTCCTGGATCTGATCTGTCTTTTTGGAGTTGGCCCAGGGCATATCTCACATTTCTTAGGAAAAATCACGTATACCATCAATAGTGCAAATTGCTGATAGAGCTCAAATTCGAAAAAGAAAGACATATTCATATTCCCCTGGGTCAGGGAAACCCAAAAAACCCAGCATCTGATCTGTCCCTATGGAGTTGTCCAAGAACATATGTCGCATTTGTTAGGAAAAATTCCTTATACAATCAAAAGTGCAAATTGCAGATTGAACTCAAATTCGAAAAACAAAGACATATTTATGTTCCCCCCGGTTAGGGAAACCCAAAAATACATGAGTTTTCTGGATCTTATCTGTCCCTGTGCAGTTGGCCCAGGACATATCTCGCATTTGTTTGGAAAACTCCATTATACCATGAAAAGTGAACATAGTTAGTTAGTTCAAATTCGAAATTCGAAAAACAAACACATATTCATATTCCCCTACGTCAGGGAAGCCCAAAAAACATGAATATTTAGGATCTGATCTGTCCCTTTCGACTTTGCCCAGGGTATAACTCGCATTTGTTAGGAAAAAGCCATTATACCATAAAAATAGGAGACAGAGTTGAAATTCGAAAAACAAAGACAAATTCATGTTCCCCCGGGTCAGGGAAACCCAAAAAAACATGAGTTTCCTGGATCTTATCTGTCCCTGTGGAGTTGGCCAAGGGCATATCTCACATTTCTTAGGAAAAATCACTTATACCATCAATAGTGCAAATTGCAGATAGAGCTCAAATTCGAAAAAGAAAGACATATTCATATTCCCCTGGGTCAGGGAAGCCCAAACAAACATGAATATTTAGGATCTGATCTGTCCCTTTGGAGTTGGCCCAGGGTATAACTCGCATTTGTTAGGAAAAATCCCATATACCAGGAAAAGTGCACATAAGAGATAGAGCTCAAATTCAAAAAACAAAGACATATTCATATTCCCCCGTTTCAGGGAAGCCCAAAAAAACATGAATTCTCCAGATCTGATCTGTCCCTGTGGAGTTAGCTGAGGGCATGTCTCGCATTTGTTAGGAAAAAACATGAGTTTTCGGGACCTGATCTGTACCAAATAGAGCTCAAACTTGAAGAACAAACACATATTCAAAAAACAGAGATATATTCATGTTCCGTCGGGTCAGGGAAACCCAAAAACACATGAGTTTTCTGGATCTTATCTGTCCCTGTGCAGTTGGCCCATGGCATATCTCGCATTTGTTAGGAAAAATCCCATATACTATGAAAAGTGCAAATTGCAGATAGAGCTCAAATTTGAAGAACAAAGACATATTTATGTTCCACCAGTTCAGGGAAGCCCCCCAAAAAATGACTTTTTCTGATCTGATCTCTCCCTGTCGAGTTGGCCCAGGGCATAACTCGCATTTGTTAGGAAAAATCCCTTATACCATCAATCGTGCAAATTGCAGATAGAGCTCAAATTCGAAAAAGAAAGACATATTCATATTCCCCTGGGTCAGGGAAACCCAAAAAACATGAGTTTTCAGCATCTGATCTGTCCGTGTGGAGTTGGCCCAGGGCATATCTCACATTTCTTAGGAAAAATCCCTTGTACCATCAATAGTGCAAATTGCAGATAGAGGTCAAATTTGAAAAACAAAGACATATTCATGTGCCCCCTGGTCAGGGAAACAAAAAAAAACATGGGTTTCTGGGATCTGATCTGTGCCTGTGGAGTTGGCACAGGGCATAACTCACATTTGTTAGGAAAAATCCATGAAAAGTGGAAATTGGAGATAGAGCTCAAATTCGAAAAAGAAAGACATATTCACGTTCCCCTGTTCAGGGAAGCCCAAAAAAACATGAGTTTTCTGGTTCGGATATGTCCCTGTGGAGTTGGCCCAGAGCATATCTCGCATATGTTAGGAACAATCCTATATACCATGAAAAGTGGAAATTGGAGATAGAGCTCAAATTCGAAAAAGAAAGACATATTCACATTCCCCGGTTCAGGGAAGCCCAAAAAACATGGGTTTCCTGGATCTGATGTGTCCCTGTGGAGTTGGCCCAGGGCATATCTCACATTTCTTAGGAAAAATCGCGTATACCATCAATAGTGCAAATTGCAGATAGAGCTCAAATTCGAAAAAGAAAGACATATTCATATTCCCCTGGGTCAGGGAAACCCAAAAAACATGAGTTTTCAGCATCTGATCTGTCCCTGTGGAGTTGCCCAAGAGCATATCTCGCAATTGTTAGGAAAAATTCCTTATACAATGAAAAGTGCAAATTGCAGATTGAACTCAAATTTGAAGAACAAACACATATTTATGTTCCCCCAGGTCTGGGAAGCCCTCCAAAAAGAGTTTAATGGATCTGGTCTTTCCCTGTGGAGTTGGCCCAGGGCATATCTCGCATTTCTTAGGAAAAATCCCTTATACCATGAAAAGTGCAAATTGCAAATTGTGCTAAAATTCGAAAAAAAAGACATATTCATGTTCCCCCTGGTTAGGGAAACCCAAAAATACATGAGTTTCCTGGATCTGGTCTCTCCCTTTGGAGTTGGCCCAGGGCATATCTCACATTTCTTAGGAAAAATCCCTTGTACCATCAATAGTGCAAATTGCAGATAGAGGTCAAATTTGAAAAACAAAGACATATTCATGTGCACCCTGGTCAGGGAAACAAAAAAAAAACATGGGTTTCTGGGATCTGATCTGTCCCTGTGGAGTTGGCCAAGGGCATATCTCACATTTCTTAGGAAAAATCACTTATACCATCAATAGTGCAAATTGCAGATAGAGCTCAAATTCGAAAAAGAAAGACATATTCATATTCCCCTGGGTCAGCGAAGCCCAAACAAACATGAATATTTAGGATCTGATCTGTCCCTTTGGAGTTGGCCCAGGGTATAACTCGCATTTGTTAGGAAAAATCCCATATACCAGGAAAAGTGCACATAAGAGATAGAGCTCAAATTCAAAAAACAAAGACATATTCATATTCCCCCGGTTCAGGGAAGCCCAAAAAAACATGAATTCTCCAGATCTGATCTGTCCCTGTGGAGTTAGCTGAGGGCATGTCTCGCATTTGTTAGGAAAAAACATGAGTTTTCGGGACCTGATCTGTACCAAATAGAGCTCAAACTTGAAGAACAAACACATATTCAAAAAACAGAGATATATTCATGTTCCGTCGGCTCAGGGAAACCCAAAAACACATGAGTTTTCTGGATCTTATCTGTCCCTGTGCAGTTGGCCCATGGCATATCTCGCATTTGTTAGGAAAAATCCCATATACTATGAAAAGTGCAAATTGCAGATAGAGCTCAAATTTGAAGAACAAAGACATATTTATGTTCCACCAGTTCAGGGAAGCCCCCCAAAAAATGACTTTTTCTGATCTGATCTCTCCCTGTCGAGTTGGCCCAGGGCATAACTCGCATTTGTTAGGAAAAATCCCTTATACCATCAATCGTGCAAATTGCAGATAGAGCTCAAATTCGAAAAAGAAAGACATATTCATATTCCCCTGGGTCAGGGAAACCCAAAAAACATGAGTTTTCAGCATCTGATCTGTCCGTGTGGAGTTGGCCCAGGGCATATCTCACATTTCTTAGGAAAAATCCCTTGTACCATCAATAGTGCAAATTGCAGATAGAGGTCAAATTTGAAAAACAAAGACATATTCATGTGCCCCCTGGTCAGGGAAACAAAAAAAAACATGGGTTTCTGGGATCTGATCTGTCCCTGTGGAGTTGGCACAGGGCATAACTCACATTTGTTAGGAAAAATCCATGAAAAGTGGAAATTGGAGATAGAGCTCAAATTCGAAAAAGAAAGACATATTCACGTTCCCCTGTTCAGGGAAGCCCAAAAAAACATGAGTTTTCTGGTTCGGATATGTCCCTGTGGAGTTGGCCCAGAGCATATCTCGCATATGTTAGGAACAATCCTATATACCATGAAAAGTGGAAATTGGAGATAGAGCTCAAATTCGAAAAAGAAAGACATATTCACATTCCCCGGTTCAGGGAAGCCCAAAAAACATGGGTTTCCTGGATCTGATGTGTCCCTGTGGAGTTGGCCCAGGGCATATCTCACATTTCTTAGGAAAAATCGCGTATACCATCAATAGTGCAAATTGCAGATAGAGCTCAAATTCGAAAAAGAAAGACATATTCATATTCCCCTGGGTCAGGGAAACCCAAAAAACATGAGTTTTCAGCATCTGATCTGTCCCTGTGGAGTTGCCCAAGAGCATATCTCGCAATTGTTAGGAAAAATTCCTTATACAATGAAAAGTGCAAATTGCAGATTGAACTCAAATTTGAAGAACAAACACATATTTATGTTCCCCCAGGTCTGGGAAGCCCTCCAAAAAGAGTTTTCTGGATCTGGTCTTTCCCTGTGGAGTTGGCCCAGGGCATATCTCGCATTTCTTAGGAAAAATTCCTTATACCATGAAAAGTGCAAATTGCAAATTGTGCTAAAATTCGAAAAAAAAGACATATTCATGTTCCCCCGGGTTAGGGAAACCCAAAAATACATGAGTTTCCTGGATCTGGTCTCTCCCTTTGGAGTTGGCCCAGGGCATATCTCACATTTCTTAGGAAAAATCCCTTGTACCATCAATAGTGCAAATTGCAGATAGAGGTCAAATTTGAAAAACAAAGACATATTCATGTGCACCCTGGTCAGGGAAACAAAAAAAAAACATGGGTTTCTGGGATCTGATCTGTCCCTGTGGAGTTGGCCAAGGGCATATCTCACATTTCTTAGGAAAAATCACTTATACCATCAATAGTGCAAATTGCAGATAGAGCTCAAATTCGAAAAAGAAAGACATATTCATATTCCCCTGGGTCAGCGAAGCCCAAACAAACATGAATATTTAGGATCTGATCTGTCCCTTTGGAGTTGGCCCAGGGTATAACTCGCATTTGTTAGGAAAAATCCCATATACCAGGAAAAGTGCACATAAGAGATAGAGCTCAAATTCAAAAAACAAAGACATATTCATATTCCCCCGGTTCAGGGAAGCCCAAAAAAACATGAATTCTCCAGATCTGATCTGTCCCTGTGGAGTTAGCTGAGGGCATGTCTCGCATTTGTTAGGAAAAAACATGAGTTTTCGGGACCTGATCTGTACCAAATAGAGCTCAAACTTGAAGAACAAACACATATTCAAAAAACAGAGATATATTCATGTTCCGTCGGGTCAGGGAAACCCAAAAACACATGAGTTTTCTGGATCTTATCTGTCCCTGTGCAGTTGGCCCATGGCATATCTCGCATTTGTTAGGAAAAATCCCATATACTATGAAAAGTGCAAATTGCAGATAGAGCTCAAATTTGAAGAACAAAGACATATTTATGTTCCACCAGTTCAGGGAAGCCCCCCCAAAAATGACTTTTTCGGATCTGATCTCTCCCTGTCGAGTTGGCCCAGGGCATAACTCGCATTTGTTAGGAAAAATTCCTTATACAATGAAAAGTGCAAATTGCAGATTGAACTCAAATTTGAAGAACAAACACATATTTATGTTCCCCCAGGTCTGGGAAGCCCTCCAAAAAGAGTTTTCTGGATCTGGTCTTTCCCTGTGGAGTTGGCCCAGGGCATATCTCGCATATGTTAGGAAAAATCCCTTATACCATGAAAAGTGCAAATTGCAAATAGAGCTAAAATTTGAAAAACAAAGACATATTCATGTTCCCCCGGGTTAGGGAAACCCAAAAACACATTAGTTTCCTGGATCTGTTCTCTCCCTTTGGAGTTGGCCCAGGGCATATCTCACATTTCTCAGGAAAAATCCCTTGTACCATCAATAGTGCAAATTGCAGATAGAGGTCAAATTTGAAAAACAAAGACATATTCATGTGCACCCTGGTCAGGGAAACAAAAAAAAAACATGGGTTTCTGGGATCTGATCTGTCCCTGTGGAGTTGGCCAAGGGCATATCTCACATTTGTTTGGAAAACTCCATTATACCATGAAAAGTGAACATAGTTAGTTAGTTCAAATTCGAAATTCGAAAAACAAACACATATTCATATTCCCCTACGTCAGGGAAGCCCAAAAAACATGAATATTTAGGATCTGATCTGTCCCTTTCGACTTTGCCAAGGGTATAACTCGCATTTGTTAGGAAAAAGCCATTATACCATAAAAATAGGAGACAGAGTTGAAATTCGAAAAACAAAGACAAATTCATGTTCCCCCGGGTCAGGGAAACCCAAAAAAACATGAGTTTCCTGGATCTTATCTGTCCCTGTGGAGTTGGCCAAGGGCATATCTCACATTTCTTAGGAAAAATCCCTTGTACCATCAATAGTGCAAATTGCAGATAGAGGTCAAATTTGAAAAACAAAGACATATTCATGTGCCCCCTGGTCAGGGAAACAAAAAAAAAACATGGGTTTCTGGAATCTGATCTGTCCCTGTGGAGTTGGCACAGGGCATAACTCACATTTGTTAGGAAAAATCCATGAAAAGTGGAAATTGGAGATAGAGCTCAAATTCGAAAAACAAGCACATATTCATGTTCCCCTGGGTCAAGGAAGCCAGAAAAACTTGAGTTTTTGGGATCTGATCTTTCCTTTTGGAGTGGGCCCAGGGCATAACTCGCATTTCTTAGGAAAAATCACTTATACCATCAATAGTGCAAATTGCAGATAGAGCTCAAATTCGAAAAAGAAAGACATATTCACGTTCCCCGGTTCAGGGAAGCCCAAAAAACAAAAACCAAAAAAACCATGAGTTTTTGGGATCTGATCTTTCCCTGTGGAGTTGGCACAGGGCATAACTCACATTTGTTAGGAAAAATCCATGAAAAGTGGAAATTGGAGATAGAGCTCAAATTCGAAAAAGAAAGACATATTCACATTCCCCGGTTCAGGGAAGCCCAGAAAACATGAGTTTCCTGGATCTGATCTGTCCCTGTGGAGTTGGCCCAGGGCATATCTCACATTTCTTAGGAAAAATCACTTATACCATCAATAGTGCAAATTGCAGATAGAGCTCAAATTCGAAAAAGAAAGACATATTCACGTTCCCCGGTTCAGGGAAGCCCAAAAAACAAAAACCAAAAAAAACATGAGTTTCTGGGATCTGATCTTTCCCTGTGGAGTTGGCACAGGGCATAACTCACATTTGTTAGGAAAAATCCATGAAAAGTGGAAATTGGAGATAGAGCTCAAATTCGAAAAAGAAAGACATATTCACATTCCCCGGTTCAGGGAAGCCCAGAAAACATGAGTTTCCTGGATCTGATCTGTCCCTGTGGAGTTGGCCCAGGGCATATCTCACATTTCTTAGGAAAAATCACTTATACCATCAATAGTGCAAATTGCAGATAGTGGTCAAATTCGAAAAACAAAGGCATATTCATGTTCCCCCGCGTCTCGGAAACCCAAAAAAACATGAGTTTTTGGGACCTGATCTTTCCCTTTGGAGTTGGCCCAGGGCATAACTTGCATATGTTAGGAAAAATCCCATATACCATGAAAAGTGCAAATTACAGATAGAGCTCAAATTTGAAGAAGAAACACATATTTATGTTCCCGCAGGTCACGGAAACCCTCCAAAATAGAGTTTTCTGGATCTGGTCTGTCCCTTTGGAGTTGGCCCAACTCATATCTCGCATTTGTTAGGAAAAATCCATTATACCTTGAAAAGTGCACATAGGAGATAGAGCTCAAATTTGAAAAACAAACACATATTCATATTCCCCTGGGTCAGGGAAGCCCAAAAAACATGAATATTTAGGATCTGATCTGTCCCTTTGGAGATGGCCCGGGGTATAACTTTATTTTGTTAGGAAAAATTCCCTTATATGATGTAAAGTGAAAATTGGAGATAGAGTTCAAATTAAAAAAAAGACATATTCATATTCCACTGGGTAAGGGAAACCCAAAAAAAATGAGTTTCCTGGATCTGATCTGTCTTTTTGGAGTTGGCCCAGGGCATATCTCACATTTCTTAGGAAAAATCACGTATACCATCAATAGTGCAAATTGCTGATAGAGCTCAAATTCGAAAAAGAAAGACATATTCATATTCCCCTGGGTCAGGGAAACCCAAAAAACCCAGCATCTGATCTGTCCCTGTGGAGTTGTCCAAGAACATATGTCGCATTTGTTAGGAAAAATTCCTTATACAATCAAAAGTGCAAATTGCAGATTGAACTCAAATTCGAAAAACAAAGACATATTCATGTTCCCCCCGGTTAGGGAAACCCAAAAATACATGAGTTTTCTGGATCTTATCTGTCCCTGTGCAGTTGGCCCAGGACATATCTCGCATTTGTTTGGAAAACTCCTTTATACCATGAAAAGTGAACATAGTTAGTTAGTTCAAATTCGAAATTCGAAAAACAAACACATATTCATATTCCCCTACGTCAGGGAAGCCCAAAAAACATGAATATTTAGGATCTGATCTGTCCCTTTCGACTTTGCCCAGGGTATAACTCGCATTTGTTAGGAAAAAGCCATTATACCATAAAAATAGGAGACAGAGTTGAAATTCGAAAAACAAAGACAAATTCATGTTCCCCCGGGTCAGGGAAACCCAAAAAAACATGAGTTTCCTGGATCTTATCTGTCCCTGTGGAGTTGGCCAAGGGCATATCTCACATTTCTTAGGAAAAATCACTTATACCATCAATAGTGCAAATTGCAGATAGTGGTCAAATTCGAAAAACAAAGGCATATTCATGTTCCCCCGCGTCTCGGAAACCCAAAAAAACATGAGTTTTTGGGACCTGATCTTTCCCTTTGGAGTTGGCCCAGGGCATAACTTGCATATGTTAGGAAAAATCCCATATACCATGAAAAGTGCAAATTACAGATAGAGCTCAAATTTGAAGAAGAAACACATATTTATGTTCCCGCAGGTCACGGAAACCCTCCAAAATAGAGTTTTCTGGATCTGGTCTGTCCCTTTGGAGTTGGCCCAACTCATATCTCGCATTTGTTAGGAAAAATCCATTATACCTTGAAAAGTGCACATAGGAGATAGAGCTCAAATTTGAAAAACAAACACATATTCATATTCCCCTGGGTCAGGGAAGCCCAAAAAACATGAATATTTAGGATCTGATCTGTCCCTTTGGAGATGGCCCGGGGTATAACTTTATTTTGTTAGGAAAAATTCCCTTATATGATGTAAAGTGAAAATTGGAGATAGAGTTCAAATTAAAAAAAAGACATATTCATATTCCACTGGGTAAGGGAAACCCAAAAAAAAATGAGTTTCCTGGATCTGATCTGTCTTTTTGGAGTTGGCCCAGGGCATATCTCACATTTCTTAGGAAAAATCACGTATACCATCAATAGTGCAAATTGCTGATAGAGCTCAAATTCGAAAAAGAAAGACATATTCATATTCCCCTGGGTCAGGGAAACCCAAAAAACCCAGCATCTGATCTGTCCCTGTGGAGTTGTCCAAGAACATATGTCGCATTTGTTAGGAAAAATTCCTTATACAATCAAAAGTGCAAATTGCAGATTGAACTCAAATTCGAAAAACAAAGACATATTCATGTTCCCCCCGGTTAGGGAAACCCAAAAATACATGAGTTTTCTGGATCTTATCTGTCCCTGTGCAGTTGGCCCAGGACATATCTCGCATTTGTTTGGAAAACTCCTTTATACCATGAAAAGTGAACATAGTTAGTTAGTTCAAATTCGAAATTCGAAAAACAAACACATATTCATATTCCCCTACGTCAGGGAAGCCCAAAAAACATGAATATTTAGGATCTGATCTGTCCCTTTCGACTTTGCCCAGGGTATAACTCGCATTTGTTAGGAAAAAGCCATTATACCATAAAAATAGGAGACAGAGTTGAAATTCGAAAAACAAAGACAAATTCATGTTCCCCCGGGTCAGGGAAACCCAAAAAAACATGAGTTTCCTGGATCTTATCTGTCCCTGTGGAGTTGGCCAAGGGCATATCTCACATTTCTTAGGAAAAATCACTTATACCATCAATAGTGCAAATTGCAGATAGAGCTCAAATTCGAAAAAGAAAGACATATTCATATTCCCCTGGGTCAGGGAAGCCCAAACAAACATGAATATTTAGGATCTGATCTGTCCCTTTGGAGTTGGCCCAGGGTATAACTCGCATTTGTTAGGAAAAATCCCATATACCAGGAAAAGTGCACATAAGAGATAGAGCTCAAATTCAAAAAACAAAGACATATTCATATTCCCCCGGTTCAGGGAAGCCCAAAAAAACATGAATTCTCCAGATCTGATCTGTCCCTGTGGAGTTAGCTGAGGGCATGTCTCGCATTTGTTAGGAAAAAACATGAGTTTTCGGGACCTGATCTGTACCAAATAGAGCTCAAACTTGAAGAACAAACACATATTCAAAAAACAGAGATATATTCATGTTCCGTCGGGTCAGGGAAACCCAAAAACACATGAGTTTTCTGGATCTTATCTGTCCCTGTGCAGTTGGCCCATGGCATATCTCGCATTTGTTAGGAAAAATCCCATATACTATGAAAAGTGCAAATTGCAGATAGAGCTCAAATTTGAAGAACAAAGACATATTTATGTTCCACCAGTTCAGGGAAGCCCCCCCAAAAATGACTTTTTCGGATCTGATCTCTCCCTGTCGAGTTGGCCCAGGGCATAACTCGCATTTGTTAGGAAAAATTCCTTATACAATGAAAAGTGCAAATTGCAGATTGAACTCAAATTTGAAGAACAAACACATATTTTTGTTCCCCAAGGTCTGGGAAGCCCTCCAAAAAGAGTTTTCTGGATCTGGTCTTTCCCTGTGGAGTTGGCCCAGGGCATATCTCGCATTTGTTAGGAAAAATCCCTTATACCATGAAAAGTGCAAATTGCAAATAGAGCTAAAATTCGAAAAACAAAGACATATCCATGTTCCCCCGGGTTAGGGAAACCCAAAAATACATGAGTTTCCTGGATCTGGTCTCTCCCTGTGGAGTTGGCCCAGGGCATATCTCACATTTCTTAGGAAAAATCCCTTGTACCATCAATAGTGCAAATTGCAGATAGAGGTCAAATTTGAAAAACAAAGACATATTCATGTGCCCCCTGGTCAGGGAAACAAAAAAAACATGGGTTTCTGGGATCTGATCTGTCCCTGTGGAGTTGGCACAGGGCATAACTCACATTTGTTAGGAAAAATCCATGAAAAGTGGAAATTGGAGATAGAGCTCAAATTCGAAAAAGAAAGACATATTCACGTTCCCCTGTTCAGGGAAGCCCAAAAAAACATGAGTTTTCTGGTTCGGATATGTCCCTGTGGAGTTGGCCCAGAGCATATCTCGCATATGTTAGGAACAATCCTATATACCATGAAAAGTGGAAATTGGAGATAGAGCTCAAATTCGAAAAAGAAAGACATATTCACATTCCCCGGTTCAGGGAAGCCCAAAAAACATGGGTTTCCTGGATCTGATGTGTCCCTGTGGAGTTGGCCCAGGGCATATCTCACATTTCTTAGGAAAAATCGCGTATACCATCAATAGTGCAAATTGCAGATAGAGCTCAAATTCGAAAAAGAAAGACATATTCATATTCCCCTGGGTCAGGGAAACCCAAAAAACATGAGTTTTCAGCATCTGATCTGTCCCTGTGGAGTTGGCCCAGAGCATATCTCGCATTTGTTAGGAAAAATTCCTTATACAATGAAAAGTGCAAATTGCAGATTGAACTCAAATTTGAAGAACAAACACATATTTATGTTCCCCAAGGTCTGGGAAGCCCTCCAAAAAGAGTTTTCTGGATCTGGTCTTTCCCTGTGGAGTTGGCCCAGGGCATATCTCGCATTTCTTAGGAAAAATCCCTTATACCATGAAAAGTGCAAATTGCAAATAGAGCTAAAATTCGAAAAAAAAGACATATCCATGTTCCCCCGGGTTAGGGAAACCCAAAAATACATGAGTTTCCTGGATCTGGTCTCTCCCTGTGGAGTTGGCCCAGGGCATATCTCACATTTCTTAGGAAAAATCCCTTGTACCATCAATAGTGCAAATTGCAGATAGAGGTCAAATTTGAAAAACAAAGACATATTCATGTGCCCCCTGGTCAGGGAAACAAAAAAAACATGGGTTTCTGGGATCTGATCTGTCCCTGTGGAGTTGGCACAGGGCATAACTCACATTTGTTAGGAAAAATCCATGAAAAGTGGAAATTGGAGATAGAGCTCAAATTCGAAAAAGAAAGACATATTCACGTTCCCCTGTTCAGGGAAGCCCAAAAAAACATGAGTTTTCTGGTTCGGATATGTCCCTGTGGAGTTGGCCCAGAGCATATCTCGCATATGTTAGGAACAATCCTATATACCATGAAAAGTGGAAATTGGAGATAGAGCTCAAATTCGAAAAAGAAAGACATATTCACATTCCCCGGTTCAGGGAAGCCCAAAAAACATGGGTTTCCTGGATCTGATGTGTCCCTGTGGAGTTGGCCCAGGGCATATCTCACATTTCTTAGGAAAAATCGCGTATACCATCAATAGTGCAAATTGCAGATAGAGCTCAAATTCGAAAAAGAAAGACATATTCATATTCCCCTGGGTCAGGGAAACCCAAAAAACATGAGTTTTCAGCATCTGATCTGTCCCTGTGGAGTTGGCCCAGAGCATATCTCGCATTTGTTAGGAAAAATTCCTTATACAATGAAAAGTGCAAATTGCAGATTGAACTCAAATTTGAAGAACAAACACATATTTATGTTCCCCAAGGTCTGGGAAGCCCTCCAAAAAGAGTTTTCTGGATCTGGTCTTTCCCTGTGGAGTTGGCCCAGGGCATATCTCGCATTTCTTAGGAAAAATCCCTTATACCATGAAAAGTGCAAATTGCAAATAGAGCTAAAATTCGAAAAAAAAGACATATTCATGTTCCCCCGGGTTAGGGAAACCCAAAAATACATGAGTTTCCTGGATCTTATCTGTCCCTGTGGAGTTGGCCCAGGGCATATCTCACATTTCTTAGGAAAAATCCCTTGTACCATCAATAGTGCAAATTGCAGATAGAGGTCAAATTTGAAAAACAAAGACATATTCATGTGCACCCTGGTCAGGGAAACAAAAAAAAAACATGGGTTTCTGGGATCTGACCTGTCCCTGTGGAGTTGGCACAGGGCATAACTCACATTTGTTAGGAAAAATCCATGAAAAGTGGAAATTGGAGATAGAGCTCAAATTCGAAAAAGAAAGACATATTCACGTTCCCCGGTTCAGGGAAGCCCAAAAAAACATGAGTTTTCTGGTTCGGATATGTCCCTTTGGAGTTGGCCCAGAGCATATCTCGCATATGTTAGGAACAATCCTATATACCATGAAAAGTGGAAATTGCAGATAGAGCTCAAATTCGAAAAAGAAAGAGATATTCATATTCCCCTGGGTCAGGGAAACCCAAAAAACATGAGTTTTCAGCATCTGATCTGTCCCTGTGGATTTGGCCCAGAGCATATCTCGCATTTGTTAGGAAAAATTCCTTATACAATGAAAAGTGCAAATTGCAGATTGAACTCAAATTTGAAGAACAAACACATATTTATGTTCCCCCAGGTCTGGGAAGCCCTCCAAAGAGAGTTTTCTGGATCTGGTCTGTCCCTGTGGAGTTGGCCCAGGGCATATCTCGCATTTGTTAGGAAAAATCCCTTATACCATGAAAAGTGCAAATTGCAAATAGAGCTAAAATTCGAAAAACAAAGACATATTCATGTTCCCCCGGGTTAGGGAAACCCAAAAATACATGAGTTTCCTGGATCTGGTCTCTCCCTTTGGAGTTGGCCCAACTCATATCTCGCATTTGTTAGGAAAAATCCATTATAGCTTGAAAAGTGCACATAGGAGATAGAGCTCAAATTCGAAAAACAAACACATATTCATATTCCCCTGGGTCAGGGAAGCCCAAAAAACATGAATATTTAGGATCTGATCTGTCCCTTTGGAGATGGCCCGGGGTATAACTTTATTTTGTTAGGAAAAAATTCCCTTATATGATGTAAAGTGAAAATTGGAGATAGAGCTCAAATTCAAAAAAAAAAACATATTCATATTCCCCTGGGTAAGGGAAACCCCAAGAAAATGAGTTTCCGGGATCTGACCTGTCTTTTTGGAGTTGGCCCAGGGCATATCTCGCATTTGTTAGGAAAAATCCCATATACTATGAAAAGTGCAAATTGCAGATAGAGCTCAAATTTGAAGAACAAAGACATATTTATGTTCCACCAGTTCAGGGAAGCCCCCCCAAAAATGACTTTTTCGGATCTCATCTCTCCCTGTCGAGTTGGCCCAGGGCATAACTCGCATTTGTTAGGAAAAATTCCTTATACAATGAAAAGTGCAAATTGCAGATTGAACTCAAATTTGAAGAACAAACACATATTTATGTTCCCCCAGGTCTGGGAAGCCCTCCAAAAAGAGTTTTCTGGATCTGGTCTTTCCCTGTGGAGTTGGCCCAGGGCATATCTCGCATTTGTTAGGAAAAATCCCTTATACCATGAAAAGTGCAAATTGCAAATAGAGCTAAAATTCGAAAAACAAAGACATATCCATGTTCCCCCAGGTTAGGGAAACCCAAAAATACATGAGTTTCCTGGATCTGGTCTCTCCCTGTGGAGTTGGCCCAGGGCATATCTCACATTTCTTAGGAAAAATCCCTTGTACCATCAATAGTGCAAATTGCAGATAGAGGTCAAATTTGAAAAACAAAGACATATTCATGTGCCCCCTGGTCAGGGAAACAAAAAAAACATGGGTTTCTGGGATCTGATCTGTCCCTGTGGAGTTGGCACAGGGCATAACTCACATTTGTTAGGAAAAATCCATGAAAAGTGGAAATTGGAGATAGAGCTCAAATTCGAAAAAGAAAGACATATTCACGTTCCCCTGTTCAGGGAAGCCCAAAAAAATATGAGTTTTCTGGTTCGGATATGTCCCTGTGGAGTTGGCCCAGAGCATATCTCGCATATGTTAGGAACAATCCTATATACCATGAAAAGTGGAAATTGGAGATAGAGCTCAAATTCGAAAAAGAAAGACATATTCACATTCCCCGGTTCAGGGAAGCCCAAAAAACATGGGTTTCCTGGATCTGATGTGTCCCTGTGGAGTTGGCCCAGGGCATATCTCACATTTCTTAGGAAAAATCGCGTATACCATCAATAGTGCAAATTGCAGATAGAGCTGAAATTCGAAAAAGAAAGACATATTCATATTCCCCTGGGTCAGGGAAACCCAAAAAACATGAGTTTTCAGCATCTGATCTGTCCCTGTGGAGTTGCCCCAGAGCATATCTCGCAATTGTTAGGAAAAATTCCTTATACAATGAAAAGTGCAAATTGCAGATTGAACTCAAATTTGAAGAACAAACACATATTTATGTTCCCCCAGGTCTGGGAAGCCCTCCAAAAAGAGTTTTCTGGATCTGGTCTTTCCCTGTGGAGTTGGCCCAGGGCATATCTCGCATTTCTTAGGAAAAATCCCTTATACCATGAAAAGTGCAAATTGCAAATAGAGCTAAAATTCGAAAAAAAAGACATATTCATGTTCCCCCGGGTTAGGGAAACCCAAAAATACATGAGTTTCCTGGATCTGGTCTCTCCCTTTGGAGTTGGCCCAGGGCATATCTCACATTTCTTAGGAAAAATCCCTTGTACCATCAATAGTGCAAATTGCAGATAGAGGTCAAATTTGAAAAACAAAGACATATTCATGTGCACCCTGGTCAGGGAAACAAAAAAAAAACATGGGTTTCTGGGATCTGATCTGTCCCTGTGGAGTTGGCACAGGGCATAACTCACATTTGTTAGGAAAAATCCATGAAAAGTGGAAATTGGAGATAGAGCTCAAATTCGAAAAAGAAAGACATATTCACGTTCCCCGGTTCAGGGAAGCCCAAAAAAACATGAGTTTTCTGGTTCGGATATGTCCCTTTGGAGTTGGCCCAGAGCATATCTCGCATTTGTTAGGAAAAATCCCTTGTACCAACAATATTGAAAATTGCAGATAGAGGTCAAATTTGAAAAACAAAGACATATTCATGTGCCCCCTGGTCAGGGAAACGAAAAAAAAATGTGAGTTTCTGGGATCTGATCTGTCCCACAGGGTGTAACTCACATTTCTTAGGAAAAATCCATGAAAAGTGGAAATTGCAGATAGAGCTCAAATTCGAAAAACAAGCACATATTCATGTTCCCCTGGGTCAAGGAAGCCAGAAAAACTTGAGTTTTTGGGATCTGATCTTTCCCTTTGGAGTGGGCCCAGGGCATAACTCGCATTTCTTAGGAAAAATCACTTATACCATCAATAGTGCAAATTGCAGATAGAGCTCAAATTCGAAAAAGAAAGACATATTCACGTTCCCCGGTTCAGGGAAGCCCAAAAAACAAAAACCAAAAAAACCATGAGTTTCTGGGATCTGATCTTTCCCTGTGGAGTTGGCACAGGGCATAACTCACATTTGTTAGGAAAAATCCATGAAAAGTGGAAATTGGAGATAGAGCTCAAATTCGAAAAAGAAAGACATATTCACATTCCCCGGTTCAGGGAAGCCCAAAAAACATGAGTTTCCTGGATCTGATCTGTCCCTGTGGAGTTGGCCCAGGGCATATCTCACATTTCTTAGGAAAAATCACTTATACCATCAATAGTGCAAATTGCATATAGTGGTCAAATTCGAAAAACAAAGACATATTCATGTTCCCCCGGGTCTCGGAAACCCAAAAAAACATGAGTTTTTGGGACCTGATCTTTCCCTTTGGAGTTGGCCCAGGGCATAACTTGCATATGTTAGGAAAAATCCCATATACCATGAAAAGTGCAAATTACAGATAGAGCTCAAATTTGAAGAACCAACACATATTTATGTTCCCGCAGGTCACGGAAACCCTCCAAAATAGAGTTTTCTGGATCTGGTCTGTCCCTTTGGAGTTGGCCCAACTCATATCTCGCATTTGTTAGGAAAAATCCATTATACCTTGAAAAGTGCACATAGGAGATAGAGCTCAAATTTGAAAAACAAACACATATTCATATTCCCCTGGGTCAGGGAAGCCCAAAAAACATGAATATTTAGGATCTGATCTGTCCCTTTGGAGATGGCCCGGGGTATAACTTTATTTTGTTAGGAAAAATTCCCTTATATGATGTAAAGTGAAAATTGGAGATAGAGCTCAAATTAAAAAAAAAGACATATTCATATTCCACTGGGTAAGGGAAACCCAAAAAAATGAGTTTCCTGGATCTGATCTGTCTTTTTGGAGTTGGCCCAGGGCATATCTCGCATTTGTTAGGAAAAATCACTTATTCCATCAATAGTGCAAATTGCTGATAGAGCTCAAATTCGAAAAAGAAAGACATATTCATATTCCCCTGGGTCAGGGAAACCCAAAAAACCCAGCATCTGATCTGTCCCTGTGGAGTTGGCCAAGAACATATGTCGCATTTGTTAGGAAAAATTCCTTATACAATCAAAAGTGCAAATTGCAGATTGAACTCAAATTCGAAAAACAAAGACATATTCATGTTCCCCCCGGTTAGGAAAACCCAAAAATACATGAGTTCTCTGGATCTTATCTGTCCCTGTGCAGTTGGCCCAGGACATATCTCGCATTTGTTTGGAAAACTCCATTATACCATGAAAAGTGAACATAGTTAGTTAGTTCAAATTCGAAATTCGAAAAACAAACACATATTCATATTCCCCTACGTCAGGGAAGCCCAAAAAACATGAATATTTAGGATCTGATCTGTCCCTTTCGACTTTGCCCAGGGTATAACTCGCATTTGTTAGGAAAAATCCATTATACCATAAAAATAGGAGACAGAGTTGAAATTCGAAAAACAAAGACAAATTCATGTTCCCCCGGGTCAGGGAAACCCAAAAAAACATGAGTTTCCTGGATCTTATCTGTCCCTGTGGAGTTGGCCAAGGGCATATCTCACATTTCTTAGGAAAAATCACTTATACCATCAATAGTGCAAATTGCAGATAGAGCTCAAATTCGAAAAAGAAAGACATATTCATATTCCCCTGGGTCAGGGAAGCCCAAACAAACATGAATATTTAGGATCTGATCTGTCCCTTTGGAGTTGGCCCAGGGTATAACTCGCATTTGTTAGGAAAAATCCCATATACCAGGAAAAGTGCACATAAGAGATAGAGCTCAAATTCAAAAAACAAAGACATATTCATATTCCCCCGGTTCAGGGAAGCCCAAAAAAACATGAATTCTCCAGATCTGATCTGTTCCTGTGGAGTTAGCTGAGGGCATGTCTCGCATTTGTTAGGAAAAAACATGAGTTTTCGGGACCTGATCTGTACCAAATAGAGCTCAAACTTGAAGAACAAACACATATTCAAAAAACAGAGATATATTCATGTTCCGTCGGGTCAGGGAAACCCAAAAACACATGAGTTTTCTGGATCTTATCTGTCCCTGTGCAGTTGGCCCATGGCATATCTCGCATTTGTTAGGAAAAATCCCATATACTATGAAAAGTGCAAATTGCAGATAGAGCTCAAATTTGAAGAACAAAGACATATTTATGTTCCACCAGTTCAGGGAAGCCCCCCCAAAAATGACTTTTTCGGATCTGATCTCTCCCTGTCGAGTTGGCCCAGGGCATAACTCGCATTTGTTAGGAAAAATCCCTTATACCATCAATCGTGCAAATTGCAGATAGAGCTCAAATTCGAAAAAGAAAGACATATTCATATTCCCCTGGGTCAGGGAAACCCAAAAATACATGAGTTTCCTGGATCTGGTCTCTCCCTTTGGAGTTGGCCCAGGGCATATCTCACATTTCTTAGGAAAAATCCCTTGTACCATCAATAGTGCAAATTGCAGATAGAGGTCAAATTTGAAAAACAAAGACATATTCATGTGCACCCTGGTCAGGGAAACAAAAAAAAACATGGGTTTCTGGGATCTGATCTGTCCCTGTGGAGTTGGCCAAGGGCATATCTCACATTTCTTAGGAAAAATCACTTATACCATCAATAGTGCAAATTGCAGATAGAGCTCAAATTCAAAAAAGAAAGACATATTCATGCTCCCCTAGGTCGAGGAAAAAAAAAACACATTAGTTTCCTTGATCTGATCTGTTCCTCTGGAGTTGGCCCAGGGCATATCTCACATTTCTTAGGAAAAATCCCTTATACCATCAATATTGCAAATTGCAGATAGAGGTCAAATTCGTAAAAGAAAGACATATTCACGTTCCCCGGTTCAGGGAAGCCCAAAAAACATGAGTTTTATGGTTCGGATATGTCCCTGTGGAGTTGGCCCAGAGCATAACTTGCATATGTTAGGAAAAATCCCATATATCATGAAAAGTGCAAATTACAGATAGAGCTCAAATTTGAAGAAGAAACACATATATATGTTCCCGCAGGTCACGGAACCCCTCCAAAATAGAGTTTTCTGGATCTGGTCTCTCCCTTTGGGGTTGGCCCAACTCATATCTCGCATTTGTTAGGAAAAATCCATTATACCTTGAAAAGTGCACATAGGAGATAGAGCTCAAATTCGAAAAACAAACACATATTCATATTCCCCTACGTCAGGGAAGCCCAAAAAACATGAATATTTAGGATCTGATGTGTCCCTTTCGACTTGGCCCAGGGTATAACTCGCATTTGTTAGGAAAAATCCATTATACCATCAATATTGAAAATTGCAGATAGAGGTCAAATTCGAAAAACAAAGACATATTCATGTTCGGGACATGATCTTTCCCTGTGCAGTTGGCGCATGGCATATCTTTGTTAGGAAAAATCTCATATTTGATGAAAAGTGAAAATTGGAGATAGAGCTCAAATTTAAAAAAAAAGACATATTCCTATTCCCCTGGGTCAGGGAAGCCCAAAAAACATGAGTTTCCTGGATCTTATCTGTCCCTGTGGAGTTGGCCAAGGGCATATCTCACATTTCTTAGGAAAAATCACTTATACCATCAATAGTGCAAATTGCAGATAGAGCTCAAATTCGAAAAAGAAAGACATATTCATATTCCCCTGGGTCAGGGAAACCCAAAAAACATGAGTTTTCGGCATCTGATCTATCCCTGTGGAGTTGGCCTAGAGCATATCTCGCATTTGTTAGGAAAAATCCCTTGTACCAACAATATTGAAAATTGCAGATAGAGGTCAAATTTGAAAAACAAAGACATATTCATGTGCCCCCTGGTCAGGGAAACGAAAAAAAATGTGAGTTTCTGGGATCTGATCTGTCCCACAGGGTGTAACTCACATTTGTTAGGAAAAATCCATGAAAAGTGGAAATTGCAGATAGAGCTCAAATTCGAAAAACAAGCACATATTCATGTTCCCCTGGGTCAAGGAAGCCAGAAAAACTTGAGTTTTTGGGATCTGATCTTTCCCTTTGGAGTGGGCCCAGGGCATAACTCGCATTTCTTAGGAAAAATCACTTATACCATCAATAGTGCAAATTGCAGATAGAGCTCAAATTTGAAAAAGAAAGACATATTCATGTTCCCCGGTTCAGGGAAGCCCAAAAAACAAAAACCAAAAAAACCATGAGTTTCTGGGATCTGATCTTTCCCTGTGGAGTTGGCACAGGGCATAACTCACATTTCTTAGGAAAAATCCATGAAAAGTGGAAATTGGAGATAGAGCTCAAATTCAAAAAAGAAAGACATATTCACATTCCCCGGTTCAGGGAACCCAAAAAACATGAGTTTCCTGGATCTGATCTGTCCCTGTGGAGTTGGCCCAGGGCATATCTCACATTTCTTAGGAAAAATCACGTATACCATCAATAGTGCAAATTGCAGATAGAGCTCAAATTCGAAAAAGAAAGACATATTTATATTCTCCTGGGTCAGGGAAACCCAAAAAACATGAGTTTTCAGCATCTGATCTGTCCCTGTGGAGTTGGCCTAGAGCATATCTCGCATTTGTTAGGAAAAATCCCTTGTACCAACAATATTGAAAATTGCAGATAGAGGTCAAATTCGAAAAACAAAGGCATATTCATGTTCCCCCGGGTCTCGGAAACCCAAAAAAACATGAGTTTTTGGGACCTGATCTTTCCCTTTGGAGTTGGCCCAGGGCATAACTTGCATATGTTAGGAAAAATCCCATATACCATGAAAAGTGCAAATTACAGATAGAGCTCAAATTTGAAGAAGAAACACATATTTATGTTCCCGCAGGTCACGGAAACCCTCCAAAATAGAGTTTTCTGGATCTGGTCTGTCCCTTTGGAGTTGGCCCAACTCATATCTCGCATTTGTTAGGAAAAATCCATTATACCTTGAAAAGTGCACATAGGAGATAGAGCTCAAATTTGAAAAACAAACACATATTCATATTCCCCTGGGTCAGGGAAGCCCAAAAAACATGAATATTTAGGATCTGATCTGTCCCTTTGGAGATGGCCCGGGGTATAACTTTATTTTGTTAGGAAAAATTCCCTTATATGATGTAAAGTGAAAATTGGAGATAGAGTTCAAATTAAAAAAAAAGACATATTCATATTCCACTGGGTAAGGGAAACCCAAAAAAAATGAGTTTCCTGGATCTGATCTGTCTTTTTGGAGTTGGCCCAGGGCATATCTCACATTTCTTAGGAAAAATCACGTATACCATCAATAGTGCAAATTGCTGATAGAGCTCAAATTCGAAAAAGAAAGACATATTCATATTCCCCTGGGTCAGGGAAACCCAAAAAACCCAGCATCTGATCTGTCCCTGTGGAGTTGTCCAAGAACATATGTCGCATTTGTTAGGAAAAATTCCTAATACAATCAAAAGTGCAAATTGCAGATTGAACTCAAATTCGAAAAACAAAGACATATTCATGTTCCCCCCGGTTAGGGAAACCCAAAAATACATGAGTTTTCTGGATCTTATCTGTCCCTGTGCAGTTGGCCCAGGACATATCTCGCATTTGTTTGGAAAACTCCATTATACCATGAAAAGTGAACATAGTTAGTTAGTTCAAATTCGAAATTCGAAAAACAAACACATATTCATATTCCCCTACGTCAGGGAAGCCCAAAAAACATGAATATTTAGGATCTGATCTGTCCCTTTCGACTTTGCCCAGGGTATAACTCGCATTTGTTAGGAAAAAGCCATTATACCATAAAAATAGGAGACAGAGTTGAAATTCGAAAAACAAAGACAAATTCATGTTCCCCCGGGTCAGGGAAACCCAAAAAAACATGAGTTTCCTGGATCTTATCTGTCCCTGTGGAGTTGGCCAAGGGCATATCTCACATTTCTTAGGAAAAATCACTTATACCATCAATAGTGCAAATTGCAGATAGAGCTCAAATTCGAAAAAGAAAGACATATTCATATTCCCCTGGGTCAGGGAAGCCCAAACAAACATGAATATTTAGGATCTGATCTGTCCCTTTGGAGTTGGCCCAGGGTATAACTCGCATTTGTTAGGAAAAATCCCATATACCAGGAAAAGTGCACATAAGAGATAGAGCTCAAATTCAAAAAACAAAGACATATTCATATTCCCCCGTTTCAGGGAAGCCCAAAAAAACATGAATTCTCCAGATCTGATCTGTCCCTGTGGAGTTAGCTGAGGGCATGTCTCGCATTTGTTAGGAAAAAACATGAGTTTTCGGGACCTGATCTGTACCAAATAGAGCTCAAACTTGAAGAACAAACACATATTCAAAAAACAGAGATATATTCATGTTCCGTCGGGTCAGGGAAACCCAAAAACACATGAGTTTTCTGGATCTTATCTGTCCCTGTGCAGTTGGCCCATGGCATATCTCGCATTTGTTAGGAAAAATCCCATATACTATGAAAAGTGCAAATTGCAGATAGAGCTCAAATTTGAAGAACAAAGACATATTTATGTTCCACCAGTTCAGGGAAGCCCCCCCAAAAATGACTTTTTCGGATCTGATCTCTCCCTGTCGAGTTGGCCCAGGGCATATCTCACATTTCTTAGGAAAAATCCCTTGTACCATCAATAGTGCAAATTGCAGATAGAGGTCAAATTTGAAAAACAAAGACATATTCATGTGCCCCCTGGTCAGGGAAACAAAAAAAACATGGGTTTCTGGGATCTGATCTGTCCCTGTGGAGTTGGCACAGGGCATAACTCACATTTGTTAGGAAAAATCCATGAAAAGTGGAAATTGGAGATAGAGCTCAAATTCGAAAAAGAAAGACATATTCACGTTCCCCTGTTCAGGGAAGCCCAAAAAAATATGAGTTTTCTGGTTCGGATATGTCCCTGTGGAGTTGGCCCAGAGCATATCTCGCATATGTTAGGAACAATCCTATATACCATGAAAAGTGCAAATTACAGATAGAGCTCAAATTTGAAGAAGAAACACATATTTATGTTCCCGCAGGTCACGGAAACCCTCCAAAATAGAGTTTTCTGGATCTGGTCTGTCCCTTTGGAGTTGGCCCAACTCATATCTCGCATTTGTTAGGAAAAATCCATTATACCTTGAAAAGTGCACATAGGAGATAGAGCTCAAATTCAAAAAACAAAGACATATTCATATTCCCCCGTTTCAGGGAAGCCCAAAAAAACATGAATTCTCCAGATCTGATCTGTCCCTGTGGAGTTAGCTGAGGGCATGTCTCGCATTTGTTAGGAAAAAACATGAGTTTTCGGGACCTGATCTGTACCAAATAGAGCTCAAACTTGAAGAACAAACACATATTCAAAAAACAGAGATATATTCATGTTCCGTCGGGTCAGGGAAACCCAAAAACACATGAGTTTTCTGGATCTTATCTGTCCCTGTGCAGTTGGCCCATGGCATATCTCGCATTTGTTAGGAAAAATCCCATATACTATGAAAAGTGCAAATTGCAGATAGAGCTCAAATTTGAAGAACAAAGACATATTTATGTTCCACCAGTTCAGGGAAGCCCCCCCAAAAATGACTTTTTCGGATCTGATCTCTCCCTGTCGAGTTGGCCCAGGGCATATCTCACATTTCTTAGGAAAAATCCCTTGTACCATCAATAGTGCAAATTGCAGATAGAGGTCAAATTTGAAAAACAAAGACATATTCATGTGCCCCCTGGTCAGGGAAACAAAAAAAACATGGGTTTCTGGGATCTGATCTGTCCCTGTGGAGTTGGCACAGGGCATAACTCACATTTGTTAGGAAAAATCCATGAAAAGTGGAAATTGGAGATAGAGCTCAAATTCGAAAAAGAAAGACATATTCACGTTCCCCTGTTCAGGGAAGCCCAAAAAAATATGAGTTTTCTGGTTCGGATATGTCCCTGTGGAGTTGGCCCAGAGCATATCTCGCATATGTTAGGAACAATCCTATATACCATGAAAAGTGGAAATTGGAGATAGAGCTCAAATTCGAAAAAGAAAGACATATTCACATTCCCCGGTTCAGGGAAGCCCAAAAAACATGGGTTTCCTGGATCTGATGTGTCCCTGTGGAGTTGGCCCAGAGCATATCTCGCATTTGTTAGGAAAAATCCCTTGTACCAACAATATTGAAAATTGCAGATAGAGGTCAAATTTGAAAAACAAAGACATATTCATGTGCACCCTGGTCAGGGAAACGAAAAAAAAATGTGAGTTTCTGGGATCTGATCTGTCCCACAGGGTGTAACTCACATTTCTTAGGAAAAATCCATGAAAAGTGGAAATTGCAGATAGAGCTCAAATTCGAAAAACAAGCACATATTCATGTTCCCCTGGGTCAAGGAAGCCAGAAAAACTTGAGTTTTTGGGATCTGATCTTTCCCTTTGGAGTGGGCCCAGGGCATAACTCGCATTTCTTAGGAAAAATCACTTATACCATCAATAGTGCAAATTGCAGATAGAGCTCAAATTCGAAAAAGAAAGACATATTCACGTTCCCCGGTTCAGGGAAGCCCAAAAAACAAAAACCAAAAAAACCATGAGTTTCTGGGATCTGATCTTTCCCTGTGGAGTTGGCACAGGGCATAACTCACATTTGTTAGGAAAAATCCATGAAAAGTGGAAATTGGAGATAGAGCTCAAATTCGAAAAAGAAAGACATATTCACATTCCCCGGTTCAGGGAAGCCCAAAAAACATGAGTTTCCTGGATCTGATCTGTCCCTGTGGAGTTGGCCCAGGGCATATCTCACATTTCTTAGGAAAAATCACTTATACCATCAATAGTGCAAATTGCAGATAGTGGTCAAATTCGAAAAACAAAGACATATTCATGTTCCCCCGGGTCTCGGAAACCCAAAAAAACATGAGTTTTTGGGACCTGATCTTTCCCTTTGGAGTTGGCCCAGGGCATAACTTGCATATGTTAGGAAAAATCCCATATACCATGAAAAGTGCAAATTACAGATAGAGCTCAAATTTGAAGAAGAAACACATATTTATGTTCCCGCAGGTCACGGAAACCCTCCAAAATAGAGTTTTCTGGATCTGGTCTGTCCCTTTGGAGTTGGCCCAACTCATATCTCGCATTTGTTAGGAAAAATCCATTATACCTTGAAAAGTGCACATAGGAGATAGAGCTCAAATTTGAAAAACAAACACATATTCATATTCCCCTGGGTCAGGGAAGCCCAAAAAACATGAATATTTAGGATCTGATCTGTCCCTTTGGAGATGGCCCGGGGTATAACTTTATTTTGTTAGGAAAAATTCCCTTATATGATGTAAAGTGAAAATTGGAGATAGAGCTCAAATTAAAAAAAAAGACATATTCATATTCCACTGGGTAAGGGAAAGCGAAAAAAAATGAGTTTCCTGGATCTGATCTGTCTTTTTGGAGTTGGCCCAGGGCATATCTCGCATTTGTTAGGAAAAATCACTTATTCCATCAGTAGTGCAAATTGCTGATAGAGCTCAAATTCGAAAAAGAAAGACATATTCATATTCCCCTGGGTCAGGGAAACCCAAAAAACCCAGCATCTGATCTGTCCCTGTGGAGTTGTCCAAGAACATATGTCGCATTTGTTAGGAAAAATTCCTAATACAATCAAAAGTGCAAATTGCAGATTGAACTCAAATTCGAAAAAGAAAGACATATTCATGTTCCCCCCGGTTAGGGAAACCCAAAAATACATGAGTTTTCTGGATCTTATCTGTCCCTGTGCAGTTGGCCCAGGACATATCTCGCATTTGTTTGGAAAACTCCATTATACCATGAAAAGTGAACATAGTTAGTTAGTTCAAATTCGAAATTCGAAAAACAAACACATATTCATATTCCCCTATGTCAGGGAAGCCCAAAAAACATGAATATTTAGGATCTGATCTGTCCCTTTCGACTTTGCCCAGGGTATAACTCGCATTTGTTAGGAAAAATCCATTATACCATAAAAATAGGAGACAGAGTTGAAATTCGAAAAACAAAGACAAATTCATGTTCCCCCGGGTCAGGGAAACCCAAAAAAACATGAGTTTCCTGGATCTTATCTGTCCCTGTGGAGTTGGCCAAGGGCATATCTCACATTTCTTAGGAAAAATCACTTATACCATCAATAGTGCAAATTGCAGATAGAGCTCAAATTCGAAAAAGAAAGACATATTCATATTCCCCTGGGTCAGGGAAGCCCAAAAAAACATGAATATTTAGGATCTGATCTGTCCCTTTGGAGTTGGCCCAGGGTATAACTCGCATTTGTTAGGAAAAATCCCATATACCAGGAAAAGTGCACATAAGAGATAGAGCTCAAATTCAAAAAACAAAGACATATTCATATTCCCCCGGTTCAGGGAAGCCCAAAAAAACATGAATTCTCCAGATCTGATCTGTCCCTGTGGAGTTAGCTGAGGGCATGTCTCGCATTTGTTAGGAAAAAACATGAGTTTTCGGGACCTGATCTGTACCAAATAGAGCTCAAACTTGAAGAACAAACACATATTCAAAAAACAGAGATATATTCATGTTCCGTCGGGTCAGGGAAACCCAAAAACACATGAGTTTTCTGGATCTTATCTGTCCCTGTGCAGTTGGCCCATGGCATATCTCGCATTTGTTAGGAAAAATCCCATATACTATGAAAAGTGCAAATTGCAGATAGAGCTCAAATTTGAAGAACAAAGACATATTTATGTTCCACCAGTTCAGGGAAGCCCCCCCAAAAATGACTTTTTCGGATCTGATCTCTCCCTGTCGAGTTGGCCCAGGGCATAACTCGCATTTGTTAGGAAAAATCCCTTATACCATCAATCGTGCAAATTGCAGATAGAGCTCAAATTCGAAAAAGAAAGACATATTCATATTCCCCTGGGTCAGGGAAACCCAAAAAACATGAGTTTTCAGCATCTGATCTGTCCCTGTGGAGTTGGCCCAGAGCATATCTCGCATTTGTTAGGAAAAATTCCTTATACAATGAAAAGTGCAAATTGCAGATTGAACTCAAATTTGAAGAACAAACACATATTTATGTTCCCCCAGGTCTGGGAAGCCCTCCAAAGAGAGTTTTCTGGATCTGGTCTGTCCCTGTGGAGTTGGCCCAGGGCATATCTCGCATTTGTTAGGAAAAATCCCTTATACCATGAAAAGTGCAAATTGCAAATAGAGCTAAAATTCAAAAAACAAAGACATATTCATGTTCCCCCGGGTTAGGGAAACCCAAAAATACATGAGTTTCCTGGATCTGGTCTCTCCCTTTGGAGTTGGCCCAACTCATATCTCGCATTTGTTAGGAAAAATCCATTATAGCTTGAAAAGTGCACATAGGAGATAGAGCTCAAATTCGAAAAACAAACACATATTCATATTCCCCTGGGTCAGGGAAGCCCAAAAAACATGAATATTTAGGATCTGATCTGTCCCTTTGGAGATGGCCCGGGGTATAACTTAATTTTGTTAGGAAAAATTCCCTTATATGATGTAAAGTGAAAATTGGAGATAGAGCTCAAATTCAAAAAAAAAACATATTCATATTCCCCTGGGTAAGGGAAACAACAAAAAAATGAGTTTCCGGGATCTGACCTGTCTTTTTGGAGTTGGCCCAGGGCATATCTCGCATTTGTTAGGAAAAATCACTTATTCCATCAATAGTGCAAATTGCTGATAGAGCTCAAATTCGAAAAAGAAAGACATATTCATATTCCCCTGGGTCAAGGAAACCCAAAAAACCCAGCATCTGATCTGTCCCTGTGGAGTTGGCCCAGAGCATATCTCGCATTTGTTAGGAAAAATTCCTTATACAATCAAAAGTGCAAATTGCAGATTGAACTCAAATTTAAAGAACAAACACATATTTATGTTCACCCGGGTCTGGGAAGCCCTCCAAAAAGAGTTTTCTGGATCTGGTCTGTCCCTGTGGAAAAATCCCATATACCATGAAAAGTGCAAATTACAGATAGAGCTCAAATTTGAAGAAGAAACACATATTTATGTTCCCCCAGGTCAGGGAAACCCTCCAAAAAAGAGTTTTCTGGATCTGGTCTCTCCCTTTGGAGTTGGCCCAACTGATACCTCGCATTTGTTAGGAAAAATCCATTATACCATAAAAATAGGAGACAGAGAACAAATTCGAAAAACAAAGACAAATTCATGTTCCCCCGGGTTAGGGAAACCCCAAAAAACATGAGTTTTTGGGATCTGATCTGTCCCTGTGGAGTTGGCCCTCGGCATATCTCGCATTTGTTTGGAAAAATCCCATGTACCATGAAAAGTGCAAATTCCCCCGGGTCAGGGAAGCCCCAAGAACAGGGATCTGATCTGTCCCTGTGGAGTTGGCCAAGGGCATATCTCACATTTCTTAGGAAAAATCACGTATACCATCAATATTGCAAATTGCAGATAGAGCTCAAATTCGAAAAAGAAAGACATATTCACATTCCCCCGGGTTAGGGAAACCCAAAAATACATGAGTTTCCTGGATCTGGTCTCTCCCTTTGGAGTTGGCCCAGGGCATATCTCACATTTCTTAGGAAAAATCCCTTGTACCATCAATAGTGCAAATTGCAGATAGAGGTCAAATTTGAAAAACAAAGACATATTCATGTGCCCCCTGGTCAGGGAAACAAAAAAAACATGAGTTTCTGGGATCTGATCTGTCCCTGTGGAGTTGGCACAGGGCATAACTCACATTTGTTAGGAAAAATCCATGAAAAGTGGAAATTGGAGATAGAGCTCAAATTCGAAAAAGAAAGACATATTCACGTTCCCCGGTTCAGGGAAGCCCAAAAAAACATGAGTTTTCTGGTTCGGATATGTCCCTGTGGAGTTGGCCCAGAGCATATCTCGCATATCTTAGGAAAAATCCTATATACCATGAAAAGTGGAAATTGGAGATAGAGCTCAAATTTGAAAAACAAAGACATATTCATGTTCCCCCGGGTCACGGAAACCCAAAAAAACATGAGTTTTTGGGACCTGATCTTTCCCTGTGCAGTTGGCGCATGGCATATCTTGCATTTGTTAGGAAAAATCCCATATACCATGAAAAGTGAAAATTGAAAATAGAACTCAAATTCGAAAAACAAGCACATATTCATGTTCCAATAGGTCAGGGAAGCCCAAAAAAGTTGAGTTTTTGGAATCTGATCTGTCTTTTTGGACTTGGCCCCGGGCATATCTCGCATTTGTTAGGAAAAATCTCTTATTCCATCAATAGTGCAAATTGCTGATAGAGCTCAAATTCAAAAAAGAAAGACATATTCATGCTCCCCTAGGTCGAGGAAAAAAAAACACATTAGTTTCCTTGATCTGATCTGTTCCTCTGGAGTTGGCCCAGGGCATATCTCACATTTCTTAGGAAAAATCCCTTGTACCATCAATAGTGCAAATTGCAGATAGAGGTCAAGTTTGAAAAACAAAGACATATTCATGTGCCCCCTGGTCAGGGAAACAAAAAAAAAATGGGTTTCTGGGATCTGATCTGTCCCTGTGGAGTTGGCACAGGGCATAACTCACATTTGTTAGGAAAAATCCATGAAAAGTGGAAATTGGAGATAGAGCTCAAATTTGAAAAAGAAAGACATATTCACGTTCCCCTGTTCAGGGAAGCACAAAAAAACATGAGTTTTCTGGTTCGGATATGTCCCTGTGGAGTTGGCCCAGAGCATATCTCGCATATGTTAGGAACAATCCTATATACCATGAAAAGTGGAAATTGGAGATAGAGCTCAAATTCGAAAAAGAAAGACATATTCATATTCCCCTGAGTCAGGGAAACCCAAAAAACCCAGCATCTGATCTGTCCCTGTGGAGTTGGCCCAGAGCATATCTCGCATTTGTTAGGAAAAATTCCTTATACAATCAAAAGTGCAAATTGCAGATTGAACTCAAATTTGAAGAACAAACACATATTTATGTTCCCCCGGGTCTGTGAAGCCCTCCAAAAAGAGTTTTCTGGATCTGGTCTGTCCCTGTGGAAAAATCCCATATACCATGAAAAGTGCAAATTACAGATAGAGCTCAAATTTGAAGAAGAAACACATATTTATGTTCCCCCAGGTCAGGGAAACCCTCCAAAAAAAGTGCAAATTGCTGATAGAGCTCAAATTCGAAAAAGAAAGACATATTCATATTCCCCTGGGTCAGGGAAACCCAAAAAACCCAGCATCTGATCTGTCCCTGTGGAGTTGTCCAAGAACATATGTCGCATTTGTTAGGAAAAATTCCTAATACAATCAAAAGTGCAAATTGCAGATTGAACTCAAATTCGAAAAACAAAGACATATTCATGTTCCCCCCGGTTAGGGAAACCCAAAAATACATGAGTTTTCTGGATCTTATCTGTCCCTGTGCAGTTGGCCCAGGACATATCTCGCATTTGTTTGGAAAACTCCATTATACCATGAAAAGTGAACATAGTTAGTTAGTTCAAATTCGAAATTCGAAAAACAAACACATATTCATATTCCCCTACGTCAGGGAAGCCCAAAAAACATGAATATTTGGGATCTGATCTGTCCCTTTCGACTTTGCCCAGGGTATAACTCGCATTTGTTAGGAAAAAGCCATTATACCATAAAAATAGGAGACAGAGTTGAAATTCGAAAAACAAAGACAAATTCATGTTCCCCCGGGTCAGGGAAACCCAAAAAAACATGAGTTTCCTGGATCTTATCTGTCCCTGTGGAGTTGGCCAAGGGCATATCTCACATTTCTTAGGAAAAATCACTTATACCATCAATAGTGCAAATTGCAGATAGAGCTCAAATTCGAAAAAGAAAGACATATTCATATTCCCCTGGGTCAGGGAAGCCCAAACAAACATGAATATTTAGGATCTGATCTGTCCCTTTGGAGTTGGCCCAGGGTATAACTCGCATTTGTTAGGAAAAATCCCATATACCAGGAAAAGTGCACATAAGAGATAGAGCTCAAATTCAAAAAACAAAGACATATTCATATTCCCCCGGTTCAGGGAAGCCCAAAAAAACATGAATTCTCCAGATCTGATCTGTCCCTGTGGAGTTAGCTGAGGGCATGTCTCGCATTTGTTAGGAAAAAACATGAGTTTTCGGGACCTGATCTGTACCAAATAGAGCTCAAACTTGAAGAACAAACACATATTCAAAAAACAGAGATATATTCATGTTCCGTCGGGTCAGGGAAACCCAAAAACACATGAGTTTTCTGGATCTTATCTGTCCCTGTGCAGTTGGCCCATGGCATATCTCGCATTTGTTAGGAAAAATCCCATATACTATGAAAAGTGCAAATTGCAGATAGAGCTCAAATTTGAAGAACAAAGACATATTTATGTTCCACCAGTTCAGGGAAGCCCCCCAAAAAATGACTTTTTCTGATCTGATCTCTCCCTGTCGAGTTGGCCCAGGGCATAACTCGCATTTGTTAGGAAAAATCCCTTATACCATCAATCGTGCAAATTGCAGATAGAGCTCAAATTCGAAAAAGAAAGACATATTCATATTCCCCTGGGTCAGGGAAACCCAAAAAACATGAGTTTTCAGCATCTGATCTGTCCGTGTGGAGTTGGCCCAGAGCATATCTCGCATTTGTTAGGAAAAATTCCTTATACAATGAAAAGTGCAAATTGCAGATTGAACTCAAATTTGAAGAACAAACACATATTTATGTTCCCCCAGGTCTGGGAAGCCCTCCAAAAAGAGTTTTCTGGATCTGGTCTTTCCCTGTGGAGTTGGCCCAGGGCATATCTCGCATTTGTTAGGAAAAATCCCTTATACAATGAAAAGTGCAAATTGCAGATTGAACTCAAATTTGAAGAACAAACACATATTTATGTTCCCCCTGGTCTGGGAAGCCCTCCAAAAAGAGTTTCCTGGATCTGGTCTCTCCCTGTGGAGTTGGCCCAGGGCATATCTCACATTTGTTAGGAAAAATCCCTTGTACCATCAATAGTGCAAATTGCAGATAGAGGTCAAATTCGAAAAAAAAGACATATTCATGTTCCCCCGGGAAGCCCAAAAAAACATGAGTTTTCTGGTTCGGATATGTCCCTTTGGAGTTGGCCCAGAGCATATCTCGCATATGTTAGGAACAATCCTATATACCATGAAAAGTGGAAATTGCAGATAGAGCTCAAATTCGAAAAAGAAAGAGATATTCATATTCCCCTGGGTCAGGGAAACCCAAAAAACATGAGTTTTCGGCATCTGATCTATCCCTGTGGAGTTGGCCTAGAGCATATCTCGCATTTGTTAGGAAAAATCCCTTGTACCAACAATATTGAAAATTGCAGATAGAGGTCAAATTTGAAAAACAAAGACATATTCATGTGCCCCCTGGTCAGGGAAACGAAAAAAAAATGTGAGTTTCTGGGATCTGATCTGTCCCACAGGGTGTAACTCACATTTCTTAGGAAAAATCCATGAAAAGTGGAAATTGCAGATAGAGCTCAAATTCGAAAAACAAGCACATATTCATGTTCCCCTGGGTCAAGGAAGCCAGAAAAACTTGAGTTTTTGGGATCTGATCTTTCCCTTTGGAGTGGGCCCAGGGCATAACTCGCATTTCTTAGGAAAAATCACTTATACCATCAATAGTGCAAATTGCAGATAGAGCTCAAATTCGAAAAAGAAAGACATATTCACGTTCCCCGGTTCAGGGAAGCCCAAAAAACAAAAACCAAAAAAACCATGAGTTTCTGGGATCTGATCTTTCCCTGTGGAGTTGGCACAGGGCATAACTCACATTTGTTAGGAAAAATCCATGAAAAGTGGAAATTGGAGATAGAGCTCAAATTCGAAAAAGAAAGACATATTCACATTCCCCGGTTCAGGGAAGCCCAAAAAACATGAGTTTCCTGGATCTGATCTGTCCCTGTGGAGTTGGCCCAGGGCATATCTCACATTTCTTAGGAAAAATCACTTATACCATCAATAGTGCAAATTGCAGATAGTGGTCAAATTCGAAAAACAAAGACATATTCATGTTCCCCCGGGTCTCGGAAACCCAAAAAAACATGAGTTTTTGGGACCTGATCTTTCCCTTTGGAGTTGGCCCAGGGCATAACTTGCATATGTTAGGAAAAATCCCATATACCATGAAAAGTGCAAATTACAGATAGAGCTCAAATTTGAAGAAGAAACACATATTTATGTTCCCGCAGGTCACGGAAACCCTCCAAAATAGAGTTTTCTGGATCTGGTCTGTCCCTTTGGAGTTGGCCCAACTCATATCTCGCATTTGTTAGGAAAAATCCATTATACCTTGAAAAGTGCACATAGGAGATAGAGCTCAAATTTGAAAAACAAACACATATTCATATTCCCCTGGGTCAGGGAAGCCCAAAAAACATGAATATTTAGGATCTGATCTGTCCCTTTGGAGATGGCCCGGGGTATAACTTTATTTTGTTAGGAAAAATTCCCTTATATGATGTAAAGTGAAAATTGGAGATAGAGCTCAAATTAAAAAAAAAGACATATTCATATTCCACTGGGTAAGGGAAAGCGAAAAAAAATGAGTTTCCTGGATCTGATCTGTCTTTTTGGAGTTGGCCCAGGGCATATCTCGCATTTGTTAGGAAAAATCACTTATTCCATCAGTAGTGCAAATTGCTGATAGAGCTCAAATTCGAAAAAGAAAGACATATTCATATTCCCCTGGGTCAGGGAAACCCAAAAAACCCAGCATCTGATCTGTCCCTGTGGAGTTGTCCAAGAACATATGTCGCATTTGTTAGGAAAAATTCCTAATACAATCAAAAGTGCAAATTGCAGATTGAACTCAAATTCGAAAAAGAAAGACATATTCATGTTCCCCCCGGTTAGGGAAACCCAAAAATACATGAGTTTTCTGGATCTTATCTGTCCCTGTGCAGTTGGCCCAGGACATATCTCGCATTTGTTTGGAAAACTCCATTATACCATGAAAAGTGAACATAGTTAGTTAGTTCAAATTCGAAATTCGAAAAACAAACACATATTCATATTCCCCTATGTCAGGGAAGCCCAAAAAACATGAATATTTAGGATCTGATCTGTCCCTTTCGACTTTGCCCAGGGTATAACTCGCATTTGTTAGGAAAAATCCATTATACCATAAAAATAGGAGACAGAGTTGAAATTCGAAAAACAAAGACAAATTCATGTTCCCCCGGGTCAGGGAAACCCAAAAAAACATGAGTTTCCTGGATCTTATCTGTCCCTGTGGAGTTGGCCAAGGGCATATCTCACATTTCTTAGGAAAAATCACTTATACCATCAATAGTGCAAATTGCAGATAGAGCTCAAATTCGAAAAAGAAAGACATATTCATATTCCCCTGGGTCAGGGAAGCCCAAAAAAACATGAATATTTAGGATCTGATCTGTCCCTTTGGAGTTGGCCCAGGGTATAACTCGCATTTGTTAGGAAAAATCCCATATACCAGGAAAAGTGCACATAAGAGATAGAGCTCAAATTCAAAAAACAAAGACATATTCATATTCCCCCGGTTCAGGGAAGCCCAAAAAAACATGAATTCTCCAGATCTGATCTGTCCCTGTGGAGTTAGCTGAGGGCATGTCTCGCATTTGTTAGGAAAAAACATGAGTTTTCGGGACCTGATCTGTACCAAATAGAGCTCAAACTTGAAGAACAAACACATATTCAAAAAACAGAGATATATTCATGTTCCGTCGGGTCAGGGAAACCCAAAAACACATGAGTTTTCTGGATCTTATCTGTCCCTGTGCAGTTGGCCCATGGCATATCTCGCATTTGTTAGGAAAAATCCCATATACTATGAAAAGTGCAAATTGCAGATAGAGCTCAAATTTGAAGAACAAAGACATATTTATGTTCCACCAGTTCAGGGAAGCCCCCCCAAAAATGACTTTTTCGGATCTGATCTCTCCCTGTCGAGTTGGCCCAGGGCATAACTCGCATTTGTTAGGAAAAATCCCTTATACCATCAATCGTGCAAATTGCAGATAGAGCTCAAATTCGAAAAAGAAAGACATATTCATATTCCCCTGGGTCAGGGAAACCCAAAAAACATGAGTTTTCAGCATCTGATCTGTCCCTGTGGAGTTGGCCCAGAGCATATCTCGCATTTGTTAGGAAAAATTCCTTATACAATGAAAAGTGCAAATTGCAGATTGAACTCAAATTTGAAGAACAAACACATATTTATGTTCCCCCAGGTCTGGGAAGCCCTCCAAAGAGAGTTTTCTGGATCTGGTCTGTCCCTGTGGAGTTGGCCCAGGGCATATCTCGCATTTGTTAGGAAAAATCCCTTATACCATGAAAAGTGCAAATTGCAAATAGAGCTAAAATTCAAAAAACAAAGACATATTCATGTTCCCCCGGGTTAGGGAAACCCAAAAATACATGAGTTTCCTGGATCTGGTCTCTCCCTTTGGAGTTGGCCCAACTCATATCTCGCATTTGTTAGGAAAAATCCATTATAGCTTGAAAAGTGCACATAGGAGATAGAGCTCAAATTCGAAAAACAAACACATATTCATATTCCCCTGGGTCAGGGAAGCCCAAAAAACATGAATATTTAGGATCTGATCTGTCCCTTTGGAGATGGCCCGGGGTATAACTTAATTTTGTTAGGAAAAATTCCCTTATATGATGTAAAGTGAAAATTGGAGATAGAGCTCAAATTCAAAAAAAAAACATATTCATATTCCCCTGGGTAAGGGAAACAACAAAAAAATGAGTTTCCGGGATCTGACCTGTCTTTTTGGAGTTGGCCCAGGGCATATCTCGCATTTGTTAGGAAAAATCACTTATTCCATCAATAGTGCAAATTGCTGATAGAGCTCAAATTCGAAAAAGAAAGACATATTCATATTCCCCTGGGTCAAGGAAACCCAAAAAACCCAGCATCTGATCTGTCCCTGTGGAGTTGGCCCAGAGCATATCTCGCATTTGTTAGGAAAAATTCCTTATACAATCAAAAGTGCAAATTGCAGATTGAACTCAAATTTAAAGAACAAACACATATTTATGTTCACCCGGGTCTGGGAAGCCCTCCAAAAAGAGTTTTCTGGATCTGGTCTGTCCCTGTGGAAAAATCCCATATACCATGAAAAGTGCAAATTACAGATAGAGCTCAAATTTGAAGAAGAAACACATATTTATGTTCCCCCAGGTCAGGGAAACCCTCCAAAAAAGAGTTTTCTGGATCTGGTCTCTCCCTTTGGAGTTGGCCCAACTGATACCTCGCATTTGTTAGGAAAAATCCATTATACCATAAAAATAGGAGACAGAGAACAAATTCGAAAAACAAAGACAAATTCATGTTCCCCCGGGTTAGGGAAACCCCAAAAAACATGAGTTTTTGGGATCTGATCTGTCCCTGTGGAGTTGGCCCTCGGCATATCTCGCATTTGTTTGGAAAAATCCCATGTACCATGAAAAGTGCAAATTCCCCCGGGTCAGGGAAGCCCCAAGAACAGGGATCTGATCTGTCCCTGTGGAGTTGGCCAAGGGCATATCTCACATTTCTTAGGAAAAATCACGTATACCATCAATATTGCAAATTGCAGATAGAGCTCAAATTCGAAAAAGAAAGACATATTCACATTCCCCCGGGTTAGGGAAACCCAAAAATACATGAGTTTCCTGGATCTGGTCTCTCCCTTTGGAGTTGGCCCAGGGCATATCTCACATTTCTTAGGAAAAATCCCTTGTACCATCAATAGTGCAAATTGCAGATAGAGGTCAAATTTGAAAAACAAAGACATATTCATGTGCCCCCTGGTCAGGGAAACAAAAAAAACATGAGTTTCTGGGATCTGATCTGTCCCTGTGGAGTTGGCACAGGGCATAACTCACATTTGTTAGGAAAAATCCATGAAAAGTGGAAATTGGAGATAGAGCTCAAATTCGAAAAAGAAAGACATATTCACGTTCCCCGGTTCAGGGAAGCCCAAAAAAACATGAGTTTTCTGGTTCGGATATGTCCCTGTGGAGTTGGCCCAGAGCATATCTCGCATATCTTAGGAAAAATCCTATATACCATGAAAAGTGGGAATTGGAGATAGAGCTCAAATTTGAAAAACAAAGACATATTCATGTTCCCCCGGGTCACGGAAACCCAAAAAAACATGAGTTTTTGGGACCTGATCTTTCCCTGTGCAGTTGGCGCATGGCATATCTTGCATTTGTTAGGAAAAATCCCATATACCATGAAAAGTGAAAATTGAAAATAGAACTCAAATTCGAAAAACAAGCACATATTCATGTTCCAATAGGTCAGGGAAGCCCAAAAAAGTTGAGTTTTTGGAATCTGATCTGTCTTTTTGGACTTGGCCCCGGGCATATCTCGCATTTGTTAGGAAAAATCTCTTATTCCATCAATAGTGCAAATTGCTGATAGAGCTCAAATTCAAAAAAGAAAGACATATTCATGCTCCCCTAGGTCGAGGAAAAAAAAAACACATTAGTTTCCTTGATCTGATCTGTTCCTCTGGAGTTGGCCCAGGGCATATCTCACATTTCTTAGGAAAAATCCCTTGTACCATCAATAGTGCAAATTGCAGATAGAGGTCAAGTTTGAAAAACAAAGACATATTCATGTGCCCCCTGGTCAGGGAAACAAAAAAAAAATGGGTTTCTGGGATCTGATCTGTCCCTGTGGAGTTGGCACAGGGCATAATTCACATTTGTTAGGAAAAATCCATGAAAAGTGGAAATTGGAGATAGAGCTCAAATTTGAAAAAGAAAGACATATTCACGTTCCCCTGTTCAGGGAAGCACAAAAAAACATGAGTTTTCTGGTTCGGATATGTCCCTGTGGAGTTGGCCCAGAGCATATCTCGCATATGTTAGGAACAATCCTATATACCATGAAAAGTGGAAATTGGAGATAGAGCTCAAATTCGAAAAAGAAAGACATATTCATATTCCCCTGGGTCAGGGAAGCCCAAAAAACATGAATATTTAGGATCTGATCTGTCCCTTTGGAGATGGCCCGGGGTATAACTTTATTTTGTTAGGAAAAATTCCCTTATATGATGTAAAGTGAAAATTGGAGATAGAGCTCAAATTCAAAAAAAAAAATATTCATATTCCCCTGGGTAAGGGAAACAACAAAAAAATGAGTTTCCGGGATCTGACCTGTCTTTTTGGAGTTGGCCCAGGGCATATCTCGCATTTGTTAGGAAAAATCACTTATTCCATCAATAGTGCAAATTGCTGATAGAGCTCAAATTCGAAAAAGAAAGACATATTCATATTCCCCTGAGTCAGGGAAACCCAAAAAACCCAGCATCTGATCTGTCCCTGTGGAGTTGGCCCAGAGCATATCTCGCATTTGTTAGGAAAAATTCCTTATACAATCAAAAGTGCAAATTGCAGATTGAACTCAAATTTGAAGAACAAACACATATTTATGTTCCCCCGGGTCTGTGAAGCCCTCCAAAAAGAGTTTTCTGGATCTGGTCTGTCCCTGTGGAAAAATCCCATATACCATGAAAAGTGCAAATTACAGATAGAGCTCAAATTTGAAGAAGAAACACATATTTATGTTCCCCCAGGTCAGGGAAACCCTCCAAAAAAAGAGTTTTCTGGATCTGGTCTCTCCCTTTGGATTTGGCCCAACTGATACCTCGCATTTGTTAGGAAAAATCCATTATACCATAAAAATAGGAGACAGAGATCAAATTCGAAAAACAAAGACAAATTCATGTTCCCCCGGATTAGGGAAACCCCAAAAAACATGAGTTTTTGGGATCTGATCTGTCCCTGTGGAGTTGGCCCTCGGCATATCTCGCATTTGTTTGGAAAAATCCCATGTACCATGAAAAGTGCAAATTCCCCCGGGTCAGGGAAGCCCAAAGAACATGAGTTTCCTGGATCTGATCTGTCCCTGTGGAGTTGGCCAAGGGCATATCTCACATTTCTTAGGAAAAATCACTTATACCATCAATAGTGCAAATTGCAGATAGAGCTCAAATTCGAAAAAGAAAGACATATTCACGTTCCCCGGTTCAGGGAAGCCCAAAAAACATGAGTTTTATAGTTCGGATATGTCCCTGTGGAGTTGGCCCAGAGCATATCTCGCATATGTTAGGAAAAATCCCATATACCATGCAAAGTGGAAATTGGAGACAGAGCTCAAATTCGAAAAAGAAAGACATATTCACATTTCCTGGTTCAGGGAAGCCCAAAAAACATGGGTTTCCTGGATCTGATCTTTCCCTTTGGAGTTGGCCCAGGGCATAACTTGCATATGTTAGGAAAAATCACGTATACCATCAATAGTGCAAATTGCAGATAGAGCTCAAATTCGAAAAAGAAAGACATATTCATATTCCCCGGGGTCAGGGAAACCCAAAAAACATGAGTTTTCAGCATCTCATCTGTCCCTGTGGAGTTGGCCCAGAGCATATCTCGCAATTGTTAGGAAAAATTCCTTATACAATGAAAAGTGCAAATTGCAGATTGAACTCAAATTTGAAGAACAAACACATATTTATGTTCCCCCAGGTCTGGGAAGCCCTCCAAAAAGAGTTTTCTGGATCTGGTCTTTCCCTGTGGAGTTGGCCCAGGGCATATCTCGCATTTGTTAGGAAAAATCCCTTATACCATGAAAAGTGCAAATTGCAAATAGAGCTAAAATTCGAAAAACAAAGACATATTCATGTGCCCCCTGGTCAGGGAAACAAAAAAAAAACATGGGTTTCTGGGATCTGATCTGTCCCTGTGGAGTTGGCACAGGGCATAACTCACATTTGTTAGGAAAAATCCATGAAAAGTGGATATTGGAGATAGAGCTCAAATTCGAAAAAGAAAGACATATTCACGTTCCCCTGTTCAGGGAAGCCCAAAAAAACATGAGTTTTCTGGTTCGGATATGTCCCTGTGGAGTTGGCCCAGAGCATATCTCGCATATGTTAGGAACAATCCTATATACCATGAAAAGTGGAAATTGGAGATAGAGCTCAAATTCGAAAAAGAAAGACATATTCATATTCCCCTGGGTCAGGGAAGCCCAAAAAACATGAATATTTAGGATCTGATCTGTCCCTTTGGAGATGGCCCGGGGTATAACTTTATTTTGTTAGGAAAAATTCCCTTATATGATGTAAAGTGAAAATTGGAGATAGAGCTCAAATTCAAAAAAAAAAAAATATTCATATTCCCCTGGGTAAGGGAAACAACAAAAAAATGAGTTTCCGGGATCTGACCTGTCTTTTTGGAGTTGGCCCAGGGCATATCTCGCATTTGTTAGGAAAAATCACTTATTCCATCAATAGTGCAAATTGCTGATAGAGCTCAAATTCGAAAAAGAAAGACATATTCATATTCCCCTGAGTCAGGGAAACCCAAAAAACCCAGCATCTGATCTGTCCCTGTGGAGTTGGCCCAGAGCATATCTCGCATTTGTTAGGAAAAATTCCTTATACAATCAAAAGTGCAAATTGCAGATTGAACTCAAATTTGAAGAACAAACACATATTTATGTTCCCCCGGGTCTGTGAAGCCCTCCAAAAAGAGTTTTCTGGATCTGGTCTGTCCCTGTGGAAAAATCCCATATACCATGAAAAGTGCAAATTACAGATAGAGCTCAAATTTGAAGAAGAAACACATATTTATGTTCCCCCAGGTCAGGGAAACCCTCCAAAAAAAGAGTTTTCTGGATCTGGTCTCTCCCTTTGGATTTGGCCCAACTGATACCTCGCATTTGTTAGGAAAAATCCATTATACCATAAAAATAGGAGACAGAGATCAAATTCGAAAAACAAAGACAAATTCATGTTCCCCCGGATTAGGGAAACCCCAAAAAACATGAGTTTTTGGGATCTGATCTGTCCCTGTGGAGTTGGCCCTCGGCATATCTCGCATTTGTTTGGAAAAATCCCATGTACCATGAAAAGTGCAAATTCCCCCGGGTCAGGGAAGCCCAAAGAACATGAGTTTCCTGGATCTGATCTGTCCCTGTGGAGTTGGCCAAGGGCATATCTCACATTTCTTAGGAAAAATCACTTATACCATCAATAGTGCAAATTGCAGATAGAGCTCAAATTCGAAAAAGAAAGACATATTCACGTTCCCCGGTTCAGGGAAGCCCAAAAAACATGAGTTTTATAGTTCGGATATGTCCCTGTGGAGTTGGCCCAGAGCATATCTCGCATATGTTAGGAAAAATCCCATATACCATGCAAAGTGGAAATTGGAGACAGAGCTCAAATTCGAAAAAGAAAGACATATTCACATTTCCTGGTTCAGGGAAGCCCAAAAAACATGGGTTTCCTGGATCTGATCTTTCCCTTTGGAGTTGGCCCAGGGCATAACTTGCATATGTTAGGAAAAATCACGTATACCATCAATAGTGCAAATTGCAGATAGAGCTCAAATTCGAAAAAGAAAGACATATTCATATTCCCCGGGGTCAGGGAAACCCAAAAAACATGAGTTTTCAGCATCTCATCTGTCCCTGTGGAGTTGGCCCAGAGCATATCTCGCAATTGTTAGGAAAAATTCCTTATACAATGAAAAGTGCAAATTGCAGATTGAACTCAAATTTGAAGAACAAACACATATTTATGTTCCCCCAGGTCTGGGAAGCCCTCCAAAAAGAGTTTTCTGGATCTGGTCTTTCCCTGTGGAGTTGGCCCAGGGCATATCTCGCATTTGTTAGGAAAAATCCCTTATACCATGAAAAGTGCAAATTGCAAATAGAGCTAAAATTCGAAAAACAAAGACATATTCATGTGCCCCCTGGTCAGGGAAACAAAAAAAAACATGGGTTTCTGGGATCTGATCTGTCCCTGTGGAGTTGGCACAGGGCATAACTCACATTTGTTAGGAAAAATCCATGAAAAGTGGATATTGGAGATAGAGCTCAAATTCGAAAAAGAAAGACATATTCACGTTCCCCTGTTCAGGGAAGCCCAAAAAAACATGAGTTTTCTGGTTCGGATATGTCCCTGTGGAGTTGGCCCAGAGCATATCTCGCATATGTTAGGAACAATCCTATATACCATGAAAAGTGGAAATTGGAGATAGAGCTCAAATTCGAAAAAGAAAGACATATTCACATTCCCCGGTTCAGGGAAGCCCAAAAAACATGGGTTTCCTGGATCTGATGTGTCCCTGTGGAGTTGGCCCAGGGCATATCTCACATTTCTTAGGAAAAATCGCGTATACCATCAATAGTGCAAATTGCAGATAGAGCTCAAATTCGAAAAAGAAAGACATATTCATATTCCCCTGGGTCAGGGAAACCCAAAAAACATGAGTTTTCAGCATCTGATCTGTCCCTGTGGAGTTGCCCCAGAGCATATCTCGCAATTGTTAGGAAAAATTCCTTATACAATGAAAAGTGCAAATTGCAGATTGAACTCAAATTTGAAGAACAAACACATATTTATGTTCCCCCAGGTCTGGGAAGCCCTCCAAAAAGAGTTTTCTGGATCTGGTCTTTCCCTGTGGAGTTGGCCCAGGGCATATCTCGCATTTGTTAAGAAAAATCCCTTATACCATGAAAAGTGCAAATTGCAAATAGAGCTAAAATTCGAAAAAAAAGACATATTCATGTTCCCCCGGGTTAGGGAAACCCAAAAATACATGAGTTTCCTGGATCTGGTCTCTCCCTTTGGAGTTGGCCCAGGGCATATCTCACATTTCTTAGGAAAAATCCCTTGTACCATCAATAGTGCAAATTGCAGATAGAGGTCAAATTTGAAAAACAAAGACATATTCATGTGCACCCTGGTCAGGGAAACAAAAAAAAAACATGGGTTTCTGGGATCTGATCTGTCCCTGTGGAGTTGGCACAGGACATAACTCACATTTGTTAGGAAAAATCCATGAAAAGTGGAAATTGGAGATAGAGCTCAAATTCGAAAAAGAAAGACATATTCACGTTCCCCTGTTCAGGGAAGCCCAAAAAAACATGAGTTTTCTGGTTCGGATATGTCCCTGTGGAGTTGGCCCAGAGCATATCTCGCATATGTTAGGAACAATCCTATATACCATGAAAAGTGGAAATTGGAGATAGAGCTCAAATTCGAAAAAGAAAGACATATTCACATTCCCCGGTTCAGGGAAGCCCAAAAAACATGGGTTTCCTGGATCTGATGTGTCCCTGTGGAGTTGGCCCAGGGCATATCTCACATTTCTTCGGAAAAATCGCGTATACCATCAATAGTGCAAATTGCAGATAGAGCTGAAATTCGAAAAAGAAAGACATATTCATATTCCCCTGGGTCAGGGAAACACAAAAAACATGAGTTTTCAGCATCTGATCTGTCCCTGTGGAGTTGGCCCAGAGCATATCTCGCAATTGTTAGGAAAAATTCCTTATACAATGAAAAGTGCAAATTGCAGATTGAACTCAAATTTGAAGAACAAACACATATTTATGTTCCCCCAGGTCTGGGAAGCCCTCCAAAAAGAGTTTTCTGGATCTGGTCTTTCCCTGTGGAGTTGGCCCAGGGCATATCTCGCATTTGTTAGGAAAAATCCCTTATACCATGAAAAGTGCAAATTGCAAATAGAGCTAAAATTTGAAAAACAAAGACATATTCATGTTCCCCCGGGTTAGGGAAACCCAAAAACACATTAGTTTCCTGGATCTGTTCTCTCCCTTTGGAGTTGGCCCAGGGCATATCTCACATTTCTCAGGAAAAATCCCTTGTACCATCAATAGTGCAAATTGCAGATAGAGGTCAAATTTGAAAAACAAAGACATATTCATGTGCCCCCTGGTCAGGGAAACAAAAAAAAAACATGGGTTTCTGGGATCTGATCTGTCCCTGTGGAGTTGGCACAGGGCATAACTCACATTTGTTAGGAAAAATCCATGAAAAGTGGAAATTGGAGATAGAGCTCAAATTCGAAAAACAAGCACATATTCATGTTCCCCTGGGTCAAGGAAGCCAGAAAAACTTGAGTTTTTGGGATCTGATCTTTCCTTTTGGAGTGGGCCCAGGGCATAACTCGCATTTCTTAGGAAAAATCACTTATACCATCAATAGTGCAAATTGCAGATAGAGCTCAAATTCGAAAAAGAAAGACATATTCACGTTCCCCGGTTCAGGGAAGCCCAAAAAACAAAAACCAAAAAAACCATGAGTTTCTGGGATCTGATCTTTCCCTGTGGAGTTGGCACAGGGCATAACTCACATTTGTTAGGAAAAATCCATGAAAAGTGGAAATTGGAGATAGAGCTCAAATTCGAAAAAGAAAGACATATTCACATTCCCCGGTTCAGGGAAGCCCAAAAAACATGGGTTTCCTGGATCTGATGTGTCCCTGTGGAGTTGGCCCAGGGCATATCTCACATTTCTTAGGAAAAATCGCGTATACCATCAATAGTGCAAATTGCAGATAGAGCTCAAATTCGAAAAAGAAAGACATATTCATATTCCCCTGGGTCAGGGAAACCCAAAAAACATGAGTTTTCAGCATCTGATCTGTCCCTGTGGAGTTGCCCAAGAGCATATCTCGCAATTGTTAGGAAAAATTCCTTATACAATGAAAAGTGCAAATTGCAGATTGAACTCAAATTTGAAGAACAAACACATATTTATGTTCCCCCAGGTCTGGGAAGCCCTCCAAAAAGAGTTTTCTGGATCTGGTCTTTCCCTGTGGAGTTGGCCCAGGGCATATCTCGCATTTCTTAGGAAAAATCCCTTATACCATGAAAAGTGCAAATTGCAAATTGTGCTAAAATTCGAAAAAAAAGACATATTCATGTTCCCCCGGGTTAGGGAAACCCAAAAATACATGAGTTTCCTGGATCTGGTCTCTCCCTTTGGAGTTGGCCCAGGGCATATCTCACATTTCTTAGGAAAAATCCCTTGTACCATCAATAGTGCAAATTGCAGATAGAGGTCAAATTTGAAAAACAAAGACATATTCATGTGCACCCTGGTCAGGGAAACAAAAAAAAACATGGGTTTCTGGGATCTGATCTGTCCCTGTGGAGTTGGCACAGGACATAACTCACATTTGTTAGGAAAAATCCATGAAAAGTGGAAATTGGAGATAGAGCTCAAATTCGAAAAAGAAAGACATATTCACGTTCCCCTGTTCAGGGAAGCCCAAAAAAACATGAGTTTTCTGGTTCGGATATGTCCCTGTGGAGTTGGCCCAGAGCATATCTCGCATATGTTAGGAACAATCCTATATACCATGAAAAGTGGAAATTGGAGATAGAGCTCAAATTCGAAAAAGAAAGACATATTCACATTCCACGGTTCAGGGAAGCCCAAAAAACATGGGTTTCCTGGATCTGATGTGTCCCTGTGGAGTTGGCCCAGGGCATATCTCACATTTCTTCGGAAAAATCGCGTATACCATCAATAGTGCAAATTGCAGATAGAGCTGAAATTCGAAAAAGAAAGACATATTCATATTCCCCTGGGTCAGGGAAACACAAAAAACATGAGTTTTCAGCATCTGATCTGTCCCTGTGGAGTTGGCCCAGAGCATATCTCGCAATTGTTAGGAAAAATTCCTTATACAATGAAAAGTGCAAATTGCAGATTGAACTCAAATTTGAAGAACAAACACATATTTATGTTCCCCCAGGTCTGGGAAGCCCTCCAAAAAGAGTTTTCTGGATCTGGTCTTTCCCTGTGGAGTTGGCCCAGGGCATATCTCGCATTTGTTAGGAAAAATCCCTTATACCATGAAAAGTGCAAATTGCAAATAGAGCTAAAATTTGAAAAACAAAGACATATTCATGTTCCCCCGGGTTAGGGAAACCCAAAAACACATTAGTTTCCTGGATCTGTTCTCTCCCTTTGGAGTTGGCCCAGGGCATATCTCACATTTCTCAGGAAAAATCCCTTGTACCATCAATAGTGCAAATTGCAGATAGAGGTCAAATTTGAAAAACAAAGACATATTCATGTGCCCCCTGGTCAGGGAAACAAAAAAAAAAACATGGGTTTCTGGGATCTGATCTGTCCCTGTGGAGTTGGCACAGGGCATAACTCACATTTGTTAGGAAAAATCCATGAAAAGTGGAAATTGGAGATAGAGCTCAAATTCGAAAAACAAGCACATATTCATGTTCCCCTGGGTCAAGGAAGCCAGAAAAACTTGAGTTTTTGGGATCTGATCTTTCCTTTTGGAGTGGGCCCAGGGCATAACTCGCATTTCTTAGGAAAAATCACTTATACCATCAATAGTGCAAATTGCAGATAGAGCTCAAATTCGAAAAAGAAAGACATATTCACGTTCCCCGGTTCAGGGAAGCCCAAAAAACAAAAACCAAAAAAACCATGAGTTTCTGGGATCTGATCTTTCCCTGTGGAGTTGGCACAGGGCATAACTCACATTTGTTAGGAAAAATCCATGAAAAGTGGAAATTGGAGATAGAGCTCAAATTCGAAAAAGAAAGACATATTCACATTCCCCGGTTCAGGGAAGCCCAAAAAACATGGGTTTCCTGGATCTGATGTGTCCCTGTGGAGTTGGCCCAGGGCATATCTCACATTTCTTAGGAAAAATCGCGTATACCATCAATAGTGCAAATTGCAGATAGAGCTCAAATTCGAAAAAGAAAGACATATTCATATTCCCCTGGGTCAGGGAAACCCAAAAAACATGAGTTTTCAGCATCTGATCTGTCCCTGTGGAGTTGCCCAAGAGCATATCTCGCAATTGTTAGGAAAAATTCCTTATACAATGAAAAGTGCAAATTGCAGATTGAACTCAAATTTGAAGAACAAACACATATTTATGTTCCCCCAGGTCTGGGAAGCCCTCCAAAAAGAGTTTTCTGGATCTGGTCTTTCCCTGTGGAGTTGGCCCAGGGCATATCTCGCATTTCTTAGGAAAAATCCCTTATACCATGAAAAGTGCAAATTGCAAATTGTGCTAAAATTCAAAAAAAAAGACATATTCATGTTCCCCCGGGTTAGGGAAACCCAAAAATACATGAGTTTCCTGGATCTGGTCTCTCCCTTTGGAGTTGGCCCAGGGCATATCTCACATTTCTTAGGAAAAATCCCTTGTACCATCAATAGTGCAAATTGCAGATAGAGGTCAAATTTGAAAAACAAAGACATATTCATGTGCACCCTGGTCAGGGAAACAAAAAAAAACATGGGTTTCTGGGATCTGATCTGTCCCTGTGGAGTTGGCACAGGACATAACTCACATTTGTTAGGAAAAATCCATGAAAAGTGGAAATTGGAGATAGAGCTCAAATTCGAAAAAGAAAGACATATTCACGTTCCCCTGTTCAGGGAAGCCCAAAAAAACATGAGTTTTCTGGTTCGGATATGTCCCTGTGGAGTTGGCCCAGAGCATATCTCGCATATGTTAGGAACAATCCTATATACCATGAAAAGTGGAAATTGGAGATAGAGCTCAAATTCGAAAAAGAAAGACATATTCACATTCCCCGGTTCAGGGAAGCCCAAAAAACATGGGTTTCCTGGATCTGATGTGTCCCTGTGGAGTTGGCCCAGGGCATATCTCACATTTCTTCGGAAAAATCGCGTATACCATCAATAGTGCAAATTGCAGATAGAGCTCAAATTCGAAAAAGAAAGACATATTCATATTCCCCTGGGTCAGGGAAACACAAAAAACATGAGTTTTCAGCATCTGATCTGTCCCTGTGGAGTTGGCCCAGAGCATATCTCGCAATTGTTAGGAAAAATTCCTTATACAATGAAAAGTGCAAATTGCAGATTGAACTCAAATTTGAAGAACAAACACATATTTATGTTCCCCCAGGTCTGGGAAGCCCTCCAAAAAGAGTTTTCTGGATCTGGTCTTTCCCTGTGGAGTTGGCCCAGGGCATATCTCGCATTTGTTAGGAAAAATCCCTTATACCATGAAAAGTGCAAATTGCAAATAGAGCTAAAATTTGAAAAACAAAGACATATTCATGTTCCCCCGGGTTAGGGAAACCCAAAAACACATTAGTTTCCTGGATCTGTTCTCTCCCTTTGGAGTTGGCCCAGGGCATATCTCACATTTCTCAGGAAAAATCCCTTGTACCATCAATAGTGCAAATTGCAGATAGAGGTCAAATTTGAAAAACAAAGACATATTCATGTGCCCCCTGGTCAGGGAAACAAAAAAAAAACATGGGTTTCTGGGATCTGATCTGTCCCTGTGGAGTTGGCACAGGGCATAACTCACATTTGTTAGGAAAAATCCATGAAAAGTGGAAATTGGAGATAGAGCTCAAATTCGAAAAACAAGCACATATTCATGTTCCCCTGGGTCAAGGAAGCCAGAAAAACTTGAGTTTTTGGGATCTGATCTTTCCTTTTGGAGTGGGCCCAGGGCATAACTCGCATTTCTTAGGAAAAATCACTTATACCATCAATAGTGCAAATTGCAGATAGAGCTCAAATTCGAAAAAGAAAGACATATTCACGTTCCCCGGTTCAGGGAAGCCCAAAAAACAAAAACCAAAAAAACCATGAGTTTCTGGGATCTGATCTTTCCCTGTGGAGTTGGCACAGGGCATAACTCACATTTGTTAGGAAAAATCCATGAAAAGTGGAAATTGGAGATAGAGCTCAAATTCGAAAAAGAAAGACATATTCACATTCCCCGGTTCAGGGAAGCCCAGAAAACATGAGTTTCCTGGATCTGATCTGTCCCTGTGGAGTTGGCCCAGGGCATATCTCACATTTCTTAGGAAAAATCACTTATACCATCAATAGTGCAAATTGCAGATAGAGCTCAAATTCGAAAAAGAAAGACATATTCACGTTCCCCGGTTCAGGGAAGCCCAAAAAACAAAAACCAAAAAAACCATGAGTTTCTGGGATCTGATCTTTCCCTGTGGAGTTGGCACAGGGCATAACTCACATTTGTTAGGAAAAATCCATGAAAAGTGGAAATTGGAGATAGAGCTCAAATTCGAAAAAGAAAGACATATTCACATTCCCCGGTTCAGGGAAGCCCAGAAAACATGAGTTTCCTGGATCTGATCTGTCCCTGTGGAGTTGGCCCAGGGCATATCTCACATTTCTTAGGAAAAATCACTTATACCATCAATAGTGCAAATTGCAGATAGTGGTCAAATTCGAAAAACAAAGGCATATTCATGTTCCCCCGCGTCTCGGAAACCCAAAAAAACATGAGTTTTTGGGACCTGATCTTTCCCTTTGGAGTTGGCCCAGGGCATAACTTGCATATGTTAGGAAAAATCCCATATACCATGAAAAGTGCAAATTACAGATAGAGCTCAAATTTGAAGAAGAAACACATATTTATGTTCCCGCAGGTCACGGAAACCCTCCAAAATAGAGTTTTCTGGATCTGGTCTGTCCCTTTGGAGTTGGCCCAACTCATATCTCGCATTTGTTAGGAAAAATCCATTATACCTTGAAAAGTGCACATAGGAGATAGAGCTCAAATTTGAAAAACAAACACATATTCATATTCCCCTGGGTCAGGGAAGCCCAAAAAACATGAATATTTAGGATCTGATCTGTCCCTTTGGAGATGGCCCGGGGTATAACTTTATTTTGTTAGGAAAAATTCCCTTATATGATGTAAAGTGAAAATTGGAGATAGAGTTCAAATTAAAAAAAAGACATATTCATATTCCACTGGGTAAGGGAAACCCAAAAAAAATGAGTTTCCTGGATCTGATCTGTCTTTTTGGAGTTGGCCCAGGGCATATCTCACATTTCTTAGGAAAAATCACGTATACCATCAATAGTGCAAATTGCTGATAGAGCTCAAATTCGAAAAAGAAAGACATATTCATATTCCCCTGGGTCAGGGAAACCCAAAAAACCCAGCATCTGATCTGTCCCTGTGGAGTTGTCCAAGAACATATGTCGCATTTGTTAGGAAAAATTCCTTATACAATCAAAAGTGCAAATTGCAGATTGAACTCAAATTCGAAAAACAAAGACATATTCATGTTCCCCCCGGTTAGGGAAACCCAAAAATACATGAGTTTTCTGGATCTTATCTGTCCCTGTGCAGTTGGCCCAGGACATATCTCGCATTTGTTTGGAAAACTCCTTTATACCATGAAAAGTGAACATAGTTAGTTAGTTCAAATTCGAAATTCGAAAAACAAACACATATTCATATTCCCCTACGTCAGGGAAGCCCAAAAAACATGAATATTTAGGATCTGATCTGTCCCTTTCGACTTTGCCCAGGGTATAACTCGCATTTGTTAGGAAAAAGCCATTATACCATAAAAATAGGAGACAGAGTTGAAATTCGAAAAACAAAGACAAATTCATGTTCCCCCGGGTCAGGGAAACCCAAAAAAACATGAGTTTCCTGGATCTTATCTGTCCCTGTGGAGTTGGCCAAGGGCATATCTCACATTTCTTAGGAAAAATCACTTATACCATCAATAGTGCAAATTGCAGATAGAGCTCAAATTCGAAAAAGAAAGACATATTCATATTCCCCTGGGTCAGGGAAGCCCAAACAAACATGAATATTTAGGATCTGATCTGTCCCTTTGGAGTTGGCCCAGGGTATAACTCGCATTTGTTAGGAAAAATCCCATATACCAGGAAAAGTGCACATAAGAGATAGAGCTCAAATTCAAAAAACAAAGACATATTCATATTCCCCCGGTTCAGGGAAGCCCAAAAAAACATGAATTCTCCAGATCTGATCTGTCCCTGTGGAGTTAGCTGAGGGCATGTCTCGCATTTGTTAGGAAAAAACATGAGTTTTCGGGACCTGATCTGTACCAAATAGAGCTCAAACTTGAAGAACAAACACATATTCAAAAAACAGAGATATATTCATGTTCCGTCGGGTCAGGGAAACCCAAAAACACATGAGTTTTCTGGATCTTATCTGTCCCTGTGCAGTTGGCCCATGGCATATCTCGCATTTGTTAGGAAAAATCCCATATACTATGAAAAGTGCAAATTGCAGATAGAGCTCAAATTTGAAGAACAAAGACATATTTATGTTCCACCAGTTCAGGGAAGCCCCCCCAAAAATGACTTTTTCGGATCTGATCTCTCCCTGTCGAGTTGGCCCAGGGCATAACTCGCATTTGTTAGGAAAAATTCCTTATACAATGAAAAGTGCAAATTGCAGATTGAACTCAAATTTGAAGAACAAACACATATTTATGTTCCCCAAGGTCTGGGAAGCCCTCCAAAAAGAGTTTTCTGGATCTGGTCTTTCCCTGTGGAGTTGGCCCAGGGCATATCTCGCATTTGTTAGGAAAAATCCCTTATACCATGAAAAGTGCAAATTGCAAATAGAGCTAAAATTCGAAAAACAAAGACATATCCATGTTCCCCCGGGTTAGGGAAACCCAAAAATACATGAGTTTCCTGGATCTGGTCTCTCCCTGTGGAGTTGGCCCAGGGCATATCTCACATTTCTTAGGAAAAATCCCTTGTACCATCAATAGTGCAAATTGCAGATAGAGGTCAAATTTGAAAAACAAAGACATATTCATGTGCCCCCTGGTCAGGGAAACAAAAAAAACATGGGTTTCTGGGATCTGATCTGTCCCTGTGGAGTTGGCACAGGGCATAACTCACATTTGTTAGGAAAAATCCATGAAAAGTGGAAATTGGAGATAGAGCTCAAATTCGAAAAAGAAAGACATATTCACGTTCCCCTGTTCAGGGAAGCCCAAAAAAACATGAGTTTTCTGGTTCGGATATGTCCCTGTGGAGTTGGCCCAGAGCATATCTCGCATATGTTAGGAACAATCCTATATACCATGAAAAGTGGAAATTGGAGATAGAGCTCAAATTCGAAAAAGAAAGACATATTCACATTCCCCGGTTCAGGGAAGCCCAAAAAACATGGGTTTCCTGGATCTGATGTGTCCCTGTGGAGTTGGCCCAGGGCATATCTCACATTTCTTAGGAAAAATCGCGTATACCATCAATAGTGCAAATTGCAGATAGAGCTCAAATTCGAAAAAGAAAGACATATTCATATTCCCCTGGGTCAGGGAAACCCAAAAAACATGAGTTTTCAGCATCTGATCTGTCTCTGTGGAGTTGGCCCAGAGCATATCTCGCATTTGTTAGGAAAAATTCCTTATACAATGAAAAGTGCAAATTGCAGATTGAACTCAAATTTGAAGAACAAACACATATTTATGTTCCCCAAGGTCTGGGAAGCCCTCCAAAAAGAGTTTTCTGGATCTGGTCTTTCCCTGTGGAGTTGGCCCAGGGCATATCTCGCATTTCTTAGGAAAAATCCCTTATACCATGAAAAGTGCAAATTGCAAATAGAGCTAAAATTTGAAAAAAAAGACATATTCATGTTCCCCCGGGTTAGGGAAACCCAAAAATACATGAGTTTCCTGGATCTTATCTGTCCCTGTGGAGTTGGCCCAGGGCATATCTCACATTTCTTAGGAAAAATCCCTTGTACCATCAATAGTGCAAATTGCAGATAGAGGTCAAATTTGAAAAACAAAGACATATTCATGTGCACCCTGGTCAGGGAAACAAAAAAAAAACATGGGTTTCTGGGATCTGACCTGTCCCTGTGGAGTTGGCACAGGGCATAACTCACATTTGTTAGGAAAAATCCATGAAAAGTGGAAATTGGAGATAGAGCTCAAATTCGAAAAAGAAAGACATATTCACGTTCCCCGGTTCAGGGAAGCCCAAAAAAACATGAGTTTTCTGGTTCGGATATGTCCCTTTGGAGTTGGCCCAGAGCATATCTCGCATATGTTAGGAACAATCCTATATACCATGAAAAGTGGAAATTGCAGATAGAGCTCAAATTCGAAAAAGAAAGAGATATTCATATTCCCCTGGGTCAGGGAAACCCAAAAAACATGAGTTTTCAGCATCTGATCTGTCCCTGTGGATTTGGCCCAGAGCATATCTCGCATTTGTTAGGAAAAATTCCTTATACAATGAAAAGTGCAAATTGCAGATTGAACTCAAATTTGAAGAACAAACACATATTTATGTTCCCCCAGGTCTGGGAAGCCCTCCAAAGAGAGTTTTCTGGATCTGGTCTGTCCCTGTGGAGTTGGCCCAGGGCATATCTCGCATTTGTTAGGAAAAATCCCTTATACCATGAAAAGTGCAAATTGCAAATAGAGCTAAAATTCGAAAAACAAAGACATATTCATGTTCCCCCGGGTTAGGGAAACCCAAAAATACATGAGTTTCCTGGATCTGGTCTCTCCCTTTGGAGTTGGCCCAACTCATATCTCGCATTTGTTAGGAAAAATCCATTATAGCTTGAAAAGTGCACATAGGAGATAGAGCTCAAATTCGAAAAACAAACACATATTCATATTCCCCTGGGTAAGGGAAACCCCAAGAAAATGAGTTTCCGGGATCTGACCTGTCTTTTTGGAGTTGGCCCAGGGCATATCTCGCATTTGTTAGGAAAAATCCCATATACTATGAAAAGTGCAAATTGCAGATAGAGCTCAAATTTGAAGAACAAAGACATATTTATGTTCCACCAGTTCAGGGAAGCCCCCCCAAAAATGACTTTTTCGGATCTCATCTCTCCCTGTCGAGTTGGCCCAGGGCATAACTCGCATTTGTTAGGAAAAATTCCTTATACAATGAAAAGTGCAAATTGCAGATTGAACTCAAATTTGAAGAACAAACACATATTTATGTTCCCCCAGGTCTGGGAAGCCCTCCAAAAAGAGTTTTCTGGATCTGGTCTGTCCCTGTGGAGTTGGCCCAGGGCATATCTCGCATTTGTTAGGAAAAATCCCTTATACCATGAAAAGTGCAAATTGCAAATAGAGCTAAAATTCGAAAAACAAAGACATATTCATGTTCCCCCGGGTTAGGGAAACCCAAAAATACATGAGTTTCCTGGATCTGGTCTCTCCCTTTGGAGTTGGCCCAACTCATATCTCGCATTTGTTAGGAAAAATCCATTATAGCTTGAAAAGTGCACATAGGAGATAGAGCTCAAATTCGAAAAACAAACACATATTCATATTCCCCTGGGTCAGGGAAGCCCAAAAAACATGAATATTTAGGATCTGATCTGTCCCTTTGGAGATGGCCCGGGGTATAACTTTATTTTGTTAGGAAAAATTCCCTTATATGATGTAAAGTGAAAATTGGAGATAGAGCTCAAATTAAAAAAAAAACATATTCATATTCCCCTGGGTAAGGGAAACAACAAAAAAATGAGTTTCCGGGATCTGACCTGTCTTTTTGGAGTTGGCCCAGGGCATATCTCGCATTTGTTAGGAAAAATCACTTATTCCATCAATAGTGCAAATTGCTGATAGAGCTCAAATTCGAAAAAGAAAGACATATTCATATTCCCCTGAGTCAGGGAATCCCAAAAAACCCAGCATCTGATCTGTCCCTGTGGAGTTGGCCCAGAGCATATCTCGCATTTGTTAGGAAAAATTCCTTATACAATCAAAAGTGCAAATTGCAGATTGAACTCAAATTTGAAGAACAAACACATATTTATGTTCCCCCGGGTCTGTGAAGCCCTCCAAAAAGAGTTTTCTGGATCTGGTCTGTCCCTGTGGAAAAATACCATATACCATGAAAAGTGCAAATTACAGATAGAGCTCAAATTTGAAGAAGAAACACATATTTATGTTCCCCCAGGTCAGGGAAACCCTCCAAAAAAAGAGTTTTCTGGATCTGGTCTCTCCCTTTGGAGTTGGCCCAACTGATACCTCGCATTTGTTAGGAAAAATCCATTATACCATAAAAATAGGAGACAGAGATCAAATTCGAAAAACAAAGACAAATTCATGTTCCCCCGGATTAGGGAAACCCCAAAAAACATGAGTTTTTGGGATCTGATCTGTCCCTGTGGAGTTGGCCCTCGGCATATCTCGCATTTGTTTGGAAAAATCCCATGTACCATGAAAAGTGCAAATTCCCCCCGGTCAGGGAAGCCCAAAGAACATGAGTTTCCTGGATCTGATCTGTCCCTGTGGAGTTGGCCAAGGGCATATCTCACATTTCTTAGGAAAAATCACTTATACCATCAATAGTGCAAATTGCAGATAGAGCTCAAATTCGAAAAAGAAAGACATATTCACGTTCCCCGGTTCAGGGAAGCCCAAAAAACATGAGTTTTATAGTTCGGATATGTCCCTGTGGAGTTGGCCCAGAGCATATCTCGCATATGTTAGGAAAAATCCCATATACCATGAAAAGTGGAAATTGGAGATAGAGCTCAAATTCGAAAAAGAAAGACATATTCACATTTCCTGGTTCAGGGAAGCCCAAAAAACATGGGTTTCCTGGATCTGATGTGTACCTGTGGAGTTGGCCCAGGGCATATCTCACATTTCTTAGGAAAAATCACGTATACCATCAATAGTGCAAATTGCAGATAGAGCTCAAATTCGAAAAAGAAAGACATATTCATATTCCCCTGGGTCAGGGAAACCCAAAAAACATGAGTTTTCAGCATCTGATCTGTCCCTGTGGATTTGGCCCAGAGCATATCTCGCATTTGTTAGGAAAAATTCCTTATACAATGAAAAGTGCAAATTGCAGATTGAACTCAAATTTGAAGAACAAACACATATTTATGTTCCCCCAGGTCTGGGAAGCCCTCCAAAGAGAGTTTTCTGGATCTGGTCTGTCCCTGTGGAGTTGGCCCAGGGCATATCTCGCATTTGTTAGGAAAAATCCCTTATACCATGAAAAGTGCAAATTGCAAATAGAGCTAAAATTCGAAAAACAAAGACATATTCATGTTCCCCCGGGTTAGGGAAACCCCAAAATACATGAGTTTCCTGGATCTGGTCTCTCCCTTTGGAGTTGGCCCAACTCATATCTCGCATTTGTTAGGAAAAATCCATTATAGCTTGAAAAGTGCACATAGGAGATAGAGCTCAAATTCGAAAAACAAACACATATTCATATTCCCCTGGGTCAGGGAAGCCCAAAAAACATGAATATTTAGGATCTGATCTGTCCCTTTGGAGATGGCCCGGGGTATAACTTTATTTTGTTAGGAAAAAATTCCCTTATATGATGTAAAGTGAAAATTGGAGATAGAGCTCAAATTCAAAAAAAAAAACATATTCATATTCCCCTGGGTAAGGGAAACCCCAAGAAAATGAGTTTCCGGGATCTGACCTGTCTTTTTGGAGTTGGCCCAGGGCATATCTCGCATTTGTTAGGAAAAATTACTTATTCCATCAATAGTGCAAATTGCTGATAGAGCTCAAATTCGAAAAAGAAAGACATATTCATATTCCCCTGAGTCAGGGAATCCCAAAAAACCCAGCATCTGATCTGTCCCTGTGGAGTTGGCCCAGAGCATATCTCGCATTTGTTAGGAAAAATTCCTTATACAATCAAAAGTGCAAATTGCAGATTGAACTCAAATTTGAAGAACAAACACATATTTATGTTCCCCCGGGTCTGTGAAGCCCTCCAAAAAGAGTTTTCTGGATCTGGTCTGTCCCTGTGGAAAAATACCATATACCATGAAAAGTGCAAATTACAGATAGAGCTCAAATTTGAAGAAGAAACACATATTTATGTTCCCCCAGGTCAGGGAAACCCTCCAAAAAAAGAGTTTTCTGGATCTGGTCTCTCCCTTTGGAGTTGGCCCAACTGATACCTCGCATTTGTTAGGAAAAATCCATTATACCATAAAAATAGGAGACAGAGATCAAATTCGAAAAACAAAGACAAATTCATGTTCCCCCGGATTAGGGAAACCCCAAAAAACATGAGTTTTTGGGATCTGATCTGTCCCTGTGGAGTTGGCCCTCGGCATATCTCGCATTTGTTTGGAAAAATCCCATGTACCATGAAAAGTGCAAATTCCCCCCGGTCAGGGAAGCCCAAAGAACATGAGTTTCCTGGATCTGATCTGTCCCTGTGGAGTTGGCCAAGGGCATATCTCACATTTCTTAGGAAAAATCACTTATACCATCAATAGTGCAAATTGCAGATAGAGCTCAAATTCGAAAAAGAAAGACATATTCACGTTCCCCGGTTCAGGGAAGCCCAAAAAACATGAGTTTTATAGTTCGGATATGTCCCTGTGGAGTTGGCCCAGAGCATATCTCGCATATGTTAGGAAAAATCCCATATACCATGAAAAGTGGAAATTGGAGATAGAGCTCAAATTCGAAAAAGAAAGACATATTCACATTTCCTGGTTCAGGGAAGCCCAAAAAACATGGGTTTCCTGGATCTGATGTGTACCTGTGGAGTTGGCCCAGGGCATATCTCACATTTCTTAGGAAAAATCACGTATACCATCAATAGTGCAAATTGCAGATAGAGCTCAAATTCGAAAAAGAAAGACATATTCATATTCCCCTGGGTCAGGGAAACCCAAAAAACATGAGTTTTCAGCATCTGATCTGTCCCTGTGGATTTGGCCCAGAGCATATCTCGCATTTGTTAGGAAAAATTCCTTATACAATGAAAAGTGCAAATTGCAGATTGAACTCAAATTTGAAGAACAAACACATATTTATGTTCCCCCAGGTCTGGGAAGCCCTCCAAAGAGAGTTTTCTGGATCTGGTCTGTCCCTGTGGAGTTGGCCCAGGGCATATCTCGCATTTGTTAGGAAAAATCCCTTATACCATGAAAAGTGCAAATTGCAAATAGAGCTAAAATTCGAAAAACAAAGACATATTCATGTTCCCCCGGGTTAGGGAAACCCCAAAATACATGAGTTTCCTGGATCTGGTCTCTCCCTTTGGAGTTGGCCCAACTCATATCTCGCATTTGTTAGGAAAAATCCATTATAGCTTGAAAAGTGCACATAGGAGATAGAGCTCAAATTCGAAAAACAAACACATATTCATATTCCCCTGGGTCAGGGAAGCCCAAAAAACATGAATATTTAGGATCTGATCTGTCCCTTTGGAGATGGCCCGGGGTATAACTTTATTTTGTTAGGAAAAAATTCCCTTATATGATGTAAAGTGAAAATTGGAGATAGAGCTCAAATTCAAAAAAAAAAACATATTCATATTCCCCTGGGTAAGGGAAACCCCAAGAAAATGAGTTTCCGGGATCTGACCTGTCTTTTTGGAGTTGGCCCAGGGCATATCTCGCATTTGTTAGGAAAAATTACTTATTCCATCAATAGTGCAAATTGCTGATAGAGCTCAAATTCGAAAAAGAAAGACATATTCATATTCCCCTGGGTCAAGGAAACCCAAAAAACCCAGCATCTGATCTGTCCCTGTGGAGTTGGCCCAGAGCATATCTCGCATTTGTTAGGAAAAATTCCTTATACAATCAAAAGTGCAAATTGGAGATTGAACTCAAATTTAAAGAACAAACACATATTTATGTTCCCCCGGGTCTGGGAAGCCCTCCAAAAAGAGTTTTCTGGATCTGGTCTGTCCCTGTGGAAAAATCCCATATACCATGAAAAGTGCAAATTACAGATAGAGCTCAAATTTGAAGAAGAAACAGGGATCTGATCTGTCCCTGTGGAGTTGGCCCTCGGCATATCTCGCATTTGTTTGGAAAAATCCCATGTACCATGAAAAGTGCAAATTCCCCCGGGTCAGGGAAGCCCAAAGAACAGGGATCTGATCTGTCCCTGTGGAGTTGGCCAAGGGCATATCTCACATTTCTTAGGAAAAATCACGTATACCATCAATAGTGCAAATTGCAGATAGAGCTCAAATTCGAAAAAGAAAGACATATTCACATTCCCCCGGGTTAGGGAAACCCAAAAATACATGAGTTTCCTGGATCTGGTCTCTCCCTTTGGAGTTGGCCCAGGGCATATCTCACATTTCTTAGGAAAAATCCCTTGTACCATCAATAGTGCAAATTGCAGATAGAGGTCAAATTTGAAAAACAAAGACATATTCATGTGCCCCCTGGTCAGGGAAACCAAAAAAACATGAGTTTCTGGGATCTGATCTGTCCCTGTGGAGTTGGCACAGGGCATAACTCACATTTGTTAGGAAAAATCCATGAAAAGTGGAAATTGGAGATAGAGCTCAAATTCGAAAAAGAAAGACATATTCACGTTCCCCGGTTCAGGGAAGCCCAAAAAAACATGAGTTTTCTGGTTCGGATATGTCCCTGTGGAGTTGGCCCAGAGCATATCTCGCATATCTTAGGAAAAATCCTATATACCATGAAAAGTGGAAATTGGAGATAGAGCTCAAATTCGAAAAACAAAGACATATTCATGTTCCCCCGGGTCACGGAAACCCAAAAAAACATGAGTTTTTGGGACCTGATCTTTCCCTGTGCAGTTGGCGCATGGCATATCTTGCATTTGTTAGGAAAAATCCCATATACCATGAAAAGTGAAAATTGAAAATAGAGCTCAAATTCGAAAAACAAGCACATATTCATGTTCCAATAGGTCAGGGAAGCCCAAAAAAGTTGAGTTTTTGGAATCTGATCTGTCTTTTTGGACTTGGCCCCGGGCATATCTCGCATTTGTTAGGAAAAATCCCTTATACCATCAATATTGCAAATTGCAGATAGAGGTCAAATTCGTAAAAGAAAGACATATTCACGTTCCCCGGTTCAGGGAAAAACTGCAAAAAAAGTGTTTCCTGGATCTGGTCTCTCCCTTTGGAGTTGGCCCAGCTCATATCTCGCATTTGTTAGGAAAAATCCATTATACCATAAAAATAGGAGACAGAGATCAAATTCGAAAAACAAAGACAAATTCATGTTCCCCCGGGTTAGGGAAACCCCAAAAAACATGAGTTTTTGGGATCTGATCTGTCCCTGTGGAGTTGGCCCTCGGCATAGCTCTCATTTGTTTGGAAAAATTCCATATACCATGAAAAGTGCAAATTGCAGATAGAGCTCAAATTTGTATAACAATCACATATTTATGTTCCCCCGGGTCAGGGAAAAACTGCAAAAAAAGTGTTTCCTGGATCTGGTCTCTCCCTTTGGAGTTGGCCCAGCTCATATCTCGCATTTGTTAGGAAAAATCCATTATACCATAAAAATAGGAGACAGAGTTGAAATTCGAAAAACAAAGACAAATTCATGTTCCCCCGGGTCAGGGAAACCCAAAAAAACATGAGTTTCCTGGATCTGATCTGTCCCTGTGGAGTTGGCCCAGAGCATATCTCGCATATGTTAGGAACAATCCTATATACCATGAAAAGTGGAAATTGGAGATAGAGCTCAAATTCGAAAAAGAAAGACATATTCACATTCCCCGGTTCAGGGAAGCCCAAAAAACTTGTGTTTCCTGGATCTGATCTTTCCCTTTGGAGTTGGCCCAGGGCATAACTTGCATATGTTAGGAAAAATCCCATATACCATGAAAAGTGCAAATTACAGATAGAGCTCAAATTTGAAGAAGAAACACATATATATGTTCCCGCAGGTCACGGAACCCCTCCAAAATAGAGTTTTCTGGATCTGGTCTCTCCCTTTGGAGTTGGCCCAACTCATATCTCGCATTTGTTAGGAAAAATCCATTATACCTTGAAAAGTGCACATAGGAGATAGAGCTCAAATTCGAAAAACAAACACATATTCATATTCCCCTACGTCAGGGAAGCCCAAAAAACATGAATATTTAGGATCTGATGTGTCCCTTTCGACTTGGCCCAGGGTATAACTCGCATTTGTTAGGAAAAAGCCATTATACCATCAATATTGAAAATTGCAGATAGAGGTCAAATTCGAAAAACAAAGACATATTCATGTTCGGGACCTGATCTTTCCCTGTGCAGTTGGCGCATGGCATATCTTTGTTAGGAAAAATCCCATATTTGATGAAAAGTGAAAATTGGAGATAGAGCTCAAATTTTAAAAAAAAGACATATTCCTATTCCCCTGGGTCAGGGAAGCCCAAAAAACATGAGTTTCCTGGATCTTATCTGTCCCTGTGGAGTTGGCCAAGGGCATATCTCACATTTCTTAGGAAAAATCACTTATACCATCAATAGTGCAAATTGCAGATAGAGCTCAAATTCGAAAAAGAAAGACATATTCACGTTCCCCGTTTCAGGGAAGCCCAAAAAATCATGAGTTTTCTGGTTCGGATATGTCCCTTTGGAGTTGGCCCAGAGCATATCTCGCATATGTTAGGAACAAACCTATATACCATGAAAAGTGGAAATTGCAGATAGAGCTCAAATTCGAAAAAGAAACACATATTTATGTTCCCGCAGGTCACGGAACCCCTCCAAAATAGAGTTTTCTGGATCTGGTCTCTCCCTTTGGAGTTGGCCCAACTCATATCTCGCATTTGTTAGGAAAAATCCATTATACCTTGAAAAGTGCACATAGGAGATAGAACTCAAATTCGAAAAACAAACACATATTCATATTCCCCTACGTCAGGGAAGCCCAAAAAACATGAATATTTAGGATCTGATGTGTCCCTTTCGACTGGGCCCAGGGTATAACTCGCATTTGTTAGGAAAAATCCATTATACCATCAATATTGAAAATTGCAGATTGAGGTCAAATTCGAAAAACAAAGACATATTCATGTTCGGGACATGATCTTTCCCTGTGCAGTTGGCGCATGGCATATCTTTGTTAGGAAAAATCCCATATTTGATGAAAAGTGAAAATTGGAGATAGAGCTCAAATTAAAAAAAAAAGACATATTCCTATTCCCCTGGGTCAGGGAAGCCCAAAAAACATGAGTTTCCTGGATCTTATCTGTCCCTGTGGAGTTGGCCAAGGGCATATCTCACATTTCTTAGGAAAAATCACTTATACCATCAATTGTGCAAATTGCAGATAGAGCTCAAATTCGAAAAAGAAAGACATATTCATATTCCCCTGGGTCAGGGAAACCCAAAAAACATGAGTTTTCGGCATCTGATCTATCCCTGTGGTGTTGGCCTAGAGCATATCTCGCATTTGTTAGGAAAAATCCCTTGTACCAACAATATTGAAAATTGCAGATAGAGGTCAAATTAGAAAAACAAAGACATATTCATGTGCCCCCTGGTCAGGGAAACGAAAAAAAGGTGAGTTTCTGGGATCTGATCTGTCCCACAACTCACATTTGTTAGGAAATGTGCAACTCACATTTGTTAGGAAAAATCCATGAAAAGTGGAAATTGGAGATAGAGCTCAAATTCGAAAAACAAAGACATATTCATGTTCCCCTGGGTCAAGGAAGCCAGAAAAACTTGAGTTTTTGGGATCTGATCTTTCCCTTTGGAGTGGGCCCAGGGCATAACTCGCATTTCTTAGGAAAAATCACTTATACCATCAATAGTGCAAATTGCAGATAGAGCTCAAATTCGAAAAAGAAAGACATATTCACATTCCCCGGTTCAGGGAAGCCCAAAAAACAAAAACCAAAAAAACCATGAGTTTCTGGGATCTGATCTTTCCCTGTGGAGTTGGCACAGGGCATAACTCGCATTTCTTAGGAAAAATCACTTATACCATCAATCGTGCAAATTGCAGATAGAGCTCAAATTCAAAAAAGAAAGACATATTCATATTCCCCCAAGTCAGGGAAACCAAAAAAAAACATTAGTTTCCTTGATCTGAAATGTCCCTGTGGAGTTGGCCCAGGGCATATCTCACATTTCTTAGGAAAAATCCCTTATACCATAAAAAAAGAAAGACATATTCTTGTTCGGGAACTGATCTTTCCCTGTGCAGTTGGCGCATGGCATATCTTGCATTTGTTAGGAAAAATCCCATATACCATGAAAAGTGCAAATTACAGATAGAGCTCAAATTTGAAGAAGAAACACATATTTATGTTCCCGCAGGTCACGGAACCCCTCCAAAATAGAGTTTTCTTGATCTGGTCTCTCCCTTTGGAGTTGGCCCAACTCATATCTCGCATTTGTTAGGAAAAATCCATTATACCTTGAAAAGTGCACATAGGAGATAGAGCTCAAATTCGAAAAACAAACACATATTCATATTCCCCTACATCAGGGAAGCCCAAAAAACATGAATATTTAGGATCTGATGTGTCCCTTTCGACTTGGCCCAGGGTATAACACGCATTTGTTAGGAAAAATCCATTATACCATCAATATTGAAAATTGCAGATAGAGGTCAAATTCGAAAAACAAAGACATATTCATGTTCGGGACCTGATCTTTCCTTGTGCAGTTGGCGCATGGCATATCTTTGTTAGGAAAAATCCCATATTTGATGAAAAGTGAAAATTGGAGATAGAGCTCAAATTTAAAAAAAAGACATATTCCTATTCCCCTGGGTCAGGGAAGCCCAAAAAACATGAGTTTCCTGGATCTTATCTGTCCCTGTGGAGTTGGCCAAGGGCATATCTCACATTTCTTAGGAAAAATCACTTATACCATCAATAGTGCAAATTGCAGATAGAGCTCAAATTCAAAAAAGAAAGAGATATTCATATTCCCCTGGGTCAGGGAAACCCAAAAAACATGAGTTTTCGGCATCTGATCTATCCCTGTGGAGTTGGCCTAGAGCATATCTCGCATTTGTTAGGAAAAATCCCTTGTACCAACAATATTGAAAATTGCAGATAGAGGTCAAATTTGAAAAACAAAGACATATTCATGTGCCCCCTGGTCAGGGAAACAAAAAAAAAAAGTGAGTTTCTGGGATCTGATCTGTCCCACAGGGTGTAACTCACATTTCTTAGGAAAAATCCATGAAAAGTGGAAATTGCAGATAGAGCTCAAATTCGAAAAACAAGCACATATTCATGTTCCCCTGGGTCAAGGAAGCCAGAAAAACTTGAGTTTTTGGGATCTGATCTTTCCCTTTGGAGTGGGCCCAGGGCATAACTCGCATTTCTTAGGAAAAATCACTTATACCATCAATAGTGCAAATTGCAGATAGAGCTCAAATTCGAAAAAGAAAGACATATTCACGTTCCCCGGTTCAGGGAAGCCCAAAAAACAAAAAACAAAAAAACCATGAGTTTCTGGGATCTGATCTTTCCCTGTGGAGTTGGCACAGGGCATAACTCACATTTGTTAGGAAAAATCCATGAAAAGTGGAAATTGGAGATAGAGCTCAAATTCAAAAAAGAAAGACATATTCACATTCCCCGGTTCAGGGAAGCCCAAAAAACATGAGTTTCCTGGATCTGATCTGTCCCTGTGGAGTTGGCCCAGGGCATATCTCACATTTCTTAGGAAAAATCACTTATACCATCAATAGTGCAAATTGCAGATAGTGGTCAAATTCGAAAAACAAAGACATATTCATGTTACCCCGGGTCTCGGAAACCCAAAAAAACATGAGTTTTTGTGACCTGATCTTTCCCTTTGGAGTTGGCCCAGGGCATAACTTGCATATGTTAGGAAAAATCCCATATACCATGAAAAGTGCAAATTACAGATAGAGCTCAAATTTGAAGAAGAAACACATATTTATGTTCCCGCAGGTCACGGAAACCCTCCAAAATAGAGTTTTCTGGATCTGGTCTGTCCCTTTGGAGTTGGCCCAGATAGAGCTCAAATTCAAAAAAGAAAGACATATTCACATTCCCCGGTTCAGGGAAGCCCAAAAAACATGAGTTTCCTGGATCTGATCTGTCCCTGTGGAGTTAGCTGAGGGCATGTCTCGCATTTGTTAGGAAAAAACATGAGTTTTCGGGACCTGATCTGTACCAAATAGAGCTCAAACTTGAAGAACAAACACATATTCAAAAAACAGAGATATATTCATGTTCCGTCGGGTCAGGGAAACCCAAAAACACATGAGTTTTCTGGATCTTATCTGTCCCTGTGCAGTTGGCCCATGGCATATCTCGCATTTGTTAGGAAAAATCCCATATACTATGAAAAGTGCAAATTGCAGATAGAGCTCAAATTTGAAGAACAAAGACATATTTATGTTCCACCAGTTCAGGGAAGCCCCCCCAAAAATGACTTTTTCGGATCTGATCTCTCCCTGTCGAGTTGGCCCAGGGCATAACTCGCATTTGTTAGGAAAAATCCCTTATACCATCAATCGTGCAAATTGCAGATAGAGCTGAAATTCGTAAAAGAAAGACATATTCATATTCCACTGGGTCAGGGAAGCCCAAAGAACATGAGTTTCCTGGATCTGATCTGTCCCTGTGGAGTTGGCCAAGGGCATATCTCACATTTCTTAGGAAAAATCACTTATACCATCTATAGTGCAAATTGCAGATAGAGCTCAAATTCGAAAAAGAAAGACATATTCACGTTCCCCGGTTCAGGGAAGCCCAAAAAACATGAGTTTTATAGTTCGGATATGTCCCTGTGGAGTTGGCCCAGAGCATATCTCGCATATGTTAGGAAAAATCCCATATACCATGAAAAGTGGAAATTGGAGATAGAGCTCAAATTCGAAAAAGAAAGACATATTCACATTTCCTGGTTCAGGGAAGCCCAAAAAACATGGGTTTCCTGGATCTCATGTGTACCTGTGGAGTTGGCCCAGGGCATATCTCACATTTCTTAGGAAAAATCACGTATACCATCAATAGTGCAAATTGCAGATAGAGCTCAAATTCGAAAAAGAAAGACATATTCATATTCCCCTGGGTCAGGGAAACCCAAAAAACATGAGTTTTCAGCATCTGATCTGTCCCTGTGGATTTGGCCCAGAGCATATCTCGCATTTGTTAGGAAAAATTCCTTATACAATGAAAAGTGCAAATTGCAGATTGAACTCAAATTTGAAGAACAAACACATATTTATGTTCCCCCAGGTCTGGGAAGCCCTCCAAAGAGAGTTTTCTGGATCTGGTCTGTCCCTGTGGAGTTGGCCCAGGGCATATCTCGCATTTGTTAGGAAAAATCCCTTATACCATGAAAAGTGCAAATTGCAAATAGAGCTAAAATTCGAAAAACAAAGACATATTCATGTTCCCCCGGGTTAGGGAAACCCAAAAATACATGAGTTTCCTGGATCTGGTCTCTCCCTTTGGAGTTGGCCCAACTCATATCTCGCATTTGTTAGGAAAAATCCATTATAGCTTGAAAAGTGCACATAGGAGATAGAGCTCAAATTCGAAAAACAAACACATATTCATATTCCCCTGGGTCAGGGAAGCCCAAAAAACATGAATATTTAGGATCTGATCTGTCCCTTTGGAGATGGCCCGGGGTATAACTTTATTTTGTTAGGAAAAAATTCCCTTATATGATGTAAAGTGAAAATTGGAGATAGAGCTCAAATTCAAAAAAAAAAACATATTCATATTCCCCTGGGTAAGGGAAACCCCAAGAAAATGAGTTTCCGGGATCTGACCTGTCTTTTTGGAGTTGGCCCAGGGCATATCTCGCATTTGTTAGGAAAAATCCCATATACTATGAAAAGTGCAAATTGCAGATAGAGCTCAAATTTGAAGAACAAAGACATATTTATGTTCCACCAGTTCAGGGAAGCCCCCCCAAAAATGACTTTTTCGGATCTCATCTCTCCCTGTCGAGTTGGCCCAGGGCATAACTCGCATTTGTTAGGAAAAATTCCTTATACAATGAAAAGTGCAAATTGCAGATTGAACTCAAATTTGAAGAACAAACACATATTTATGTTCCCCCAGGTCTGGGAAGCCCTCCAAAAAGAGTTTTCTGGATCTGGTCTGTCCCTGTGGAGTTGGCCCAGGGCATATCTCGCATTTGTTAGGAAAAATCCCTTATACCATGAAAAGTGCAAATTGCAAATAGAGCTAAAATTCGAAAAACAAAGACATATTCATGTTCCCCCGGGTTAGGGAAACCCAAAAATACATGAGTTTCCTGGATCTGGTCTCTCCCTTTGGAGTTGGCCCAACTCATATCTCGCATTTGTTAGGAAAAATCCATTATAGCTTGAAAAGTGCACATAGGAGATAGAGCTCAAATTCGAAAAACAAACACATATTCATATTCCCCTGGGTCAGGGAAGCCCAAAAAACATGAATATTTAGGATCTGATCTGTCCCTTTGGAGATGGCCCGGGGTATAACTTTATTTTGTTAGGAAAAATTCCCTTATATGATGTAAAGTGAAAATTGGAGATAGAGCTCAAATTCAAAAAAAAAAACATATTCATATTCCCCTGGGTAAGGGAAACAACAAAAAAATGAGTTTCCGGGATCTGACCTGTCTTTTTGGAGTTGGCCCAGGGCATATCTCGCATTTGTTAGGAAAAATCACTTATTCCATCAATAGTGCAAATTGCTGATAGAGCTCAAATTCGAAAAAGAAAGACATATTCATATTCCCCTGAGTCAGGGAATCCCAAAAAACCCAGCATCTGATCTGTCCCTGTGGAGTTGGCCCAGAGCATATCTCGCATTTGTTAGGAAAAATTCCTTATACAATCAAAAGTGCAAATTGCAGATTGAACTCAAATTTGAAGAACAAACACATATTTATGTTCCCCCGGGTCTGTGAAGCCCTCCAAAAAGAGTTTTCTGGATCTGGTCTGTCCCTGTGGAAAAATCCCATATACCATGAAAAGTGCAAATTACAGATAGAGCTCAAATTTGAAGAAGAAACACATATTTATGTTCCCCCAGGTCAGGGAAACCCTCCAAAAAAAGAGTTTTCTGGATCTGGTCTCTCCCTTTGGAGTTGGCCCAACTGATACCTCGCATTTGTTAGGAAAAATCCATTATACCATAAAAATAGGAGACAGAGATCAAATTCGAAAAACAAAGACAAATTCATGTTCCCCCGGATTAGGGAAACCCCAAAAAACATGAGTTTTTGGGATCTGATCTGTCCCTGTGGAGTTGGCCCTCGGCATATCTCGCATTTGTTTGGAAAAATCCCATGTACCATGAAAAGTGCAAATTCCCCCCGGTCAGGGAAGCCCAAAGAACATGAGTTTCCTGGATCTGATCTGTCCCTGTGGAGTTGGCCAAGGGCATATCTCACATTTCTTAGGAAAAATCACTTATACCATCAATAGTGCAAATTGCAGATAGAGCTCAAATTCGAAAAAGAAAGACATATTCACGTTCCCCGGTTCAGGGAAGCCCAAAAAACATGAGTTTTATAGTTCGGATATCTCCCTGTGGAGTTGGCCCAGAGCATATCTCGCATATGTTAGGAAAAATCCCATATACCATGAAAAGTGGAAATTGGAGATAGAGCTCAAATTCGAAAAAGAAAGACATATTCACATTTCCTGGTTCAGGGAAGCCCAAAAAACATGGGTTTCCTGGATCTGATGTGTACCTGTGGAGTTGGCCCAGGGCATATCTCACATTTCTTAGGAAAAATCACGTATACCATCAATAGTGCAAATTGCAGATAGAGCTCAAATTCGAAAAAGAAAGACATATTCATATTCCCCTGGGTCAGGGAAACCCAAAAAACATGAGTTTTCAGCATCTGATCTGTCCCTGTGGATTTGGCCCAGAGCATATCTCGCATTTGTTAGGAAAAATTCCTTATACAATGAAAAGTGCAAATTGCAGATTGAACTCAAATTTGAAGAACAAACACATATTTATGTTCCCCCAGGTCTGGGAAGCCCTCCAAAGAGAGTTTTCTGGATCTGGTCTGTCCCTGTGGAGTTGGCCCAGGGCATATCTCGCATTTGTTAGGAAAAATCCCTTATACCATGAAAAGTGCAAATTGCAAATAGAGCTAAAATTCGAAAAACAAAGACATATTCATGTTCCCCCGGGTTAGGGAAACCCCAAAATACATGAGTTTCCTGGATCTGGTCTCTCCCTTTGGAGTTGGCCCAACTCATATCTCGCATTTGTTAGGAAAAATCCATTATAGCTTGAAAAGTGCACATAGGAGATAGAGCTCAAATTCGAAAAACAAACACATATTCATATTCCCCTGGGTCAGGGAAGCCCAAAAAACATGAATATTTAGGATCTGATCTGTCCCTTTGGAGATGGCCCGGGGTATAACTTTATTTTGTTAGGAAAAAATTCCCTTATATGATGTAAAGTGAAAATTGGAGATAGAGCTCAAATTCAAAAAAAAAAACATATTCATATTCCCCTGGGTAAGGGAAACCCCAAGAAAATGAGTTTCCGGGATCTGACCTGTCTTTTTGGAGTTGGCCCAGGGCATATCTCGCATTTGTTAGGAAAAATTACTTATTCCATCAATAGTGCAAATTGCTGATAGAGCTCAAATTCGAAAAAGAAAGACATATTCATATTCCCCTGGGTCAAGGAAACCCAAAAAACCCAGCATCTGATCTGTCCCTGTGGAGTTGGCCCAGAGCATATCTCGCATTTGTTAGGAAAAATTCCTTATACAATCAAAAGTGCAAATTGGAGATTGAACTCAAATTTAAAGAACAAACACATATTTATGTTCCCCCGGGTCTGGGAAGCCCTCCAAAAAGAGTTTTCTGGATCTGGTCTGTCCCTGTGGAAAAATCCCATATACCATGAAAAATGCAAATTACAGATAGAGCTCAAATTTGAAGAAGAAACAGGGATCTGATCTGTCCCTGTGGAGTTGGCCCTCGGCATATCTCGCATTTGTTTGGAAAAATCCCATGTACCATGAAAAGTGCAAATTCCCCCGGGTCAGGGAAGCCCAAAGAACAGGGATCTGATCTGTCCCTGTGGAGTTGGCCAAGGGCATATCTCACATTTCTTAGGAAAAATCACGTATACCATCAATAGTGCAAATTGCAGATAGAGCTCAAATTCGAAAAAGAAAGACATATTCACATTCCCCCGGGTTAGGGAAACCCAAAAATACATGAGTTTCCTGGATCTGGTCTCTCCCTTTGGAGTTGGCCCAGGGCATATCTCACATTTCTTAGGAAAAATCCCTTGTACCATCAATAGTGCAAATTGCAGATAGAGGTCAAATTTGAAAAACAAAGACATATTCATGTGCCCCCTGGTCAGGGAAACCAAAAAAACATGAGTTTCTGGGATCTGATCTGTCCCTGTGGAGTTGGCACAGGGCATAACTCACATTTGTTAGGAAAAATCCATGAAAAGTGGAAATTGGAGATAGAGCTCAAATTCGAAAAAGAAAGACATATTCACGTTCCCCGGTTCAGGGAAGCCCAAAAAAACATGAGTTTTCTGGTTCGGATATGTCCCTGTGGAGTTGGCCCAGAGCATATCTCGCATATCTTAGGAAAAATCCTATATACCATGAAAAGTGGAAATTGGAGATAGAGCTCAAATTCGAAAAACAAAGACATATTCATGTTCCCCCGGGTCACGGAAACCCAAAAAAACATGAGTTTTTGGGACCTGATCTTTCCCTGTGCAGTTGGCGCATGGCATATCTTGCATTTGTTAGGAAAAATCCCATATACCATGAAAAGTGAAAATTGAAAATAGAGCTCAAATTCGAAAAACAAGCACATATTCATGTTCCAATAGGTCAGGGAAGCCCAAAAAAGTTGAGTTTTTGGAATCTGATCTGTCTTTTTGGACTTGGCCCCGGGCATATCTCGCATTTGTTAGGAAAAATCCCTTATACCATCAATATTGCAAATTGCAGATAGAGGTCAAATTCGTAAAAGAAAGACATATTCACGTTCCCCGGTTCAGGGAAAAACTGCAAAAAAAGTGTTTCCTGGATCTGGTCTCTCCCTTTGGAGTTGGCCCAGCTCATATCTCGCATTTGTTAGGAAAAATCCATTATACCATAAAAATAGGAGACAGAGATCAAATTCGAAAAACAAAGACAAATTCATGTTCCCCCGGGTTAGGGAAACCCCAAAAAACATGAGTTTTTGGGATCTGATCTGTCCCTGTGGAGTTGGCCCTCGGCATAGCTCTCATTTGTTTGGAAAAATTCCATATACCATGAAAAGTGCAAATTGCAGATAGAGCTCAAATTTGTATAACAATCACATATTTATGTTCCCCCGGGTCAGGGAAAAACTGCAAAAAAAGTGTTTCCTGGATCTGGTCTCTCCCTTTGGAGTTGGCCCAGCTCATATCTCGCATTTGTTAGGAAAAATCCATTATACCATAAAAATAGGAGACAGAGTTGAAATTCGAAAAACAAAGACAAATTCATGTTCCCCCGGGTCAGGGAAACCCAAAAAAACATGAGTTTCCTGGATCTGATCTGTCCCTGTGGAGTTGGCCCAGAGCATATCTCGCATATGTTAGGAACAATCCTATATACCATGAAAAGTGGAAATTGGAGATAGAGCTCAAATTCGAAAAAGAAAGACATATTCACATTCCCCGGTTCAGGGAAGCCCAAAAAACTTGTGTTTCCTGGATCTGATCTTTCCCTTTGGAGTTGGCCCAGGGCATAACTTGCATATGTTAGGAAAAATCCCATATACCATGAAAAGTGCAAATTACAGATAGAGCTCAAATTTGAAGAAGAAACACATATATATGTTCCCGCAGGTCACGGAACCCCTCCAAAATAGAGTTTTCTGGATCTGGTCTCTCCCTTTGGAGTTGGCCCAACTCATATCTCGCATTTGTTAGGAAAAATCCATTATACCTTGAAAAGTGCACATAGGAGATAGAGCTCAAATTCGAAAAAGAAAGACATATTCATGTTCCCCGGTTCAGGGAAGCCCAAAAAACAAAAACCAAAAAAACCATGAGTTTCTGGGATCTGATCTTTCCCTGTGGAGTTGGCACAGGGCATAACTCACATTTCTTAGGAAAAATCCATGAAAAGTGGAAATTGGAGATAGAGCTCAAATTCAAAAAAGAAAGACATATTCACATTCCCCGGTTCAGGGAAGCCCAAAAAACATGAGTTTCCTGGATCTGATCTGTCCCTGTGGAGTTGGCCCAGGGCATATCTCACATTTCTTAGGAAAAATCATGTATACCATCAATCGTGCAAATTGCAGATAGAGCTCAAATTCGAAAAAGAAAGACATATTCATATTCCCCTGGGTCAGGGAAACCCAAAAACACATGAGTTTTCTGGATCTTATCTGTCCCTGTGCAGTTGGCCCATGGCATATCTCGCATTTGTTAGGAAAAATCCCATATACTATGAAAAGTGCAAATTGCAGATAGAGCTCAAATTTGAAGAACAAAGACATATTTATGTTCCACCAGTTCAGGGAAGCCCCCCCAAAAATGACTTTTTCGGATCTGATCTCTCCCTGTCGAGTTGGCCCAGGGCATAACTCGCATTTGTTAGGAAAAATCCCTTATACCATCAATCGTGCAAATTGCAGATAGAGCTCAAATTCGAAAAAGAAAGACATATTCATATTCCCCTGGGTCAGGGAAACCCAAAAAACATGAGTTTTCAGCATCTGATCTGTCCGTGTGGAGTTGGCCCAGAGCATATCTCGCATTTGTTAGGAAAAATTCCTTATACAATGAAAAGTGCAAATTGCAGATTGAACTCAAATTTGAAGAACAAACACATATTTATGTTCCCCCAGGTCTGGGAAGCCCTCCAAAAAGAGTTTTCTGGATCTGGTCTTTCCCTGTGGAGTTGGCCCAGGGCATATCTCGCATTTGTTAGGAAAAATACCTTATACCATGAAAAGTGCAAAATGCAAATAGAGCTAAAATTCGAAAAACAAAGACATATTCATGTTCCCCCGGGTTAGGGAAACCCAAAAATACATGAGTTTCCTGGATCTGGTCTCTCCCTTTGGACTTGGCCCAGGGCATATCTCACATTTCTTAGGAAAAATCCCTTGTACCATCAATAGTGCAAATTGCAGATAGAGGCCAAATTTGAAAAACAAAGACATATTCATGTGCCCCCTGGTCAGGGAAACAAAAAAAAAATGGGTTTCTGGGATCTGATCTGTCCCTGTGGAGTTGGCACAGGGCATAACTCACATTTGTTAGGAAAAATCCATGAAAAGTGGAAATTGGAGATAGAGATCAAATTCGAAAAAGAAAGACATATTCACGTTCCCCTGTTCAGGGAAGCCCAAAAAAACATGAGTTTTCTGGTTCGGATATGTCCCTGTGGAGTTGGCCCAGAGCATATCTCGCATATGTTAGGAACAATCCTATATACCATGAAAAGTGGAAATTGGAGATAGAGCTCAAATTCGAAAAAGAAAGACATATTCACATTCCCCGGTTCAGGGAAGCCCAAAAAACATGGGTTTCCTGGATCTGATGTGTCCCTGTGGAGTTGGCCCAGGGCATATCTCGCATTTCTTAGGAAAAATCCCTTATACCATAAAAAGTGCAAATTGCAAATAGAGCTAAAATTCGAAAAACAAAGACATATTCATGTTCCCCTGGGTTAGGGAAACCCAAAAATACATGAGTTTCCTGGATCTGGTCTCTCCCTTTGGAGTTGGCCCAGGGCATATCTCACATTTCTTAGGAAAAATCCCTTGTACCATCAATAGTGCAAATTGCAGATAGAGGTCAAATTTGAAAAACAAAGACATATTCATGTGCACCCTGGTCAGGGAAACAAAAAAAAACATGGGTTTCTGGGATCTGATCTGTCCCTGTGGAGTTGGCACAGGGCATAACTCATATTTGTTAGGAAAAATCCATGAAAAGTGGAAATTGGAGATAGAGCTCAAATTCGAAAAAGAAAGACATATTCACGTTCCCCGGTTCAGGGAAGCCCAAAAAAACATGAGTTTTCTGGTTCGGATATGTCCCTTTGGAGTTGGCCCAGAGCATATCTCGCATATGTTAGGAACAATCCTATATACCATGAAAAGTGGAAATTGCAGATAGAGCTCAAATTCGAAAAAGAAAGAGATATTCATATTCCCCTGGGTCAGGGAAACCCAAAAAACATGAGTTTTCGGCATCTGATCTATCCCTGTGGAGTTGGCCTAGAGCATATCTCGCATTTGTTAGGAAAAATCCCTTGTACCAACAATATTGAAAATTGCAGATAGAGGTCAAATTTGAAAAACAAAGACATATTCATGTGCCCCCTGGTCAGGGAAACGAAAAAAAAATGTGAGTTTCTGGGATCTGATCTGTCCCACAGGGTGTAACTCACATTTCTTAGGAAAAATCCATGAAAAGTGGAAATTGCAGATAGAGCTCAAATTCGAAAAACAAGCACATATTCATGTTCCCCTGGGTCAAGGAAGCCAGAAAAACTTGAGTTTTTGGGATCTGATCTTTCCCTTTGGAGTGGGCCCAGGGCATAACTCGCATTTCCTAGGAAAAATCACTTATACCATCAATAGTGCAAATTGCAGATAGAGCTCAAATTCGAAAAAGAAAGACATATTCACGTTCCCCGGTTCAGGGAAGCCCAAAAAACAAAAACCAAAAAAACCATGAGTTTCTGGGATCTGATCTTTCCCTGTGGAGTTGGCACAGGGCATAACTCACATTTGTTAGGAAAAATCCATGAAAAGTGGAAATTGGAGATAGAGCTCAAATTCGAAAAAGAAAGACATATTCACATTCCCCGGGTCAGGGAAGCCCAAAAAACATGAGTTTCCTGGATCTGATCTGTCCCTGTGGAGTTGGCCCAGGGCATATCTCACATTTCTTAGGAAAAATCACTTATACCATCAATAGTGCAAATTGCAGATAGTGGTCAAATTCGAAAAACAAAGACATATTCATGTTCCCCCGGGTCTCGGAAACCCAAAAAAACATGAGTTTTTGGGACCTGATCTTTCCCTTTGGAGTTGGCCCAGGGCATAACTTGCATATGTTAGGAAAAATCCCATATACCATGAAAAGTGCAAATTACAGATAGAGCTCAAATTTGAAGAAGAAACACATATTTATGTTCCCGCAGGTCACGGAAACCCTCCAAAATAGAGTTTTCTGGATCTGGTCTGTCCCTTTGGAGTTGGCCCAACTCATATCTCGCATTTGTTAGGAAAAATCCATTATACCTTGAAAAGTGCACATAGGAGATAGAGTTCAAATTTGAAAAACAAACACATATTCATATTCCACTGGGTAAGGGAAACCCAAAAAAAATGAGTTTCCTGGATCTGATCTGTCTTTTTGGAGTTGGCCCAGGGCATATCTCACATTTCTTAGGAAAAATCACGTATACCATCAATAGTGCAAATTGCTGATAGAGCTCAAATTCGAAAAAGAAAGACATATTCATATTCCCCTGGGTCAGGGAAACCCAAAAAACCCAGCATCTGATCTGTCCCTGTGGAGTTGTCCAAGAACATATGTCGCATTTGTTAGGAAAAATTCCTTATACAATCAAAAGTGCAAATTGCAGATTGAACTCAAATTCGAAAAACAAAGACATATTCATGTTCCCCCCGGTTAGGGAAACCCAAAAATACATGAGTTTTCTGGATCTTATCTGTCCCTGTGCAGTTGGCCCAGGACATATCTCGCATTTGTTTGGAAAACTCCATTATACCATGAAAAGTGAACATAGTTAGTTAGTTCAAATTCGAAATTCGAAAAACAAACACATATTCATATTCCCCTACGTCAGGGAAGCCCAAAAAACATGAATATTTAGGATCTGATCTGTCCCTTTCGACTTTGCCCAGGGTATAACTCGCATTTGTTAGGAAAAAGCCATTATACCATAAAAATAGGAGACAGAGTTGAAATTCGAAAAACAAAGACAAATTCATGTTCCCCCGGGTCAGGGAAACCCAAAAAAACATGAGTTTCCTGGATCTTATCTGTCCCTGTGGAGTTGGCCAAGGGCATATCTCACATTTCTTAGGAAAAATCACTTATACCATCAATAGTGCAAATTGCAGATAGAGCTCAAATTCGAAAAAGAAAGACATATTCATATTCCCCTGGGTCAGGGAAGCCCAAACAAACATGAATATTTAGGATCTGATCTGTCCCTTTGGAGTTGGCCCAGGGTATAACTCGCATTTGTTAGGAAAAATCCCATATACCAGGAAAAGTGCACATAAGAGATAGAGCTCAAATTCAAAAAACAAAGACATATTCATATTCCCCCGGTTCAGGGAAGCCCAAAAAAACATGAATTCTCCAGATCTGATCTGTCCCTGTGGAGTTAGCTGAGGGCATGTCTCGCATTTGTTAGGAAAAAACATGAGTTTTCGGGACCTGATCTGTACCAAATAGAGCTCAAACTTGAAGAACAAACACATATTCAAAAAACAGAGATATATTCATGTTCCGTCGGGTCAGGGAAACCCAAAAACACATGAGTTTTCTGGATCTTATCTGTCCCTGTGCAGTTGGCCCATGGCATATCTCGCATTTGTTAGGAAAAATCCCATATACTATGAAAAGTGCAAATTGCAGATAGAGCTCAAATTTGAAGAACAAAGACATATTTATGTTCCACCAGTTCAGGGAAGCCCCCCAAAAAATGACTTTTTCTGATCTGATCTCTCCCTGTCGAGTTGGCCCAGGGCATAACTCGCATTTGTTAGGAAAAATCCCTTATACCATCAATCGTGCAAATTGCAGATAGAGCTCAAATTCGAAAAAGAAAGACATATTCATATTCCCCTGGGTCAGGGAAACCCAAAAAACATGAGTTTTCAGCATCTGATCTGTCCGTGTGGAGTTGGCCCAGGGCATATCTCACATTTCTTAGGAAAAATCCCTTGTACCATCAATAGTGCAAATTGCAGATAGAGGTCAAATTTGAAAAACAAAGACATATTCATGTGCCCCCTGGTCAGGGAAACAAAAAAAAACATGGGTTTCTGGGATCTGATCTGTCCCTGTGGAGTTGGCACAGGGCATAACTCACATTTGTTAGGAAAAATCCATGAAAAGTGGAAATTGGAGATAGAGCTCAAATTCGAAAAAGAAAGACATATTCACGTTCCCCTGTTCAGGGAAGCCCAAAAAAACATGAGTTTTCTGGTTCGGATATGTCCCTGTGGAGTTGGCCCAGAGCATATCTCGCATATGTTAGGAACAATCCTATATACCATGAAAAGTGGAAATTGGAGATAGAGCTCAAATTCGAAAAAGAAAGACATATTCACATTCCCCGGTTCAGGGAAGCCCAAAAAACATGGGTTTCCTGGATCTGATGTGTCCCTGTGGAGTTGGCCCAGGGCATATCTCACATTTCTTAGGAAAAATCGCGTATACCATCAATAGTGCAAATTGCAGATAGAGCTCAAATTCGAAAAAGAAAGACATATTCATATTCCCCTGGGTCAGGGAAACCCAAAAAACATGAGTTTTCAGCATCTGATCTGTCCCTGTGGAGTTGCCCAAGAGCATATCTCGCAATTGTTAGGAAAAATTCCTTATACAATGAAAAGTGCAAATTGCAGATTGAACTCAAATTTGAAGAACAAACACATATTTATGTTCCCCCAGGTCTGGGAAGCCCTCCAAAAAGAGTTTTCTGGATCTGGTCTTTCCCTGTGGAGATGGCCCAGGGCATATCTCGCATTTCTTAGGAAAAATCCCTTATACCATGAAAAGTGCAAATTGCAAATTGTGCTAAAATTCGAAAAAAAAGACATATTCATGTTCCCCCGGGTTAGGGAAACCCAAAAATACATGAGTTTCCTGGATCTGGTCTCTCCCTTTGGAGTTGGCCCAGGGCATATCTCACATTTCTTAGGAAAAATCCCTTGTACCATCAATAGTGCAAATTGCAGATAGAGGTCAAATTTGAAAAACAAAGACATATTCATGTGCACCCTGGTCAGGGAAACAAAAAAAAAACATGGGTTTCTGGGATCTGATCTGTCCCTGTGGAGTTGGCCAAGGGCATATCTCACATTTCTTAGGAAAAATCACTTATACCATCAATAGTGCAAATTGCAGATAGAGCTCAAATTCGAAAAAGAAAGACATATTCATATTCCCCTGGGTCAGCGAAGCCCAAACAAACATGAATATTTAGGATCTGATCTGTCCCTTTGGAGTTGGCCCAGGGTATAACTCGCATTTGTTAGGAAAAATCCCATATACCAGGAAAATTGCACATAAGAGATAGAGCTCAAATTCAAAAAACAAAGACATATTCATATTCCCCCGGTTCAGGGAAGCCCAAAAAAACATGAATTCTCCAGATCTGATCTGTCCCTGTGGAGTTAGCTGAGGGCATGTCTCGCATTTGTTAGGAAAAAACATGAGTTTTCGGGACCTGATCTGTACCAAATAGAGCTCAAACTTGAAGAACAAACACATATTCAAAAAACAGAGATATATTCATGTTCCGTCGGGTCAGGGAAACCCAAAAACACATGAGTTTTCTGGATCTTATCTGTCCCTGTGCAGTTGGCCCATGGCATATCTCGCATTTGTTAGGAAAAATCCCATATACTATGAAAAGTGCAAATTGCAGATAGAGCTCAAATTTGAAGAACAAAGACATATTTATGTTCCACCAGTTCAGGGAAGCCCCCCCAAAAATGACTTTTTCGGATCTGATCTCTCCCTGTCGAGTTGGCCCAGGGCATAACTCGCATTTGTTAGGAAAAATTCCTTATACAATGAAAAGTGCAAATTGCAGATTGAACTCAAATTTGAAGAACAAACACATATTTATGTTCCCCCAGGTCTGGGAAGCCCTCCAAAAAGAGTTTTCTGGATCTGGTCTTTCCCTGTGGAGTTGGCCCAGGGCATATCTCGCATTTGTTAGGAAAAATCCCTTATACCATGAAAAGTGCAAATTGCAAATAGAGCTAAAATTTGAAAAACAAAGACATATTCATGTTCCCCCGGGTTAGGGAAACCCAAAAACACATTAGTTTCCTGGATCTGTTCTCTCCCTTTGGAGTTGGCCCAGGGCATATCTCACATTTCTCAGGAAAAATCCCTTGTACCATCAATAGTGCAAATTGCAGATAGAGGTCAAATTTGAAAAACAAAGACATATTCATGTGCCCCCTGGTCAGGGAAACAAAAAAAAAACATGGGTTTCTGGGATCTGATCTGTCCCTGTGGAGTTGGCACAGGGCATAACTCACATTTGTTAGGAAAAATCCATGAAAAGTGGAAATTGGAGATAGAGCTCAAATTCGAAAAACAAGCACATATTCATGTTCCCCTGGGTCAAGGAAGCCAGAAAAACTTGAGTTTTTGGGATCTGATCTTTCCTTTTGGAGTGGGCCCAGGGCATAACTCGCATTTCTTAGGAAAAATCACTTATACCATCAATAGTGCAAATTGCAGATAGAGCTCAAATTCGAAAAAGAAAGACATATTCACGTTCCCCGGTTCAGGGAAGCCCAAAAAACAAAAACCAAAAAAACCATGAGTTTTTGGGATCTGATCTTTCCCTGTGGAGTTGGCACAGGGCATAACTGACATTTGTTAGGAAAAATCCATGAAAAGTGTAAATTGGAGATAGAGCTCAAATTCGAAAAAGAAAGACATATTCACATTCCCCGGTTCAGGGAAGCCCAGAAAACATGAGTTTCCTGGATCTGATCTGTCCCTGTGGAGTTGGCCCAGGGCATATCTCACATTTCTTAGGAAAAATCACTTATACCATCAATAGTGCAAATTGCAGATAGAGCTCAAATTCGAAAAAGAAAGACATATTCACGTTCCCCGGTTCAGGGAAGCCCAAAAAACAAAAACCAAAAAAACCATGAGTTTCTGGGATCTGATCTTTCCCTGTGGAGTTGGCACAGGGCATAACTCACATTTGTTAGGAAAAATCCATGAAAAGTGGAAATTGGAGATAGAGCTCAAATTCGAAAAAGAAAGACATATTCACATTCCCCGGTTCAGGGAAGCCCAGAAAACATGAGTTTCCTGGATCTGATCTGTCCCTGTGGAGTTGGCCCAGGGCATATCTCACATTTCTTAGGAAAAATCACTTATACCATCAATAGTGCAAATTGCAGATAGTGGTCAAATTCGAAAAACAAAGGCATATTCATGTTCCCCCGCGTCTCGGAAACCCAAAAAAACATGAGTTTTTGGGACCTGATCTTTCCCTTTGGAGTTGGCCCAGGGCATAACTTGCATATGTTAGGAAAAATCCCATATACCATGAAAAGTGCAAATTACAGATAGAGCTCAAATTTGAAGAAGAAACACATATTTATGTTCCCGCAGGTCACGGAAACCCTCCAAAATAGAGTTTTCTGGATCTGGTCTGTCCCTTTGGAGTTGGCCCAACTCATATCTCGCATTTGTTAGGAAAAATCCATTATACCTTGAAAAGTGCACATAGGAGATAGAGCTCAAATTTGAAAAACAAACACATATTCATATTCCCCTGGGTCAGGGAAGCCCAAAAAACATGAATATTTAGGATCTGATCTGTCCCTTTGGAGATGGCCCGGGGTATAACTTTATTTTGTTAGGAAAAATTCCCTTATATGATGTAAAGTGAAAATTGGAGATAGAGTTCAAATTAAAAAAAAGACATATTCATATTCCACTGGGTAAGGGAAACCCAAAAAAAATGAGTTTCCTGGATCTGATCTGTCTTTTTGGAGTTGGCCCAGGGCATATCTCACATTTCTTAGGAAAAATCACGTATACCATCAATAGTGCAAATTGCTGATAGAGCTCAAATTCGAAAAAGAAAGACATATTCATATTCCCCTGGGTCAGGGAAACCCAAAAAACCCAGCATCTGATCTGTCCCTGTGGAGTTGTCCAAGAACATATGTCGCATTTGTTAGGAAAAAATTCCTTATACAATCAAAAGTGCAAATTGCAGATTGAACTCAAATTCGAAAAACAAAGACATATTCATGTTCCCCCCCGGTTAGGGAAACCCAAAAATACATGAGTTTTCTGGATCTTATCTGTCCCTGTGCAGTTGGCCCAGGACATATCTCGCATTTGTTTGGAAAACTCCTTTATACCATGAAAAGTGAACATAGTTAGTTAGTTCAAATTCGAAATTCGAAAAACAAACACATATTCATATTCCCCTACGTCAGGGAAGCCCAAAAAACATGAATATTTAGGATCTGATCTGTCCCTTTCGACTTTGCCCAGGGTATAACTCGCATTTGTTAGGAAAAAGCCATTATACCATAAAAATAGGAGACAGAGTTGAAATTCGAAAAACAAAGACAAATTCATGTTCCCCCGGGTCAGGGAAACCCAAAAAAACATGAGTTTCCTGGATCTTATCTGTCCCTGTGGAGTTGGCCAAGGGCATATCTCACATTTCTTAGGAAAAATCACTTATACCATCAATAGTGCAAATTGCAGATAGAGCTCAAATTCGAAAAAGAAAGACATATTCATATTCCCCTGGGTCAGGGAAGCCCAAACAAACATGAATATTTAGGATCTGATCTGTCCCTTTGGAGTTGGCCCAGGGTATAACTCGCATTTGTTAGGAAAAATCCCATATACCAGGAAAAGTGCACATAAGAGATAGAGCTCAAATTCAAAAAACAAAGACATATTCATATTCCCCCGGTTCAGGGAAGCCCAAAAAAACATGAATTCTCCAGATCTGATCTGTCCCTGTGGAGTTAGCTGAGGGCATGTCTCGCATTTGTTAGGAAAAAACATGAGTTTTCGGGACCTGATCTGTACCAAATAGAGCTCAAACTTGAAGAACAAACACATATTCAAAAAACAGAGATATATTCATGTTCCGTCGGGTCAGGGAAACCCAAAAACACATGAGTTTTCTGGATCTTATCTGTCCCTGTGCAGTTGGCCCATGGCATATCTCGCATTTGTTAGGAAAAATCCCATATACTATGAAAAGTGCAAATTGCAGATAGAGCTCAAATTTGAAGAACAAAGACATATTTATGTTCCACCAGTTCAGGGAAGCCCCCCCAAAAATGACTTTTTCGGATCTGATCTCTCCCTGTCGAGTTGGCCCAGGGCATAACTCGCATTTGTTAGGAAAAATTCCTTATACAATGAAAAGTGCAAATTGCAGATTGAACTCAAATTTGAAGAACAAACACATATTTATGTTCCCCAAGGTCTGGGAAGCCCTCCAAAAAGAGTTTTCTGGATCTGGTCTTTCCCTGTGGAGTTGGCCCAGGGCATATCTCGCATTTGTTAGGAAAAATCCCTTATACCATGAAAAGTGCAAATTGCAAATAGAGCTAAAATTCGAAAAACAAAGACATATCCATGTTCCCCCGGGTTAGGGAAACCCAAAAATACATGAGTTTCCTGGATCTGGTCTCTCCCTGTGGAGTTGGCCCAGGGCATATCTCACATTTCTTAGGAAAAATCCCTTGTACCATCAATAGTGCAAATTGCAGATAGAGGTCAAATTTGAAAAACAAAGACATATTCATGTGCCCCCTGGTCAGGGAAACAAAAAAAACATGGGTTTCTGGGATCTGATCTGTCCCTGTGGAGTTGGCACAGGGCATAACTCACATTTGTTAGGAAAAATCCATGAAAAGTGGAAATTGGAGATAGAGCTCAAATTCGAAAAAGAAAGACATATTCACATTCCCCTGTTCAGGGAAGCCCAAAAAAACATGAGTTTTCTGGTTCGGATATGTCCCTGTGGAGTTGGCCCAGAGCATATCTCGCATATGTTAGGAACAATCCTATATACCATGAAAAGTGGAAATTGGAGATAGAGCTCAAATTCGAAAAAGAAAGACATATTCACATTCCCCGGTTCAGGGAAGCCCAAAAAACATGGGTTTCCTGGATCTGATGTGTCCCTGTGGAGTTGGCCCAGGGCATATCTCACATTTCTTAGGAAAAATCGCGTATACCATCAATAGTGCAAATTGCAGATAGAGCTCAAATTCGAAAAAGAAAGACATATTCATATTCCCCTGGGTCAGGGAAACCCAAAAAACATGAGTTTTCAGCATCTGATCTGTCCCTGTGGAGTTGGCCCAGAGCATATCTCGCATTTGTTAGGAAAAATTCCTTATACAATGAAAAGTGCAAATTGCAGATTGAACTCAAATTTGAAGAACAAACACATATTTATGTTCCCCAAGGTCTGGGAAGCCCTCCAAAAAGAGTTTTCTGGATCTGGTCTTTCCCTGTGGAGTTGGCCCAGGGCATATCTCGCATTTCTTAGGAAAAATCCCTTATACCATAAAAAGTGCAAATTGCAAATAGAGCTAAAATTCGAAAAACAAAGACATATTCATGTTCCCCTGGGTTAGGGAAACCCAAAAATACATGAGTTTCCTGGATCTGGTCTCTCCCTTTGGAGTTGGCCCAGGGCATATCTCACATTTCTTAGGAAAAATCCCTTATACCATAAAAAGTGCAAATTGCAAATAGAGCTAAAATTCGAAAAACAAAGACATATTCATGTTCCCCTGGGTTAGGGAAACCCAAAAATACATGAGTTTCCTGGATCTGGTCTCTCCCTTTGGAGTTGGCCCAGGGCATATCTCACATTTCTTAGGAAAAATCCCTTGTACCATCAATAGTGCAAATTGCAGATAGAGGTCAAATTTGAAAAACAAAGACATATTCATGTGCACCCTGGTCAGGGAAACAAAAAAAAACATGGGTTTCTGGGATCTGATCTGTCCCTGTGGAGTTGGCACAGGGCATAACTCATATTTGTTAGGAAAAATCCATGAAAAGTGGAAATTGGAGATAGAGCTCAAATTCGAAAAAGAAAGACATATTCACGTTCCCCGGTTCAGGGAAGCCCAAAAAAACATGAGTTTTCTGGTTCGGATATGTCCCTTTGGAGTTGGCCCAGAGCATATCTCGCATATGTTAGGAACAATCCTATATACCATGAAAAGTGGAAATTGCAGATAGAGCTCAAATTCGAAAAAGAAAGAGATATTCATATTCCCCTGGGTCAGGGAAACCCAAAAAACATGAGTTTTCGGCATCTGATCTATCCCTGTGGAGTTGGCCTAGAGCATATCTCGCATTTGTTAGGAAAAATCCCTTGTACCAACAATATTGAAAATTGCAGATAGAGGTCAAATTTGAAAAACAAAGACATATTCATGTGCCCCCTGGTCAGGGAAACGAAAAAAAAATGTGAGTTTCTGGGATCTGATCTGTCCCACAGGGTGTAACTCACATTTCTTAGGAAAAATCCATGAAAAGTGGAAATTGCAGATAGAGCTCAAATTCGAAAAACAAGCACATATTCATGTTCCCCTGGGTCAAGGAAGCCAGAAAAACTTGAGTTTTTGGGATCTGATCTTTCCCTTTGGAGTGGGCCCAGGGCATAACTCGCATTTCCTAGGAAAAATCACTTATACCATCAATAGTGCAAATTGCAGATAGAGCTCAAATTCGAAAAAGAAAGACATATTCACGTTCCCCGGTTCAGGGAAGCCCAAAAAACAAAAACCAAAAAAACCATGAGTTTCTGGGATCTGATCTTTCCCTGTGGAGTTGGCACAGGGCATAACTCACATTTGTTAGGAAAAATCCATGAAAAGTGGAAATTGGAGATAGAGCTCAAATTCGAAAAAGAAAGACATATTCACATTCCCCGGGTCAGGGAAGCCCAAAAAACATGAGTTTCCTGGATCTGATCTGTCCCTGTGGAGTTGGCCCAGGGCATATCTCACATTTCTTAGGAAAAATCACTTATACCATCAATAGTGCAAATTGCAGATAGTGGTCAAATTCGAAAAACAAAGACATATTCATGTTCCCCCGGGTCTCGGAAACCCAAAAAAACATGAGTTTTTGGGACCTGATCTTTCCCTTTGGAGTTGGCCCAGGGCATAACTTGCATATGTTAGGAAAAATCCCATATACCATGAAAAGTGCAAATTACAGATAGAGCTCAAATTTGAAGAAGAAACACATATTTATGTTCCCGCAGGTCACGGAAACCCTCCAAAATAGAGTTTTCTGGATCTGGTCTGTCCCTTTGGAGTTGGCCCAACTCATATCTCGCATTTGTTAGGAAAAATCCATTATACCTTGAAAAGTGCACATAGGAGATAGAGTTCAAATTTGAAAAACAAACACATATTCATATTCCCCTGGGTCAGGGAAGCCCAAAAAACATGAATATTTAGGATCTGATCTGTCCCTTTGGAGATGGCCCGGGGTATAACTTTATTTTGTTAGGAAAAATTCCCTTATATGATGTAAAGTGAAAATTGGAGATAGAGTTCAAATTAAAAAAAAAGACATATTCATATTCCACTGGGTAAGGGAAACCCAAAAAAAATGAGTTTCCTGGATCTGATCTGTCTTTTTGGAGTTGGCCCAGGGCATATCTCACATTTCTTAGGAAAAATCACGTATACCATCAATAGTGCAAATTGCTGATAGAGCTCAAATTCGAAAAAGAAAGACATATTCATATTCCCCTGGGTCAGGGAAACCCAAAAAACCCAGCATCTGATCTGTCCCTGTGGAGTTGTCCAAGAACATATGTCGCATTTGTTAGGAAAAATTCCTTATACAATCAAAAGTGCAAATTGCAGATTGAACTCAAATTCGAAAAACAAAGACATATTCATGTTCCCCCCGGTTAGGGAAACCCAAAAATACATGAGTTTTCTGGATCTTATCTGTCCCTGTGCAGTTGGCCCAGGACATATCTCGCATTTGTTTGGAAAACTCCATTATACCATGAAAAGTGAACATAGTTAGTTAGTTCAAATTCGAAATTCGAAAAACAAACACATATTCATATTCCCCTACGTCAGGGAAGCCCAAAAAACATGAATATTTAGGATCTGATCTGTCCCTTTCGACTTTGCCCAGGGTATAACTCGCATTTGTTAGGAAAAAGCCATTATACCATAAAAATAGGAGACAGAGTTGAAATTCGAAAAACAAAGACAAATTCATGTTCCCCCGGGTCAGGGAAACCCAAAAAAACATGAGTTTCCTGGATCTTATCTGTCCCTGTGGAGTTGGCCAAGGGCATATCTCACATTTCTTAGGAAAAATCACTTATACCATCAATAGTGCAAATTGCAGATAGAGCTCAAATTCGAAAAAGAAAGACATATTCATATTCCCCTGGGTCAGGGAAGCCCAAACAAACATGAATATTTAGGATCTGATCTGTCCCTTTGGAGTTGGCCCAGGGTATAACTCGCATTTGTTAGGAAAAATCCCATATACCAGGAAAAGTGCACATAAGAGATAGAGCTCAAATTCAAAAAACAAAGACATATTCATATTCCCCCGGTTCAGGGAAGCCCAAAAAAACATGAATTCTCCAGATCTGATCTGTCCCTGTGGAGTTAGCTGAGGGCATGTCTCGCATTTGTTAGGAAAAAACATGAGTTTTCGGGACCTGATCTGTACCAAATAGAGCTCAAACTTGAAGAACAAACACATATTCAAAAAACAGAGATATATTCATGTTCCGTCGGGTCAGGGAAACCCAAAAACACATGAGTTTTCTGGATCTTATCTGTCCCTGTGCAGTTGGCCCATGGCATATCTCGCATTTGTTAGGAAAAATCCCATATACTATGAAAAGTGCAAATTGCAGATAGAGCTCAAATTTGAAGAACAAAGACATATTTATGTTCCACCAGTTCAGGGAAGCCCCCCAAAAAATGACTTTTTCTGATCTGATCTCTCCCTGTCGAGTTGGCCCAGGGCATAACTCGCATTTGTTAGGAAAAATCCCTTATACCATCAATCGTGCAAATTGCAGATAGAGCTCAAATTCGAAAAAGAAAGACATATTCATATTCCCCTGGGTCAGGGAAACCCAAAAAACATGAGTTTTCAGCATCTGATCTGTCCGTGTGGAGTTGGCCCAGGGCATATCTCACATTTCTTAGGAAAAATCCCTTGTACCATCAATAGTGCAAATTGCAGATAGAGGTCAAATTTGAAAAACAAAGACATATTCATGTGCCCCCTGGTCAGGGAAACAAAAAAAAACATGGGTTTCTGGGATCTGATCTGTCCCTGTGGAGTTGGCACAGGGCATAACTCACATTTGTTAGGAAAAATCCATGAAAAGTGGAAATTGGAGATAGAGCTCAAATTCGAAAAAGAAAGACATATTCACGTTCCCCTGTTCAGGGAAGCCCAAAAAAACATGAGTTTTCTGGTTCGGATATGTCCCTGTGGAGTTGGCCCAGAGCATATCTCGCATATGTTAGGAACAATCCTATATACCATGAAAAGTGGAAATTGGAGATAGAGCTCAAATTCGAAAAAGAAAGACATATTCACATTCCCCGGTTCAGGGAAGCCCAAAAAACATGGGTTTCCTGGATCTGATGTGTCCCTGTGGAGTTGGCCCAGGGCATATCTCACATTTCTTAGGAAAAATCGCGTATACCATCAATAGTGCAAATTGCAGATAGAGCTCAAATTCGAAAAAGAAAGACATATTCATATTCCCCTGGGTCAGGGAAACCCAAAAAACATGAGTTTTCAGCATCTGATCTGTCCCTGTGGAGTTGCCCAAGAGCATATCTCGCAATTGTTAGGAAAAATTCCTTATACAATGAAAAGTGCAAATTGCAGATTGAACTCAAATTTGAAGAACAAACACATATTTATGTTCCCCCAGGTCTGGGAAGCCCTCCAAAAAGAGTTTTCTGGATCTGGTCTTTCCCTGTGGAGATGGCCCAGGGCATATCTCGCATTTCTTAGGAAAAATCCCTTATACCATGAAAAGTGCAAATTGCAAATTGTGCTAAAATTCGAAAAAAAAGACATATTCATGTTCCCCCGGGTTAGGGAAACCCAAAAATACATGAGTTTCCTGGATCTGGTCTCTCCCTTTGGAGTTGGCCCAGGGCATATCTCACATTTCTTAGGAAAAATCCCTTGTACCATCAATAGTGCAAATTGCAGATAGAGGTCAAATTTGAAAAACAAAGACATATTCATGTGCACCCTGGTCAGGGAAACAAAAAAAAAACATGGGTTTCTGGGATCTGATCTGTCCCTGTGGAGTTGGCCAAGGGCATATCTCACATTTCTTAGGAAAAATCACTTATACCATCAATAGTGCAAATTGCAGATAGAGCTCAAATTCGAAAAAGAAAGACATATTCATATTCCCCTGGGTCAGCGAAGCCCAAACAAACATGAATATTTAGGATCTGATCTGTCCCTTTGGAGTTGGCCCAGGGTATAACTCGCATTTGTTAGGAAAAATCCCATATACCAGGAAAATTGCACATAAGAGATAGAGCTCAAATTCAAAAAACAAAGACATATTCATATTCCCCCGGTTCAGGGAAGCCCAAAAAAACATGAATTCTCCAGATCTGATCTGTCCCTGTGGAGTTAGCTGAGGGCATGTCTCGCATTTGTTAGGAAAAAACATGAGTTTTCGGGACCTGATCTGTACCAAATAGAGCTCAAACTTGAAGAACAAACACATATTCAAAAAACAGAGATATATTCATGTTCCGTCGGGTCAGGGAAACCCAAAAACACATGAGTTTTCTGGATCTTATCTGTCCCTGTGCAGTTGGCCCATGGCATATCTCGCATTTGTTAGGAAAAATCCCATATACTATGAAAAGTGCAAATTGCAGATAGAGCTCAAATTTGAAGAACAAAGACATATTTATGTTCCACCAGTTCAGGGAAGCCCCCCCAAAAATGACTTTTTCGGATCTGATCTCTCCCTGTCGAGTTGGCCCAGGGCATAACTCGCATTTGTTAGGAAAAATTCCTTATACAATGAAAAGTGCAAATTGCAGATTGAACTCAAATTTGAAGAACAAACACATATTTATGTTCCCCCAGGTCTGGGAAGCCCTCCAAAAAGAGTTTTCTGGATCTGGTCTTTCCCTGTGGAGTTGGCCCAGGGCATATCTCGCATTTGTTAGGAAAAATCCCTTATACCATGAAAAGTGCAAATTGCAAATAGAGCTAAAATTTGAAAAACAAAGACATATTCATGTTCCCCCGGGTTAGGGAAACCCAAAAACACATTAGTTTCCTGGATCTGTTCTCTCCCTTTGGAGTTGGCCCAGGGCATATCTCACATTTCTCAGGAAAAATCCCTTGTACCATCAATAGTGCAAATTGCAGATAGAGGTCAAATTTGAAAAACAAAGACATATTCATGTGCCCCCTGGTCAGGGAAACAAAAAAAAAACATGGGTTTCTGGGATCTGATCTGTCCCTGTGGAGTTGGCACAGGGCATAACTCACATTTGTTAGGAAAAATCCATGAAAAGTGGAAATTGGAGATAGAGCTCAAATTCGAAAAACAAGCACATATTCATGTTCCCCTGGGTCAAGGAAGCCAGAAAAACTTGAGTTTTTGGGATCTGATCTTTCCTTTTGGAGTGGGCCCAGGGCATAACTCGCATTTCTTAGGAAAAATCACTTATACCATCAATAGTGCAAATTGCAGATAGAGCTCAAATTCGAAAAAGAAAGACATATTCACGTTCCCCGGTTCAGGGAAGCCCAAAAAACAAAAACCAAAAAAACCATGAGTTTTTGGGATCTGATCTTTCCCTGTGGAGTTGGCACAGGGCATAACTCACATTTGTTAGGAAAAATCCATGAAAAGTGGAAATTGGAGATAGAGCTCAAATTCGAAAAAGAAAGACATATTCACATTCCCCGGTTCAGGGAAGCCCAGAAAACATGAGTTTCCTGGATCTGATCTGTCCCTGTGGAGTTGGCCCAGGGCATATCTCACATTTCTTAGGAAAAATCACTTATACCATCAATAGTGCAAATTGCAGATAGAGCTCAAATTCGAAAAAGAAAGACATATTCACGTTCCCCGGTTCAGGGAAGCCCAAAAAACAAAAACCAAAAAAACCATGAGTTTCTGGGATCTGATCTTTCCCTGTGGAGTTGGCACAGGGCATAACTCACATTTGTTAGGAAAAATCCATGAAAAGTGGAAATTGGAGATAGAGCTCAAATTCGAAAAAGAAAGACATATTCACATTCCCCGGTTCAGGGAAGCCCAGAAAACATGAGTTTCCTGGATCTGATCTGTCCCTGTGGAGTTGGCCCAGGGCATATCTCACATTTCTTAGGAAAAATCACTTATACCATCAATAGTGCAAATTGCAGATAGTGGTCAAATTCGAAAAACAAAGGCATATTCATGTTCCCCCGCGTCTCGGAAACCCAAAAAAACATGAGTTTTTGGGACCTGATCTTTCCCTTTGGAGTTGGCCCAGGGCATAACTTGCATATGTTAGGAAAAATCCCATATACCATGAAAAGTGCAAATTACAGATAGAGCTCAAATTTGAAGAAGAAACACATATTTATGTTCCCGCAGGTCACGGAAACCCTCCAAAATAGAGTTTTCTGGATCTGGTCTGTCCCTTTGGAGTTGGCCCAACTCATATCTCGCATTTGTTAGGAAAAATCCATTATACCTTGAAAAGTGCACATAGGAGATAGAGCTCAAATTTGAAAAACAAACACATATTCATATTCCCCTGGGTCAGGGAAGCCCAAAAAACATGAATATTTAGGATCTGATCTGTCCCTTTGGAGATGGCCCGGGGTATAACTTTATTTTGTTAGGAAAAATTCCCTTATATGATGTAAAGTGAAAATTGGAGATAGAGTTCAAATTAAAAAAAAAGACATATTCATATTCCACTGGGTAAGGGAAACCCAAAAAAAATGAGTTTCCTGGATCTGATCTGTCTTTTTGGAGTTGGCCCAGGGCATATCTCACATTTCTTAGGAAAAATCACGTATACCATCAATAGTGCAAATTGCTGATAGAGCTCAAATTCGAAAAAGAAAGACATATTCATATTCCCCTGGGTCAGGGAAACCCAAAAAACCCAGCATCTGATCTGTCCCTGTGGAGTTGTCCAAGAACATATGTCGCATTTGTTAGGAAAAATTCCTTATACAATCAAAAGTGCAAATTGCAGATTGAACTCAAATTCGAAAAACAAAGACATATTCATGTTCCCCCCGGTTAGGGAAACCCAAAAATACATGAGTTTTCTGGATCTTATCTGTCCCTGTGCAGTTGGCCCAGGACATATCTCGCATTTGTTTGGAAAACTCCATTATACCATGAAAAGTGAACATAGTTAGTTAGTTCAAATTCGAAATTCGAAAAACAAACACATATTCATATTCCCCTACGTCAGGGAAGCCCAAAAAACATGAATATTTAGGATCTGATCTGTCCCTTTCGACTTTGCCCAGGGTATAACTCGCATTTGTTAGGAAAAAGCCATTATACCATAAAAATAGGAGACAGAGTTGAAATTCGAAAAACAAAGACAAATTCATGTTCCCCCGGGTCAGGGAAACCCAAAAAAACATGAGTTTCCTGGATCTTATCTGTCCCTGTGGAGTTGGCCAAGGGCATATCTCACATTTCTTAGGAAAAATCACTTATACCATCAATAGTGCAAATTGCAGATAGAGCTCAAATTCGAAAAAGAAAGACATATTCATATTCCCCTGGGTCAGGGAAGCCCAAACAAACATGAATATTTAGGATCTGATCTGTCCCTTTGGAGTTGGCCCAGGGTATAACTCGCATTTGTTAGGAAAAATCCCATATACCAGGAAAAGTGCACATAAGAGATAGAGCTCAAATTCAAAAAACAAAGACATATTCATATTCCCCCGGTTCAGGGAAGCCCAAAAAAACATGAATTCTCCAGATCTGATCTGTCCCTGTGGAGTTAGCTGAGGGCATGTCTCGCATTTGTTAGGAAAAAACATGAGTTTTCGGGACCTGATCTGTACCAAATAGAGCTCAAACTTGAAGAACAAACACATATTCAAAAAACAGAGATATATTCATGTTCCGTCGGGTCAGGGAAACCCAAAAACACATGAGTTTTCTGGATCTTATCTGTCCCTGTGCAGTTGGCCCATGGCATATCTCGCATTTGTTAGGAAAAATCCCATATACTATGAAAAGTGCAAATTGCAGATAGAGCTCAAATTTGAAGAACAAAGACATATTTATGTTCCACCAGTTCAGGGAAGCCCCCCAAAAAATGACTTTTTCTGATCTGATCTCTCCCTGTCGAGTTGGCCCAGGGCATAACTCGCATTTGTTAGGAAAAATCCCTTATACCATCAATCGTGCAAATTGCAGATAGAGCTCAAATTCGAAAAAGAAAGACATATTCATATTCCCCTGGGTCAGGGAAACCCAAAAAACATGAGTTTTCAGCATCTGATCTGTCCGTGTGGAGTTGGCCCAGGGCATATCTCACATTTCTTAGGAAAAATCCCTTGTACCATCAATAGTGCAAATTGCAGATAGAGGTCAAATTTGAAAAACAAAGACATATTCATGTGCCCCCTGGTCAGGGAAACAAAAAAAAACATGGGTTTCTGGGATCTGATCTGTCCCTGTGGAGTTGGCACAGGGCATAACTCACATTTGTTAGGAAAAATCCATGAAAAGTGGAAATTGGAGATAGAGCTCAAATTCGAAAAAGAAAGACATATTCACGTTCCCCTGTTCAGGGAAGCCCAAAAAAACATGAGTTTTCTGGTTCGGATATGTCCCTGTGGAGTTGGCCCAGAGCATATCTCGCATATGTTAGGAACAATCCTATATACCATGAAAAGTGGAAATTGGAGATAGAGCTCAAATTCGAAAAAGAAAGACATATTCACATTCCCCGGTTCAGGGAAGCCCAAAAAACATGGGTTTCCTGGATCTGATGTGTCCCTGTGGAGTTGGCCCAGGGCATATCTCACATTTCTTAGGAAAAATCGCGTATACCATCAATAGTGCAAATTGCAGATAGAGCTCAAATTCGAAAAAGAAAGACATATTCATATTCCCCTGGGTCAGGGAAACCCAAAAAACATGAGTTTTCAGCATCTGATCTGTCCCTGTGGAGTTGCCCAAGAGCATATCTCGCAATTGTTAGGAAAAATTCCTTATACAATGAAAAGTGCAAATTGCAGATTGAACTCAAATTTGAAGAACAAACACATATTTATGTTCCCCCAGGTCTGGGAAGCCCTCCAAAAAGAGTTTTCTGGATCTGGTCTTTCCCTGTGGAGATGGCCCAGGGCATATCTCGCATTTCTTAGGAAAAATCCCTTATACCATGAAAAGTGCAAATTGCAAATTGTGCTAAAATTCGAAAAAAAAGACATATTCATGTTCCCCCGGGTTAGGGAAACCCAAAAATACATGAGTTTCCTGGATCTGGTCTCTCCCTTTGGAGTTGGCCCAGGGCATATCTCACATTTCTTAGGAAAAATCCCTTGTACCATCAATAGTGCAAATTGCAGATAGAGGTCAAATTTGAAAAACAAAGACATATTCATGTGCACCCTGGTCAGGGAAACAAAAAAAAAACATGGGTTTCTGGGATCTGATCTGTCCCTGTGGAGTTGGCCAAGGGCATATCTCACATTTCTTAGGAAAAATCACTTATACCATCAATAGTGCAAATTGCAGATAGAGCTCAAATTCGAAAAAGAAAGACATATTCATATTCCCCTGGGTCAGCGAAGCCCAAACAAACATGAATATTTAGGATCTGATCTGTCCCTTTGGAGTTGGCCCAGGGTATAACTCGCATTTGTTAGGAAAAATCCCATATACCAGGAAAATTGCACATAAGAGATAGAGCTCAAATTCAAAAAACAAAGACATATTCATATTCCCCCGGTTCAGGGAAGCCCAAAAAAACATGAATTCTCCAGATCTGATCTGTCCCTGTGGAGTTAGCTGAGGGCATGTCTCGCATTTGTTAGGAAAAAACATGAGTTTTCGGGACCTGATCTGTACCAAATAGAGCTCAAACTTGAAGAACAAACACATATTCAAAAAACAGAGATATATTCATGTTCCGTCGGGTCAGGGAAACCCAAAAACACATGAGTTTTCTGGATCTTATCTGTCCCTGTGCAGTTGGCCCATGGCATATCTCGCATTTGTTAGGAAAAATCCCATATACTATGAAAAGTGCAAATTGCAGATAGAGCTCAAATTTGAAGAACAAAGACATATTTATGTTCCACCAGTTCAGGGAAGCCCCCCCAAAAATGACTTTTTCGGATCTGATCTCTCCCTGTCGAGTTGGCCCAGGGCATAACTCGCATTTGTTAGGAAAAATTCCTTATACAATGAAAAGTGCAAATTGCAGATTGAACTCAAATTTGAAGAACAAACACATATTTATGTTCCCCCAGGTCTGGGAAGCCCTCCAAAAAGAGTTTTCTGGATCTGGTCTTTCCCTGTGGAGTTGGCCCAGGGCATATCTCGCATTTGTTAGGAAAAATCCCTTATACCATGAAAAGTGCAAATTGCAAATAGAGCTAAAATTTGAAAAACAAAGACATATTCATGTTCCCCCGGGTTAGGGAAACCCAAAAACACATTAGTTTCCTGGATCTGTTCTCTCCCTTTGGAGTTGGCCCAGGGCATATCTCACATTTCTCAGGAAAAATCCCTTGTACCATCAATAGTGCAAATTGCAGATAGAGGTCAAATTTGAAAAACAAAGACATATTCATGTGCCCCCTGGTCAGGGAAACAAAAAAAAAACATGGGTTTCTGGGATCTGATCTGTCCCTGTGGAGTTGGCACAGGGCATAACTCACATTTGTTAGGAAAAATCCATGAAAAGTGGAAATTGGAGATAGAGCTCAAATTCGAAAAACAAGCACATATTCATGTTCCCCTGGGTCAAGGAAGCCAGAAAAACTTGAGTTTTTGGGATCTGATCTTTCCTTTTGGAGTGGGCCCAGGGCATAACTCGCATTTCTTAGGAAAAATCACTTATACCATCAATAGTGCAAATTGCAGATAGAGCTCAAATTCGAAAAAGAAAGACATATTCACGTTCCCCGGTTCAGGGAAGCCCAAAAAACAAAAACCAAAAAAACCATGAGTTTTTGGGATCTGATCTTTCCCTGTGGAGTTGGCACAGGGCATAACTCACATTTGTTAGGAAAAATCCATGAAAAGTGGAAATTGGAGATAGAGCTCAAATTCGAAAAAGAAAGACATATTCACATTCCCCGGTTCAGGGAAGCCCAGAAAACATGAGTTTCCTGGATCTGATCTGTCCCTGTGGAGTTGGCCCAGGGCATATCTCACATTTCTTAGGAAAAATCACTTATACCATCAATAGTGCAAATTGCAGATAGAGCTCAAATTCGAAAAAGAAAGACATATTCACGTTCCCCGGTTCAGGGAAGCCCAAAAAACAAAAACCAAAAAAACCATGAGTTTCTGGGATCTGATCTTTCCCTGTGGAGTTGGCACAGGGCATAACTCACATTTGTTAGGAAAAATCCATGAAAAGTGGAAATTGGAGATAGAGCTCAAATTCGAAAAAGAAAGACATATTCACATTCCCCGGTTCAGGGAAGCCCAGAAAACATGAGTTTCCTGGATCTGATCTGTCCCTGTGGAGTTGGCCCAGGGCATATCTCACATTTCTTAGGAAAAATCACTTATACCATCAATAGTGCAAATTGCAGATAGTGGTCAAATTCGAAAAACAAAGGCATATTCATGTTCCCCCGCGTCTCGGAAACCCAAAAAAACATGAGTTTTTGGGACCTGATCTTTCCCTTTGGAGTTGGCCCAGGGCATAACTTGCATATGTTAGGAAAAATCCCATATACCATGAAAAGTGCAAATTACAGATAGAGCTCAAATTTGAAGAAGAAACACATATTTATGTTCCCGCAGGTCACGGAAACCCTCCAAAATAGAGTTTTCTGGATCTGGTCTGTCCCTTTGGAGTTGGCCCAACTCATATCTCGCATTTGTTAGGAAAAATCCATTATACCTTGAAAAGTGCACATAGGAGATAGAGCTCAAATTTGAAAAACAAACACATATTCATATTCCCCTGGGTCAGGGAAGCCCAAAAAACATGAATATTTAGGATCTGATCTGTCCCTTTGGAGATGGCCCGGGGTATAACTTTATTTTGTTAGGAAAAATTCCCTTATATGATGTAAAGTGAAAATTGGAGATAGAGTTCAAATTAAAAAAAAGACATATTCATATTCCACTGGGTAAGGGAAACCCAAAAAAAATGAGTTTCCTGGATCTGATCTGTCTTTTTGGAGTTGGCCCAGGGCATATCTCACATTTCTTAGGAAAAATCACGTATACCATCAATAGTGCAAATTGCTGATAGAGCTCAAATTCGAAAAAGAAAGACATATTCATATTCCCCTGGGTCAGGGAAACCCAAAAAACCCAGCATCTGATCTGTCCCTGTGGAGTTGTCCAAGAACATATGTCGCATTTGTTAGGAAAAAATTCCTTATACAATCAAAAGTGCAAATTGCAGATTGAACTCAAATTCGAAAAACAAAGACATATTCATGTTCCCCCCGGTTAGGGAAACCCAAAAATACATGAGTTTTCTGGATCTTATCTGTCCCTGTGCAGTTGGCCCAGGACATATCTCGCATTTGTTTGGAAAACTCCTTTATACCATGAAAAGTGAACATAGTTAGTTAGTTCAAATTCGAAATTCGAAAAACAAACACATATTCATATTCCCCTACGTCAGGGAAGCCCAAAAAACATGAATATTTAGGATCTGATCTGTCCCTTTCGACTTTGCCCAGGGTATAACTCGCATTTGTTAGGAAAAAGCCATTATACCATAAAAATAGGAGACAGAGTTGAAATTCGAAAAACAAAGACAAATTCATGTTCCCCCGGGTCAGGGAAACCCAAAAAAACATGAGTTTCCTGGATCTTATCTGTCCCTGTGGAGTTGGCCAAGGGCATATCTCACATTTCTTAGGAAAAATCACTTATACCATCAATAGTGCAAATTGCAGATAGAGCTCAAATTCGAAAAAGAAAGACATATTCATATTCCCCTGGGTCAGGGAAGCCCAAACAAACATGAATATTTAGGATCTGATCTGTCCCTTTGGAGTTGGCCCAGGGTATAACTCGCATTTGTTAGGAAAAATCCCATATACCAGGAAAAGTGCACATAAGAGATAGAGCTCAAATTCAAAAAACAAAGACATATTCATATTCCCCCGGTTCAGGGAAGCCCAAAAAAACATGAATTCTCCAGATCTGATCTGTCCCTGTGGAGTTAGCTGAGGGCATGTCTCGCATTTGTTAGGAAAAAACATGAGTTTTCGGGACCTGATCTGTACCAAATAGAGCTCAAACTTGAAGAACAAACACATATTCAAAAAACAGAGATATATTCATGTTCCGTCGGGTCAGGGAAACCCAAAAACACATGAGTTTTCTGGATCTTATCTGTCCCTGTGCAGTTGGCCCATGGCATATCTCTCATTTGTTAGGAAAAATCCCATATACTATGAAAAGTGCAAATTGCAGATAGAGCTCAAATTTGAAGAACAAAGACATATTTATGTTCCACCAGTTCAGGGAAGCCCCCCCAAAAATGACTTTTTCTGATCTGATCTCTCCCTGTCGAGTTGGCCCAGGGCATAACTCGCATTTGTTAGGAAAAATCCCTTATACCATCAATCGTGCAAATTGCAGATAGAGCTCAAATTCGAAAAAGAAAGACATATTCATATTCCCCTGGGTCAGGGAAACCCAAAAAACCCAGCATCTGATCTGTCCCTGTGGAGTTGTCCAAGAACATATGTCGCATTTGTTAGGAAAAATTCCTAATACAATCAAAAGTGCAAATTGCAGATTGAACTCAAATTCGAAAAAGAAAGACATATTCATGTTCCCCCCGGTTAGGGAAACCCAAAAATACATGAGTTTTCTGGATCTTATCTGTCCCTGTGCAGTTGGCCCAGGACATATCTCGCATTTGTTTGGAAAACTCCATTATACCATGAAAAGTGAACATAGTTAGTTAGTTCAAATTCGAAATTCGAAAAACAAACACATATTCATATTCCCCTATGTCAGGGAAGCCCAAAAAACATGAATATTTAGGATCTGATCTGTCCCTTTCGACTTTGCCCAGGGTATAACTCGCATTTGTTAGGAAAAAGCCATTATACCATAAAAATAGGAGACAGAGTTGAAATTCGAAAAACAAAGACAAATTCATGTTCCCCCGGGTCAGGGAAACCCAAAAAAACATGAGTTTCCTGGATCTTATCTGTCCCTGTGGAGTTGGCCAAGGGCATATCTCACATTTCTTAGGAAAAATCACTTATACCATCAATAGTGCAAATTGCAGATAGAGCTCAAATTCGAAAAAGAAAGACATATTCATATTCCCCTGGGTCAGGGAAGCCCAAACAAACATGAATATTTAGGATCTGATCTGTCCCTTTGGAGTTGGCCCAGGGTATAACTCGCATTTGTTAGGAAAAATCCCATATACCAGGAAAAGTGCACATAAGAGATAGAGCTCAAATTCAAAAAACAAAGACATATTCATATTCCCCCGGTTCAGGGAAGCCCAAAAAAACATGAATTCTCCAGATCTGATCTGTCCCTGTGGAGTTAGCTGAGGGCATGTCTCGCATTTGTTAGGAAAAAACATGAGTTTTCGGGACCTGATCTGTACCAAATAGAGCTCAAACTTGAAGAACAAACACATATTCAAAAAACAGAGATATATTCATGTTCCGTCGGGTCAGGGAAACCCAAAAACACATGAGTTTTCTGGATCTTATCTGTCCCTGTGCAGTTGGCCCATGGCATATCTCTCATTTGTTAGGAAAAATCCCATATACTATGAAAAGTGCAAATTGCAGATAGAGCTCAAATTTGAAGAACAAAGACATATTTATGTTCCACCAGTTCAGGGAAGCCCCCCCAAAAATGACTTTTTCTGATCTGATCTCTCCCTGTCGAGTTGGCCCAGGGCATAACTCGCATTTGTTAGGAAAAATCCCTTATACCATCAATCGTGCAAATTGCAGATAGAGCTCAAATTCGAAAAAGAAAGACATATTCATATTCCCCTGGGTCAGGGAAACCCAAAAAACATGAGTTTTCAGCATCTGATCTGTCCGTGTGGAGTTGGCCCAGGGCATATCTCACATTTCTTAGGAAAAATCCCTTGTACCATCAATAGTGCAAATTGCAGATAGAGGTCAAATTTGAAAAACAAAGACATATTCATGTGCCCCCTGGTCAGGGAAACAAAAAAAAACATGGGTTTCTGGGATCTGATCTGTCCCTGTGGAGTTGGCACAGGGCATAACTCACATTTGTTAGGAAAAATCCATGAAAAGTGGAAATTGGAGATAGAGCTCAAATTCGAAAAAGAAAGACATATTCACGTTCCCCTGTTCAGGGAAGCCCAAAAAAACATGAGTTTTCTGGTTCGGATATGTCCCTGTGGAGTTGGCCCAGAGCATATCTCGCATATGTTAGGAACAATCCTATATACCATGAAAAGTGGAAATTGGAGATAGAGCTCAAATTCGAAAAAGAAAGACATATTCACATTCCCCGGTTCAGGGAAGCCCAAAAAACATGGGTTTCCTGGATCTGATGTGTCCCTGTGGAGTTGGCCCAGGGCATATCTCACATTTCTTAGGAAAAATCGCGTATACCATCAATAGTGCAAATTGCAGATAGAGCTCAAATTCGAAAAAGAAAGACATATTCATATTCCCCTGGGTCAGGGAAACCCAAAAAACATGAGTTTTCAGCATCTGATCTGTCCCTGTGGAGTTGCCCAAGAGCATATCTCGCAATTGTTAGGAAAAATTCCTTATACAATGAAAAGTGCAAATTGCAGATTGAACTCAAATTTGAAGAACAAACACATATTTATGTTCCCCCAGGTCTGGGAAGCCCTCCAAAAAGAGTTTTCTGGATCTGGTCTTTCCCTGTGGAGATGGCCCAGGGCATATCTCGCATTTCTTAGGAAAAATCCCTTATACCATGAAAAGTGCAAATTGCAAATTGTGCTAAAATTCAAAAAAAAAGACATATTCATGTTCCCCCGGGTTAGGGAAACCCAAAAATACATGAGTTTCCTGGATCTGGTCTCTCCCTTTGGAGTTGGCCCAGGGCATATCTCACATTTCTTAGGAAAAATCCCTTGTACCATCAATAGTGCAAATTGCAGATAGAGGTCAAATTTGAAAAACAAAGACATATTCATGTGCACCCTGGTCAGGGAAACAAAAAAAAAACATGGGTTTCTGGGATCTGATCTGTCCCTGTGGAGTTGGCCAAGGGCATATCTCACATTTCTTAGGAAAAATCACTTATACCATCAATAGTGCAAATTGCAGATAGAGCTCAAATTCGAAAAAGAAAGACATATTCATATTCCCCTGGGTCAGCGAAGCCCAAACAAACATGAATATTTAGGATCTGATCTGTCCCTTTGGAGTTGGCCCAGGGTATAACTCGCATTTGTTAGGAAAAATCCCATATACCAGGAAAATTGCACATAAGAGATAGAGCTCAAATTCAAAAAACAAAGACATATTCATATTCCCCCGGTTCAGGGAAGCCCAAAAAAACATGAATTCTCCAGATCTGATCTGTCCCTGTGGAGTTAGCTGAGGGCATGTCTCGCATTTGTTAGGAAAAAACATGAGTTTTCGGGACCTGATCTGTACCAAATAGAGCTCAAACTTGAAGAACAAACACATATTCAAAAAACAGAGATATATTCATGTTCCGTCGGGTCAGGGAAACCCAAAAACACATGAGTTTTCTGGATCTTATCTGTCCCTGTGCAGTTGGCCCATGGCATATCTCGCATTTGTTAGGAAAAATCCCATATACTATGAAAAGTGCAAATTGCAGATAGAGCTCAAATTTGAAGAACAAAGACATATTTATGTTCCACCAGTTCAGGGAAGCCCCCCCAAAAATGACTTTTTCGGATCTGATCTCTCCCTGTCGAGTTGGCCCAGGGCATAACTCGCATTTGTTAGGAAAAATTCCTTATACAATGAAAAGTGCAAATTGCAGATTGAACTCAAATTTGAAGAACAAACACATATTTATGTTCCCCCAGGTCTGGGAAGCCCTCCAAAAAGAGTTTTCTGGATCTGGTCTTTCCCTGTGGAGTTGGCCCAGGGCATATCTCGCATTTGTTAGGAAAAATCCCTTATACCATGAAAAGTGCAAATTGCAAATAGAGCTAAAATTTGAAAAACAAAGACATATTCATGTTCCCCCGGGTTAGGGAAACCCAAAAACACATTAGTTTCCTGGATCTGTTCTCTCCCTTTGGAGTTGGCCCAGGGCATATCTCACATTTCTCAGGAAAAATCCCTTGTACCATCAATAGTGCAAATTGCAGATAGAGGTCAAATTTGAAAAACAAAGACATATTCATGTGCCCCCTGGTCAGGGAAACAAAAAAAAAACATGGGTTTCTGGGATCTGATCTGTCCCTGTGGAGTTGGCACAGGGCATAACTCACATTTGTTAGGAAAAATCCATGAAAAGTGGAAATTGGAGATAGAGCTCAAATTCGAAAAACAAGCACATATTCATGTTCCCCTGGGTCAAGGAAGCCAGAAAAACTTGAGTTTTTGGGATCTGATCTTTCCTTTTGGAGTGGGCCCAGGGCATAACTCGCATTTCTTAGGAAAAATCACTTATACCATCAATAGTGCAAATTGCAGATAGAGCTCAAATTCGAAAAAGAAAGACATATTCACGTTCCCCGGTTCAGGGAAGCCCAAAAAACAAAAACCAAAAAAACCATGAGTTTTTGGGATCTGATCTTTCCCTGTGGAGTTGGCACAGGGCATAACTCACATTTGTTAGGAAAAATCCATGAAAAGTGGAAATTGGAGATAGAGCTCAAATTCGAAAAAGAAAGACATATTCACATTCCCCGGTTCAGGGAAGCCCAGAAAACATGAGTTTCCTGGATCTGATCTGTCCCTGTGGAGTTGGCCCAGGGCATATCTCACATTTCTTAGGAAAAATCACTTATACCATCAATAGTGCAAATTGCAGATAGAGCTCAAATTCGAAAAAGAAAGACATATTCACGTTCCCCGGTTCAGGGAAGCCCAAAAAACAAAAACCAAAAAAACCATGAGTTTCTGGGATCTGATCTGTCCCTGTGGAGTTGGCCCAGGGCATATCTCACATTTCTTAGGAAAAATCCCTTGTACCATCAATAGTGCAAATTGCAGATAGAGGTCAAATTTGAAAAACAAAGACATATTCATGTGCACCCTGGTCAGGGAAACAAAAAAAAAACATGGGTTTCTGGGATCTGATCTGTCCCTGTGGAGTTGGCCAAGGGCATATCTCACATTTCTTAGGAAAAATCACTTATACCATCAATAGTGCAAATTGCAGATAGAGCTCAAATTCGAAAAAGAAAGACATATTCATATTCCCCTGGGTCAGCGAAGCCCAAACAAACATGAATATTTAGGATCTGATCTGTCCCTTTGGAGTTGGCCCAGGGTATAACTCGCATTTGTTAGGAAAAATCCCATATACCAGGAAAATTGCACATAAGAGATAGAGCTCAAATTCAAAAAACAAAGACATATTCATATTCCCCCGGTTCAGGGAAGCCCAAAAAAACATGAATTCTCCAGATCTGATCTGTCCCTGTGGAGTTAGCTGAGGGCATGTCTCGCATTTGTTAGGAAAAAACATGAGTTTTCGGGACCTGATCTGTACCAAATAGAGCTCAAACTTGAAGAACAAACACATATTCAAAAAACAGAGATATATTCATGTTCCGTCGGGTCAGGGAAACCCAAAAACACATGAGTTTTCTGGATCTTATCTGTCCCTGTGCAGTTGGCCCATGGCATATCTCGCATTTGTTAGGAAAAATCCCATATACTATGAAAAGTGCAAATTGCAGATAGAGCTCAAATTTGAAGAACAAAGACATATTTATGTTCCACCAGTTCAGGGAAGCCCCCCCAAAAATGACTTTTTCGGATCTGATCTCTCCCTGTCGAGTTGGCCCAGGGCATAACTCGCATTTGTTAGGAAAAATTCCTTATACAATGAAAAGTGCAAATTGCAGATTGAACTCAAATTTGAAGAACAAACACATATTTATGTTCCCCAAGGTCTGGGAAGCCCTCCAAAAAGAGTTTTCTGGATCTGGTCTTTCCCTGTGGAGTTGGCCCAGGGCATATCTCGCATTTGTTAGGAAAAATCCCTTATACCATGAAAAGTGCAAATTGCAAATAGAGCTAAAATTCGAAAAACAAAGACATATCCATGTTCCCCCGGGTTAGGGAAACCCAAAAATACATGAGTTTCCTGGATCTGGTCTCTCCCTGTGGAGTTGGCCCAGGGCATATCTCACATTTCTTAGGAAAAATCCCTTGTACCATCAATAGTGCAAATTGCAGATAGAGGTCAAATTTGAAAAACAAAGACATATTCATGTGCCCCCTGGTCAGGGAAACAAAAAAAACATGGGTTTCTGGGATCTGATCTGTCCCTGTGGAGTTGGCACAGGGCATAACTCACATTTGTTAGGAAAAATCCATGAAAAGTGGAAATTGGAGATAGAGCTCAAATTCGAAAAAGAAAGACATATTCACGTTCCCCTGTTCAGGGAAGCCCAAAAAAACATGAGTTTTCTGGTTCGGATATGTCCCTGTGGAGTTGGCCCAGAGCATATCTCGCATATGTTAGGAACAATCCTATATACCATGAAAAGTGGAAATTGGAGATAGAGCTCAAATTCGAAAAAGAAAGACATATTCACATTCCCCGGTTCAGGGAAGCCCAAAAAACATGGGTTTCCTGGATCTGATGTGTCCCTGTGGAGTTGGCCCAGGGCATATCTCACATTTCTTAGGAAAAATCGCGTATACCATCAATAGTGCAAATTGCAGATAGAGCTCAAATTCGAAAAAGAAAGACATATTCATATTCCCCTGGGTCAGGGAAACCCAAAAAACATGAGTTTTCAGCATCTGATCTGTCCCTGTGGAGTTGGCCCAGAGCATATCTCGCATTTGTTAGGAAAAATTCCTTATACAATGAAAAGTGCAAATTGCAGATTGAACTCAAATTTGAAGAACAAACACATATTTATGTTCCCCAAGGTCTGGGAAGCCCTCCAAAAAGAGTTTTCTGGATCTGGTCTTTCCCTGTGGAGTTGGCCCAGGGCATATCTCGCATTTCTTAGGAAAAATCCCTTATACCATGAAAAGTGCAAATTGCAAATAGAGCTAAAATTCGAAAAAAAAGACATATTCATGTTCCCCCGGGTTAGGGAAACCCAAAAATACATGAGTTTCCTGGATCTGGTCTCTCCCTTTGGAGTTGGCCCAGGGCATATCTCACATTTCTTAGGAAAAATCCCTTGTACCATCAATAGTGCAAATTGCAGATAGAGGTCAAATTTGAAAAACAAAGACATATTCATGTGCACCCTGGTCAGGGAAACAAAAAAAAAACATGGGTTTCTGGGATCTGACCTGTCCCTGTGGAGTTGGCACAGGGCATAACTCACATTTGTTAGGAAAAATCCATGAAAAGTGGAAATTGGAGATAGAGCTCAAATTCGAAAAAGAAAGACATATTCACGTTCCCCGGTTCAGGGAAGCCCAAAAAAACATGAGTTTTCTGGTTCGGATATGTCCCTTTGGAGTTGGCCCAGAGCATATCTCGCATATGTTAGGAACAATCCTATATACCATGAAAAGTGGAAATTGCAGATAGAGCTCAAATTCGAAAAAGAAAGAGATATTCATATTCCCCTGGGTCAGGGAAACCCAAAAAACATGAGTTTTCGGCATCTGATCTATCCCTGTGGAGTTGGCCTAGAGCATATCTCGCATTTGTTAGGAAAAATCCCTTGTACCAACAATATTGAAAATTGCAGATAGAGGTCAAATTTGAAAAACAAAGACATATTCATGTGCCCCCTGGTCAGGGAAACAAAAAAAAAATGTGAGTTTCTGGGATCTGATCTGTCCCACAGGGTGTAACTCACATTTCTTAGGAAAAATCCATGAAAAGTGGAAATTGCAGATAGAGCTCAAATTCGAAAAACAAGCACATATTCATGTTCCCCTGGGTCAAGGAAGCCAGAAAAACTTGAGTTTTTGGGATCTGATCTTTCCCTTTGGAGTGGGCCCAGGGCATAACTCGCATTTCTTAGGAAAAATCACTTATACCATCAATAGTGCAAATTGCAGATAGAGCTCAAATTCGAAAAAGAAAGACATATTCACGTTCCCCGGTTCAGGGAAGCCCAAAAAACAAAAACCAAAAAAACCATGAGTTTCTGGGATCTGATCTTTCCCTGTGGAGTTGGCACAGGGCATAACTCACATTTGTTAGGAAAAATCCATGAAAAGTGGAAATTGGAGATAGAGCTCAAATTCAAAAAAGAAAGACATATTCACATTCCCCGGTTCAGGGAAGCCCAAAAAACATGAGTTTCCTGGATCTGATCTGTCCCTGTGGAGTTGGCCCAGGGCATATCTCACATTTCTTAGGAAAAATCACTTATACCATCAATAGTGCAAATTGCAGATAGTGGTCAAATTCGAAAAACAAAGACATATTCATGTTCCCCCGGGTCTCGGAAACCCAAAAAAACATGAGTTTTTGTGACCTGATCTTTCCCTTTGGAGTTGGCCCAGGGCATAACTTGCATATGTTAGGAAAAATCCCATATACCATGAAAAGTGCAAATTACAGATAGAGCTCAAATTTGAAGAAGAAACACATATTTATGTTCCCGCAGGTCACGGAAACCCTCCAAAATAGAGTTTTCTGGATCTGGTCTGTCCCTTTGGAGTTGGCCCAGATAGAGCTCAAATTCAAAAAAGAAAGACATATTCACATTCCCCGGTTCAGGGAAGCCCAAAAAACATGAGTTTCCTGGATCTGATCTGTCCCTGTGGAGTTAGCTGATGGCATGTCTCGCATTTGTTAGGAAAAAACATGAGTTTTCGGGACCTGATCTGTACCAAATAGAGCTCAAACTTGAAGAACAAACACATATTCAAAAAACAGAGATATATTCATGTTCCGTCGGGTCAGGGAAACCCAAAAACACATGAGTTTTCTGGATCTTATCTGTCCCTGTGCAGTTGGCCCATGGCATATCTCGCATTTGTTAGGAAAAATCCCATATACTATGAAAAGTGCAAATTGCAGATAGAGCTCAAATTTGAAGAACAAAGACATATTTATGTTCCACCAGTTCAGGGAAGCCCCCCCAAAAATGACTTTTTCGGATCTGATCTCTCCCTGTCGAGTTGGCCCAGGGCATAACTCGCATTTGTTAGGAAAAATCCCTTATACCATCAATCGTGCAAATTGCAGATAGAGCTGAAATTCGTAAAAGAAAGACATATTCATATTCCACTGGGTCAGGGAAGCCCAAAGAACATGAGTTTCCTGGATCTGATCTGTCCCTGTGGAGTTGGCCAAGGGCATATCTCACATTTCTTAGGAAAAATCACTTATACCATCTATAGTGCAAATTGCAGATAGAGCTCAAATTCGAAAAAGAAAGACATATTCACGTTCTCCGGTTCAGGGAAGCCCAAAAAACATGAGTTTTATAGTTCGGATATGTCCCTGTGGAGTTGGCCCAGAGCATATCTCGCATATGTTAGGAAAAATCCCATATACCATGAAAAGTGGAAATTGGAGATAGAGCTCAAATTCGAAAAAGAAAGACATATTCACATTTCCTGGTTCAGGGAAGCCCAAAAAACATGGGTTTCCTGGATCTCATGTGTACCTGTGGAGTTGGCCCAGGGCATATCTCACATTTCTTAGGAAAAATCACGTATACCATCAATAGTGCAAATTGCAGATAGAGCTCAAATTCGAAAAAGAAAGACATATTCATATTCCCCTGGGTCAGGGAAACCCAAAAAACATGAGTTTTCAGCATCTGATCTGTCCCTGTGGATTTGGCCCAGAGCATATCTCGCATTTGTTAGGAAAAATTCCTTATACAATGAAAAGTGCAAATTGCAGATTGAACTCAAATTTGAAGAACAAACACATATTTATGTTCCCCCAGGTCTGGGAAGCCCTCCAAAGAGAGTTTTCTGGATCTGGTCTGTCCCTGTGGAGTTGGCCCAGGGCATATCTCGCATTTGTTAGGAAAAATCCCTTATACCATGAAAAGTGCAATTTGCAAATAGAGCTAAAATTCGAAAAACAAAGACATATTCATGTTCCCCCGGGTTAGGGAAACCCAAAAATACATGAGTTTCCTGGATCTGGTCTCTCCCTTTGGAGTTGGCCCAACTCATATCTCGCATTTGTTAGGAAAAATCCATTATAGCTTGAAAAGTGCACATAGGAGATAGAGCTCAAATTCGAAAAACAAACACATATTCATATTCCCCTGGGTCAGGGAAGCCCAAAAAACATGAATATTTAGGATCTGATCTGTCCCTTTGGAGATGGCCCGGGGTATAACTTTATTTTGTTAGGAAAAAATTCCCTTATATGATGTAAAGTGAAAATTGGAGATAGAGCTCAAATTCAAAAAAAAAAAACATATTCATATTCCCCTGGGTAAGGGAAACCCCAAGAAAATGAGTTTCCGGGATCTGACCTGTCTTTTTGGAGTTGGCCCAGGGCATATCTCGCATTTGTTAGGAAAAATCCCATATACTATGAAAAGTGCAAATTGCAGATAGAGCTCAAATTTGAAGAACAAAGACATATTTATGTTCCACCAGTTCAGGGAAGCCCCCCCAAAAATGACTTTTTCGGATCTCATCTCTCCCTGTCGAGTTGGCCCAGGGCATAACTCGCATTTGTTAGGAAAAATTCCTTATACAATGAAAAGTGCAAATTGCAGATTGAACTCAAATTTGAAGAACAAACACATATTTATGTTCCCCCAGGTCTGGGAAGCCCTCCAAAAAGAGTTTTCTGGATCTGGTCTGTCCCTGTGGAGTTGGCCCAGGGCATATCTCGCATTTGTTAGGAAAAATCCCTTATACCATGAAAAGTGCAAATTGCAAATAGAGCTAAAATTCGAAAAACAAAGACATATTCATGTTCCCCCGGGTTAGGGAAACCCAAAAATACATGAGTTTCCTGGATCTGGTCTCTCCCTTTGGAGTTGGCCCAACTCATATCTCGCATTTGTTAGGAAAAATCCATTATAGCTTGAAAAGTGCACATAGGAGATAGAGCTCAAATTCGAAAAACAAACACATATTCATATTCCCCTGGGTCAGGGAAGCCCAAAAAACATGAATATTTAGGATCTGATCTGTCCCTTTGGAGATGGCCCGGGGTATAACTTTATTTTGTTAGGAAAAATTCCCTTATATGATGTAAAGTGAAAATTGGAGATAGAGCTCAAATTAAAAAAAAAACATATTCATATTCCCCTGGGTAAGGGAAACAACAAAAAAATGAGTTTCCGGGATCTGACCTGTCTTTTTGGAGTTGGCCCAGGGCATATCTCGCATTTGTTAGGAAAAATCACTTATTCCATCAATAGTGCAAATTGCTGATAGAGCTCAAATTCGAAAAAGAAAGACATATTCATATTCCCCTGGGTCAGGGAAACCCAAAAAACCCAGCATCTGATCTGTCCCTGTGGAGTTGGCCCAGAGCATATCTCGCATTTGTTAGGAAAAATTCCTTATACAATCAAAAGTGCAAATTGCAGATTGAACTCAAATTTGAAGAACAAACACATATTTATGTTCCCCCGGGTCTGTGAAGCCCTCCAAAAAGAGTTTTCTGGATCTGGTCTGTCCCTGTGGAAAAATACCATATACCATGAAAAGTGCAAATTACAGATAGAGCTCAAATTTGAAGAAGAAACACATATTTATGTTCCCCCAGGTCAGGGAAACCCTCCAAAAAAAGAGTTTTCTGGATCTGGTCTCTCCCTTTGGAGTTGGCCCAACTGATACCTCGCATTTGTTAGGAAAAATCCATTATACCATAAAAATAGGAGACAGAGATCAAATTCGAAAAACAAAGACAAATTCATGTTCCCCCGGATTAGGGAAACCCCAAAAAACATGAGTTTTTGGGATCTGATCTGTCCCTGTGGAGTTGGCCCTCGGCATATCTCGCATTTGTTTGGAAAAATCCCATGTACCATGAAAAGTGCAAATTCCCCCCGGTCAGGGAAGCCCAAAGAACATGAGTTTCCTGGATCTGATCTGTCCCTGTGGAGTTGGCCAAGGGCATATCTCACATTTCTTAGGAAAAATCACTTATACCATCAATAGTGCAAATTGCAGATAGAGCTCAAATTCGAAAAAGAAAGACATATTCACGTTCCCCGGTTCAGGGAAGCCCAAAAAACATGAGTTTTATAGTTCGGATATGTCCCTGTGGAGTTGGCCCAGAGCATATCTCGCATATGTTAGGAAAAATCCCATATACCATGAAAAGTGGAAATTGGAGATAGAGCTCAAATTCGAAAAAGAAAGACATATTCACATTTCCTGGTTCAGGGAAGCCCAAAAAACATGGGTTTCCTGGATCTGATGTGTACCTGTGGAGTTGGCCCAGGGCATATCTCACATTTCTTAGGAAAAATCACGTATACCATCAATAGTGCAAATTGCAGATAGAGCTCAAATTCGAAAAAGAAAGACATATTCATATTCCCCTGGGTCAGGGAAACCCAAAAAACATGAGTTTTCAGCATCTGATCTGTCCCTGTGGATTTGGCCCAGAGCATATCTCGCATTTGTTAGGAAAAATTCCTTATACAATGAAAAGTGCAAATTGCAGATTGAACTCAAATTTGAAGAACAAACACATATTTATGTTCCCCCAGGTCTGGGAAGCCCTCCAAAGAGAGTTTTCTGGATCTGGTCTGTCCCTGTGGAGTTGGCCCAGGGCATATCTCGCATTTGTTAGGAAAAATCCCTTATACCATGAAAAGTGCAAATTGCAAATAGAGCTAAAATTCGAAAAACAAAGACATATTCATGTTCCCCCGGGTTAGGGAAACCCCAAAATACATGAGTTTCCTGGATCTGGTCTCTCCCTTTGGAGTTGGCCCAACTCATATCTCGCATTTGTTAGGAAAAATCCATTATAGCTTGAAAAGTGCACATAGGAGATAGAGCTCAAATTCGAAAAACAGACACATATTCATATTCCCCTGGGTCAGGGAAGCCCAAAAAACATGAATATTTAGGATCTGATCTGTCCCTTTGGAGATGGCCCGGGGTATAACTTTATTTTGTTAGGAAAAAATTCCCTTATATGATGTAAAGTGAAAATTGGAGATAGAGCTCAAATTCAAAAAAAAAAAACATATTCATATTCCCCTGGGTAAGGGAAACCCCAAGAAAATGAGTTTCCGGGATCTGACCTGTCTTTTTGGAGTTGGCCCAGGGCATATCTCGCATTTGTTAGGAAAAATAACTTATTCCATCAATAGTGCAAATTGCTGATAGAGCTCAAATTCGAAAAAGAAAGACATATTCATATTCCCCTGGGTCAAGGAAACCCAAAAAACCCAGCATCTGATCTGTCCCTGTGGAGTTGGCCCAGAGCATATCTCGCATTTGTTAGGAAAAATTCCTTATACAATCAAAAGTGCAAATTGGAGATTGAACTCAAATTTAAAGAACAAACACATATTTATGTTCCCCCGGGTCTGGGAAGCCCTCCAAAAAGAGTTTTCTGGATCTGGTCTGTCCCTGTGGAAAAATCCCATATACCATGAAAAGTGCAAATTACAGATAGAGCTCAAATTTGAAGAAGAAACAGGGATCTGATCTGTCCCTGTGGAGTTGGCCCTCGGCATATCTCGCATTTGTTTGGAAAAATCCCATGTACCATGAAAAGTGCAAATTCCCCCGGGTCAGGGAAGCCCAAAGAACAGGGATCTGATCTGTCCCTGTGGAGTTGGCCAAGGGCATATCTCACATTTCTTAGGAAAAATCACGTATACCATCAATAGTGCAAATTGCAGATAGAGCTCAAATTCGAAAAAGAAAGACATATTCACATTCCCCCGGGTTAGGGAAACCCAAAAATACATGAGTTTCCTGGATCTGGTCTCTCCCTTTGGAGTTGGCCCAGGGCATATCTCACATTTCTTAGGAAAAATCCCTTGTACCATCAATAGTGCAAATTGCAGATAGAGGTCAAATTTGAAAAACAAAGACATATTCATGTGCCCCCTGGTCAGGGAAACCAAAAAAACATGAGTTTCTGGGATCTGATCTGTCCCTGTGGAGTTGGCACAGGGCATAACTCACATTTGTTAGGAAAAATCCATGAAAAGTGGAAATTGGAGATAGAGCTCAAATTCGAAAAAGAAAGACATATTCACGTTCCCCGGTTCAGGGAAGCCCAAAAAAACATGAGTTTTCTGGTTCGGATATGTCCCTGTGGAGTTGTCCCAGAGCATATCTCGCATATCTTAGGAAAAATCCTATATACCATGAAAAGTGGAAATTGGAGATAGAGCTCAAATTCGAAAAACAAAGACATATTCATGTTCCCCCGGGTCACGGAAACCCAAAAAAACATGAGTTTTTGGGACCTGATCTTTCCCTGTGCAGTTGGCGCATGGCATATCTTGCATTTGTTAGGAAAAATCCCATATACCATGAAAAGTGAAAATTGAAAATAGAGCTCAAATTCGAAAAACAAGCACATATTCATGTTCCAATAGGTCAGGGAAGCCCAAAAAAGTTGAGTTTTTGGAATCTGATCTGTCTTTTTGGACTTGGCCCCGGGCATATCTCGCATTTGTTAGGAAAAATCCCTTATACCATCAATATTGCAAATTGCAGATAGAGGTCAAATTCGTAAAAGAAAGACATATTCACGTTCCCCGGTTCAGGGAAAAACTGCAAAAAAAGTGTTTCCTGGATCTGGTCTCTCCCTTTGGAGTTGGCCCAGCTCATATCTCGCATTTGTTAGGAAAAATCCATTATACCATAAAAATAGGAGACAGAGTTGAAATTCGAAAAACAAAGACAAATTCATGTTCCCCCGGGTCAGGGAAACCCAAAAAAACATGAGTTTCCTGGATCTGATCTGTCCCTGTGGAGTTGGCCCAGAGCATATCTCGCATATGTTAGGAACAATCCTATATACCATGAAAAGTGGAAATTGGAGATAGAGCTCAAATTCGAAAAAGAAAGACATATTCACATTCCCCGGTTCAGGGAAGCCCAAAAAACTTGTGTTTCCTGGATCTGATCTTTCCCTTTGGAGTTGGCCCAGGGCATAACTTGCATATGTTAGGAAAAATCCCATATACCATGAAAAGTGCAAATTACAGATAGAGCTCAAATTTGAAGAAGAAACACATATATATGTTCCCGCAGGTCACGGAACCCCTCCAAAATAGAGTTTTCTGGATCTGGTCTCTCCCTTTGGAGTTGGCCCAACTCATATCTCGCATTTGTTAGGAAAAATCCATTATACCTTGAAAAGTGCACATAGGAGATAGAGCTCAAATTCGAAAAACAAACACATATTCATATTCCCCTACGTCAGGGAAGCCCAAAAAACATGAATATTTAGGATCTGATGTGTCCCTTTCGACTTGGCCCAGGGTATAACTCGCATTTGTTAGGAAAAATCCATTATACCATCAATATTGAAAATTGCAGATAGAGGTCAAATTCGAAAAACAAAGACATATTCATGTTCGGGACCTGATCTTTCCCTGTGCAGTTGGCGCATGGCATATCTTTGTTAGGAAAAATCCCATATTTGATGAAAAGTGAAAATTGGAGATAGAGCTCAAATTTTAAAAAAAAGACATATTCCTATTCCCCTGGGTCAGGGAAGCCCAAAAAACATGAGTTTCCTGGATCTTATCTGTCCCTGTGGAGTTGGCCAAGGGCATATCTCACATTTCTTAGGAAAAATCACTTATACCATCAATAGTGCAAATTGCAGATAGAGCTCAAATTCAAAAAAGAAAGAGATATTCATATTCCCCTGGGTCAGGGAAACCCAAAAAACATGAGTTTTCGGCATCTGATCTATCCCTGTGGAGTTGGCCTAGAGCATATCTCGCATTTGTTAGGAAAAATCCCTTGTACCAACAATATTGAAAATTGCAGATAGAGGTCAAATTTGAAAAACAAAGACATATTCATGTGCCCCCTGGTCAGGGAAACAAAAAAAAAAGTGAGTTTCTGGGATCTGATCTGTCCCACAGGGTGTAACTCACATTTCTTAGGAAAAATCCATGAAAAGTGGAAATTGCAGATAGAGCTCAAATTCGAAAAACAAGCACATATTCATGTTCCCCTGGGTCAAGGAAGCCAGAAAAACTTGAGTTTTTGGGATCTGATCTTTCCCTTTGGAGTGGGCCCAGGGCATAACTCGCATTTCTTAGGAAAAATCACTTATACCATCAATAGTGCAAATTGCAGATAGAGCTCAAATTCGAAAAAGAAAGACATATTCACGTTCCCCGGTTCAGGGAAGCCCAAAAAACAAAAAACAAAAAAACCATGAGTTTCTGGGATCTGATCTTTCCCTGTGGAGTTGGCACAGGGCATAACTCACATTTGTTAGGAAAAATCCATGAAAAGTGGAAATTGGAGATAGAGCTCAAATTCAAAAAAGAAAGACATATTCACATTCCCCGGTTCAGGGAAGCCCAAAAAACATGAGTTTCCTGGATCTGATCTGTCCCTGTGGAGTTGGCCCAGGGCATATCTCACATTTCTTAGGAAAAATCACTTATACCATCAATAGTGCAAATTGCAGATAGTGGTCAAATTCGAAAAACAAAGACATATTCATGTTACCCCGGGTCTCGGAAACCCAAAAAAACATGAGTTTTTGTGACCTGATCTTTCCCTTTGGAGTTGGCCCAGGGCATAACTTGCATATGTTAGGAAAAATCCCATATACCATGAAAAGTGCAAATTACAGATAGAGCTCAAATTTGAAGAAGAAACACATATTTATGTTCCCGCAGGTCACGGAAACCCTCCAAAATAGAGTTTTCTGGATCTGGTCTGTCCCTTTGGAGTTGGCCCAGATAGAGCTCAAATTCAAAAAAGAAAGACATATTCACATTCCCCGGTTCAGGGAAGCCCAAAAAACATGAGTTTCCTGGATCTGATCTGTCCCTGTGGAGTTAGCTGAGGGCATGTCTCGCATTTGTTAGGAAAAAACATGAGTTTTCGGGACCTGATCTGTACCAAATAGAGCTCAAACTTGAAGAACAAACACATATTCAAAAAACAGAGATATATTCATGTTCCGTCGGGTCAGGGAAACCCAAAAACACATGAGTTTTCTGGATCTTATCTGTCCCTGTGCAGTTGGCCCATGGCATATCTCGCATTTGTTAGGAAAAATCCCATATACTATGAAAAGTGCAAATTGCAGATAGAGCTCAAATTTGAAGAACAAAGACATATTTATGTTCCACCAGTTCAGGGAAGCCCCCCCAAAAATGACTTTTTCGGATCTGATCTCTCCCTGTCGAGTTGGCCCAGGGCATAACTCGCATTTGTTAGGAAAAATCCCTTATACCATCAATCGTGCAAATTGCAGATAGAGCTGAAATTCGTAAAAGAAAGACATATTCATATTCCACTGGGTCAGGGAAGCCCAAAGAACATGAGTTTCCTGGATCTGATCTGTCCCTGTGGAGTTGGCCAAGGGCATATCTCACATTTCTTAGGAAAAATCACTTATACCATCTATAGTGCAAATTGCAGATAGAGCTCAAATTCGAAAAAGAAAGACATATTCATATTCCCCTGGGTCAGCGAAGCCCAAACAAACATGAATATTTAGGATCTGATCTGTCCCTTTGGAGTTGGCCCAGGGTATAACTCGCATTTGTTAGGAAAAATCCCATATACCAGGAAAATTGCACATAAGAGATAGAGCTCAGATTCAAAAAACAAAGACATATTCATATTCCCCCGGTTCAGGGAAGCCCAAAAAAACATGAATTCTCCAGATCTGATCTGTCCCTGTGGAGTTAGCTGAGGGCATGTCTCGCATTTGTTAGGAAAAAACATGAGTTTTCGGGACCTGATCTGTACCAAATAGAGCTCAAACTTGAAGAACAAACACATATTCAAAAAACAGAGATATATTCATGTTCCGTCGGGTCAGGGAAACCCAAAAACACATGAGTTTTCTGGATCTTATCTGTCCCTGTGCAGTTGGCCCATGGCATATCTCGCATTTGTTAGGAAAAATCCCATATACTATGAAAAGTGCAAATTGCAGATAGAGCTCAAATTTGAAGAACAAAGACATATTTATGTTCCACCAGTTCAGGGAAGCCCCCCCAAAAATGACTTTTTCGGATCTGATCTCTCCCTGTCGAGTTGGCCCAGGGCATAACTCGCATTTGTTAGGAAAAATTCCTTATACAATGAAAAGTGCAAATTGCAGATTGAACTCAAATTTGAAGAACAAACACATATTTATGTTCCCCCAGGTCTGGGAAGCCCTCCAAAAAGAGTTTTCTGGATCTGGTCTTTCCCTGTGGAGTTGGCCCAGGGCATATCTCGCATTTGTTAGGAAAAATCCCTTATACCATGAAAAGTGCAAATTGCAAATAGAGCTAAAATTTGAAAAACAAAGACATATTCATGTTCCCCCGGGTTAGGGAAACCCAAAAACACATTAGTTTCCTGGATCTGTTCTCTCCCTTTGGAGTTGGCCCAGGGCATATCTCACATTTCTCAGGAAAAATCCCTTGTACCATCAATAGTGCAAATTGCAGATAGAGGTCAAATTTGAAAAACAAAGACATATTCATGTGCCCCCTGGTCAGGGAAACAAAAAAAAAACATGGGTTTCTGGGATCTGATCTGTCCCTGTGGAGTTGGCACAGGGCATAACTCACATTTGTTAGGAAAAATCCATGAAAAGTGGAAATTGGAGATAGAGCTCAAATTCGAAAAACAAGCACATATTCATGTTCCCCTGGGTCAAGGAAGCCAGAAAAACTTGAGTTTTTGGGATCTGATCTTTCCTTTTGGAGTGGGCCCAGGGCATAACTCGCATTTCTTAGGAAAAATCACTTATACCATCAATAGTGCAAATTGCAGATAGAGCTCAAATTCGAAAAAGAAAGACATATTCACGTTCCCCGGTTCAGGGAAGCCCAAAAAACAAAAACCAAAAAAACCATGAGTTTTTGGGATCTGATCTTTCCCTGTGGAGTTGGCACAGGGCATAACTCACATTTGTTAGGAAAAATCCATGAAAAGTGGAAATTGGAGATAGAGCTCAAATTCGAAAAAGAAAGACATATTCACATTCCCCGGTTCAGGGAAGCCCAGAAAACATGAGTTTCCTGGATCTGATCTGTCCCTGTGGAGTTGGCCCAGGGCATATCTCACATTTCTTAGGAAAAATCACTTATACCATCAATAGTGCAAATTGCAGATAGAGCTCAAATTCGAAAAAGAAAGACATATTCACGTTCCCCGGTTCAGGGAAGCCCAAAAAACAAAAACCAAAAAAACCATGAGTTTCTGGGATCTGATCTTTCCCTGTGGAGTTGGCACAGGGCATAACTCACATTTGTTAGGAAAAATCCATGAAAAGTGGAAATTGGAGATAGAGCTCAAATTCGAAAAAGAAAGACATATTCACATTCCCCGGTTCAGGGAAGCCCAGAAAACATGAGTTTCCTGGATCTGATCTGTCCCTGTGGAGTTGGCCCAGGGCATATCTCACATTTCTTAGGAAAAATCACTTATACCATCAATAGTGCAAATTGCAGATAGTGGTCAAATTCGAAAAACAAAGGCATATTCATGTTCCCCCGCGTCTCGGAAACCCAAAAAAACATGAGTTTTTGGGACCTGATCTTTCCCTTTGGAGTTGGCCCAGGGCATAACTTGCATATGTTAGGAAAAATCCCATATACCATGAAAAGTGCAAATTACAGATAGAGCTCAAATTTGAAGAAGAAACACATATTTATGTTCCCGCAGGTCACGGAAACCCTCCAAAATAGAGTTTTCTGGATCTGGTCTGTCCCTTTGGAGTTGGCCCAACTCATATCTCGCATTTGTTAGGAAAAATCCATTATACCTTGAAAAGTGCACATAGGAGATAGAGCTCAAATTTGAAAAACAAACACATATTCATATTCCCCTGGGTCAGGGAAGCCCAAAAAACATGAATATTTAGGATCTGATCTGTCCCTTTGGAGATGGCCCGGGGTATAACTTTATTTTGTTAGGAAAAATTCCCTTATATGATGTAAAGTGAAAATTGGAGATAGAGTTCAAATTAAAAAAAAGACATATTCATATTCCACTGGGTAAGGGAAACCCAAAAAAAATGAGTTTCCTGGATCTGATCTGTCTTTTTGGAGTTGGCCCAGGGCATATCTCACATTTCTTAGGAAAAATCACGTATACCATCAATAGTGCAAATTGCTGATAGAGCTCAAATTCGAAAAAGAAAGACATATTCATATTCCCCTGGGTCAGGGAAACCCAAAAAACCCAGCATCTGATCTGTCCCTGTGGAGTTGTCCAAGAACATATGTCGCATTTGTTAGGAAAAAATTCCTTATACAATCAAAAGTACAAATTGCAGATTGAACTCAAATTCGAAAAACAAAGACATATTCATGTTCCCCCCGGTTAGGGAAACCCAAAAATACATGAGTTTTCTGGATCTTATCTGTCCCTGTGCAGTTGGCCCAGGACATATCTCGCATTTGTTTGGAAAACTCCTTTATACCATGAAAAGTGAACATAGTTAGTTAGTTCAAATTCGAAATTCGAAAAACAAACACATATTCATATTCCCCTACGTCAGGGAAGCCCAAAAAACATGAATATTTAGGATCTGATCTGTCCCTTTCGACTTTGCCCAGGGTATAACTCGCATTTGTTAGGAAAAAGCCATTATACCATAAAAATAGGAGACAGAGTTGAAATTCGAAAAACAAAGACAAATTCATGTTCCCCCGGGTCAGGGAAACCCAAAAAAACATGAGTTTCCTGGATCTTATCTGTCCCTGTGGAGTTGGCCAAGGGCATATCTCACATTTCTTAGGAAAAATCACTTATACCATCAATAGTGCAAATTGCAGATAGAGCTCAAATTCGAAAAAGAAAGACATATTCATATTCCCCTGGGTCAGGGAAGCCCAAACAAACATGAATATTTAGGATCTGATCTGTCCCTTTGGAGTTGGCCCAGGGTATAACTCGCATTTGTTAGGAAAAATCCCATATACCAGGAAAAGTGCACATAAGAGATAGAGCTCAAATTCAAAAAACAAAGACATATTCATATTCCCCCGGTTCAGGGAAGCCCAAAAAAACATGAATTCTCCAGATCTGATCTGTCCCTGTGGAGTTAGCTGAGGGCATGTCTCGCATTTGTTAGGAAAAAACATGAGTTTTCGGGACCTGATCTGTACCAAATAGAGCTCAAACTTGAAGAACAAACACATATTCAAAAAACAGAGATATATTCATGTTCCGTCGGGTCAGGGAAACCCAAAAACACATGAGTTTTCTGGATCTTATCTGTCCCTGTGCAGTTGGCCCATGGCATATCTCGCATTTGTTAGGAAAAATCCCATATACTATGAAAAGTGCAAATTGCAGATAGAGCTCAAATTTGAAGAACAAAGACATATTTATGTTCCACCAGTTCAGGGAAGCCCCCCCAAAAATGACTTTTTCGGATCTGATCTCTCCCTGTCGAGTTGGCCCAGGGCATAACTCGCATTTGTTAGGAAAAATTCCTTATACAATGAAAAGTGCAAATTGCAGATTGAACTCAAATTTGAAGAACAAACACATATTTATGTTCCCCAAGGTCTGGGAAGCCCTCCAAAAAGAGTTTTCTGGATCTGGTCTTTCCCTGTGGAGTTGGCCCAGGGCATATCTCGCATTTGTTAGGAAAAATCCCTTATACCATGAAAAGTGCAAATTGCAAATAGAGCTAAAATTCGAAAAACAAAGACATATCCATGTTCCCCCGGGTTAGGGAAACCCAAAAATACATGAGTTTCCTGGATCTGGTCTCTCCCTGTGGAGTTGGCCCAGGGCATATCTCACATTTCTTAGGAAAAATCCCTTGTACCATCAATAGTGCAAATTGCAGATAGAGGTCAAATTTGAAAAACAAAGACATATTCATGTGCCCCCTGGTCAGGGAAACAAAAAAAACATGGGTTTCTGGGATCTGATCTGTCCCTGTGGAGTTGGCACAGGGCATAACTCACATTTGTTAGGAAAAATCCATGAAAAGTGGAAATTGGAGATAGAGCTCAAATTCGAAAAAGAAAGACATATTCACGTTCCCCTGTTCAGGGAAGCCCAAAAAAACATGAGTTTTCTGGTTCGGATATGTCCCTGTGGAGTTGGCCCAGAGCATATCTCGCATATGTTAGGAACAATCCTATATACCATGAAAAGTGGAAATTGGAGATAGAGCTCAAATTCGAAAAAGAAAGACATATTCACATTCCCCGGTTCAGGGAAGCCCAAAAAACATGGGTTTCCTGGATCTGATGTGTCCCTGTGGAGTTGGCCCAGGGCATATCTCACATTTCTTAGGAAAAATCGCGTATACCATCAATAGTGCAAATTGCAGATAGAGCTCAAATTCGAAAAAGAAAGACATATTCATATTCCCCTGGGTCAGGGAAACCCAAAAAACATGAGTTTTCAGCATCTGATCTGTCCCTGTGGAGTTGGCCCAGAGCATATCTCGCATTTGTTAGGAAAAATTCCTTATACAATGAAAAGTGCAAATTGCAGATTGAACTCAAATTTGAAGAACAAACACATATTTATGTTCCCCAAGGTCTGGGAAGCCCTCCAAAAAGAGTTTTCTGGATCTGGTCTTTCCCTGTGGAGTTGGCCCAGGGCATATCTCGCATTTCTTAGGAAAAATCCCTTATACCATAAAAAGTGCAAATTGCAAATAGAGCTAAAATTCGAAAAACAAAGACATATTCATGTTCCCCTGGGTTAGGGAAACCCAAAAATACATGAGTTTCCTGGATCTGGTCTCTCCCTTTGGAGTTGGCCCAGGGCATATCTCACATTTCTTAGGAAAAATCCCTTATACCATAAAAAGTGCAAATTGCAAATAGAGCTAAAATTCGAAAAACAAAGACATATTCATGTTCCCCTGGGTTAGGGAAACCCAAAAATACATGAGTTTCCTGGATCTGGTCTCTCCCTTTGGAGTTGGCCCAGGGCATATCTCACATTTCTTAGGAAAAATCCCTTGTACCATCAATAGTGCAAATTGCAGATAGAGGTCAAATTTGAAAAACAAAGACATATTCATGTGCACCCTGGTCAGGGAAACAAAAAAAAACATGGGTTTCTGGGATCTGATCTGTCCCTGTGGAGTTGGCACAGGGCATAACTCATATTTGTTAGGAAAAATCCATGAAAAGTGGAAATTGGAGATAGAGCTCAAATTCGAAAAAGAAAGACATATTCACGTTCCCCGGTTCAGGGAAGCCCAAAAAAACATGAGTTTTCTGGTTCGGATATGTCCCTTTGGAGTTGGCCCAGAGCATATCTCGCATATGTTAGGAACAATCCTATATACCATGAAAAGTGGAAATTGCAGATAGAGCTCAAATTCGAAAAAGAAAGAGATATTCATATTCCCCTGGGTCAGGGAAACCCAAAAAACATGAGTTTTCGGCATCTGATCTATCCCTGTGGAGTTGGCCTAGAGCATATCTCGCATTTGTTAGGAAAAATCCCTTGTACCAACAATATTGAAAATTGCAGATAGAGGTCAAATTTGAAAAACAAAGACATATTCATGTGCCCCCTGGTCAGGGAAACGAAAAAAAAAATGTGAGTTTCTGGGATCTGATCTGTCCCACAGGGTGTAACTCACATTTCTTAGGAAAAATCCATGAAAAGTGGAAATTGCAGATAGAGCTCAAATTCGAAAAACAAGCACATATTCATGTTCCCCTGGGTCAAGGAAGCCAGAAAAACTTGAGTTTTTGGGATCTGATCTTTCCCTTTGGAGTGGGCCCAGGGCATAACTCGCATTTCCTAGGAAAAATCACTTATACCATCAATAGTGCAAATTGCAGATAGAGCTCAAATTCGAAAAAGAAAGACATATTCACGTTCCCCGGTTCAGGGAAGCCCAAAAAACAAAAACCAAAAAAACCATGAGTTTCTGGGATCTGATCTTTCCCTGTGGAGTTGGCACAGGGCATAACTCACATTTGTTAGGAAAAATCCATGAAAAGTGGAAATTGGAGATAGAGCTCAAATTCGAAAAAGAAAGACATATTCACATTCCCCGGGTCAGGGAAGCCCAAAAAACATGAGTTTCCTGGATCTGATCTGTCCCTGTGGAGTTGGCCCAGGGCATATCTCACATTTCTTAGGAAAAATCACTTATACCATCAATAGTGCAAATTGCAGATAGTGGTCAAATTCGAAAAACAAAGACATATTCATGTTCCCCCGGGTCTCGGAAACCCAAAAAAACATGAGTTTTTGGGACCTGATCTTTCCCTTTGGAGTTGGCCCAGGGCATAACTTGCATATGTTAGGAAAAATCCCATATACCATGAAAAGTGCAAATTACAGATAGAGCTCAAATTTGAAGAAGAAACACATATTTATGTTCCCGCAGGTCACGGAAACCCTCCAAAATAGAGTTTTCTGGATCTGGTCTGTCCCTTTGGAGTTGGCCCAACTCATATCTCGCATTTGTTAGGAAAAATCCATTATACCTTGAAAAGTGCACATAGGAGATAGAGTTCAAATTTGAAAAACAAACACATATTCATATTCCCCTGGGTCAGGGAAGCCCAAAAAACATGAATATTTAGGATCTGATCTGTCCCTTTGGAGATGGCCCGGGGTATAACTTTATTTTGTTAGGAAAAATTCCCTTATATGATGTAAAGTGAAAATTGGAGATAGAGTTCAAATTAAAAAAAAAGACATATTCATATTCCACTGGGTAAGGGAAACCCAAAAAAAATGAGTTTCCTGGATCTGATCTGTCTTTTTGGAGTTGGCCCAGGGCATATCTCACATTTCTTAGGAAAAATCACGTATACCATCAATAGTGCAAATTGCTGATAGAGCTCAAATTCGAAAAAGAAAGACATATTCATATTCCCCTGGGTCAGGGAAACCCAAAAAACCCAGCATCTGATCTGTCCCTGTGGAGTTGTCCAAGAACATATGTCGCATTTGTTAGGAAAAATTCCTTATACAATCAAAAGTGCAAATTGCAGATTGAACTCAAATTCGAAAAACAAAGACATATTCATGTTCCCCCCGGTTAGGGAAACCCAAAAATACATGAGTTTTCTGGATCTTATCTGTCCCTGTGCAGTTGGCCCAGGACATATCTCGCATTTGTTTGGAAAACTCCATTATACCATGAAAAGTGAACATAGTTAGTTAGTTCAAATTCGAAATTCGAAAAACAAACACATATTCATATTCCCCTACGTCAGGGAAGCCCAAAAAACATGAATATTTAGGATCTGATCTGTCCCTTTCGACTTTGCCCAGGGTATAACTCGCATTTGTTAGGAAAAAGCCATTATACCATAAAAATAGGAGACAGAGTTGAAATTCGAAAAACAAAGACAAATTCATGTTCCCCCGGGTCAGGGAAACCCAAAAAAACATGAGTTTCCTGGATCTTATCTGTCCCTGTGGAGTTGGCCAAGGGCATATCTCACATTTCTTAGGAAAAATCACTTATACCATCAATAGTGCAAATTGCAGATAGAGCTCAAATTCGAAAAAGAAAGACATATTCATATTCCCCTGGGTCAGGGAAGCCCAAACAAACATGAATATTTAGGATCTGATCTGTCCCTTTGGAGTTGGCCCAGGGTATAACTCGCATTTGTTAGGAAAAATCCCATATACCAGGAAAAGTGCACATAAGAGATAGAGCTCAAATTCAAAAAACAAAGACATATTCATATTCCCCCGGTTCAGGGAAGCCCAAAAAAACATGAATTCTCCAGATCTGATCTGTCCCTGTGGAGTTAGCTGAGGGCATGTCTCGCATTTGTTAGGAAAAAACATGAGTTTTCGGGACCTGATCTGTACCAAATAGAGCTCAAACTTGAAGAACAAACACATATTCAAAAAACAGAGATATATTCATGTTCCGTCGGGTCAGGGAAACCCAAAAACACATGAGTTTTCTGGATCTTATCTGTCCCTGTGCAGTTGGCCCATGGCATATCTCGCATTTGTTAGGAAAAATCCCATATACTATGAAAAGTGCAAATTGCAGATAGAGCTCAAATTTGAAGAACAAAGACATATTTATGTTCCACCAGTTCAGGGAAGCCCCCCAAAAAATGACTTTTTCTGATCTGATCTCTCCCTGTCGAGTTGGCCCAGGGCATAACTCGCATTTGTTAGGAAAAATCCCTTATACCATCAATCGTGCAAATTGCAGATAGAGCTCAAATTCGAAAAAGAAAGACATATTCATATTCCCCTGGGTCAGGGAAACCCAAAAAACATGAGTTTTCAGCATCTGATCTGTCCGTGTGGAGTTGGCCCAGGGCATATCTCACATTTCTTAGGAAAAATCCCTTGTACCATCAATAGTGCAAATTGCAGATAGAGGTCAAATTTGAAAAACAAAGACATATTCATGTGCCCCCTGGTCAGGGAAACAAAAAAAAACATGGGTTTCTGGGATCTGATCTGTCCCTGTGGAGTTGGCACAGGGCATAACTCACATTTGTTAGGAAAAATCCATGAAAAGTGGAAATTGGAGATAGAGCTCAAATTCGAAAAAGAAAGACATATTCACGTTCCCCTGTTCAGGGAAGCCCAAAAAAACATGAGTTTTCTGGTTCGGATATGTCCCTGTGGAGTTGGCCCAGAGCATATCTCGCATATGTTAGGAACAATCCTATATACCATGAAAAGTGGAAATTGGAGATAGAGCTCAAATTCGAAAAAGAAAGACATATTCACATTCCCCGGTTCAGGGAAGCCCAAAAAACATGGGTTTCCTGGATCTGATGTGTCCCTGTGGAGTTGGCCCAGGGCATATCTCACATTTCTTAGGAAAAATCGCGTATACCATCAATAGTGCAAATTGCAGATAGAGCTCAAATTCGAAAAAGAAAGACATATTCATATTCCCCTGGGTCAGGGAAACCCAAAAAACATGAGTTTTCAGCATCTGATCTGTCCCTGTGGAGTTGCCCAAGAGCATATCTCGCAATTGTTAGGAAAAATTCCTTATACAATGAAAAGTGCAAATTGCAGATTGAACTCAAATTTGAAGAACAAACACATATTTATGTTCCCCCAGGTCTGGGAAGCCCTCCAAAAAGAGTTTTCTGGATCTGGTCTTTCCCTGTGGAGATGGCCCAGGGCATATCTCGCATTTCTTAGGAAAAATCCCTTATACCATGAAAAGTGCAAATTGCAAATTGTGCTAAAATTCGAAAAAAAAGACATATTCATGTTCCCCCGGGTTAGGGAAACCCAAAAATACATGAGTTTCCTGGATCTGGTCTCTCCCTTTGGAGTTGGCCCAGGGCATATCTCACATTTCTTAGGAAAAATCCCTTGTACCATCAATAGTGCAAATTGCAGATAGAGGTCAAATTTGAAAAACAAAGACATATTCATGTGCACCCTGGTCAGGGAAACAAAAAAAAAACATGGGTTTCTGGGATCTGATCTGTCCCTGTGGAGTTGGCCAAGGGCATATCTCACATTTCTTAGGAAAAATCACTTATACCATCAATAGTGCAAATTGCAGATAGAGCTCAAATTCGAAAAAGAAAGACATATTCATATTCCCCTGGGTCAGCGAAGCCCAAACAAACATGAATATTTAGGATCTGATCTGTCCCTTTGGAGTTGGCCCAGGGTATAACTCGCATTTGTTAGGAAAAATCCCATATACCAGGAAAATTGCACATAAGAGATAGAGCTCAAATTCAAAAAACAAAGACATATTCATATTCCCCCGGTTCAGGGAAGCCCAAAAAAACATGAATTCTCCAGATCTGATCTGTCCCTGTGGAGTTAGCTGAGGGCATGTCTCGCATTTGTTAGGAAAAAACATGAGTTTTCGGGACCTGATCTGTACCAAATAGAGCTCAAACTTGAAGAACAAACACATATTCAAAAAACAGAGATATATTCATGTTCCGTCGGGTCAGGGAAACCCAAAAACACATGAGTTTTCTGGATCTTATCTGTCCCTGTGCAGTTGGCCCATGGCATATCTCGCATTTGTTAGGAAAAATCCCATATACTATGAAAAGTGCAAATTGCAGATAGAGCTCAAATTTGAAGAACAAAGACATATTTATGTTCCACCAGTTCAGGGAAGCCCCCCCAAAAATGACTTTTTCGGATCTGATCTCTCCCTGTCGAGTTGGCCCAGGGCATAACTCGCATTTGTTAGGAAAAATTCCTTATACAATGAAAAGTGCAAATTGCAGATTGAACTCAAATTTGAAGAACAAACACATATTTATGTTCCCCCAGGTCTGGGAAGCCCTCCAAAAAGAGTTTTCTGGATCTGGTCTTTCCCTGTGGAGTTGGCCCAGGGCATATCTCGCATTTGTTAGGAAAAATCCCTTATACCATGAAAAGTGCAAATTGCAAATAGAGCTAAAATTTGAAAAACAAAGACATATTCATGTTCCCCCGGGTTAGGGAAACCCAAAAACACATTAGTTTCCTGGATCTGTTCTCTCCCTTTGGAGTTGGCCCAGGGCATATCTCACATTTCTCAGGAAAAATCCCTTGTACCATCAATAGTGCAAATTGCAGATAGAGGTCAAATTTGAAAAACAAAGACATATTCATGTGCCCCCTGGTCAGGGAAACAAAAAAAAAACATGGGTTTCTGGGATCTGATCTGTCCCTGTGGAGTTGGCACAGGGCATAACTCACATTTGTTAGGAAAAATCCATGAAAAGTGGAAATTGGAGATAGAGCTCAAATTCGAAAAACAAGCACATATTCATGTTCCCCTGGGTCAAGGAAGCCAGAAAAACTTGAGTTTTTGGGATCTGATCTTTCCTTTTGGAGTGGGCCCAGGGCATAACTCGCATTTCTTAGGAAAAATCACTTATACCATCAATAGTGCAAATTGCAGATAGAGCTCAAATTCGAAAAAGAAAGACATATTCACGTTCCCCGGTTCAGGGAAGCCCAAAAAACAAAAACCAAAAAAACCATGAGTTTTTGGGATCTGATCTTTCCCTGTGGAGTTGGCACAGGGCATAACTCACATTTGTTAGGAAAAATCCATGAAAAGTGGAAATTGGAGATAGAGCTCAAATTCGAAAAAGAAAGACATATTCACATTCCCCGGTTCAGGGAAGCCCAGAAAACATGAGTTTCCTGGATCTGATCTGTCCCTGTGGAGTTGGCCCAGGGCATATCTCACATTTCTTAGGAAAAATCACTTATACCATCAATAGTGCAAATTGCAGATAGAGCTCAAATTCGAAAAAGAAAGACATATTCACGTTCCCCGGTTCAGGGAAGCCCAAAAAACAAAAACCAAAAAAACCATGAGTTTCTGGGATCTGATCTTTCCCTGTGGAGTTGGCACAGGGCATAACTCACATTTGTTAGGAAAAATCCATGAAAAGTGGAAATTGGAGATAGAGCTCAAATTCGAAAAAGAAAGACATATTCACATTCCCCGGTTCAGGGAAGCCCAGAAAACATGAGTTTCCTGGATCTGATCTGTCCCTGTGGAGTTGGCCCAGGGCATATCTCACATTTCTTAGGAAAAATCACTTATACCATCAATAGTGCAAATTGCAGATAGTGGTCAAATTCGAAAAACAAAGGCATATTCATGTTCCCCCGCGTCTCGGAAACCCAAAAAAACATGAGTTTTTGGGACCTGATCTTTCCCTTTGGAGTTGGCCCAGGGCATAACTTGCATATGTTAGGAAAAATCCCATATACCATGAAAAGTGCAAATTACAGATAGAGCTCAAATTTGAAGAAGAAACACATATTTATGTTCCCGCAGGTCACGGAAACCCTCCAAAATAGAGTTTTCTGGATCTGGTCTGTCCCTTTGGAGTTGGCCCAACTCATATCTCGCATTTGTTAGGAAAAATCCATTATACCTTGAAAAGTGCACATAGGAGATAGAGCTCAAATTTGAAAAACAAACACATATTCATATTCCCCTGGGTCAGGGAAGCCCAAAAAACATGAATATTTAGGATCTGATCTGTCCCTTTGGAGATGGCCCGGGGTATAACTCGCTTTTGTTAGGAAAAATCTCATATATGATGAAAAGTGAAAGTTGGAGATAGAGGTCAAATTAAAAAAAAGACATATTCATATTCCACTGGGTAAGGGAAACCCAAAAAAAATGAGTTTCCTGGATCTGATCTGTCTTTTTGGAGTTGGCCCAGGGCATATCTCACATTTCTTAGGAAAAATCACGTATACCATCAATAGTGCAAATTGCTGATAGAGCTCAAATTCGAAAAAGAAAGACATATTCATATTCCCCTGGGTCAGGGAAACCCAAAAAACCCAGCATCTGATCTGTCCCTGTGGAGTTGTCCAAGAACATATGTCGCATTTGTTAGGAAAAAATTCCTTATACAATCAAAAGTGCAAATTGCAGATTGAACTCAAATTCGAAAAACAAAGACATATTCATGTTCCCCCCGGTTAGGGAAACCCAAAAATACATGAGTTTTCTGGATCTTATCTGTCCCTGTGCAGTTGGCCCAGGACATATCTCGCATTTGTTTGGAAAACTCCTTTATACCATGAAAAGTGAACATAGTTAGTTAGTTCAAATTCGAAATTCGAAAAACAAACACATATTCATATTCCCCTGGGTCAGGGAAGCCCAAAAAACATGAATATTTAGGATCTGATCTGTCCCTTTGGAGATGGCCCGGGGTATAACTCGCTTTTGTTAGGAAAAATCTCATATATGATGAAAAGTGAAAATTGGAGATAGAGTTCAAATTAAAAAAAAGACATATTCATATTCCACTGGGTAAGGGAAACCCAAAAAAAATGAGTTTCCTGGATCTGATCTGTCTTTTTGGAGTTGGCCCAGGGCATATCTCACATTTCTTAGGAAAAATCACGTATACCATCAATAGTGCAAATTGCTGATAGAGCTCAAATTCGAAAAAGAAAGACATATTCATATTCCCCTGGGTCAGGGAAACCCAAAAAACCCAGCATCTGATCTGTCCCTGTGGAGTTGTCCAAGAACATATGTCGCATTTGTTAGGAAAAAATTCCTTATACAATCAAAAGTGCAAATTGCAGATTGAACTCAAATTCGAAAAACAAAGACATATTCATGTTCCCCCCGGTTAGGGAAACCCAAAAATACATGAGTTTTCTGGATCTTATCTGTCCCTGTGCAGTTGGCCCAGGACATATCTCGCATTTGTTTGGAAAACTCCTTTATACCATGAAAAGTGAACATAGTTAGTTAGTTCAAATTCGAAATTCGAAAAACAAACACATATTCATATTCCCCTACGTCAGGGAAGCCCAAAAAACATGAATATTTAGGATCTGATCTGTCCCTTTCGACTTTGCCCAGGGTATAACTCGCATTTGTTAGGAAAAAGCCATTATACCATAAAAATAGGAGACAGAGTTGAAATTCGAAAAACAAAGACAAATTCATGTTCCCCCGGGTCAGGGAAACCCAAAAAAACATGAGTTTCCTGGATCTTATCTGTCCCTGTGGAGTTGGCCAAGGGCATATCTCACATTTCTTAGGAAAAATCACTTATACCATCAATAGTGCAAATTGCAGATAGAGCTCAAATTCGAAAAAGAAAGACATATTCATATTCCCCTGGGTCAGGGAAGCCCAAACAAACATGAATATTTAGGATCTGATCTGTCCCTTTGGAGTTGGCCCAGGGTATAACTCGCATTTGTTAGGAAAAATCCCATATACCAGGAAAAGTGCACATAAGAGATAGAGCTCAAATTCAAAAAACAAAGACATATTCATATTCCCCCGGTTCAGGGAAGCCCAAAAAAACATGAATTCTCCAGATCTGATCTGTCCCTGTGGAGTTAGCTGAGGGCATGTCTCGCATTTGTTAGGAAAAAACATGAGTTTTCGGGACCTGATCTGTACCAAATAGAGCTCAAACTTGAAGAACAAACACATATTCAAAAAACAGAGATATATTCATGTTCCGTCGGGTCAGGGAAACCCAAAAACACATGAGTTTTCTGGATCTTATCTGTCCCTGTGCAGTTGGCCCATGGCATATCTCGCATTTGTTAGGAAAAATCCCATATACTATGAAAAGTGCAAATTGCAGATAGAGCTCAAATTTGAAGAACAAAGACATATTTATGTTCCACCAGTTCAGGGAAGCCCCCCCAAAAATGACTTTTTCTGATCTGATCTCTCCCTGTCGAGTTGGCCCAGGGCATAACTCGCATTTGTTAGGAAAAATCCCTTATACCATCAATCGTGCAAATTGCAGATAGAGCTCAAATTCGAAAAAGAAAGACATATTCATATTCCCCTGGGTCAGGGAAACCCAAAAAACATGAGTTTTCAGCATCTGATCTGTCCGTGTGGAGTTGGCCCAGGGCATATCTCACATTTCTTAGGAAAAATCCCTTGTACCATCAATAGTGCAAATTGCAGATAGAGGTCAAATTTGAAAAACAAAGACATATTCATGTGCCCCCTGGTCAGGGAAACAAAAAAAAACATGGGTTTCTGGGATCTGATCTGTCCCTGTGGAGTTGGCACAGGGCATAACTCACATTTGTTAGGAAAAATCCATGAAAAGTGGAAATTGGAGATAGAGCTCAAATTCGAAAAAGAAAGACATATTCACGTTCCCCTGTTCAGGGAAGCCCAAAAAAACATGAGTTTTCTGGTTCGGATATGTCCCTGTGGAGTTGGCCCAGAGCATATCTCGCATATGTTAGGAACAATCCTATATACCATGAAAAGTGGAAATTGGAGATAGAGCTCAAATTCGAAAAAGAAAGACATATTCACATTCCCCGGTTCAGGGAAGCCCAAAAAACATGGGTTTCCTGGATCTGATGTGTCCCTGTGGAGTTGGCCCAGGGCATATCTCACATTTCTTAGGAAAAATCGCGTATACCATCAATAGTGCAAATTGCAGATAGAGCTCAAATTCGAAAAAGAAAGACATATTCATATTCCCCTGGGTCAGGGAAACCCAAAAAACATGAGTTTTCAGCATCTGATCTGTCCCTGTGGAGTTGCCCAAGAGCATATCTCGCAATTGTTAGGAAAAATTCCTTATACAATGAAAAGTGCAAATTGCAGATTGAACTCAAATTTGAAGAACAAACACATATTTATGTTCCCCCAGGTCTGGGAAGCCCTCCAAAAAGAGTTTTCTGGATCTGGTCTTTCCCTGTGGAGATGGCCCAGGGCATATCTCGCATTTCTTAGGAAAAATCCCTTATACCATGAAAAGTGCAAATTGCAAATTGTGCTAAAATTCGAAAAAAAAGACATATTCATGTTCCCCCGGGTTAGGGAAACCCAAAAATACATGAGTTTCCTGGATCTGGTCTCTCCCTTTGGAGTTGGCCCAGGGCATATCTCACATTTCTTAGGAAAAATCCCTTGTACCATCAATAGTGCAAATTGCAGATAGAGGTCAAATTTGAAAAACAAAGACATATTCATGTGCACCCTGGTCAGGGAAACAAAAAAAAAACATGGGTTTCTGGGATCTGATCTGTCCCTGTGGAGTTGGCCAAGGGCATATCTCACATTTCTTAGGAAAAATCACTTATACCATCAATAGTGCAAATTGCAGATAGAGCTCAAATTCGAAAAAGAAAGACATATTCATATTCCCCTGGGTCAGCGAAGCCCAAACAAACATGAATATTTAGGATCTGATCTGTCCCTTTGGAGTTGGCCCAGGGTATAACTCGCATTTGTTAGGAAAAATCCCATATACCAGGAAAATTGCACATAAGAGATAGAGCTCAAATTCAAAAAACAAAGACATATTCATATTCCCCCGGTTCAGGGAAGCCCAAAAAAACATGAATTCTCCAGATCTGATCTGTCCCTGTGGAGTTAGCTGAGGGCATGTCTCGCATTTGTTAGGAAAAAACATGAGTTTTCGGGACCTGATCTGTACCAAATAGAGCTCAAACTTGAAGAACAAACACATATTCAAAAAACAGAGATATATTCATGTTCCGTCGGGTCAGGGAAACCCAAAAACACATGAGTTTTCTGGATCTTATCTGTCCCTGTGCAGTTGGCCCATGGCATATCTCGCATTTGTTAGGAAAAATCCCATATACTATGAAAAGTGCAAATTGCAGATAGAGCTCAAATTTGAAGAACAAAGACATATTTATGTTCCACCAGTTCAGGGAAGCCCCCCCAAAAATGACTTTTTCGGATCTGATCTCTCCCTGTCGAGTTGGCCCAGGGCATAACTCGCATTTGTTAGGAAAAATTCCTTATACAATGAAAAGTGCAAATTGCAGATTGAACTCAAATTTGAAGAACAAACACATATTTATGTTCCCCCAGGTCTGGGAAGCCCTCCAAAAAGAGTTTTCTGGATCTGGTCTTTCCCTGTGGAGTTGGCCCAGGGCATATCTCGCATTTGTTAGGAAAAATCCCTTATACCATGAAAAGTGCAAATTGCAAATAGAGCTAAAATTTGAAAAACAAAGACATATTCATGTTCCCCCGGGTTAGGGAAACCCAAAAACACATTAGTTTCCTGGATCTGTTCTCTCCCTTTGGAGTTGGCCCAGGGCATATCTCACATTTCTCAGGAAAAATCCCTTGTACCATCAATAGTGCAAATTGCAGATAGAGGTCAAATTTGAAAAACAAAGACATATTCATGTGCCCCCTGGTCAGGGAAACAAAAAAAAAACATGGGTTTCTGGGATCTGATCTGTCCCTGTGGAGTTGGCACAGGGCATAACTCACATTTGTTAGGAAAAATCCATGAAAAGTGGAAATTGGAGATAGAGCTCAAATTCGAAAAACAAGCACATATTCATGTTCCCCTGGGTCAAGGAAGCCAGAAAAACTTGAGTTTTTGGGATCTGATCTTTCCTTTTGGAGTGGGCCCAGGGCATAACTCGCATTTCTTAGGAAAAATCACTTATACCATCAATAGTGCAAATTGCAGATAGAGCTCAAATTCGAAAAAGAAAGACATATTCACGTTCCCCGGTTCAGGGAAGCCCAAAAAACAAAAACCAAAAAAACCATGAGTTTTTGGGATCTGATCTTTCCCTGTGGAGTTGGCACAGGGCATAACTCACATTTGTTAGGAAAAATCCATGAAAAGTGGAAATTGGAGATAGAGCTCAAATTCGAAAAAGAAAGACATATTCACATTCCCCGGTTCAGGGAAGCCCAGAAAACATGAGTTTCCTGGATCTGATCTGTCCCTGTGGAGTTGGCCCAGGGCATATCTCACATTTCTTAGGAAAAATCACTTATACCATCAATAGTGCAAATTGCAGATAGAGCTCAAATTCGAAAAAGAAAGACATATTCACGTTCCCCGGTTCAGGGAAGCCCAAAAAACAAAAACCAAAAAAACCATGAGTTTCTGGGATCTGATCTTTCCCTGTGGAGTTGGCACAGGGCATAACTCACATTTGTTAGGAAAAATCCATGAAAAGTGGAAATTGGAGATAGAGCTCAAATTCGAAAAAGAAAGACATATTCACATTCCCCGGTTCAGGGAAGCCCAGAAAACATGAGTTTCCTGGATCTGATCTGTCCCTGTGGAGTTGGCCCAGGGCATATCTCACATTTCTTAGGAAAAATCACTTATACCATCAATAGTGCAAATTGCAGATAGTGGTCAAATTCGAAAAACAAAGGCATATTCATGTTCCCCCGCGTCTCGGAAACCCAAAAAAACATGAGTTTTTGGGACCTGATCTTTCCCTTTGGAGTTGGCCCAGGGCATAACTTGCATATGTTAGGAAAAATCCCATATACCATGAAAAGTGCAAATTACAGATAGAGCTCAAATTTGAAGAAGAAACACATATTTATGTTCCCGCAGGTCACGGAAACCCTCCAAAATAGAGTTTTCTGGATCTGGTCTGTCCCTTTGGAGTTGGCCCAACTCATATCTCGCATTTGTTAGGAAAAATCCATTATACCTTGAAAAGTGCACATAGGAGATAGAGCTCAAATTTGAAAAACAAACACATATTCATATTCCCCTGGGTCAGGGAAGCCCAAAAAACATGAATATTTAGGATCTGATCTGTCCCTTTGGAGATGGCCCGGGGTATAACTTTATTTTGTTAGGAAAAATTCCCTTATATGATGTAAAGTGAAAATTGGAGATAGAGTTCAAATTAAAAAAAAGACATATTCATATTCCACTGGGTAAGGGAAACCCAAAAAAAATGAGTTTCCTGGATCTGATCTGTCTTTTTGGAGTTGGCCCAGGGCATATCTCACATTTCTTAGGAAAAATCACGTATACCATCAATAGTGCAAATTGCTGATAGAGCTCAAATTCGAAAAAGAAAGACATATTCATATTCCCCTGGGTCAGGGAAACCCAAAAAACCCAGCATCTGATCTGTCCCTGTGGAGGTGTCCAAGAACATATGTCGCATTTGTTAGGAAAAAATTCCTTATACAATCAAAAGTGCAAATTGCAGATTGAACTCAAATTCGAAAAACAAAGACATATTCATGTTCCCCCCGGTTAGGGAAACCCAAAAATACATGAGTTTTCTGGATCTTATCTGTCCCTGTGCAGTTGGCCCAGGACATATCTCGCATTTGTTTGGAAAACTCCTTTATACCATGAAAAGTGAACATAGTTAGTTAGTTCAAATTCGAAATTCGAAAAACAAACACATATTCATATTCCCCTACGTCAGGGAAGCCCAAAAAACATGAATATTTAGGATCTGATCTGTCCCTTTCGACTTTGCCCAGGGTATAACTCGCATTTGTTAGGAAAAAGCCATTATACCATAAAAATAGGAGACAGAGTTGAAATTCGAAAAACAAAGACAAATTCATGTTCCCCCGGGTCAGGGAAACCCAAAAAAACATGAGTTTCCTGGATCTTATCTGTCCCTGTGGAGTTGGCCAAGGGCATATCTCACATTTCTTAGGAAAAATCACTTATACCATCAATAGTGCAAATTGCAGATAGAGCTCAAATTCGAAAAAGAAAGACATATTCATATTCCCCTGGGTCAGGGAAGCCCAAACAAACATGAATATTTAGGATCTGATCTGTCCCTTTGGAGTTGGCCCAGGGTATAACTCGCATTTGTTAGGAAAAATCCCATATACCAGGAAAAGTGCACATAAGAGATAGAGCTCAAATTCAAAAAACAAAGACATATTCATATTCCCCCGGTTCAGGGAAGCCCAAAAAAACATGAATTCTCCAGATCTGATCTGTCCCTGTGGAGTTAGCTGAGGGCATGTCTCGCATTTGTTAGGAAAAAACATGAGTTTTCGGGACCTGATCTGTACCAAATAGAGCTCAAACTTGAAGAACAAACACATATTTAAAAAACAGAGATATATTCATGTTCCGTCGGGTCAGGGAAACCCAAAAACACATGAGTTTTCTGGATCTTATCTGTCCCTGTGCAGTTGGCCCATGGCATATCTCGCATTTGTTAGGAAAAATCCCATATACTATGAAAAGTGCAAATTGCAGATAGAGCTCAAATTTGAAGAACAAAGACATATTTATGTTCCACCAGTTCAGGGAAGCCCCCCCAAAAATGACTTTTTCGGATCTGATCTCTGCCTGTCGAGTTGGCCCAGGGCATAACTCGCATTTGTTAGGAAAAATTCCTTATACAATGAAAAGTGCAAATTGCAGATTGAACTCAAATTTGAAGAACAAACACATATTTATGTTCCCCAAGGTCTGGGAAGCCCTCCAAAAAGAGTTTTCTGGATCTGGTCTTTCCCTGTGGAGTTGGCCCAGGGCATATCTCGCATTTGTTAGGAAAAATCCCTTATACCATGAAAAGTGCAAATTGCAAATAGAGCTAAAATTCGAAAAACAAAGACATATCCATGTTCCCCCGGGTTAGGGAAACCCAAAAATACATGAGTTTCCTGGATCTGGTCTCTCCCTGTGGAGTTGGCCCAGGGCATATCTCACATTTCTTAGGAAAAATCCCTTGTACCATCAATAGTGCAAATTGCAGATAGAGGTCAAATTTGAAAAACAAAGACATATTCATGTGCCCCCTGGTCAGGGAAACAAAAAAAACATGGGTTTCTGGGATCTGATCTGTCCCTGTGGAGTTGGCACAGGGCATAACTCACATTTGTTAGGAAAAATCCATGAAAAGTGGAAATTGGAGATAGAGCTCAAATTCGAAAAAGAAAGACATATTCACGTTCCCCTGTTCAGGGAAGCCCAAAAAAACATGAGTTTTCTGGTTCGGATATGTCCCTGTGGAGTTGGCCCAGAGCATATCTCGCATATGTTAGGAACAATCCTATATACCATGAAAAGTGGAAATTGGAGATAGAGCTCAAATTCGAAAAAGAAAGACATATTCACATTCCCCGGTTCAGGGAAGCCCAAAAAACATGGGTTTCCTGGATCTGATGTGTCCCTGTGGAGTTGGCCCAGGGCATATCTCACATTTCTTAGGAAAAATCGCGTATACCATCAATAGTGCAAATTGCAGATAGAGCTCAAATTCGAAAAAGAAAGACATATTCATATTCCCCTGGGTCAGGGAAACCCAAAAAACATGAGTTTTCAGCATCTGATCTGTCCCTGTGGAGTTGGCCCAGAGCATATCTCGCATTTGTTAGGAAAAATTCCTTATACAATGAAAAGTGCAAATTGCAGATTGAACTCAAATTTGAAGAACAAACACATATTTATGTTCCCCAAGGTCTGGGAAGCCCTCCAAAAAGAGTTTTCTGGATCTGGTCTTTCCCTGTGGAGTTGGCCCAGGGCATATCTCGCATTTCTTAGGAAAAATCCCTTATACCATGAAAAGTGCAAATTGCAAATAGAGCTAAAATTCGAAAAAAAAGACATATTCATGTTCCCCCGGGTTAGGGAAACCCAAAAATACATGAGTTTCCTGGATCTGGTCTCTCCCTTTGGAGTTGGCCCAGGGCATATCTCACATTTCTTAGGAAAAATCCCTTGTACCATCAATAGTGCAAATTGCAGATAGAGGTCAAATTTGAAAAACAAAGACATATTCATGTGCACCCTGGTCAGGGAAACAAAAAAAAAACATGGGTTTCTGGGATCTGACCTGTCCCTGTGGAGTTGGCACAGGGCATAACTCACATTTGTTAGGAAAAATCCATGAAAAGTGGAAATTGGAGATAGAGCTCAAATTCGAAAAAGAAAGACATATTCACGTTCCCCGGTTCAGGGAAGCCCAAAAAAACATGAGTTTTCTGGTTCGGATATGTCCCTTTGGAGTTGGCCCAGAGCATATCTCGCATATGTTAGGAACAATCCTATATACCATGAAAAGTGGAAATTGCAGATAGAGCTCAAATTCGAAAAAGAAAGAGATATTCATATTCCCCTGGGTCAGGGAAACCCAAAAAACATGAGTTTTCGGCATCTGATCTATCCCTGTGGAGTTGGCCTAGAGCATATCTCGCATTTGTTAGGAAAAATCCCTTGTACCAACAATATTGAAAATTGCAGATAGAGGTCAAATTTGAAAAACAAAGACATATTCATGTGCCCCCTGGTCAGGGAAACAAAAAAAAAAATGTGAGTTTCTGGGATCTGATCTGTCCCACAGGGTGTAACTCACATTTCTTAGGAAAAATCCATGAAAAGTGGAAATTGCAGATAGAGCTCAAATTCGAAAAACAAGCACATATTCATGTTCCCCTGGGTCAAGGAAGCCAGAAAAACTTGAGTTTTTGGGATCTGATCTTTCCCTTTGGAGTGGGCCCAGGGCATAACTCGCATTTCTTAGGAAAAATCACTTATACCATCAATAGTGCAAATTGCAGATAGAGCTCAAATTCGAAAAAGAAAGACATATTCACGTTCCCCGGTTCAGGGAAGCCCAAAAAACAAAAACCAAAAAAACCATGAGTTTCTGGGATCTGATCTTTCCCTGTGGAGTTGGCACAGGGCATAACTCACATTTGTTAGGAAAAATCCATGAAAAGTGGAAATTGGAGATAGAGCTCAAATTCAAAAAAGAAAGACATATTCACATTCCCCGGTTCAGGGAAGCCCAAAAAACATGAGTTTCCTGGATCTGATCTGTCCCTGTGGAGTTGGCCCAGGGCATATCTCACATTTCTTAGGAAAAATCACTTATACCATCAATAGTGCAAATTGCAGATAGTGGTCAAATTCGAAAAACAAAGACATATTCATGTTCCCCCGGGTCTCGGAAACCCAAAAAAACATGAGTTTTTGTGACCTGATCTTTCCCTTTGGAGTTGGCCCAGGGCATAACTTGCATATGTTAGGAAAAATCCCATATACCATGAAAAGTGCAAATTACAGATAGAGCTCAAATTTGAAGAAGAAACACATATTTATGTTCCCGCAGGTCACGGAAACCCTCCAAAATAGAGTTTTCTGGATCTGGTCTGTTTCTTTGGAGTTGGCCCAGATAGAGCTCAAATTCAAAAAAGAAAGACATATTCACATTCCCCGGTTCAGGGAAGCCCAAAAAACATGAGTTTCCTGGATCTGATCTGTCCCTGTGGAGTTAGCTGAGGGCATGTCTCGCATTTGTTAGGAAAAAACATGAGTTTTCGGGACCTGATCTGTACCAAATAGAGCTCAAACTTGAAGAACAAACACATATTCAAAAAACAGAGATATATTCATGTTCCGTCGGGTCAGGGAAACCCAAAAACACATGAGTTTTCTGGATCTTATCTGTCCCTGTGCAGTTGGCCCATGGCATATCTCGCATTTGTTAGGAAAAATCCCATATACTATGAAAAGTGCAAATTGCAGATAGAGCTCAAATTTGAAGAACAAAGACATATTTATGTTCCACCAGTTCAGGGAAGCCCCCCCAAAAATGACTTTTTCGGATCTGATCTCTCCCTGTCGAGTTGGCCCAGGGCATAACTCGCATTTGTTAGGAAAAATCCCTTATACCATCAATCGTGCAAATTGCAGATAGAGCTGAAATTCGTAAAAGAAAGACATATTCATATTCCACTGGGTCAGGGAAGCCCAAAGAACATGAGTTTCCTGGATCTGATCTGTCCCTGTGGAGTTGGCCAAGGGCATATCTCACATTTCTTAGGAAAAATCACTTATACCATCTATAGTGCAAATTGCAGATAGAGCTCAAATTCGAAAAAGAAAGACATATTCACGTTCTCCGGTTCAGGGAAGCCCAAAAAACATGAGTTTTATAGTTCGGATATGTCCCTGTGGAGTTGGCCCAGAGCATATCTCGCATATGTTAGGAAAAATCCCATATACCATGAAAAGTGGAAATTGGAGATAGAGCTCAAATTCGAAAAAGAAAGACATATTCACATTTCCTGGTTCAGGGAAGCCCAAAAAACATGGGTTTCCTGGATCTCATGTGTACCTGTGGAGTTGGCCCAGGGCATATCTCACATTTCTTAGGAAAAATCACGTATACCATCAATAGTGCAAATTGCAGATAGAGCTCAAATTCGAAAAAGAAAGACATATTCATATTCCCCTGGGTCAGGGAAACCCAAAAAACATGAGTTTTCAGCATCTGATCTGTCCCTGTGGATTTGGCCCAGAGCATATCTCGCATTTGTTAGGAAAAATTCCTTATACAATGAAAAGTGCAAATTGCAGATTGAACTCAAATTTGAAGAACAAACACATATTTATGTTCCCCCAGGTCTGGGAAGCCCTCCAAAGAGAGTTTTCTGGATCTGGTCTGTCCCTGTGGAGTTGGCCCAGGGCATATCTCGCATTTGTTAGGAAAAATCCCTTATACCATGAAAAGTGCAAATTGCAAATAGAGCTAAAATTCGAAAAACAAAGACATATTCATGTTCCCCCGGGTTAGGGAAACCCAAAAATACATGAGTTTCCTGGATCTGGTCTCTCCCTTTGGAGTTGGCCCAACTCATATCTCGCATTTGTTAGGAAAAATCCATTATAGCTTGAAAAGTGCACATAGGAGATAGAGCTCAAATTCGAAAAACAAACACATATTCATATTCCCCTGGGTCAGGGAAGCCCAAAAAACATGAATATTTAGGATCTGATCTGTCCCTTTGGAGATGGCCCGGGGTATAACTTTATTTTGTTAGGAAAAAATTCCCTTATATGATGTAAAGTGAAAATTGGAGATAGAGCTCAAATTCAAAAAAAAAAAACATATTCATATTCCCCTGGGTAAGGGAAACCCCAAGAAAATGAGTTTCCGGGATCTGACCTGTCTTTTTGGAGTTGGCCCAGGGCATATCTCGCATTTGTTAGGAAAAATCCCATATACTATGAAAAGTGCAAATTGCAGATAGAGCTCAAATTTGAAGAACAAAGACATATTTATGTTCCACCAGTTCAGGGAAGCCCCCCCAAAAATGACTTTTTCGGATCTCATCTCTCCCTGTCGAGTTGGCCCAGGGCATAACTCGCATTTGTTAGGAAAAATTCCTTATACAATGAAAAGTGCAAATTGCAGATTGAACTCAAATTTGAAGAACAAACACATATTTATGTTCCCCCAGGTCTGGGAAGCCCTCCAAAAAGAGTTTTCTGGATCTGGTCTGTCCCTGTGGAGTTGGCCCAGGGCATATCTCGCATTTGTTAGGAAAAATCCCTTATACCATGAAAAGTGCAAATTGCAAATAGAGCTAAAATTCGAAAAACAAAGACATATTCATGTTCCCCCGGGTTAGGGAAACCCAAAAATACATGAGTTTCCTGGATCTGGTCTCTCCCTTTGGAGTTGGCCCAACTCATATCTCGCATTTGTTAGGAAAAATCCATTATAGCTTGAAAAGTGCACATAGGAGATAGAGCTCAAATTCGAAAAACAAACACATATTCATATTCCCCTGGGTCAGGGAAGCCCAAAAAACATGAATATTTAGGATCTGATCTGTCCCTTTGGAGATGGCCCGGGGTATAACTTTATTTTGTTAGGAAAAATTCCCTTATATGATGTAAAGTGAAAATTGGAGATAGAGCTCAAATTAAAAAAAAAACATATTCATATTCCCCTGGGTAAGGGAAACAACAAAAAAATGAGTTTCCGGGATCTGACCTGTCTTTTTGGAGTTGGCCCAGGGCATATCTCGCATTTGTTAGGAAAAATCACTTATTCCATCAATAGTGCAAATTGCTGATAGAGCTCAAATTCGAAAAAGAAAGACATATTCATATTCCCCTGGGTCAGGGAAACCCAAAAAACCCAGCATCTGATCTGTCCCTGTGGAGTTGGCCCAGAGCATATCTCGCATTTGTTAGGAAAAATTCCTTATACAATCAAAAGTGCAAATTGCAGATTGAACTCAAATTTGAAGAACAAACACATATTTATGTTCCCCCGGGTCTGTGAAGCCCTCCAAAAAGAGTTTTCTGGATCTGGTCTGTCCCTGTGGAAAAATACCATATACCATGAAAAGTGCAAATTACAGATAGAGCTCAAATTTGAAGAAGAAACACATATTTATGTTCCCCCAGGTCAGGGAAACCCTCCAAAAAAAGAGTTTTCTGGATCTGGTCTCTCCCTTTGGAGTTGGCCCAACTGATACCTCGCATTTGTTAGGAAAAATCCATTATACCATAAAAATAGGAGACAGAGATCAAATTCGAAAAACAAAGACAAATTCATGTTCCCCCGGATTAGGGAAACCCCAAAAAACATGAGTTTTTGGGATCTGATCTGTCCCTGTGGAGTTGGCCCTCGGCATATCTCGCATTTGTTTGGAAAAATCCCATGTACCATGAAAAGTGCAAATTCCCCCCGGTCAGGGAAGCCCAAAGAACATGAGTTTCCTGGATCTGATCTGTCCCTGTGGAGTTGGCCAAGGGCATATCTCACATTTCTTAGGAAAAATCACTTATACCATCAATAGTGCAAATTGCAGATAGAGCTCAAATTCGAAAAAGAAAGACATATTCACGTTCCCCGGTTCAGGGAAGCCCAAAAAACATGAGTTTTATAGTTCGGATATGTCCCTGTGGAGTTGGCCCAGAGCATATCTCGCATATGTTAGGAAAAATCCCATATACCATGAAAAGTGGAAATTGGAGATAGAGCTCAAATTCGAAAAAGAAAGACATATTCACATTTCCTGGTTCAGGGAAGCCCAAAAAACATGGGTTTCCTGGATCTGATGTGTACCTGTGGAGTTGGCCCAGGGCATATCTCACATTTCTTAGGAAAAATCACGTATACCATCAATAGTGCAAATTGCAGATAGAGCTCAAATTCGAAAAAGAAAGACATATTCATATTCCCCTGGGTCAGGGAAACCCAAAAAACATGAGTTTTCAGCATCTGATCTGTCCCTGTGGATTTGGCCCAGAGCATATCTCGCATTTGTTAGGAAAAATTCCTTATACAATGAAAAGTGCAAATTGCAGATTGAACTCAAATTTGAAGAACAAACACATATTTATGTTCCCCCAGGTCTGGGAAGCCCTCCAAAGAGAGTTTTCTGGATCTGGTCTGTCCCTGTGGAGTTGGCCCAGGGCATATCTCGCATTTGTTAGGAAAAATCCCTTATACCATGAAAAGTGCAAATTGCAAATAGAGCTAAAATTCGAAAAACAAAGACATATTCATGTTCCCCCGGGTTAGGGAAACCCCAAAATACATGAGTTTCCTGGATCTGGTCTCTCCCTTTGGAGTTGGCCCAACTCATATCTCGCATTTGTTAGGAAAAATCCATTATAGCTTGAAAAGTGCACATAGGAGATAGAGCTCAAATTCGAAAAACAGACACATATTCATATTCCCCTGGGTCAGGGAAGCCCAAAAAACATGAATATTTAGGATCTGATCTGTCCCTTTGGAGATGGCCCGGGGTATAACTTTATTTTGTTAGGAAAAAATTCCCTTATATGATGTAAAGTGAAAATTGGAGATAGAGCTCAAATTCAAAAAAAAAAAACATATTCATATTCCCCTGGGTAAGGGAAACCCCAAGAAAATGAGTTTCCGGGATCTGACCTGTCTTTTTGGAGTTGGCCCAGGGCATATCTCGCATTTGTTAGGAAAAATCACTTATTCCATCAATAGTGCAAATTGCTGATAGAGCTCAAATTCGAAAAAGAAAGACATATTCATATTCCCCTGGGTCAAGGAAACCCAAAAAACCCAGCATCTGATCTGTCCCTGTGGAGTTGGCCCAGAGCATATCTCGCATTTGTTAGGAAAAATTCCTTATACAATCAAAAGTGCAAATTGGAGATTGAACTCAAATTTAAAGAACAAACACATATTTATGTTCCCCCGGGTCTGGGAAGCCCTCCAAAAAGAGTTTTCTGGATCTGGTCTGTCCCTGTGGAAAAATCCCATATACCATGAAAAGTGCAAATTACAGATAGAGCTCAAATTTGAAGAAGAAACAGGGATCTGATCTGTCCCTGTGGAGTTGGCCAAGGGCATATCTCACATTTCTTAGGAAAAATCACGTATACCATCAATAGTGCAAATTGCAGATAGAGCTCAAATTCGAAAAAGAAAGACATATTCACATTCCCCCGGGTTAGGGAAACCCAAAAATACATGAGTTTCCTGGATCTGGTCTCTCCCTTTGGAGTTGGCCCAGGGCATATCTCACATTTCTTAGGAAAAATCCCTTGTACCATCAATAGTGCAAATTGCAGATAGAGGTCAAATTTGAAAAACAAAGACATATTCATGTGCCCCCTGGTCAGGGAAACCAAAAAAACATGAGTTTCTGGGATCTGATCTGTCCCTGTGGAGTTGGCACAGGGCATAACTCACATTTGTTAGGAAAAATCCATGAAAAGTGGAAATTGGAGATAGAGCTCAAATTCGAAAAAGAAAGACATATTCACGTTCCCCGGTTCAGGGAAGCCCAAAAAAACATGAGTTTTCTGGTTCGGATATGTCCCTGTGGAGTTGTCCCAGAGCATATCTCGCATATCTTAGGAAAAATCCTATATACCATGAAAAGTGGAAATTGGAGATAGAGCTCAAATTCGAAAAACAAAGACATATTCATGTTCCCCCGGGTCACGGAAACCCAAAAAAACATGAGTTTTTGGGACCTGATCTTTCCCTGTGCAGTTGGCGCATGGCATATCTTGCATTTGTTAGGAAAAATCCCATATACCATGAAAAGTGCAAATTGCAAATAGAGCTAAAATTCGAAAAACAAAGACATATTCATGTTCCCCCGGGTTAGGGAAACCCCAAAATACATGAGTTTCCTGGATCTGGTCTCTCCCTTTGGAGTTGGCCCAACTCATATCTCGCATTTGTTAGGAAAAATCCATTATAGCTTGAAAAGTGCACATAGGAGATAGAGCTCAAATTCGAAAAACAGACACATATTCATATTCCCCTGGGTCAGGGAAGCCCAAAAAACATGAATATTTAGGATCTGATCTGTCCCTTTGGAGATGGCCCGGGGTATAACTTTATTTTGTTAGGAAAAAATTCCCTTATATGATGTAAAGTGAAAATTGGAGATAGAGCTCAAATTCAAAAAAAAAAAACATATTCATATTCCCCTGGGTAAGGGAAACCCCAAGAAAATGAGTTTCCGGGATCTGACCTGTCTTTTTGGAGTTGGCCCAGGGCATATCTCGCATTTGTTAGGAAAAATCACTTATTCCATCAATAGTGCAAATTGCTGATAGAGCTCAAATTCGAAAAAGAAAGACATATTCATATTCCCCTGGGTCAAGGAAACCCAAAAAACCCAGCATCTGATCTGTCCCTGTGGAGTTGGCCCAGAGCATATCTCGCATTTGTTAGGAAAAATTCCTTATACAATCAAAAGTGCAAATTGGAGATTGAACTCAAATTTAAAGAACAAACACATATTTATGTTCCCCCGGGTCTGGGAAGCCCTCCAAAAAGAGTTTTCTGGATCTGGTCTGTCCCTGTGGAAAAATCCCATATACCATGAAAAGTGCAAATTACAGATAGAGCTCAAATTTGAAGAAGAAACAGGGATCTGATCTGTCCCTGTGGAGTTGGCCCTCGGCATATCTCGCATTTGTTTGGAAAAATCCCATGTACCATGAAAAGTGCAAATTCCCCCGGGTCAGGGAAGCCCAAAGAACAGGGATCTGATCTGTCCCTGTGGAGTTGGCCAAGGGCATATCTCACATTTCTTAGGAAAAATCACGTATACCATCAATAGTGCAAATTGCAGATAGAGCTCAAATTCGAAAAAGAAAGACATATTCACATTCCCCCGGGTTAGGGAAACCCAAAAATACATGAGTTTCCTGGATCTGGTCTCTCCCTTTGGAGTTGGCCCAGGGCATATCTCACATTTCTTAGGAAAAATCCCTTGTACCATCAATAGTGCAAATTGCAGATAGAGGTCAAATTTGAAAAACAAAGACATATTCATGTGCCCCCTGGTCAGGGAAACCAAAAAAACATGAGTTTCTGGGATCTGATCTGTCCCTGTGGAGTTGGCACAGGGCATAACTCACATTTGTTAGGAAAAATCCATGAAAAGTGGAAATTGGAGATAGAGCTCAAATTCGAAAAAGAAAGACATATTCACGTTCCCCGGTTCAGGGAAGCCCAAAAAAACATGAGTTTTCTGGTTCGGATATGTCCCTGTGGAGTTGTCCCAGAGCATATCTCGCATATCTTAGGAAAAATCCTATATACCATGAAAAGTGGAAATTGGAGATAGAGCTCAAATTCGAAAAACAAAGACATATTCATGTTCCCCCGGGTCACGGAAACCCAAAAAAACATGAGTTTTTGGGACCTGATCTTTCCCTGTGCAGTTGGCGCATGGCATATCTTGCATTTGTTAGGAAAAATCCCATATACCATGAAAAGTGAAAATTGAAAATAGAGCTCAAATTCGAAAAACAAGCACATATTCATGTTCCAATAGGTCAGGGAAGCCCAAAAAAGTTGAGTTTTTGGAATCTGATCTGTCTTTTTGGACTTGGCCCCGGGCATATCTCGCATTTGTTAGGAAAAATCCCTTATACCATCAATATTGCAAATTGCAGATAGAGGTCAAATTCGTAAAAGAAAGACATATTCACGTTCCCCGGTTCAGGGAAAAACTGCAAAAAAAGTGTTTCCTGGATCTGGTCTCTCCCTTTGGAGTTGGCCCAGCTCATATCTCGCATTTGTTAGGAAAAATCCATTATACCATAAAAATAGGAGACAGAGTTGAAATTCGAAAAACAAAGACAAATTCATGTTCCCCCGGGTCAGGGAAACCCAAAAAAACATGAGTTTCCTGGATCTGATCTGTCCCTGTGGAGTTGGCCCAGAGCATATCTCGCATATGTTAGGAACAATCCTATATACCATGAAAAGTGGAAATTGGAGATAGAGCTCAAATTCGAAAAAGAAAGACATATTCACATTCCCCGGTTCAGGGAAGCCCAAAAAACTTGTGTTTCCTGGATCTGATCTTTCCCTTTGGAGTTGGCCCAGGGCATAACTTGCATATGTTAGGAAAAATCCCATATACCATGAAAAGTGCAAATTACAGATAGAGCTCAAATTTGAAGAAGAAACACATATATATGTTCCCGCAGGTCACGGAACCCCTCCAAAATAGAGTTTTCTGGATCTGGTCTCTCCCTTTGGAGTTGGCCCAACTCATATCTCGCATTTGTTAGGAAAAATCCATTATACCTTGAAAAGTGCACATAGGAGATAGAGCTCAAATTCGAAAAACAAACACATATTCATATTCCCCTACGTCAGGGAAGCCCAAAAAACATGAATATTTAGGATCTGATGTGTCCCTTTCGACTTGGCCCAGGGTATAACTCGCATTTGTTAGGAAAAATCCATTATACCATCAATATTGAAAATTGCAGATAGAGGTCAAATTCGAAAAACAAAGACATATTCATGTTCGGGACCTGATCTTTCCCTGTGCAGTTGGCGCATGGCATATCTTTGTTAGGAAAAATCCCATATTTGATGAAAAGTGAAAATTGGAGATAGAGCTCAAATTTTAAAAAAAAGACATATTCCTATTCCCCTGGGTCAGGGAAGCCCAAAAAACATGAGTTTCCTGGATCTTATCTGTCCCTGTGGAGTTGGCCAAGGGCATATCTCACATTTCTTAGGAAAAATCACTTATACCATCAATAGTGCAAATTGCAGATAGAGCTCAAATTCGAAAAAGAAAGACATATTCACGTTCCCCGTTTCAGGGAAGCCCAAAAAATCATGAGTTTTCTGGTTCGGATATGTCCCTTTGGAGTTGGCCCAGAGCATATCTCGCATATGTTAGGAACAAACCTATATACCATGAAAAGTGGAAATTGCAGATAGAGCTCAAATTCGAAAAAGAAACACATATTTATGTTCCCGCAGGTCACGGAACCCCTCCAAAATAGAGTTTTCTGGATCTGGTCTCTCCCTTTGGAGTTGGCCCAACTCATATCTCGCATTTGTTAGGAAAAATCCATTATACCTTGAAAAGTGCACATAGGAGATAGAACTCAAATTCGAAAAACAAACACATATTCATATTCCCCTACGTCAGGGAAGCCCAAAAAACATGAATATTTAGGATCTGATGTGTCCCTTTCGACTGGGCCCAGGGTATAACTCGCATTTGTTAGGAAAAATCCATTATACCATCAATATTGAAAATTGCAGATTGAGGTCAAATTCGAAAAACAAAGACATATTCATGTTCGGGACATGATCTTTCCCTGTGCAGTTGGCGCATGGCATATCTTTGTTAGGAAAAATCCCATATTTGATGAAAAGTGAAAATTGGAGATAGAGCTCAAATTTAAAAAAAAAGACATATTCCTATTCCCCTGGGTCAGGGAAGCCCAAAAAACATGAGTTTCCTGGATCTTATCTGTCCCTGTGGAGTTGGCCAAGGGCATATCTCACATTTCTTAGGAAAAATCACTTATACCATCAATTGTGCAAATTGCAGATAGAGCTCAAATTCGAAAAAGAAAGACATATTCATATTCCCCTGGGTCAGGGAAACCCAAAAAACATGAGTTTTCGGCATCTGATCTATCCCTGTGGTGTTGGCCTAGAGCATATCTCGCATTTGTTAGGAAAAATCCCTTGTACCAACAATATTGAAAATTGCAGATAGAGGTCAAATTAGAAAAACAAAGACATATTCATGTGCCCCCTGGTCAGGGAAACGAAAAAAAGGTGAGTTTCTGGGATCTGATCTGTCCCACAACTCACATTTGTTAGGAAATGTGCAACTCACATTTGTTAGGAAAAATCCATGAAAAGTGGAAATTGGAGATAGAGCTCAAATTCGAAAAACAAAGACATATTCATGTTCCCCTGGGTCAAGGAAGCCAGAAAAACTTGAGTTTTTGGGATCTGATCTTTCCCTTTGGAGTGGGCCCAGGGCATAACTCGCATTTCTTAGGAAAAATCACTTATACCATCAATAGTGCAAATTGCAGATAGAGCTCAAATTCGAAAAAGAAAGACATATTCACATTCCCCGGTTCAGGGAAGCCCAAAAAACAAAAACCAAAAAAACCATGAGTTTCTGGGATCTGATCTTTCCCTGTGGAGTTGGCACAGGGCATAACTCGCATTTCTTAGGAAAAATCACTTATACCATCAATCGTGCAAATTGCAGATAGAGCTCAAATTCAAAAAAGAAAGACATATTCATATTCCCCCAAGTCAGGGAAACCAAAAAAAAACATTAGTTTCCTTGATCTGAAATGTCCCTGTGGAGTTGGCCCAGGGCATATCTCACATTTCTTAGGAAAAATCCCTTATACCATAAAAAAAGAAAGACATATTCTTGTTCGGGAACTGATCTTTCCCTGTGCAGTTGGCGCATGGCATATCTTGCATTTGTTAGGAAAAATCCCATATACCATGAAAAGTGCAAATTACAGATAGAGCTCAAATTTGAAGAAGAAACACATATTTATGTTCCCGCAGGTCACGGAACCCCTCCAAAATAGAGTTTTCTTGATCTGGTCTCTCCCTTTGGAGTTGGCCCAACTCATATCTCGCATTTGTTAGGAAAAATCCATTATACCTTGAAAAGTGCACATAGGAGATAGAGCTCAAATTCGAAAAACAAACACATATTCATATTCCCCTACATCAGGGAAGCCCAAAAAACATGAATATTTAGGATCTGATGTGTCCCTTTCGACTTGGCCCAGGGTATAACACGCATTTGTTAGGAAAAATCCATTATACCATCAATATTGAAAATTGCAGATAGAGGTCAAATTCGAAAAACAAAGACATATTCATGTTCGGGACCTGATCTTTCCTTGTGCAGTTGGCGCATGGCATATCTTTGTTAGGAAAAATCCCATATTTGATGAAAAGTGAAAATTGGAGATAGAGCTCAAATTTAAAAAAAAGACATATTCCTATTCCCCTGGGTCAGGGAAGCCCAAAAAACATGAGTTTCCTGGATCTTATCTGTCCCTGTGGAGTTGGCCAAGGGCATATCTCATATTTCTTAGGAAAAATCACTTATACCATCAATAGTGCAAATTGCAGATAGAGCTCAAATTCAAAAAAGAAAGAGATATTCATATTCCCCTGGGTCAGGGAAACCCAAAAAACATGAGTTTTCGGCATCTGATCTATCCCTGTGGAGTTGGCCTAGAGCATATCTCGCATTTGTTAGGAAAAATCCCTTGTACCAACAATATTGAAAATTGCAGATAGAGGTCAAATTTGAAAAACAAAGACATATTCATGTGCCCCCTGGTCAGGGAAACAAAAAAAAAAAGTGAGTTTCTGGGATCTGATCTGTCCCACAGGGTGTAACTCACATTTCTTAGGAAAAATCCATGAAAAGTGGAAATTGCAGATAGAGCTCAAATTCGAAAAACAAGCACATATTCATGTTCCCCTGGGTCAAGGAAGCCAGAAAAACTTGAGTTTTTGGGATCTGATCTTTCCCTTTGGAGTGGGCCCAGGGCATAACTCGCATTTCTTAGGAAAAATCACTTATACCATCAATAGTGCAAATTGCAGATAGAGCTCAAATTCGAAAAAGAAAGACATATTCACGTTCCCCGGTTCAGGGAAGCCCAAAAAACAAAAAACAAAAAAACCATGAGTTTCTGGGATCTGATCTTTCCCTGTGGAGTTGGCACAGGGCATAACTCACATTTGTTAGGAAAAATCCATGAAAAGTGGAAATTGGAGATAGAGCTCAAATTCAAAAAAGAAAGACATATTCACATTCCCCGGTTCAGGGAAGCCCAAAAAACATGAGTTTCCTGGATCTGATCTGTCCCTGTGGAGTTGGCCCAGGGCATATCTCACATTTCTTAGGAAAAATCACTTATACCATCAATAGTGCAAATTGCAGATAGTGGTCAAATTCGAAAAACAAAGACATATTCATGTTACCCCGGGTCTCGGAAACCCAAAAAAACATGAGTTTTTGTGACCTGATCTTTCCCTTTGGAGTTGGCCCAGGGCATAACTTGCATATGTTAGGAAAAATCCCATATACCATGAAAAGTGCAAATTACAGATAGAGCTCAAATTTGAAGAAGAAACACATATTTATGTTCCCGCAGGTCACGGAAACCCTCCAAAATAGAGTTTTCTGGATCTGGTCTGTCCCTTTGGAGTTGGCCCAGATAGAGCTCAAATTCAAAAAAGAAAGACATATTCACATTCCCCGGTTCAGGGAAGCCCAAAAAACATGAGTTTCCTGGATCTGATCTGTCCCTGTGGAGTTAGCTGAGGGCATGTCTCGCATTTGTTAGGAAAAAACATGAGTTTTCGGGACCTGATCTGTACCAAATAGAGCTCAAACTTGAAGAACAAACACATATTCAAAAAACAGAGATATATTCATGTTCCGTCGGGTCAGGGAAACCCAAAAACACATGAGTTTTCTGGATCTTATCTGTCCCTGTGCAGTTGGCCCATGGCATATCTCGCATTTGTTAGGAAAAATCCCATATACTATGAAAAGTGCAAATTGCAGATAGAGCTCAAATTTGAAGAACAAAGACATATTTATGTTCCACCAGTTCAGGGAAGCCCCCCCAAAAATGACTTTTTCGGATCTGATCTCTCCCTGTCGAGTTGGCCCAGGGCATAACTCGCATTTGTTAGGAAAAATCCCTTATACCATCAATCGTGCAAATTGCAGATAGAGCTGAAATTCGTAAAAGAAAGACATATTCATATTCCACTGGGTCAGGGAAGCCCAAAGAACATGAGTTTCCTGGATCTGATCTGTCCCTGTGGAGTTGGCCAAGGGCATATCTCACATTTCTTAGGAAAAATCACTTATACCATCAATAGTGCAAATTGCTGATAGAGCTCAAATTCGAAAAAGAAAGACATATTCATATTCCCCTGGGTCAGGGAAACCCAAAAAACCCAGCATCTGATCTGTCCCTGTGGAGTTGTCCAAGAACATATGTCGCATTTGTTAGGAAAAAATTCCTTATACAATCAAAAGTGCAAATTGCAGATTGAACTCAAATTCGAAAAACAAAGACATATTCATGTTCCCCCCGGTTAGGGAAACCCAAAAATACATGAGTTTTCTGGATCTTATCTGTCCCTGTGCAGTTGGCCCAGGACATATCTCGCATTTGTTTGGAAAACTCCTTTATACCATGAAAAGTGAACATAGTTAGTTAGTTCAAATTCGAAATTCGAAAAACAAACACATATTCATATTCCCCTACGTCAGGGAAGCCCAAAAAACATGAATATTTAGGATCTGATCTGTCCCTTTCGACTTTGCCCAGGGTATAACTCGCATTTGTTAGGAAAAAGCCATTATACCATAAAAATAGGAGACAGAGTTGAAATTCGAAAAACAAAGACAAATTCATGTTCCCCCGGGTCAGGGAAACCCAAAAAAACATGAGTTTCCTGGATCTTATCTGTCCCTGTGGAGTTGGCCAAGGGCATATCTCACATTTCTTAGGAAAAATCACTTATACCATCAATAGTGCAAATTGCAGATAGAGCTCAAATTCGAAAAAGAAAGACATATTCATATTCCCCTGGGTCAGGGAAGCCCAAACAAACATGAATATTTAGGATCTGATCTGTCCCTTTGGAGTTGGCCCAGGGTATAACTCGCATTTGTTAGGAAAAATCCCATATACCAGGAAAAGTGCACATAAGAGATAGAGCTCAAATTCAAAAAACAAAGACATATTCATATTCCCCCGGTTCAGGGAAGCCCAAAAAAACATGAATTCTCCAGATCTGATCTGTCCCTGTGGAGTTAGCTGAGGGCATGTCTCGCATTTGTTAGGAAAAAACATGAGTTTTCGGGACCTGATCTGTACCAAATAGAGCTCAAACTTGAAGAACAAACACATATTCAAAAAACAGAGATATATTCATGTTCCGTCGGGTCAGGGAAACCCAAAAACACATGAGTTTTCTGGATCTTATCTGTCCCTGTGCAGTTGGCCCATGGCATATCTCGCATTTGTTAGGAAAAATCCCATATACTATGAAAAGTGCAAATTGCAGATAGAGCTCAAATTTGAAGAACAAAGACATATTTATGTTCCACCAGTTCAGGGAAGCCCCCCCAAAAATGACTTTTTCGGATCTGATCTCTGCCTGTCGAGTTGGCCCAGGGCATAACTCGCATTTGTTAGGAAAAATTCCTTATACAATGAAAAGTGCAAATTGCAGATTGAACTCAAATTTGAAGAACAAACACATATTTATGTTCCCCAAGGTCTGGGAAGCCCTCCAAAAAGAGTTTTCTGGATCTGGTCTTTCCCTGTGGAGTTGGCCCAGGGCATATCTCGCATTTGTTAGGAAAAATCCCTTATACCATGAAAAGTGCAAATTGCAAATAGAGCTAAAATTCGAAAAACAAAGACATATCCATGTTCCCCCGGGTTAGGGAAACCCAAAAATACATGAGTTTCCTGGATCTGGTCTCTCCCTGTGGAGTTGGCCCAGGGCATATCTCACATTTCTTAGGAAAAATCCCTTGTACCATCAATAGTGCAAATTGCAGATAGAGGTCAAATTTGAAAAACAAAGACATATTCATGTGCCCCCTGGTCAGGGAAACAAAAAAAACATGGGTTTCTGGGATCTGATCTGTCCCTGTGGAGTTGGCACAGGGCATAACTCACATTTGTTAGGAAAAATCCATGAAAAGTGGAAATTGGAGATAGAGCTCAAATTCGAAAAAGAAAGACATATTCACGTTCCCCTGTTCAGGGAAGCCCAAAAAAACATGAGTTTTCTGGTTCGGATATGTCCCTGTGGAGTTGGCCCAGAGCATATCTCGCATATGTTAGGAACAATCCTATATACCATGAAAAGTGGAAATTGGAGATAGAGCTCAAATTCGAAAAAGAAAGACATATTCACATTCCCCGGTTCAGGGAAGCCCAAAAAACATGGGTTTCCTGGATCTGATGTGTCCCTGTGGAGTTGGCCCAGGGCATATCTCACATTTCTTAGGAAAAATCGCGTATACCATCAATAGTGCAAATTGCAGATAGAGCTCAAATTCGAAAAAGAAAGACATATTCATATTCCCCTGGGTCAGGGAAACCCAAAAAACATGAGTTTTCAGCATCTGATCTGTCCCTGTGGAGTTGGCCCAGAGCATATCTCGCATTTGTTAGGAAAAATTCCTTATACAATGAAAAGTGCAAATTGCAGATTGAACTCAAATTTGAAGAACAAACACATATTTATGTTCCCCAAGGTCTGGGAAGCCCTCCAAAAAGAGTTTTCTGGATCTGGTCTTTCCCTGTGGAGTTGGCCCAGGGCATATCTCGCATTTCTTAGGAAAAATCCCTTATACCATGAAAAGTGCAAATTGCAAATAGAGCTAAAATTCGAAAAAAAAGACATATTCATGTTCCCCCGGGTTAGGGAAACCCAAAAATACATGAGTTTCCTGGATCTGGTCTCTCCCTTTGGAGTTGGCCCAGGGCATATCTCACATTTCTTAGGAAAAATCCCTTGTACCATCAATAGTGCAAATTGCAGATAGAGGTCAAATTTGAAAAACAAAGACATATTCATGTGCACCCTGGTCAGGGAAACAAAAAAAAAACATGGGTTTCTGGGATCTGACCTGTCCCTGTGGAGTTGGCACAGGGCATAACTCACATTTGTTAGGAAAAATCCATGAAAAGTGGAAATTGGAGATAGAGCTCAAATTCGAAAAAGAAAGACATATTCACGTTCCCCGGTTCAGGGAAGCCCAAAAAAACATGAGTTTTCTGGTTCGGATATGTCCCTTTGGAGTTGGCCCAGAGCATATCTCGCATATGTTAGGAACAATCCTATATACCATGAAAAGTGGAAATTGCAGATAGAGCTCAAATTCGAAAAAGAAAGAGATATTCATATTCCCCTGGGTCAGGGAAACCCAAAAAACATGAGTTTTCGGCATCTGATCTATCCCTGTGGAGTTGGCCTAGAGCATATCTCGCATTTGTTAGGAAAAATCCCTTGTACCAACAATATTGAAAATTGCAGATAGAGGTCAAATTTGAAAAACAAAGACATATTCATGTGCCCCCTGGTCAGGGAAACAAAAAAAAAAATGTGAGTTTCTGGGATCTGATCTGTCCCACAGGGTGTAACTCACATTTCTTAGGAAAAATCCATGAAAAGTGGAAATTGCAGATAGAGCTCAAATTCGAAAAACAAGCACATATTCATGTTCCCCTGGGTCAAGGAAGCCAGAAAAACTTGAGTTTTTGGGATCTGATCTTTCCCTTTGGAGTGGGCCCAGGGCATAACTCGCATTTCTTAGGAAAAATCACTTATACCATCAATAGTGCAAATTGCAGATAGAGCTCAAATTCGAAAAAGAAAGACATATTCACGTTCCCCGGTTCAGGGAAGCCCAAAAAACAAAAACCAAAAAAACCATGAGTTTCTGGGATCTGATCTTTCCCTGTGGAGTTGGCACAGGGCATAACTCACATTTGTTAGGAAAAATCCATGAAAAGTGGAAATTGGAGATAGAGCTCAAATTCAAAAAAGAAAGACATATTCACATTCCCCGGTTCAGGGAAGCCCAAAAAACATGAGTTTCCTGGATCTGATCTGTCCCTGTGGAGTTGGCCCAGGGCATATCTCACATTTCTTAGGAAAAATCACTTATACCATCAATAGTGCAAATTGCAGATAGTGGTCAAATTCGAAAAACAAAGACATATTCATGTTCCCCCGGGTCTCGGAAACCCAAAAAAACATGAGTTTTTGTGACCTGATCTTTCCCTTTGGAGTTGGCCCAGGGCATAACTTGCATATGTTAGGAAAAATCCCATATACCATGAAAAGTGCAAATTACAGATAGAGCTCAAATTTGAAGAAGAAACACATATTTATGTTCCCGCAGGTCACGGAAACCCTCCAAAATAGAGTTTTCTGGATCTGGTCTGTTTCTTTGGAGTTGGCCCAGATAGAGCTCAAATTCAAAAAAGAAAGACATATTCACATTCCCCGGTTCAGGGAAGCCCAAAAAACATGAGTTTCCTGGATCTGATCTGTCCCTGTGGAGTTAGCTGAGGGCATGTCTCGCATTTGTTAGGAAAAAACATGAGTTTTCGGGACCTGATCTGTACCAAATAGAGCTCAAACTTGAAGAACAAACACATATTCAAAAAACAGAGATATATTCATGTTCCGTCGGGTCAGGGAAACCCAAAAACACATGAGTTTTCTGGATCTTATCTGTCCCTGTGCAGTTGGCCCATGGCATATCTCGCATTTGTTAGGAAAAATCCCATATACTATGAAAAGTGCAAATTGCAGATAGAGCTCAAATTTGAAGAACAAAGACATATTTATGTTCCACCAGTTCAGGGAAGCCCCCCCAAAAATGACTTTTTCGGATCTGATCTCTCCCTGTCGAGTTGGCCCAGGGCATAACTCGCATTTGTTAGGAAAAATCCCTTATACCATCAATCGTGCAAATTGCAGATAGAGCTGAAATTCGTAAAAGAAAGACATATTCATATTCCACTGGGTCAGGGAAGCCCAAAGAACATGAGTTTCCTGGATCTGATCTGTCCCTGTGGAGTTGGCCAAGGGCATATCTCACATTTCTTAGGAAAAATCACTTATACCATCTATAGTGCAAATTGCAGATAGAGCTCAAATTCGAAAAAGAAAGACATATTCACGTTCTCCGGTTCAGGGAAGCCCAAAAAACATGAGTTTTATAGTTCGGATATGTCCCTGTGGAGTTGGCCCAGAGCATATCTCGCATATGTTAGGAAAAATCCCATATACCATGAAAAGTGGAAATTGGAGATAGAGCTCAAATTCGAAAAAGAAAGACATATTCACATTTCCTGGTTCAGGGAAGCCCAAAAAACATGGGTTTCCTGGATCTCATGTGTACCTGTGGAGTTGGCCCAGGGCATATCTCACATTTCTTAGGAAAAATCACGTATACCATCAATAGTGCAAATTGCAGATAGAGCTCAAATTCGAAAAAGAAAGACATATTCATATTCCCCTGGGTCAGGGAAACCCAAAAAACATGAGTTTTCAGCATCTGATCTGTCCCTGTGGATTTGGCCCAGAGCATATCTCGCATTTGTTAGGAAAAATTCCTTATACAATGAAAAGTGCAAATTGCAGATTGAACTCAAATTTGAAGAACAAACACATATTTATGTTCCCCCAGGTCTGGGAAGCCCTCCAAAGAGAGTTTTCTGGATCTGGTCTGTCCCTGTGGAGTTGGCCCAGGGCATATCTCGCATTTGTTAGGAAAAATCCCTTATACCATGAAAAGTGCAAATTGCAAATAGAGCTAAAATTCGAAAAACAAAGACATATTCATGTTCCCCCGGGTTAGGGAAACCCAAAAATACATGAGTTTCCTGGATCTGGTCTCTCCCTTTGGAGTTGGCCCAACTCATATCTCGCATTTGTTAGGAAAAATCCATTATAGCTTGAAAAGTGCACATAGGAGATAGAGCTCAAATTCGAAAAACAAACACATATTCATATTCCCCTGGGTCAGGGAAGCCCAAAAAACATGAATATTTAGGATCTGATCTGTCCCTTTGGAGATGGCCCGGGGTATAACTTTATTTTGTTAGGAAAAAATTCCCTTATATGATGTAAAGTGAAAATTGGAGATAGAGCTCAAATTCAAAAAAAAAAAACATATTCATATTCCCCTGGGTAAGGGAAACCCCAAGAAAATGAGTTTCCGGGATCTGACCTGTCTTTTTGGAGTTGGCCCAGGGCATATCTCGCATTTGTTAGGAAAAATCCCATATACTATGAAAAGTGCAAATTGCAGATAGAGCTCAAATTTGAAGAACAAAGACATATTTATGTTCCACCAGTTCAGGGAAGCCCCCCCAAAAATGACTTTTTCGGATCTCATCTCTCCCTGTCGAGTTGGCCCAGGGCATAACTCGCATTTGTTAGGAAAAATTCCTTATACAATGAAAAGTGCAAATTGCAGATTGAACTCAAATTTGAAGAACAAACACATATTTATGTTCCCCCAGGTCTGGGAAGCCCTCCAAAAAGAGTTTTCTGGATCTGGTCTGTCCCTGTGGAGTTGGCCCAGGGCATATCTCGCATTTGTTAGGAAAAATCCCTTATACCATGAAAAGTGCAAATTGCAAATAGAGCTAAAATTCGAAAAACAAAGACATATTCATGTTCCCCCGGGTTAGGGAAACCCAAAAATACATGAGTTTCCTGGATCTGGTCTCTCCCTTTGGAGTTGGCCCAACTCATATCTCGCATTTGTTAGGAAAAATCCATTATAGCTTGAAAAGTGCACATAGGAGATAGAGCTCAAATTCGAAAAACAAACACATATTCATATTCCCCTGGGTCAGGGAAGCCCAAAAAACATGAATATTTAGGATCTGATCTGTCCCTTTGGAGATGGCCCGGGGTATAACTTTATTTTGTTAGGAAAAATTCCCTTATATGATGTAAAGTGAAAATTGGAGATAGAGCTCAAATTAAAAAAAAAACATATTCATATTCCCCTGGGTAAGGGAAACAACAAAAAAATGAGTTTCCGGGATCTGACCTGTCTTTTTGGAGTTGGCCCAGGGCATATCTCGCATTTGTTAGGAAAAATCACTTATTCCATCAATAGTGCAAATTGCTGATAGAGCTCAAATTCGAAAAAGAAAGACATATTCATATTCCCCTGGGTCAGGGAAACCCAAAAAACCCAGCATCTGATCTGTCCCTGTGGAGTTGGCCCAGAGCATATCTCGCATTTGTTAGGAAAAATTCCTTATACAATCAAAAGTGCAAATTGCAGATTGAACTCAAATTTGAAGAACAAACACATATTTATGTTCCCCCGGGTCTGTGAAGCCCTCCAAAAAGAGTTTTCTGGATCTGGTCTGTCCCTGTGGAAAAATACCATATACCATGAAAAGTGCAAATTACAGATAGAGCTCAAATTTGAAGAAGAAACACATATTTATGTTCCCCCAGGTCAGGGAAACCCTCCAAAAAAAGAGTTTTCTGGATCTGGTCTCTCCCTTTGGAGTTGGCCCAACTGATACCTCGCATTTGTTAGGAAAAATCCATTATACCATAAAAATAGGAGACAGAGATCAAATTCGAAAAACAAAGACAAATTCATGTTCCCCCGGATTAGGGAAACCCCAAAAAACATGAGTTTTTGGGATCTGATCTGTCCCTGTGGAGTTGGCCCTCGGCATATCTCGCATTTGTTTGGAAAAATCCCATGTACCATGAAAAGTGCAAATTCCCCCCGGTCAGGGAAGCCCAAAGAACATGAGTTTCCTGGATCTGATCTGTCCCTGTGGAGTTGGCCAAGGGCATATCTCACATTTCTTAGGAAAAATCACTTATACCATCAATAGTGCAAATTGCAGATAGAGCTCAAATTCGAAAAAGAAAGACATATTCACGTTCCCCGGTTCAGGGAAGCCCAAAAAACATGAGTTTTATAGTTCGGATATGTCCCTGTGGAGTTGGCCCAGAGCATATCTCGCATATGTTAGGAAAAATCCCATATACCATGAAAAGTGGAAATTGGAGATAGAGCTCAAATTCGAAAAAGAAAGACATATTCACATTTCCTGGTTCAGGGAAGCCCAAAAAACATGGGTTTCCTGGATCTGATGTGTACCTGTGGAGTTGGCCCAGGGCATATCTCACATTTCTTAGGAAAAATCACGTATACCATCAATAGTGCAAATTGCAGATAGAGCTCAAATTCGAAAAAGAAAGACATATTCATATTCCCCTGGGTCAGGGAAACCCAAAAAACATGAGTTTTCAGCATCTGATCTGTCCCTGTGGATTTGGCCCAGAGCATATCTCGCATTTGTTAGGAAAAATTCCTTATACAATGAAAAGTGCAAATTGCAGATTGAACTCAAATTTGAAGAACAAACACATATTTATGTTCCCCCAGGTCTGGGAAGCCCTCCAAAGAGAGTTTTCTGGATCTGGTCTGTCCCTGTGGAGTTGGCCCAGGGCATATCTCGCATTTGTTAGGAAAAATCCCTTATACCATGAAAAGTGCAAATTGCAAATAGAGCTAAAATTCGAAAAACAAAGACATATTCATGTTCCCCCGGGTTAGGGAAACCCCAAAATACATGAGTTTCCTGGATCTGGTCTCTCCCTTTGGAGTTGGCCCAACTCATATCTCGCATTTGTTAGGAAAAATCCATTATAGCTTGAAAAGTGCACATAGGAGATAGAGCTCAAATTCGAAAAACAGACACATATTCATATTCCCCTGGGTCAGGGAAGCCCAAAAAACATGAATATTTAGGATCTGATCTGTCCCTTTGGAGATGGCCCGGGGTATAACTTTATTTTGTTAGGAAAAAATTCCCTTATATGATGTAAAGTGAAAATTGGAGATAGAGCTCAAATTCAAAAAAAAAAAACATATTCATATTCCCCTGGGTAAGGGAAACCCCAAGAAAATGAGTTTCCGGGATCTGACCTGTCTTTTTGGAGTTGGCCCAGGGCATATCTCGCATTTGTTAGGAAAAATCACTTATTCCATCAATAGTGCAAATTGCTGATAGAGCTCAAATTCGAAAAAGAAAGACATATTCATATTCCCCTGGGTCAAGGAAACCCAAAAAACCCAGCATCTGATCTGTCCCTGTGGAGTTGGCCCAGAGCATATCTCGCATTTGTTAGGAAAAATTCCTTATACAATCAAAAGTGCAAATTGGAGATTGAACTCAAATTTAAAGAACAAACACATATTTATGTTCCCCCGGGTCTGGGAAGCCCTCCAAAAAGAGTTTTCTGGATCTGGTCTGTCCCTGTGGAAAAATCCCATATACCATGAAAAGTGCAAATTACAGATAGAGCTCAAATTTGAAGAAGAAACAGGGATCTGATCTGTCCCTGTGGAGTTGGCCCTCGGCATATCTCGCATTTGTTTGGAAAAATCCCATGTACCATGAAAAGTGCAAATTCCCCCGGGTCAGGGAAGCCCAAAGAACAGGGATCTGATCTGTCCCTGTGGAGTTGGCCAAGGGCATATCTCACATTTCTTAGGAAAAATCACGTATACCATCAATAGTGCAAATTGCAGATAGAGCTCAAATTCGAAAAAGAAAGACATATTCACATTCCCCCGGGTTAGGGAAACCCAAAAATACATGAGTTTCCTGGATCTGGTCTCTCCCTTTGGAGTTGGCCCAGGGCATATCTCACATTTCTTAGGAAAAATCCCTTGTACCATCAATAGTGCAAATTGCAGATAGAGGTCAAATTTGAAAAACAAAGACATATTCATGTGCCCCCTGGTCAGGGAAACCAAAAAAACATGAGTTTCTGGGATCTGATCTGTCCCTGTGGAGTTGGCACAGGGCATAACTCACATTTGTTAGGAAAAATCCATGAAAAGTGGAAATTGGAGATAGAGCTCAAATTCGAAAAAGAAAGACATATTCACGTTCCCCGGTTCAGGGAAGCCCAAAAAAACATGAGTTTTCTGGTTCGGATATGTCCCTGTGGAGTTGTCCCAGAGCATATCTCGCATATCTTAGGAAAAATCCTATATACCATGAAAAGTGGAAATTGGAGATAGAGCTCAAATTCGAAAAACAAAGACATATTCATGTTCCCCCGGGTCACGGAAACCCAAAAAAACATGAGTTTTTGGGACCTGATCTTTCCCTGTGCAGTTGGCGCATGGCATATCTTGCATTTGTTAGGAAAAATCCCATATACCATGAAAAGTGAAAATTGAAAATAGAGCTCAAATTCAAAAAACAAGCACATATTCATGTTCCAATAGGTCAGGGAAGCCCAAAAAAGTTGAGTTTTTGGAATCTGATCTGTCTTTTTGGACTTGGCCCCGGGCATATCTCGCATTTGTTAGGAAAAATCCCTTATACCATCAATATTGCAAATTGCAGATAGAGGTCAAATTCGTAAAAGAAAGACATATTCACGTTCCCCGGTTCAGGGAAAAACTGCAAAAAAAGTGTTTCCTGGATCTGGTCTCTCCCTTTGGAGTTGGCCCAGCTCATATCTCGCATTTGTTAGGAAAAATCCATTATACCATAAAAATAGGAGACAGAGTTGAAATTCGAAAAACAAAGACAAATTCATGTTCCCCCGGGTCAGGGAAACCCAAAAAAACATGAGTTTCCTGGATCTGATCTGTCCCTGTGGAGTTGGCCCAGAGCATATCTCGCATATGTTAGGAACAATCCTATATACCATGAAAAGTGGAAATTGGAGATAGAGCTCAAATTCGAAAAAGAAAGACATATTCACATTCCCCGGTTCAGGGAAGCCCAAAAAACTTGTGTTTCCTGGATCTGATCTTTCCCTTTGGAGTTGGCCCAGGGCATAACTTGCATATGTTAGGAAAAATCCCATATACCATGAAAAGTGCAAATTACAGATAGAGCTCAAATTTGAAGAAGAAACACATATATATGTTCCCGCAGGTCACGGAACCCCTCCAAAATAGAGTTTTCTGGATCTGGTCTCTCCCTTTGGAGTTGGCCCAACTCATATCTCGCATTTGTTAGGAAAAATCCATTATACCTTGAAAAGTGCACATAGGAGATAGAGCTCAAATTCGAAAAACAAACACATATTCATATTCCCCTACGTCAGGGAAGCCCAAAAAACATGAATATTTAGGATCTGATGTGTCCCTTTCGACTTGGCCCAGGGTATAACTCGCATTTGTTAGGAAAAATCCATTATACCATCAATATTGAAAATTGCAGATAGAGGTCAAATTCGAAAAACAAAGACATATTCATGTTCGGGACCTGATCTTTCCCTGTGCAGTTGGCGCATGGCATATCTTTGTTAGGAAAAATCCCATATTTGATGAAAAGTGAAAATTGGAGATAGAGCTCAAATTTTAAAAAAAAGACATATTCCTATTCCCCTGGGTCAGGGAAGCCCAAAAAACATGAGTTTCCTGGATCTTATCTGTCCCTGTGGAGTTGGCCAAGGGCATATCTCACATTTCTTAGGAAAAATCACTTATACCATCAATAGTGCAAATTGCAGATAGAGCTCAAATTCGAAAAAGAAAGACATATTCACGTTCCCCGTTTCAGGGAAGCCCAAAAAATCATGAGTTTTCTGGTTCGGATATGTCCCTTTGGAGTTGGCCCAGAGCATATCTCGCATATGTTAGGAACAAACCTATATACCATGAAAAGTGGAAATTGCAGATAGAGCTCAAATTCGAAAAAGAAACACATATTTATGTTCCCGCAGGTCACGGAACCCCTCCAAAATAGAGTTTTCTGGATCTGGTCTCTCCCTTTGGAGTTGGCCCAACTCATATCTCGCATTTGTTAGGAAAAATCCATTATACCTTGAAAAGTGCACATAGGAGATAGAACTCAAATTCGAAAAACAAACACATATTCATATTCCCCTACGTCAGGGAAGCCCAAAAAACATGAATATTTAGGATCTGATGTGTCCCTTTCGACTGGGCCCAGGGTATAACTCGCATTTGTTAGGAAAAATCCATTATACCATCAATATTGAAAATTGCAGATTGAGGTCAAATTCGAAAAACAAAGACATATTCATGTTCGGGACATGATCTTTCCCTGTGCAGTTGGCGCATGGCATATCTTTGTTAGGAAAAATCCCATATTTGATGAAAAGTGAAAATTGGAGATAGAGCTCAAATTTAAAAAAAAAGACATATTCCTATTCCCCTGGGTCAGGGAAGCCCAAAAAACATGAGTTTCCTGGATCTTATCTGTCCCTGTGGAGTTGGCCAAGGGCATATCTCACATTTCTTAGGAAAAATCACTTATACCATCAATTGTGCAAATTGCAGATAGAGCTCAAATTCGAAAAAGAAAGACATATTCATATTCCCCTGGGTCAGGGAAACCCAAAAAACATGAGTTTTCGGCATCTGATCTATCCCTGTGGTGTTGGCCTAGAGCATATCTCGCATTTGTTAGGAAAAATCCCTTGTACCAACAATATTGAAAATTGCAGATAGAGGTCAAATTAGAAAAACAAAGACATATTCATGTGCCCCCTGGTCAGGGAAACGAAAAAAAGGTGAGTTTCTGGGATCTGATCTGTCCCACAACTCACATTTGTTAGGAAATGTGCAACTCACATTTGTTAGGAAAAATCCATGAAAAGTGGAAATTGGAGATAGAGCTCAAATTCGAAAAACAAAGACATATTCATGTTCCCCTGGGTCAAGGAAGCCAGAAAAACTTGAGTTTTTGGGATCTGATCTTTCCCTTTGGAGTGGGCCCAGGGCATAACTCGCATTTCTTAGGAAAAATCACTTATACCATCAATAGTGCAAATTGCAGATAGAGCTCAAATTCGAAAAAGAAAGACATATTCACATTCCCCGGTTCAGGGAAGCCCAAAAAACAAAAACCAAAAAAACCATGAGTTTCTGGGATCTGATCTTTCCCTGTGGAGTTGGCACAGGGCATAACTCGCATTTCTTAGGAAAAATCACTTATACCATCAATCGTGCAAATTGCAGATAGAGCTCAAATTCAAAAAAGAAAGACATATTCATATTCCCCCAAGTCAGGGAAACCAAAAAAAAACATTAGTTTCCTTGATCTGAAATGTCCCTGTGGAGTTGGCCCAGGGCATATCTCACATTTCTTAGGAAAAATCCCTTATACCATAAAAAAAGAAAGACATATTCTTGTTCGGGAACTGATCTTTCCCTGTGCAGTTGGCGCATGGCATATCTTGCATTTGTTAGGAAAAATCCCATATACCATGAAAAGTGCAAATTACAGATAGAGCTCAAATTTGAAGAAGAAACACATATTTATGTTCCCGCAGGTCACGGAACCCCTCCAAAATAGAGTTTTCTTGATCTGGTCTCTCCCTTTGGAGTTGGCCCAACTCATATCTCGCATTTGTTAGGAAAAATCCATTATACCTTGAAAAGTGCACATAGGAGATAGAGCTCAAATTCGAAAAACAAACACATATTCATATTCCCCTACATCAGGGAAGCCCAAAAAACATGAATATTTAGGATCTGATGTGTCCCTTTCGACTTGGCCCAGGGTATAACACGCATTTGTTAGGAAAAATCCATTATACCATCAATATTGAAAATTGCAGATAGAGGTCAAATTCGAAAAACAAAGACATATTCATGTTCGGGACCTGATCTTTCCTTGTGCAGTTGGCGCATGGCATATCTTTGTTAGGAAAAATCCCATATTTGATGAAAAGTGAAAATTGGAGATAGAGCTCAAATTTAAAAAAAAGACATATTCCTATTCCCCTGGGTCAGGGAAGCCCAAAAAACATGAGTTTCCTGGATCTTATCTGTCCCTGTGGAGTTGGCCAAGGGCATATCTCATATTTCTTAGGAAAAATCACTTATACCATCAATAGTGCAAATTGCAGATAGAGCTCAAATTCAAAAAAGAAAGAGATATTCATATTCCCCTGGGTCAGGGAAACCCAAAAAACATGAGTTTTCGGCATCTGATCTATCCCTGTGGAGTTGGCCTAGAGCATATCTCGCATTTGTTAGGAAAAATCCCTTGTACCAACAATATTGAAAATTGCAGATAGAGGTCAAATTTGAAAAACAAAGACATATTCATGTGCCCCCTGGTCAGGGAAACAAAAAAAAAAGTGAGTTTCTGGGATCTGATCTGTCCCACAGGGTGTAACTCACATTTCTTAGGAAAAATCCATGAAAAGTGGAAATTGCAGATAGAGCTCAAATTCGAAAAACAAGCACATATTCATGTTCCCCTGGGTCAAGGAAGCCAGAAAAACTTGAGTTTTTGGGATCTGATCTTTCCCTTTGGAGTGGGCCCAGGGCATAACTCGCATTTCTTAGGAAAAATCACTTATACCATCAATAGTGCAAATTGCAGATAGAGCTCAAATTCGAAAAAGAAAGACATATTCACGTTCCCCGGTTCAGGGAAGCCCAAAAAACAAAAAACAAAAAAACCATGAGTTTCTGGGATCTGATCTTTCCCTGTGGAGTTGGCACAGGGCATAACTCACATTTGTTAGGAAAAATCCATGAAAAGTGGAAATTGGAGATAGAGCTCAAATTCAAAAAAGAAAGACATATTCACATTCCCCGGTTCAGGGAAGCCCAAAAAACATGAGTTTCCTGGATCTGATCTGTCCCTGTGGAGTTGGCCCAGGGCATATCTCACATTTCTTAGGAAAAATCACTTATACCATCAATAGTGCAAATTGCAGATAGTGGTCAAATTCGAAAAACAAAGACATATTCATGTTACCCCGGGTCTCGGAAACCCAAAAAAACATGAGTTTTTGTGACCTGATCTTTCCCTTTGGAGTTGGCCCAGGGCATAACTTGCATATGTTAGGAAAAATCCCATATACCATGAAAAGTGCAAATTACAGATAGAGCTCAAATTTGAAGAAGAAACACATATTTATGTTCCCGCAGGTCACGGAAACCCTCCAAAATAGAGTTTTCTGGATCTGGTCTGTCCCTTTGGAGTTGGCCCAGATAGAGCTCAAATTCAAAAAAGAAAGACATATTCACATTCCCCGGTTCAGGGAAGCCCAAAAAACATGAGTTTCCTGGATCTGATCTGTCCCTGTGGAGTTAGCTGAGGGCATGTCTCGCATTTGTTAGGAAAAAACATGAGTTTTCGGGACCTGATCTGTACCAAATAGAGCTCAAACTTGAAGAACAAACACATATTCAAAAAACAGAGATATATTCATGTTCCGTCGGGTCAGGGAAACCCAAAAACACATGAGTTTTCTGGATCTTATCTGTCCCTGTGCAGTTGGCCCATGGCATATCTCGCATTTGTTAGGAAAAATCCCATATACTATGAAAAGTGCAAATTGCAGATAGAGCTCAAATTTGAAGAACAAAGACATATTTATGTTCCACCAGTTCAGGGAAGCCCCCCCAAAAATGACTTTTTCGGATCTGATCTCTCCCTGTCGAGTTGGCCCAGGGCATAACTCGCATTTGTTAGGAAAAATCCCTTATACCATCAATCGTGCAAATTGCAGATAGAGCTGAAATTCGTAAAAGAAAGACATATTCATATTCCACTGGGTCAGGGAAGCCCAAAGAACATGAGTTTCCTGGATCTGATCTGTCCCTGTGGAGTTGGCCAAGGGCATATCTCACATTTCTTAGGAAAAATCACTTATACCATCTATAGTGCAAATTGCAGATAGAGCTCAAATTCGAAAAAGAAAGACATATTCACGTTCCCCGGTTCAGGGAAGCCCAAAAAACATGAGTTTTATAGTTCGGATATGTCCCTGTGGAGTTGGCCCAGAGCATATCTCGCATATGTTAGGAAAAATCCCATATACCATGAAAAGTGGAAATTGGAGATAGAGCTCAAATTCGAAAAAGAAAGACATATTCACATTTCCTGGTTCAGGGAAGCCCAAAAAACATGGGTTTCCTGGATCTCATGTGTACCTGTGGAGTTGGCCCAGGGCATATCTCACATTTCTTAGGAAAAATCACGTATACCATCAATAGTGCAAATTGCAGATAGAGCTCAAATTCGAAAAAGAAAGACATATTCATATTCCCCTGGGTCAGGGAAACCCAAAAAACATGAGTTTTCAGCATCTGATCTGTCCCTGTGGATTTGGCCCAGAGCATATCTCGCATTTGTTAGAAAAAATTCCTTATACAATGAAAAGTGCAAATTGCAGATTGAACTCAAATTTGAAGAACAAACACATATTTATGTTCCCCCAGGTCTGGGAAGCCCTCCAAAGAGAGTTTTCTGGATCTGGTCTGTCCCTGTGGAGTTGGCCCAGGGCATATCTCGCATTTGTTAGGAAAAATCCCTTATACCATGAAAAGTGCAAATTGCAAATAGAGCTAAAATTCGAAAAACAAAGACATATTCATGTTCCCCCGGGTTAGGGAAACCCAAAAATACATGAGTTTCCTGGATCTGGTCTCTCCCTTTGGAGTTGGCCCAACTCATATCTCGCATTTGTTAGGAAAAATCCATTATAGCTTGAAAAGTGCACATAGGAGATAGAGCTCAAATTCGAAAAACAAACACATATTCATATTCCCCTGGGTCAGGGAAGCCCAAAAAACATGAATATTTAGGATCTGATCTGTCCCTTTGGAGATGGCCCGGGGTATAACTTTATTTTGTTAGGAAAAAATTCCCTTATATGATGTAAAGTGAAAATTGGAGATAGAGCTCAAATTCAAAAAAAAAAACATATTCATATTCCCCTGGGTAAGGGAAACCCCAAGAAAATGAGTTTCCGGGATCTGACCTGTCTTTTTGGAGTTGGCCCAGGGCATATCTCGCATTTGTTAGGAAAAATCCCATATACTATGAAAAGTGCAAATTGCAGATAGAGCTCAAATTTGAAGAACAAAGACATATTTATGTTCCACCAGTTCAGGGAAGCCCCCCCAAAAATGACTTTTTCGGATCTCATCTCTCCCTGTCGAGTTGGCCCAGGGCATAACTCGCATTTGTTAGGAAAAATTCCTTATACAATGAAAAGTGCAAATTGCAGATTGAACTCAAATTTGAAGAACAAACACATATTTATGTTCCCCCAGGTCTGGGAAGCCCTCCAAAAAGAGTTTTCTGGATCTGGTCTGTCCCTGTGGAGTTGGCCCAGGGCATATCTCGCATTTGTTAGGAAAAATCCCTTATACCATGAAAAGTGCAAATTGCAAATAGAGCTAAAATTCGAAAAACAAAGACATATTCATGTTCCCCCGGGTTAGGGAAACCCAAAAATACATGAGTTTCCTGGATCTGGTCTCTCCCTTTGGAGTTGGCCCAACTCATATCTCGCATTTGTTAGGAAAAATCCATTATAGCTTGAAAAGTGCACATAGGAGATAGAGCTCAAATTCGAAAAACAAACACATATTCATATTCCCCTGGGTCAGGGAAGCCCAAAAAACATGAATATTTAGGATCTGATCTGTCCCTTTGGAGATGGCCCGGGGTATAACTTTATTTTGTTAGGAAAAATTCCCTTATATGATGTAAAGTGAAAATTGGAGATAGAGCTCAAATTCAAAAAAAAAAACATATTCATATTCCCCTGGGTAAGGGAAACAACAAAAAAATGAGTTTCCGGGATCTGACCTGTCTTTTTGGAGTTGGCCCAGGGCATATCTCGCATTTGTTAGGAAAAATCACTTATTCCATCAATAGTGCAAATTGCTGATAGAGCTCAAATTCGAAAAAGAAAGACATATTCATATTCCCCTGAGTCAGGGAATCCCAAAAAACCCAGCATCTGATCTGTCCCTGTGGAGTTGGCCCAGAGCATATCTCGCATTTGTTAGGAAAAATTCCTTATACAATCAAAAGTGCAAATTGCAGATTGAACTCAAATTTGAAGAACAAACACATATTTATGTTCCCCCGGGTCTGTGAAGCCCTCCAAAAAGAGTTTTCTGGATCTGGTCTGTCCCTGTGGAAAAATCCCATATACCATGAAAAGTGCAAATTACAGATAGAGCTCAAATTTGAAGAAGAAACACATATTTATGTTCCCCCAGGTCAGGGAAACCCTCCAAAAAAAGAGTTTTCTGGATCTGGTCTCTCCCTTTGGAGTTGGCCCAACTGATACCTCGCATTTGTTAGGAAAAATCCATTATACCATAAAAATAGGAGACAGAGATCAAATTCGAAAAACAAAGACAAATTCATGTTCCCCCGGATTAGGGAAACCCCAAAAAACATGAGTTTTTGGGATCTGATCTGTCCCTGTGGAGTTGGCCCTCGGCATATCTCGCATTTGTTTGGAAAAATCCCATGTACCATGAAAAGTGCAAATTCCCCCCGGTCAGGGAAGCCCAAAGAACATGAGTTTCCTGGATCTGATCTGTCCCTGTGGAGTTGGCCAAGGGCATATCTCACATTTCTTAGGAAAAATCACTTATACCATCAATAGTGCAAATTGCAGATAGAGCTCAAATTCGAAAAAGAAAGACATATTCACGTTCCCCGGTTCAGGGAAGCCCAAAAAACATGAGTTTTATAGTTCGGATATCTCCCTGTGGAGTTGGCCCAGAGCATATCTCGCATATGTTAGGAAAAATCCCATATACCATGAAAAGTGGAAATTGGAGATAGAGCTCAAATTCGAAAAAGAAAGACATATTCACATTTCCTGGTTCAGGGAAGCCCAAAAAACATGGGTTTCCTGGATCTGATGTGTACCTGTGGAGTTGGCCCAGGGCATATCTCACATTTCTTAGGAAAAATCACGTATACCATCAATAGTGCAAATTGCAGATAGAGCTCAAATTCGAAAAAGAAAGACATATTCATATTCCCCTGGGTCAGGGAAACCCAAAAAACATGAGTTTTCAGCATCTGATCTGTCCCTGTGGATTTGGCCCAGAGCATATCTCGCATTTGTTAGGAAAAATTCCTTATACAATGAAAAGTGCAAATTGCAGATTGAACTCAAATTTGAAGAACAAACACATATTTATGTTCCCCCAGGTCTGGGAAGCCCTCCAAAGAGAGTTTTCTGGATCTGGTCTGTCCCTGTGGAGTTGGCCCAGGGCATATCTCGCATTTGTTAGGAAAAATCCCTTATACCATGAAAAGTGCAAATTGCAAATAGAGCTAAAATTCGAAAAACAAAGACATATTCATGTTCCCCCGGGTTAGGGAAACCCCAAAATACATGAGTTTCCTGGATCTGGTCTCTCCCTTTGGAGTTGGCCCAACTCATATCTCGCATTTGTTAGGAAAAATCCATTATAGCTTGAAAAGTGCACATAGGAGATAGAGCTCAAATTCGAAAAACAAACACATATTCATATTCCCCTGGGTCAGGGAAGCCCAAAAAACATGAATATTTAGGATCTGATCTGTCCCTTTGGAGATGGCCCGGGGTATAACTTTATTTTGTTAGGAAAAATTCCCTTATATGATGTAAAGTGAAAATTGGAGATAGAGCTCAAATTCAAAAAAAAAAACATATTCATATTCCCCTGGGTAAGGGAAACAACAAAAAAATGAGTTTCCGGGATCTGACCTGTCTTTTTGGAGTTGGCCCAGGGCATATCTCGCATTTGTTAGGAAAAATCACTTATTCCATCAATAGTGCAAATTGCTGATAGAGCTCAAATTCGAAAAAGAAAGACATATTCATATTCCCCTGAGTCAGGGAATCCCAAAAAACCCAGCATCTGATCTGTCCCTGTGGAGTTGGCCCAGAGCATATCTCGCATTTGTTAGGAAAAATTCCTTATACAATCAAAAGTGCAAATTGCAGATTGAACTCAAATTTGAAGAACAAACACATATTTATGTTCCCCCGGGTCTGTGAAGCCCTCCAAAAAGAGTTTTCTGGATCTGGTCTGTCCCTGTGGAAAAATCCCATATACCATGAAAAGTGCAAATTACAGATAGAGCTCAAATTTGAAGAAGAAACACATATTTATGTTCCCCCAGGTCAGGGAAACCCTCCAAAAAAAGAGTTTTCTGGATCTGGTCTCTCCCTTTGGAGTTGGCCCAACTGATACCTCGCATTTGTTAGGAAAAATCCATTATACCATAAAAATAGGAGACAGAGATCAAATTCGAAAAACAAAGACAAATTCATGTTCCCCCGGATTAGGGAAACCCCAAAAAACATGAGTTTTTGGGATCTGATCTGTCCCTGTGGAGTTGGCCCTCGGCATATCTCGCATTTGTTTGGAAAAATCCCATGTACCATGAAAAGTGCAAATTCCCCCCGGTCAGGGAAGCCCAAAGAACATGAGTTTCCTGGATCTGATCTGTCCCTGTGGAGTTGGCCAAGGGCATATCTCACATTTCTTAGGAAAAATCACTTATACCATCAATAGTGCAAATTGCAGATAGAGCTCAAATTCGAAAAAGAAAGACATATTCACGTTCCCCGGTTCAGGGAAGCCCAAAAAACATGAGTTTTATAGTTCGGATATCTCCCTGTGGAGTTGGCCCAGAGCATATCTCGCATATGTTAGGAAAAATCCCATATACCATGAAAAGTGGAAATTGGAGATAGAGCTCAAATTCGAAAAAGAAAGACATATTCACATTTCCTGGTTCAGGGAAGCCCAAAAAACATGGGTTTCCTGGATCTGATGTGTACCTGTGGAGTTGGCCCAGGGCATATCTCACATTTCTTAGGAAAAATCACGTATACCATCAATAGTGCAAATTGCAGATAGAGCTCAAATTCGAAAAAGAAAGACATATTCATATTCCCCTGGGTCAGGGAAACCCAAAAAACATGAGTTTTCAGCATCTGATCTGTCCCTGTGGATTTGGCCCAGAGCATATCTCGCATTTGTTAGGAAAAATTCCTTATACAATGAAAAGTGCAAATTGCAGATTGAACTCAAATTTGAAGAACAAACACATATTTATGTTCCCCCAGGTCTGGGAAGCCCTCCAAAGAGAGTTTTCTGGATCTGGTCTGTCCCTGTGGAGTTGGCCCAGGGCATATCTCGCATTTGTTAGGAAAAATCCCTTATACCATGAAAAGTGCAAATTGCAAATAGAGCTAAAATTCGAAAAACAAAGACATATTCATGTTCCCCCGGGTTAGGGAAACCCCAAAATACATGAGTTTCCTGGATCTGGTCTCTCCCTTTGGAGTTGGCCCAACTCATATCTCGCATTTGTTAGGAAAAATCCATTATAGCTTGAAAAGTGCACATAGGAGATAGAGCTCAAATTCGAAAAACAAACACATATTCATATTCCCCTGGGTCAGGGAAGCCCAAAAAACATGAATATTTAGGATCTGATCTGTCCCTTTGGAGATGGCCCGGGGTATAACTTTATTTTGTTAGGAAAAAATTCCCTTATATGATGTAAAGTGAAAATTGGAGATAGAGCTCAAATTCAAAAAAAAAAACATATTCATATTCCCCTGGGTAAGGGAAACCCCAAGAAAATGAGTTTCCGGGATCTGACCTGTCTTTTTGGAGTTGGCCCAGGGCATATCTCGCATTTGTTAGGAAAAATTACTTATTCCATCAATAGTGCAAATTGCTGATAGAGCTCAAATTCAAAAAAGAAAGACATATTCATATTCCCCTGGGTCAAGGAAACCCAAAAAACCCAGCATCTGATCTGTCCCTGTGGAGTTGGCCCAGAGCATATCTCGCATTTGTTAGGAAAAATTCCTTATACAATCAAAAGTGCAAATTGGAGATTGAACTCAAATTTAAAGAACAAACACATATTTATGTTCCCCCGGGTCTGGGAAGCCCTCCAAAAAGAGTTTTCTGGATCTGGTCTGTCCCTGTGGAAAAATCCCATATACCATGAAAAATGCAAATTACAGATAGAGCTCAAATTTGAAGAAGAAACAGGGATCTGATCTGTCCCTGTGGAGTTGGCCCTCGGCATATCTCGCATTTGTTTGGAAAAATCCCATGTACCATGAAAAGTGCAAATTCCCCCGGGTCAGGGAAACCCAAAGAACAGGGATCTGATCTGTCCCTGTGGAGTTGGCCAAGGGCATATCTCACATTTCTTAGGAAAAATCACGTATACCATCAATAGTGCAAATTGCAGATAGAGCTCAAATTCGAAAAAGAAAGACATATTCACATTCCCCCGGGTTAGGGAAACCCAAAAATACATGAGTTTCCTGGATCTGGTCTCTCCCTTTGGAGTTGGCCCAGGGCATATCTCACATTTCTTAGGAAAAATCCCTTGTACCATCAATAGTGCAAATTGCAGATAGAGGTCAAATTTGAAAAACAAAGACATATTCATGTGCCCCCTGGTCAGGGAAACCAAAAAAACATGAGTTTCTGGGATCTGATCTGTCCCTGTGGAGTTGGCACAGGGCATAACTCACATTTGTTAGGAAAAATCCATGAAAAGTGGAAATTGGAGATAGAGCTCAAATTCGAAAAAGAAAGACATATTCACGTTCCCCGGTTCAGGGAAGCCCAAAAAAACATGAGTTTTCTGGTTCGGATATGTCCCTGTGGAGTTGGCCCAGAGCATATCTCGCATATCTTAGGAAAAATCCTATATACCATGAAAAGTGGAAATTGGAGATAGAGCTCAAATTCGAAAAACAAAGACATATTCATGTTCCCCCGGGTCACGGAAACCCAAAAAAACATGAGTTTTTGGGACCTGATCTTTCCCTGTGCAGTTGGCGCATGGCATATCTTGCATTTGTTAGGAAAAATCCCATATACCATGAAAAGTGAAAATTGAAAATAGAGCTCAAATTCGAAAAACAAGCACATATTCATGTTCCAATAGGTCAGGGAAGCCCAAAAAAGTTGAGTTTTTGGAATCTGATCTGTCTTTTTGGACTTGGCCCCGGGCATATCTCGCATTTGTTAGGAAAAATCCCTTATACCATCAATATTGCAAATTGCAGATAGAGGTCAAATTCGTAAAAGAAAGACATATTCACGTTCCCCGGTTCAGGGAAAAACTGCAAAAAAAGTGTTTCCTGGATCTGGTCTCTCCCTTTGGAGTTGGCCCAGCTCATATCTCGCATTTGTTAGGAAAAATCCATTATACCATAAAAATAGGAGACAGAGATCAAATTCGAAAAACAAAGACAAATTCATGTTCCCCCGGGTTAGGGAAACCCCAAAAAACATGAGTTTTTGGGATCTGATCTGTCCCTGTGAAGTTGGCCCTCGGCATAGCTCTCATTTGTTTGGAAAAATTCCATATACCATGAAAAGTGCAAATTGCAGATAGAGCTCAAATTTGTATAACAATCACATATTTATGTTCCCCCGGGTCAGGGAAAAACTGCAAAAAAAGTGTTTCCTGGATCTGGTCTCTCCCTTTGGAGTTGGCCCAGCTCATATCTCGCATTTGTTAGGAAAAATCCATTATACCATAAAAATAGGAGACAGAGTTGAAATTCGAAAAACAAAGACAAATTCATGTTCCCCCGGGTCAGGGAAACCCAAAAAAACATGAGTTTCCTGGATCTGATCTGTCCCTGTGGAGTTGGCCCAGAGCATATCTCGCATATGTTAGGAACAATCCTATATACCATGAAAAGTGGAAATTGGAGATAGAGCTCAAATTCGAAAAAGAAAGACATATTCACATTCCCCGGTTCAGGGAAGCCCAAAAAACTTGTGTTTCCTGGATCTGATCTTTCCCTTTGGAGTTGGCCCAGGGCATAACTTGCATATGTTAGGAAAAATCCCATATACCATGAAAAGTGCAAATTACAGATAGAGCTCAAATTTGAAGAAGAAACACATATATATGTTCCCGCAGGTCACGGAACCCCTCCAAAATAGAGTTTTCTGGATCTGGTCTCTCCCTTTGGAGTTGGCCCAACTCATATCTCGCATTTGTTAGGAAAAATCCATTATACCTTGAAAAGTGCACATAGGAGATAGAGCTCAAATTCGAAAAAGAAAGACATATTCATGTTCCCCGGTTCAGGGAAGCCCAAAAAACAAAAACCAAAAAAACCATGAGTTTCTGGGATCTGATCTTTCCCTGTGGAGTTGGCACAGGGCATAACTCACATTTCTTAGGAAAAATCCATGAAAAGTGGAAATTGGAGATAGAGCTCAAATTCAAAAAAGAAAGACATATTCACATTCCCCGGTTCAGGGAAGCCCAAAAAACATGAGTTTCCTGGATCTGATCTGTCCCTGTGGAGTTGGCCCAGGGCATATCTCACATTTCTTAGGAAAAATCACGTATACCATCAATCGTGCAAATTGCAGATAGAGCTCAAATTCGAAAAAGAAAGACATATTCATATTCCCCTGGGTCAGGGAAACCCAAAAACACATGAGTTTTCTGGATCTTATCTGTCCCTGTGCAGTTGGCCCATGGCATATCTCGCATTTGTTAGGAAAAATCCCATATACTATGAAAAGTGCAAATTGCAGATAGAGCTCAAATTTGAAGAACAAAGACATATTTATGTTCCACCAGTTCAGGGAAGCCCCCCCAAAAATGACTTTTTCGGATCTGATCTCTCCCTGTCGAGTTGGCCCAGGGCATAACTCGCATTTGTTAGGAAAAATCCCTTATACCATCAATCGTGCAAATTGCAGATAGAGCTCAAATTCGAAAAAGAAAGACATATTCATATTCCCCTGGGTCAGGGAAACCCAAAAAACATGAGTTTTCAGCATCTGATCTGTCCGTGTGGAGTTGGCCCAGAGCATATCTCGCATTTGTTAGGAAAAATTCCTTATACAATGAAAAGTGCAAATTGCAGATTGAACTCAAATTTGAAGAACAAACACATATTTATGTTCCCCCAGGTCTGGGAAGCCCTCCAAAAAGAGTTTTCTGGATCTGGTCTTTCCCTGTGGAGTTGGCCCAGGGCATATCTCGCATTTGTTAGGAAAAATACCTTATACCATGAAAAGTGCAAAATGCAAATAGAGCTAAAATTCGAAAAACAAAGACATATTCATGTTCCCCCGGGTTAGGGAAACCCAAAAATACATGAGTTTCCTGGATCTGGTCTCTCCCTTTGGACTTGGCCCAGGGCATATCTCACATTTCTTAGGAAAAATCCCTTGTACCATCAATAGTGCAAATTGCAGATAGAGGCCAAATTTGAAAAACAAAGACATATTCATGTGCCCCCTGGTCAGGGAAACAAAAAAAAATGGGTTTCTGGGATCTGATCTGTCCCTGTGGAGTTGGCACAGGGCATAACTCACATTTGTTAGGAAAAATCCATGAAAAGTGGAAATTGGAGATAGAGATCAAATTCGAAAAAGAAAGACATATTCACGTTCCCCTGTTCAGGGAAGCCCAAAAAAACATGAGTTTTCTGGTTCGGATATGTCCCTGTGGAGTTGGCCCAGAGCATATCTCGCATATGTTAGGAACAATCCTATATACCATGAAAAGTGGAAATTGGAGATAGAGCTCAAATTCGAAAAAGAAAGACATATTCACATTCCCCGGTTCAGGGAAGCCCAAAAAACATGGGTTTCCTGGATCTGATGTGTCCCTGTGGAGTTGGCCCAGGGCATATCTCGCATTTCTTAGGAAAAATCCCTTATACCATAAAAAGTGCAAATTGCAAATAGAGCTAAAATTCGAAAAACAAAGACATATTCATGTTCCCCTGGGTTAGGGAAACCCAAAAATACATGAGTTTCCTGGATCTGGTCTCTCCCTTTGGAGTTGGCCCAGGGCATATCTCACATTTCTTAGGAAAAATCCCTTGTACCATCAATAGTGCAAATTGCAGATAGAGGTCAAATTTGAAAAACAAAGACATATTCATGTGCACCCTGGTCAGGGAAACAAAAAAAAACATGGGTTTCTGGGATCTGATCTGTCCCTGTGGAGTTGGCACAGGGCATAACTCATATTTGTTAGGAAAAATCCATGAAAAGTGGAAATTGGAGATAGAGCTCAAATTCGAAAAAGAAAGACATATTCACGTTCCCCGGTTCAGGGAAGCCCAAAAAAACATGAGTTTTCTGGTTCGGATATGTCCCTTTGGAGTTGGCCCAGAGCATATCTCGCATATGTTAGGAACAATCCTATATACCATGAAAAGTGGAAATTGCAGATAGAGCTCAAATTCGAAAAAGAAAGAGATATTCATATTCCCCTGGGTCAGGGAAACCCAAAAAACATGAGTTTTCGGCATCTGATCTATCCCTGTGGAGTTGGCCTAGAGCATATCTCGCATTTGTTAGGAAAAATCCCTTGTACCAACAATATTGAAAATTGCAGATAGAGGTCAAATTTGAAAAACAAAGACATATTCATGTGCCCCCTGGTCAGGGAAACGAAAAAAAAATGTGAGTTTCTGGGATCTGATCTGTCCCACAGGGTGTAACTCACATTTCTTAGGAAAAATCCATGAAAAGTGGAAATTGCAGATAGAGCTCAAATTCGAAAAACAAGCACATATTCATGTTCCCCTGGGTCAAGGAAGCCAGAAAAACTTGAGTTTTTGGGATCTGATCTTTCCCTTTGGAGTGGGCCCAGGGCATAACTCGCATTTCCTAGGAAAAATCACTTATACCATCAATAGTGCAAATTGCAGATAGAGCTCAAATTCGAAAAAGAAAGACATATTCACGTTCCCCGGTTCAGGGAAGCCCAAAAAACAAAAACCAAAAAAACCATGAGTTTCTGGGATCTGATCTTTCCCTGTGGAGTTGGCACAGGGCATAACTCACATTTGTTAGGAAAAATCCATGAAAAGTGGAAATTGGAGATAGAGCTCAAATTCGAAAAAGAAAGACATATTCACATTCCCCGGGTCAGGGAAGCCCAAAAAACATGAGTTTCCTGGATCTGATCTGTCCCTGTGGAGTTGGCCCAGGGCATATCTCACATTTCTTAGGAAAAATCACTTATACCATCAATAGTGCAAATTGCAGATAGTGGTCAAATTCGAAAAACAAAGACATATTCATGTTCCCCCGGGTCTCGGAAACCCAAAAAAACATGAGTTTTTGGGACCTGATCTTTCCCTTTGGAGTTGGCCCAGGGCATAACTTGCATATGTTAGGAAAAATCCCATATACCATGAAAAGTGCAAATTACAGATAGAGCTCAAATTTGAAGAAGAAACACATATTTATGTTCCCGCAGGTCACGGAAACCCTCCAAAATAGAGTTTTCTGGATCTGGTCTGTCCCTTTGGAGTTGGCCCAACTCATATCTCGCATTTGTTAGGAAAAATCCATTATACCTTGAAAAGTGCACATAGGAGATAGAGTTCAAATTTGAAAAACAAACACATATTCATATTCCCCTGGGTCAGGGAAGCCCAAAAAACATGAATATTTAGGATCTGATCTGTCCCTTTGGAGATGGCCCGGGGTATAACTTTATTTTGTTAGGAAAAATTCCCTTATATGATGTAAAGTGAAAATTGGAGATAGAGTTCAAATTAAAAAAAAGACATATTCATATTCCACTGGGTAAGGGAAACCCAAAAAAAATGAGTTTCCTGGATCTGATCTGTCTTTTTGGAGTTGGCCCAGGGCATATCTCACATTTCTTAGGAAAAATCACGTATACCATCAATAGTGCAAATTGCTGATAGAGCTCAAATTCGAAAAAGAAAGACATATTCATATTCCCCTGGGTCAGGGAAACCCAAAAAACCCAGCATCTGATCTGTCCCTGTGGAGTTGTCCAAGAACATATGTCGCATTTGTTAGGAAAAATTCCTTATACAATCAAAAGTGCAAATTGCAGATTGAACTCAAATTCGAAAAACAAAGACATATTCATGTTCCCCCCGGTTAGGGAAACCCAAAAATACATGAGTTTTCTGGATCTTATCTGTCCCTGTGCAGTTGGCCCAGGACATATCTCGCATTTGTTTGGAAAACTCCATTATACCATGAAAAGTGAACATAGTTAGTTAGTTCAAATTCGAAATTCGAAAAACAAACACATATTCATATTCCCCTACGTCAGGGAAGCCCAAAAAACATGAATATTTAGGATCTGATCTGTCCCTTTCGACTTTGCCCAGGGTATAACTCGCATTTGTTAGGAAAAAGCCATTATACCATAAAAATAGGAGACAGAGTTGAAATTCGAAAAACAAAGACAAATTCATGTTCCCCCGGGTCAGGGAAACCCAAAAAAACATGAGTTTCCTGGATCTTATCTGTCCCTGTGGAGTTGGCCAAGGGCATATCTCACATTTCTTAGGAAAAATCACTTATACCATCAATAGTGCAAATTGCAGATAGAGCTCAAATTCGAAAAAGAAAGACATATTCATATTCCCCTGGGTCAGGGAAGCCCAAACAAACATGAATATTTAGGATCTGATCTGTCCCTTTGGAGTTGGCCCAGGGTATAACTCGCATTTGTTAGGAAAAATCCCATATACCAGGAAAAGTGCACATAAGAGATAGAGCTCAAATTCAAAAAACAAAGACATATTCATATTCCCCCGGTTCAGGGAAGCCCAAAAAAACATGAATTCTCCAGATCTGATCTGTCCCTGTGGAGTTAGCTGAGGGCATGTCTCGCATTTGTTAGGAAAAAACATGAGTTTTCGGGACCTGATCTGTACCAAATAGAGCTCAAACTTGAAGAACAAACACATATTCAAAAAACAGAGATATATTCATGTTCCGTCGGGTCAGGGAAACCCAAAAACACATGAGTTTTCTGGATCTTATCTGTCCCTGTGCAGTTGGCCCATGGCATATCTCGCATTTGTTAGGAAAAATCCCATATACTATGAAAAGTGCAAATTGCAGATAGAGCTCAAATTTGAAGAACAAAGACATATTTATGTTCCACCAGTTCAGGGAAGCCCCCCAAAAAATGACTTTTTCTGATCTGATCTCTCCCTGTCGAGTTGGCCCAGGGCATAACTCGCATTTGTTAGGAAAAATCCCTTATACCATCAATCGTGCAAATTGCAGATAGAGCTCAAATTCGAAAAAGAAAGACATATTCATATTCCCCTGGGTCAGGGAAACCCAAAAAACATGAGTTTTCAGCATCTGATCTGTCCGTGTGGAGTTGGCCCAGGGCATATCTCACATTTCTTAGGAAAAATCCCTTGTACCATCAATAGTGCAAATTGCAGATAGAGGTCAAATTTGAAAAACAAAGACATATTCATGTGCCCCCTGGTCAGGGAAACAAAAAAAAACATGGGTTTCTGGGATCTGATCTGTCCCTGTGGAGTTGGCACAGGGCATAACTCACATTTGTTAGGAAAAATCCATGAAAAGTGGAAATTGGAGATAGAGCTCAAATTCGAAAAAGAAAGACATATTCACGTTCCCCTGTTCAGGGAAGCCCAAAAAAACATGAGTTTTCTGGTTCGGATATGTCCCTGTGGAGTTGGCCCAGAGCATATCTCGCATATGTTAGGAACAATCCTATATACCATGAAAAGTGGAAATTGGAGATAGAGCTCAAATTCGAAAAAGAAAGACATATTCACATTCCCCGGTTCAGGGAAGCCCAAAAAACATGGGTTTCCTGGATCTGATGTGTCCCTGTGGAGTTGGCCCAGGGCATATCTCACATTTCTTAGGAAAAATCGCGTATACCATCAATAGTGCAAATTGCAGATAGAGCTCAAATTCGAAAAAGAAAGACATATTCATATTCCCCTGGGTCAGGGAAACCCAAAAAACATGAGTTTTCAGCATCTGATCTGTCCCTGTGGAGTTGCCCAAGAGCATATCTCGCAATTGTTAGGAAAAATTCCTTATACAATGAAAAGTGCAAATTGCAGATTGAACTCAAATTTGAAGAACAAACACATATTTATGTTCCCCCAGGTCTGGGAAGCCCTCCAAAAAGAGTTTTCTGGATCTGGTCTTTCCCTGTGGAGATGGCCCAGGGCATATCTCGCATTTCTTAGGAAAAATCCCTTATACCATGAAAAGTGCAAATTGCAAATTGTGCTAAAATTCGAAAAAAAAGACATATTCATGTTCCCCCGGGTTAGGGAAACCCAAAAATACATGAGTTTCCTGGATCTGGTCTCTCCCTTTGGAGTTGGCCCAGGGCATATCTCACATTTCTTAGGAAAAATCCCTTGTACCATCAATAGTGCAAATTGCAGATAGAGGTCAAATTTGAAAAACAAAGACATATTCATGTGCACCCTGGTCAGGGAAACAAAAAAAAAACATGGGTTTCTGGGATCTGATCTGTCCCTGTGGAGTTGGCCAAGGGCATATCTCACATTTCTTAGGAAAAATCACTTATACCATCAATAGTGCAAATTGCAGATAGAGCTCAAATTCGAAAAAGAAAGACATATTCATATTCCCCTGGGTCAGCGAAGCCCAAACAAACATGAATATTTAGGATCTGATCTGTCCCTTTGGAGTTGGCCCAGGGTATAACTCGCATTTGTTAGGAAAAATCCCATATACCAGGAAAATTGCACATAAGAGATAGAGCTCAAATTCAAAAAACAAAGACATATTCATATTCCCCCGGTTCAGGGAAGCCCAAAAAAACATGAATTCTCCAGATCTGATCTGTCCCTGTGGAGTTAGCTGAGGGCATGTCTCGCATTTGTTAGGAAAAAACATGAGTTTTCGGGACCTGATCTGTACCAAATAGAGCTCAAACTTGAAGAACAAACACATATTCAAAAAACAGAGATATATTCATGTTCCGTCGGGTCAGGGAAACCCAAAAACACATGAGTTTTCTGGATCTTATCTGTCCCTGTGCAGTTGGCCCATGGCATATCTCGCATTTGTTAGGAAAAATCCCATATACTATGAAAAGTGCAAATTGCAGATAGAGCTCAAATTTGAAGAACAAAGACATATTTATGTTCCACCAGTTCAGGGAAGCCCCCCCAAAAATGACTTTTTCGGATCTGATCTCTCCCTGTCGAGTTGGCCCAGGGCATAACTCGCATTTGTTAGGAAAAATTCCTTATACAATGAAAAGTGCAAATTGCAGATTGAACTCAAATTTGAAGAACAAACACATATTTATGTTCCCCCAGGTCTGGGAAGCCCTCCAAAAAGAGTTTTCTGGATCTGGTCTTTCCCTGTGGAGTTGGCCCAGGGCATATCTCGCATTTGTTAGGAAAAATCCCTTATACCATGAAAAGTGCAAATTGCAAATAGAGCTAAAATTTGAAAAACAAAGACATATTCATGTTCCCCCGGGTTAGGGAAACCCAAAAACACATTAGTTTCCTGGATCTGTTCTCTCCCTTTGGAGTTGGCCCAGGGCATATCTCACATTTCTCAGGAAAAATCCCTTGTACCATCAATAGTGCAAATTGCAGATAGAGGTCAAATTTGAAAAACAAAGACATATTCATGTGCCCCCTGGTCAGGGAAACAAAAAAAAAACATGGGTTTCTGGGATCTGATCTGTCCCTGTGGAGTTGGCACAGGGCATAACTCACATTTGTTAGGAAAAATCCATGAAAAGTGGAAATTGGAGATAGAGCTCAAATTCGAAAAACAAGCACATATTCATGTTCCCCTGGGTCAAGGAAGCCAGAAAAACTTGAGTTTTTGGGATCTGATCTTTCCTTTTGGAGTGGGCCCAGGGCATAACTCGCATTTCTTAGGAAAAATCACTTATACCATCAATAGTGCAAATTGCAGATAGAGCTCAAATTCGAAAAAGAAAGACATATTCACGTTCCCCGGTTCAGGGAAGCCCAAAAAACAAAAACCAAAAAAACCATGAGTTTTTGGGATCTGATCTTTCCCTGTGGAGTTGGCACAGGGCATAACTCACATTTGTTAGGAAAAATCCATGAAAAGTGGAAATTGGAGATAGAGCTCAAATTCGAAAAAGAAAGACATATTCACATTCCCCGGTTCAGGGAAGCCCAGAAAACATGAGTTTCCTGGATCTGATCTGTCCCTGTGGAGTTGGCCCAGGGCATATCTCACATTTCTTAGGAAAAATCACTTATACCATCAATAGTGCAAATTGCAGATAGAGCTCAAATTCGAAAAAGAAAGACATATTCACGTTCCCCGGTTCAGGGAAGCCCAAAAAACAAAAACCAAAAAAACCATGAGTTTCTGGGATCTGATCTTTCCCTGTGGAGTTGGCACAGGGCATAACTCACATTTGTTAGGAAAAATCCATGAAAAGTGGAAATTGGAGATAGAGCTCAAATTCGAAAAAGAAAGACATATTCACATTCCCCGGTTCAGGGAAGCCCAGAAAACATGAGTTTCCTGGATCTGATCTGTCCCTGTGGAGTTGGCCCAGGGCATATCTCACATTTCTTAGGAAAAATCACTTATACCATCAATAGTGCAAATTGCAGATAGTGGTCAAATTCGAAAAACAAAGGCATATTCATGTTCCCCCGCGTCTCGGAAACCCAAAAAAACATGAGTTTTTGGGACCTGATCTTTCCCTTTGGAGTTGGCCCAGGGCATAACTTGCATATGTTAGGAAAAATCCCATATACCATGAAAAGTGCAAATTACAGATAGAGCTCAAATTTGAAGAAGAAACACATATTTATGTTCCCGCAGGTCACGGAAACCCTCCAAAATAGAGTTTTCTGGATCTGGTCTGTCCCTTTGGAGTTGGCCCAACTCATATCTCGCATTTGTTAGGAAAAATCCATTATACCTTGAAAAGTGCACATAGGAGATAGAGCTCAAATTTGAAAAACAAACACATATTCATATTCCCCTGGGTCAGGGAAGCCCAAAAAACATGAATATTTAGGATCTGATCTGTCCCTTTGGAGATGGCCCGGGGTATAACTTTATTTTGTTAGGAAAAATTCCCTTATATGATGTAAAGTGAAAATTGGAGATAGAGTTCAAATTAAAAAAAAGACATATTCATATTCCACTGGGTAAGGGAAACCCAAAAAAAATGAGTTTCCTGGATCTGATCTGTCTTTTTGGAGTTGGCCCAGGGCATATCTCACATTTCTTAGGAAAAATCACGTATACCATCAATAGTGCAAATTGCTGATAGAGCTCAAATTCGAAAAAGAAAGACATATTCATATTCCCCTGGGTCAGGGAAACCCAAAAAACCCAGCATCTGATCTGTCCCTGTGGAGTTGTCCAAGAACATATGTCGCATTTGTTAGGAAAAAATTCCTTATACAATCAAAAGTGCAAATTGCAGATTGAACTCAAATTCGAAAAACAAAGACATATTCATGTTCCCCCCGGTTAGGGAAACCCAAAAATACATGAGTTTTCTGGATCTTATCTGTCCCTGTGCAGTTGGCCCAGGACATATCTCGCATTTGTTTGGAAAACTCCTTTATACCATGAAAAGTGAACATAGTTAGTTAGTTCAAATTCGAAATTCGAAAAACAAACACATATTCATATTCCCCTACGTCAGGGAAGCCCAAAAAACATGAATATTTAGGATCTGATCTGTCCCTTTCGACTTTGCCCAGGGTATAACTCGCATTTGTTAGGAAAAAGCCATTATACCATAAAAATAGGAGACAGAGTTGAAATTCGAAAAACAAAGACAAATTCATGTTCCCCCGGGTCAGGGAAACCCAAAAAAACATGAGTTTCCTGGATCTTATCTGTCCCTGTGGAGTTGGCCAAGGGCATATCTCACATTTCTTAGGAAAAATCACTTATACCATCAATAGTGCAAATTGCAGATAGAGCTCAAATTCGAAAAAGAAAGACATATTCATATTCCCCTGGGTCAGGGAAGCCCAAACAAACATGAATATTTAGGATCTGATCTGTCCCTTTGGAGTTGGCCCAGGGTATAACTCGCATTTGTTAGGAAAAATCCCATATACCAGGAAAAGTGCACATAAGAGATAGAGCTCAAATTCAAAAAACAAAGACATATTCATATTCCCCCGGTTCAGGGAAGCCCAAAAAAACATGAATTCTCCAGATCTGATCTGTCCCTGTGGAGTTAGCTGAGGGCATGTCTCGCATTTGTTAGGAAAAAACATGAGTTTTCGGGACCTGATCTGTACCAAATAGAGCTCAAACTTGAAGAACAAACACATATTCAAAAAACAGAGATATATTCATGTTCCGTCGGGTCAGGGAAACCCAAAAACACATGAGTTTTCTGGATCTTATCTGTCCCTGTGCAGTTGGCCCATGGCATATCTCGCATTTGTTAGGAAAAATCCCATATACTATGAAAAGTGCAAATTGCAGATAGAGCTCAAATTTGAAGAACAAAGACATATTTATGTTCCACCAGTTCAGGGAAGCCCCCCCAAAAATGACTTTTTCGGATCTGATCTCTCCCTGTCGAGTTGGCCCAGGGCATAACTCGCATTTGTTAGGAAAAATTCCTTATACAATGAAAAGTGCAAATTGCAGATTGAACTCAAATTTGAAGAACAAACACATATTTATGTTCCCCAAGGTCTGGGAAGCCCTCCAAAAAGAGTTTTCTGGATCTGGTCTTTCCCTGTGGAGTTGGCCCAGGGCATATCTCGCATTTGTTAGGAAAAATCCCTTATACCATGAAAAGTGCAAATTGCAAATAGAGCTAAAATTCGAAAAACAAAGACATATCCATGTTCCCCCGGGTTAGGGAAACCCAAAAATACATGAGTTTCCTGGATCTGGTCTCTCCCTGTGGAGTTGGCCCAGGGCATATCTCACATTTCTTAGGAAAAATCCCTTGTACCATCAATAGTGCAAATTGCAGATAGAGGTCAAATTTGAAAAACAAAGACATATTCATGTGCCCCCTGGTCAGGGAAACAAAAAAAACATGGGTTTCTGGGATCTGATCTGTCCCTGTGGAGTTGGCACAGGGCATAACTCACATTTGTTAGGAAAAATCCATGAAAAGTGGAAATTGGAGATAGAGCTCAAATTCGAAAAAGAAAGACATATTCACGTTCCCCTGTTCAGGGAAGCCCAAAAAAACATGAGTTTTCTGGTTCGGATATGTCCCTGTGGAGTTGGCCCAGAGCATATCTCGCATATGTTAGGAACAATCCTATATACCATGAAAAGTGGAAATTGGAGATAGAGCTCAAATTCGAAAAAGAAAGACATATTCACATTCCCCGGTTCAGGGAAGCCCAAAAAACATGGGTTTCCTGGATCTGATGTGTCCCTGTGGAGTTGGCCCAGGGCATATCTCACATTTCTTAGGAAAAATCGTGTATACCATCAATAGTGCAAATTGCAGATAGAGCTCAAATTCGAAAAAGAAAGACATATTCATATTCCCCTGGGTCAGGGAAACCCAAAAAACATGAGTTTTCAGCATCTGATCTGTCCCTGTGGAGTTGGCCCAGAGCATATCTCGCATTTGTTAGGAAAAATTCCTTATACAATGAAAAGTGCAAATTGCAGATTGAACTCAAATTTGAAGAACAAACACATATTTATGTTCCCCAAGGTCTGGGAAGCCCTCCAAAAAGAGTTTTCTGGATCTGGTCTTTCCCTGTGGAGTTGGCCCAGGGCATATCTCGCATTTCTTAGGAAAAATCCCTTATACCATAAAAAGTGCAAATTGCAAATAGAGCTAAAATTCGAAAAACAAAGACATATTCATGTTCCCCTGGGTTAGGGAAACCCAAAAATACATGAGTTTCCTGGATCTGGTCTCTCCCTTTGGAGTTGGCCCAGGGCATATCTCACATTTCTTAGGAAAAATCCCTTATACCATAAAAAGTGCAAATTGCAAATAGAGCTAAAATTCGAAAAACAAAGACATATTCATGTTCCCCTGGGTTAGGGAAACCCAAAAATACATGAGTTTCCTGGATCTGGTCTCTCCCTTTGGAGTTGGCCCAGGGCATATCTCACATTTCTTAGGAAAAATCCCTTGTACCATCAATAGTGCAAATTGCAGATAGAGGTCAAATTTGAAAAACAAAGACATATTCATGTGCACCCTGGTCAGGGAAACAAAAAAAAACATGGGTTTCTGGGATCTGATCTGTCCCTGTGGAGTTGGCACAGGGCATAACTCATATTTGTTAGGAAAAATCCATGAAAAGTGGAAATTGGAGATAGAGCTCAAATTCGAAAAAGAAAGACATATTCACGTTCCCCGGTTCAGGGAAGCCCAAAAAAACATGAGTTTTCTGGTTCGGATATGTCCCTTTGGAGTTGGCCCAGAGCATATCTCGCATATGTTAGGAACAATCCTATATACCATGAAAAGTGGAAATTGCAGATAGAGCTCAAATTCGAAAAAGAAAGAGATATTCATATTCCCCTGGGTCAGGGAAACCCAAAAAACATGAGTTTTCGGCATCTGATCTATCCCTGTGGAGTTGGCCTAGAGCATATCTCGCATTTGTTAGGAAAAATCCCTTGTACCAACAATATTGAAAATTGCAGATAGAGGTCAAATTTGAAAAACAAAGACATATTCATGTGCCCCCTGGTCAGGGAAACGAAAAAAAAATGTGAGTTTCTGGGATCTGATCTGTCCCACAGGGTGTAACTCACATTTCTTAGGAAAAATCCATGAAAAGTGGAAATTGCAGATAGAGCTCAAATTCGAAAAACAAGCACATATTCATGTTCCCCTGGGTCAAGGAAGCCAGAAAAACTTGAGTTTTTGGGATCTGATCTTTCCCTTTGGAGTGGGCCCAGGGCATAACTCGCATTTCCTAGGAAAAATCACTTATACCATCAATAGTGCAAATTGCAGATAGAGCTCAAATTCGAAAAAGAAAGACATATTCACGTTCCCCGGTTCAGGGAAGCCCAAAAAACAAAAACCAAAAAAACCATGAGTTTCTGGGATCTGATCTTTCCCTGTGGAGTTGGCACAGGGCATAACTCACATTTGTTAGGAAAAATCCATGAAAAGTGGAAATTGGAGATAGAGCTCAAATTCGAAAAAGAAAGACATATTCACATTCCCCGGGTCAGGGAAGCCCAAAAAACATGAGTTTCCTGGATCTGATCTGTCCCTGTGGAGTTGGCCCAGGGCATATCTCACATTTCTTAGGAAAAATCACTTATACCATCAATAGTGCAAATTGCAGATAGTGGTCAAATTCGAAAAACAAAGACATATTCATGTTCCCCCGGGTCTCGGAAACCCAAAAAAACATGAGTTTTTGGGACCTGATCTTTCCCTTTGGAGTTGGCCCAGGGCATAACTTGCATATGTTAGGAAAAATCCCATATACCATGAAAAGTGCAAATTACAGATAGAGCTCAAATTTGAAGAAGAAACACATATTTATGTTCCCGCAGGTCACGGAAACCCTCCAAAATAGAGTTTTCTGGATCTGGTCTGTCCCTTTGGAGTTGGCCCAACTCATATCTCGCATTTGTTAGGAAAAATCCATTATACCTTGAAAAGTGCACATAGGAGATAGAGTTCAAATTTGAAAAACAAACACATATTCATATTCCCCTGGGTCAGGGAAGCCCAAAAAACATGAATATTTAGGATCTGATCTGTCCCTTTGGAGATGGCCCGGGGTATAACTTTATTTTGTTAGGAAAAATTCCCTTATATGATGTAAAGTGAAAATTGGAGATAGAGTTCAAATTAAAAAAAAAGACATATTCATATTCCACTGGGTAAGGGAAACCCAAAAAAAATGAGTTTCCTGGATCTGATCTGTCTTTTTGGAGTTGGCCCAGGGCATATCTCACATTTCTTAGGAAAAATCACGTATACCATCAATAGTGCAAATTGCTGATAGAGCTCAAATTCGAAAAAGAAAGACATATTCATATTCCCCTGGGTCAGGGAAACCCAAAAAACCCAGCATCTGATCTGTCCCTGTGGAGTTGTCCAAGAACATATGTCGCATTTGTTAGGAAAAATTCCTTATACAATCAAAAGTGCAAATTGCAGATTGAACTCAAATTCGAAAAACAAAGACATATTCATGTTCCCCCCGGTTAGGGAAACCCAAAAATACATGAGTTTTCTGGATCTTATCTGTCCCTGTGCAGTTGGCCCAGGACATATCTCGCATTTGTTTGGAAAACTCCATTATACCATGAAAAGTGAACATAGTTAGTTAGTTCAAATTCGAAATTCGAAAAACAAACACATATTCATATTCCCCTACGTCAGGGAAGCCCAAAAAACATGAATATTTAGGATCTGATCTGTCCCTTTCGACTTTGCCCAGGGTATAACTCGCATTTGTTAGGAAAAAGCCATTATACCATAAAAATAGGAGACAGAGTTGAAATTCGAAAAACAAAGACAAATTCATGTTCCCCCGGGTCAGGGAAACCCAAAAAAACATGAGTTTCCTGGATCTTATCTGTCCCTGTGGAGTTGGCCAAGGGCATATCTCACATTTCTTAGGAAAAATCACTTATACCATCAATAGTGCAAATTGCAGATAGAGCTCAAATTCGAAAAAGAAAGACATATTCATATTCCCCTGGGTCAGGGAAGCCCAAACAAACATGAATATTTAGGATCTGATCTGTCCCTTTGGAGTTGGCCCAGGGTATAACTCGCATTTGTTAGGAAAAATCCCATATACCAGGAAAAGTGCACATAAGAGATAGAGCTCAAATTCAAAAAACAAAGACATATTCATATTCCCCCGGTTCAGGGAAGCCCAAAAAAACATGAATTCTCCAGATCTGATCTGTCCCTGTGGAGTTAGCTGAGGGCATGTCTCGCATTTGTTAGGAAAAAACATGAGTTTTCGGGACCTGATCTGTACCAAATAGAGCTCAAACTTGAAGAACAAACACATATTCAAAAAACAGAGATATATTCATGTTCCGTCGGGTCAGGGAAACCCAAAAACACATGAGTTTTCTGGATCTTATCTGTCCCTGTGCAGTTGGCCCATGGCATATCTCGCATTTGTTAGGAAAAATCCCATATACTATGAAAAGTGCAAATTGCAGATAGAGCTCAAATTTGAAGAACAAAGACATATTTATGTTCCACCAGTTCAGGGAAGCCCCCCAAAAAATGACTTTTTCTGATCTGATCTCTCCCTGTCGAGTTGGCCCAGGGCATAACTCGCATTTGTTAGGAAAAATCCCTTATACCATCAATCGTGCAAATTGCAGATAGAGCTCAAATTCGAAAAAGAAAGACATATTCATATTCCCCTGGGTCAGGGAAACCCAAAAAACATGAGTTTTCAGCATCTGATCTGTCCGTGTGGAGTTGGCCCAGGGCATATCTCACATTTCTTAGGAAAAATCCCTTGTACCATCAATAGTGCAAATTGCAGATAGAGGTCAAATTTGAAAAACAAAGACATATTCATGTGCCCCCTGGTCAGGGAAACAAAAAAAAACATGGGTTTCTGGGATCTGATCTGTCCCTGTGGAGTTGGCACAGGGCATAACTCACATTTGTTAGGAAAAATCCATGAAAAGTGGAAATTGGAGATAGAGCTCAAATTCGAAAAAGAAAGACATATTCACGTTCCCCTGTTCAGGGAAGCCCAAAAAAACATGAGTTTTCTGGTTCGGATATGTCCCTGTGGAGTTGGCCCAGAGCATATCTCGCATATGTTAGGAACAATCCTATATACCATGAAAAGTGGAAATTGGAGATAGAGCTCAAATTCGAAAAAGAAAGACATATTCACATTCCCCGGTTCAGGGAAGCCCAAAAAACATGGGTTTCCTGGATCTGATGTGTCCCTGTGGAGTTGGCCCAGGGCATATCTCACATTTCTTAGGAAAAATCGCGTATACCATCAATAGTGCAAATTGCAGATAGAGCTCAAATTCGAAAAAGAAAGACATATTCATATTCCCCTGGGTCAGGGAAACCCAAAAAACATGAGTTTTCAGCATCTGATCTGTCCCTGTGGAGTTGCCCAAGAGCATATCTCGCAATTGTTAGGAAAAATTCCTTATACAATGAAAAGTGCAAATTGCAGATTGAACTCAAATTTGAAGAACAAACACATATTTATGTTCCCCCAGGTCTGGGAAGCCCTCCAAAAAGAGTTTTCTGGATCTGGTCTTTCCCTGTGGAGATGGCCCAGGGCATATCTCGCATTTCTTAGGAAAAATCCCTTATACCATGAAAAGTGCAAATTGCAAATTGTGCTAAAATTCGAAAAAAAAGACATATTCATGTTCCCCCGGGTTAGGGAAACCCAAAAATACATGAGTTTCCTGGATCTGGTCTCTCCCTTTGGAGTTGGCCCAGGGCATATCTCACATTTCTTAGGAAAAATCCCTTGTACCATCAATAGTGCAAATTGCAGATAGAGGTCAAATTTGAAAAACAAAGACATATTCATGTGCACCCTGGTCAGGGAAACAAAAAAAAAACATGGGTTTCTGGGATCTGATCTGTCCCTGTGGAGTTGGCCAAGGGCATATCTCACATTTCTTAGGAAAAATCACTTATACCATCAATAGTGCAAATTGCAGATAGAGCTCAAATTCGAAAAAGAAAGACATATTCATATTCCCCTGGGTCAGCGAAGCCCAAACAAACATGAATATTTAGGATCTGATCTGTCCCTTTGGAGTTGGCCCAGGGTATAACTCGCATTTGTTAGGAAAAATCCCATATACCAGGAAAATTGCACATAAGAGATAGAGCTCAAATTCAAAAAACAAAGACATATTCATATTCCCCCGGTTCAGGGAAGCCCAAAAAAACATGAATTCTCCAGATCTGATCTGTCCCTGTGGAGTTAGCTGAGGGCATGTCTCGCATTTGTTAGGAAAAAACATGAGTTTTCGGGACCTGATCTGTACCAAATAGAGCTCAAACTTGAAGAACAAACACATATTCAAAAAACAGAGATATATTCATGTTCCGTCGGGTCAGGGAAACCCAAAAACACATGAGTTTTCTGGATCTTATCTGTCCCTGTGCAGTTGGCCCATGGCATATCTCGCATTTGTTAGGAAAAATCCCATATACTATGAAAAGTGCAAATTGCAGATAGAGCTCAAATTTGAAGAACAAAGACATATTTATGTTCCACCAGTTCAGGGAAGCCCCCCCAAAAATGACTTTTTCGGATCTGATCTCTCCCTGTCGAGTTGGCCCAGGGCATAACTCGCATTTGTTAGGAAAAATTCCTTATACAATGAAAAGTGCAAATTGCAGATTGAACTCAAATTTGAAGAACAAACACATATTTATGTTCCCCCAGGTCTGGGAAGCCCTCCAAAAAGAGTTTTCTGGATCTGGTCTTTCCCTGTGGAGTTGGCCCAGGGCATATCTCGCATTTGTTAGGAAAAATCCCTTATACCATGAAAAGTGCAAATTGCAAATAGAGCTAAAATTTGAAAAACAAAGACATATTCATGTTCCCCCGGGTTAGGGAAACCCAAAAACACATTAGTTTCCTGGATCTGTTCTCTCCCTTTGGAGTTGGCCCAGGGCATATCTCACATTTCTCAGGAAAAATCCCTTGTACCATCAATAGTGCAAATTGCAGATAGAGGTCAAATTTGAAAAACAAAGACATATTCATGTGCCCCCTGGTCAGGGAAACAAAAAAAAAACATGGGTTTCTGGGATCTGATCTGTCCCTGTGGAGTTGGCACAGGGCATAACTCACATTTGTTAGGAAAAATCCATGAAAAGTGGAAATTGGAGATAGAGCTCAAATTCGAAAAACAAGCACATATTCATGTTCCCCTGGGTCAAGGAAGCCAGAAAAACTTGAGTTTTTGGGATCTGATCTTTCCTTTTGGAGTGGGCCCAGGGCATAACTCGCATTTCTTAGGAAAAATCACTTATACCATCAATAGTGCAAATTGCAGATAGAGCTCAAATTCGAAAAAGAAAGACATATTCACGTTCCCCGGTTCAGGGAAGCCCAAAAAACAAAAACCAAAAAAACCATGAGTTTTTGGGATCTGATCTTTCCCTGTGGAGTTGGCACAGGGCATAACTCACATTTGTTAGGAAAAATCCATGAAAAGTGGAAATTGGAGATAGAGCTCAAATTCGAAAAAGAAAGACATATTCACATTCCCCGGTTCAGGGAAGCCCAGAAAACATGAGTTTCCTGGATCTGATCTGTCCCTGTGGAGTTGGCCCAGGGCATATCTCACATTTCTTAGGAAAAATCACTTATACCATCAATAGTGCAAATTGCAGATAGAGCTCAAATTCGAAAAAGAAAGACATATTCACGTTCCCCGGTTCAGGGAAGCCCAAAAAACAAAAACCAAAAAAACCATGAGTTTCTGGGATCTGATCTTTCCCTGTGGAGTTGGCACAGGGCATAACTCACATTTGTTAGGAAAAATCCATGAAAAGTGGAAATTGGAGATAGAGCTCAAATTCGAAAAAGAAAGACATATTCACATTCCCCGGTTCAGGGAAGCCCAGAAAACATGAGTTTCCTGGATCTGATCTGTCCCTGTGGAGTTGGCCCAGGGCATATCTCACATTTCTTAGGAAAAATCACTTATACCATCAATAGTGCAAATTGCAGATAGTGGTCAAATTCGAAAAACAAAGGCATATTCATGTTCCCCCGCGTCTCGGAAACCCAAAAAAACATGAGTTTTTGGGACCTGATCTTTCCCTTTGGAGTTGGCCCAGGGCATAACTTGCATATGTTAGGAAAAATCCCATATACCATGAAAAGTGCAAATTACAGATAGAGCTCAAATTTGAAGAAGAAACACATATTTATGTTCCCGCAGGTCACGGAAACCCTCCAAAATAGAGTTTTCTGGATCTGGTCTGTCCCTTTGGAGTTGGCCCAACTCATATCTCGCATTTGTTAGGAAAAATCCATTATACCTTGAAAAGTGCACATAGGAGATAGAGCTCAAATTTGAAAAACAAACACATATTCATATTCCCCTGGGTCAGGGAAGCCCAAAAAACATGAATATTTAGGATCTGATCTGTCCCTTTGGAGATGGCCCGGGGTATAACTTTATTTTGTTAGGAAAAATTCCCTTATATGATGTAAAGTGAAAATTGGAGATAGAGTTCAAATTAAAAAAAAGACATATTCATATTCCACTGGGTAAGGGAAACCCAAAAAAAATGAGTTTCCTGGATCTGATCTGTCTTTTTGGAGTTGGCCCAGGGCATATCTCACATTTCTTAGGAAAAATCACGTATACCATCAATAGTGCAAATTGCTGATAGAGCTCAAATTCGAAAAAGAAAGACATATTCATATTCCCCTGGGTCAGGGAAACCCAAAAAACCCAGCATCTGATCTGTCCCTGTGGAGTTGTCCAAGAACATATGTCGCATTTGTTAGGAAAAAATTCCTTATACAATCAAAAGTGCAAATTGCAGATTGAACTCAAATTCGAAAAACAAAGACATATTCATGTTCCCCCCGGTTAGGGAAACCCAAAAATACATGAGTTTTCTGGATCTTATCTGTCCCTGTGCAGTTGGCCCAGGACATATCTCGCATTTGTTTGGAAAACTCCTTTATACCATGAAAAGTGAACATAGTTAGTTAGTTCAAATTCGAAATTCGAAAAACAAACACATATTCATATTCCCCTACGTCAGGGAAGCCCAAAAAACATGAATATTTAGGATCTGATCTGTCCCTTTCGACTTTGCCCAGGGTATAACTCGCATTTGTTAGGAAAAAGCCATTATACCATAAAAATAGGAGACAGAGTTGAAATTCGAAAAACAAAGACAAATTCATGTTCCCCCGGGTCAGGGAAACCCAAAAAAACATGAGTTTCCTGGATCTTATCTGTCCCTGTGGAGTTGGCCAAGGGCATATCTCACATTTCTTAGGAAAAATCACTTATACCATCAATAGTGCAAATTGCAGATAGAGCTCAAATTCGAAAAAGAAAGACATATTCATATTCCCCTGGGTCAGGGAAGCCCAAACAAACATGAATATTTAGGATCTGATCTGTCCCTTTGGAGTTGGCCCAGGGTATAACTCGCATTTGTTAGGAAAAATCCCATATACCAGGAAAAGTGCACATAAGAGATAGAGCTCAAATTCAAAAAACAAAGACATATTCATATTCCCCCGGTTCAGGGAAGCCCAAAAAAACATGAATTCTCCAGATCTGATCTGTCCCTGTGGAGTTAGCTGAGGGCATGTCTCGCATTTGTTAGGAAAAAACATGAGTTTTCGGGACCTGATCTGTACCAAATAGAGCTCAAACTTGAAGAACAAACACATATTCAAAAAACAGAGATATATTCATGTTCCGTCGGGTCAGGGAAACCCAAAAACACATGAGTTTTCTGGATCTTATCTGTCCCTGTGCAGTTGGCCCATGGCATATCTCGCATTTGTTAGGAAAAATCCCATATACTATGAAAAGTGCAAATTGCAGATAGAGCTCAAATTTGAAGAACAAAGACATATTTATGTTCCACCAGTTCAGGGAAGCCCCCCCAAAAATGACTTTTTCTGATCTGATCTCTCCCTGTCGAGTTGGCCCAGGGCATAACTCGCATTTGTTAGGAAAAATCCCTTATACCATCAATCGTGCAAATTGCAGATAGAGCTCAAATTCGAAAAAGAAAGACATATTCATATTCCCCTGGGTCAGGGAAACCCAAAAAACATGAGTTTTCAGCATCTGATCTGTCCGTGTGGAGTTGGCCCAGGGCATATCTCACATTTCTTAGGAAAAATCCCTTGTACCATCAATAGTGCAAATTGCAGATAGAGGTCAAATTTGAAAAACAAAGACATATTCATGTGCCCCCTGGTCAGGGAAACAAAAAAAAACATGGGTTTCTGGGATCTGATCTGTCCCTGTGGAGTTGGCACAGGGCATAACTCACATTTGTTAGGAAAAATCCATGAAAAGTGGAAATTGGAGATAGAGCTCAAATTCGAAAAAGAAAGACATATTCACGTTCCCCTGTTCAGGGAAGCCCAAAAAAACATGAGTTTTCTGGTTCGGATATGTCCCTGTGGAGTTGGCCCAGAGCATATCTCGCATATGTTAGGAACAATCCTATATACCATGAAAAGTGGAAATTGGAGATAGAGCTCAAATTCGAAAAAGAAAGACATATTCACATTCCCCGGTTCAGGGAAGCCCAAAAAACATGGGTTTCCTGGATCTGATGTGTCCCTGTGGAGTTGGCCCAGGGCATATCTCACATTTCTTAGGAAAAATCGCGTATACCATCAATAGTGCAAATTGCAGATAGAGCTCAAATTCGAAAAAGAAAGACATATTCATATTCCCCTGGGTCAGGGAAACCCAAAAAACATGAGTTTTCAGCATCTGATCTGTCCCTGTGGAGTTGCCCAAGAGCATATCTCGCAATTGTTAGGAAAAATTCCTTATACAATGAAAAGTGCAAATTGCAGATTGAACTCAAATTTGAAGAACAAACACATATTTATGTTCCCCCAGGTCTGGGAAGCCCTCCAAAAAGAGTTTTCTGGATCTGGTCTTTCCCTGTGGAGATGGCCCAGGGCATATCTCGCATTTCTTAGGAAAAATCCCTTATACCATGAAAAGTGCAAATTGCAAATTGTGCTAAAATTTGAAAAAAAAGACATATTCATGTTCCCCCGGGTTAGGGAAACCCAAAAATACATGAGTTTCCTGGATCTGGTCTCTCCCTTTGGAGTTGGCCCAGGGCATATCTCACATTTCTTAGGAAAAATCCCTTGTACCATCAATAGTGCAAATTGCAGATAGAGGTCAAATTTGAAAAACAAAGACATATTCATGTGCACCCTGGTCAGGGAAACAAAAAAAAAACATGGGTTTCTGGGATCTGATCTGTCCCTGTGGAGTTGGCCAAGGGCATATCTCACATTTCTTAGGAAAAATCACTTATACCATCAATAGTGCAAATTGCAGATAGAGCTCAAATTCGAAAAAGAAAGACATATTCATATTCCCCTGGGTCAGCGAAGCCCAAACAAACATGAATATTTAGGATCTGATCTGTCCCTTTGGAGTTGGCCCAGGGTATAACTCGCATTTGTTAGGAAAAATCCCATATACCAGGAAAAGTGCACATAAGAGATAGAGCTCAAATTCAAAAAACAAAGACATATTCATATTCCCCCGGTTCAGGGAAGCCCAAAAAAACATGAATTCTCCAGATCTGATCTGTCCCTGTGGAGTTAGCTGAGGGCATGTCTCGCATTTGTTAGGAAAAAACATGAGTTTTCGGGACCTGATCTGTACCAAATAGAGCTCAAACTTGAAGAACAAACACATATTCAAAAAACAGAGATATATTCATGTTCCGTCGGGTCAGGGAAACCCAAAAACACATGAGTTTTCTGGATCTTATCTGTCCCTGTGCAGTTGGCCCATGGCATATCTCGCATTTGTTAGGAAAAATCCCATATACTATGAAAAGTGCAAATTGCAGATAGAGCTCAAATTTGAAGAACAAAGACATATTTATGTTCCACCAGTTCAGGGAAGCCCCCCCAAAAATGACTTTTTCGGATCTGATCTCTCCCTGTCGAGTTGGCCCAGGGCATAACTCGCATTTGTTAGGAAAAATTCCTTATACAATGAAAAGTGCAAATTGCAGATTGAACTCAAATTTGAAGAACAAACACATATTTATGTTCCCCCAGGTCTGGGAAGCCCTCCAAAAAGAGTTTTCTGGATCTGGTCTTTCCCTGTGGAGTTGGCCCAGGGCATATCTCGCATTTGTTAGGAAAAATCCCTTATACCATGAAAAGTGCAAATTGCAAATAGAGCTAAAATTTGAAAAACAAAGACATATTCATGTTCCCCCGGGTTAGGGAAACCCAAAAACACATTAGTTTCCTGGATCTGTTCTCTCCCTTTGGAGTTGGCCCAGGGCATATCTCACATTTCTCAGGAAAAATCCCTTGTACCATCAATAGTGCAAATTGCAGATAGAGGTCAAATTTGAAAAACAAAGACATATTCATGTGCCCCCTGGTCAGGGAAACAAAAAAAAAACATGGGTTTCTGGGATCTGATCTGTCCCTGTGGAGTTGGCACAGGGCATAACTCACATTTGTTAGGAAAAATCCATGAAAAGTGGAAATTGGAGATAGAGCTCAAATTCGAAAAACAAGCACATATTCATGTTCCCCTGGGTCAAGGAAGCCAGAAAAACTTGAGTTTTTGGGATCTGATCTTTCCTTTTGGAGTGGGCCCAGGGCATAACTCGCATTTCTTAGGAAAAATCACTTATACCATCAATAGTGCAAATTGCAGATAGAGCTCAAATTCGAAAAAGAAAGACATATTCACGTTCCCCGGTTCAGGGAAGCCCAAAAAACAAAAACCAAAAAAACCATGAGTTTTTGGGATCTGATCTTTCCCTGTGGAGTTGGCACAGGGCATAACTCACATTTGTTAGGAAAAATCCATGAAAAGTGGAAATTGGAGATAGAGCTCAAATTCGAAAAAGAAAGACATATTCACATTCCCCGGTTCAGGGAAGCCCAGAAAACATGAGTTTCCTGGATCTGATCTGTCCCTGTGGAGTTGGCCCAGGGCATATCTCACATTTCTTAGGAAAAATCACTTATACCATCAATAGTGCAAATTGCAGATAGAGCTCAAATTCGAAAAAGAAAGACATATTCACGTTCCCCGGTTCAGGGAAGCCCAAAAAACAAAAACCAAAAAAACCATGAGTTTCTGGGATCTGATCTTTCCCTGTGGAGTTGGCACAGGGCATAACTCACATTTGTTAGGAAAAATCCATGAAAAGTGGAAATTGGAGATAGAGCTCAAATTCGAAAAAGAAAGACATATTCACATTCCCCGGTTCAGGGAAGCCCAGAAAACATGAGTTTCCTGGATCTGATCTGTCCCTGTGGAGTTGGCCCAGGGCATATCTCACATTTCTTAGGAAAAATCACGTATACCATCAATCGTGCAAATTGCAGATAGAGCTCAAATTCGAAAAAGAAAGACATATTCATATTCCCCTGGGTCAGGGAAACCCAAAAACACATGAGTTTTCTGGATCTTATCTGTCCCTGTGCAGTTGGCCCATGGCATATCTCGCATTTGTTAGGAAAAATCCCATATACTATGAAAAGTGCAAATTGCAGATAGAGCTCAAATTTGAAGAACAAAGACATATTTATGTTCCACCAGTTCAGGGAAGCCCCCCCCAAAATGACTTTTTCGGATCTGATCTCTCCCTGTCGAGTTGGCCCAGGGCATAACTCGCATTTGTTAGGAAAAATCCCTTATACCATCAATCGTGCAAATTGCAGATAGAGCTCAAATTCGAAAAAGAAAGACATATTCATATTCCCCTGGGTCAGGGAAACCCAAAAAACATGAGTTTTCAGCATCTGATCTGTCCGTGTGGAGTTGGCCCAGAGCATATCTCGCATTTGTTAGGAAAAATTCCTTATACAATGAAAAGTGCAAATTGCAGATTGAACTCAAATTTGAAGAACAAACACATATTTCTGTTCCCCCAGGTCTGGGAAGCCCTCCAAAAAGAGTTTTCTGGATCTGGTCTTTCCCTGTGGAGTTGGCCCAGGGCATATCTCGCATTTGTTAGGAAAAATACCTTATACCATGAAAAGTGCAAAATGCAAATAGAGCTAAAATTCGAAAAACAAAGACATATTCATGTTCCCCCGGGTTAGGGAAACCCAAAAATACATGAGTTTCCTGGATCTGGTCTCTCCCTTTGGACTTGGCCCAGGGCATATCTCACATTTCTTAGGAAAAATCCCTTGTACCATCAATAGTGCAAATTGCAGATAGAGGCCAAATTTGAAAAACAAAGACATATTCATGTGCCCCCTGGTCAGGGAAACAAAAAAAAATGGGTTTCTGGGATCTGATCTGTCCCTGTGGAGTTGGCACAGGGCATAACTCACATTTGTTAGGAAAAATCCATGAAAAGTGGAAATTGGAGATAGAGCTCAAATTCGAAAAAGAAAGACATATTCACGTTCCCCTGTTCAGGGAAGCCCAAAAAAACATGAGTTTTCTGGTTCGGATATGTCCCTGTGGAGTTGGCCCAGAGCATATCTCGCATATGTTAGGAACAATCCTATATACCATGAAAAGTGGAAATTGGAGATAGAGCTCAAATTCGAAAAAGAAAGACATATTCACATTCCCCGGTTCAGGGAAGCCCAAAAAACATGGGTTTCCTGGATCTGATGTGTCCCTGTGGAGTTGGCCCAGGGCATATCTCGCATTTCTTAGGAAAAATCCCTTATACCATGAAAAGTGCAAATTGCAAATAGAGCTAAAATTCGAAAAACAAAGACATATTCATGTTCCCCTGGGTTAGGGAAACCCAAAAATACATGAGTTTCCTGGATCTGGTCTCTCCCTTTGGAGTTGGCCCAGGGCATATCTCACATTTCTTAGGAAAAATCCCTTGTACCATCAATAGTGCAAATTGCAGATAGAGGTCAAATTTGAAAAACAAAGACATATTCATGTGCACCCTGGTCAGGGAAACAAAAAAAAACATGGGTTTCTGGGATCTGATCTGTCCCTGTGGAGTTGGCACAGGGCATAACTCATATTTGTTAGGAAAAATCCATGAAAAGTGGAAATTGGAGATAGAGCTCAAATTCGAAAAAGAAAGACATATTCACGTTCCCCGGTTCAGGGAAGCCCAAAAAAACATGAGTTTTCTGGTTCGGATATGTCCCTTTGGAGTTGGCCCAGAGCATATCTCGCATATGTTAGGAACAATCCTATATACCATGAAAAGTGGAAATTGCAGATAGAGCTCAAATTCGAAAAAGAAAGAGATATTCATATTCCCCTGGGTCAGGGAAACCCAAAAAACATGAGTTTTCGGCATCTGATCTATCCCTGTGGAGTTGGCCTAGAGCATACCTCGCATTTGTTAGGAAAAATCCCTTGTACCAACAATATTGAAAATTGCAGATAGAGGTCAAATTTGAAAAACAAAGACATATTCATGTTCCCCCGGGTCTCGGAAACCCAAAAAAACATGAGTTTTTGGGACCTGATCTTTCCCTTTGGAGTTGGCCCAGGGCATAACTTGCATATGTTAGGAAAAATCCCATATACCATGAAAAGTGCAAATTACAGATAGAGCTCAAATTTGAAGAAGAAACACATATTTATGTTCCCGCAGGTCACGGAAACCCTCCAAAATAGAGTTTTCTGGATCTGGTCTGTCCCTTTGGAGTTGGCCCAACTCATATCTCGCATTTGTTAGGAAAAATCCATTATACCTTGAAAAGTGCACATAGGAGATAGAGTTCAAATTTGAAAAACAAACACATATTCATATTCCCCTGGGTCAGGGAAGCCCAAAAAACATGAATATTTAGGATCTGATCTGTCCCTTTGGAGATGGCCCGGGGTATAACTTTATTTTGTTAGGAAAAATTCCCTTATATGATGTAAAGTGAAAATTGGAGATAGAGTTCAAATTAAAAAAAAAGACATATTCATATTCCACTGGTTAAGGGAAACCCAAAAAAAATGAGTTTCCTGGATCTGATCTGTCTTTTTGGAGTTGGCCCAGGGCATATCTCACATTTCTTAGGAAAAATCACGTATACCATCAATAGTGCAAATTGCTGATAGAGCTCAAATTCGAAAAAGAAAGACATATTCATATTCCCCTGGGTCAGGGAAACCCAAAAAACCCAGCATCTGATCTGTCCCTGTGGAGTTGTCCAAGAACATATGTCGCATTTGTTAGGAAAAATTCCTTATACAATCAAAAGTGCAAATTGCAGATTGAACTCAAATTCGAAAAACAAAGACATATTCATGTTCCCCCCGGTTAGGGAAACCCAAAAATACATGAGTTTTCTGGATCTTATCTGTCCCTGTGCAGTTGGCCCAGGACATATCTCGCATTTGTTTGGAAAACTCCTTTATACCATGAAAAGTGAACATAGTTAGTTAGTTCAAATTCGAAATTCGAAAAACAAACACATATTCATATTCCCCTACGTCAGGGAAGCCCAAAAAACATGAATATTTAGGATCTGATCTGTCCCTTTCGACTTTGCCCAGGGTATAACTCGCATTTGTTAGGAAAAAGCCATTATACCATAAAAATAGGAGACAGAGTTGAAATTCGAAAAACAAAGACAAATTCATGTTCCCCCGGGTCAGGGAAACCCAAAAAAACATGAGTTTCCTGGATCTTATCTGTCCCTGTGGAGTTGGCCAAGGGCATATCTCACATTTCTTAGGAAAAATCACTTATACCATCAATAGTGCAAATTGCAGATAGAGCTCAAATTCGAAAAAGAAAGACATATTCATATTCCCCTGGGTCAGGGAAGCCCAAACAAACATGAATATTTAGGATCTGATCTGTCCCTTTGGAGTTGGCCCAGGGTATAACTCGCATTTGTTAGGAAAAATCCCATATACCAGGAAAAGTGCACATAAGAGATAGAGCTCAAATTCAAAAAACAAAGACATATTCATATTCCCCCGGTTCAGGGAAGCCCAAAAAAACATGAATTCTCCAGATCTGATCTGTCCCTGTGGAGTTAGCTGAGGGCATGTCTCGCATTTGTTAGGAAAAAACATGAGTTTTCGGGACCTGATCTGTACCAAATAGAGCTCAAACTTGAAGAACAAACACATATTCAAAAAACAGAGATATATTCATGTTCCGTCGGGTCAGGGAAACCCAAAAACACATGAGTTTTCTGGATCTTATCTGTCCCTGTGCAGTTGGCCCATGGCATATCTCGCATTTGTTAGGAAAAATCCCATATACTATGAAAAGTGCAAATTGCAGATAGAGCTCAAATTTGAAGAACAAAGACATATTTATGTTCCACCAGTTCAGGGAAGCCCCCCCAAAAATGACTTTTTCGGATCTGATCTCTCCCTGTCGAGTTGGCCCAGGGCATAACTCGCATTTGTTAGGAAAAATTCCTTATACAATGAAAAGTGCAAATTGCAGATTGAACTCAAATTTGAAGAACAAACACATATTTATGTTCCCCAAGGTCTGGGAAGCCCTCCAAAAAGAGTTTTCTGGATCTGGTCTTTCCCTGTGGAGTTGGCCCAGGGCATATCTCGCATTTGTTAGGAAAAATCCCTTATACCATGAAAAGTGCAAATTGCAAATAGAGCTAAAATTCGAAAAACAAAGACATATCCATGTTCCCCCGGGTTAGGGAAACCCAAAAATACATGAGTTTCCTGGATCTGGTCTCTCCCTGTGGAGTTGGCCCAGGGCATATCTCACATTTCTTAGGAAAAATCCCTTGTACCATCAATAGTGCAAATTGCAGATAGAGGTCAAATTTGAAAAACAAAGACATATTCATGTGCCCCCTGGTCAGGGAAACAAAAAAAACATGGGTTTCTGGGATCTGATCTGTCCCTGTGGAGTTGGCACAGGGCATAACTCACATTTGTTAGGAAAAATCCATGAAAAGTGGAAATTGGAGATAGAGCTCAAATTCGAAAAAGAAAGACATATTCACGTTCCCCTGTTCAGGGAAGCCCAAAAAAACATGAGTTTTCTGGTTCGGATATGTCCCTGTGGAGTTGGCCCAGAGCATATCTCGCATATGTTAGGAACAATCCTATATACCATGAAAAGTGGAAATTGGAGATAGAGCTCAAATTCGAAAAAGAAAGACATATTCACATTCCCCGGTTCAGGGAAGCACAAAAAACATGGGTTTCCTGGATCTGATGTGTCCCTGTGGAGTTGGCCCAGGGCATATCTCACATTTCTTAGGAAAAATCGCGTATACCATCAATAGTGCAAATTGCAGATAGAGCTCAAATTCGAAAAAGAAAGACATATTCATATTCCCCTGGGTCAGGGAAACCCAAAAAACATGAGTTTTCAGCATCTGATCTGTCCCTGTGGAGTTGGCCCAGAGCATATCTCGCATTTGTTAGGAAAAATTCCTTATACAATGAAAAGTGCAAATTGCAGATTGAACTCAAATTTGAAGAACAAACACATATTTATGTTCCCCAAGGTCTGGGAAGCCCTCCAAAAAGAGTTTTCTGGATCTGGTCTTTCCCTGTGGAGTTGGCCCAGGGCATATCTCGCATTTCTTAGGAAAAATCCCTTATACCATGAAAAGTGCAAATTGCAAATAGAGCTAAAATTCGAAAAAAAAGACATATTCATGTTCCCCCGGGTTAGGGAAACCCAAAAATACATGAGTTTCCTGGATCTGGTCTCTCCCTTTGGAGTTGGCCCAGGGCATATCTCACATTTCTTAGGAAAAATCCCTTGTACCATCAATAGTGCAAATTGCAGATAGAGGTCAAATTTGAAAAACAAAGACATATTCATGTGCACCCTGGTCAGGGAAACAAAAAAAAAACATGGGTTTCTGGGATCTGACCTGTCCCTGTGGAGTTGGCACAGGGCATAACTCACATTTGTTAGGAAAAATCCATGAAAAGTGGAAATTGGAGATAGAGCTCAAATTCGAAAAAGAAAGACATATTCACGTTCCCCGGTTCAGGGAAGCCCAAAAAAACATGAGTTTTCTGGTTCGGATATGTCCCTTTGGAGTTGGCCCAGAGCATATCTCGCATATGTTAGGAACAATCCTATATACCATGAAAAGTGGAAATTGCAGATAGAGCTCAAATTCGAAAAAGAAAGAGATATTCATATTCCCCTGGGTCAGGGAAACCCAAAAAACATGAGTTTTCGGCATCTGATCTATCCCTGTGGAGTTGGCCTAGAGCATATCTCGCATTTGTTAGGAAAAATCCCTTGTACCAACAATATTGAAAATTGCAGATAGAGGTCAAATTTGAAAAACAAAGACATATTCATGTGCCCCCTGGTCAGGGAAACAAAAAAAAAAATGTGAGTTTCTGGGATCTGATCTGTCCCACAGGGTGTAACTCACATTTCTTAGGAAAAATCCATGAAAAGTGGAAATTGCAGATAGAGCTCAAATTCGAAAAACAAGCACATATTCATGTTCCCCTGGGTCAAGGAAGCCAGAAAAACTTGAGTTTTTGGGATCTGATCTTTCCCTTTGGAGTGGGCCCAGGGCATAACTCGCATTTCTTAGGAAAAATCACTTATACCATCAATAGTGCAAATTGCAGATAGAGCTCAAATTCGAAAAAGAAAGACATATTCACGTTCCCCGGTTCAGGGAAGCCCAAAAAACAAAAACCAAAAAAACCATGAGTTTCTGGGATCTGATCTTTCCCTGTGGAGTTGGCACAGGGCATAACTCACATTTGTTAGGAAAAATCCATGAAAAGTGGAAATTGGAGATAGAGCTCAAATTCAAAAAAGAAAGACATATTCACATTCCCCGGTTCAGGGAAGCCCAAAAAACATGAGTTTCCTGGATCTGATCTGTCCCTGTGGAGTTGGCCCAGGGCATATCTCACATTTCTTAGGAAAAATCACTTATACCATCAATAGTGCAAATTGCAGATAGTGGTCAAATTCGAAAAACAAAGACATATTCATGTTCCCCCGGGTCTCGGAAACCCAAAAAAACATGAGTTTTTGTGACCTGATCTTTCCCTTTGGAGTTGGCCCAGGGCATAACTTGCATATGTTAGGAAAAATCCCATATACCATGAAAAGTGCAAATTACAGATAGAGCTCAAATTTGAAGAAGAAACACATATTTATGTTCCCGCAGGTCACGGAAACCCTCCAAAATAGAGTTTTCTGGATCTGGTCTGTCCCTTTGGAGTTGGCCCAGATAGAGCTCAAATTCAAAAAAGAAAGACATATTCACATTCCCCGGTTCAGGGAAGCCCAAAAAACATGAGTTTCCTGGATCTGATCTGTCCCTGTGGAGTTAGCTGAGGGCATGTCTCGCATTTGTTAGGAAAAAACATGAGTTTTCGGGACCTGATCTGTACCAAATAGAGCTCAAACTTGAAGAACAAACACATATTCAAAAAACAGAGATATATTCATGTTCCGTCGGGTCAGGGAAACCCAAAAACACATGAGTTTTCTGGATCTTATCTGTCCCTGTGCAGTTGGCCCATGGCATATCTCGCATTTGTTAGGAAAAATCCCATATACTATGAAAAGTGCAAATTGCAGATAGAGCTCAAATTTGAAGAACAAAGACATATTTATGTTCCACCAGTTCAGGGAAGCCCCCCCAAAAATGACTTTTTCGGATCTGATCTCTCCCTGTCGAGTTGGCCCAGGGCATAACTCGCATTTGTTAGGAAAAATCCCTTATACCATCAATCGTGCAAATTGCAGATAGAGCTGAAATTCGTAAAAGAAAGACATATTCATATTCCACTGGGTCAGGGAAGCCCAAAGAACATGAGTTTCCTGGATCTGATCTGTCCCTGTGGAGTTGGCCAAGGGCATATCTCACATTTCTTAGGAAAAATCACTTATACCATCTATAGTGCAAATTGCAGATAGAGCTCAAATTCGAAAAAGAAAGACATATTCACGTTCTCCGGTTCAGGGAAGCCCAAAAAACATGAGTTTTATAGTTCGGATATGTCCCTGTGGAGTTGGCCCAGAGCATATCTCGCATATGTTAGGAAAAATCCCATATACCATGAAAAGTGGAAATTGGAGATAGAGCTCAAATTCGAAAAAGAAAGACATATTCACATTTCCTGGTTCAGGGAAGCCCAAAAAACATGGGTTTCCTGGATCTCATGTGTACCTGTGGAGTTGGCCCAGGGCATATCTCACATTTCTTAGGAAAAATCACGTATACCATCAATAGTGCAAATTGCAGATAGAGCTCAAATTCGAAAAAGAAAGACATATTCATATTCCCCTGGGTCAGGGAAACCCAAAAAACATGAGTTTTCAGCATCTGATCTGTCCCTGTGGATTTGGCCCAGAGCATATCTCGCATTTGTTAGGAAAAATTCCTTATACAATGAAAAGTGCAAATTGCAGATTGAACTCAAATTTGAAGAACAAACACATATTTATGTTCCCCCAGGTCTGGGAAGCCCTCCAAAGAGAGTTTTCTGGATCTGGTCTGTCCCTGTGGAGTTGGCCCAGGGCATATCTCGCATTTGTTAGGAAAAATCCCTTATACCATGAAAAGTGCAAATTGCAAATAGAGCTAAAATTCGAAAAACAAAGACATATTCATGTTCCCCCGGGTTAGGGAAACCCAAAAATACATGAGTTTCCTGGATCTGGTCTCTCCCTTTGGAGTTGGCCCAACTCATATCTCGCATTTGTTAGGAAAAATCCATTATAGCTTGAAAAGTGCACATAGGAGATAGAGCTCAAATTCGAAAAACAAACACATATTCATATTCCCCTGGGTCAGGGAAGCCCAAAAAACATGAATATTTAGGATCTGATCTGTCCCTTTGGAGATGGCCCGGGGTATAACTTTATTTTGTTAGGAAAAAATTCCCTTATATGATGTAAAGTGAAAATTGGAGATAGAGCTCAAATTCAAAAAAAAAAAACATATTCATATTCCCCTGGGTAAGGGAAACCCCAAGAAAATGAGTTTCCGGGATCTGACCTGTCTTTTTGGAGTTGGCCCAGGGCATATCTCGCATTTGTTAGGAAAAATCCCATATACTATGAAAAGTGCAAATTGCAGATAGAGCTCAAATTTGAAGAACAAAGACATATTTATGTTCCACCAGTTCAGGGAAGCCCCCCCAAAAATGACTTTTTCGGATCTCATCTCTCCCTGTCGAGTTGGCCCAGGGCATAACTCGCATTTGTTAGGAAAAATTCCTTATACAATGAAAAGTGCAAATTGCAGATTGAACTCAAATTTGAAGAACAAACACATATTTATGTTCCCCCAGGTCTGGGAAGCCCTCCAAAAAGAGTTTTCTGGATCTGGTCTGTCCCTGTGGAGTTGGCCCAGGGCATATCTCGCATTTGTTAGGAAAAATCCCTTATACCATGAAAAGTGCAAATTGCAAATAGAGCTAAAATTCGAAAAACAAAGACATATTCATGTTCCCCCGGGTTAGGGAAACCCAAAAATACATGAGTTTCCTGGATCTGGTCTCTCCCTTTGGAGTTGGCCCAACTCATATCTCGCATTTGTTAGGAAAAATCCATTATAGCTTGAAAAGTGCACATAGGAGATAGAGCTCAAATTCGAAAAACAAACACATATTCATATTCCCCTGGGTCAGGGAAGCCCAAAAAACATGAATATTTAGGATCTGATCTGTCCCTTTGGAGATGGCCCGGGGTATAACTTTATTTTGTTAGGAAAAATTCCCTTATATGATGTAAAGTGAAAATTGGAGATAGAGCTCAAATTAAAAAAAAAACATATTCATATTCCCCTGGGTAAGGGAAACAACAAAAAAATGAGTTTCCGGGATCTGACCTGTCTTTTTGGAGTTGGCCCAGGGCATATCTCGCATTTGTTAGGAAAAATCACTTATTCCATCAATAGTGCAAATTGCTGATAGAGCTCAAATTCGAAAAAGAAAGACATATTCATATTCCCCTGGGTCAGGGAAACCCAAAAAACCCAGCATCTGATCTGTCCCTGTGGAGTTGGCCCAGAGCATATCTCGCATTTGTTAGGAAAAATTCCTTATACAATCAAAAGTGCAAATTGCAGATTGAACTCAAATTTGAAGAACAAACACATATTTATGTTCCCCCGGGTCTGTGAAGCCCTCCAAAAAGAGTTTTCTGGATCTGGTCTGTCCCTGTGGAAAAATACCATATACCATGAAAAGTGCAAATTACAGATAGAGCTCAAATTTGAAGAAGAAACACATATTTATGTTCCCCCAGGTCAGGGAAACCCTCCAAAAAAAGAGTTTTCTGGATCTGGTCTCTCCCTTTGGAGTTGGCCCAACTGATACCTCGCATTTGTTAGGAAAAATCCATTATACCATAAAAATAGGAGACAGAGATCAAATTCGAAAAACAAAGACAAATTCATGTTCCCCCGGATTAGGGAAACCCCAAAAAACATGAGTTTTTGGGATCTGATCTGTCCCTGTGGAGTTGGCCCTCGGCATATCTCGCATTTGTTTGGAAAAATCCCATGTACCATGAAAAGTGCAAATTCCCCCCGGTCAGGGAAGCCCAAAGAACATGAGTTTCCTGGATCTGATCTGTCCCTGTGGAGTTGGCCAAGGGCATATCTCACATTTCTTAGGAAAAATCACTTATACCATCAATAGTGCAAATTGCAGATAGAGCTCAAATTCGAAAAAGAAAGACATATTCACGTTCCCCGGTTCAGGGAAGCCCAAAAAACATGAGTTTTATAGTTCGGATATGTCCCTGTGGAGTTGGCCCAGAGCATATCTCGCATATGTTAGGAAAAATCCCATATACCATGAAAAGTGGAAATTGGAGATAGAGCTCAAATTCGAAAAAGAAAGACATATTCACATTTCCTGGTTCAGGGAAGCCCAAAAAACATGGGTTTCCTGGATCTGATGTGTACCTGTGGAGTTGGCCCAGGGCATATCTCACATTTCTTAGGAAAAATCACGTATACCATCAATAGTGCAAATTGCAGATAGAGCTCAAATTCGAAAAAGAAAGACATATTCATATTCCCCTGGGTCAGGGAAACCCAAAAAACATGAGTTTTCAGCATCTGATCTGTCCCTGTGGATTTGGCCCAGAGCATATCTCGCATTTGTTAGGAAAAATTCCTTATACAATGAAAAGTGCAAATTGCAGATTGAACTCAAATTTGAAGAACAAACACATATTTATGTTCCCCCAGGTCTGGGAAGCCCTCCAAAGAGAGTTTTCTGGATCTGGTCTGTCCCTGTGGAGTTGGCCCAGGGCATATCTCGCATTTGTTAGGAAAAATCCCTTATACCATGAAAAGTGCAAATTGCAAATAGAGCTAAAATTCGAAAAACAAAGACATATTCATGTTCCCCCGGGTTAGGGAAACCCCAAAATACATGAGTTTCCTGGATCTGGTCTCTCCCTTTGGAGTTGGCCCAACTCATATCTCGCATTTGTTAGGAAAAATCCATTATAGCTTGAAAAGTGCACATAGGAGATAGAGCTCAAATTCGAAAAACAGACACATATTCATATTCCCCTGGGTCAGGGAAGCCCAAAAAACATGAATATTTAGGATCTGATCTGTCCCTTTGGAGATGGCCCGGGGTATAACTTTATTTTGTTAGGAAAAAATTCCCTTATATGATGTAAAGTGAAAATTGGAGATAGAGCTCAAATTCAAAAAAAAAAAACATATTCATATTCCCCTGGGTAAGGGAAACCCCAAGAAAATGAGTTTCCGGGATCTGACCTGTCTTTTTGGAGTTGGCCCAGGGCATATCTCGCATTTGTTAGGAAAAATCACTTATTCCATCAATAGTGCAAATTGCTGATAGAGCTCAAATTCGAAAAAGAAAGACATATTCATATTCCCCTGGGTCAAGGAAACCCAAAAAACCCAGCATCTGATCTGTCCCTGTGGAGTTGGCCCAGAGCATATCTCGCATTTGTTAGGAAAAATTCCTTATACAATCAAAAGTGCAAATTGGAGATTGAACTCAAATTTAAAGAACAAACACATATTTATGTTCCCCCGGGTCTGGGAAGCCCTCCAAAAAGAGTTTTCTGGATCTGGTCTGTCCCTGTGGAAAAATCCCATATACCATGAAAAGTGCAAATTACAGATAGAGCTCAAATTTGAAGAAGAAACAGGGATCTGATCTGTCCCTGTGGAGTTGGCCCTCGGCATATCTCGCATTTGTTTGGAAAAATCCCATGTACCATGAAAAGTGCAAATTCCCCCGGGTCAGGGAAGCCCAAAGAACAGGGATCTGATCTGTCCCTGTGGAGTTGGCCAAGGGCATATCTCACATTTCTTAGGAAAAATCACGTATACCATCAATAGTGCAAATTGCAGATAGAGCTCAAATTCGAAAAAGAAAGACATATTCACATTCCCCCGGGTTAGGGAAACCCAAAAATACATGAGTTTCCTGGATCTGGTCTCTCCCTTTGGAGTTGGCCCAGGGCATATCTCACATTTCTTAGGAAAAATCCCTTGTACCATCAATAGTGCAAATTGCAGATAGAGGTCAAATTTGAAAAACAAAGACATATTCATGTGCCCCCTGGTCAGGGAAACCAAAAAAACATGAGTTTCTGGGATCTGATCTGTCCCTGTGGAGTTGGCACAGGGCATAACTCACATTTGTTAGGAAAAATCCATGAAAAGTGGAAATTGGAGATAGAGCTCAAATTCGAAAAAGAAAGACATATTCACGTTCCCCGGTTCAGGGAAGCCCAAAAAAACATGAGTTTTCTGGTTCGGATATGTCCCTGTGGAGTTGTCCCAGAGCATATCTCGCATATCTTAGGAAAAATCCTATATACCATGAAAAGTGGAAATTGGAGATAGAGCTCAAATTCGAAAAACAAAGACATATTCATGTTCCCCCGGGTCACGGAAACCCAAAAAAACATGAGTTTTTGGGACCTGATCTTTCCCTGTGCAGTTGGCGCATGGCATATCTTGCATTTGTTAGGAAAAATCCCATATACCATGAAAAGTGAAAATTGAAAATAGAGCTCAAATTCGAAAAACAAGCACATATTCATGTTCCAATAGGTCAGGGAAGCCCAAAAAAGTTGAGTTTTTGGAATCTGATCTGTCTTTTTGGACTTGGCCCCGGGCATATCTCGCATTTGTTAGGAAAAATCCCTTATACCATCAATATTGCAAATTGCAGATAGAGGTCAAATTCGTAAAAGAAAGACATATTCACGTTCCCCGGTTCAGGGAAAAACTGCAAAAAAAGTGTTTCCTGGATCTGGTCTCTCCCTTTGGAGTTGGCCCAGCTCATATCTCGCATTTGTTAGGAAAAATCCATTATACCATAAAAATAGGAGACAGAGTTGAAATTCGAAAAACAAAGACAAATTCATGTTCCCCCGGGTCAGGGAAACCCAAAAAAACATGAGTTTCCTGGATCTGATCTGTCCCTGTGGAGTTGGCCCAGAGCATATCTCGCATATGTTAGGAACAATCCTATATACCATGAAAAGTGGAAATTGGAGATAGAGCTCAAATTCGAAAAAGAAAGACATATTCACATTCCCCGGTTCAGGGAAGCCCAAAAAACTTGTGTTTCCTGGATCTGATCTTTCCCTTTGGAGTTGGCCCAGGGCATAACTTGCATATGTTAGGAAAAATCCCATATACCATGAAAAGTGCAAATTACAGATAGAGCTCAAATTTGAAGAAGAAACACATATATATGTTCCCGCAGGTCACGGAACCCCTCCAAAATAGAGTTTTCTGGATCTGGTCTCTCCCTTTGGAGTTGGCCCAACTCATATCTCGCATTTGTTAGGAAAAATCCATTATACCTTGAAAAGTGCACATAGGAGATAGAGCTCAAATTCGAAAAACAAACACATATTCATATTCCCCTACGTCAGGGAAGCCCAAAAAACATGAATATTTAGGATCTGATGTGTCCCTTTCGACTTGGCCCAGGGTATAACTCGCATTTGTTAGGAAAAATCCATTATACCATCAATATTGAAAATTGCAGATAGAGGTCAAATTCGAAAAACAAAGACATATTCATGTTCGGGACCTGATCTTTCCCTGTGCAGTTGGCGCATGGCATATCTTTGTTAGGAAAAATCCCATATTTGATGAAAAGTGAAAATTGGAGATAGAGCTCAAATTTTAAAAAAAAGACATATTCCTATTCCCCTGGGTCAGGGAAGCCCAAAAAACATGAGTTTCCTGGATCTTATCTGTCCCTGTGGAGTTGGCCAAGGGCATATCTCACATTTCTTAGGAAAAATCACTTATACCATCAATAGTGCAAATTGCAGATAGAGCTCAAATTCGAAAAAGAAAGACATATTCACGTTCCCCGTTTCAGGGAAGCCCAAAAAATCATGAGTTTTCTGGTTCGGATATGTCCCTTTGGAGTTGGCCCAGAGCATATCTCGCATATGTTAGGAACAAACCTATATACCATGAAAAGTGGAAATTGCAGATAGAGCTCAAATTCGAAAAAGAAACACATATTTATGTTCCCGCAGGTCACGGAACCCCTCCAAAATAGAGTTTTCTGGATCTGGTCTCTCCCTTTGGATTTGGCCCAACTCATATCTCGCATTTGTTAGGAAAAATCCATTATACCTTGAAAAGTGCACATAGGAGATAGAACTCAAATTCGAAAAACAAACACATATTCATATTCCCCTACGTCAGGGAAGCCCAAAAAACATGAATATTTAGGATCTGATGTGTCCCTTTCGACTGGGCCCAGGGTATAACTCGCATTTGTTAGGAAAAATCCATTATACCATCAATATTGAAAATTGCAGATTGAGGTCAAATTCGAAAAACAAAGACATATTCATGTTCGGGACATGATCTTTCCCTGTGCAGTTGGCGCATGGCATATCTTTGTTAGGAAAAATCCCATATTTGATGAAAAGTGAAAATTGGAGATAGAGCTCAAATTTAAAAAAAAAGACATATTCCTATTCCCCTGGGTCAGGGAAGCCCAAAAAACATGAGTTTCCTGGATCTTATCTGTCCCTGTGGAGTTGGCCAAGGGCATATCTCACATTTCTTAGGAAAAATCACTTATACCATCAATTGTGCAAATTGCAGATAGAGCTCAAATTCGAAAAAGAAAGACATATTCATATTCCCCTGGGTCAGGGAAACCCAAAAAACATGAGTTTTCGGCATCTGATCTATCCCTGTGGTGTTGGCCTAGAGCATATCTCGCATTTGTTAGGAAAAATCCCTTGTACCAACAATATTGAAAATTGCAGATAGAGGTCAAATTAGAAAAACAAAGACATATTCATGTGCCCCCTGGTCAGGGAAACGAAAAAAAGGTGAGTTTCTGGGATCTGATCTGTCCCACAACTCACATTTGTTAGGAAATGTGCAACTCACATTTGTTAGGAAAAATCCATGAAAAGTGGAAATTGGAGATAGAGCTCAAATTCGAAAAACAAAGACATATTCATGTTCCCCTGGGTCAAGGAAGCCAGAAAAACTTGAGTTTTTGGGATCTGATCTTTCCCTTTGGAGTGGGCCCAGGGCATAACTCGCATTTCTTAGGAAAAATCACTTATACCATCAATAGTGCAAATTGCAGATAGAGCTCAAATTCGAAAAAGAAAGACATATTCACATTCCCCGGTTCAGGGAAGCCCAAAAAACAAAAACCAAAAAAACCATGAGTTTCTGGGATCTGATCTTTCCCTGTGGAGTTGGCACAGGGCATAACTCGCATTTCTTAGGAAAAATCACTTATACCATCAATCGTGCAAATTGCAGATAGAGCTCAAATTCAAAAAAGAAAGACATATTCATATTCCCCCAAGTCAGGGAAACCAAAAAAAAACATTAGTTTCCTTGATCTGAAATGTCCCTGTGGAGTTGGCCCAGGGCATATCTCACATTTCTTAGGAAAAATCCCTTATACCATAAAAAAAGAAAGACATATTCTTGTTCGGGAACTGATCTTTCCCTGTGCAGTTGGCGCATGGCATATCTTGCATTTGTTAGGAAAAATCCCATATACCATGAAAAGTGCAAATTACAGATAGAGCTCAAATTTGAAGAAGAAACACATATTTATGTTCCCGCAGGTCACGGAACCCCTCCAAAATAGAGTTTTCTTGATCTGGTCTCTCCCTTTGGAGTTGGCCCAACTCATATCTCGCATTTGTTAGGAAAAATCCATTATACCTTGAAAAGTGCACATAGGAGATAGAGCTCAAATTCGAAAAACAAACACATATTCATATTCCCCTACATCAGGGAAGCCCAAAAAACATGAATATTTAGGATCTGATGTGTCCCTTTCGACTTGGCCCAGGGTATAACACGCATTTGTTAGGAAAAATCCATTATACCATCAATATTGAAAATTGCAGATAGAGGTCAAATTCGAAAAACAAAGACATATTCATGTTCGGGACCTGATCTTTCCTTGTGCAGTTGGCGCATGGCATATCTTTGTTAGGAAAAATCCCATATTTGATGAAAAGTGAAAATTGGAGATAGAGCTCAAATTTAAAAAAAAGACATATTCCTATTCCCCTGGGTCAGGGAAGCCCAAAAAACATGAGTTTCCTGGATCTTATCTGTCCCTGTGGAGTTGGCCAAGGGCATATCTCACATTTCTTAGGAAAAATCACTTATACCATCAATAGTGCAAATTGCAGATAGAGCTCAAATTCAAAAAAGAAAGAGATATTCATATTCCCCTGGGTCAGGGAAACCCAAAAAACATGAGTTTTCGGCATCTGATCTATCCCTGTGGAGTTGGCCTAGAGCATATCTCGCATTTGTTAGGAAAAATCCCTTGTACCAACAATATTGAAAATTGCAGATAGAGGTCAAATTTGAAAAACAAAGACATATTCATGTGCCCCCTGGTCAGGGAAACAAAAAAAAAAAGTGAGTTTCTGGGATCTGATCTGTCCCACAGGGTGTAACTCACATTTCTTAGGAAAAATCCATGAAAAGTGGAAATTGCAGATAGAGCTCAAATTCGAAAAACAAGCACATATTCATGTTCCCCTGGGTCAAGGAAGCCAGAAAAACTTGAGTTTTTGGGATCTGATCTTTCCCTTTGGAGTGGGCCCAGGGCATAACTCGCATTTCTTAGGAAAAATCACTTATACCATCAATAGTGCAAATTGCAGATAGAGCTCAAATTCGAAAAAGAAAGACATATTCACGTTCCCCGGTTCAGGGAAGCCCAAAAAACAAAAAACAAAAAAACCATGAGTTTCTGGGATCTGATCTTTCCCTGTGGAGTTGGCACAGGGCATAACTCACATTTGTTAGGAAAAATCCATGAAAAGTGGAAATTGGAGATAGAGCTCAAATTCAAAAAAGAAAGACATATTCACATTCCCCGGTTCAGGGAAGCCCAAAAAACATGAGTTTCCTGGATCTGATCTGTCCCTGTGGAGTTGGCCCAGGGCATATCTCACATTTCTTAGGAAAAATCACTTATACCATCAATAGTGCAAATTGCAGATAGTGGTCAAATTCGAAAAACAAAGACATATTCATGTTACCCCGGGTCTCGGAAACCCAAAAAAACATGAGTTTTTGTGACCTGATCTTTCCCTTTGGAGTTGGCCCAGGGCATAACTTGCATATGTTAGGAAAAATCCCATATACCATGAAAAGTGCAAATTACAGATAGAGCTCAAATTTGAAGAAGAAACACATATTTATGTTCCCGCAGGTCACGGAAACCCTCCAAAATAGAGTTTTCTGGATCTGGTCTGTCCCTTTGGAGTTGGCCCAGATAGAGCTCAAATTCAAAAAAGAAAGACATATTCACATTCCCCGGTTCAGGGAAGCCCAAAAAACATGAGTTTCCTGGATCTGATCTGTCCCTGTGGAGTTAGCTGAGGGCATGTCTCGCATTTGTTAGGAAAAAACATGAGTTTTCGGGACCTGATCTGTACCAAATAGAGCTCAAACTTGAAGAACAAACACATATTCAAAAAACAGAGATATATTCATGTTCCGTCGGGTCAGGGAAACCCAAAAACACATGAGTTTTCTGGATCTTATCTGTCCCTGTGCAGTTGGCCCATGGCATATCTCGCATTTGTTAGGAAAAATCCCATATACTATGAAAAGTGCAAATTGCAGATAGAGCTCAAATTTGAAGAACAAAGACATATTTATGTTCCACCAGTTCAGGGAAGCCCCCCCAAAAATGACTTTTTCGGATCTGATCTCTCCCTGTCGAGTTGGCCCAGGGCATAACTCGCATTTGTTAGGAAAAATCCCTTATACCATCAATCGTGCAAATTGCAGATAGAGCTGAAATTCGTAAAAGAAAGACATATTCATATTCCACTGGGTCAGGGAAGCCCAAAGAACATGAGTTTCCTGGATCTGATCTGTCCCTGTGGAGTTGGCCAAGGGCATATCTCACATTTCTTAGGAAAAATCACTTATACCATCTATAGTGCAAATTGCAGATAGAGCTCAAATTCGAAAAAGAAAGACATATTCACGTTCCCCGGTTCAGGGAAGCCCAAAAAACATGAGTTTTATAGTTCGGATATGTCCCTGTGGAGTTGGCCCAGAGCATATCTCGCATATGTTAGGAAAAATCCCATATACCATGAAAAGTGGAAATTGGAGATAGAGCTCAAATTCGAAAAAGAAAGACATATTCACATTTCCTGGTTCAGGGAAGCCCAAAAAACATGGGTTTCCTGGATCTCATGTGTACCTGTGGAGTTGGCCCAGGGCATATCTCACATTTCTTAGGAAAAATCACGTATACCATCAATAGTGCAAATTGCAGATAGAGCTCAAATTCGAAAAAGAAAGACATATTCATATTCCCCTGGGTCAGGGAAACCCAAAAAACATGAGTTTTCAGCATCTGATCTGTCCCTGTGGATTTGGCCCAGAGCATATCTCGCATTTGTTAGAAAAAATTCCTTATACAATGAAAAGTGCAAATTGCAGATTGAACTCAAATTTGAAGAACAAACACATATTTATGTTCCCCCAGGTCTGGGAAGCCCTCCAAAGAGAGTTTTCTGGATCTGGTCTGTCCCTGTGGAGTTGGCCCAGGGCATATCTCGCATTTGTTAGGAAAAATCCCTTATACCATGAAAAGTGCAAATTGCAAATAGAGCTAAAATTCGAAAAACAAAGACATATTCATGTTCCCCCGGGTTAGGGAAACCCAAAAATACATGAGTTTCCTGGATCTGGTCTCTCCCTTTGGAGTTGGCCCAACTCATATCTCGCATTTGTTAGGAAAAATCCATTATAGCTTGAAAAGTGCACATAGGAGATAGAGCTCAAATTCGAAAAACAAACACATATTCATATTCCCCTGGGTCAGGGAAGCCCAAAAAACATGAATATTTAGGATCTGATCTGTCCCTTTGGAGATGGCCCGGGGTATAACTTTATTTTGTTAGGAAAAAATTCCCTTATATGATGTAAAGTGAAAATTGGAGATAGAGCTCAAATTCAAAAAAAAAAAAATATTCATATTCCCCTGGGTAAGGGAAACCCCAAGAAAATGAGTTTCCGGGATCTGACCTGTCTTTTTGGAGTTGGCCCAGGGCATATCTCGCATTTGTTAGGAAAAATCCCATATACTATGAAAAGTGCAAATTGCAGATAGAGCTCAAATTTGAAGAACAAAGACATATTTATGTTCCACCAGTTCAGGGAAGCCCCCCCAAAAATGACTTTTTCGGATCTCATCTCTCCCTGTCGAGTTGGCCCAGGGCATAACTCGCATTTGTTAGGAAAAATTCCTTATACAATGAAAAGTGCAAATTGCAGATTGAACTCAAATTTGAAGAACAAACACATATTTATGTTCCCCCAGGTCTGGGAAGCCCTCCAAAAAGAGTTTTCTGGATCTGGTCTGTCCCTGTGGAGTTGGCCCAGGGCATATCTCGCATTTGTTAGGAAAAATCCCTTATACCATGAAAAGTGCAAATTGCAAATAGAGCTAAAATTCGAAAAACAAAGACATATTCATGTTCCCCCGGGTTAGGGAAACCCAAAAATACATGAGTTTCCTGGATCTGGTCTCTCCCTTTGGAGTTGGCCCAACTCATATCTCGCATTTGTTAGGAAAAATCCATTATAGCTTGAAAAGTGCACATAGGAGATAGAGCTCAAATTCGAAAAACAAACACATATTCATATTCCCCTGGGTCAGGGAAGCCCAAAAAACATGAATATTTAGGATCTGATCTGTCCCTTTGGAGATGGCCCGGGGTATAACTTTATTTTGTTAGGAAAAATTCCCTTATATGATGTAAAGTGAAAATTGGAGATAGAGCTCAAATTCAAAAAAAAAAACATATTCATATTCCCCTGGGTAAGGGAAACAACAAAAAAATGAGTTTCCGGGATCTGACCTGTCTTTTTGGAGTTGGCCCAGGGCATATCTCGCATTTGTTAGGAAAAATCACTTATTCCATCAATAGTGCAAATTGCTGATAGAGCTCAAATTCGAAAAAGAAAGACATATTCATATTCCCCTGAGTCAGGGAATCCCAAAAAACCCAGCATCTGATCTGTCCCTGTGGAGTTGGCCCAGAGCATATCTCGCATTTGTTAGGAAAAATTCCTTATACAATCAAAAGTGCAAATTGCAGATTGAACTCAAATTTGAAGAACAAACACATATTTATGTTCCCCCGGGTCTGTGAAGCCCTCCAAAAAGAGTTTTCTGGATCTGGTCTGTCCCTGTGGAAAAATCCCATATACCATGAAAAGTGCAAATTACAGATAGAGCTCAAATTTGAAGAAGAAACACATATTTATGTTCCCCCAGGTCAGGGAAACCCTCCAAAAAAAGAGTTTTCTGGATCTGGTCTCTCCCTTTGGAGTTGGCCCAACTGATACCTCGCATTTGTTAGGAAAAATCCATTATACCATAAAAATAGGAGACAGAGATCAAATTCGAAAAACAAAGACAAATTCATGTTCCCCCGGATTAGGGAAACCCCAAAAAACATGAGTTTTTGGGATCTGATCTGTCCCTGTGGAGTTGGCCCTCGGCATATCTCGCATTTGTTTGGAAAAATCCCATGTACCATGAAAAGTGCAAATTCCCCCCGGTCAGGGAAGCCCAAAGAACATGAGTTTCCTGGATCTGATCTGTCCCTGTGGAGTTGGCCAAGGGCATATCTCACATTTCTTAGGAAAAATCACTTATACCATCAATAGTGCAAATTGCAGATAGAGCTCAAATTCGAAAAAGAAAGACATATTCACGTTCCCCGGTTCAGGGAAGCCCAAAAAACATGAGTTTTATAGTTCGGATATCTCCCTGTGGAGTTGGCCCAGAGCATATCTCGCATATGTTAGGAAAAATCCCATATACCATGAAAAGTGGAAATTGGAGATAGAGCTCAAATTCGAAAAAGAAAGACATATTCACATTTCCTGGTTCAGGGAAGCCCAAAAAACATGGGTTTCCTGGATCTGATGTGTACCTGTGGAGTTGGCCCAGGGCATATCTCACATTTCTTAGGAAAAATCACGTATACCATCAATAGTGCAAATTGCAGATAGAGCTCAAATTCGAAAAAGAAAGACATATTCATATTCCCCTGGGTCAGGGAAACCCAAAAAACATGAGTTTTCAGCATCTGATCTGTCCCTGTGGATTTGGCCCAGAGCATATCTCGCATTTGTTAGGAAAAATTCCTTATACAATGAAAAGTGCAAATTGCAGATTGAACTCAAATTTGAAGAACAAACACATATTTATGTTCCCCCAGGTCTGGGAAGCCCTCCAAAGAGAGTTTTCTGGATCTGGTCTGTCCCTGTGGAGTTGGCCCAGGGCATATCTCGCATTTGTTAGGAAAAATCCCTTATACCATGAAAAGTGCAAATTGCAAATAGAGCTAAAATTCGAAAAACAAAGACATATTCATGTTCCCCCGGGTTAGGGAAACCCCAAAATACATGAGTTTCCTGGATCTGGTCTCTCCCTTTGGAGTTGGCCCAACTCATATCTCGCATTTGTTAGGAAAAATCCATTATAGCTTGAAAAGTGCACATAGGAGATAGAGCTCAAATTCGAAAAACAAACACATATTCATATTCCCCTGGGTCAGGGAAGCCCAAAAAACATGAATATTTAGGATCTGATCTGTCCCTTTGGAGATGGCCCGGGGTATAACTTTATTTTGTTAGGAAAAATTCCCTTATATGATGTAAAGTGAAAATTGGAGATAGAGCTCAAATTCAAAAAAAAAAACATATTCATATTCCCCTGGGTAAGGGAAACAACAAAAAAATGAGTTTCCGGGATCTGACCTGTCTTTTTGGAGTTGGCCCAGGGCATATCTCGCATTTGTTAGGAAAAATCACTTATTCCATCAATAGTGCAAATTGCTGATAGAGCTCAAATTCGAAAAAGAAAGACATATTCATATTCCCCTGAGTCAGGGAATCCCAAAAAACCCAGCATCTGATCTGTCCCTGTGGAGTTGGCCCAGAGCATATCTCGCATTTGTTAGGAAAAATTCCTTATACAATCAAAAGTGCAAATTGCAGATTGAACTCAAATTTGAAGAACAAACACATATTTATGTTCCCCCGGGTCTGTGAAGCCCTCCAAAAAGAGTTTTCTGGATCTGGTCTGTCCCTGTGGAAAAATCCCATATACCATGAAAAGTGCAAATTACAGATAGAGCTCAAATTTGAAGAAGAAACACATATTTATGTTCCCCCAGGTCAGGGAAACCCTCCAAAAAAAGAGTTTTCTGGATCTGGTCTCTCCCTTTGGAGTTGGCCCAACTGATACCTCGCATTTGTTAGGAAAAATCCATTATACCATAAAAATAGGAGACAGAGATCAAATTCGAAAAACAAAGACAAATTCATGTTCCCCCGGATTAGGGAAACCCCAAAAAACATGAGTTTTTGGGATCTGATCTGTCCCTGTGGAGTTGGCCCTCGGCATATCTCGCATTTGTTTGGAAAAATCCCATGTACCATGAAAAGTGCAAATTCCCCCCGGTCAGGGAAGCCCAAAGAACATGAGTTTCCTGGATCTGATCTGTCCCTGTGGAGTTGGCCAAGGGCATATCTCACATTTCTTAGGAAAAATCACTTATACCATCAATAGTGCAAATTGCAGATAGAGCTCAAATTCGAAAAAGAAAGACATATTCACGTTCCCCGGTTCAGGGAAGCCCAAAAAACATGAGTTTTATAGTTCGGATATCTCCCTGTGGAGTTGGCCCAGAGCATATCTCGCATATGTTAGGAAAAATCCCATATACCATGAAAAGTGGAAATTGGAGATAGAGCTCAAATTCGAAAAAGAAAGACATATTCACATTTCCTGGTTCAGGGAAGCCCAAAAAACATGGGTTTCCTGGATCTGATGTGTACCTGTGGAGTTGGCCCAGGGCATATCTCACATTTCTTAGGAAAAATCACGTATACCATCAATAGTGCAAATTGCAGATAGAGCTCAAATTCGAAAAAGAAAGACATATTCATATTCCCCTGGGTCAGGGAAACCCAAAAAACATGAGTTTTCAGCATCTGATCTGTCCCTGTGGATTTGGCCCAGAGCATATCTCGCATTTGTTAGGAAAAATTCCTTATACAATGAAAAGTGCAAATTGCAGATTGAACTCAAATTTGAAGAACAAACACATATTTATGTTCCCCCAGGTCTGGGAAGCCCTCCAAAGAGAGTTTTCTGGATCTGGTCTGTCCCTGTGGAGTTGGCCCAGGGCATATCTCGCATTTGTTAGGAAAAATCCCTTATACCATGAAAAGTGCAAATTGCAAATAGAGCTAAAATTCGAAAAACAAAGACATATTCATGTTCCCCCGGGTTAGGGAAACCCCAAAATACATGAGTTTCCTGGATCTGGTCTCTCCCTTTGGAGTTGGCCCAACTCATATCTCGCATTTGTTAGGAAAAATCCATTATAGCTTGAAAAGTGCACATAGGAGATAGAGCTCAAATTCGAAAAACAAACACATATTCATATTCCCCTGGGTCAGGGAAGCCCAAAAAACATGAATATTTAGGATCTGATCTGTCCCTTTGGAGATGGCCCGGGGTATAACTTTATTTTGTTAGGAAAAAATTCCCTTATATGATGTAAAGTGAAAATTGGAGATAGAGCTCAAATTCAAAAAAAAAAACATATTCATATTCCCCTGGGTAAGGGAAACCCCAAGAAAATGAGTTTCCGGGATCTGACCTGTCTTTTTGGAGTTGGCCCAGGGCATATCTCGCATTTGTTAGGAAAAATTACTTATTCCATCAATAGTGCAAATTGCTGATAGAGCTCAAATTCGAAAAAGAAAGACATATTCATATTCCCCTGGGTCAAGGAAACCCAAAAAACCCAGCATCTGATCTGTCCCTGTGGAGTTGGCCCAGAGCATATCTCGCATTTGTTAGGAAAAATTCCTTATACAATCAAAAGTGCAAATTGGAGATTGAACTCAAATTTAAAGAACAAACACATATTTATGTTCCCCCGGGTCTGGGAAGCCCTCCAAAAAGAGTTTTCTGGATCTGGTCTGTCCCTGTGGAAAAATCCCATATACCATGAAAAATGCAAATTACAGATAGAGCTCAAATTTGAAGAAGAAACAGGGATCTGATCTGTCCCTGTGGAGTTGGCCCTCGGCATATCTCGCATTTGTTTGGAAAAATCCCATGTACCATGAAAAGTGCAAATTCCCCCGGGTCAGGGAAACCCAAAGAACAGGGATCTGATCTGTCCCTGTGGAGTTGGCCAAGGGCATATCTCACATTTCTTAGGAAAAATCACGTATACCATCAATAGTGCAAATTGCAGATAGAGCTCAAATTCGAAAAAGAAAGACATATTCACATTCCCCCGGGTTAGGGAAACCCAAAAATACATGAGTTTCCTGGATCTGGTCTCTCCCTTTGGAGTTGGCCCAGGGCATATCTCACATTTCTTAGGAAAAATCCCTTGTACCATCAATAGTGCAAATTGCAGATAGAGGTCAAATTTGAAAAACAAAGACATATTCATGTGCCCCCTGGTCAGGGAAACCAAAAAAACATGAGTTTCTGGGATCTGATCTGTCCCTGTGGAGTTGGCACAGGGCATAACTCACATTTGTTAGGAAAAATCCATGAAAAGTGGAAATTGGAGATAGAGCTCAAATTCGAAAAAGAAAGACATATTCACGTTCCCCGGTTCAGGGAAGCCCAAAAAAACATGAGTTTTCTGGTTCGGATATGTCCCTGTGGAGTTGGCCCAGAGCATATCTCGCATATCTTAGGAAAAATCCTATATACCATGAAAAGTGGAAATTGGAGATAGAGCTCAAATTCGAAAAACAAAGACATATTCATGTTCCCCCGGGTCACGGAAACCCAAAAAAACATGAGTTTTTGGGACCTGATCTTTCCCTGTGCAGTTGGCGCATGGCATATCTTGCATTTGTTAGGAAAAATCCCATATACCATGAAAAGTGAAAATTGAAAATAGAGCTCAAATTCGAAAAACAAGCACATATTCATGTTCCAATAGGTCAGGGAAGCCCAAAAAAGTTGAGTTTTTGGAATCTGATCTGTCTTTTTGGACTTGGCCCCGGGCATATCTCGCATTTGTTAGGAAAAATCCCTTATACCATCAATATTGCAAATTGCAGATAGAGGTCAAATTCGTAAAAGAAAGACATATTCACGTTCCCCAGTTCAGGGAAAAACTGCAAAAAAAGTGTTTCCTGGATCTGGTCTCTCCCTTTGGAGTTGGCCCAGCTCATATCTCGCATTTGTTAGGAAAAATCCATTATACCATAAAAATAGGAGACAGAGATCAAATTCGAAAAACAAAGACAAATTCATGTTCCCCCGGGTTAGGGAAACCCCAAAAAACATGAGTTTTTGGGATCTGATCTGTCCCTGTGAAGTTGGCCCTCGGCATAGCTCTCATTTGTTTGGAAAAATTCCATATACCATGAAAAGTGCAAATTGCAGATAGAGCTCAAATTTGTATAACAATCACATATTTATGTTCCCCCGGGTCAGGGAAAAACTGCAAAAAAAGTGTTTCCTGGATCTGGTCTCTCCCTTTGGAGTTGGCCCAGCTCATATCTCGCATTTGTTAGGAAAAATCCATTATACCATAAAAATAGGAGACAGAGTTGAAATTCGAAAAACAAAGACAAATTCATGTTCCCCCGGGTCAGGGAAACCCAAAAAAACATGAGTTTCCTGGATCTGATCTGTCCCTGTGGAGTTGGCCCAGAGCATATCTCGCATATGTTAGGAACAATCCTATATACCATGAAAAGTGGAAATTGGAGATAGAGCTCAAATTCGAAAAAGAAAGACATATTCACATTCCCCGGTTCAGGGAAGCCCAAAAAACTTGTGTTTCCTGGATCTGATCTTTCCCTTTGGAGTTGGCCCAGGGCATAACTTGCATATGTTAGGAAAAATCCCATATACCATGAAAAGTGCAAATTACAGATAGAGCTCAAATTTGAAGAAGAAACACATATATATGTTCCCGCAGGTCACGGAACCCCTCCAAAATAGAGTTTTCTGGATCTGGTCTCTCCCTTTGGAGTTGGCCCAACTCATATCTCGCATTTGTTAGGAAAAATCCATTATACCTTGAAAAGTGCACATAGGAGATAGAGCTCAAATTCGAAAAAGAAAGACATATTCATGTTCCCCGGTTCAGGGAAGCCCAAAAAACAAAAACCAAAAAAACCATGAGTTTCTGGGATCTGATCTTTCCCTGTGGAGTTGGCACAGGGCATAACTCACATTTCTTAGGAAAAATCCATGAAAAGTGGAAATTGGAGATAGAGCTCAAATTCAAAAAAGAAAGACATATTCACATTCCCCGGTTCAGGGAAGCCCAAAAAACATGAGTTTCCTGGATCTGATCTGTCCCTGTGGAGTTGGCCCAGGGCATATCTCACATTTCTTAGGAAAAATCACGTATACCATCAATCGTGCAAATTGCAGATAGAGCTCAAATTCGAAAAAGAAAGACATATTCATATTCCCCTGGGTCAGGGAAACCCAAAAACACATGAGTTTTCTGGATCTTATCTGTCCCTGTGCAGTTGGCCCATGGCATATCTCGCATTTGTTAGGAAAAATCCCATATACTATGAAAAGTGCAAATTGCAGATAGAGCTCAAATTTGAAGAACAAAGACATATTTATGTTCCACCAGTTCAGGGAAGCCCCCCCAAAAATGACTTTTTCGGATCTGATCTCTCCCTGTCGAGTTGGCCCAGGGCATAACTCGCATTTGTTAGGAAAAATCCCTTATACCATCAATCGTGCAAATTGCAGATAGAGCTCAAATTCGAAAAAGAAAGACATATTCATATTCCCCTGGGTCAGGGAAACCCAAAAAACATGAGTTTTCAGCATCTGATCTGTCCGTGTGGAGTTGGCCCAGAGCATATCTCGCATTTGTTAGGAAAAATTCCTTATACAATGAAAAGTGCAAATTGCAGATTGAACTCAAATTTGAAGAACAAACACATATTTATGTTCCCCCAGGTCTGGGAAGCCCTCCAAAAAGAGTTTTCTGGATCTGGTCTTTCCCTGTGGAGTTGGCCCAGGGCATATCTCGCATTTGTTAGGAAAAATACCTTATACCATGAAAAGTGCAAAATGCAAATAGAGCTAAAATTCGAAAAACAAAGACATATTCATGTTCCCCCGGGTTAGGGAAACCCAAAAATACATGAGTTTCCTGGATCTGGTCTCTCCCTTTGGACTTGGCCCAGGGCATATCTCACATTTCTTAGGAAAAATCCCTTGTACCATCAATAGTGCAAATTGCAGATAGAGGCCAAATTTGAAAAACAAAGACATATTCATGTGCCCCCTGGTCAGGGAAACAAAAAAAAATGGGTTTCTGGGATCTGATCTGTCCCTGTGGAGTTGGCACAGGGCATAACTCACATTTGTTAGGAAAAATCCATGAAAAGTGGAAATTGGAGATAGAGATCAAATTCGAAAAAGAAAGACATATTCACGTTCCCCTGTTCAGGGAAGCCCAAAAAAACATGAGTTTTCTGGTTCGGATATGTCCCTGTGGAGTTGGCCCAGAGCATATCTCGCATATGTTAGGAACAATCCTATATACCATGAAAAGTGGAAATTGGAGATAGAGCTCAAATTCGAAAAAGAAAGACATATTCACATTCCCCGGTTCAGGGAAGCCCAAAAAACATGGGTTTCCTGGATCTGATGTGTCCCTGTGGAGTTGGCCCAGGGCATATCTCGCATTTCTTAGGAAAAATCCCTTATACCATAAAAAGTGCAAATTGCAAATAGAGCTAAAATTCGAAAAACAAAGACATATTCATGTTCCCCTGGGTTAGGGAAACCCAAAAATACATGAGTTTCCTGGATCTGGTCTCTCCCTTTGGAGTTGGCCCAGGGCATATCTCACATTTCTTAGGAAATATCCCTTGTACCATCAATAGTGCAAATTGCAGATAGAGGTCAAATTTGAAAAACAAAGACATATTCATGTGCACCCTGGTCAGGGAAACAAAAAAAAACATGGGTTTCTGGGATCTGATCTGTCCCTGTGGAGTTGGCACAGGGCATAACTCATATTTGTTAGGAAAAATCCATGAAAAGTGGAAATTGGAGATAGAGCTCAAATTCGAAAAAGAAAGACATATTCACGTTCCCCGGTTCAGGGAAGCCCAAAAAAACATGAGTTTTCTGGTTCGGATATGTCCCTTTGGAGTTGGCCCAGAGCATATCTCGCATATGTTAGGAACAATCCTATATACCATGAAAAGTGGAAATTGCAGATAGAGCTCAAATTCGAAAAAGAAAGAGATATTCATATTCCCCTGGGTCAGGGAAACCCAAAAAACATGAGTTTTCGGCATCTGATCTATCCCTGTGGAGTTGGCCTAGAGCATATCTCGCATTTGTTAGGAAAAATCCCTTGTACCAACAATATTGAAAATTGCAGATAGAGGTCAAATTTGAAAAACAAAGACATATTCATGTGCCCCCTGGTCAGGGAAACGAAAAAAAAATGTGAGTTTCTGGGATCTGATCTGTCCCACAGGGTGTAACTCACATTTCTTAGGAAAAATCCATGAAAAGTGGAAATTGCAGATAGAGCTCAAATTCGAAAAACAAGCACATATTCATGTTCCCCTGGGTCAAGGAAGCCAGAAAAACTTGAGTTTTTGGGATCTGATCTTTCCCTTTGGAGTGGGCCCAGGGCATAACTCGCATTTCCTAGGAAAAATCACTTATACCATCAATAGTGCAAATTGCAGATAGAGCTCAAATTCGAAAAAGAAAGACATATTCACGTTCCCCGGTTCAGGGAAGCCCAAAAAACAAAAACCAAAAAAACCATGAGTTTCTGGGATCTGATCTTTCCCTGTGGAGTTGGCACAGGGCATAACTCACATTTGTTAGGAAAAATCCATGAAAAGTGGAAATTGGAGATAGAGCTCAAATTCGAAAAAGAAAGACATATTCACATTCCCCGGGTCAGGGAAGCCCAAAAAACATGAGTTTCCTGGATCTGATCTGTCCCTGTGGAGTTGGCCCAGGGCATATCTCACATTTCTTAGGAAAAATCACTTATACCATCAATAGTGCAAATTGCAGATAGTGGTCAAATTCGAAAAACAAAGACATATTCATGTTCCCCCGGGTCTCGGAAACCCAAAAAAACATGAGTTTTTGGGACCTGATCTTTCCCTTTGGAGTTGGCCCAGGGCATAACTTGCATATGTTAGGAAAAATCCCATATACCATGAAAAGTGCAAATTACAGATAGAGCTCAAATTTGAAGAAGAAACACATATTTATGTTCCCGCAGGTCACGGAAACCCTCCAAAATAGAGTTTTCTGGATCTGGTCTGTCCCTTTGGAGTTGGCCCAACTCATATCTCGCATTTGTTAGGAAAAATCCATTATACCTTGAAAAGTGCACATAGGAGATAGAGTTCAAATTTGAAAAACAAACACATATTCATATTCCCCTGGGTCAGGGAAGCCCAAAAAACATGAATATTTAGGATCTGATCTGTCCCTTTGGAGATGGCCCGGGGTATAACTTTATTTTGTTAGGAAAAATTCCCTTATATGATGTAAAGTGAAAATTGGAGATAGAGTTCAAATTAAAAAAAAAGACATATTCATATTCCACTGGGTAAGGGAAACCCAAAAAAAATGAGTTTCCTGGATCTGATCTGTCTTTTTGGAGTTGGCCCAGGGCATATCTCACATTTCTTAGGAAAAATCACGTATACCATCAATAGTGCAAATTGCTGATAGAGCTCAAATTCGAAAAAGAAAGACATATTCATATTCCCCTGGGTCAGGGAAACCCAAAAAACCCAGCATCTGATCTGTCCCTGTGGAGTTGTCCAAGAACATATGTCGCATTTGTTAGGAAAAATTCCTTATACAATCAAAAGTGCAAATTGCAGATTGAACTCAAATTCGAAAAACAAAGACATATTCATGTTCCCCCCGGTTAGGGAAACCCAAAAATACATGAGTTTTCTGGATCTTATCTGTCCCTGTGCAGTTGGCCCAGGACATATCTCGCATTTGTTTGGAAAACTCCATTATACCATGAAAAGTGAACATAGTTAGTTAGTTCAAATTCGAAATTCGAAAAACAAACACATATTCATATTCCCCTACGTCAGGGAAGCCCAAAAAACATGAATATTTAGGATCTGATCTGTCCCTTTCGACTTTGCCCAGGGTATAACTCGCATTTGTTAGGAAAAAGCCATTATACCATAAAAATAGGAGACAGAGTTGAAATTCGAAAAACAAAGACAAATTCATGTTCCCCCGGGTCAGGGAAACCCAAAAAAACATGAGTTTCCTGGATCTTATCTGTCCCTGTGGAGTTGGCCAAGGGCATATCTCACATTTCTTAGGAAAAATCACTTATACCATCAATAGTGCAAATTGCAGATAGAGCTCAAATTCGAAAAAGAAAGACATATTCATATTCCCCTGGGTCAGGGAAGCCCAAACAAACATGAATATTTAGGATCTGATCTGTCCCTTTGGAGTTGGCCCAGGGTATAACTCGCATTTGTTAGGAAAAATCCCATATACCAGGAAAAGTGCACATAAGAGATAGAGCTCAAATTCAAAAAACAAAGACATATTCATATTCCCCCGGTTCAGGGAAGCCCAAAAAAACATGAATTCTCCAGATCTGATCTGTCCCTGTGGAGTTAGCTGAGGGCATGTCTCGCATTTGTTAGGAAAAAACATGAGTTTTCGGGACCTGATCTGTACCAAATAGAGCTCAAACTTGAAGAACAAACACATATTCAAAAAACAGAGATATATTCATGTTCCGTCGGGTCAGGGAAACCCAAAAACACATGAGTTTTCTGGATCTTATCTGTCCCTGTGCAGTTGGCCCATGGCATATCTCGCATTTGTTAGGAAAAATCCCATATACTATGAAAAGTGCAAATTGCAGATAGAGCTCAAATTTGAAGAACAAAGACATATTTATGTTCCACCAGTTCAGGGAAGCCCCCCAAAAAATGACTTTTTCTGATCTGATCTCTCCCTGTCGAGTTGGCCCAGGGCATAACTCGCATTTGTTAGGAAAAATCCCTTATACCATCAATCGTGCAAATTGCAGATAGAGCTCAAATTCGAAAAAGAAAGACATATTCATATTCCCCTGGGTCAGGGAAACCCAAAAAACATGAGTTTTCAGCATCTGATCTGTCCGTGTGGAGTTGGCCCAGGGCATATCTCACATTTCTTAGGAAAAATCCCTTGTACCATCAATAGTGCAAATTGCAGATAGAGGTCAAATTTGAAAAACAAAGACATATTCATGTGCCCCCTGGTCAGGGAAACAAAAAAAAACATGGGTTTCTGGGATCTGATCTGTCCCTGTGGAGTTGGCACAGGGCATAACTCACATTTGTTAGGAAAAATCCATGAAAAGTGGAAATTGGAGATAGAGCTCAAATTCGAAAAAGAAAGACATATTCACGTTCCCCTGTTCAGGGAAGCCCAAAAAAACATGAGTTTTCTGGTTCGGATATGTCCCTGTGGAGTTGGCCCAGAGCATATCTCGCATATGTTAGGAACAATCCTATATACCATGAAAAGTGGAAATTGGAGATAGAGCTCAAATTCGAAAAAGAAAGACATATTCACATTCCCCGGTTCAGGGAAGCCCAAAAAACATGGGTTTCCTGGATCTGATGTGTCCCTGTGGAGTTGGCCCAGGGCATATCTCACATTTCTTAGGAAAAATCGCGTATACCATCAATAGTGCAAATTGCAGATAGAGCTCAAATTCGAAAAAGAAAGACATATTCATATTCCCCTGGGTCAGGGAAACCCAAAAAACATGAGTTTTCAGCATCTGATCTGTCCCTGTGGAGTTGCCCAAGAGCATATCTCGCAATTGTTAGGAAAAATTCCTTATACAATGAAAAGTGCAAATTGCAGATTGAACTCAAATTTGAAGAACAAACACATATTTATGTTCCCCCAGGTCTGGGAAGCCCTCCAAAAAGAGTTTTCTGGATCTGGTCTTTCCCTGTGGAGATGGCCCAGGGCATATCTCGCATTTCTTAGGAAAAATCCCTTATACCATGAAAAGTGCAAATTGCAAATTGTGCTAAAATTCGAAAAAAAAGACATATTCATGTTCCCCCGGGTTAGGGAAACCCAAAAATACATGAGTTTCCTGGATCTGGTCTCTCCCTTTGGAGTTGGCCCAGGGCATATCTCACATTTCTTAGGAAAAATCCCTTGTACCATCAATAGTGCAAATTGCAGATAGAGGTCAAATTTGAAAAACAAAGACATATTCATGTGCACCCTGGTCAGGGAAACAAAAAAAAAACATGGGTTTCTGGGATCTGATCTGTCCCTGTGGAGTTGGCCAAGGGCATATCTCACATTTCTTAGGAAAAATCACTTATACCATCAATAGTGCAAATTGCAGATAGAGCTCAAATTCGAAAAAGAAAGACATATTCATATTCCCCTGGGTCAGCGAAGCCCAAACAAACATGAATATTTAGGATCTGATCTGTCCCTTTGGAGTTGGCCCAGGGTATAACTCGCATTTGTTAGGAAAAATCCCATATACCAGGAAAATTGCACATAAGAGATAGAGCTCAAATTCAAAAAACAAAGACATATTCATATTCCCCCGGTTCAGGGAAGCCCAAAAAAACATGAATTCTCCAGATCTGATCTGTCCCTGTGGAGTTAGCTGAGGGCATGTCTCGCATTTGTTAGGAAAAAACATGAGTTTTCGGGACCTGATCTGTACCAAATAGAGCTCAAACTTGAAGAACAAACACATATTCAAAAAACAGAGATATATTCATGTTCCGTCGGGTCAGGGAAACCCAAAAACACATGAGTTTTCTGGATCTTATCTGTCCCTGTGCAGTTGGCCCATGGCATATCTCGCATTTGTTAGGAAAAATCCCATATACTATGAAAAGTGCAAATTGCAGATAGAGCTCAAATTTGAAGAACAAAGACATATTTATGTTCCACCAGTTCAGGGAAGCCCCCCCAAAAATGACTTTTTCGGATCTGATCTCTCCCTGTCGAGTTGGCCCAGGGCATAACTCGCATTTGTTAGGAAAAATTCCTTATACAATGAAAAGTGCAAATTGCAGATTGAACTCAAATTTGAAGAACAAACACATATTTATGTTCCCCCAGGTCTGGGAAGCCCTCCAAAAAGAGTTTTCTGGATCTGGTCTTTCCCTGTGGAGTTGGCCCAGGGCATATCTCGCATTTGTTAGGAAAAATCCCTTATACCATGAAAAGTGCAAATTGCAAATAGAGCTAAAATTTGAAAAACAAAGACATATTCATGTTCCCCCGGGTTAGGGAAACCCAAAAACACATTAGTTTCCTGGATCTGTTCTCTCCCTTTGGAGTTGGCCCAGGGCATATCTCACATTTCTCAGGAAAAATCCCTTGTACCATCAATAGTGCAAATTGCAGATAGAGGTCAAATTTGAAAAACAAAGACATATTCATGTGCCCCCTGGTCAGGGAAACAAAAAAAAAACATGGGTTTCTGGGATCTGATCTGTCCCTGTGGAGTTGGCACAGGGCATAACTCACATTTGTTAGGAAAAATCCATGAAAAGTGGAAATTGGAGATAGAGCTCAAATTCGAAAAACAAGCACATATTCATGTTCCCCTGGGTCAAGGAAGCCAGAAAAACTTGAGTTTTTGGGATCTGATCTTTCCTTTTGGAGTGGGCCCAGGGCATAACTCGCATTTCTTAGGAAAAATCACTTATACCATCAATAGTGCAAATTGCAGATAGAGCTCAAATTCGAAAAAGAAAGACATATTCACGTTCCCCGGTTCAGGGAAGCCCAAAAAACAAAAACCAAAAAAACCATGAGTTTTTGGGATCTGATCTTTCCCTGTGGAGTTGGCACAGGGCATAACTCACATTTGTTAGGAAAAATCCATGAAAAGTGGAAATTGGAGATAGAGCTCAAATTCGAAAAAGAAAGACATATTCACATTCCCCGGTTCAGGGAAGCCCAGAAAACATGAGTTTCCTGGATCTGATCTGTCCCTGTGGAGTTGGCCCAGGGCATATCTCACATTTCTTAGGAAAAATCACTTATACCATCAATAGTGCAAATTGCAGATAGAGCTCAAATTCGAAAAAGAAAGACATATTCACGTTCCCCGGTTCAGGGAAGCCCAAAAAACAAAAACCAAAAAAACCATGAGTTTCTGGGATCTGATCTTTCCCTGTGGAGTTGGCACAGGGCATAACTCACATTTGTTAGGAAAAATCCATGAAAAGTGGAAATTGGAGATAGAGCTCAAATTCGAAAAAGAAAGACATATTCACATTCCCCGGTTCAGGGAAGCCCAGAAAACATGAGTTTCCTGGATCTGATCTGTCCCTGTGGAGTTGGCCCAGGGCATATCTCACATTTCTTAGGAAAAATCACTTATACCATCAATAGTGCAAATTGCAGATAGTGGTCAAATTCGAAAAACAAAGGCATATTCATGTTCCCCCGCGTCTCGGAAACCCAAAAAAACATGAGTTTTTGGGACCTGATCTTTCCCTTTGGAGTTGGCCCAGGGCATAACTTGCATATGTTAGGAAAAATCCCATATACCATGAAAAGTGCAAATTACAGATAGAGCTCAAATTTGAAGAAGAAACACATATTTATGTTCCCGCAGGTCACGGAAACCCTCCAAAATAGAGTTTTCTGGATCTGGTCTGTCCCTTTGGAGTTGGCCCAACTCATATCTCGCATTTGTTAGGAAAAATCCATTATACCTTGAAAAGTGCACATAGGAGATAGAGCTCAAATTTGAAAAACAAACACATATTCATATTCCCCTGGGTCAGGGAAGCCCAAAAAACATGAATATTTAGGATCTGATCTGTCCCTTTGGAGATGGCCCGGGGTATAACTTTATTTTGTTAGGAAAAATTCCCTTATATGATGTAAAGTGAAAATTGGAGATAGAGTTCAAATTAAAAAAAAGACATATTCATATTCCACTGGGTAAGGGAAACCCAAAAAAAATGAGTTTCCTGGATCTGATCTGTCTTTTTGGAGTTGGCCCAGGGCATATCTCACATTTCTTAGGAAAAATCACGTATACCATCAATAGTGCAAATTGCTGATAGAGCTCAAATTCGAAAAAGAAAGACATATTCATATTCCCCTGGGTCAGGGAAACCCAAAAAACCCAGCATCTGATCTGTCCCTGTGGAGTTGTCCAAGAACATATGTCGCATTTGTTAGGAAAAAATTCCTTATACAATCAAAAGTGCAAATTGCAGATTGAACTCAAATTCGAAAAACAAAGACATATTCATGTTCCCCCCGGTTAGGGAAACCCAAAAATACATGAGTTTTCTGGATCTTATCTGTCCCTGTGCAGTTGGCCCAGGACATATCTCGCATTTGTTTGGAAAACTCCTTTATACCATGAAAAGTGAACATAGTTAGTTAGTTCAAATTCGAAATTCGAAAAACAAACACATATTCATATTCCCCTACGTCAGGGAAGCCCAAAAAACATGAATATTTAGGATCTGATCTGTCCCTTTCGACTTTGCCCAGGGTATAACTCGCATTTGTTAGGAAAAAGCCATTATACCATAAAAATAGGAGACAGAGTTGAAATTCGAAAAACAAAGACAAATTCATGTTCCCCCGGGTCAGGGAAACCCAAAAAAACATGAGTTTCCTGGATCTTATCTGTCCCTGTGGAGTTGGCCAAGGGCATATCTCACATTTCTTAGGAAAAATCACTTATACCATCAATAGTGCAAATTGCAGATAGAGCTCAAATTCGAAAAAGAAAGACATATTCATATTCCCCTGGGTCAGGGAAGCCCAAACAAACATGAATATTTAGGATCTGATCTGTCCCTTTGGAGTTGGCCCAGGGTATAACTCGCATTTGTTAGGAAAAATCCCATATACCAGGAAAAGTGCACATAAGAGATAGAGCTCAAATTCAAAAAACAAAGACATATTCATATTCCCCCGGTTCAGGGAAGCCCAAAAAAACATGAATTCTCCAGATCTGATCTGTCCCTGTGGAGTTAGCTGAGGGCATGTCTCGCATTTGTTAGGAAAAAACATGAGTTTTCGGGACCTGATCTGTACCAAATAGAGCTCAAACTTGAAGAACAAACACATATTCAAAAAACAGAGATATATTCATGTTCCGTCGGGTCAGGGAAACCCAAAAACACATGAGTTTTCTGGATCTTATCTGTCCCTGTGCAGTTGGCCCATGGCATATCTCGCATTTGTTAGGAAAAATCCCATATACTATGAAAAGTGCAAATTGCAGATAGAGCTCAAATTTGAAGAACAAAGACATATTTATGTTCCACCAGTTCAGGGAAGCCCCCCCAAAAATGACTTTTTCGGATCTGATCTCTCCCTGTCGAGTTGGCCCAGGGCATAACTCGCATTTGTTAGGAAAAATTCCTTATACAATGAAAAGTGCAAATTGCAGATTGAACTCAAATTTGAAGAACAAACACATATTTATGTTCCCCAAGGTCTGGGAAGCCCTCCAAAAAGAGTTTTCTGGATCTGGTCTTTCCCTGTGGAGTTGGCCCAGGGCATATCTCGCATTTGTTAGGAAAAATCCCTTATACCATGAAAAGTGCAAATTGCAAATAGAGCTAAAATTCGAAAAACAAAGACATATCCATGTTCCCCCGGGTTAGGGAAACCCAAAAATACATGAGTTTCCTGGATCTGGTCTCTCCCTGTGGAGTTGGCCCAGGGCATATCTCACATTTCTTAGGAAAAATCCCTTGTACCATCAATAGTGCAAATTGCAGATAGAGGTCAAATTTGAAAAACAAAGACATATTCATGTGCCCCCTGGTCAGGGAAACAAAAAAAACATGGGTTTCTGGGATCTGATCTGTCCCTGTGGAGTTGGCACAGGGCATAACTCACATTTGTTAGGAAAAATCCATGAAAAGTGGAAATTGGAGATAGAGCTCAAATTCGAAAAAGAAAGACATATTCACGTTCCCCTGTTCAGGGAAGCCCAAAAAAACATGAGTTTTCTGGTTCGGATATGTCCCTGTGGAGTTGGTCCAGAGCATATCTCGCATATGTTAGGAACAATCCTATATACCATGAAAAGTGGAAATTGGAGATAGAGCTCAAATTCGAAAAAGAAAGACATATTCACATTCCCCGGTTCAGGGAAGCCCAAAAAACATGGGTTTCCTGGATCTGATGTGTCCCTGTGGAGTTGGCCCAGGGCATATCTCACATTTCTTAGGAAAAATCGCGTATACCATCAATAGTGCAAATTGCAGATAGAGCTCAAATTCGAAAAAGAAAGACATATTCATATTCCCCTGGGTCAGGGAAACCCAAAAAACATGAGTTTTCAGCATCTGATCTGTCCCTGTGGAGTTGGCCCAGAGCATATCTCGCATTTGTTAGGAAAAATTCCTTATACAATGAAAAGTGCAAATTGCAGATTGAACTCAAATTTGAAGAACAAACACATATTTATGTTCCCCAAGGTCTGGGAAGCCCTCCAAAAAGAGTTTTCTGGATCTGGTCTTTCCCTGTGGAGTTGGCCCAGGGCATATCTCGCATTTCTTAGGAAAAATCCCTTATACCATAAAAAGTGCAAATTGCAAATAGAGCTAAAATTCGAAAAACAAAGACATATTCATGTTCCCCTGGGTTAGGGAAACCCAAAAATACATGAGTTTCCTGGATCTGGTCTCTCCCTTTGGAGTTGGCCCAGGGCATATCTCACATTTCTTAGGAAAAATCCCTTATACCATAAAAAGTGCAAATTGCAAATAGAGCTAAAATTCGAAAAACAAAGACATATTCATGTTCCCCTGGGTTAGGGAAACCCAAAAATACATGAGTTTCCTGGATCTGGTCTCTCCCTTTGGAGTTGGCCCAGGGCATATCTCACATTTCTTAGGAAAAATCCCTTGTACCATCAATAGTGCAAATTGCAGATAGAGGTCAAATTTGAAAAACAAAGACATATTCATGTGCACCCTGGTCAGGGAAACAAAAAAAAACATGGGTTTCTGGGATCTGATCTGTCCCTGTGGAGTTGGCCAAGGGCATAACTCATATTTGTTAGGAAAAATCCATGAAAAGTGGAAATTGGAGATAGAGCTCAAATTCGAAAAAGAAAGACATATTCACGTTCCCCGGTTCAGGGAAGCCCAAAAAAACATGAGTTTTCTGGTTCGGATATGTCCCTTTGGAGTTGGCCCAGAGCATATCTCGCATATGTTAGGAACAATCCTATATACCATGAAAAGTGGAAATTGCAGATAGAGCTCAAATTCGAAAAAGAAAGAGATATTCATATTCCCCTGGGTCAGGGAAACCCAAAAAACATGAGTTTTCGGCATCTGATCTATCCCTGTGGAGTTGGCCTAGAGCATATCTCGCATTTGTTAGGAAAAATCCCTTGTACCAACAATATTGAAAATTGCAGATAGAGGTCAAATTTGAAAAACAAAGACATATTCATGTGCCCCCTGGTCAGGGAAACGAAAAAAAAATGTGAGTTTCTGGGATCTGATCTGTCCCACAGGGTGTAACTCACATTTCTTAGGAAAAATCCATGAAAAGTGGAAATTGCAGATAGAGCTCAAATTCGAAAAACAAGCACATATTCATGTTCCCCTGGGTCAAGGAAGCCAGAAAAACTTGAGTTTTTGGGATCTGATCTTTCCCTTTGGAGTGGGCCCAGGGCATAACTCGCATTTCCTAGGAAAAATCACTTATACCATCAATAGTGCAAATTGCAGATAGAGCTCAAATTCGAAAAAGAAAGACATATTCACGTTCCCCGGTTCAGGGAAGCCCAAAAAACAAAAACCAAAAAAACCATGAGTTTCTGGGATCTGATCTTTCCCTGTGGAGTTGGCACAGGGCATAACTCACATTTGTTAGGAAAAATCCATGAAAAGTGGAAATTGGAGATAGAGCTCAAATTCGAAAAAGAAAGACATATTCACATTCCCCGGGTCAGGGAAGCCCAAAAAACATGAGTTTCCTGGATCTGATCTGTCCCTGTGGAGTTGGCCCAGGGCATATCTCACATTTCTTAGGAAAAATCACTTATACCATCAATAGTGCAAATTGCAGATAGTGGTCAAATTCGAAAAACAAAGACATATTCATGTTCCCCCGGGTCTCGGAAACCCAAAAAAACATGAGTTTTTGGGACCTGATCTTTCCCTTTGGAGTTGGCCCAGGGCATAACTTGCATATGTTAGGAAAAATCCCATATACCATGAAAAGTGCAAATTACAGATAGAGCTCAAATTTGAAGAAGAAACACATATTTATGTTCCCGCAGGTCACGGAAACCCTCCAAAATAGAGTTTTCTGGATCTGGTCTGTCCCTTTGGAGTTGGCCCAACTCATATCTCGCATTTGTTAGGAAAAATCCATTATACCTTGAAAAGTGCACATAGGAGATAGAGTTCAAATTTGAAAAACAAACACATATTCATATTCCCCTGGGTCAGGGAAGCCCAAAAAACATGAATATTTAGGATCTGATCTGTCCCTTTGGAGATGGCCCGGGGTATAACTTTATTTTGTTAGGAAAAATTCCCTTATATGATGTAAAGTGAAAATTGGAGATAGAGTTCAAATTAAAAAAAAAGACATATTCATATTCCACTGGGTAAGGGAAACCCAAAAAAAATGAGTTTCCTGGATCTGATCTGTCTTTTTGGAGTTGGCCCAGGGCATATCTCACATTTCTTAGGAAAAATCACGTATACCATCAATAGTGCAAATTGCTGATAGAGCTCAAATTCGAAAAAGAAAGACATATTCATATTCCCCTGGGTCAGGGAAACCCAAAAAACCCAGCATCTGATCTGTCCCTGTGGAGTTGTCCAAGAACATATGTCGCATTTGTTAGGAAAAATTCCTTATACAATCAAAAGTGCAAATTGCAGATTGAACTCAAATTCGAAAAACAAAGACATATTCATGTTCCCCCCGGTTAGGGAAACCCAAAAATACATGAGTTTTCTGGATCTTATCTGTCCCTGTGCAGTTGGCCCAGGACATATCTCGCATTTGTTTGGAAAACTCCATTATACCATGAAAAGTGAACATAGTTAGTTAGTTCAAATTCGAAATTCGAAAAACAAACACATATTCATATTCCCCTACGTCAGGGAAGCCCAAAAAACATGAATATTTAGGATCTGATCTGTCCCTTTCGACTTTGCCCAGGGTATAACTCGCATTTGTTAGGAAAAAGCCATTATACCATAAAAATAGGAGACAGAGTTGAAATTCGAAAAACAAAGACAAATTCATGTTCCCCCGGGTCAGGGAAACCCAAAAAAACATGAGTTTCCTGGATCTTATCTGTCCCTGTGGAGTTGGCCAAGGGCATATCTCACATTTCTTAGGAAAAATCACTTATACCATCAATAGTGCAAATTGCAGATAGAGCTCAAATTCGAAAAAGAAAGACATATTCATATTCCCCTGGGTCAGGGAAGCCCAAACAAACATGAATATTTAGGATCTGATCTGTCCCTTTGGAGTTGGCCCAGGGTATAACTCGCATTTGTTAGGAAAAATCCCATATACCAGGAAAAGTGCACATAAGAGATAGAGCTCAAATTCAAAAAACAAAGACATATTCATATTCCCCCGGTTCAGGGAAGCCCAAAAAAACATGAATTCTCCAGATCTGATCTGTCCCTGTGGAGTTAGCTGAGGGCATGTCTCGCATTTGTTAGGAAAAAACATGAGTTTTCGGGACCTGATCTGTACCAAATAGAGCTCAAACTTGAAGAACAAACACATATTCAAAAAACAGAGATATATTCATGTTCCGTCGGGTCAGGGAAACCCAAAAACACATGAGTTTTCTGGATCTTATCTGTCCCTGTGCAGTTGGCCCATGGCATATCTCGCATTTGTTAGGAAAAATCCCATATACTATGAAAAGTGCAAATTGCAGATAGAGCTCAAATTTGAAGAACAAAGACATATTTATGTTCCACCAGTTCAGGGAAGCCCCCCAAAAAATGACTTTTTCTGATCTGATCTCTCCCTGTCGAGTTGGCCCAGGGCATAACTCGCATTTGTTAGGAAAAATCCCTTATACCATCAATCGTGCAAATTGCAGATAGAGCTCAAATTCGAAAAAGAAAGACATATTCATATTCCCCTGGGTCAGGGAAACCCAAAAAACATGAGTTTTCAGCATCTGATCTGTCCGTGTGGAGTTGGCCCAGGGCATATCTCACATTTCTTAGGAAAAATCCCTTGTACCATCAATAGTGCAAATTGCAGATAGAGGTCAAATTTGAAAAACAAAGACATATTCATGTGCCCCCTGGTCAGGGAAACAAAAAAAAACATGGGTTTCTGGGATCTGATCTGTCCCTGTGGAGTTGGCACAGGGCATAACTCACATTTGTTAGGAAAAATCCATGAAAAGTGGAAATTGGAGATAGAGCTCAAATTCGAAAAAGAAAGACATATTCACGTTCCCCTGTTCAGGGAAGCCCAAAAAAACATGAGTTTTCTGGTTCGGATATGTCCCTGTGGAGTTGGCCCAGAGCATATCTCGCATATGTTAGGAACAATCCTATATACCATGAAAAGTGGAAATTGGAGATAGAGCTCAAATTCGAAAAAGAAAGACATATTCACATTCCCCGGTTCAGGGAAGCCCAAAAAACATGGGTTTCCTGGATCTGATGTGTCCCTGTGGAGTTGGCCCAGGGCATATCTCACATTTCTTAGGAAAAATCGCGTATACCATCAATAGTGCAAATTGCAGATAGAGCTCAAATTCGAAAAAGAAAGACATATTCATATTCCCCTGGGTCAGGGAAACCCAAAAAACATGAGTTTTCAGCATCTGATCTGTCCCTGTGGAGTTGCCCAAGAGCATATCTCGCAATTGTTAGGAAAAATTCCTTATACAATGAAAAGTGCAAATTGCAGATTGAACTCAAATTTGAAGAACAAACACATATTTATGTTCCCCCAGGTCTGGGAAGCCCTCCAAAAAGAGTTTTCTGGATCTGGTCTTTCCCTGTGGAGATGGCCCAGGGCATATCTCGCATTTCTTAGGAAAAATCCCTTATACCATGAAAAGTGCAAATTGCAAATTGTGCTAAAATTCGAAAAAAAAGACATATTCATGTTCCCCCGGGTTAGGGAAACCCAAAAATACATGAGTTTCCTGGATCTGGTCTCTCCCTTTGGAGTTGGCCCAGGGCATATCTCACATTTCTTAGGAAAAATCCCTTGTACCATCAATAGTGCAAATTGCAGATAGAGGTCAAATTTGAAAAACAAAGACATATTCATGTGCACCCTGGTCAGGGAAACAAAAAAAAAACATGGGTTTCTGGGATCTGATCTGTCCCTGTGGAGTTGGCCAAGGGCATATCTCACATTTCTTAGGAAAAATCACTTATACCATCAATAGTGCAAATTGCAGATAGAGCTCAAATTCGAAAAAGAAAGACATATTCATATTCCCCTGGGTCAGCGAAGCCCAAACAAACATGAATATTTAGGATCTGATCTGTCCCTTTGGAGTTGGCCCAGGGTATAACTCGCATTTGTTAGGAAAAATCCCATATACCAGGAAAATTGCACATAAGAGATAGAGCTCAAATTCAAAAAACAAAGACATATTCATATTCCCCCGGTTCAGGGAAGCCCAAAAAAACATGAATTCTCCAGATCTGATCTGTCCCTGTGGAGTTAGCTGAGGGCATGTCTCGCATTTGTTAGGAAAAAACATGAGTTTTCGGGACCTGATCTGTACCAAATAGAGCTCAAACTTGAAGAACAAACACATATTCAAAAAACAGAGATATATTCATGTTCCGTCGGGTCAGGGAAACCCAAAAACACATGAGTTTTCTGGATCTTATCTGTCCCTGTGCAGTTGGCCCATGGCATATCTCGCATTTGTTAGGAAAAATCCCATATACTATGAAAAGTGCAAATTGCAGATAGAGCTCAAATTTGAAGAACAAAGACATATTTATGTTCCACCAGTTCAGGGAAGCCCCCCCAAAAATGACTTTTTCGGATCTGATCTCTCCCTGTCGAGTTGGCCCAGGGCATAACTCGCATTTGTTAGGAAAAATTCCTTATACAATGAAAAGTGCAAATTGCAGATTGAACTCAAATTTGAAGAACAAACACATATTTATGTTCCCCCAGGTCTGGGAAGCCCTCCAAAAAGAGTTTTCTGGATCTGGTCTTTCCCTGTGGAGTTGGCCCAGGGCATATCTCGCATTTGTTAGGAAAAATCCCTTATACCATGAAAAGTGCAAATTGCAAATAGAGCTAAAATTTGAAAAACAAAGACATATTCATGTTCCCCCGGGTTAGGGAAACCCAAAAACACATTAGTTTCCTGGATCTGTTCTCTCCCTTTGGAGTTGGCCCAGGGCATATCTCACATTTCTCAGGAAAAATCCCTTGTACCATCAATAGTGCAAATTGCAGATAGAGGTCAAATTTGAAAAACAAAGACATATTCATGTGCCCCCTGGTCAGGGAAACAAAAAAAAAACATGGGTTTCTGGGATCTGATCTGTCCCTGTGGAGTTGGCACAGGGCATAACTCACATTTGTTAGGAAAAATCCATGAAAAGTGGAAATTGGAGATAGAGCTCAAATTCGAAAAACAAGCACATATTCATGTTCCCCTGGGTCAAGGAAGCCAGAAAAACTTGAGTTTTTGGGATCTGATCTTTCCTTTTGGAGTGGGCCCAGGGCATAACTCGCATTTCTTAGGAAAAATCACTTATACCATCAATAGTGCAAATTGCAGATAGAGCTCAAATTCGAAAAAGAAAGACATATTCACGTTCCCCGGTTCAGGGAAGCCCAAAAAACAAAAACCAAAAAAACCATGAGTTTTTGGGATCTGATCTTTCCCTGTGGAGTTGGCACAGGGCATAACTCACATTTGTTAGGAAAAATCCATGAAAAGTGGAAATTGGAGATAGAGCTCAAATTCGAAAAAGAAAGACATATTCACATTCCCCGGTTCAGGGAAGCCCAGAAAACATGAGTTTCCTGGATCTGATCTGTCCCTGTGGAGTTGGCCCAGGGCATATCTCACATTTCTTAGGAAAAATCACTTATACCATCAATAGTGCAAATTGCAGATAGAGCTCAAATTCGAAAAAGAAAGACATATTCACGTTCCCCGGTTCAGGGAAGCCCAAAAAACAAAAACCAAAAAAACCATGAGTTTCTGGGATCTGATCTTTCCCTGTGGAGTTGGCACAGGGCATAACTCACATTTGTTAGGAAAAATCCATGAAAAGTGGAAATTGGAGATAGAGCTCAAATTCGAAAAAGAAAGACATATTCACATTCCCCGGTTCAGGGAAGCCCAGAAAACATGAGTTTCCTGGATCTGATCTGTCCCTGTGGAGTTGGCCCAGGGCATATCTCACATTTCTTAGGAAAAATCACTTATACCATCAATAGTGCAAATTGCAGATAGTGGTCAAATTCGAAAAACAAAGGCATATTCATGTTCCCCCGCGTCTCGGAAACCCAAAAAAACATGAGTTTTTGGGACCTGATCTTTCCCTTTGGAGTTGGCCCAGGGCATAACTTGCATATGTTAGGAAAAATCCCATATACCATGAAAAGTGCAAATTACAGATAGAGCTCAAATTTGAAGAAGAAACACATATTTATGTTCCCGCAGGTCACGGAAACCCTCCAAAATAGAGTTTTCTGGATCTGGTCTGTCCCTTTGGAGTTGGCCCAACTCATATCTCGCATTTGTTAGGAAAAATCCATTATACCTTGAAAAGTGCACATAGGAGATAGAGCTCAAATTTGAAAAACAAACACATATTCATATTCCCCTGGGTCAGGGAAGCCCAAAAAACATGAATATTTAGGATCTGATCTGTCCCTTTGGAGATGGCCCGGGGTATAACTTTATTTTGTTAGGAAAAATTCCCTTATATGATGTAAAGTGAAAATTGGAGATAGAGTTCAAATTAAAAAAAAGACATATTCATATTCCACTGGGTAAGGGAAACCCAAAAAAAATGAGTTTCCTGGATCTGATCTGTCTTTTTGGAGTTGGCCCAGGGCATATCTCACATTTCTTAGGAAAAATCACGTATACCATCAATAGTGCAAATTGCTGATAGAGCTCAAATTCGAAAAAGAAAGACATATTCATATTCCCCTGGGTCAGGGAAACCCAAAAAACCCAGCATCTGATCTGTCCCTGTGGAGTTGTCCAAGAACATATGTCGCATTTGTTAGGAAAAAATTCCTTATACAATCAAAAGTGCAAATTGCAGATTGAACTCAAATTCGAAAAACAAAGACATATTCATGTTCCCCCCGGTTAGGGAAACCCAAAAATACATGAGTTTTCTGGATCTTATCTGTCCCTGTGCAGTTGGCCCAGGACATATCTCGCATTTGTTTGGAAAACTCCTTTATACCATGAAAAGTGAACATAGTTAGTTAGTTCAAATTCGAAATTCGAAAAACAAACACATATTCATATTCCCCTACGTCAGGGAAGCCCAAAAAACATGAATATTTAGGATCTGATCTGTCCCTTTCGACTTTGCCCAGGGTATAACTCGCATTTGTTAGGAAAAAGCCATTATACCATAAAAATAGGAGACAGAGTTGAAATTCGAAAAACAAAGACAAATTCATGTTCCCCCGGGTCAGGGAAACCCAAAAAAACATGAGTTTCCTGGATCTTATCTGTCCCTGTGGAGTTGGCCAAGGGCATATCTCACATTTCTTAGGAAAAATCACTTATACCATCAATAGTGCAAATTGCAGATAGAGCTCAAATTCGAAAAAGAAAGACATATTCATATTCCCCTGGGTCAGGGAAGCCCAAACAAACATGAATATTTAGGATCTGATCTGTCCCTTTGGAGTTGGCCCAGGGTATAACTCGCATTTGTTAGGAAAAATCCCATATACCAGGAAAAGTGCACATAAGAGATAGAGCTCAAATTCAAAAAACAAAGACATATTCATATTCCCCCGGTTCAGGGAAGCCCAAAAAAACATGAATTCTCCAGATCTGATCTGTCCCTGTGGAGTTAGCTGAGGGCATGTCTCGCATTTGTTAGGAAAAAACATGAGTTTTCGGGACCTGATCTGTACCAAATAGAGCTCAAACTTGAAGAACAAACACATATTCAAAAAACAGAGATATATTCATGTTCCGTCGGGTCAGGGAAACCCAAAAACACATGAGTTTTCTGGATCTTATCTGTCCCTGTGCAGTTGGCCCATGGCATATCTCGCATTTGTTAGGAAAAATCCCATATACTATGAAAAGTGCAAATTGCAGATAGAGCTCAAATTTGAAGAACAAAGACATATTTATGTTCCACCAGTTCAGGGAAGCCCCCCCAAAAATGACTTTTTCTGATCTGATCTCTCCCTGTCGAGTTGGCCCAGGGCATAACTCGCATTTGTTAGGAAAAATCCCTTATACCATCAATCGTGCAAATTGCAGATAGAGCTCAAATTCGAAAAAGAAAGACATATTCATATTCCCCTGGGTCAGGGAAACCCAAAAAACATGAGTTTTCAGCATCTGATCTGTCCGTGTGGAGTTGGCCCAGGGCATATCTCACATTTCTTAGGAAAAATCCCTTGTACCATCAATAGTGCAAATTGCAGATAGAGGTCAAATTTGAAAAACAAAGACATATTCATGTGCCCCCTGGTCAGGGAAACAAAAAAAAACATGGGTTTCTGGGATCTGATCTGTCCCTGTGGAGTTGGCACAGGGCATAACTCACATTTGTTAGGAAAAATCCATGAAAAGTGGAAATTGGAGATAGAGCTCAAATTCGAAAAAGAAAGACATATTCACGTTCCCCTGTTCAGGGAAGCCCAAAAAAACATGAGTTTTCTGGTTCGGATATGTCCCTGTGGAGTTGGCCCAGAGCATATCTCGCATATGTTAGGAACAATCCTATATACCATGAAAAGTGGAAATTGGAGATAGAGCTCAAATTCGAAAAAGAAAGACATATTCACATTCCCCGGTTCAGGGAAGCCCAAAAAACATGGGTTTCCTGGATCTGATGTGTCCCTGTGGAGTTGGCCCAGGGCATATCTCACATTTCTTAGGAAAAATCGCGTATACCATCAATAGTGCAAATTGCAGATAGAGCTCAAATTCGAAAAAGAAAGACATATTCATATTCCCCTGGGTCAGGGAAACCCAAAAAACATGAGTTTTCAGCATCTGATCTGTCCCTGTGGAGTTGCCCAAGAGCATATCTCGCAATTGTTAGGAAAAATTCCTTATACAATGAAAAGTGCAAATTGCAGATTGAACTCAAATTTGAAGAACAAACACATATTTATGTTCCCCCAGGTCTGGGAAGCCCTCCAAAAAGAGTTTTCTGGATCTGGTCTTTCCCTGTGGAGATGGCCCAGGGCATATCTCGCATTTCTTAGGAAAAATCCCTTATACCATGAAAAGTGCAAATTGCAAATTGTGCTAAAATTCGAAAAAAAAGACATATTCATGTTCCCCCGGGTTAGGGAAACCCAAAAATACATGAGTTTCCTGGATCTGGTCTCTCCCTTTGGAGTTGGCCCAGGGCATATCTCACATTTCTTAGGAAAAATCCCTTGTACCATCAATAGTGCAAATTGCAGATAGAGGTCAAATTTGAAAAACAAAGACATATTCATGTGCACCCTGGTCAGGGAAACAAAAAAAAAACATGGGTTTCTGGGATCTGATCTGTCCCTGTGGAGTTGGCCAAGGGCATATCTCACATTTCTTAGGAAAAATCACTTATACCATCAATAGTGCAAATTGCAGATAGAGCTCAAATTCGAAAAAGAAAGACATATTCATATTCCCCTGGGTCAGCGAAGCCCAAACAAACATGAATATTTAGGATCTGATCTGTCCCTTTGGAGTTGGCCCAGGGTATAACTCGCATTTGTTAGGAAAAATCCCATATACCAGGAAAAGTGCACATAAGAGATAGAGCTCAAATTCAAAAAACAAAGACATATTCATATTCCCCCGGTTCAGGGAAGCCCAAAAAAACATGAATTCTCCAGATCTGATCTGTCCCTGTGGAGTTAGCTGAGGGCATGTCTCGCATTTGTTAGGAAAAAACATGAGTTTTCGGGAACTGATCTGTACCAAATAGAGCTCAAACTTGAAGAACAAACACATATTCAAAAAACAGAGATATATTCATGTTCCGTCGGGTCAGGGAAACCCAAAAACACATGAGTTTTCTGGATCTTATCTGTCCCTGTGCAGTTGGCCCATGGCATATCTCGCATTTGTTAGGAAAAATCCCATATACTATGAAAAGTGCAAATTGCAGATAGAGCTCAAATTTGAAGAACAAAGACATATTTATGTTCCACCAGTTCAGGGAAGCCCCCCCAAAAATGACTTTTTCGGATCTGATCTCTCCCTGTCGAGTTGGCCCAGGGCATAACTCGCATTTGTTAGGAAAAATTCCTTATACAATGAAAAGTGCAAATTGCAGATTGAACTCAAATTTGAAGAACAAACACATATTTATGTTCCCCCAGGTCTGGGAAGCCCTCCAAAAAGAGTTTTCTGGATCTGGTCTTTCCCTGTGGAGTTGGCCCAGGGCATATCTCGCATTTGTTAGGAAAAATCCCTTATACCATGAAAAGTGCAAATTGCAAATAGAGCTAAAATTTGAAAAACAAAGACATATTCATGTTCCCCCGGGTTAGGGAAACCCAAAAACACATTAGTTTCCTGGATCTGTTCTCTCCCTTTGGAGTTGGCCCAGGGCATATCTCACATTTCTCAGGAAAAATCCCTTGTACCATCAATAGTGCAAATTGCAGATAGAGGTCAAATTTGAAAAACAAAGACATATTCATGTGCCCCCTGGTCAGGGAAACAAAAAAAAAACATGGGTTTCTGGGATCTGATCTGTCCCTGTGGAGTTGGCACAGGGCATAACTCACATTTGTTAGGAAAAATCCATGAAAAGTGGAAATTGGAGATAGAGCTCAAATTCGAAAAACAAGCACATATTCATGTTCCCCTGGGTCAAGGAAGCCAGAAAAACTTGAGTTTTTGGGATCTGATCTTTCCTTTTGGAGTGGGCCCAGGGCATAACTCGCATTTCTTAGGAAAAATCACTTATACCATCAATAGTGCAAATTGCAGATAGAGCTCAAATTCGAAAAAGAAAGACATATTCACGTTCCCCGGTTCAGGGAAGCCCAAAAAACAAAAACCAAAAAAACCATGAGTTTTTGGGATCTGATCTTTCCCTGTGGAGTTGGCACAGGGCATAACTCACATTTGTTAGGAAAAATCCATGAAAAGTGGAAATTGGAGATAGAGCTCAAATTCGAAAAAGAAAGACATATTCACATTCCCCGGTTCAGGGAAGCCCAGAAAACATGAGTTTCCTGGATCTGATCTGTCCCTGTGGAGTTGGCCCAGGGCATATCTCACATTTCTTAGGAAAAATCACTTATACCATCAATAGTGCAAATTGCAGATAGAGCTCAAATTCGAAAAAGAAAGACATATTCACGTTCCCCGGTTCAGGGAAGCCCAAAAAACAAAAACCAAAAAAACCATGAGTTTCTGGGATCTGATCTTTCCCTGTGGAGTTGGCACAGGGCATAACTCACATTTGTTAGGAAAAATCCATGAAAAGTGGAAATTGGAGATAGAGCTCAAATTCGAAAAAGAAAGACATATTCACATTCCCCGGTTCAGGGAAGCCCAGAAAACATGAGTTTCCTGGATCTGATCTGTCCCTGTGGAGTTGGCCCAGGGCATATCTCACATTTCTTAGGAAAAATCACTTATACCATCAATAGTGCAAATTGCAGATAGTGGTCAAATTCGAAAAACAAAGGCATATTCATGTTCCCCCGCGTCTCGGAAACCCAAAAAAACATGAGTTTTTGGGACCTGATCTTTCCCTTTGGAGTTGGCCCAGGGCATAACTTGCATATGTTAGGAAAAATCCCATATACCATGAAAAGTGCAAATTACAGATAGAGCTCAAATTTGAAGAAGAAACACATATTTATGTTCCCGCAGGTCACGGAAACCCTCCAAAATAGAGTTTTCTGGATCTGGTCTGTCCCTTTGGAGTTGGCCCAACTCATATCTCGCATTTGTTAGGAAAAATCCATTATACCTTGAAAAGTGCACATAGGAGATAGAGCTCAAATTTGAAAAACAAACACATATTCATATTCCCCTGGGTCAGGGAAGCCCAAAAAACATGAATATTTAGGATCTGATCTGTCCCTTTGGAGATGGCCCGGGGTATAACTTTATTTTGTTAGGAAAAATTCCCTTATATGATGTAAAGTGAAAATTGGAGATAGAGTTCAAATTAAAAAAAAGACATATTCATATTCCACTGGGTAAGGGAAACCCAAAAAAAATGAGTTTCCTGGATCTGATCTGTCTTTTTGGAGTTGGCCCAGGGCATATCTCACATTTCTTAGGAAAAATCACGTATACCATCAATAGTGCAAATTGCTGATAGAGCTCAAATTCGAAAAAGAAAGACATATTCATATTCCCCTGGGTCAGGGAAACCCAAAAAACCCAGCATCTGATCTGTCCCTGTGGAGTTGTCCAAGAACATATGTCGCATTTGTTAGGAAAAAATTCCTTATACAATCAAAAGTGCAAATTGCAGATTGAACTCAAATTCGAAAAACAAAGACATATTCATGTTCCCCCCGGTTAGGGAAACCCAAAAATACATGAGTTTTCTGGATCTTATCTGTCCCTGTGCAGTTGGCCCAGGACATATCTCGCATTTGTTTGGAAAACTCCTTTATACCATGAAAAGTGAACATAGTTAGTTAGTTCAAATTCGAAATTCGAAAAACAAACACATATTCATATTCCCCTACGTCAGGGAAGCCCAAAAAACATGAATATTTAGGATCTGATCTGTCCCTTTCGACTTTGCCCAGGGTATAACTCGCATTTGTTAGGAAAAAGCCATTATACCATAAAAATAGGAGACAGAGTTGAAATTCGAAAAACAAAGACAAATTCATGTTCCCCCGGGTCAGGGAAACCCAAAAAAACATGAGTTTCCTGGATCTTATCTGTCCCTGTGGAGTTGGCCAAGGGCATATCTCACATTTCTTAGGAAAAATCACTTATACCATCAATAGTGCAAATTGCAGATAGAGCTCAAATTCGAAAAAGAAAGACATATTCATATTCCCCTGGGTCAGGGAAGCCCAAACAAACATGAATATTTAGGATCTGATCTGTCCCTTTGGAGTTGGCCCAGGGTATAACTCGCATTTGTTAGGAAAAATCCCATATACCAGGAAAAGTGCACATAAGAGATAGAGCTCAAATTCAAAAAACAAAGACATATTCATATTCCCCCGGTTCAGGGAAGCCCAAAAAAACATGAATTCTCCAGATCTGATCTGTCCCTGTGGAGTTAGCTGAGGGCATGTCTCGCATTTGTTAGGAAAAAACATGAGTTTTCGGGACCTGATCTGTACCAAATAGAGCTCAAACTTGAAGAACAAACACATATTCAAAAAACAGAGATATATTCATGTTCCGTCGGGTCAGGGAAACCCAAAAACACATGAGTTTTCTGGATCTTATCTGTCCCTGTGCAGTTGGCCCATGGCATATCTCGCATTTGTTAGGAAAAATCCCATATACTATGAAAAGTGCAAATTGCAGATAGAGCTCAAATTTGAAGAACAAAGACATATTTATGTTCCACCAGTTCAGGGAAGCCCCCCCAAAAATGACTTTTTCGGATCTGATCTCTCCCTGTCGAGTTGGCCCAGGGCATAACTCGCATTTGTTAGGAAAAATTCCTTATACAATGAAAAGTGCAAATTGCAGATTGAACTCAAATTTGAAGAACAAACACATATTTATGTTCCCCAAGGTCTGGGAAGCCCTCCAAAAAGAGTTTTCTGGATCTGGTCTTTCCCTGTGGAGTTGGCCCAGGGCATATCTCGCATTTGTTAGGAAAAATCCCTTATACCATGAAAAGTGCAAATTGCAAATAGAGCTAAAATTCGAAAAACAAAGACATATCCATGTTCCCCCGGGTTAGGGAAACCCAAAAATACATGAGTTTCCTGGATCTGGTCTCTCCCTGTGGAGTTGGCCCAGGGCATATCTCACATTTCTTAGGAAAAATCCCTTGTACCATCAATAGTGCAAATTGCAGATAGAGGTCAAATTTGAAAAACAAAGACATATTCATGTGCCCCCTGGTCAGGGAAACAAAAAAAACATGGGTTTCTGGGATCTGATCTGTCCCTGTGGAGTTGGCACAGGGCATAACTCACATTTGTTAGGAAAAATCCATGAAAAGTGGAAATTGGAGATAGAGCTCAAATTCGAAAAAGAAAGACATATTCACGTTCCCCTGTTCAGGGAAGCCCAAAAAAACATGAGTTTTCTGGTTCGGATATGTCCCTGTGGAGTTGGCCCAGAGCATATCTCGCATATGTTAGGAACAATCCTATATACCATGAAAAGTGGAAATTGGAGATAGAGCTCAAATTCGAAAAAGAAAGACATATTCACATTCCCCGGTTCAGGGAAGCCCAAAAAACATGGGTTTCCTGGATCTGATGTGTCCCTGTGGAGTTGGCCCAGGGCATATCTCACATTTCTTAGGAAAAATCGCGTATACCATCAATAGTGCAAATTGCAGATAGAGCTCAAATTCGAAAAAGAAAGACATATTCATATTCCCCTGGGTCAGGGAAACCCAAAAAACATGAGTTTTCAGCATCTGATCTGTCCCTGTGGAGTTGGCCCAGAGCATATCTCGCATTTGTTAGGAAAAATTCCTTATACAATGAAAAGTGCAAATTGCAGATTGAACTCAAATTTGAAGAACAAACACATATTTATGTTCCCCAAGGTCTGGGAAGCCCTCCAAAAAGAGTTTTCTGGATCTGGTCTTTCCCTGTGGAGTTGGCCCAGGGCATATCTCGCATTTCTTAGGAAAAATCCCTTATACCATGAAAAGTGCAAATTGCAAATAGAGCTAAAATTCGAAAAAAAAGACATATTCATGTTCCCCCGGGTTAGGGAAACCCAAAAATACATGAGTTTCCTGGATCTGGTCTCTCCCTTTGGAGTTGGCCCAGGGCATATCTCACATTTCTTAGGAAAAATCCCTTGTACCATCAATAGTGCAAATTGCAGATAGAGGTCAAATTTGAAAAACAAAGACATATTCATGTGCACCCTGGTCAGGGAAACAAAAAAAAAACATGGGTTTCTGGGATCTGACCTGTCCCTGTGGAGTTGGCACAGGGCATAACTCACATTTGTTAGGAAAAATCCATGAAAAGTGGAAATTGGAGATAGAGCTCAAATTCGAAAAAGAAAGACATATTCACGTTCCCCGGTTCAGGGAAGCCCAAAAAAACATGAGTTTTCTGGTTCGGATATGTCCCTTTGGAGTTGGCCCAGAGCATATCTCGCATATGTTAGGAACAATCCTATATACCATGAAAAGTGGAAATTGCAGATAGAGCTCAAATTCGAAAAAGAAAGAGATATTCATATTGCCCTGGGTCAGGGAAACCCAAAAAACATGAGTTTTCGGCATCTGATCTATCCCTGTGGAGTTGGCCTAGAGCATATCTCGCATTTGTTAGGAAAAATCCCTTGTACCAACAATATTGAAAATTGCAGATAGAGGTCAAATTTGAAAAACAAAGACATATTCATGTGCCCCCTGGTCAGGGAAACAAAAAAAAAAATGTGAGTTTCTGGGATCTGATCTGTCCCACAGGGTGTAACTCACATTTCTTAGGAAAAATCCATGAAAAGTGGAAATTGCAGATAGAGCTCAAATTCGAAAAACAAGCACATATTCATGTTCCCCTGGGTCAAGGAAGCCAGAAAAACTTGAGTTTTTGGGATCTGATCTTTCCCTTTGGAGTGGGCCCAGGGCATAACTCGCATTTCTTAGGAAAAATCACTTATACCATCAATAGTGCAAATTGCAGATAGAGCTCAAATTCGAAAAAGAAAGACATATTCACGTTCCCCGGTTCAGGGAAGCCCAAAAAACAAAAACCAAAAAAACCATGAGTTTCTGGGATCTGATCTTTCCCTGTGGAGTTGGCACAGGGCATAACTCACATTTGTTAGGAAAAATCCATGAAAAGTGGAAATTGGAGATAGAGCTCAAATTCAAAAAAGAAAGACATATTCACATTCCCCGGTTCAGGGAAGCCCAAAAAACATGAGTTTCCTGGATCTGATCTGTCCCTGTGGAGTTGGCCCAGGGCATATCTCACATTTCTTAGGAAAAATCACTTATACCATCAATAGTGCAAATTGCAGATAGTGGTCAAATTCGAAAAACAAAGACATATTCATGTTCCCCCGGGTCTCGGAAACCCAAAAAAACATGAGTTTTTGTGACCTGATCTTTCCCTTTGGAGTTGGCCCAGGGCATAACTTGCATATGTTAGGAAAAATCCCATATACCATGAAAAGTGCAAATTACAGATAGAGCTCAAATTTGAAGAAGAAACACATATTTATGTTCCCGCAGGTCACGGAAACCCTCCAAAATAGAGTTTTCTGGATCTGGTCTGTCCCTTTGGAGTTGGCCCAGATAGAGCTCAAATTCAAAAAAGAAAGACATATTCACATTCCCCGGTTCAGGGAAGCCCAAAAAACATGAGTTTCCTGGATCTGATCTGTCCCTGTGGAGTTAGCTGAGGGCATGTCTCGCATTTGTTAGGAAAAAACATGAGTTTTCGGGACCTGATCTGTACCAAATAGAGCTCAAACTTGAAGAACAAACACATATTCAAAAAACAGAGATATATTCATGTTCCGTCGGGTCAGGGAAACCCAAAAACACATGAGTTTTCTGGATCTTATCTGTCCCTGTGCAGTTGGCCCATGGCATATCTCGCATTTGTTAGGAAAAATCCCATATACTATGAAAAGTGCAAATTGCAGATGGAGCTCAAATTTGAAGAACAAAGACATATTTATGTTCCACCAGTTCAGGGAAGCCCCCCCAAAAATGACTTTTTCGGATCTGATCTCTCCCTGTCGAGTTGGCCCAGGGCATAACTCGCATTTGTTAGGAAAAATCCCTTATACCATCAATCGTGCAAATTGCAGATAGAGCTGAAATTCGTAAAAGAAAGACATATTCATATTCCACTGGGTCAGGGAAGCCCAAAGAACATGAGTTTCCTGGATCTGATCTGTCCCTGTGGAGTTGGCCAAGGGCATATCTCACATTTCTTAGGAAAAATCACTTATACCATCTATAGTGCAAATTGCAGATAGAGCTCAAATTCGAAAAAGAAAGACATATTCACGTTCTCCGGTTCAGGGAAGCCCAAAAAACATGAGTTTTATAGTTCGGATATGTCCCTGTGGAGTTGGCCCAGAGCATATCTCGCATATGTTAGGAAAAATCCCATATACCATGAAAAGTGGAAATTGGAGATAGAGCTCAAATTCGAAAAAGAAAGACATATTCACATTTCCTGGTTCAGGGAAGCCCAAAAAACATGGGTTTCCTGGATCTCATGTGTACCTGTGGAGTTGGCCCAGGGCATATCTCACATTTCTTAGGAAAAATCACGTATACCATCAATAGTGCAAATTGCAGATAGAGCTCAAATTCGAAAAAGAAAGACATATTCATATTCCCCTGGGTCAGGGAAACCCAAAAAACATGAGTTTTCAGCATCTGATCTGTCCCTGTGGATTTGGCCCAGAGCATATCTCGCATTTGTTAGGAAAAATTCCTTATACAATGAAAAGTGCAAATTGCAGATTGAACTCAAATTTGAAGAACAAACACATATTTATGTTCCCCCAGGTCTGGGAAGCCCTCCAAAGAGAGTTTTCTGGATCTGGTCTGTCCCTGTGGAGTTGGCCCAGGGCATATCTCACATTTGTTAGGAAAAATCCCTTATACCATGAAAAGTGCAAATTGCAAATAGAGCTAAAATTCGAAAAACAAAGACATATTCATGTTCCCCCGGGTTAGGGAAACCCAAAAATACATGAGTTTCCTGGATCTGGTCTCTCCCTTTGGAGTTGGCCCAACTCATATCTCGCATTTGTTAGGAAAAATCCATTATAGCTTGAAAAGTGCACATAGGAGATAGAGCTCAAATTCGAAAAACAAACACATATTCATATTCCCCTGGGTCAGGGAAGCCCAAAAAACATGAATATTTAGGATCTGATCTGTCCCTTTGGAGATGGCCCGGGGTATAACTTTATTTTGTTAGGAAAAAATTCCCTTATATGATGTAAAGTGAAAATTGGAGATAGAGCTCAAATTCAAAAAAAAAAAACATATTCATATTCCCCTGGGTAAGGGAAACCCCAAGAAAATGAGTTTCCGGGATCTGACCTGTCTTTTTGGAGTTGGCCCAGGGCATATCTCGCATTTGTTAGGAAAAATCCCATATACTATGAAAAGTGCAAATTGCAGATAGAGCTCAAATTTGAAGAACAAAGACATATTTATGTTCCACCAGTTCAGGGAAGCCCCCCCAAAAATGACTTTTTCGGATCTCATCTCTCCCTGTCGAGTTGGCCCAGGGCATAACTCGCATTTGTTAGGAAAAATTCCTTATACAATGAAAAGTGCAAATTGCAGATTGAACTCAAATTTGAAGAACAAACACATATTTATGTTCCCCCAGGTCTGGGAAGCCCTCCAAAAAGAGTTTTCTGGATCTGGTCTGTCCCTGTGGAGTTGGCCCAGGGCATATCTCGCATTTGTTAGGAAAAATCCCTTATACCATGAAAAGTGCAAATTGCAAATAGAGCTAAAATTCGAAAAACAAAGACATATTCATGTTCCCCCGGGTTAGGGAAACCCAAAAATACATGAGTTTCCTGGATCTGGTCTCTCCCTTTGGAGTTGGCCCAACTCATATCTCGCATTTGTTAGGAAAAATCCATTATAGCTTGAAAAGTGCACATAGGAGATAGAGCTCAAATTCGAAAAACAAACACATATTCATATTCCCCTGGGTCAGGGAAGCCCAAAAAACATGAATATTTAGGATCTGATCTGTCCCTTTGGAGATGGCCCGGGGTATAACTTTATTTTGTTAGGAAAAATTCCCTTATATGATGTAAAGTGAAAATTGGAGATAGAGCTCAAATTAAAAAAAAAACATATTCATATTCCCCTGGGTAAGGGAAACAACAAAAAAATGAGTTTCCGGGATCTGACCTGTCTTTTTGGAGTTGGCCCAGGGCATATCTCGCATTTGTTAGGAAAAATCACTTATTCCATCAATAGTGCAAATTGCTGATAGAGCTCAAATTCGAAAAAGAAAGACATATTCATATTCCCCTGGGTCAGGGAAACCCAAAAAACCCAGCATCTGATCTGTCCCTGTGGAGTTGGCCCAGAGCATATCTCGCATTTGTTAGGAAAAATTCCTTATACAATCAAAAGTGCAAATTGCAGATTGAACTCAAATTTGAAGAACAAACACATATTTATGTTCCCCCGGGTCTGTGAAGCCCTCCAAAAAGAGTTTTCTGGATCTGGTCTGTCCCTGTGGAAAAATACCATATACCATGAAAAGTGCAAATTACAGATAGAGCTCAAATTTGAAGAAGAAACACATATTTATGTTCCCCCAGGTCAGGGAAACCCTCCAAAAAAAGAGTTTTCTGGATCTGGTCTCTCCCTTTGGAGTTGGCCCAACTGATACCTCGCATTTGTTAGGAAAAATCCATTATACCATAAAAATAGGAGACAGAGATCAAATTCGAAAAACAAAGACAAATTCATGTTCCCCCGGATTAGGGAAACCCCAAAAAACATGAGTTTTTGGGATCTGATCTGTCCCTGTGGAGTTGGCCCTCGGCATATCTCGCATTTGTTTGGAAAAATCCCATGTACCATGAAAAGTGCAAATTCCCCCCGGTCAGGGAAGCCCAAAGAACATGAGTTTCCTGGATCTGATCTGTCCCTGTGGAGTTGGCCAAGGGCATATCTCACATTTCTTAGGAAAAATCACTTATACCATCAATAGTGCAAATTGCAGATAGAGCTCAAATTCGAAAAAGAAAGACATATTCACGTTCCCCGGTTCAGGGAAGCCCAAAAAACATGAGTTTTATAGTTCGGATATGTCCCTGTGGAGTTGGCCCAGAGCATATCTCGCATATGTTAGGAAAAATCCCATATACCATGAAAAGTGGAAATTGGAGATAGAGCTCAAATTCGAAAAAGAAAGACATATTCACATTTCCTGGTTCAGGGAAGCCCAAAAAACATGGGTTTCCTGGATCTGATGTGTACCTGTGGAGTTGGCCCAGGGCATATCTCACATTTCTTAGGAAAAATCACGTATACCATCAATAGTGCAAATTGCAGATAGAGCTCAAATTCGAAAAAGAAAGACATATTCATATTCCCCTGGGTCAGGGAAACCCAAAAAACATGAGTTTTCAGCATCTGATCTGTCCCTGTGGACTTGGCCCAGAGCATATCTCGCATTTGTTAGGAAAAATTCCTTATACAATGAAAAGTGCAAATTGCAGATTGAACTCAAATTTGAAGAACAAACACATATTTATGTTCCCCCAGGTCTGGGAAGCCCTCCAAAGAGAGTTTTCTGGATCTGGTCTGTCCCTGTGGAGTTGGCCCAGGGCATATCTCGCATTTGTTAGGAAAAATCCCTTATACCATGAAAAGTGCAAATTGCAAATAGAGCTAAAATTCGAAAAACAAAGACATATTCATGTTCCCCCGGGTTAGGGAAACCCCAAAATACATGAGTTTCCTGGATCTGGTCTCTCCCTTTGGAGTTGGCCCAACTCATATCTCGCATTTGTTAGGAAAAATCCATTATAGCTTGAAAAGTGCACATAGGAGATAGAGCTCAAATTCGAAAAACAGACACATATTCATATTCCCCTGGGTCAGGGAAGCCCAAAAAACATGAATATTTAGGATCTGATCTGTCCCTTTGGAGATGGCCCGGGGTATAACTTTATTTTGTTAGGAAAAAATTCCCTTATATGATGTAAAGTGAAAATTGGAGATAGAGCTCAAATTCAAAAAAAAAAACATATTCATATTCCCCTGGGTAAGGGAAACCCCAAGAAAATGAGTTTCCGGGATCTGACCTGTCTTTTTGGAGTTGGCCCAGGGCATATCTCGCATTTGTTAGGAAAAATCACTTATTCCATCAATAGTGCAAATTGCTGATAGAGCTCAAATTCGAAAAAGAAAGACATATTCATATTCCCCTGGGTCAAGGAAACCCAAAAAACCCAGCATCTGATCTGTCCCTGTGGAGTTGGCCCAGAGCATATCTCGCATTTGTTAGGAAAAATTCCTTATACAATGAAAAGTGCAAATTGCAGATTGAACTCAAATTTGAAGAACAAACACATATTTATGTTCCCCCAGGTCTGGGAAGCCCTCCAAAGAGAGTTTTCTGGATCTGGTCTGTCCCTGTGGAGTTGGCCCAGGGCATATCTCGCATTTGTTAGGAAAAATCCCTTATACCATGAAAAGTGCAAATTGCAAATAGAGCTAAAATTCGAAAAACAAAGACATATTCATGTTCCCCCGGGTTAGGGAAACCCCAAAATACATGAGTTTCCTGGATCTGGTCTCTCCCTTTGGAGTTGGCCCAACTCATATCTCGCATTTGTTAGGAAAAATCCATTATAGCTTGAAAAGTGCACATAGGAGATAGAGCTCAAATTCGAAAAACAGACACATATTCATATTCCCCTGGGTCAGGGAAGCCCAAAAAACATGAATATTTAGGATCTGATCTGTCCCTTTGGAGATGGCCCGGGGTATAACTTTATTTTGTTAGGAAAAAATTCCCTTATATGATGTAAAGTGAAAATTGGAGATAGAGCTCAAATTCAAAAAAAAAAACATATTCATATTCCCCTGGGTAAGGGAAACCCCAAGAAAATGAGTTTCCGGGATCTGACCTGTCTTTTTGGAGTTGGCCCAGGGCATATCTCGCATTTGTTAGGAAAAATCACTTATTCCATCAATAGTGCAAATTGCTGATAGAGCTCAAATTCGAAAAAGAAAGACATATTCATATTCCCCTGGGTCAAGGAAACCCAAAAAACCCAGCATCTGATCTGTCCCTGTGGAGTTGGCCCAGAGCATATCTCGCATTTGTTAGGAAAAATTCCTTATACAATCAAAAGTGCAAATTGGAGATTGAACTCAAATTTAAAGAACAAACACATATTTATGTTCCCCCGGGTCTGGGAAGCCCTCCAAAAAGAGTTTTCTGGATCTGGTCTGTCCCTGTGGAAAAATCCCATATACCATGAAAAGTGCAAATTACAGATAGAGCTCAAATTTGAAGAAGAAACAGGGATCTGATCTGTCCCTGTGGAGTTGGCCCTCGGCATATCTCGCATTTGTTTGGAAAAATCCCATGTACCATGAAAAGTGCAAATTCCCCCGGGTCAGGGAAGCCCAAAGAACAGGGATCTGATCTGTCCCTGTGGAGTTGGCCAAGGGCATATCTCACATTTCTTAGGAAAAATCACGTATACCATCAATAGTGCAAATTGCAGATAGAGCTCAAATTCGAAAAAGAAAGACATATTCACATTCCCCCGGGTTAGGGAAACCCAAAAATACATGAGTTTCCTGGATCTGGTCTCTCCCTTTGGAGTTGGCCCAGGGCATATCTCACATTTCTTAGGAAAAATCCCTTGTACCATCAATAGTGCAAATTGCAGATAGAGGTCAAATTTGAAAAACAAAGACATATTCATGTGCCCCCTGGTCAGGGAAACCAAAAAAACATGAGTTTCTGGGATCTGATCTGTCCCTGTGGAGTTGGCACAGGGCATAACTCACATTTGTTAGGAAAAATCCATGAAAAGTGGAAATTGGAGATAGAGCTCAAATTCGAAAAAGAAAGACATATTCACGTTCCCCGGTTCAGGGAAGCCCAAAAAAACATGAGTTTTCTGGTTCGGATATGTCCCTGTGGAGTTGTCCCAGAGCATATCTCGCATATCTTAGGAAAAATCCTATATACCATGAAAAGTGGAAATTGGAGATAGAGCTCAAATTCGAAAAACAAAGACATATTCATGTTCCCCCGGGTCACGGAAACCCAAAAAAACATGAGTTTTTGGGACCTGATCTTTCCCTGTGCAGTTGGCGCATGGCATATCTTGCATTTGTTAGGAAAAATCCCATATACCATGAAAAGTGAAAATTGAAAATAGAGCTCAAATTCGAAAAACAAGCACATATTCATGTTCCAATAGGTCAGGGAAGCCCAAAAAAGTTGAGTTTTTGGAATCTGATCTGTCTTTTTGGACTTGGCCCCGGGCATATCTCGCATTTGTTAGGAAAAATCCCTTATACCATCAATATTGCAAATTGCAGATAGAGGTCAAATTCGTAAAAGAAAGACATATTCACGTTCCCCGGTTCAGGGAAAAACTGCAAAAAAAGTGTTTCCTGGATCTGGTCTCTCCCTTTGGAGTTGGCCCAGCTCATATCTCGCATTTGTTAGGAAAAATCCATTATACCATAAAAATAGGAGACAGAGTTGAAATTCGAAAAACAAAGACAAATTCATGTTCCCCCGGGTCAGGGAAACCCAAAAAAACATGAGTTTCCTGGATCTGATCTGTCCCTGTGGAGTTGGCCCAGAGCATATCTCGCATATGTTAGGAACAATCCTATATACCATGAAAAGTGGAAATTGGAGATAGAGCTCAAATTCGAAAAAGAAAGACATATTCACATTCCCCGGTTCAGGGAAGCCCAAAAAACTTGTGTTTCCTGGATCTGATCTTTCCCTTTGGAGTTGGCCCAGGGCATAACTTGCATATGTTAGGAAAAATCCCATATACCATGAAAAGTGCAAATTACAGATAGAGCTCAAATTTGAAGAAGAAACACATATATATGTTCCCGCAGGTCACGGAACCCCTCCAAAATAGAGTTTTCTGGATCTGGTCTCTCCCTTTGGAGTTGGCCCAACTCATATCTCGCATTTGTTAGGAAAAATCCATTATACCTTGAAAAGTGCACATAGGAGATAGAGCTCAAATTCGAAAAACAAACACATATTCATATTCCCCTACGTCAGGGAAGCCCAAAAAACATGAATATTTAGGATCTGATGTGTCCCTTTCGACTTGGCCCAGGGTATAACTCGCATTTGTTAGGAAAAATCCATTATACCATCAATATTGAAAATTGCAGATAGAGGTCAAATTCGAAAAACAAAGACATATTCATGTTCGGGACCTGATCTTTCCCTGTGCAGTTGGCGCATGGCATATCTTTGTTAGGAAAAATCCCATATTTGATGAAAAGTGAAAATTGGAGATAGAGCTCAAATTTAAAAAAAAAGACATATTCCTATTCCCCTGGGTCAGGGAAGCCCAAAAAACATGAGTTTCCTGGATCTTATCTGTCCCTGTGGAGTTGGCCAAGGGCATATCTCACATTTCTTAGGAAAAATCACTTATACCATCAATAGTGCAAATTGCAGATAGAGCTCAAATTCGAAAAAGAAAGACATATTCACGTTCCCCGTTTCAGGGAAGCCCAAAAAATCATGAGTTTTCTGGTTCGGATATGTCCCTTTGGAGTTGGCCCAGAGCATATCTCGCATATGTTAGGAACAAACCTATATACCATGAAAAGTGGAAATTGCAGATAGAGCTCAAATTCGAAAAAGAAACACATATTCATATTCCCCTGGGTCAGGGAAACCCAAAAAACATGAGTTTTCGGCATCTGATCTATCCCTGTGGAGTTGGCGTAGAGCATATCTCGCATTTGTTAGGAAAAATCCCTTGTACCAACAATATTGAAAATTGCAGATAGAGGTCAAATTTGAAAAACAAAGACATATTCATGTGCCCCCTGGTCAGGGAAATGAAAAAAAATGTGAGTTTCTGGGATCTGATCTGTCCCACAGGGTGTAACTCACATTTGTTAGGAAAAATCCATGAAAAGTGGAAATTGCAGATGGAGCTCAAATTCGAAAAACAAGCACATATTCATGTTCCCCTGGGTCAAGGAAGCCAGAAAAACTTGAGTTTTTGGGATCTGATCTTTCCCTTTGGAGTGGGCCCAGGGCATAACTCGCATTTCTTAGGAAAAATCACTTATACCATCAATAGTGCAAATTGCAGATAGAGCTCAAATTCGAAAAAGAAAGACATATTCATGTTCCCCGGTTCAGGGAAGCCCAAAAAACAAAAACCAAAAAAACCATGAGTTTCTGGGATCTGATCTTTCCCTGTGGAGTTGGCACAGGGCATAACTCACATTTCTTAGGAAAAATCCATGAAAAGTGGAAATTGGAGATAGAGCTCAAATTCAAAAAAGAAAGACATATTCACATTCCCCGGTTCAGGGAAGCCCAAAAAACATGAGTTTCCTGGATCTGATCTGTCCCTGTGGAGTTGGCCCAGGGCATATCTCACATTTCTTAGGAAAAATCACGTATACCATCAATCGTGCAAATTGCAGATAGAGCTCAAATTCGAAAAAGAAAGACATATTCATATTCCCCTGGGTCAGGGAAACCCAAAAACACATGAGTTTTCTGGATCTTATCTGTCCCTGTGCAGTTGGCCCATGGCATATCTCGCATTTGTTAGGAAAAATCCCATATACTATGAAAAGTGCAAATTGCAGATAGAGCTCAAATTTGAAGAACAAAGACATATTTATGTTCCACCAGTTCAGGGAAGCCCCCCCCAAAATGACTTTTTCGGATCTGATCTCTCCCTGTCGAGTTGGCCCAGGGCATAACTCGCATTTGTTAGGAAAAATCCCTTATACCATCAATCGTGCAAATTGCAGATAGAGCTCAAATTCGAAAAAGAAAGACATATTCATATTCCCCTGGGTCAGGGAAACCCAAAAAACATGAGTTTTCAGCATCTGATCTGTCCGTGTGGAGTTGGCCCAGAGCATATCTCGCATTTGTTAGGAAAAATTCCTTATACAATGAAAAGTGCAAATTGCAGATTGAACTCAAATTTGAAGAACAAACACATATTTCTGTTCCCCCAGGTCTGGGAAGCCCTCCAAAAAGAGTTTTCTGGATCTGGTCTTTCCCTGTGGAGTTGGCCCAGGGCATATCTCGCATTTGTTAGGAAAAATACCTTATACCATGAAAAGTGCAAAATGCAAATAGAGCTAAAATTCGAAAAACAAAGACATATTCATGTTCCCCCGGGTTAGGGAAACCCAAAAATACATGAGTTTCCTGGATCTGGTCTCTCCCTTTGGACTTGGCCCAGGGCATATCTCACATTTCTTAGGAAAAATCCCTTGTACCATCAATAGTGCAAATTGCAGATAGAGGCCAAATTTGAAAAACAAAGACATATTCATGTGCCCCCTGGTCAGGGAAACAAAAAAAAATGGGTTTCTGGGATCTGATCTGTCCCTGTGGAGTTGGCACAGGGCATAACTCACATTTGTTAGGAAAAATCCATGAAAAGTGGAAATTGGAGATAGAGCTCAAATTCGAAAAAGAAAGACATATTCACGTTCCCCTGTTCAGGGAAGCCCAAAAAAACATGAGTTTTCTGGTTCGGATATGTCCCTGTGGAGTTGGCCCAGAGCATATCTCGCATATGTTAGGAACAATCCTATATACCATGAAAAGTGGAAATTGGAGATAGAGCTCAAATTCGAAAAAGAAAGACATATTCACATTCCCCGGTTCAGGGAAGCCCAAAAAACATGGGTTTCCTGGATCTGATGTGTCCCTGTGGAGTTGGCCCAGGGCATATCTCGCATTTCTTAGGAAAAATCCCTTATACCATGAAAAGTGCAAATTGCAAATAGAGCTAAAATTCGAAAAACAAAGACATATTCATGTTCCCCTGGGTTAGGGAAACCCAAAAATACATGAGTTTCCTGGATCTGGTCTCTCCCTTTGGAGTTGGCCCAGGGCATATCTCACATTTCTTAGGAAAAATCCCTTGTACCATCAATAGTGCAAATTGCAGATAGAGGTCAAATTTGAAAAACAAAGACATATTCATGTGCACCCTGGTCAGGGAAACAAAAAAAAACATGGGTTTCTGGGATCTGATCTGTCCCTGTGGAGTTGGCACAGGGCATAACTCATATTTGTTAGGAAAAATCCATGAAAAGTGGAAATTGGAGATAGAGCTCAAATTCGAAAAAGAAAGACATATTCACGTTCCCCGGTTCAGGGAAGCCCAAAAAAACATGAGTTTTCTGGTTCGGATATGTCCCTTTGGAGTTGGCCCAGAGCATATCTCGCATATGTTAGGAACAATCCTATATACCATGAAAAGTGGAAATTGCAGATAGAGCTCAAATTCGAAAAAGAAAGAGATATTCATATTCCCCTGGGTCAGGGAAACCCAAAAAACATGAGTTTTCGGCATCTGATCTATCCCTGTGGAGTTGGCCTAGAGCATACCTCGCATTTGTTAGGAAAAATCCCTTGTACCAACAATATTGAAAATTGCAGATAGAGGTCAAATTTGAAAAACAAAGACATATTCATGTTCCCCCGGGTCTCGGAAACCCAAAAAAACATGAGTTTTTGGGACCTGATCTTTCCCTTTGGAGTTGGCCCAGGGCATAACTTGCATATGTTAGGAAAAATCCCATATACCATGAAAAGTGCAAATTACAGATAGAGCTCAAATTTGAAGAAGAAACACATATTTATGTTCCCGCAGGTCACGGAAACCCTCCAAAATAGAGTTTTCTGGATCTGGTCTGTCCCTTTGGAGTTGGCCCAACTCATATCTCGCATTTGTTAGGAAAAATCCATTATACCTTGAAAAGTGCACATAGGAGATAGAGTTCAAATTTGAAAAACAAACACATATTCATATTCCCCTGGGTCAGGGAAGCCCAAAAAACATGAATATTTAGGATCTGATCTGTCCCTTTGGAGATGGCCCGGGGTATAACTTTATTTTGTTAGGAAAAATTCCCTTATATGATGTAAAGTGAAAATTGGAGATAGAGTTCAAATTAAAAAAAAAGACATATTCATATTCCACTGGTTAAGGGAAACCCAAAAAAAATGAGTTTCCTGGATCTGATCTGTCTTTTTGGAGTTGGCCCAGGGCATATCTCACATTTCTTAGGAAAAATCACGTATACCATCAATAGTGCAAATTGCTGATAGAGCTCAAATTCGAAAAAGAAAGACATATTCATATTCCCCTGGGTCAGGGAAACCCAAAAAACCCAGCATCTGATCTGTCCCTGTGGAGTTGTCCAAGAACATATGTCGCATTTGTTAGGAAAAATTCCTTATACAATCAAAAGTGCAAATTGCAGATTGAACTCAAATTCGAAAAACAAAGACATATTCATGTTCCCCCCGGTTAGGGAAACCCAAAAATACATGAGTTTTCTGGATCTTATCTGTCCCTGTGCAGTTGGCCCAGGACATATCTCGCATTTGTTTGGAAAACTCCTTTATACCATGAAAAGTGAACATAGTTAGTTAGTTCAAATTCGAAATTCGAAAAACAAACACATATTCATATTCCCCTACGTCAGGGAAGCCCAAAAAACATGAATATTTAGGATCTGATCTGTCCCTTTCGACTTTGCCCAGGGTATAACTCGCATTTGTTAGGAAAAAGCCATTATACCATAAAAATAGGAGACAGAGTTGAAATTCGAAAAACAAAGACAAATTCATGTTCCCCCGGGTCAGGGAAACCCAAAAAAACATGAGTTTCCTGGATCTTATCTGTCCCTGTGGAGTTGGCCAAGGGCATATCTCACATTTCTTAGGAAAAATCACTTATACCATCAATAGTGCAAATTGCAGATAGAGCTCAAATTCGAAAAAGAAAGACATATTCATATTCCCCTGGGTCAGGGAAGCCCAAACAAACATGAATATTTAGGATCTGATCTGTCCCTTTGGAGTTGGCCCAGGGTATAACTCGCATTTGTTAGGAAAAATCCCATATACCAGGAAAAGTGCACATAAGAGATAGAGCTCAAATTCAAAAAACAAAGACATATTCATATTCCCCCGGTTCAGGGAAGCCCAAAAAAACATGAATTCTCCAGATCTGATCTGTCCCTGTGGAGTTAGCTGAGGGCATGTCTCGCATTTGTTAGGAAAAAACATGAGTTTTCGGGACCTGATCTGTACCAAATAGAGCTCAAACTTGAAGAACAAACACATATTCAAAAAACAGAGATATATTCATGTTCCGTCGGGTCAGGGAAACCCAAAAACACATGAGTTTTCTGGATCTTATCTGTCCCTGTGCAGTTGGCCCATGGCATATCTCGCATTTGTTAGGAAAAATCCCATATACTATGAAAAGTGCAAATTGCAGATAGAGCTCAAATTTGAAGAACAAAGACATATTTATGTTCCACCAGTTCAGGGAAGCCCCCCCAAAAATGACTTTTTCGGATCTGATCTCTCCCTGTCGAGTTGGCCCAGGGCATAACTCGCATTTGTTAGGAAAAATTCCTTATACAATGAAAAGTGCAAATTGCAGATTGAACTCAAATTTGAAGAACAAACACATATTTATGTTCCCCAAGGTCTGGGAAGCCCTCCAAAAAGAGTTTTCTGGATCTGGTCTTTCCCTGTGGAGTTGGCCCAGGGCATATCTCGCATTTGTTAGGAAAAATCCCTTATACCATGAAAAGTGCAAATTGCAAATAGAGCTAAAATTCGAAAAACAAAGACATATCCATGTTCCCCCGGGTTAGGGAAACCCAAAAATACATGAGTTTCCTGGATCTGGTCTCTCCCTGTGGAGTTGGCCCAGGGCATATCTCACATTTCTTAGGAAAAATCCCTTGTACCATCAATAGTGCAAATTGCAGATAGAGGTCAAATTTGAAAAACAAAGACATATTCATGTGCCCCCTGGTCAGGGAAACAAAAAAAACATGGGTTTCTGGGATCTGATCTGTCCCTGTGGAGTTGGCACAGGGCATAACTCACATTTGTTAGGAAAAATCCATGAAAAGTGGAAATTGGAGATAGAGCTCAAATTCGAAAAAGAAAGACATATTCACGTTCCCCTGTTCAGGGAAGCCCAAAAAAACATGAGTTTTCTGGTTCGGATATGTCCCTGTGGAGTTGGCCCAGAGCATATCTCGCATATGTTAGGAACAATCCTATATACCATGAAAAGTGGAAATTGGAGATAGAGCTCAAATTCGAAAAAGAAAGACATATTCACATTCCCCGGTTCAGGGAAGCCCAAAAAACATGGGTTTCCTGGATCTGATGTGTCCCTGTGGAGTTGGCCCAGGGCATATCTCGCATTTCTTAGGAAAAATCCCTTATACCATGAAAAGTGCAAATTGCAAATAGAGCTAAAATTCGAAAAACAAAGACATATTCATGTTCCCCTGGGTTAGGGAAACCCAAAAATACATGAGTTTCCTGGATCTGGTCTCTCCCTTTGGAGTTGGCCCAGGGCATATCTCACATTTCTTAGGAAAAATCCCTTGTACCATCAATAGTGCAAATTGCAGATAGAGGTCAAATTTGAAAAACAAAGACATATTCATGTGCACCCTGGTCAGGGAAACAAAAAAAAACATGGGTTTCTGGGATCTGATCTGTCCCTGTGGAGTTGGCACAGGGCATAACTCATATTTGTTAGGAAAAATCCATGAAAAGTGGAAATTGGAGATAGAGCTCAAATTCGAAAAAGAAAGACATATTCACGTTCCCCGGTTCAGGGAAGCCCAAAAAAACATGAGTTTTCTGGTTCGGATATGTCCCTTTGGAGTTGGCCCAGAGCATATCTCGCATATGTTAGGAACAATCCTATATACCATGAAAAGTGGAAATTGCAGATAGAGCTCAAATTCGAAAAAGAAAGAGATATTCATATTCCCCTGGGTCAGGGAAACCCAAAAAACATGAGTTTTCGGCATCTGATCTATCCCTGTGGAGTTGGCCTAGAGCATACCTCGCATTTGTTAGGAAAAATCCCTTGTACCAACAATATTGAAAATTGCAGATAGAGGTCAAATTTGAAAAACAAAGACATATTCATGTTCCCCCGGGTCTCGGAAACCCAAAAAAACATGAGTTTTTGGGACCTGATCTTTCCCTTTGGAGTTGGCCCAGGGCATAACTTGCATATGTTAGGAAAAATCCCATATACCATGAAAAGTGCAAATTACAGATAGAGCTCAAATTTGAAGAAGAAACACATATTTATGTTCCCGCAGGTCACGGAAACCCTCCAAAATAGAGTTTTCTGGATCTGGTCTGTCCCTTTGGAGTTGGCCCAACTCATATCTCGCATTTGTTAGGAAAAATCCATTATACCTTGAAAAGTGCACATAGGAGATAGAGTTCAAATTTGAAAAACAAACACATATTCATATTCCCCTGGGTCAGGGAAGCCCAAAAAACATGAATATTTAGGATCTGATCTGTCCCTTTGGAGATGGCCCGGGGTATAACTTTATTTTGTTAGGAAAAATTCCCTTATATGATGTAAAGTGAAAATTGGAGATAGAGTTCAAATTAAAAAAAAAGACATATTCATATTCCACTGGTTAAGGGAAACCCAAAAAAAATGAGTTTCCTGGATCTGATCTGTCTTTTTGGAGTTGGCCCAGGGCATATCTCACATTTCTTAGGAAAAATCACGTATACCATCAATAGTGCAAATTGCTGATAGAGCTCAAATTCGAAAAAGAAAGACATATTCATATTCCCCTGGGTCAGGGAAACCCAAAAAACCCAGCATCTGATCTGTCCCTGTGGAGTTGTCCAAGAACATATGTCGCATTTGTTAGGAAAAATTCCTTATACAATCAAAAGTGCAAATTGCAGATTGAACTCAAATTCGAAAAACAAAGACATATTCATGTTCCCCCCGGTTAGGGAAACCCAAAAATACATGAGTTTTCTGGATCTTATCTGTCCCTGTGCAGTTGGCCCAGGACATATCTCGCATTTGTTTGGAAAACTCCTTTATACCATGAAAAGTGAACATAGTTAGTTAGTTCAAATTCGAAATTCGAAAAACAAACACATATTCATATTCCCCTACGTCAGGGAAGCCCAAAAAACATGAATATTTAGGATCTGATCTGTCCCTTTCGACTTTGCCCAGGGTATAACTCGCATTTGTTAGGAAAAAGCCATTATACCATAAAAATAGGAGACAGAGTTGAAATTCGAAAAACAAAGACAAATTCATGTTCCCCCGGGTCAGGGAAACCCAAAAAAACATGAGTTTCCTGGATCTTATCTGTCCCTGTGGAGTTGGCCAAGGGCATATCTCACATTTCTTAGGAAAAATCACTTATACCATCAATAGTGCAAATTGCAGATAGAGCTCAAATTCGAAAAAGAAAGACATATTCATATTCCCCTGGGTCAGGGAAGCCCAAACAAACATGAATATTTAGGATCTGATCTGTCCCTTTGGAGTTGGCCCAGGGTATAACTCGCATTTGTTAGGAAAAATCCCATATACCAGGAAAAGTGCACATAAGAGATAGAGCTCAAATTCAAAAAACAAAGACATATTCATATTCCCCCGGTTCAGGGAAGCCCAAAAAAACATGAATTCTCCAGATCTGATCTGTCCCTGTGGAGTTAGCTGAGGGCATGTCTCGCATTTGTTAGGAAAAAACATGAGTTTTCGGGACCTGATCTGTACCAAATAGAGCTCAAACTTGAAGAACAAACACATATTCAAAAAACAGAGATATATTCATGTTCCGTCGGGTCAGGGAAACCCAAAAACACATGAGTTTTCTGGATCTTATCTGTCCCTGTGCAGTTGGCCCATGGCATATCTCGCATTTGTTAGGAAAAATCCCATATACTATGAAAAGTGCAAATTGCAGATAGAGCTCAAATTTGAAGAACAAAGACATATTTATGTTCCACCAGTTCAGGGAAGCCCCCCCAAAAATGACTTTTTCGGATCTGATCTCTCCCTGTCGAGTTGGCCCAGGGCATAACTCGCATTTGTTAGGAAAAATTCCTTATACAATGAAAAGTGCAAATTGCAGATTGAACTCAAATTTGAAGAACAAACACATATTTATGTTCCCCAAGGTCTGGGAAGCCCTCCAAAAAGAGTTTTCTGGATCTGGTCTTTCCCTGTGGAGTTGGCCCAGGGCATATCTCGCATTTGTTAGGAAAAATCCCTTATACCATGAAAAGTGCAAATTGCAAATAGAGCTAAAATTCGAAAAACAAAGACATATCCATGTTCCCCCGGGTTAGGGAAACCCAAAAATACATGAGTTTCCTGGATCTGGTCTCTCCCTGTGGAGTTGGCCCAGGGCATATCTCACATTTCTTAGGAAAAATCCCTTGTACCATCAATAGTGCAAATTGCAGATAGAGGTCAAATTTGAAAAACAAAGACATATTCATGTGCCCCCTGGTCAGGGAAACAAAAAAAACATGGGTTTCTGGGATCTGATCTGTCCCTGTGGAGTTGGCACAGGGCATAACTCACATTTGTTAGGAAAAATCCATGAAAAGTGGAAATTGGAGATAGAGCTCAAATTCGAAAAAGAAAGACATATTCACGTTCCCCTGTTCAGGGAAGCCCAAAAAAACATGAGTTTTCTGGTTCGGATATGTCCCTGTGGAGTTGGCCCAGAGCATATCTCGCATATGTTAGGAACAATCCTATATACCATGAAAAGTGGAAATTGGAGATAGAGCTCAAATTCGAAAAAGAAAGACATATTCACATTCCCCGGTTCAGGGAAGCACAAAAAACATGGGTTTCCTGGATCTGATGTGTCCCTGTGGAGTTGGCCCAGGGCATATCTCACATTTCTTAGGAAAAATCGCGTATACCATCAATAGTGCAAATTGCAGATAGAGCTCAAATTCGAAAAAGAAAGACATATTCATATTCCCCTGGGTCAGGGAAACCCAAAAAACATGAGTTTTCAGCATCTGATCTGTCCCTGTGGAGTTGGCCCAGAGCATATCTCGCATTTGTTAGGAAAAATTCCTTATACAATGAAAAGTGCAAATTGCAGATTGAACTCAAATTTGAAGAACAAACACATATTTATGTTCCCCAAGGTCTGGGAAGCCCTCCAAAAAGAGTTTTCTGGATCTGGTCTTTCCCTGTGGAGTTGGCCCAGGGCATATCTCGCATTTCTTAGGAAAAATCCCTTATACCATGAAAAGTGCAAATTGCAAATAGAGCTAAAATTCGAAAAAAAAGACATATTCATGTTCCCCCGGGTTAGGGAAACCCAAAAATACATGAGTTTCCTGGATCTGGTCTCTCCCTTTGGAGTTGGCCCAGGGCGTATCTCACATTTCTTAGGAAAAATCCCTTGTACCATCAATAGTGCAAATTGCAGATAGAGGTCAAATTTGAAAAACAAAGACATATTCATGTGCACCCTGGTCAGGGAAACAAAAAAAAAACATGGGTTTCTGGGATCTGACCTGTCCCTGTGGAGTTGGCACAGGGCATAACTCACATTTGTTAGGAAAAATCCATGAAAAGTGGAAATTGGAGATAGAGCTCAAATTCGAAAAAGAAAGACATATTCACGTTCCCCGGTTCAGGGAAGCCCAAAAAAACATGAGTTTTCTGGTTCGGATATGTCCCTTTGGAGTTGGCCCAGAGCATATCTCGCATATGTTAGGAACAATCCTATATACCATGAAAAGTGGAAATTGCAGATAGAGCTCAAATTCGAAAAAGAAAGAGATATTCATATTCCCCTGGGTCAGGGAAACCCAAAAAACATGAGTTTTCGGCATCTGATCTATCCCTGTGGAGTTGGCCTAGAGCATATCTCGCATTTGTTAGGAAAAATCCCTTGTACCAACAATATTGAAAATTGCAGATAGAGGTCAAATTTGAAAAACAAAGACATATTCATGTGCCCCCTGGTCAGGGAAACAAAAAAAAAAAGTGAGTTTCTGGGATCTGATCTGTCCCACAGGGTGTAACTCACATTTCTTAGGAAAAATCCATGAAAAGTGGAAATTGCAGATAGAGCTCAAATTCGAAAAACCAAAAAAACCATGAGTTTCTGGGATCTGATCTTTCCCTGTGGAGTTGGCCCATGGCATATCTCGCATTTGTTAGGAAAAATCCCATATACTATGAAAAGTGCAAATTGCAGATAGAGCTCAAATTTGAAGAACAAAGACATATTTAGGGAAACCCAAAAACACATTAGTTTCCTGGATCTGTTCTCTCCCTTTGGAGTTGGCCCAGGGCATATCTCACATTTCTCAGGAAAAATCCCTTGTACCATCAATAGTGCAAATTGCAGATAGAGGTCAAATTTGAAAAACAAAGACATATTCATGTGCCCCCTGGTCAGGGAAACAAAAAAAAAAACATGGGTTTCTGGGATCTGATCTGTCCCTGTGGAGTTGGCACAGGGCATAACTCACATTTGTTAGGAAAAATCCATGAAAAGTGGAAATTGGAGATAGAGCTCAAATTCGAAAAACAAGCACATATTCATGTTCCCCTGGGTCAAGGAAGCCAGAAAAACTTGAGTTTTTGGGATCTGATCTTTCCTTTTGGAGTGGGCCCAGGGCATAACTCGCATTTCTTAGGAAAAATCACTTATACCATCAATAGTGCAAATTGCAGATAGAGCTCAAATTCGAAAAAGAAAGACATATTCACGTTCCCCGGTTCAGGGAAGCCCAAAAAACAAAAACCAAAAAAACCATGAGTTTCTGGGATCTGATCTTTCCCTGTGGAGTTGGCACAGGGCATAACTCACATTTGTTAGGAAAAATCCATGAAAAGTGGAAATTGGAGATAGAGCTCAAATTCGAAAAAGAAAGACATATTCACATTCCCCGGTTCAGGGAAGCCCAGAAAACATGAGTTTCCTGGATCTGATCTGTCCCTGTGGAGTTGGCCCATGGCATATCTCACATTTCTTAGGAAAAATCACTTATACCATCAATAGTGCAAATTGCAGATAGAGCTCAAATTCGAAAAAGAAAGACATATTCACGTTCCCCGGTTCAGGGAAGCCCAAAAAACAAAAACCAAAAAAACCATGAGTTTCTGGGATCTGATCTTTCCCTGTGGAGTTGGCACAGGGCATAACTCACATTTGTTAGGAAAAATCCATGAAAAGTGGAAATTGGAGATAGAGCTCAAATTCGAAAAAGAAAGACATATTCACATTCCCCGGTTCAGGGAAGCCCAGAAAACATGAGTTTCCTGGATCTGATCTGTCCCTGTGGAGTTGGCCCAGGGCATATCTCACATTTCTTAGGAAAAATCACTTATACCATCAATAGTGCAAATTGCAGATAGTGGTCAAATTCGAAAAACAAAGGCATATTCATGTTCCCCCGCGTCTCGGAAACCCAAAAAAACATGAGTTTTTGGGACCTGATCTTTCCCTTTGGAGTTGGCCCAGGGCATAACTTGCATATGTTAGGAAAAATCCCATATACCATGAAAAGTGCAAATTACAGATAGAGCTCAAATTTGAAGAAGAAACACATATTTATGTTCCCGCAGGTCACGGAAACCCTCCAAAATAGAGTTTTCTGGATCTGGTCTGTCCCTTTGGAGTTGGCCCAACTCATATCTCGCATTTGTTAGGAAAAATCCATTATACCTTGAAAAGTGCACATAGGAGATAGAGCTCAAATTTGAAAAACAAACACATATTCATATTCCCCTGGGTCAGGGAAGCCCAAAAAACATGAATATTTAGGATCTGATCTGTCCCTTTGGAGATGGCCCGGGGTATAACTTTATTTTGTTAGGAAAAATTCCCTTATATGATGTAAAGTGAAAATTGGAGATAGAGTTCAAATTAAAAAAAAGACATATTCATATTCCACTGGGTAAGGGAAACCCAAAAAAAAATGAGTTTCCTGGATCTGATCTGTCTTTTTGGAGTTGGCCCAGGGCATATCTCACATTTCTTAGGAAAAATCACGTATACCATCAATAGTGCAAATTGCTGATAGAGCTCAAATTCGAAAAAGAAAGACATATTCATATTCCCCTGGGTCAGGGAAACCCAAAAAACCCAGCATCTGATCTGTCCCTGTGGAGTTGTCCAAGAACATATGTCGCATTTGTTAGGAAAAATTCCTTATACAATCAAAAGTGCAAATTGCAGATTGAACTCAAATTCGAAAAACAAAGACATATTCATGTTCCCCCCGGTTAGGGAAACCCAAAAATACATGAGTTTTCTGGATCTTATCTGTCCCTGTGCAGTTGGCCCAGGACATATCTCGCATTTGTTTGGAAAACTCCTTTATACCATGAAAAGTGAACATAGTTAGTTAGTTCAAATTCGAAATTCGAAAAACAAACACATATTCATATTCCCCTACGTCAGGGAAGCCCAAAAAACATGAATATTTAGGATCTGATCTGTCCCTTTCGACTTTGCCCAGGGTATAACTCGCATTTGTTAGGAAAAAGCCATTATACCATAAAAATAGGAGACAGAGTTGAAATTCGAAAAACAAAGACAAATTCATGTTCCCCCGGGTCAGGGAAACCCAAAAAAACATGAGTTTCCTGGATCTTATCTGTCCCTGTGGAGTTGGCCAAGGGCATATCTCACATTTCTTAGGAAAAATCACTTATACCATCAATAGTGCAAATTGCAGATAGAGCTCAAATTCGAAAAAGAAAGACATATTCATATTCCCCTGGGTCAGGGAAGCCCAAACAAACATGAATATTTAGGATCTGATCTGTCCCTTTGGAGTTGGCCCAGGGTATAACTCGCATTTGTTAGGAAAAATCCCATATACCAGGAAAAGTGCACATAAGAGATAGAGCTCAAATTCAAAAAACAAAGACATATTCATATTCCCCCGGTTCAGGGAAGCCCAAAAAAACATGAATTCTCCAGATCTGATCTGTCCCTGTGGAGTTAGCTGAGGGCATGTCTCGCATTTGTTAGGAAAAAACATGAGTTTTCGGGACCTGATCTGTACCAAATAGAGCTCAAACTTGAAGAACAAACACATATTCAAAAAACAGAGATATATTCATGTTCCGTCGGGTCAGGGAAACCCAAAAACACATGAGTTTTCTGGATCTTATCTGTCCCTGTGCAGTTGGCCCATGGCATATCTCGCATTTGTTAGGAAAAATCCCATATACTATGAAAAGTGCAAATTGCAGATAGAGCTCAAATTTGAAGAACAAAGACATATTTATGTTCCACCAGTTCAGGGAAGCCCCCCCAAAAATGACTTTTTCGGATCTGATCTCTCCCTGTCGAGTTGGCCCAGGGCATAACTCGCATTTGTTAGGAAAAATTCCTTATACAATGAAAAGTGCAAATTGGAGATAGAGCTCAAATTCGAAAAAGAAAGACATATTCACATTCCCCGGTTCAGGGAAGCCCAAAAAACATGGGTTTCCTGGATCTGATGTGTCCCTGTGGAGTTGGCCCAGGGCATATCTCACATTTCTTAGGAAAAATCGCGTATACCATCAATAGTGCAAATTGCAGATAGAGCTCAAATTCGAAAAAGAAAGACATATTCATATTCCCCTGGGTCAGGGAAACCCAAAAAACATGAGTTTTCAGCATCTGATCTGTCCCTGTGGAGTTGGCCCAGAGCATATCTCGCATTTGTTAGGAAAAATTCCTTATACAATGAAAAGTGCAAATTGCAGATTGAACTCAAATTTGAAGAACAAACACATATTTATGTTCCCCAAGGTCTGGGAAGCCCTCCAAAAAGAGTTTTCTGGATCTGGTCTTTCCCTGTGGAGTTGGCCCAGGGCATATCTCGCATTTCTTAGGAAAAATCCCTTATACCATGAAAAGTGCAAATTGCAAATAGAGCTAAAATTCGAAAAAAAAGACATATTCATGTTCCCCCGGGTTAGGGAAACCCAAAAATACATGAGTTTCCTGGATCTGGTCTCTCCCTTTGGAGTTGGCCCAGGGCGTATCTCACATTTCTTAGGAAAAATCCCTTGTACCATCAATAGTGCAAATTGCAGATAGAGGTCAAATTTGAAAAACAAAGACATATTCATGTGCACCCTGGTCAGGGAAACAAAAAAAAAACATGGGTTTCTGGGATCTGACCTGTCCCTGTGGAGTTGGCACAGGGCATAACTCACATTTGTTAGGAAAAATCCATGAAAAGTGGAAATTGGAGATAGAGCTCAAATTCGAAAAAGAAAGACATATTCACGTTCCCCGGTTCAGGGAAGCCCAAAAAAACATGAGTTTTCTGGTTCGGATATGTCCCTTTGGAGTTGGCCCAGAGCATATCTCGCATATGTTAGGAACAATCCTATATACCATGAAAAGTGGAAATTGCAGATAGAGCTCAAATTCGAAAAAGAAAGAGATATTCATATTCCCCTGGGTCAGGGAAACCCAAAAAACATGAGTTTTCGGCATCTGATCTATCCCTGTGGAGTTGGCCTAGAGCATATCTCGCATTTGTTAGGAAAAATCCCTTGTACCAACAATATTGAAAATTGCAGATAGAGGTCAAATTTGAAAAACAAAGACATATTCATGTGCCCCCTGGTCAGGGAAACAAAAAAAAAAAAGTGAGTTTCTGGGATCTGATCTGTCCCACAGGGTGTAACTCACATTTCTTAGGAAAAATCCATGAAAAGTGGAAATTGCAGATAGAGCTCAAATTCGAAAAACAAGCACATATTCATGTTCCCCTGGGTCAAGGAAGCCAGAAAAACTTGAGTTTTTGGGATCTGATCTTTCCCTTTGGAGTGGGCCCAGGGCATAACTCGCATTTCTTAGGAAAAATCACTTATACCATCAATAGTGCAAATTGCAGATAGAGCTCAAATTCGAAAAAGAAAGACATATTCACGTTCCCCGGTTCAGGGAAGCCCAAAAAACAAAAACCAAAAAAACCATGAGTTTCTGGGATCTGATCTTTCCCTGTGGAGTTGGCACAGGGCATAACTCACATTTGTTAGGAAAAATCCATGAAAAGTGGAAATTGGAGATAGAGCTCAAATTCAAAAAAGAAAGACATATTCACATTCCCCGGTTCAGGGAAGCCCAAAAAACATGAGTTTCCTGGATCTGATCTGTCCCTGTGGAGTTGGCCCAGGGCATATCTCACATTTCTTAGGAAAAATCACTTATACCATCAATAGTGCAAATTGCAGATAGTGGTCAAATTCGAAAAACAAAGACATATTCATGTTCCCCCGGGTCTCGGAAACCCAAAAAAACATGAGTTTTTGTGACCTGATCTTTCCCTTTGGAGTTGGCCCAGGGCATAACTTGCATATGTTAGGAAAAATCCCATATACCATGAAAAGTGCAAATTACAGATAGAGCTCAAATTTGAAGAAGAAACACATATTTATGTTCCCGCAGGTCACGGAAACCCTCCAAAATAGAGTTTTCTGGATCTGGTCTGTCCCTTTGGAGTTGGCCCAGATAGAGCTCAAATTCAAAAAAGAAAGACATATTCACATTCCCCGGTTCAGGGAAGCCCAAAAAACATGAGTTTCCTGGATCTGATCTGTCCCTGTGGAGTTAGCTGAGGGCATGTCTCGCATTTGTTAGGAAAAAACATGAGTTTTCGGGACCTGATCTGTACCAAATAGAGCTCAAACTTGAAGAACAAAGACATATTCAAAAAACAGAGATATATTCATGTTCCGTCGGGTCAGGGAAACCCAAAAACACATGAGTTTTCTGGATCTTATCTGTCCCTGTGCAGTTGGCCCATGGCATATCTCGCATTTGTTAGGAAAAATCCCATATACTATGAAAAGTGCAAATTGCAGATAGAGCTCAAATTTGAAGAACAAAGACATATTTATGTTCCACCAGTTCAGGGAAGCCCCCCCAAAAATGACTTTTTCGGATCTGATCTCTCCCTGTCGAGTTGGCCCAGGGCATAACTCGCATTTGTTAGGAAAAATCCCTTATACCATCAATCGTGCAAATTGCAGATAGAGCTGAAATTCGTAAAAGAAAGACATATTCATATTCCACTGGGTCAGGGAAGCCCAAAGAACATGAGTTTCCTGGATCTGATCTGTCCCTGTGGAGTTGGCCAAGGGCATATCTCACATTTCTTAGGAAAAATCACTTATACCATCTATAGTGCAAATTGCAGATAGAGCTCAAATTCGAAAAAGAAAGACATATTCACGTTCCCCGGTTCAGGGAAGCCCAAAAAACATGAGTTTTATAGTTCGGATATGTCCCTGTGGAGTTGGCCCAGAGCATATCTCGCATATGTTAGGAAAAATCCCATATACCATGAAAAGTGGAAATTGGAGATAGAGCTCAAATTCGAAAAAGAAAGACATATTCACATTTCCTGGTTCAGGGAAGCCCAAAAAACATGGGTTTCCTGGATCTCATGTGTACCTGTGGAGTTGGCCCAGGGCATATCTCACATTTCTTAGGAAAAATCACGTATACCATCAATAGTGCAAATTGCAGATAGAGCTCAAATTCGAAAAAGAAAGACATATTCATATTCCCCTGGGTCAGGGAAACCCAAAAAACATGAGTTTTCAGCATCTGATCTGTCCCTGTGGATTTGGCCCAGAGCATATCTCGCATTTGTTAGGAAAAATTCCTTATACAATGAAAAGTGCAAATTGCAGATTGAACTCAAATTTGAAGAACAAACACATATTTATGTTCCCCCAGGTCTGGGAAGCCCTCCAAAGAGAGTTTTCTGGATCTGGTCTGTCCCTGTGGAGTTGGCCCAGGGCATATCTCGCATTTGTTAGGAAAAATCCCTTATACCATGAAAAGTGCAAATTGCAAATAGAGCTAAAATTCGAAAAACAAAGACATATTCATGTTCCCCCGGGTTAGGGAAACCCAAAAATACATGAGTTTCCTGGATCTGGTCTCTCCCTTTGTAGTTGGCCCAACTCATATCTCGCATTTGTTAGGAAAAATCCATTATAGCTTGAAAAGTGCACATAGGAGATAGAGCTCAAATTCGAAAAACAAACACATATTCATATTCCCCTGGGTCAGGGAAGCCCAAAAAACATGAATATTTAGGATCTGATCTGTCCCTTTGGAGATGGCCCGGGGTATAACTTTATTTTGTTAGGAAAAAATTCCCTTATATGATGTAAAGTGAAAATTGGAGATAGAGCTCAAATTCAAAAAAAAAACATATTCATATTCCCCTGGGTAAGGGAAACCCCAAGAAAATGAGTTTCCGGGATCTGACCTGTCTTTTTGGAGTTGGCCCAGGGCATATCTCGCATTTGTTAGGAAAAATCCCATATACTATGAAAAGTGCAAATTGCAGATAGAGCTCAAATTTGAAGAACAAAGACATATTTATGTTCCACCAGTTCAGGGAAGCCCCCCCAAAAATGACTTTTTCGGATCTCATCTCTCCCTGTCGAGTTGGCCCAGGGCATAACTCGCATTTGTTAGGAAAAATTCCTTATACAATGAAAAGTGCAAATTGCAGATTGAACTCAAATTTGAAGAACAAACACATATTTATGTTCCCCCAGGTCTGGGAAGCCCTCCAAAAAGAGTTTTCTGGATCTGGTCTGTCCCTGTGGAGTTGGCCCAGGGCATATCTCGCATTTGTTAGGAAAAATCCCTTATACCATGAAAAGTGCAAATTGCAAATAGAGCTAAAATTCGAAAAACAAAGACATATTCATGTTCCCCCGGGTTAGGGAAACCCAAAAATACATGAGTTTCCTGGATCTGGTCTCTCCCTTTGGAGTTGGCCCAACTCATATCTCGCATTTGTTAGGAAAAATCCATTATAGCTTGAAAAGTGCACATAGGAGATAGAGCTCAAATTCGAAAAACAAACACATATTCATATTCCCCTGGGTCAGGGAAGCCCAAAAAACATGAATATTTAGGATCTGATCTGTCCCTTTGGAGATGGCCCGGGGTATAACTTTATTTTGTTAGGAAAAATTCCCTTATATGATGTAAAGTGAAAATTGGAGATAGAGCTCAAATTAAAAAAAAAACATATTCATATTCCCCTGGGTAAGGGAAACAACAAAAAAATGAGTTTCCGGGATCTGACCTGTCTTTTTGGAGTTGGCCCAGGGCATATCTCGCATTTGTTAGGAAAAATCACTTATTCCATCAATAGTGCAAATTGCTGATAGAGCTCAAATTCGAAAAAGAAAGACATATTCATATTCCCCTGAGTCAGGGAAACCCAAAAAACCCAGCATCTGATCTGTCCCTGTGGAGTTGGCCCAGAGCATATCTCGCATTTGTTAGGAAAAATTCCTTATACAATCAAAAGTGCAAATTACAGATAGAGCTCAAATTTGAAGAAGAAACACATATTTATGTTCCCCCAGGTCAGGGAAACCCTCCAAAAAAAGAGTTTTCTGGATCTGGTCTCTCCCTTTGGAGTTGGCCCAACTGATACCTCGCATTTGTTAGGAAAAATCCATTATACCATAAAAATAGGAGACAGAGATCAAATTCGAAAAACAAAGACAAATTCATGTTCCCCCGGATTAGGGAAACCCCAAAAAACATGAGTTTTTGGGATCTGATCTGTCCCTGTGGAGTTGGCCCTCGGCATATCTCGCATTTGTTTGGAAAAATCCCATGTACCATGAAAAGTGCAAATTCCCGCCGGTCAGGGAAGCCCAAAGAACATGAGTTTCCTGGATCTGATCTGTCCCTGTGGAGTTGGCCAAGGGCATATCTCACATTTCTTAGGAAAAATCACTTATACCATCAATAGTGCAAATTGCAGATAGAGCTCAAATTCGAAAAAGAAAGACATATTCACGTTCCCCGGTTCAGGGAAGCCCAAAAAACATGAGTTTTATAGTTCGGATATGTCCCTGTGGAGTTGGCCCAGAGCATATCTCGCATATGTTAGGAAAAATCCCATATACCATGAAAAGTGGAAATTGGAGATAGAGCTCAAATTCGAAAAAGAAAGACATATTCACATTTCCTGGTTCAGGGAAGCCCAAAAAACATGGGTTTCCTGGATCTGATGTGTACCTGTGGAGTTGGCCCAGGGCATATCTCACATTTCTTAGGAAAAATCACGTATACCATCAATAGTGCAAATTGCAGATAGAGCTCAAATTCGAAAAAGAAAGACATATTCATATTCCCCTGGGTCAGGGAAACCCAAAAAACATGAGTTTTCAGCATCTGATCTGTCCCTGTGGATTTGGCCCAGAGCATATCTCGCATTTGTTAGGAAAAATTCCTTATACAATGAAAAGTGCAAATTGCAGATTGAACTCAAATTTGAAGAACAAACACATATTTATGTTCCCCCAGGTCTGGGAAGCCCTCCAAAGAGAGTTTTCTGGATCTGGTCTGTCCCTGTGGAGTTGGCCCAGGGCATATCTCGCATTTGTTAGGAAAAATCCCTTATACCATGAAAAGTGCAAATTGCAAATAGAGCTAAAATTCGAAAAACAAAGACATATTCATGTTCCCCCGGGTTAGGGAAACCCCAAAATACATGAGTTTCCTGGATCTGGTCTCTCCCTTTGGAGTTGGCCCAACTCATATCTCGCATTTGTTAGGAAAAATCCATTATAGCTTGAAAAGTGCACATAGGAGATAGAGCTCAAATTCGAAAAACAAACACATATTCATATTCCCCTGGGTCAGGGAAGCCCAAAAAACATGAATATTTAGGATCTGATCTGTCCCTTTGGAGATGGCCCGGGGTATAACTTTATTTTGTTAGGAAAAAATTCCCTTATATGATGTAAAGTGAAAATTGGAGATAGAGCTCAAATTAAAAAAAAAAAAAACATATTCATATTCCCCTGGGTAAGGGAAACCCCAAGAAAATGAGTTTCCGGGATCTGACCTGTCTTTTTGGAGTTGGCCCAGGGCATATCTCGCATTTGTTAGGAAAAATCACTTATTCCATCAATAGTGCAAATTGCTGATAGAGCTCAAATTCGAAAAAGAAAGACATATTCATATTCCCCTGGGTCAAGGAAACCCAAAAAACCCAGCATCTGATCTGTCCCTGTGGAGTTGGCCCAGAGCATATCTCGCATTTGTTAGGAAAAATTCCTTATACAATCAAAAGTGCAAATTGGAGATTGAACTCAAATTTAAAGAACATATTTATGTTCCCCCGGGTCTGGGAAGCCCTCCAAAAAGAGTTTTCTGGATCTGGTCTGTCCCTGTGGAAAAATCCCATATACCATGAAAAGTGCAAATTACAGATAGAGCTCAAATTTGAAGAAGAAACAGGGATCTGATCTGTCCCTGTGGAGTTGGCCCTCGGCATATCTCGCATTTGTTTGGAAAAATCCCATGTACCATGAAAAGTGCAAATTCCCCCGGGTCAGGGAAGCCCAAAGAACAGGGATCTGATCTGTCCCTGTGGAGTTGGCCAAGGGCATATCTCACATTTCTTAGGAAAAATCACGTATACCATCAATAGTGCAAATTGCAGATAGAGCTCAAATTCGAAAAAGAAAGACATATTCACATTCCCCCGGGTTAGGGAAACCCAAAAATACATGAGTTTCCTGGATCTGGTCTCTCCCTTTGGAGTTGGCCCAGGGCATATCTCACATTTCTTAGGAAAAATCCCTTGTACCATCAATAGTGCAAATTGCAGATAGAGGTCAAATTTGAAAAACAAAGACATATTCATGTGCCCCCTGGTCAGGGAAACCAAAAAAACATGAGTTTCTGGGATCTGATCTGTCCCTGTGGAGTTGGCACAGGGCATAACTCACATTTGTTAGGAAAAATCCATGAAAAGTGGAAATTGGAGATAGAGCTCAAATTCGAAAAAGAAAGACATATTCACGTTCCCCGGTTCAGGGAAGCCCAAAAAAACATGAGTTTTCTGGTTCGGATATGTCCCTGTGGAGTTGGCCCAGAGCATATCTCGCATATCTTAGGAAAAATCCTATATACCATGAAAAGTGGAAATTGGAGATAGAGCTCAAATTCGAAAAACAAAGACATATTCATGTTCCCCCGGGTCACGGAAACCCAAAAAAACATGAGTTTTTGGAACCTGATCTTTCCCTGTGCAGTTGGCGCATGGCATATCTTGCATTTGTTAGGAAAAATCCCATATACCATGAAAAGTGAAAATTGAAAATAGAGCTCAAATTCGAAAAACAAGCACATATTCATGTTCCAATAGGTCAGGGAAGCCCAAAATAGTTGAGTTTTTGGGATCTGATCTGTCTTTTTGGACTTGGCCCAGGGCATATCTCGCATTTGTTAGGAAAAATCTCTTATTCCATCAATAGTGCAAATTGCTGATAGAGCTCAAATTCAAAAAAGAAAGACATATTCATGCTCCCCTAGGTCGAGGAAAAAAAAAACACATTAGTTTCCTTGATCTGATCTGTCCCTCTGGAGTTGGCCCAGGGCATATCTCACATTTCTTAGGAAAAATCCCTTATACCATCAATATTGCAAATTGCAGATAGAGGTCAAATTCGTTAAAGAAAGACATATTCACGTTCCCCGGTTCAGGGAAGCCCAAAAAACATGAGTTTTATGGTTCGGATATGTCCCTGTGGAGTTGGCCCAGAGCATATCTCGCATATGTTAGGAAAAATCCCATATACCATGAAAAGTTTAAATTACAGATAGAGCTCAAATTTGAAGAAGAAACACATATTTATGTTCCCCCAGGTCAGGGAAACCCTCCAAAAAAAGAGTTTTCTGGATCTGGTCTCTCCCTTTGGAGTTGGCCCAACTGATACCTCGCATTTGTTAGGAAAAATGCATTATACCATAAAAATAGGAGACAGAGATCAAATTCGAAAAACAAAGACAAATTCATGTTCCCCCAGGTTAGGGAAACCCCAAAAAACATGAGTTTTTGGGATCTGATCTGTCCCTGTGGAGTTGGCCCTCGGCATAGCTCTCATTTGTTTGGAAAAATTCCATATACCATGAAAAGTGCAAATTGCAGATAGAGCTCAAATTTGTATAACAATCACATATTTATGTTCCCCCGGGTCAGGGAAAAACTGCAAAAAAAGTGTTTCCTGGATCTGGTCTCTCCCTTTGGAGTTGGCCCAGCTCATATCTCGCATTTGTTAGGAAAAATCCATTATACCATAAAAATAGGAGACAGAGTTGAAATTCGAAAAACAAAGACAAATTCATGTTCCCCCGGGTCAGGGAAACCCAAAAAAACATGAGTTTCCTGGATCTGATCTGTCCCTGTGGAGTTGGCCCAGAGCATATCTCGCATATGTTAGGAACAATCCTATATACCATGAAAAGTGGAAATTGGAGATAGAGCTCAAATTCGAAAAAGAAAGACATATTCACATTCCCCGGTTCAGGGAAGCCCAAAAAACTTGTGTTTCCTGGATCTGATCTTTCCCTTTGGAGTTGGCCCAGGGCATAACTTGCATATGTTAGGAAAAATCCCATATACCATGAAAAGTGCAAATTACAGATAGAGCTCAAATTTGAAGAAGAAACACATATATATGTTCCCGCAGGTCACGGAACCCCTCCAAAATAGAGTTTTCTGGATCTGGTCTCTCCCTTTGGAGTTGGCCCAACTCATATCTCGCATTTGTTAGGAAAAATCCATTATACCTTGAAAAGTGCACATAGGAGATAGAGCTCAAATTCGAAAAACAAACACATATTCATATTCCCCTACGTCAGGGAAGCCCAAAAAACATGAATATTTAGGATCTGATGTGTCCCTTTCGACTTGGCCCAGGGTATAACTCGCATTTGTTAGGAAAAATCCATTATACCATCAATATTGAAAATTGCAGATAGAGGTCAAATTCGAAAAACAAAGACATATTCATGTTCGGGACCTGATCTTTCCCTGTGCAGTTGGCGCATGGCACATCTTTGTTAGGAAAAATCCCATATTTGATGAAAAGTGAAAATTGGAGATAGAGCTCAAATTTAAAAAAAAAGACATATTCCTATTCCCCTGGGTCAGGGAAGCCCAAAAAACATGAGTTTCCTGGATCTTATCTGTCCCTGTGGAGTTGGCCAAGGGCATATCTCACATTTCTTAGGAAAAATCACTTATACCATCAATAGTGCAAATTGCAGATAGAGCTCAAATTCGAAAAAGAAAGACATATTCACGTTCCCCGTTTCAGGGAAGCCCAAAAAATCATGAGTTTTCTGGTTCGGATATGTCCCTTTGGAGTTGGCCCAGAGCATATCTCGCATATGTTAGGAACAAACCTATATACCATGAAAAGTGGAAATTGCAGATAGAGCTCAAATTCGAAAAAGAAACACATATTTATGTTCCCGCAGGTCACGGAACCCCTCCAAAATAGAGTTTTCTGGATCTGGTCTCTCCCTTTGGAGTTGGCCCAACTCATATCTCGCATTTGTTAGGAAAAATCCATTATACCTTGAAAAGTGCACATAGGAGATAGAACTCAAATTCGAAAAACAAACACATATTCATATTCCCCTACGTCAGGGAAGCCCAAAAAACATGAATATTTAGGATCTGATGTGTCCCTTTCGACTGGGCCCAGGGTATAACTCGCATTTGTTAGGAAAAATCCATTGTACCATCAATATTGAAAATTGCAGATTGAGGTCAAATTCGAAAAACAAAGACATATTCATGTTCGGGACATGATCTTTCCCTGTGCAGTTGGCGCATGGCATATCTTTGTTAGGAAAAATCCCATATTTGATGAAAAGTGAAAATTGGAGATAGAGCTCAAATTAAAAAAAAAAGACATATTCCTATTCCCCTGGGTCAGGGAAGCCCAAAAAACATGAGTTTCCTGGATCTTATCTGTCCCTGTGGAGTTGGCCAAGGGCATATCTCACATTTCTTAGGAAAAATCACTTATACCATCAATTGTGCAAATTGCAGATAGAGCTCAAATTCGAAAAAGAAAGACATATTCATATTCCCCTGGGTCAGGGAAACCCAAAAAACATGAGTTTTCGGCATCTGATCTATCCCTGTGGTGTTGGCCTAGAGCATATCTCGCATTTGTTAGGAAAAATCCCTTGTACCAACAATATTGAAAATTGCAGATAGAGGTCAAATTAGAAAAACAAAGACATATTCATGTGCCCCCTGGTCAGGGAAACGAAAAAAAGGTGAGTTTCTGGGATCTGATCTGTCCCACAACTCACATTTGTTAGGAAATGTGCAACTCACATTTGTTAGGAAAAATCCATGAAAAGTGGAAATTGGAGATAGAGCTCAAATTCGAAAAACAAAGACATATTCATGTTCCCCTGGGTCAAGGAAGCCAGAAAAACTTGAGTTTTTGGGATCTGATCTTTCCCTTTGGAGTGGGCCCAGGGCATAACTCGCATTTCTTAGGAAAAATCACTTATACCATCAATAGTGCAAATTGCAGATAGAGCTCAAATTCGAAAAAGAAAGACATATTCACATTCCCCGGTTCAGGGAAGCCCAAAAAACAAAAACCAAAAAAACCATGAGTTTCTGGGATCTGATCTTTCCCTGTGGAGTTGGCACAGGGCATAACTCGCATTTCTTAGGAAAAATCACTTATACCATCAATCGTGCAAATTGCAGATAGAGCTCAAATTCAAAAAAGAAAGACATATTCATATTCCCCTGGGTCAGGGAAACCCAAAAAACATGAGTTTTCGGCATCTGATCTATCCCTGTGGAGTTGGCCTAGAGCATATCTCGCATTTGTTAGGAAAAATCCCTTGTACCAACAATATTGAAAATTGCAGATAGAGGTCAAATTTGAAAAACAAAGACATATTCATGTGCCCCCTGGTCAGGGAAATGAAAAAAAATGTGAGTTTCTGGGATCTGATCTGTCCCACAGGGTGTAACTCACATTTGTTAGGAAAAATCCATGAAAAGTGGAAATTGCAGATAGAGCTCAAATTCGAAAAACAAGCACATATTCATGTTCCCCTGGGTCAAGGAAGCCAGAAAAACTTGAGTTTTTGGGATCTGATCTTTCCCTTTGGAGTGGGCCCAGGGCATAACTCGCATTTCTTAGGAAAAATCACTTATACCATCAATAGTGCAAATTGCAGATAGAGCTCAAATTCGAAAAAGAAAGACATATTCATGTTCCCCGGTTCAGGGAAGCCCAAAAAACAAAAACCAAAAAAACCATGAGTTTCTGGGATCTGATCTTTCCCTGTGGAGTTGGCACAGGGCATAACTCACATTTCTTAGGAAAAATCCATGAAAAGTGGAAATTGGAGATAGAGCTCAAATTCAAAAAAGAAAGACATATTCACATTCCCCGGTTCAGGGAAGCCCAAAAAACATGAGTTTCCTGGATCTGATCTGTCCCTGTGGAGTTGGCCCAGGGCATATCTCACATTTCTTAGGAAAAATCACGTATACCATCAATCGTGCAAATTGCAGATAGAGCTCAAATTCGAAAAAGAAAGACATATTCATATTCCCCTGGGTCAGGGAAACCCAAAAACACATGAGTTTTCTGGATCTTATCTGTCCCTGTGCAGTTGGCCCATGGCATATCTCGCATTTGTTAGGAAAAATCCCATATACTATGAAAAGTGCAAATTGCAGATAGAGCTCAAATTTGAAGAACAAAGACATATTTATGTTCCACCAGTTCAGGGAAGCCCCCCCAAAAATGACTTTTTCGGATCTGATCTCTCCCTGTCGAGTTGGCCCAGGGCATAACTCGCATTTGTTAGGAAAAATTCCTTATACAATGAAAAGTGCAAATTGCAGATTGAACTCAAATTTGAAGAACAAACACATATTTATGTTCCCCAAGGTCTGGGAAGCCCTCCAAAAAGAGTTTTCTGGATCTGGTCTTTCCCTGTGGAGTTGGCCCAGGGCATATCTCGCATTTGTTAGGAAAAATCCCTTATACCATGAAAAGTGCAAATTGCAAATAGAGCTAAAATTCGAAAAACAAAGACATATCCATGTTCCCCCGGGTTAGGGAAACCCAAAAATACATGAGTTTCCTGGATCTGGTCTCTCCCTGTGGAGTTGGCCCAGGGCATATCTCACATTTCTTAGGAAAAATCCCTTGTACCATCAATAGTGCAAATTGCAGATAGAGGTCAAATTTGAAAAACAAAGACATATTCATGTGCCCCCTGGTCAGGGAAACAAAAAAAACATGGGTTTCTGGGATCTGATCTGTCCCTGTGGAGTTGGCACAGGGCATAACTCACATTTGTTAGGAAAAATCCATGAAAAGTGGAAATTGGAGATAGAGCTCAAATTCGAAAAAGAAAGACATATTCACGTTCCCCTGTTCAGGGAAGCCCAAAAAAACATGAGTTTTCTGGTTCGGATATGTCCCTGTGGAGTTGGCCCAGAGCATATCTCGCATATGTTAGGAACAATCCTATATACCATGAAAAGTGGAAATTGGAGATAGAGCTCAAATTCGAAAAAGAAAGACATATTCACATTCCCCGGTTCAGGGAAGCCCAAAAAACATGGGTTTCCTGGATCTGATGTGTCCCTGTGGAGTTGGCCCAGGGCATATCTCGCATTTCTTAGGAAAAATCCCTTATACCATGAAAAGTGCAAATTGCAAATAGAGCTAAAATTCGAAAAACAAAGACATATTCATGTTCCCCTGGGTTAGGGAAACCCAAAAATACATGAGTTTCCTGGATCTGGTCTCTCCCTTTGGAGTTGGCCCAGGGCATATCTCACATTTCTTAGGAAAAATCCCTTGTACCATCAATAGTGCAAATTGCAGATAGAGGTCAAATTTGAAAAACAAAGACATATTCATGTGCACCCTGGTCAGGGAAACAAAAAAAAACATGGGTTTCTGGGATCTGATCTGTCCCTGTGGAGTTGGCACAGGGCATAACTCATATTTGTTAGGAAAAATCCATGAAAAGTGGAAATTGGAGATAGAGCTCAAATTCGAAAAAGAAAGACATATTCACGTTCCCCGGTTCAGGGAAGCCCAAAAAAACATGAGTTTTCTGGTTCGGATATGTCCCTTTGGAGTTGGCCCAGAGCATATCTCGCATATGTTAGGAACAATCCTATATACCATGAAAAGTGGAAATTGCAGATAGAGCTCAAATTCGAAAAAGAAAGAGATATTCATATTCCCCTGGGTCAGGGAAACCCAAAAAACATGAGTTTTCGGCATCTGATCTATCCCTGTGGAGTTGGCCTAGAGCATACCTCGCATTTGTTAGGAAAAATCCCTTGTACCAACAATATTGAAAATTGCAGATAGAGGTCAAATTTGAAAAACAAAGACATATTCATGTTCCCCCGGGTCTCGGAAACCCAAAAAAACATGAGTTTTTGGGACCTGATCTTTCCCTTTGGAGTTGGCCCAGGGCATAACTTGCATATGTTAGGAAAAATCCCATATACCATGAAAAGTGCAAATTACAGATAGAGCTCAAATTTGAAGAAGAAACACATATTTATGTTCCCGCAGGTCACGGAAACCCTCCAAAATAGAGTTTTCTGGATCTGGTCTGTCCCTTTGGAGTTGGCCCAACTCATATCTCGCATTTGTTAGGAAAAATCCATTATACCTTGAAAAGTGCACATAGGAGATAGAGTTCAAATTTGAAAAACAAACACATATTCATATTCCCCTGGGTCAGGGAAGCCCAAAAAACATGAATATTTAGGATCTGATCTGTCCCTTTGGAGATGGCCCGGGGTATAACTTTATTTTGTTAGGAAAAATTCCCTTATATGATGTAAAGTGAAAATTGGAGATAGAGTTCAAATTAAAAAAAAAGACATATTCATATTCCACTGGTTAAGGGAAACCCAAAAAAAATGAGTTTCCTGGATCTGATCTGTCTTTTTGGAGTTGGCCCAGGGCATATCTCACATTTCTTAGGAAAAATCACGTATACCATCAATAGTGCAAATTGCTGATAGAGCTCAAATTCGAAAAAGAAAGACATATTCATATTCCCCTGGGTCAGGGAAACCCAAAAAACCCAGCATCTGATCTGTCCCTGTGGAGTTGTCCAAGAACATATGTCGCATTTGTTAGGAAAAATTCCTTATACAATCAAAAGTGCAAATTGCAGATTGAACTCAAATTCGAAAAACAAAGACATATTCATGTTCCCCCCGGTTAGGGAAACCCAAAAATACATGAGTTTTCTGGATCTTATCTGTCCCTGTGCAGTTGGCCCAGGACATATCTCGCATTTGTTTGGAAAACTCCTTTATACCATGAAAAGTGAACATAGTTAGTTAGTTCAAATTCGAAATTCGAAAAACAAACACATATTCATATTCCCCTACGTCAGGGAAGCCCAAAAAACATGAATATTTAGGATCTGATCTGTCCCTTTCGACTTTGCCCAGGGTATAACTCGCATTTGTTAGGAAAAAGCCATTATACCATAAAAATAGGAGACAGAGTTGAAATTCGAAAAACAAAGACAAATTCATGTTCCCCCGGGTCAGGGAAACCCAAAAAAACATGAGTTTCCTGGATCTTATCTGTCCCTGTGGAGTTGGCCAAGGGCATATCTCACATTTCTTAGGAAAAATCACTTATACCATCAATAGTGCAAATTGCAGATAGAGCTCAAATTCGAAAAAGAAAGACATATTCATATTCCCCTGGGTCAGGGAAGCCCAAACAAACATGAATATTTAGGATCTGATCTGTCCCTTTGGAGTTGGCCCAGGGTATAACTCGCATTTGTTAGGAAAAATCCCATATACCAGGAAAAGTGCACATAAGAGATAGAGCTCAAATTCAAAAAACAAAGACATATTCATATTCCCCCGGTTCAGGGAAGCCCAAAAAAACATGAATTCTCCAGATCTGATCTGTCCCTGTGGAGTTAGCTGAGGGCATGTCTCGCATTTGTTAGGAAAAAACATGAGTTTTCGGGACCTGATCTGTACCAAATAGAGCTCAAACTTGAAGAACAAACACATATTCAAAAAACAGAGATATATTCATGTTCCGTCGGGTCAGGGAAACCCAAAAACACATGAGTTTTCTGGATCTTATCTGTCCCTGTGCAGTTGGCCCATGGCATATCTCGCATTTGTTAGGAAAAATCCCATATACTATGAAAAGTGCAAATTGCAGATAGAGCTCAAATTTGAAGAACAAAGACATATTTATGTTCCACCAGTTCAGGGAAGCCCCCCCAAAAATGACTTTTTCGGATCTGATCTCTCCCTGTCGAGTTGGCCCAGGGCATAACTCGCATTTGTTAGGAAAAATTCCTTATACAATGAAAAGTGCAAATTGCAGATTGAACTCAAATTTGAAGAACAAACACATATTTATGTTCCCCAAGGTCTGGGAAGCCCTCCAAAAAGAGTTTTCTGGATCTGGTCTTTCCCTGTGGAGTTGGCCCAGGGCATATCTCGCATTTGTTAGGAAAAATCCCTTATACCATGAAAAGTGCAAATTGCAAATAGAGCTAAAATTCGAAAAACAAAGACATATCCATGTTCCCCCGGGTTAGGGAAACCCAAAAATACATGAGTTTCCTGGATCTGGTCTCTCCCTGTGGAGTTGGCCCAGGGCATATCTCACATTTCTTAGGAAAAATCCCTTGTACCATCAATAGTGCAAATTGCAGATAGAGGTCAAATTTGAAAAACAAAGACATATTCATGTGCCCCCTGGTCAGGGAAACAAAAAAAACATGGGTTTCTGGGATCTGATCTGTCCCTGTGGAGTTGGCACAGGGCATAACTCACATTTGTTAGGAAAAATCCATGAAAAGTGGAAATTGGAGATAGAGCTCAAATTCGAAAAAGAAAGACATATTCACGTTCCCCTGTTCAGGGAAGCCCAAAAAAACATGAGTTTTCTGGTTCGGATATGTCCCTGTGGAGTTGGCCCAGAGCATATCTCGCATATGTTAGGAACAATCCTATATACCATGAAAAGTGGAAATTGGAGATAGAGCTCAAATTCGAAAAAGAAAGACATATTCACATTCCCCGGTTCAGGGAAGCACAAAAAACATGGGTTTCCTGGATCTGATGTGTCCCTGTGGAGTTGGCCCAGGGCATATCTCACATTTCTTAGGAAAAATCGCGTATACCATCAATAGTGCAAATTGCAGATAGAGCTCAAATTCGAAAAAGAAAGACATATTCATATTCCCCTGGGTCAGGGAAACCCAAAAAACATGAGTTTTCAGCATCTGATCTGTCCCTGTGGAGTTGGCCCAGAGCATATCTCGCATTTGTTAGGAAAAATTCCTTATACAATGAAAAGTGCAAATTGCAGATTGAACTCAAATTTGAAGAACAAACACATATTTATGTTCCCCAAGGTCTGGGAAGCCCTCCAAAAAGAGTTTTCTGGATCTGGTCTTTCCCTGTGGAGTTGGCCCAGGGCATATCTCGCATTTCTTAGGAAAAATCCCTTATACCATGAAAAGTGCAAATTGCAAATAGAGCTAAAATTCGAAAAAAAAGACATATTCATGTTCCCCCGGGTTAGGGAAACCCAAAAATACATGAGTTTCCTGGATCTGGTCTCTCCCTTTGGAGTTGGCCCAGGGCGTATCTCACATTTCTTAGGAAAAATCCCTTGTACCATCAATAGTGCAAATTGCAGATAGAGGTCAAATTTGAAAAACAAAGACATATTCATGTGCACCCTGGTCAGGGAAACAAAAAAAAAACATGGGTTTCTGGGATCTGACCTGTCCCTGTGGAGTTGGCACAGGGCATAACTCACATTTGTTAGGAAAAATCCATGAAAAGTGGAAATTGGAGATAGAGCTCAAATTCGAAAAAGAAAGACATATTCACGTTCCCCGGTTCAGGGAAGCCCAAAAAAACATGAGTTTTCTGGTTCGGATATGTCCCTTTGGAGTTGGCCCAGAGCATATCTCGCATATGTTAGGAACAATCCTATATACCATGAAAAGTGGAAATTGCAGATAGAGCTCAAATTCGAAAAAGAAAGAGATATTCATATTCCCCTGGGTCAGGGAAACCCAAAAAACATGAGTTTTCGGCATCTGATCTATCCCTGTGGAGTTGGCCTAGAGCATATCTCGCATTTGTTAGGAAAAATCCCTTGTACCAACAATATTGAAAATTGCAGATAGAGGTCAAATTTGAAAAACAAAGACATATTCATGTGCCCCCTGGTCAGGGAAACAAAAAAAAAAAGTGAGTTTCTGGGATCTGATCTGTCCCACAGGGTGTAACTCACATTTCTTAGGAAAAATCCATGAAAAGTGGAAATTGCAGATAGAGCTCAAATTCGAAAAACCAAAAAAACCATGAGTTTCTGGGATCTGATCTTTCCCTGTGGAGTTGGCCCATGGCATATCTCGCATTTGTTAGGAAAAATCCCATATACTATGAAAAGTGCAAATTGCAGATAGAGCTCAAATTTGAAGAACAAAGACATATTTAGGGAAACCCAAAAACACATTAGTTTCCTGGATCTGTTCTCTCCCTTTGGAGTTGGCCCAGGGCATATCTCACATTTCTCAGGAAAAATCCCTTGTACCATCAATAGTGCAAATTGCAGATAGAGGTCAAATTTGAAAAACAAAGACATATTCATGTGCCCCCTGGTCAGGGAAACAAAAAAAAAAACATGGGTTTCTGGGATCTGATCTGTCCCTGTGGAGTTGGCACAGGGCATAACTCACATTTGTTAGGAAAAATCCATGAAAAGTGGAAATTGGAGATAGAGCTCAAATTCGAAAAACAAGCACATATTCATGTTCCCCTGGGTCAAGGAAGCCAGAAAAACTTGAGTTTTTGGGATCTGATCTTTCCTTTTGGAGTGGGCCCAGGGCATAACTCGCATTTCTTAGGAAAAATCACTTATACCATCAATAGTGCAAATTGCAGATAGAGCTCAAATTCGAAAAAGAAAGACATATTCACGTTCCCCGGTTCAGGGAAGCCCAAAAAACAAAAACCAAAAAAACCATGAGTTTCTGGGATCTGATCTTTCCCTGTGGAGTTGGCACAGGGCATAACTCACATTTGTTAGGAAAAATCCATGAAAAGTGGAAATTGGAGATAGAGCTCAAATTCGAAAAAGAAAGACATATTCACATTCCCCGGTTCAGGGAAGCCCAGAAAACATGAGTTTCCTGGATCTGATCTGTCCCTGTGGAGTTGGCCCATGGCATATCTCACATTTCTTAGGAAAAATCACTTATACCATCAATAGTGCAAATTGCAGATAGAGCTCAAATTCGAAAAAGAAAGACATATTCACGTTCCCCGGTTCAGGGAAGCCCAAAAAACAAAAACCAAAAAAACCATGAGTTTCTGGGATCTGATCTTTCCCTGTGGAGTTGGCACAGGGCATAACTCACATTTGTTAGGAAAAATCCATGAAAAGTGGAAATTGGAGATAGAGCTCAAATTCGAAAAAGAAAGACATATTCACATTCCCCGGTTCAGGGAAGCCCAGAAAACATGAGTTTCCTGGATCTGATCTGTCCCTGTGGAGTTGGCCCAGGGCATATCTCACATTTCTTAGGAAAAATCACTTATACCATCAATAGTGCAAATTGCAGATAGTGGTCAAATTCGAAAAACAAAGGCATATTCATGTTCCCCCGCGTCTCGGAAACCCAAAAAAACATGAGTTTTTGGGACCTGATCTTTCCCTTTGGAGTTGGCCCAGGGCATAACTTGCATATGTTAGGAAAAATCCCATATACCATGAAAAGTGCAAATTACAGATAGAGCTCAAATTTGAAGAAGAAACACATATTTATGTTCCCGCAGGTCACGGAAACCCTCCAAAATAGAGTTTTCTGGATCTGGTCTGTCCCTTTGGAGTTGGCCCAACTCATATCTCGCATTTGTTAGGAAAAATCCATTATACCTTGAAAAGTGCACATAGGAGATAGAGCTCAAATTTGAAAAACAAACACATATTCATATTCCCCTGGGTCAGGGAAGCCCAAAAAACATGAATATTTAGGATCTGATCTGTCCCTTTGGAGATGGCCCGGGGTATAACTTTATTTTGTTAGGAAAAATTCCCTTATATGATGTAAAGTGAAAATTGGAGATAGAGTTCAAATTAAAAAAAAGACATATTCATATTCCACTGGGTAAGGGAAACCCAAAAAAAAATGAGTTTCCTGGATCTGATCTGTCTTTTTGGAGTTGGCCCAGGGCATATCTCACATTTCTTAGGAAAAATCACGTATACCATCAATAGTGCAAATTGCTGATAGAGCTCAAATTCGAAAAAGAAAGACATATTCATATTCCCCTGGGTCAGGGAAACCCAAAAAACCCAGCATCTGATCTGTCCCTGTGGAGTTGTCCAAGAACATATGTCGCATTTGTTAGGAAAAATTCCTTATACAATCAAAAGTGCAAATTGCAGATTGAACTCAAATTCGAAAAACAAAGACATATTCATGTTCCCCCCGGTTAGGGAAACCCAAAAATACATGAGTTTTCTGGATCTTATCTGTCCCTGTGCAGTTGGCCCAGGACATATCTCGCATTTGTTTGGAAAACTCCTTTATACCATGAAAAGTGAACATAGTTAGTTAGTTCAAATTCGAAATTCGAAAAACAAACACATATTCATATTCCCCTACGTCAGGGAAGCCCAAAAAACATGAATATTTAGGATCTGATCTGTCCCTTTCGACTTTGCCCAGGGTATAACTCGCATTTGTTAGGAAAAAGCCATTATACCATAAAAATAGGAGACAGAGTTGAAATTCGAAAAACAAAGACAAATTCATGTTCCCCCGGGTCAGGGAAACCCAAAAAAACATGAGTTTCCTGGATCTTATCTGTCCCTGTGGAGTTGGCCAAGGGCATATCTCACATTTCTTAGGAAAAATCACTTATACCATCAATAGTGCAAATTGCAGATAGAGCTCAAATTCGAAAAAGAAAGACATATTCATATTCCCCTGGGTCAGGGAAGCCCAAACAAACATGAATATTTAGGATCTGATCTGTCCCTTTGGAGTTGGCCCAGGGTATAACTCGCATTTGTTAGGAAAAATCCCATATACCAGGAAAAGTGCACATAAGAGATAGAGCTCAAATTCAAAAAACAAAGACATATTCATATTCCCCCGGTTCAGGGAAGCCCAAAAAAACATGAATTCTCCAGATCTGATCTGTCCCTGTGGAGTTAGCTGAGGGCATGTCTCGCATTTGTTAGGAAAAAACATGAGTTTTCGGGACCTGATCTGTACCAAATAGAGCTCAAACTTGAAGAACAAACACATATTCAAAAAACAGAGATATATTCATGTTCCGTCGGGTCAGGGAAACCCAAAAACACATGAGTTTTCTGGATCTTATCTGTCCCTGTGCAGTTGGCCCATGGCATATCTCGCATTTGTTAGGAAAAATCCCATATACTATGAAAAGTGCAAATTGCAGATAGAGCTCAAATTTGAAGAACAAAGACATATTTATGTTCCACCAGTTCAGGGAAGCCCCCCCAAAAATGACTTTTTCGGATCTGATCTCTCCCTGTCGAGTTGGCCCAGGGCATAACTCGCATTTGTTAGGAAAAATTCCTTATACAATGAAAAGTGCAAATTGGAGATAGAGCTCAAATTCGAAAAAGAAAGACATATTCACATTCCCCGGTTCAGGGAAGCCCAAAAAACATGGGTTTCCTGGATCTGATGTGTCCCTGTGGAGTTGGCCCAGGGCATATCTCACATTTCTTAGGAAAAATCGCGTATACCATCAATAGTGCAAATTGCAGATAGAGCTCAAATTCGAAAAAGAAAGACATATTCATATTCCCCTGGGTCAGGGAAACCCAAAAAACATGAGTTTTCAGCATCTGATCTGTCCCTGTGGAGTTGGCCCAGAGCATATCTCGCATTTGTTAGGAAAAATTCCTTATACAATGAAAAGTGCAAATTGCAGATTGAACTCAAATTTGAAGAACAAACACATATTTATGTTCCCCAAGGTCTGGGAAGCCCTCCAAAAAGAGTTTTCTGGATCTGGTCTTTCCCTGTGGAGTTGGCCCAGGGCATATCTCGCATTTCTTAGGAAAAATCCCTTATACCATGAAAAGTGCAAATTGCAAATAGAGCTAAAATTCGAAAAAAAAGACATATTCATGTTCCCCCGGGTTAGGGAAACCCAAAAATACATGAGTTTCCTGGATCTGGTCTCTCCCTTTGGAGTTGGCCCAGGGCGTATCTCACATTTCTTAGGAAAAATCCCTTGTACCATCAATAGTGCAAATTGCAGATAGAGGTCAAATTTGAAAAACAAAGACATATTCATGTGCACCCTGGTCAGGGAAACAAAAAAAAAACATGGGTTTCTGGGATCTGACCTGTCCCTGTGGAGTTGGCACAGGGCATAACTCACATTTGTTAGGAAAAATCCATGAAAAGTGGAAATTGGAGATAGAGCTCAAATTCGAAAAAGAAAGACATATTCACGTTCCCCGGTTCAGGGAAGCCCAAAAAAACATGAGTTTTCTGGTTCGGATATGTCCCTTTGGAGTTGGCCCAGAGCATATCTCGCATATGTTAGGAACAATCCTATATACCATGAAAAGTGGAAATTGCAGATAGAGCTCAAATTCGAAAAAGAAAGAGATATTCATATTCCCCTGGGTCAGGGAAACCCAAAAAACATGAGTTTTCGGCATCTGATCTATCCCTGTGGAGTTGGCCTAGAGCATATCTCGCATTTGTTAGGAAAAATCCCTTGTACCAACAATATTGAAAATTGCAGATAGAGGTCAAATTTGAAAAACAAAGACATATTCATGTGCCCCCTGGTCAGGGAAACAAAAAAAAAAAAGTGAGTTTCTGGGATCTGATCTGTCCCACAGGGTGTAACTCACATTTCTTAGGAAAAATCCATGAAAAGTGGAAATTGCAGATAGAGCTCAAATTCGAAAAACAAGCACATATTCATGTTCCCCTGGGTCAAGGAAGCCAGAAAAACTTGAGTTTTTGGGATCTGATCTTTCCCTTTGGAGTGGGCCCAGGGCATAACTCGCATTTCTTAGGAAAAATCACTTATACCATCAATAGTGCAAATTGCAGATAGAGCTCAAATTCGAAAAAGAAAGACATATTCACGTTCCCCGGTTCAGGGAAGCCCAAAAAACAAAAACCAAAAAAACCATGAGTTTCTGGGATCTGATCTTTCCCTGTGGAGTTGGCACAGGGCATAACTCACATTTGTTAGGAAAAATCCATGAAAAGTGGAAATTGGAGATAGAGCTCAAATTCAAAAAAGAAAGACATATTCACATTCCCCGGTTCAGGGAAGCCCAAAAAACATGAGTTTCCTGGATCTGATCTGTCCCTGTGGAGTTGGCCCAGGGCATATCTCACATTTCTTAGGAAAAATCACTTATACCATCAATAGTGCAAATTGCAGATAGTGGTCAAATTCGAAAAACAAAGACATATTCATGTTCCCCCGGGTCTCGGAAACCCAAAAAAACATGAGTTTTTGTGACCTGATCTTTCCCTTTGGAGTTGGCCCAGGGCATAACTTGCATATGTTAGGAAAAATCCCATATACCATGAAAAGTGCAAATTACAGATAGAGCTCAAATTTGAAGAAGAAACACATATTTATGTTCCCGCAGGTCACGGAAACCCTCCAAAATAGAGTTTTCTGGATCTGGTCTGTCCCTTTGGAGTTGGCCCAGATAGAGCTCAAATTCAAAAAAGAAAGACATATTCACATTCCCCGGTTCAGGGAAGCCCAAAAAACATGAGTTTCCTGGATCTGATCTGTCCCTGTGGAGTTAGCTGAGGGCATGTCTCGCATTTGTTAGGAAAAAACATGAGTTTTCGGGACCTGATCTGTACCAAATAGAGCTCAAACTTGAAGAACAAAGACATATTCAAAAAACAGAGATATATTCATGTTCCGTCGGGTCAGGGAAACCCAAAAACACATGAGTTTTCTGGATCTTATCTGTCCCTGTGCAGTTGGCCCATGGCATATCTCGCATTTGTTAGGAAAAATCCCATATACTATGAAAAGTGCAAATTGCAGATAGAGCTCAAATTTGAAGAACAAAGACATATTTATGTTCCACCAGTTCAGGGAAGCCCCCCCAAAAATGACTTTTTCGGATCTGATCTCTCCCTGTCGAGTTGGCCCAGGGCATAACTCGCATTTGTTAGGAAAAATCCCTTATACCATCAATCGTGCAAATTGCAGATAGAGCTGAAATTCGTAAAAGAAAGACATATTCATATTCCACTGGGTCAGGGAAGCCCAAAGAACATGAGTTTCCTGGATCTGATCTGTCCCTGTGGAGTTGGCCAAGGGCATATCTCACATTTCTTAGGAAAAATCACTTATACCATCTATAGTGCAAATTGCAGATAGAGCTCAAATTCGAAAAAGAAAGACATATTCACGTTCCCCGGTTCAGGGAAGCCCAAAAAACATGAGTTTTATAGTTCGGATATGTCCCTGTGGAGTTGGCCCAGAGCATATCTCGCATATGTTAGGAAAAATCCCATATACCATGAAAAGTGGAAATTGGAGATAGAGCTCAAATTCGAAAAAGAAAGACATATTCACATTTCCTGGTTCAGGGAAGCCCAAAAAACATGGGTTTCCTGGATCTCATGTGTACCTGTGGAGTTGGCCCAGGGCATATCTCACATTTCTTAGGAAAAATCACGTATACCATCAATAGTGCAAATTGCAGATAGAGCTCAAATTCGAAAAAGAAAGACATATTCATATTCCCCTGGGTCAGGGAAACCCAAAAAACATGAGTTTTCAGCATCTGATCTGTCCCTGTGGATTTGGCCCAGAGCATATCTCGCATTTGTTAGGAAAAATTCCTTATACAATGAAAAGTGCAAATTGCAGATTGAACTCAAATTTGAAGAACAAACACATATTTATGTTCCCCCAGGTCTGGGAAGCCCTCCAAAGAGAGTTTTCTGGATCTGGTCTGTCCCTGTGGAGTTGGCCCAGGGCATATCTCGCATTTGTTAGGAAAAATCCCTTATACCATGAAAAGTGCAAATTGCAAATAGAGCTAAAATTCGAAAAACAAAGACATATTCATGTTCCCCCGGGTTAGGGAAACCCAAAAATACATGAGTTTCCTGGATCTGGTCTCTCCCTTTGTAGTTGGCCCAACTCATATCTCGCATTTGTTAGGAAAAATCCATTATAGCTTGAAAAGTGCACATAGGAGATAGAGCTCAAATTCGAAAAACAAACACATATTCATATTCCCCTGGGTCAGGGAAGCCCAAAAAACATGAATATTTAGGATCTGATCTGTCCCTTTGGAGATGGCCCGGGGTATAACTTTATTTTGTTAGGAAAAAATTCCCTTATATGATGTAAAGTGAAAATTGGAGATAGAGCTCAAATTCAAAAAAAAAACATATTCATATTCCCCTGGGTAAGGGAAACCCCAAGAAAATGAGTTTCCGGGATCTGACCTGTCTTTTTGGAGTTGGCCCAGGGCATATCTCGCATTTGTTAGGAAAAATCCCATATACTATGAAAAGTGCAAATTGCAGATAGAGCTCAAATTTGAAGAACAAAGACATATTTATGTTCCACCAGTTCAGGGAAGCCCCCCCAAAAATGACTTTTTCGGATCTCATCTCTCCCTGTCGAGTTGGCCCAGGGCATAACTCGCATTTGTTAGGAAAAATTCCTTATACAATGAAAAGTGCAAATTGCAGATTGAACTCAAATTTGAAGAACAAACACATATTTATGTTCCCCCAGGTCTGGGAAGCCCTCCAAAAAGAGTTTTCTGGATCTGGTCTGTCCCTGTGGAGTTGGCCCAGGGCATATCTCGCATTTGTTAGGAAAAATCCCTTATACCATGAAAAGTGCAAATTGCAAATAGAGCTAAAATTCGAAAAACAAAGACATATTCATGTTCCCCCGGGTTAGGGAAACCCAAAAATACATGAGTTTCCTGGATCTGGTCTCTCCCTTTGGAGTTGGCCCAACTCATATCTCGCATTTGTTAGGAAAAATCCATTATAGCTTGAAAAGTGCACATAGGAGATAGAGCTCAAATTCGAAAAACAAACACATATTCATATTCCCCTGGGTCAGGGAAGCCCAAAAAACATGAATATTTAGGATCTGATCTGTCCCTTTGGAGATGGCCCGGGGTATAACTTTATTTTGTTAGGAAAAATTCCCTTATATGATGTAAAGTGAAAATTGGAGATAGAGCTCAAATTAAAAAAAAAACATATTCATATTCCCCTGGGTAAGGGAAACAACAAAAAAATGAGTTTCCGGGATCTGACCTGTCTTTTTGGAGTTGGCCCAGGGCATATCTCGCATTTGTTAGGAAAAATCACTTATTCCATCAATAGTGCAAATTGCTGATAGAGCTCAAATTCGAAAAAGAAAGACATATTCATATTCCCCTGAGTCAGGGAAACCCAAAAAACCCAGCATCTGATCTGTCCCTGTGGAGTTGGCCCAGAGCATATCTCGCATTTGTTAGGAAAAATTCCTTATACAATCAAAAGTGCAAATTACAGATAGAGCTCAAATTTGAAGAAGAAACACATATTTATGTTCCCCCAGGTCAGGGAAACCCTCCAAAAAAAGAGTTTTCTGGATCTGGTCTCTCCCTTTGGAGTTGGCCCAACTGATACCTCGCATTTGTTAGGAAAAATCCATTATACCATAAAAATAGGAGACAGAGATCAAATTCGAAAAACAAAGACAAATTCATGTTCCCCCGGATTAGGGAAACCCCAAAAAACATGAGTTTTTGGGATCTGATCTGTCCCTGTGGAGTTGGCCCTCGGCATATCTCGCATTTGTTTGGAAAAATCCCATGTACCATGAAAAGTGCAAATTCCCGCCGGTCAGGGAAGCCCAAAGAACATGAGTTTCCTGGATCTGATCTGTCCCTGTGGAGTTGGCCAAGGGCATATCTCACATTTCTTAGGAAAAATCACTTATACCATCAATAGTGCAAATTGCAGATAGAGCTCAAATTCGAAAAAGAAAGACATATTCACGTTCCCCGGTTCAGGGAAGCCCAAAAAACATGAGTTTTATAGTTCGGATATGTCCCTGTGGAGTTGGCCCAGAGCATATCTCGCATATGTTAGGAAAAATCCCATATACCATGAAAAGTGGAAATTGGAGATAGAGCTCAAATTCGAAAAAGAAAGACATATTCACATTTCCTGGTTCAGGGAAGCCCAAAAAACATGGGTTTCCTGGATCTGATGTGTACCTGTGGAGTTGGCCCAGGGCATATCTCACATTTCTTAGGAAAAATCACGTATACCATCAATAGTGCAAATTGCAGATAGAGCTCAAATTCGAAAAAGAAAGACATATTCATATTCCCCTGGGTCAGGGAAACCCAAAAAACATGAGTTTTCAGCATCTGATCTGTCCCTGTGGATTTGGCCCAGAGCATATCTCGCATTTGTTAGGAAAAATTCCTTATACAATGAAAAGTGCAAATTGCAGATTGAACTCAAATTTGAAGAACAAACACATATTTATGTTCCCCCAGGTCTGGGAAGCCCTCCAAAGAGAGTTTTCTGGATCTGGTCTGTCCCTGTGGAGTTGGCCCAGGGCATATCTCGCATTTGTTAGGAAAAATCCCTTATACCATGAAAAGTGCAAATTGCAAATAGAGCTAAAATTCGAAAAACAAAGACATATTCATGTTCCCCCGGGTTAGGGAAACCCCAAAATACATGAGTTTCCTGGATCTGGTCTCTCCCTTTGGAGTTGGCCCAACTCATATCTCGCATTTGTTAGGAAAAATCCATTATAGCTTGAAAAGTGCACATAGGAGATAGAGCTCAAATTCGAAAAACAAACACATATTCATATTCCCCTGGGTCAGGGAAGCCCAAAAAACATGAATATTTAGGATCTGATCTGTCCCTTTGGAGATGGCCCGGGGTATAACTTTATTTTGTTAGGAAAAAATTCCCTTATATGATGTAAAGTGAAAATTGGAGATAGAGCTCAAATTAAAAAAAAAAAAAACATATTCATATTCCCCTGGGTAAGGGAAACCCCAAGAAAATGAGTTTCCGGGATCTGACCTGTCTTTTTGGAGTTGGCCCAGGGCATATCTCGCATTTGTTAGGAAAAATCACTTATTCCATCAATAGTGCAAATTGCTGATAGAGCTCAAATTCGAAAAAGAAAGACATATTCATATTCCCCTGGGTCAAGGAAACCCAAAAAACCCAGCATCTGATCTGTCCCTGTGGAGTTGGCCCAGAGCATATCTCGCATTTGTTAGGAAAAATTCCTTATACAATCAAAAGTGCAAATTGGAGATTGAACTCAAATTTAAAGAACATATTTATGTTCCCCCGGGTCTGGGAAGCCCTCCAAAAAGAGTTTTCTGGATCTGGTCTGTCCCTGTGGAAAAATCCCATATACCATGAAAAGTGCAAATTACAGATAGAGCTCAAATTTGAAGAAGAAACAGGGATCTGATCTGTCCCTGTGGAGTTGGCCCTCGGCATATCTCGCATTTGTTTGGAAAAATCCCATGTACCATGAAAAGTGCAAATTCCCCCGGGTCAGGGAAGCCCAAAGAACAGGGATCTGATCTGTCCCTGTGGAGTTGGCCAAGGGCATATCTCACATTTCTTAGGAAAAATCACGTATACCATCAATAGTGCAAATTGCAGATAGAGCTCAAATTCGAAAAAGAAAGACATATTCACATTCCCCCGGGTTAGGGAAACCCAAAAATACATGAGTTTCCTGGATCTGGTCTCTCCCTTTGGAGTTGGCCCAGGGCATATCTCACATTTCTTAGGAAAAATCCCTTGTACCATCAATAGTGCAAATTGCAGATAGAGGTCAAATTTGAAAAACAAAGACATATTCATGTGCCCCCTGGTCAGGGAAACCAAAAAAACATGAGTTTCTGGGATCTGATCTGTCCCTGTGGAGTTGGCACAGGGCATAACTCACATTTGTTAGGAAAAATCCATGAAAAGTGGAAATTGGAGATAGAGCTCAAATTCGAAAAAGAAAGACATATTCACGTTCCCCGGTTCAGGGAAGCCCAAAAAAACATGAGTTTTCTGGTTCGGATATGTCCCTGTGGAGTTGGCCCAGAGCATATCTCGCATATCTTAGGAAAAATCCTATATACCATGAAAAGTGGAAATTGGAGATAGAGCTCAAATTCGAAAAACAAAGACATATTCATGTTCCCCCGGGTCACGGAAACCCAAAAAAACATGAGTTTTTGGAACCTGATCTTTCCCTGTGCAGTTGGCGCATGGCATATCTTGCATTTGTTAGGAAAAATCCCATATACCATGAAAAGTGAAAATTGAAAATAGAGCTCAAATTCGAAAAACAAGCACATATTCATGTTCCAATAGGTCAGGGAAGCCCAAAATAGTTGAGTTTTTGGGATCTGATCTGTCTTTTTGGACTTGGCCCAGGGCATATCTCGCATTTGTTAGGAAAAATCTCTTATTCCATCAATAGTGCAAATTGCTGATAGAGCTCAAATTCAAAAAAGAAAGACATATTCATGCTCCCCTAGGTCGAGGAAAAAAAAAACACATTAGTTTCCTTGATCTGATCTGTCCCTCTGGAGTTGGCCCAGGGCATATCTCACATTTCTTAGGAAAAATCCCTTATACCATCAATATTGCAAATTGCAGATAGAGGTCAAATTCGTTAAAGAAAGACATATTCACGTTCCCCGGTTCAGGGAAGCCCAAAAAACATGAGTTTTATGGTTCGGATATGTCCCTGTGGAGTTGGCCCAGAGCATATCTCGCATATGTTAGGAAAAATCCCATATACCATGAAAAGTTTAAATTACAGATAGAGCTCAAATTTGAAGAAGAAACACATATTTATGTTCCCCCAGGTCAGGGAAACCCTCCAAAAAAAGAGTTTTCTGGATCTGGTCTCTCCCTTTGGAGTTGGCCCAACTGATACCTCGCATTTGTTAGGAAAAATGCATTATACCATAAAAATAGGAGACAGAGATCAAATTCGAAAAACAAAGACAAATTCATGTTCCCCCAGGTTAGGGAAACCCCAAAAAACATGAGTTTTTGGGATCTGATCTGTCCCTGTGGAGTTGGCCCTCGGCATAGCTCTCATTTGTTTGGAAAAATTCCATATACCATGAAAAGTGCAAATTGCAGATAGAGCTCAAATTTGTATAACAATCACATATTTATGTTCCCCCGGGTCAGGGAAAAACTGCAAAAAAAGTGTTTCCTGGATCTGGTCTCTCCCTTTGGAGTTGGCCCAGCTCATATCTCGCATTTGTTAGGAAAAATCCATTATACCATAAAAATAGGAGACAGAGTTGAAATTCGAAAAACAAAGACAAATTCATGTTCCCCCGGGTCAGGGAAACCCAAAAAAACATGAGTTTCCTGGATCTGATCTGTCCCTGTGGAGTTGGCCCAGAGCATATCTCGCATATGTTAGGAACAATCCTATATACCATGAAAAGTGGAAATTGGAGATAGAGCTCAAATTCGAAAAAGAAAGACATATTCACATTCCCCGGTTCAGGGAAGCCCAAAAAACTTGTGTTTCCTGGATCTGATCTTTCCCTTTGGAGTTGGCCCAGGGCATAACTTGCATATGTTAGGAAAAATCCCATATACCATGAAAAGTGCAAATTACAGATAGAGCTCAAATTTGAAGAAGAAACACATATATATGTTCCCGCAGGTCACGGAACCCCTCCAAAATAGAGTTTTCTGGATCTGGTCTCTCCCTTTGGAGTTGGCCCAACTCATATCTCGCATTTGTTAGGAAAAATCCATTATACCTTGAAAAGTGCACATAGGAGATAGAGCTCAAATTCGAAAAACAAACACATATTCATATTCCCCTACGTCAGGGAAGCCCAAAAAACATGAATATTTAGGATCTGATGTGTCCCTTTCGACTTGGCCCAGGGTATAACTCGCATTTGTTAGGAAAAATCCATTATACCATCAATATTGAAAATTGCAGATAGAGGTCAAATTCGAAAAACAAAGACATATTCATGTTCGGGACCTGATCTTTCCCTGTGCAGTTGGCGCATGGCACATCTTTGTTAGGAAAAATCCCATATTTGATGAAAAGTGAAAATTGGAGATAGAGCTCAAATTTAAAAAAAAAGACATATTCCTATTCCCCTGGGTCAGGGAAGCCCAAAAAACATGAGTTTCCTGGATCTTATCTGTCCCTGTGGAGTTGGCCAAGGGCATATCTCACATTTCTTAGGAAAAATCACTTATACCATCAATAGTGCAAATTGCAGATAGAGCTCAAATTCGAAAAAGAAAGACATATTCACGTTCCCCGTTTCAGGGAAGCCCAAAAAATCATGAGTTTTCTGGTTCGGATATGTCCCTTTGGAGTTGGCCCAGAGCATATCTCGCATATGTTAGGAACAAACCTATATACCATGAAAAGTGGAAATTGCAGATAGAGCTCAAATTCGAAAAAGAAACACATATTTATGTTCCCGCAGGTCACGGAACCCCTCCAAAATAGAGTTTTCTGGATCTGGTCTCTCCCTTTGGAGTTGGCCCAACTCATATCTCGCATTTGTTAGGAAAAATCCATTATACCTTGAAAAGTGCACATAGGAGATAGAACTCAAATTCGAAAAACAAACACATATTCATATTCCCCTACGTCAGGGAAGCCCAAAAAACATGAATATTTAGGATCTGATGTGTCCCTTTCGACTGGGCCCAGGGTATAACTCGCATTTGTTAGGAAAAATCCATTGTACCATCAATATTGAAAATTGCAGATTGAGGTCAAATTCGAAAAACAAAGACATATTCATGTTCGGGACATGATCTTTCCCTGTGCAGTTGGCGCATGGCATATCTTTGTTAGGAAAAATCCCATATTTGATGAAAAGTGAAAATTGGAGATAGAGCTCAAATTAAAAAAAAAAGACATATTCCTATTCCCCTGGGTCAGGGAAGCCCAAAAAACATGAGTTTCCTGGATCTTATCTGTCCCTGTGGAGTTGGCCAAGGGCATATCTCACATTTCTTAGGAAAAATCACTTATACCATCAATTGTGCAAATTGCAGATAGAGCTCAAATTCGAAAAAGAAAGACATATTCATATTCCCCTGGGTCAGGGAAACCCAAAAAACATGAGTTTTCGGCATCTGATCTATCCCTGTGGTGTTGGCCTAGAGCATATCTCGCATTTGTTAGGAAAAATCCCTTGTACCAACAATATTGAAAATTGCAGATAGAGGTCAAATTAGAAAAACAAAGACATATTCATGTGCCCCCTGGTCAGGGAAACGAAAAAAAGGTGAGTTTCTGGGATCTGATCTGTCCCACAACTCACATTTGTTAGGAAATGTGCAACTCACATTTGTTAGGAAAAATCCATGAAAAGTGGAAATTGGAGATAGAGCTCAAATTCGAAAAACAAAGACATATTCATGTTCCCCTGGGTCAAGGAAGCCAGAAAAACTTGAGTTTTTGGGATCTGATCTTTCCCTTTGGAGTGGGCCCAGGGCATAACTCGCATTTCTTAGGAAAAATCACTTATACCATCAATAGTGCAAATTGCAGATAGAGCTCAAATTCGAAAAAGAAAGACATATTCACATTCCCCGGTTCAGGGAAGCCCAAAAAACAAAAACCAAAAAAACCATGAGTTTCTGGGATCTGATCTTTCCCTGTGGAGTTGGCACAGGGCATAACTCGCATTTCTTAGGAAAAATCACTTATACCATCAATCGTGCAAATTGCAGATAGAGCTCAAATTCAAAAAAGAAAGACATATTCATATTCCCCTGGGTCAGGGAAACCCAAAAAACATGAGTTTTCGGCATCTGATCTATCCCTGTGGAGTTGGCCTAGAGCATATCTCGCATTTGTTAGGAAAAATCCCTTGTACCAACAATATTGAAAATTGCAGATAGAGGTCAAATTTGAAAAACAAAGACATATTCATGTGCCCCCTGGTCAGGGAAATGAAAAAAAATGTGAGTTTCTGGGATCTGATCTGTCCCACAGGGTGTAACTCACATTTGTTAGGAAAAATCCATGAAAAGTGGAAATTGCAGATAGAGCTCAAATTCGAAAAACAAGCACATATTCATGTTCCCCTGGGTCAAGGAAGCCAGAAAAACTTGAGTTTTTGGGATCTGATCTTTCCCTTTGGAGTGGGCCCAGGGCATAACTCGCATTTCTTAGGAAAAATCACTTATACCATCAATAGTGCAAATTGCAGATAGAGCTCAAATTCGAAAAAGAAAGACATATTCATGTTCCCCGGTTCAGGGAAGCCCAAAAAACAAAAACCAAAAAAACCATGAGTTTCTGGGATCTGATCTTTCCCTGTGGAGTTGGCACAGGGCATAACTCACATTTCTTAGGAAAAATCCATGAAAAGTGGAAATTGGAGATAGAGCTCAAATTCAAAAAAGAAAGACATATTCACATTCCCCGGTTCAGGGAAGCCCAAAAAACATGAGTTTCCTGGATCTGATCTGTCCCTGTGGAGTTGGCCCAGGGCATATCTCACATTTCTTAGGAAAAATCACGTATACCATCAATCGTGCAAATTGCAGATAGAGCTCAAATTCGAAAAAGAAAGACATATTCATATTCCCCTGGGTCAGGGAAACCCAAAAACACATGAGTTTTCTGGATCTTATCTGTCCCTGTGCAGTTGGCCCATGGCATATCTCGCATTTGTTAGGAAAAATCCCATATACTATGAAAAGTGCAAATTGCAGATAGAGCTCAAATTTGAAGAACAAAGACATATTTATGTTCCACCAGTTCAGGGAAGCCCCCCCAAAAATGACTTTTTCGGATCTGATCTCTCCCTGTCGAGTTGGCCCAGGGCATAACTCGCATTTGTTAGGAAAAATCCCTTATACCATCAATCGTGCAAATTGCAGATAGAGCTGAAATTCGAAAAACAAAGACATATCCATGTTCCCCCGGGTTAGGGAAACCCAAAAATACATGAGTTTCCTGGATCTGGTCTCTCCCTGTGGAGTTGGCCCAGGGCATATCTCACATTTCTTAGGAAAAATCCCTTGTACCATCAATAGTGCAAATTGCAGATAGAGGTCAAATTTGAAAAACAAAGACATATTCATGTGCCCCCTGGTCAGGGAAACAAAAAAAACATGGGTTTCTGGGATCTGATCTGTCCCTGTGGAGTTGGCACAGGGCATAACTCACATTTGTTAGGAAAAATCCATGAAAAGTGGAAATTGGAGATAGAGCTCAAATTCGAAAAAGAAAGACATATTCACGTTCCCCTGTTCAGGGAAGCCCAAAAAAACATGAGTTTTCTGGTTCGGATATGTCCCTGTGGAGTTGGCCCAGAGCATATCTCGCATATGTTAGGAACAATCCTATATACCATGAAAAGTGGAAATTGGAGATAGAGCTCAAATTCGAAAAAGAAAGACATATTCACATTCCCCGGTTCAGGGAAGCCCAAAAAACATGGGTTTCCTGGATCTGATGTGTCCCTGTGGAGTTGGCCCAGGGCATATCTCACATTTCTTAGGAAAAATCGCGTATACCATCAATAGTGCAAATTGCAGATAGAGCTCAAATTTGAAAAAGAAAGACATATTCATATTCCCCTGGGTCAGGGAAACCCAAAAAACATGAGTTTTCAGCATCTGATCTGTCCCTGTGGAGTTGGCCCAGAGCATATCTCGCATTTGTTAGGAAAAATTCCTTATACAATGAAAAGTGCAAATTGCAGATTGAACTCAAATTTGAAGAACAAACACATATTTATGTTCCCCAAGGTCTGGGAAGCCCTCCAAAAAGAGTTTTCTGGATCTGGTCTTTCCCTGTGGAGTTGGCCCAGGGCATATCTCGCATTTCTTAGGAAAAATCCCTTATACCATGAAAAGTGCAAATTGCAAATAGAGCTAAAATTCGAAAAAAAAGACATATTCATGTTCCCCCGGGTTAGGGAAACCCAAAAATACATGAGTTTCCTGGATCTGGTCTCTCCCTTTGGAGTTGGCCCAGGGCGTATCTCACATTTCTTAGGAAAAATCCCTTGTACCATCAATAGTGCAAATTGCAGATAGAGGTCAAATTTGAAAAACAAAGACATATTCATGTGCACCCTGGTCAGGGAAACAAAAAAAAAACATGGGTTTCTGGGATCTGACCTGTCCCTGTGGAGTTGGCACAGGGCATAACTCACATTTGTTAGGAAAAATCCATGAAAAGTGGAAATTGGAGATAGAGCTCAAATTCGAAAAAGAAAGACATATTCACGTTCCCCGGTTCAGGGAAGCCCAAAAAAACATGAGTTTTCTGGTTCGGATATGTCCCTTTGGAGTTGGCCCAGAGCATATCTCGCATATGTTAGGAACAATCCTATATACCATGAAAAGTGGAAATTGCAGATAGAGCTCAAATTCGAAAAAGAAAGAGATATTCATATTCCCCTGGGTCAGGGAAACCCAAAAAACATGAGTTTTCGGCATCTGATCTATCCCTGTGGAGTTGGCCTAGAGCATATCTCGCATTTGTTAGGAAAAATCCCTTGTACCAACAATATTGAAAATTGCAGATAGAGGTCAAATTTGAAAAACAAAGACATATTCATGTGCCCCCTGGTCAGGGAAACAAAAAAAAAAAAGTGAGTTTCTGGGATCTGATCTGTCCCACAGGGTGTAACTCACATTTCTTAGGAAAAATCCATGAAAAGTGGAAATTGCAGATAGAGCTCAAATTCGAAAAACCAAAAAAACCATGAGTTTCTGGGATCTGATCTTTCCCTGTGGAGTTGGCCCATGGCATATCTCGCATTTGTTAGGAAAAATCCCATATACTATGAAAAGTGCAAATTGCAGATAGAGCTCAAATTTGAAGAACAAAGACATATTTAGGGAAACCCAAAAACACATTAGTTTCCTGGATCTGTTCTCTCCCTTTGGAGTTGGCCCAGGGCATATCTCACATTTCTCAGGAAAAATCCCTTGTACCATCAATAGTGCAAATTGCAGATAGAGGTCAAATTTGAAAAACAAAGACATATTCATGTGCCCCCTGGTCAGGGAAACAAAAAAAAAACATGGGTTTCTGGGATCTGATCTGTCCCTGTGGAGTTGGCACAGGGCATAACTCACATTTGTTAGGAAAAATCCATGAAAAGTGGAAATTGGAGATAGAGCTCAAATTCGAAAAACAAGCACATATTCATGTTCCCCTGGGTCAAGGAAGCCAGAAAAACTTGAGTTTTTGGGATCTGATCTTTCCTTTTGGAGTGGGCCCAGGGCATAACTCGCATTTCTTAGGAAAAATCACTTATACCATCAATAGTGCAAATTGCAGATAGAGCTCAAATTCGAAAAAGAAAGACATATTCACGTTCCCCGGTTCAGGGAAGCCCAAAAAACAAAAACCAAAAAAACCATGAGTTTCTGGGATCTGATCTTTCCCTGTGGAGTTGGCACAGGGCATAACTCACATTTGTTAGGAAAAATCCATGAAAAGTGGAAATTGGAGATAGAGCTCAAATTCGAAAAAGAAAGACATATTCACATTCCCCGGTTCAGGGAAGCCCAGAAAACATGAGTTTCCTGGATCTGATCTGTCCCTGTGGAGTTGGCCCAGGGCATATCTCACATTTCTTAGGAAAAATCACTTATACCATCAATAGTGCAAATTGCAGATAGAGCTCAAATTCGAAAAAGAAAGACATATTCACGTTCCCCGGTTCAGGGAAGCCCAAAAAACAAAAACCAAAAAAACCATGAGTTTCTGGGATCTGATCTTTCCCTGTGGAGTTGGCACAGGGCATAACTCACATTTGTTAGGAAAAATCCATGAAAAGTGGAAATTGGAGATAGAGCTCAAATTCGAAAAAGAAAGACATATTCACATTCCCCGGTTCAGGGAAGCCCAGAAAACATGAGTTTCCTGGATCTGATCTGTCCCTGTGGAGTTGGCCCAGGGCATATCTCACATTTCTTAGGAAAAATCACTTATACCATCAATAGTGCAAATTGCAGATAGTGGTCAAATTCGAAAAACAAAGGCATATTCATGTTCCCCCGCGTCTCGGAAACCCAAAAAAACATGAGTTTTTGGGACCTGATCTTTCCCTTTGGAGTTGGCCCAGGGCATAACTTGCATATGTTAGGAAAAATCCCATGAGTTTTCTGGATCTTATCTGTCCCTGTGCAGTTGGCCCATGGCATATCTCGCATTTGTTAGGAAAAATCCCATATACTATGAAAAGTGCAAATTGCAGATAGAGCTCAAATTTGAAGAACAAAGACATATTTATGTTCCACCAGTTCAGGGAAGCCCCCCCAAAAATGACTTTTTCGGATCTGATCTCTCCCTGTCGAGTTGGCCCAGGGCATAACTCGCATTTGTTAGGAAAAATTCCTTATACAATGAAAAGTGCAAATTGCAGATTGAACTCAAATTTGAAGAACAAACACATATTTATGTTCCCCCAGGTCTGGGAAGCCCTCCAAAAAGAGTTTTCTTTATCTGGTCTTTCCCTGTGGAGTTGGCCCAGGGCATATCTCGCATTTGTTAGGAAAAATCCCTTATACCATGAAAAGTGCAAATTGCAAATAGAGCTAAAATTTGAAAAACAAAGACATATTCATGTTCCCCCGGGTTAGGGAAACCCAAAAACACATTAGTTTCCTGGATCTGTTCTCTCCCTTTGGAGTTGGCCCAGGGCATATCTCACATTTCTCAGGAAAAATCCCTTGTACCATCAATAGTGCAAATTGCAGATAGAGGTCAAATTTGAAAAACAAAGACATATTCATGTGCCCCCTGGTCAGGGAAACAAAAAAAAAACATGGGTTTCTGGGATCTGATCTGTCCCTGTGGAGTTGGCACAGGGCATAACTCACATTTGTTAGGAAAAATCCATGAAAAGTGGAAATTGGAGATAGAGCTCAAATTCGAAAAACAAGCACATATTCATGTTCCCCTGGGTCAAGGAAGCCAGAAAAACTTGAGTTTTTGGGATCTGATCTTTCCTTTTGGAGTGGGCCCAGGGCATAACTCGCATTTCTTAGGAAAAATCACTTATACCATCAATAGTGCAAATTGCAGATAGAGCTCAAATTCGAAAAAGAAAGACATATTCACGTTCCCCGGTTCAGGGAAGCCCAAAAAACAAAAACCAAAAAAACCATGAGTTTCTGGGATCTGATCTTTCCCTGTGGAGTTGGCACAGGGCATAACTCACATTTGTTAGGAAAAATCCATGAAAAGTGGAAATTGGAGATAGAGCTCAAATTCGAAAAAGAAAGACATATTCACATTCCCCGGTTCAGGGAAGCCCAGAAAACATGAGTTTCCTGGATCTGATCTGTCCCTGTGGAGTTGGCCCAGGGCATATCTCACATTTCTTAGGAAAAATCACTTATACCATCAGTAGTACAAATTGCAGATAGAGCTCAAATTCGAAAAAGAAAGACATATTCACGTTCCCCGGTTCAGGGAAGCCCAAAAAACAAAAACCAAAAAAACCATGAGTTTCTGGGATCTGATCTTTCCCTGTGGAGTTGGCACAGGGCATAACTCACATTTGTTAGGAAAAATCCATGAAAAGTGGAAATTGGAGATAGAGCTCAAATTCGAAAAAGAAAGACATATTCACATTCCCCGGTTCAGGGAAGCCCAGAAAACATGAGTTTCCTGGATCTGATCTGTCCCTGTGGAGTTGGCCCAGGGCATATCTCACATTTCTTAGGAAAAATCACTTATACCATCAATAGTGCAAATTGCAGATAGTGGTCAAATTCGAAAAACAAAGGCATATTCATGTTCCCCCGCGTCTCGGAAACCCAAAAAAACATGAGTTTTTGGGACCTGATCTTTCCCTTTGGAGTTGGCCCAGGGCATAACTTGCATATGTTAGGAAAAATCCCATATACCATGAAAAGTGCAAATTACAGATAGAGCTCAAATTTGAAGAAGAAACACATATTTATGTTCCCGCAGGTCACGGAAACCCTCCAAAATAGAGTTTTCTGGATCTGGTCTGTCCCTTTGGAGTTGGCCCAACTCATATCTCGCATTTGTTAGGAAAAATCCATTATACCTTGAAAAGTGCACATAGGAGATAGAGCTCAAATTTGAAAAACAAACACATATTCATATTCCCCTGGGTCAGGGAAGCCCAAAAAACATGAATATTTAGGATCTGATCTGTCCCTTTGGAGATGGCCCGGGGTATAACTTTATTTTGTTAGGAAAAATTCCCTTATATGATGTAAAGTGAAAATTGGAGATAGAGTTCAAATTAAAAAAAAGACATATTCATATTCCACTGGGTAAGGGAAACCCAAAAAAAAATGAGTTTCCTGGATCTGATCTGTCTTTTTGGAGTTGGCCCAGGGCATATCTCACATTTCTTAGGAAAAATCACGTATACCATCAATAGTGCAAATTGCTGATAGAGCTCAAATTCGAAAAAGAAAGACATATTCATATTCCCCTGGGTCAGGGAAACCCAAAAAACCCAGCATCTGATCTGTCCCTGTGGAGTTGTCCAAGAACATATGTCGCATTTGTTAGGAAAAATTCCTTATACAATCAAAAGTGCAAATTGCAGATTGAACTCAAATTCGAAAAACAAAGACATATTCATGTTCCCCCCGGTTAGGGAAACCCAAAAATACATGAGTTTTCTGGATCTTATCTGTCCCTGTGCAGTTGGCCCAGGACATATCTCGCATTTGTTTGGAAAACTCCTTTATACCATGAAAAGTGAACATAGTTAGTTAGTTCAAATTCGAAATTCGAAAAACAAACACATATTCATATTCCCCTACGTCAGGGAAGCCCAAAAAACATGAATATTTAGGATCTGATCTGTCCCTTTCGACTTTGCCCAGGGTATAACTCGCATTTGTTAGGAAAAAGCCATTATACCATAAAAATAGGAGACAGAGTTGAAATTCGAAAAACAAAGACAAATTCATGTTCCCCCGGGTCAGGGAAACCCAAAAAAACATGAGTTTCCTGGATCTTATCTGTCCCTGTGGAGTTGGCCAAGGGCATATCTCACATTTCTTAGGAAAAATCACTTATACCATCAATAGTGCAAATTGCAGATAGAGCTCAAATTCGAAAAAGAAAGACATATTCATATTCCCCTGGGTCAGGGAAGCCCAAACAAACATGAATATTTAGGATCTGATCTGTCCCTTTGGAGTTGGCCCAGGGTATAACTCGCATTTGTTAGGAAAAATCCCATATACCAGGAAAAGTGCACATAAGAGATAGAGCTCAAATTCAAAAAACAAAGACATATTCATATTCCCCCGGTTCAGGGAAGCCCAAAAAAACATGAATTCTCCAGATCTGATCTGTCCCTGTGGAGTTAGCTGAGGGCATGTCTCGCATTTGTTAGGAAAAAACATGAGTTTTCGGGACCTGATCTGTACCAAATAGAGCTCAAACTTGAAGAACAAACACATATTCAAAAAACAGAGATATATTCATGTTCCGTCGGGTCAGGGAAACCCAAAAACACATGAGTTTTCTGGATCTTATCTGTCCCTGTGCAGTTGGCCCATGGCATATCTCGCATTTGTTAGGAAAAATCCCATATACTATGAAAAGTGCAAATTGCAGATAGAGCTCAAATTTGAAGAACAAAGACATATTTATGTTCCACCAGTTCAGGGAAGCCCCCCCAAAAATGACTTTTTCGGATCTGATCTCTCCCTGTCGAGTTGGCCCAGGGCATAACTCGCATTTGTTAGGAAAAATTCCTTATACAATGAAAAGTGCAAATTGCAGATTGAACTCAAATTTGAAGAACAAACACATATTTATGTTCCCCAAGGTCTGGGAAGCCCTCCAAAAAGAGTTTTCTGGATCTGGTCTTTCCCTGTGGAGTTGGCCCAGGGCATATCTCGCATTTGTTAGGAAAAATCCCTTATACCATGAAAAGTGCAAATTGCAAATAGAGCTAAAATTCGAAAAACAAAGACATATCCATGTTCCCCCGGGTTAGGGAAACCCAAAAATACATGAGTTTCCTGGATCTGGTCTCTCCCTGTGGAGTTGGCCCAGGGCATATCTCACATTTCTTAGGAAAAATCCCTTGTACCATCAATAGTGCAAATTGCAGATAGAGGTCAAATTTGAAAAAAAAAGACATATTCATGTGCCCCCTGGTCAGGGAAACAAAAAAAACATGGGTTTCTGGGATCTGATCTGTCCCTGTGGAGTTGGCACAGGGCATAACTCACATTTGTTAGGAAAAATCCATGAAAAGTGGAAATTGGAGATAGAGCTCAAATTCGAAAAAGAAAGACATATTCACGTTCCCCTGTTCAGGGAAGCCCAAAAAAACATGAGTTTTCTGGTTCGGATATGTCCCTGTGGAGTTGGCCCAGAGCATATCTCGCATATGTTAGGAACAATCCTATATACCATGAAAAGTGGAAATTGGAGATAGAGCTCAAATTCGAAAAAGAAAGACATATTCACATTCCCCGGTTCAGGGAAGCCCAAAAAACATGGGTTTCCTGGATCTGATGTGTCCCTGTGGAGTTGGCCCAGGGCATATCTCACATTTCTTAGGAAAAATCGCGTATACCATCAATAGTGCAAATTGCAGATAGAGCTCAAATTCGAAAAAGAAAGACATATTCATATTCCCCTGGGTCAGGGAAACCCAAAAAACATGAGTTTTCAGCATCTGATCTGTCCCTGTGGAGTTGGCCCAGAGCATATCTCGCATTTGTTAGGAAAAATTCCTTATACAATGAAAAGTGCAAATTGCAGATTGAACTCAAATTTGAAGAACAAACACATATTTATGTTCCCCAAGGTCTGGGAAGCCCTCCAAAAAGAGTTTTCTGGATCTGGTCTTTCCCTGTGGAGTTGGCCCAGGGCATATCTCGCATTTCTTAGGAAAAATCCCTTATACCATGAAAAGTGCAAATTGCAAATAGAGCTAAAATTCGAAAAAAAAGACATATTCATGTTCCCCCGGGTTAGGGAAACCCAAAAATACATGAGTTTCCTGGATCTGGTCTCTCCCTTTGGAGTTGGCCCAGGGCGTATCTCACATTTCTTAGGAAAAATCCCTTGTACCATCAATAGTGCAAATTGCAGATAGAGGTCAAATTTGAAAAACAAAGACATATTCATGTGCACCCTGGTCAGGGAAACAAAAAAAAAACATGGGTTTCTGGGATCTGACCTGTCCCTGTGGAGTTGGCACAGGGCATAACTCACATTTGTTAGGAAAAATCCATGAAAAGTGGAAATTGGAGATAGAGCTCAAATTCGAAAAAGAAAGACATATTCACGTTCCCCGGTTCAGGGAAGCCCAAAAAAACATGAGTTTTCTGGTTCGGATATGTCCCTTTGGAGTTGGCCCAGAGCATATCTCGCATATGTTAGGAACAATCCTATATACCATGAAAAGTGGAAATTGCAGATAGAGCTCAAATTCGAAAAAGAAAGAGATATTCATATTCCCCTGGGTCAGGGAAACCCAAAAAACATGAGTTTTCGGCATCTGATCTATCCCTGTGGAGTTGGCCTAGAGCATATCTCGCATTTGTTAGGAAAAATCCCTTGTACCAACAATATTGAAAATTGCAGATAGAGGTCAAATTTGAAAAACAAAGACATATTCATGTGCCCCCTGGTCAGGGAAACAAAAAAAAAAAAGTGAGTTTCTGGGATCTGATCTGTCCCACAGGGTGTAACTCACATTTCTTAGGAAAAATCCATGAAAAGTGGAAATTGCAGATAGAGCTCAAATTCGAAAAACAAGCACATATTCATGTTCCCCTGGGTCAAGGAAGCCAGAAAAACTTGAGTTTTTGGGATCTGATCTTTCCCTTTGGAGTGGGCCCAGGGCATAACTCGCATTTCTTAGGAAAAATCACTTATACCATCAATAGTGCAAATTGCAGATAGAGCTCAAATTCGAAAAAGAAAGACATATTCACGTTCCCCGGTTCAGGGAAGCCCAAAAAACAAAAACCAAAAAAACCATGAGTTTCTGGGATCTGATCTTTCCCTGTGGAGTTGGCACAGGGCATAACTCACATTTGTTAGGAAAAATCCATGAAAAGTGGAAATTGGAGATAGAGCTCAAATTCAAAAAAGAAAGACATATTCACATTCCCCGGTTCAGGGAAGCCCAAAAAACATGAGTTTCCTGGATCTGATCTGTCCCTGTGGAGTTGGCCCAGGGCATATCTCACATTTCTTAGGAAAAATCACTTATACCATCAATAGTGCAAATTGCAGATAGTGGTCAAATTCGAAAAACAAAGACATATTCATGTTCCCCCGGGTCTCGGAAACCCAAAAAAACATGAGTTTTTGTGACCTGATCTTTCCCTTTGGAGTTGGCCCAGGGCATAACTTGCATATGTTAGGAAAAATCCCATATACCATGAAAAGTGCAAATTACAGATAGAGCTCAAATTTGAAGAAGAAACACATATTTATGTTCCCGCAGGTCACGGAAACCCTCCAAAATAGAGTTTTCTGGATCTGGTCTGTCCCTTTGGAGTTGGCCCAGATAGAGCTCAAATTCAAAAAAGAAAGACATATTCACATTCCCCGGTTCAGGGAAGCCCAAAAAACATGAGTTTCCTGGATCTGATCTGTCCCTGTGGAGTTTTCGGGACCTGATCTGTACCAAATAGAGCTCAAACTTGAAGAACAAAGACATATTCAAAAAACATGTTCCGTCGGGTCAGGGAAACCCAAAAACACATGAGTTTTCTGGATCTTATCTGTCCCTGTGCAGTTGGCCCATGGCATATCTCGCATTTGTTAGGAAAAATCCCATATACTATGAAAAGTGCAAATTGCAGATAGAGCTCAAATTTGAAGAACAAAGACATATTTATGTTCCACCAGTTCAGGGAAGCCCCCCCAAAAATGACTTTTTCGGATCTGATCTCTCCCTGTCGAGTTGGCCCAGGGCATAACTCGCATTTGTTAGGAAAAATCCCTTATACCATCAATCGTGCAAATTGCAGATAGAGCTGAAATTCGTAAAAGAAAGACATATTCATATTCCACTGGGTCAGGGAAGCCCAAAGAACATGAGTTTCCTGGATCTGATCTGTCCCTGTGGAGTTGGCCAAGGGCATATCTCACATTTCTTAGGAAAAATCACTTATACCATCTATAGTGCAAATTGCAGATAGAGCTCAAATTCGAAAAAGAAAGACATATTCACGTTCCCCGGTTCAGGGAAGCCCAAAAAACATGAGTTTTATAGTTCGGATATGTCCCTGTGGAGTTGGCCCAGAGCATATCTCGCATATGTTAGGAAAAATCCCATATACCATGAAAAGTGGAAATTGGAGATAGAGCTCAAATTCGAAAAAGAAAGACATATTCACATTTCCTGGTTCAGGGAAGCCCAAAAAACATGGGTTTCCTGGATCTCATGTGTACCTGTGGAGTTGGCCCAGGGCATATCTCACATTTCTTAGGAAAAATCACGTATACCATCAATAGTGCAAATTGCAGATAGAGCTCAAATTCGAAAAAGAAAGACATATTCATATTCCCCTGGGTCAGGGAAACCCAAAAAACATGAGTTTTCAGCATCTGATCTGTCCCTGTGGATTTGGCCCAGAGCATATCTCGCATTTGTTAGGAAAAATTCCTTATACAATGAAAAGTGCAAATTGCAGATTGAACTCAAATTTGAAGAACAAACACATATTTATGTTCCCCCAGGTCTGGGAAGCCCTCCAAAGAGAGTTTTCTGGATCTGGTCTGTCCCTGTGGAGTTGGCCCAGGGCATATCTCGCATTTGTTAGGAAAAATCCCTTATACCATGAAAAGTGCAAATTGCAAATAGAGCTAAAATTCGAAAAACAAAGACATATTCATGTTCCCCCGGGTTAGGGAAACCCAAAAATACATGAGTTTCCTGGATCTGGTCTCTCCCTTTGTAGTTGGCCCAACTCATATCTCGCATTTGTTAGGAAAAATCCATTATAGCTTGAAAAGTGCACATAGGAGATAGAGCTCAAATTCGAAAAACAAACACATATTCATATTCCCCTGGGTCAGGGAAGCCCAAAAAACATGAATATTTAGGATCTGATCTGTCCCTTTGGAGATGGCCCGGGGTATAACTTTATTTTGTTAGGAAAAAATTCCCTTATATGATGTAAAGTGAAAATTGGAGATAGAGCTCAAATTCAAAAAAAAAAACATATTCATATTCCCCTGGGTAAGGGAAACCCCAAGAAAATGAGTTTCCGGGATCTGACCTGTCTTTTTGGAGTTGGCCCAGGGCATATCTCGCATTTGTTAGGAAAAATCCCATATACTATGAAAAGTGCAAATTGCAGATAGAGCTCAAATTTGAAGAACAAAGACATATTTATGTTCCACCAGTTCAGGGAAGCCCCCCCAAAAATGACTTTTTCGGATCTCATCTCTCCCTGTCGAGTTGGCCCAGGGCATAACTCGCATTTGTTAGGAAAAATTCCTTATACAATGAAAAGTGCAAATTGCAGATTGAACTCAAATTTGAAGAACAAACACATATTTATGTTCCCCCAGGTCTGGGAAGCCCTCCAAAAAGAGTTTTCTGGATCTGGTCTGTCCCTGTGGAGTTGGCCCAGGGCATATCTCGCATTTGTTAGGAAAAATCCCTTATACCATGAAAAGTGCAAATTGCAAATAGAGCTAAAATTCGAAAAACAAAGACATATTCATGTTCCCCCGGGTTAGGGAAACCCAAAAATACATGAGTTTCCTGGATCTGGTCTCTCCCTTTGGAGTTGGCCCAACTCATATCTCGCATTTGTTAGGAAAAATCCATTATAGCTTGAAAAGTGCACATAGGAGATAGAGCTCAAATTCGAAAAACAAACACATATTCATATTCCCCTGGGTCAGGGAAGCCCAAAAAACATGAATATTTAGGATCTGATCTGTCCCTTTGGAGATGGCCCGGGGTATAACTTTATTTTGTTAGGAAAAATTCCCTTATATGATGTAAAGTGAAAATTGGAGATAGAGCTCAAATTAAAAAAAAAACATATTCATATTCCCCTGGGTAAGGGAAACAACAAAAAAATGAGTTTCCGGGATCTGACCTGTCTTTTTGGAGTTGGCCCAGGGCATATCTCGCATTTGTTAGGAAAAATCACTTATTCCATCAATAGTGCAAATTGCTGATAGAGCTCAAATTCGAAAAAGAAAGACATATTCATATTCCCCTGAGTCAGGGAAACCCAAAAAACCCAGCATCTGATCTGTCCCTGTGGAGTTGGCCCAGAGCATATCTCGCATTTGTTAGGAAAAATTCCTTATACAATCAAAAGTGCAAATTACAGATAGAGCTCAAATTTGAAGAAGAAACACATATTTATGTTCCCCCAGGTCAGGGAAACCCTCCAAAAAAAGAGTTTTCTGGATCTGGTCTCTCCCTTTGGAGTTGGCCCAACTGATACCTCGCATTTGTTAGGAAAAATCCATTATACCATAAAAATAGGAGACAGAGATCAAATTCGAAAAACAAAGACAAATTCATGTTCCCCCGGATTAGGGAAACCCCAAAAAACATGAGTTTTTGGGATCTGATCTGTCCCTGTGGAGTTGGCCCTCGGCATATCTCGCATTTGTTTGGAAAAATCCCATGTACCATGAAAAGTGCAAATTCCCGCCGGTCAGGGAAGCCCAAAGAACATGAGTTTCCTGGATCTGATCTGTCCCTGTGGAGTTGGCCAAGGGCATATCTCACATTTCTTAGGAAAAATCACTTATACCATCAATAGTGCAAATTGCAGATAGAGCTCAAATTCGAAAAAGAAAGACATATTCACGTTCCCCGGTTCAGGGAAGCCCAAAAAACATGAGTTTTATAGTTCGGATATGTCCCTGTGGAGTTGGCCCAGAGCATATCTCGCATATGTTAGGAAAAATCCCATATACCATGAAAAGTGGAAATTGGAGATAGAGCTCAAATTCGAAAAAGAAAGACATATTCACATTTCCTGGTTCAGGGAAGCCCAAAAAACATGGGTTTCCTGGATCTGATGTGTACCTGTGGAGTTGGCCCAGGGCATATCTCACATTTCTTAGGAAAAATCACGTATACCATCAATAGTGCAAATTGCAGATAGAGCTCAAATTCGAAAAAGAAAGACATATTCATATTCCCCTGGGTCAGGGAAACCCAAAAAACATGAGTTTTCAGCATCTGATCTGTCCCTGTGGATTTGGCCCAGAGCATATCTCGCATTTGTTAGGAAAAATTCCTTATACAATGAAAAGTGCAAATTGCAGATTGAACTCAAATTTGAAGAACAAACACATATTTATGTTCCCCCAGGTCTGGGAAGCCCTCCAAAGAGAGTTTTCTGGATCTGGTCTGTCCCTGTGGAGTTGGCCCAGGGCATATCTCGCATTTGTTAGGAAAAATCCCTTATACCATGAAAAGTGCAAATTGCAAATAGAGCTAAAATTCGAAAAACAAAGACATATTCATGTTCCCCCGGGTTAGGGAAACCCCAAAATACATGAGTTTCCTGGATCTGGTCTCTCCCTTTGGAGTTGGCCCAACTCATATCTCGCATTTGTTAGGAAAAATCCATTATAGCTTGAAAAGTGCACATAGGAGATAGAGCTCAAATTCGAAAAACAAACACATATTCATATTCCCCTGGGTCAGGGAAGCCCAAAAAACATGAATATTTAGGATCTGATCTGTCCCTTTGGAGATGGCCCGGGGTATAACTTTATTTTGTTAGGAAAAAATTCCCTTATATGATGTAAAGTGAAAATTGGAGATAGAGCTCAAATTAAAAAAAAAACAACATATTCATATTCCCCTGGGTAAGGGAAACCCCAAGAAAATGAGTTTCCGGGATCTGACCTGTCTTTTTGGAGTTGGCCCAGGGCATATCTCGCATTTGTTAGGAAAAATCACTTATTCCATCAATAGTGCAAATTGCTGATAGAGCTCAAATTCGAAAAAGAAAGACATATTCATATTCCCCTGGGTCAAGGAAACCCAAAAAACCCAGCATCTGATCTGTCCCTGTGGAGTTGGCCCAGAGCATATCTCGCATTTGTTAGGAAAAATTCCTTATACAATCAAAAGTGCAAATTGGAGATTGAACTCAAATTTAAAGAACATATTTATGTTCCCCCGGGTCTGGGAAGCCCTCCAAAAAGAGTTTTCTGGATCTGGTCTGTCCCTGTGGAAAAATCCCATATACCATGAAAAGTGCAAATTACAGATAGAGCTCAAATTTGAAGAAGAAACAGGGATCTGATCTGTCCCTGTGGAGTTGGCCCTCGGCATATCTCGCATTTGTTTGGAAAAATCCCATGTACCATGAAAAGTGCAAATTCCCCCGGGTCAGGGAAGCCCAAAGAACAGGGATCTGATCTGTCCCTGTGGAGTTGGCCAAGGGCATATCTCACATTTCTTAGGAAAAATCACGTATACCATCAATAGTGCAAATTGCAGATAGAGCTCAAATTCGAAAAAGAAAGACATATTCACATTCCCCCGGGTTAGGGAAACCCAAAAATACATGAGTTTCCTGGATCTGGTCTCTCCCTTTGGAGTTGGCCCAGGGCATATCTCACATTTCTTAGGAAAAATCCCTTGTACCATCAATAGTGCAAATTGCAGATAGAGGTCAAATTTGAAAAACAAAGACATATTCATGTGCCCCCTGGTCAGGGAAACCAAAAAAACATGAGTTTCTGGGATCTGATCTGTCCCTGTGGAGTTGGCACAGGGCATAACTCACATTTGTTAGGAAAAATCCATGAAAAGTGGAAATTGGAGATAGAGCTCAAATTCGAAAAAGAAAGACATATTCACGTTCCCCGGTTCAGGGAAGCCCAAAAAAACATGAGTTTTCTGGTTCGGATATGTCCCTGTGGAGTTGGCCCAGAGCATATCTCGCATATCTTAGGAAAAATCCTATATACCATGAAAAGTGGAAATTGGAGATAGAGCTCAAATTCGAAAAACAAAGACATATTCATGTTCCCCCGGGTCACGGAAACCCAAAAAAACATGAGTTTTTGGGACCTGATCTTTCCCTGTGCAGTTGGCGCATGGCATATCTTGCATTTGTTAGGAAAAATCCCATATACCATGAAAAGTGAAAATTGAAAATAGAGCTCAAATTCGAAAAACAAGCACATATTCATGTTCCAATAGGTCAGGGAAGCCCAAAAAAGTTGAGTTTTTGGAATCTGATCTGTCTTTTTGGACTTGGCCCCGGGCATATCTCGCATTTGTTAGGAAAAATCCCTTATACCATCAATATTGCAAATTGCAGATAGAGGTCAAATTCGTAAAAGAAAGACATATTCACGTTCCCCGGTTCAGGGAAAAACTGCAAAAAAAGTGTTTCCTGGATCTGGTCTCTCCCTTTGGAGTTGGCCCAGCTCATATCTCGCATTTGTTAGGAAAAATCCATTATACCATAAAAATAGGAGACAGAGTTGAAATTCGAAAAACAAAGACAAATTCATGTTCCCCCGGGTCAGGGAAACCCAAAAAAACATGAGTTTCCTGGATCTGATCTGTCCCTGTGGAGTTGGCCCAGAGCATATCTCGCATATGTTAGGAACAATCCTATATACCATGAAAAGTGGAAATTGGAGATAGAGCTCAAATTCGAAAAAGAAAGACATATTCACATTCCCCGGTTCAGGGAAGCCCAAAAAACATGGGTTTCCTGGATCTGATCTTTCCCTTTGGAGTTGGCCCAGGGCATAACTTGCATATGTTAGGAAAAATCCCATATACCATGAAAAGTGGAAATTGGAGATAGAGCTCAAATTCGAAAAAGAAAGACATATTCACATTCCCCGGTTCAGGGAAGCCCAAAAAAACATGAGTTTTCTGGTTCGGATATGTCCCTGTGGAGTTGGCCCAGAGCATATCTCGCATATCTTAGGAAAAATCCTATATACCATGAAAAGTGGAAATTGGAGATAGAGCTCAAATTCGAAAAACAAAGACATATTCATGTTCCCCCGGGTCACGGAAACCCAAAAAAACATGAGTTTTTGGAACCTGATCTTTCCCTGTGCAGTTGGCGCATGGCATATCTTGCATTTGTTAGGAAAAATCCCATATACCATGAAAAGTGAAAATTGAAAATAGAGCTCAAATTCGAAAAACAAGCACATATTCATGTTCCAATAGGTCAGGGAAGCCCAAAAAAGTTGAGTTTTTGGGATCTGATTTGTCTTTTTGGACTTGGCCCAGGGCATATCTCGCATTTGTTAGGAAAAATCTCTTATTCCATCAATAGTGCAAATTGCTGATAGAGCTCAAATTCAAAAAAGAAAGACATATTCATGCTCCCCTAGGTCGAGGAAAAAAAAAACACATTAGTTTCCTTGATCTGATCTGTCCCTCTGGAGTTGGCCCAGGGCATATCTCACATTTCTTAGGAAAAATCCCTTATACCATCAATATTGCAAATTGCAGATAGAGGTCAAATTCGTTAAAGAAAGACATATTCACGTTCCCCGGTTCAGGGAAGCCCAAAAAACATGAGTTTTATGGTTCGGATATGTCCCTGTGGAGTTGGCCCAGAGCATATCTCGCATATGTTAGGAAAAATCCCATATACCATGAAAAGTTTAAATTACAGATAGAGCTCAAATTTGAAGAAGAAACACATATTTATGTTCCCCCAGGTCAGGGAAACCCTCCAAAAAAAGAGTTTTCTGGATCTGGTCTCTCCCTTTGGAGTTGGCCCAACTGATACCTCGCATTTGTTAGGAAAAATGCATTATACCATAAAAATAGGAGACAGAGATCAAATTCGAAAAACAAAGACAAATTCATGTTCCCCCAGGTTAGGGAAACCCCAAAAAACATGAGTTTTTGGGATCTGATCTGTCCCTGTGGAGTTGGCCCTCGGCATAGCTCTCATTTGTTTGGAAAAATTCCATATACCATGAAAAGTGCAAATTGCAGATAGAGCTCAAATTTGTATAACAATCACATATTTATGTTCCCCCGGGTCAGGGAAAAACTGCAAAAAAAGTGTTTCCTGGATCTGGTCTCTCCCTTTGGAGTTGGCCCAGCTCATATCTCGCATTTGTTAGGAAAAATCCATTATACCATAAAAATAGGAGACAGAGTTGAAATTCGAAAAACAAAGACAAATTCATGTTCCCCCGGGTCAGGGAAACCCAAAAAAACATGAGTTTCCTGGATCTGATCTGTCCCTGTGGAGTTGGCCCAGAGCATATCTCGCATATGTTAGGAACAATCCTATATACCATGAAAAGTGGAAATTGGAGATAGAGCTCAAATTCGAAAAAGAAAGACATATTCACATTCCCCGGTTCAGGGAAGCCCAAAAAACTTGTGTTTCCTGGATCTGATCTTTCCCTTTGGAGTTGGCCCAGGGCATAACTTGCATATGTTAGGAAAAATCCCATATACCATGAAAAGTGCAAATTACAGATAGAGCTCAAATTTGAAGAAGAAACACATATATATGTTCCCGCAGGTCACGGAACCCCTCCAAAATAGAGTTTTCTGGATCTGGTCTCTCCCTTTGGAGTTGGCCCAACTCATATCTCGCATTTGTTAGGAAAAATCCATTATACCTTGAAAAGTGCACATAGGAGATAGAGCTCAAATTCGAAAAACAAACACATATTCATATTCCCCTACGTCAGGGAAGCCCAAAAAACATGAATATTTAGGATCTGATGTGTCCCTTTCGACTTGGCCCAGGGTATAACTCGCATTTGTTAGGAAAAATCCATTATACCATCAATATTGAAAATTGCAGATAGAGGTCAAATTCGAAAAACAAAGACATATTCATGTTCGGGACCTGATCTTTCCCTGTGCAGTTGGCGCATGGCATATCTTTGTTAGGAAAAATCCCATATTTGATGAAAAGTGAAAATTGGAGATAGAGCTCAAATTTAAAAAAAAAGACATATTCCTATTCCCCTGGGTCAGGGAAGCCCAAAAAACATGAGTTTCCTGGATCTTATCTGTCCCTGTGGAGTTGGCCAAGGGCATATCTCACATTTCTTAGGAAAAATCACTTATACCATCAATAGTGCAAATTGCAGATAGAGCTCAAATTCGAAAAAGAAAGACATATTCACGTTCCCCGTTTCAGGGAAGCCCAAAAAATCATGAGTTTTCTGGTTCGGATATGTCCCTTTGGAGTTGGCCCAGAGCATATCTCGCATATGTTAGGAACAAACCTATATACCATGAAAAGTGGAAATTGCAGATAGAGCTCAAATTCGAAAAAGAAACACATATTTATGTTCCCGCAGGTCACGGAACCCCTCCAAAATAGAGTTTTCTGGATCTGGTCTCTCCCTTTGGAGTTGGCCCAACTCATATCTCGCATTTGTTAGGAAAAATCCATTATACCTTGAAAAGTGCACATAGGAGATAGAACTCAAATTCGAAAAACAAACACATATTCATATTCCCCTACGTCAGGGAAGCCCAAAAAACATGAATATTTAGGATCTGATGTGTCCCTTTCGACTGGGCCCAGGGTATAACTCGCATTTGTTAGGAAAAATCCATTATACCATCAATATTGAAAATTGCAGATTGAGGTCAAATTCGAAAAACAAAGACATATTCATGTTCGGGACATGATCTTTCCCTGTGCAGTTGGCGCATGGCATATCTTTGTTAGGAAAAATCCCATATTTGATGAAAAGTGAAAATTGGAGATAGAGCTCAAATTAAAAAAAAAAGACATATTCCTATTCCCCTGGGTCAGGGAAGCCCAAAAAACATGAGTTTCCTGGATCTTATCTGTCCCTGTGGAGTTGGCCAAGGGCATATCTCACATTTCTTAGGAAAAATCACTTATACCATCAATTGTGCAAATTGCAGATAGAGCTCAAATTCGAAAAAGAAAGACATATTCATATTCCCCTGGGTCAGGGAAACCCAAAAAACATGAGTTTTCGGCATCTGATCTATCCCTGTGGTGTTGGCCTAGAGCATATCTCGCATTTGTTAGGAAAAATCCCTTGTACCAACAATATTGAAAATTGCAGATAGAGGTCAAATTAGAAAAACAAAGACATATTCATGTGCCCCCTGGTCAGGGAAACGAAAAAAAGGTGAGTTTCTGGGATCTGATCTGTCCCACAACTCACATTTGTTAGGAAATGTGCAACTCACATTTGTTAGGAAAAATCCATGAAAAGTGGAAATTGGAGATAGAGCTCAAATTCGAAAAACAAAGACATATTCATGTTCCCCTGGGTCAAGGAAGCCAGAAAAACTTGAGTTTTTGGGATCTGATCTTTCCCTTTGGAGTGGGCCCAGGGCATAACTCGCATTTCTTAGGAAAAATCACTTATACCATCAATAGTGCAAATTGCAGATAGAGCTCAAATTCGAAAAAGAAAGACATATTCACATTCCCCGGTTCAGGGAAGCCCAAAAAACAAAAACCAAAAAAACCATGAGTTTCTGGGATCTGATCTTTCCCTGTGGAGTTGGCACAGGGCATAACTCGCATTTCTTAGGAAAAATCACTTATACCATCAATCGTGCAAATTGCAGATAGAGCTCAAATTCAAAAAAGAAAGACATATTCATATTCCCCTGGGTCAGGGAAACCCAAAAAACATGAGTTTTCGGCATCTGATCTATCCCTGTGGAGTTGGCCTAGAGCATATCTCGCATTTGTTAGGAAAAATCCCTTGTACCAACAATATTGAAAATTGCAGATAGAGGTCAAATTTGAAAAACAAAGACATATTCATGTGCCCCCTGGTCAGGGAAATGAAAAAAAATGTGAGTTTCTGGGATCTGATCTGTCCCACAGGGTGTAACTCACATTTGTTAGGAAAAATCCATGAAAAGTGGAAATTGCAGATAGAGCTCAAATTCGAAAAACAAGCACATATTCATGTTCCCCTGGGTCAAGGAAGCCAGAAAAACTTGAGTTTTTGGGATCTGATCTTTCCCTTTGGAGTGGGCCCAGGGCATAACTCGCATTTCTTAGGAAAAATCACTTATACCATCAATAGTGCAAATTGCAGATAGAGCTCAAATTCGAAAAAGAAAGACATATTCATGTTCCCCGGTTCAGGGAAGCCCAAAAAACAAAAACCAAAAAAACCATGAGTTTCTGGGATCTGATCTTTCCCTGTGGAGTTGGCACAGGGCATAACTCACATTTCTTAGGAAAAATCCATGAAAAGTGGAAATTGGAGATAGAGCTCAAATTCAAAAAAGAAAGACATATTCACATTCCCCGGTTCAGGGAAGCCCAAAAAACATGAGTTTCCTGGATCTGATCTGTCCCTGTGGAGTTGGCCCAGGGCATATCTCACATTTCTTAGGAAAAATCACGTATACCATCAATCGTGCAAATTGCAGATAGAGCTCAAATTCGAAAAAGAAAGACATATTCATATTCCCCTGGGTCAGGGAAACCCAAAAACACATGAGTTTTCTGGATCTTATCTGTCCCTGTGCAGTTGGCCCATGGCATATCTCGCATTTGTTAGGAAAAATCCCATATACTATGAAAAGTGCAAATTGCAGATAGAGCTCAAATTTGAAGAACAAAGACATATTTATGTTCCACCAGTTCAGGGAAGCCCCCCCAAAAATGACTTTTTCGGATCTGATCTCTCCCTGTCGAGTTGGCCCAGGGCATAACTCGCATTTGTTAGGAAAAATCCCTTATACCATCAATCGTGCAAATTGCAGATAGAGCTCAAATTCGAAAAAGAAAGACATATTCATATTCCCCTGGGTCAGGGAAACCCAAAAAACATGAGTTTTCAGCATCTGATCTGTCCGTGTGGAGTTGGCCCAGAGCATATCTCGCATTTGTTAGGAAAAATTCCTTATACAATGAAAAGTGCAAATTGCAGATTGAACTCAAATTTGAAGAACAAACACATATTTATGTTCCCCCAGGTCTGGGAAGCCCTCCAAAAAGAGTTTTCTGGATCTGGTCTTTCCCTGTGGAGTTGGCCCAGGGCATATCTCGCATTTGTTAGGAAAAATACCTTATACCATGAAAAGTGCAAAATGCAAATAGAGCTAAAATTCGAAAAACAAAGACATATTCATGTTCCCCCGGGTTAGGGAAACCCAAAAATACATGAGTTTCCTGGATCTGGTCTCTCCCTTTGGACTTGGCCCAGGGCATATCTCACATTTCTTAGGAAAAATCCCTTGTACCATCAATAGTGCAAATTGCAGATAGAGGCCAAATTTGAAAAACAAAGACATATTCATGTGCCCCCTGGTCAGGGAAACAAAAAAAAATGGGTTTCTGGGATCTGATCTGTCCCTGTGGAGTTGGCACAGGGCATAACTCACATTTGTTAGGAAAAATCGATGAAAAGTGGAAATTGGAGATAGAGCTCAAATTCGAAAAAGAAAGACATATTCACGTTCCCCTGTTCAGGGAAGCCCAAAAAAACATGAGTTTTCTGGTTCGGATATGTCCCTGTGGAGTTGGCCCAGAGCATATCTCGCATATGTTAGGAACAATCCTATATACCATGAAAAGTGGAAATTGCAGATAGAGCTCAAATTCGAAAAAGAAAGAGATATTCATATTCCCCTGGGTCAGGGAAACCCAAAAAACATGAGTTTTCGGCATCTGATCTATCCCTGTGGAGTTGGCCTAGAGCATATCTCGCATTTGTTAGGAAAAATCCCTTGTACCAACAATATTGAAAATTGCAGATAGAGGTCAAATTTGAAAAACAAAGACATATTCATGTGCCCCCTGGTCAGGGAAACGAAAAAAAAATGTGAGTTTCTGGGATCTGATCTGTCCCACAGGGTGTAACTCACATTTCTTAGGAAAAATCCATGAAAAGTGGAAATTGCAGATAGAGCTCAAATTCGAAAAACAAGCACATATTCATGTTCCCCTGGGTCAAGGAAGCCAGAAAAACTTGAGTTTTTGGGATCTGATCTTTCCCTTTGGAGTGGGCCCAGGGCATAACTCGCATTTCCTAGGAAAAATCACTTATACCATCAATAGTGCAAATTGCAGATAGAGCTCAAATTCGAAAAAGAAAGACATATTCACGTTCCCCGGTTCAGGGAAGCCCAAAAAACAAAAACCAAAAAAACCATGAGTTTCTGGGATCTGATCTTTCCCTGTGGAGTTGGCACAGGGCATAACTCACATTTGTTAGGAAAAATCCATGAAAAGTGGAAATTGGAGATAGAGCTCAAATTCGAAAAAGAAAGACATATTCACATTCCCCGGGTCAGGGAAGCCCAAAAAACATGAGTTTCCTGGATCTGATCTGTCCCTGTGGAGTTGGCCCAGGGCATATCTCACATTTCTTAGGAAAAATCACTTATACCATCAATAGTGCAAATTGCAGATAGTGGTCAAATTCGAAAAACAAAGACATATTCATGTTCCCCCGGGTCTCGGAAACCCAAAAAAACATGAGTTTTTGGGACTTGATCTTTCCCTTTGGAGTTGGCCCAGGGCATAACTTGCATATGTTAGGAAAAATCCCATATACCATGAAAAGTGCAAATTACAGATAGAGCTCAAATTTGAAGAAGAAACACATATTTATGTTCCCGCAGGTCACGGAAACCCTCCAAAATAGAGTTTTCTGGATCTGGTCTGTCCCTTTGGAGTTGGCCCAACTCATATCTCGCATTTGTTAGGAAAAATCCATTATACCTTGAAAAGTGCACATAGGAGATAGAGTTCAAATTTGAAAAACAAACACATATTCATATTCCCCTGGGTCAGGGAAGCCCAAAAAACATGAATATTTAGGATCTGATCTGTCCCTTTGGAGATGGCCCGGGGTATAACTTTATTTTGTTAGGAAAAATTCCCTTATATGATGTAAAGTGAAAATTGGAGATAGAGTTCAAATTAAAAAAAAAGACATATTCATATTCCACTGGGTAAGGGAAACCCAAAAAAAATGAGTTTCCTGGATCTGATCTGTCTTTTTGGAGTTGGCCCAGGGCATATCTCACATTTCTTAGGAAAAATCACGTATACCATCAATAGTGCAAATTGCTGATAGAGCTCAAATTCGAAAAAGAAAGACATATTCATATTCCCCTGGGTCAGGGAAACCCAAAAAACCCAGCATCTGATCTGTCCCTGTGGAGTTGTCCAAGAACATATGTCGCATTTGTTAGGAAAAATTCCTTATACAATCAAAAGTGCAAATTGCAGATTGAACTCAAATTCGAAAAACAAAGACATATTCATGTTCCCCCCGGTTAGGGAAACTCAAAAATACATGAGTTTTCTGGATCTTATCTGTCCCTGTGCAGTTGGCCCAGGACATATCTCGCATTTGTTTGGAAAACTCCATTATACCATGAAAAGTGAACATAGTTAGTTAGTTCAAATTCGAAATTCGAAAAACAAACACATATTCATATTCCCCTACGTCAGGGAAGCCCAAAAAACATGAATATTTAGGATCTGATCTGTCCCTTTCGACTTTGCCCAGGGTATAACTCGCATTTGTTAGGAAAAAGCCATTATACCATAAAAATAGGAGACAGAGTTGAAATTCGAAAAACAAAGACAAATTCATGTTCCCCCGGGTCAGGGAAACCCAAAAAAACATGAGTTTCCTGGATCTTATCTGTCCCTGTGGAGTTGGCCAAGGGCATATCTCACATTTCTTAGGAAAAATCACTTATACCATCAATAGTGCAAATTGCAGATAGAGCTCAAATTCGAAAAAGAAAGACATATTCATATTCCCCTGGGTCAGGGAAGCCCAAACAAACATGAATATTTAGGATCTGATCTGTCCCTTTGGAGTTGGCCCAGGGTATAACTCGCATTTGTTAGGAAAAATCCCATATACCAGGAAAAGTGCACATAAGAGATAGAGCTCAAATTCAAAAAACAAAGACATATTCATATTCCCCCGTTTCAGGGAAGCCCAAAAAAACATGAATTCTCCAGATCTGATCTGTCCCTGTGGAGTTAGCTGAGGGCATGTCTCGCATTTGTTAGGAAAAAACATGAGTTTTCGGGACCTGATCTGTACCAAATAGAGCTCAAACTTGAAGAACAAACACATATTCAAAAAACAGAGATATATTCATGTTCCGTCGGGTCAGGGAAACCCAAAAACACATGAGTTTTCTGGATCTTATCTGTCCCTGTGCAGTTGGCCCATGGCATATCTCGCATTTGTTAGGAAAAATCCCATATACTATGAAAAGTGCAAATTGCAGATAGAGCTCAAATTTGAAGAACAAAGACATATTTATGTTCCACCAGTTCAGGGAAGCCCCCCAAAAAATGACTTTTTCTGATCTGATCTCTCCCTGTCGAGTTGGCCCAGGGCATAACTCGCATTTGTTAGGAAAAATCCCTTATACCATCAATCGTGCAAATTGCAGATAGAGCTCAAATTCGAAAAAGAAAGACATATTCATATTCCCCTGGGTCAGGGAAACCCAAAAAACATGAGTTTTCAGCATCTGATCTGTCCGTGTGGAGTTGGCCCAGGGCATATCTCACATTTCTTAGGAAAAATCCCTTGTACCATCAATAGTGCAAATTGCAGATAGAGGTCAAATTTGAAAAACAAAGACATATTCATGTGCCCCCTGGTCAGGGAAACAAAAAAAAACATGGGTTTCTGGGATCTGATCTGTGCCTGTGGAGTTGGCACAGGGCATAACTCACATTTGTTAGGAAAAATCCATGAAAAGTGGAAATTGGAGATAGAGCTCAAATTCGAAAAAGAAAGACATATTCACGTTCCCCTGTTCAGGGAAGCCCAAAAAAACATGAGTTTTCTGGTTCGGATATGTCCCTGTGGAGTTGGCCCAGAGCATATCTCGCATATGTTAGGAACAATCCTATATACCATGAAAAGTGGAAATTGGAGATAGAGCTCAAATTCGAAAAAGAAAGACATATTCACATTCCCCGGTTCAGGGAAGCCCAAAAAACATGGGTTTCCTGGATCTGATGTGTCCCTGTGGAGTTGGCCCAGGGCATATCTCACATTTCTTAGGAAAAATCGCGTATACCATCAATAGTGCAAATTGCAGATAGAGCTCAAATTCGAAAAAGAAAGACATATTCATATTCCCCTGGGTCAGGGAAACCCAAAAAACATGAGTTTTCAGCATCTGATCTGTCCCTGTGGAGTTGCCCAAGAGCATATCTCGCAATTGTTAGGAAAAATTCCTTATACAATGAAAAGTGCAAATTGCAGATTGAACTCAAATTTGAAGAACAAACACATATTTATGTTCCCCCAGGTCTGGGAAGCCCTCCAAAAAGAGTTTTCTGGATCTGGTCTTTCCCTGTGGAGTTGGCCCAGGGCATATCTCGCATTTCTTAGGAAAAATCCCTTATACCATGAAAAGTGCAAATTGCAAATTGTGCTAAAATTCGAAAAAAAAGACATATTCATGTTCCCCCGGGTTAGGGAAACCCAAAAATACATGAGTTTCCTGGATCTGGTCTCTCCCTTTGGAGTTGGCCCAGGGCATATCTCACATTTCTTAGGAAAAATCCCTTGTACCATCAATAGTGCAAATTGCAGATAGAGGTCAAATTTGAAAAACAAAGACATATTCATGTGCACCCTGGTCAGGGAAACAAAAAAAAAACATGGGTTTCTGGGATCTGATCTGTCCCTGTGGAGTTGGCCAAGGGCATATCTCACATTTCTTAGGAAAAATCACTTATACCATCAATAGTGCAAATTGCAGATAGAGCTCAAATTCGAAAAAGAAAGACATATTCATATTCCCCTGGGTCAGCGAAGCCCAAACAAACATGAATATTTAGGATCTGATCTGTCCCTTTGGAGTTGGCCCAGGGTATAACTCGCATTTGTTAGGAAAAATCCCATATACCAGGAAAAGTGCACATAAGAGATAGAGCTCAAATTCAAAAAACAAAGACATATTCATATTCCCCCGGTTCAGGGAAGCCCAAAAAAACATGAATTCTCCAGATCTGATCTGTCCCTGTGGAGTTAGCTGAGGGCATGTCTCGCATTTGTTAGGAAAAAACATGAGTTTTCGGGACCTGATCTGTACCAAATAGAGCTCAAACTTGAAGAACAAACACATATTCAAAAAACAGAGATATATTCATGTTCCGTCGGGTCAGGGAAACCCAAAAACACATGAGATTTCTGGATCTTATCTGTCCCTGTGCAGTTGGCCCATGGCATATCTCGCATTTGTTAGGAAAAATCCCATATACTATGAAAAGTGCAAATTGCAGATAGAGCTCAAATTTGAAGAACAAAGACATATTTATGTTCCACCAGTTCAGGGAAGCCCCCCAAAAAATGACTTTTTCGGATCTGATCTCTCCCTGTCGAGTTGGCCCAGGGCATAACTCGCATTTGTTAGGAAAAATCCCTTATACCATCAATCGTGCAAATTGCAGATAGAGCTCAAATTCGAAAAAGAAAGACATATTCATATTCCCCTGGGTCAGGGAGACCCAAAAAACATGAGTTTTCAGCATCTGATCTGTCCGTGTGGAGTTGGCCCAGAGCATATCTCGCATTTGTTAGGAAAAATTCCTTATACAATGAAAAGTGCAAATTGCAGATTGAACTCAAATTTGAAGAACAAACACATATTTATGTTCCCCCAGGTCTGGGAAGCCCTCCAAAAAGAGTTTTCTGGATCTGGTCTTTCCCTGTGGAGTTGGCCCAGGGCATATCTCGCATTTGTTAGGAAAAATCCCTTATACCATGAAAAGTGCAAATTGCAAATAGAGCTAAAATTCGAAAAACAAAGACATATTCATGTTCCCCCGGGTTAGGGAAACCCAAAAATACATGAGTTTCCTGGATCTGGTCTCTCCCTTTGGAGTTGGCCCAGGGCATAACTCGCATTTGTTAGGAAAAATCACTTGTACCATAAATAGTGCAAATTGCAGATAGAGCTCAAATTCGAAAAAGAAAGACATATTCATATTCCCCTGGGTCAGGGAAACCCAAAAAACATGAGTTTTCAGCATCTGATCTGTCCCTGTGGAGTTGGCCCAGAGCATATCTCGCATTTGTTAGGAAAAATTCCTTATACAATGAAAAGTGCAAATTGCAGATTGAACTCAAATTTGAAGAACAAACACATATTTATGTTCCCCCAGGTCTGGGAAGCCCTCCAAAGAGAGTTTTCTGGATCTGGTCTGTCCCTGTGGAGTTGGCCCAGGGCATATCTCGCATTTGTTAGGAAAAATCCCTTATACCATGAAAAGTGCAAATTGCAAATAGAGCTAAAATTCAAAAAACAAAGACATATTCATGTTCCCCCGGGTTAGGGAAACCCAAAAATACATGAGTTTCCTGGATCTGGTCTCTCCCTTTGGAGTTGGCCCAACTCATATCTCGCATTTGTTAGGAAAAATCCATTATAGCTTGAAAAGTGCACATAGGAGATAGAGCTCAAATTCGAAAAACAAACACATATTCATATTCCCCTGGGTCAGGGAAGCCCAAAAACATGAATATTTAGGATCTGATCTGTCCCTTTGGAGATGGCCCGGGGTATAACTTTATTTTGTTAGGAAAAAATTCCCTTATATGATGTAAAGTGAAAATTGAAGATAGAGCTCAAATTCAAAAAAAATCCATTATACCATAAAAATAGGAGACAGAGATCAAATTCGAAAAACAAAGACAAATTCATGTTCCCCCGGATTAGGGAAACCCCAAAAAACATGAGTTTTTGGGATCTGATATGTCCCTGTGGAGTTGGCCCTCGGCATATCTCGCATTTGTTTGGAAAAATCCCATGTACCATGAAAAGTGCAAATTCCCCCGGGTCAGGGAAGCCCAAAGAACATGAGTTTCCTGGATCTGATCTGTCCCTGTGGAGTTGGCCAAGGGCATATCTCACATTTCTTAGGAAAAATCACTTATACCATCAATAGTGCAAATTGCAGATAGAGCTCAAATTCGAAAAAGAAAGACATATTCATATTCCCCTGGGTCAGGGAAACCCAAAAAACATGAGTTTTCGGCATCTGATCTGTCCCTGTTTTATAGTTCGGATATGTCCCTGTGGAGTTGGCCCAGAGCATATCTCGCATATGTTAGGAAAAATCCCATATACCATGAAAAGTGGTAATTGGAGATAGAGCTCAAATTCGAAAAAGAAAGACATATTCACATTTCCTGGTTCAGGGAAGCCCAAAAAACATGGGTTTCCTGGATCTGATGTGTACCTGTGGAGTTGGCCCAGGGCATATCTCACATTTCTTAGGAAAAATCACGTATACCATCAATAGTGCAAATTGCAGATAGAGCTCAAATTCGAAAAAGAAAGACATATTCATATTCCCCTGGGTCAGGGAAACCCAAAAAACATGAGTTTTCGGCATCTGATCTGTCCCTGTGGAGTTGGCCCAGAGCATATCTCGCATTTGTTTGGAAAAATTCCTTATACAATGAAAAGTGCAAATTGCAGATTGAACTCAAATTTGAAGAACAAACACATATTTATGTTCCCCCAGGTCTGGGAAGCCCTCCAAAGAGAGTTTTCTGGATCTGGTCTGTCCCTGTGGAGTTGGCCCAGGGCATATCTCGCATTTGTTAGGAAAAATCCCTTATACCATGAAAAGTGCAAATTGCAAATAGAGCTAAAATTCGAAAAACAAAGACATATTCATGTTCCCCCGGGTTAGGGAAACCCAAAAATACATGAGTTTCCTGGATCTGGTCTCTCCCTTTGGAGTTGGCCCAACTCATATCTCGCATTTGTTAGGAAAAATCCATTATAGCTTGAAAAGTGCACATAGGAGATAGAGCTCAAATTCGAAAAACAAACACATATTCATATTCCCCTGGGTCAGGGAAGCCCAAAAACATGAATATTTAGGATCTGATCTGTCCCTTTGGAGATGGCCCGGGGTATAACTTTATTTTGTTAGGAAAAAATTCCCTTATATGATGTAAAGTGAAAATTGGAGATAGAGCTCAAATTCAAAAAAAAACACATATTCATATTCCCCTGGGTAAGGGAAACCCCAAGAAAATGAGTTTCCGGGATCTGACCTGTCTTTTTGGAGTTGGCCCAGGGCATATCTCGCATTTGTTAGGAAAAATCACTTATTCCATCAATAGTGCAAATTGCTGATAGAGCTCAAATTCGAAAAAGAAAGACATAATCATATTCCCCTGGGTCAAGGAAACCCAAAAAACCCAGCATCTGATCTGTCCCTGTGGAGTTGGCCCAGAGCATATCTCGCATTTGTTAGGAAAAATTCCTTATACAATCAAAAGTGCAAATTGCAGATTGAACTCAAATTTAAAGAACAAACACATATTTATGTTCCCCCGGGTCTGGGAAGCCCTCCAAAAAGAGTTTTCTGGATCTGGTCTGTCCCTGTGGAAAAATCCCATATACCATGAAAAGTGCAAATTACAGATAGAGCTCAAATTTGAAGAAGAAACACATATTTATGTTCCCCCAGGTCAGGGAATCCCTCCAAAAAAGAGTTTTCTGGATCTGGTCTCTCCCTTTGGAGTTGGCCCAACTGATACCTCGCATTTGTTAGGAAAAATCCATTATACCATAAAAATAGGAGACAGAGAACAAATTCGAAAAACATGATCTGTCCCTGTGGAGTTGGCCAAGGGCATATCTCACATTTCTTAGGAAAAATCACTTATACCATCAATAGTGCAAATTGCAGATAGAGCTCAAATTCGAAAAAGAAAGACATATTCATATTCCCCTGGGTCAGGGAAACCCAAAAAACATGAGTTTTCGGCATCTGATCTGTCCCTGTTTTATAGTTCGGATATGTCCCTGTGGAGTTGGCCCAGAGCATATCTCGCATATGTTAGGAAAAATCCCATATACCATGAAAAGTGGTAATTGGAGATAGAGCTCAAATTCGAAAAAGAAAGACATATTCACATTTCCTGGTTCAGGGAAGCCCAAAAAACATGGGTTTCCTGGATCTGATGTGTACCTGTGGAGTTGGCCCAGGGCATATCTCACATTTCTTAGGAAAAATCACGTATACCATCAATAGTGCAAATTGCAGATAGAGCTCAAATTCGAAAAAGAAAGACATATTCATATTCCCCTGGGTCAGGGAAACCCAAAAAACATGAGTTTTCGGCATCTGATCTGTCCCTGTGGAGTTGGCCCAGAGCATATCTCGCATTTGTTTGGAAAAATTCCTTATACAATGAAAAGTGCAAATTGCAGATTGAACTCAAATTTGAAGAACAAACACATATTTATGTTCCCCCAGGTCTGGGAAGCCCTCCAAAGAGAGTTTTCTGGATCTGGTCTGTCCCTGTGGAGTTGGCCCAGGGCATATCTCGCATTTGTTAGGAAAAATCCCTTATACCATGAAAAGTGCAAATTGCAAATAGAGCTAAAATTCGAAAAACAAAGACATATTCATGTTCCCCCGGGTTAGGGAAACCCAAAAATACATGAGTTTCCTGGATCTGGTCTCTCCCTTTGGAGTTGGCCCAACTCATATCTCGCATTTGTTAGGAAAAATCCATTATAGCTTGAAAAGTGCACATAGGAGATAGAGCTCAAATTCGAAAAACAAACACATATTCATATTCCCCTGGGTCAGGGAAGCCCAAAAACATGAATATTTAGGATCTGATCTGTCCCTTTGGAGATGGCCCGGGGTATAACTTTATTTTGTTAGGAAAAAATTCCCTTATATGATGTAAAGTGAAAATTGGAGATAGAGCTCAAATTCAAAAAAAAAACACATATTCATATTCCCCTGGGTAAGGGAAACCCCAAGAAAATGAGTTTCCGGGATCTGACCTGTCTTTTTGGAGTTGGCCCAGGGCATATCTCGCATTTGTTAGGAAAAATCACTTATTCCATCAATAGTGCAAATTGCTGATAGAGCTCAAATTCGAAAAAGAAAGACATATTCATATTCCCCTGGGTCAAGGAAACCCAAAAAACCCAGCATCTGATCTGTCCCTGTGGAGTTGGCCCAGAGCATATCTCGCATTTGTTAGGAAAAATTCCTTATACAATCAAAAGTGCAAATTGCAGATTGAACTCAAATTTAAAGAACAAACACATATTTATGTTCCCCCGGGTCTGGGAAGCCCTCCAAAAAGAGTTTTCTGGATCTGGTCTGTCCCTGTGGAAAAATCCCATATACCATGAAAAGTGCAAATTACAGATAGAGCTCAAATTTGAAGAAGAAACACATATTTATGTTCCCCCAGGTCAGGGAAACCCTCCAAAAAAGAGTTTTCTGGATCTGGTCTCTCCCTTTGGAGTTGGCCCAACTGATACCTCGCATTTGTTAGGAAAAATCCATTATACCATAAAAATAGGAGACAGAGAACAAATTCGAAAAACAAAGACAAATTCATGTTCCCCCGGGTTAGGGAAACCCCAAAAAACATGAGTTTTTGGGATCTGATCTGTCCCTGTGGAGTTGGCCCTCGGCATATCTCGCATTTGTTTGGAAAAATCCCATGTACCATGAAAAGTGCAAATTCCCCCGGGTCAGGGAAGCCCAAAGAACAGGGATCTGATCTGTCCCTGTGGAGTTGGCCAAGGGCATATCTCACATTTCTTAGGAAAAATCACGTATACCATCAATAGTGCAAATTGCAGATAGAGCTCAAATTCGAAAAAGAAAGACATATTCACATTCCCCCGGGTTAGGGAAACCCAAAAATACATGAGTTTCCTGGATCTGGTCTCTCCCTTTGGAGTTGGCCCAGGGCATATCTCACATTTCTTAGGAAAAATCCCTTGTACCATCAATAGTGCAAATTGCAGATAGAGGTCAAATTTGAAAAACAAAGACATATTCATGTGCCCCCTGGTCATGGAAACAAAAAAAACATGAGTTTCTGGGATCTGATCTGTCCCTGTGGAGTTGGCACAGGGCATAACTCACATTTGTTAGGAAAAATCCATGAAAAGTGGAAATTGGAGATAGAGCTCAAATTCGAAAAAGAAAGACATATTCACGTTCCCCGGTTCAGGGAAGCCCAAAAAAACATGAGTTTTATGGTTCGGATATGTCCCTGTGGAGTTGGCCCAGAGCATATCTCGCATATCTTAGGAAAAATCCTATATACCATGAAAAGTGGAAATTGGAGATAGAGCTCAAATTTGAAAAACAAAGACATATTCATGTTGCCCCGGGTCACGGAAACCCAAAAAAACATGAGTTTTTGGGACCTGATCTTTCCCTGTGCAGTTGGCGCATGGCATATCTTGCATTTGTTAGGAAAAATCCCATATACCATGAAAAGTGAAAATTGAAAATAGAACTCAAATTCGAAAAACAAGCACATATTCATGTTCCAATAGGTCAGGGAAGCCCAAAAAAGTTGAGTTTTTGGAATCTGATCTGTCTTTTTGGACTTGGCCCCGGGCATATCTCGCATTTGTTAGGAAAAATATCTTATTCCATCAATAGTGCAAATTGCTGATAGAGCTCAAATTCAAAAAAGAAAGACATATTCATGCTCCCCTAGGTCGAGGAAAAAAAAAACACATTAGTTTCCTTGATCTGATCTGTTCCTCTGTAGTTGGCCCAGGGCATATCTCACATTTCTTAGGAAAAATCCCTTGTACCATCAATAGTGCAAATTGCAGATAGAGGTCAAGTTTGAAAAACAAAGACATATTCATGTGCCCCCTGGTCAGGGAAACAAAAAAAAATGGGTTTCTGGGATCTGATCTGTCCCTGTGGAGTTGGCACAGGGCATAACTCACATTTGTTAGGAAAAATCCATGAAAAGTGGAAATTGGAGATAGAGCTCAAATTCGAAAAAGAAAGACATATTCACGTTCCCCTGTTCAGGGAAGCCCAAAAAAACATGAGTTTTCTGGTTCGGATATGTCCCTGTGGAGTTGGCCCAGAGCATATCTCGCATATGTTAGGAACAATCCTATATACCATGAAAAGTGGAAATTGGAGATAGAGCTCAAATTCGAAAAAGAAAGACATATTCACATTCCCCGGTTCAGGGAAGCCCAAAAAACATGGGTTTCCTGGATCTGATGTGTCCCTGTGGAGTTGGCCCAGGGCATATCTCACATTTCTTAGGAAAAATCGCGTATACCATCAATAGTGCAAATTGCAGATAGAGCTCAAATTCGAAAAAGAAAGACATATTCATATTCCCCTGGGTCAGGGAAACCCAAAAAACATGAGTTTTCAGCATCTGATCTGTCCCTGTGGAGTTGCCCCAGAGCATATCTCGCAATTGTTAGGAAAAATTCCTTATACAATGAAAAGTGCAAATTGCAGATTGAACTCAAATTTGAAGAACAAACACATATTTATGTTCCCCCAGGTCTGGGAAGCCCTCCAAAAAGAGTTTTCTGGATCTGGTCTTTCCCTGTGGAGTTGGCCCAGGGCATATCTCGCATTTCTTAGGAAAAATCCCTTATACCATGAAAAGTGCAAATTGCAAATAGAGCTAAAATTCGAAAAAAAAGACATATTCATGTTCCCCCGGGAAGCCCAAAAAAACATGAGTTTTCTGGTTCGGATATGTCCCTTTGGAGTTGGCCCAGAGCATATCTCGCATATGTTAGGAACAATCCTATATACCATGAAAAGTGGAAATTGCAGATAGAGCTCAAATTCGAAAAAGAAAGAGATATTCATATTCCCCTGGGTCAGGGAAACCCAAAAAACATGAGTTTTCGGCATCTGATCTATCCCTGTGGAGTTGGCCTAGAGCATATCTCGCATTTGTTAGGAAAAATCCCTTGTACCAACAATATTGAAAATTGCAGATAGAGGTCAAATATGAAAAACAAAGACATATTCATGTGCCCCCTGGTCAGGGAAACGAAAAAAAATGTGAGTTTCTGGGATCTGATCTGTCCCACAGGGTGTAACTCACATTTCTTAGGAAAAATCCATGAAAAGTGGAAATTGCAGATAGAGCTCAAATTCGAAAAACAAGCACATATTCATGTTCCCCTGGGTCAAGGAAGCCAGAAAAACTTGAGTTTTTGGGATCTGATCTTTCCCTTTGGAGTGGGCCCAGGGCATAACTCGCATTTCTTAGGAAAAATCACTTATACCATCAATAGTGCAAATTGCAGATAGAGCTCAAATTCGAAAAAGAAAGACATATTCACGTTCCCCGGTTCAGGGAAGCCCAAAAAACAAAAACCAAAAAAACCATGAGTTTCTGGGATCTGATCTTTCCCTGTGGAGTTGGCACAGGGCATAACTCACATTTGTTAGGAAAAATCCATGAAAAGTGGAAATTGGAGATAGAGCTCAAATTCGAAAAAGAAAGACATATTCACATTCCCCGGTTCAGGGAAGCCCAAAAAACATGAGTTTCCTGGATCTGATCTGTCCCTGTGGAGTTGGCCCAGGGCATATCTCACATTTCTTAGGAAAAATCACTTATACCATCAATAGTGCAAATTGCAGATAGTGGTCAAATTCGAAAAACAAAGACATATTCATGTTCCCCCGGGTCTCGGAAACCCAAAAAAACATGAGTTTTTGGGACCTGATCTTTCCCTTTGGAGTTGGCCCAGGGCATAACTTGCATATGTTAGGAAAAATCCCATATACCATGAAAAGTGCAAATTACAGATAGAGCTCAAATTTGAAGAAGAAACACATATTTATGTTCCTGCAGGTCACGGAAACCCTCCAAAATAGAGTTTTCTGGATCTGGTCTGTCCCTTTGGAGTTGGCCCAACTCATATCTCGCATTTGTTAGGAAAAATCCATTATACCTTGAAAAGTGCACATAGGAGATAGAGCTCAAATTTGAAAAACAAACACATATTCATATTCCCCTGGGTGAGGGAAGCCCAAAAAACATGAATATTTAGGATCTGATCTGTCCCTTTGGAGATGGCCCGGGGTATAACTTTATTTTGTTAGGAATAATTCCCTTATATGATGTAAAGTGAAAATTGGAGATAGAGCTCAAATTAAAAAAAAAGACATATTCATATTCCACTGGGTAAGGGAAACCCAAAAAAATGAGTTTCCTGGATCTGATCTGTCTTTTTGGAGTTGGCCCAGGGCATATCTCACATTTGTTAGGAAAAATCACTTATTCCATCAATAGTGCAAATTGCTGATAGAGCTCAAATTCGAAAAAGAAAGACATATTCATATTCCCCTGGGTCAGGGAAACCCAAAAAACCCAGCATCTGATCTGTCCCTGTGGAGTTGGCCAAGAACATATGTCGCATTTGTCAGGAAAAATTCCTTATACAATCAAAAGTGCAAATTGCAGATTGAACTCAAATTCGAAAAACAAAGACATATTCATGTTCCCCCCGGTTAGGAAAACCCAAAAATACATGAGTTCTCTGGATCTTATCTGTCCCTGTGCAGTTGGCCCAGGACATATCTCGCATTTGTTAGGAAAAATCCCATATACTATGAAAAGTGCAAATTGCAGATAGAGCTCAAATTTGAAGAACAAAGACATATTTATGTTCCACCAGTTCAGGGAAGCCCCCCCAAAAATGACTTTTTCGGATCTGATCTCTCCCTGTCGAGTTGGCCCAGGGCATAACTCGCATTTGTTAGGAAAAATCCCTTATACCATCAATCGTGCAAATTGCAGATAGAGCTCAAATTCGAAAAAGAAAGACATATTCATATTCCCCTGGGTCAGGGAAACCCAAAAAACATGAGTTTTCAGCATCTGATCTGTCCCTGTGGAGTTGGCCCAGAGCATATCTCGCATTTGTTAGGAACAATTCCTTATACAATGAAAAGTGCAAATTGCAGATTGAACTCAAATTTGAAGAACAAACACATATTTATGTTCCCCCAGGTCTGGGAAGCCCTCCAAAAAGAGTTTTCTGGATCTGGTCTGTCCCTGTGGAGTTGGCCCAGGGCATATCTCGCATTTGTTAGGAAAAATCCCTTATACCATGAAAAGTGCAAATTGCAAATAGAGCTAAAATTCGAAAAACAAAGACATATTCATGTTCCCCCGGGTTAGGGAAACCCAAAAATACATGAGTTTCCTGGATCTGGTCTCTCCCTTTGGAGTTGGCCCAACACATATCTCGCAATTGTTAGGAAAAATCCATTATAGCTTGAAAAGTGCACATAGGAGATTGAGCTCAAATTCGAAAAACAAACACATATTCATATTCCCCTGGGTCAGGGAAGCCCAAAAAACATGAATATTTAGGATCTGATCTGTCCCTTTGGAGATGGCCCGGGGTATAACTTTATTTTGTTAGGAAAAATTCCCTTATATGATGTAAAGTGAAAATTGGAGATAGAGCTCAAATTCAAAAAAAAACATATTCATATTCCCCTGGGTAAGGGAAACAACAAAAAAATGAGTTTCCGGGATCTGACCTGTCTTTTTGGAGTTGGCCCAGGGCATATCTCGCATTTGTTAGGAAAAATCACTTATTCCATCAATAGTGCAAATTGCTGATAGAGCTCAAATTCGAAAAAGAAAGACATATTCATATTCCCCTGAGTCAGGGAAACCCAAAAAACCCAGCATCTGATCTGTCCCTGTGGAGTTGGCCCAGAGCATATCTCGCATTTGTTAGGAAAAATTCCTTATACAATCAAAAGTGCAAATTGCAGATTGAACTCAAATTTGAAGAACAAACACATATTTATGTTCCCCCGGGTCTGTGAAGCCCTCCAAAAAGAGTTTTCTGGATCTGGTCTGTCCCTGTGGAAAAATCCCATATACCATGAAAAGTGCAAATTACAGATAGAGCTCAAATTTGAAGAAGAAACACATATTTATGTTCCCCCAGGTCAGGGAAACCCTCCAAAAAAAGAGTTTTCTGGATCTGGTCTCTCCCTTTGGAGTTGGCCCAACTGATACCTCGCATTTGTTAGGAAAAATCCATTATACCATAAAAATAGGAGACAGAGAACAAATTCGAAAAACAAAGACAAATTCATGTTCCCCCGGGTTAGGGAAACCCCAAAAAACATGAGTTTTTGGGATCTGATCTGTCCCTGTGGAGTTGGCCCTCGGCATATCTCGCATTTGTTTGGAAAAATCCCATGTACCATGAAAAGTGCAAATTCCCCCGGGTCAGGGAAGCCCAAAGAACAGGGATCTGATCTGTCCCTGTGGAGTTGGCCAAGGGCATATCTCACATTTCTTAGGAAAAATCACGTATACCATCAATAGTGCAAATTGCAGATAGAGCTCAAATTCGAAAAAGAAAGACATATTCACATTCCCCCGGGTTAGGGAAACCCAAAAATACATGAGTTTCCTGGATCTGGTCTCTCCCTTTGGAGTTGGCCCAGGGCATATCTCACATTTCTTAGGAAAAATCCCTTGTACCATCAATAGTGCAAATTGCAGATAGAGGTCAAATTTGAAAAACAAAGACATATTCATGTGCCCCCTGGTCAGGGAAACCAAAAAAACATGAGTTTCTGGGATCTGATCTGTCCCTGTGGAGTTGGCACAGGGCATAACTCACATTTGTTAGGAAAAATCCATGAAAAGTGGAAATTGGAGATAGAGCTCAAATTCGAAAAAGAAAGACATATTCACGTTCCCCGGTTCAGGGAAGCCCAAAAAAACATGAGTTTTCTGGTTCGGATATGTCCCTGTGGAGTTGGCCCAGAGCATATCTCGCATATCTTAGGAAAAATCCTATATACCATGAAAAGTGGAAATTGGAGATAGAGCTCAAATTCGAAAAACAAAGACATATTCATGTTCCCCCGGGTCACGGAAACCCAAAGAAACATGAATTTTTGGGACCTGATCTTTCCCTGTGCAGTTGGCGCATGGCATATCTTGCATTTGTTAGGAAAAATCCCATATACCATGAAAAGTGAAAATTGAAAATAGAGCTCAAATTCGAAAAACAAGCACATATTCATGTTCCAATAGGTCAGGGAAGCCCAAAAAAGTTGAGTTTTTGGAATCTGATCTGTCTTTTTGGACTTGGCCCCGGGCATATCTCGCATTTGTTAGGAAAAATCTCTTATTCCATCAATAGTGCAAATTGCTGATAGAGCTCAAATTCAAAAAAGAAAGACATATTCATGCTCCCCTAGGTCGAAGAAAAAAAAAACACATTAGTTTCCTTGATCTGATCTGTTCCTCTGGAGTTGGCCCAGGGCATATCTCACATTTCTTAGGAAAAATCCCTTATACCATCAATATTGCAAATTGCAGATAGAGGTCAAATTCGTAAAAGAAAGACATATTCACGTTCCCCGGTTCAGGGAAGCCCAAAAAACATGAGTTTTATGGTTCGGATATGTCCCTGTGGAGTTGGCCCAGAGCATAACTTGCATATGTTAGGAAAAATCCCATATACCATGAAAAGTGCAAATTACAGATAGAGCTCAAATTTGAAGAAGAAACACATATATATGTTCCCGCAGGTCACGGAACCTCTCCAAAATAGAGTTTTCTGGATCTGGTCTCTCCCTTTGGGGTTGGCCCAACTCATATCTCGCATTTGTTAGGAAAAATCCATTATACCTTGAAAAGTGCACATAGGAGATAGAGCTCAAATTCGAAAAACAAACACATATTCATATTCCCCTACGTCAGGGAAGCCCAAAAAACATGAATATTTAGGATCTGATGTGTCCCTTTCGACTTGGCCCAGGGTATAACTCGCATTTGTTAGGAAAAATCCATTATACCATCAATATTGAAAATTGCAGATAGAGGTCAAATTCGAAAAACAAAGACATATTCATGTTCGGGACATGATCTTTCCCTGTGCAGTTGGCGCATGGCATATCTTTGTTAGGAAAAATCCCATATTTGATGAAAAGTGAAAATTGGAGATAGAGCTCAAATTTAAAAAAAAAGACATATTCCTATTCCCCTGGGTCAGGGAAGCCCAAAAAACATGAGTTTCCTGGATCTTATCTGTCCCTGTGGAGTTGGCCAAGGGCATATCTCACATTTCTTAGGAAAAATCACTTATACCATCAATAGTGCAAATTGCAGATAGAGCTCAAATTCGAAAAAGAAAGACATATTCATATTCCCCTGGGTCAGGGAAACCCAAAAAACATGAGTTTTCGGCATCTGATCTATCCCTGTGGAGTTGGCCTAGAGCATATCTCGCATTTGTTAGGAAAAATCCCTTGTACCAACAATATTGAAAATTGCAGATAGAGGTCAAATTTGAAAAACAAAGACATATTCATGTGCCCCCTGGTCAGGGAAACGAAAAAAAATGTGAGTTTCTGGGATCTGATCTGTCCCACAGGGTGTAACTCACATTTGTTAGGAAAAATCCATGAAAAGTGGAAATTGCAGATAGAGCTCAAATTCGAAAAACAAGCACATATTCATGTTCCCCTGGGTCAAGGAAGCCAGAAAAACTTGAGTTTTTGGGATCTGATCTTTCCCTTTGGAGTGGGCCCAGGGCATAACTCGCATTTCTTAGGAAAAATCACTTATACCATCAATAGTGCAAATTGCAGATAGAGCTCAAATTCGAAAAAGAAAGACATATTCATGTTCCCCGGATCAGGGAAGCCCAAAAAACAAAAACCAAAAAAACCATGAGTTTCTGGGATCTGATCTTTCCCTGTGGAGTTGGCACAGGGCATAACTCATATTTCTTAGGAAAAATCCATGAAAAGTGGAAATTGGAGATAGAGCTCAAATTCAAAAAAGAAAGACATATTCACATTCCCCGGTTCAGGGAAGCCCAAAAAACATGAGTTTCCTGGATCTGATCTGTCCCTGTGGAGTTGGCCCAGGGCATATCTCACATTTCTTAGGAAAAATCACGTATACCATCAATAGTGCAAATTGCAGATAGAGCTCAAATTCGAAAAAGAAAGACATATTTATATTCTCCTGGGTCAGGGAAACCCAAAAAACATGAGTTTTCAGCATCTGATCTGTCCCTGTGGAGTTGGCCTAGAGCATATCTCGCATTTGTTAGGAAAAATCCCTTGTACCAACAATATTGAAAATTGCAGATAGAGGTCAAATTCGAAAAACAAAGGCATATTCATGTTCCCCCGGGTCTCGGAAACCCAAAAAAACATGAGTTTTTGGGACCTGATCTTTCCCTTTGGAGTTGGCCCAGGGCATAACTTGCATATGTTAGGAAAAATCCCATATACCATGAAAAGTGCAAATTACAGATAGAGCTCAAATTTGAAGAAGAAACACATATTTATGTTCCCGCAGGTCACGGAAACCCTCCAAAATAGAGTTTTCTGGATCTGGTCTGTCCCTTTGGAGTTGGCCCAACTCATATCTCGCATTTGTTAGGAAAAATCCATTATACCTTGAAAAGTGCACATAGGAGATAGAGCTCAAATTTGAAAAACAAACACATATTCATATTCCCCTGGGTCAGGGAAGCCCAAAAAACATGAATATTTAGGATCTGATCTGTCCCTTTGGAGATGGCCCGGGGTATAACTTTATTTTGTTAGGAAAAATTCCCTTATATGATGTAAAGTGAAAATTGGAGATAGAGTTCAAATTAAAAAAAAAGACATATTCATATTCCACTGGGTAAGGGAAACCCAAAAAAAATGAGTTTCCTGGATCTGATCTGTCTTTTTGGAGTTGGCCCAGGGCATATCTCACATTTCTTAGGAAAAATCACGTATACCATCAATAGTGCAAATTGCTGATAGAGCTCAAATTCGAAAAAGAAAGACATATTCATATTCCCCTGGGTCAGGGAAACCCAAAAAACCCAGCATCTGATCTGTCCCTGTGGAGTTGTCCAAGAACATATGTCGCATTTGTTAGGAAAAATTCCTAATACAATCAAAAGTGCAAATTGCAGATTGAACTCAAATTCGAAAAACAAAGACATATTCATGTTCCCCCCGGTTAGGGAAACCCAAAAATACATGAGTTTTCTGGATCTTATCTGTCCCTGTGCAGTTGGCCCAGGACATATCTCGCATTTGTTTGGAAAACTCCATTATACCATGAAAAGTGAACATAGTTAGTTAGTTCAAATTCGAAATTCGAAAAACAAACACATATTCATATTCCCCTACGTCAGGGAAGCCCAAAAAACATGAATATTTGGGATCTGATCTGTCCCTTTCGACTTTGCCCAGGGTATAACTCGCATTTGTTAGGAAAAAGCCATTATACCATAAAAATAGGAGACAGAGTTGAAATTCGAAAAACAAAGACAAATTCATGTTCCTCCGGGTCAGGGAAACCCAAAAAAACATGAGTTTCCTGGATCTTATCTGTCCCTGTGGAGTTGGCCAAGGGCATATCTCACATTTCTTAGGAAAAATCACTTATACCATCAATAGTGCAAATTGCAGATAGAGCTCAAATTCGAAAAAGAAAGACATATTCATATTCCCCTGGGTCAGGGAAGCCCAAACAAACATGAATATTTAGGATCTGATCTGTCCCTTTGGAGTTGGCCCAGGGTATAACTCGCATTTGTTAGGAAAAATCCCATATACCAGGAAAAGTGCACATAAGAGATAGAGCTCAAATTCAAAAAACAAAGACATATTCATATTCCCCCGTTTCAGGGAAGCCCAAAAAAACATGAATTCTCCAGATCTGATCTGTCCCTGTGGAGTTAGCTGAGGGCATGTCTCGCATTTGTTAGGAAAAAACATGAGTTTTCGGGACCTGATCTGTACCAAATAGAGCTCAAACTTGAAGAACAAACACATATTCAAAAAACAGAGATATATTCATGTTCCGTCGGGTCAGGGAAACCCAAAAACACATGAGTTTTCTGGATCTTATCTGTCCCTGTCCAGTTGGCCCATGGCATATCTCGCATTTGTTAGGAAAAATCCCATATACTATGAAAAGTGCAAATTGCAGATAGAGCTCAAATTTGAAGAACAAAGACATATTTATGTTCCACCAGTTCAGGGAAGCCCCCCCAAAAATGACTTTTTCGGATCTGATCTCTCCCTGTCAAGTTGGCCCAGGGCATAACTCGCATTTGTTAGGAAAAATCCCTTATACCATCAATCGTGCAAATTGCAGATAGAGCTGAAATTCGAAAAAGAAAGACATATTCATATTCCCCTGGGTCAGGGAAACCCAAAAAACATGAGTTTTCAGCATCTGATCTGTCCCTGTGGAGTTGCCCCAGAGCATATCTCGCAATTGTTAGGAAAAATTCCTTATACAATGAAAAGTGCAAATTGCAGATTGAACTCAAATTTGAAGAACAAACACATATTTATGTTCCCCCAGGTCTGGGAAGCCCTCCAAAAAGAGTTTTCTGGATCTGGTCTTTCCCTGTGGAGTTGGCCCAGGGCATATCTCGCATTTCTTAGGAAAAATCCCTTATACCATGAAAAGTGCAAATTGCAAATAGAGCTAAAATTCGAAAAAAAAGACATATTCATGTTCCCCCGGGTTAGGGAAACCCAAAAATACATGAGTTTCCTGGATCTGGTCTCTCCCTTTGGAGTTGGCCCAGGGCATATCTCACATTTCTTAGGAAAAATCCCTTGTACCATCAATAGTGAAAATTGCAGATAGAGGTCAAATTTGAAAAACAAAGACATATTCATGTGCACCCTGGTCAGGGAAACAAAAAAAAAACATGGGTTTCTGGGATCTGATCTGTCCCTGTGGAGTTGGCACAGGGCATAACTCACATTTGTTAGGAAAAATCCATGAAAAGTGGAAATTGGAGATAGAGCTCAAATTCGAAAAAGAAAGACATATTCACGTTCCCCGGTTCAGGGAAGCCCAAAAAAACATGAGTTTTCTGGTTCGGATATGTCCCTTTGGAGTTGGCCCAGAGCATATCTCGCATTTGTTAGGAAAAAATCCCTTGTACCAACAATATTGAAAATTGCAGATAGAGGTCAAATTTGAAAAACAAAGACATATTCATGTGCCCCCTGGTCAGGGAAACGAAAAAAAAATGTGAGTTTCTGGGATCTGATCTGTCCCACAGGGTGTAACTCACATTTCTTAGGAAAAATCCATGAAAAGTGGAAATTGCAGATAGAGCTCAAATTCGAAAAACAAGCACATATTCATGTTCCCCTGGGTCAAGGAAGCCAGAAAAACTTGAGTTTTTGGGATCTGATCTTTCCCTTTGGAGTGGGCCCAGGGCATAACTCGCATTTCTTAGGAAAAATCACTTATACCATCAATAGTGCAAATTGCAGATAGAGCTCAAATTCGAAAAAGAAAGACATATTCACGTTCCCCGGTTCAGGGAAGCCCAAAAAACAAAAACCAAAAAAACCATGAGTTTCTGGGATCTGATCTTTCCCTGTGGAGTTGGCACAGGGCATAACTCACATTTGTTAGGAAAAATCCATGAAAAGTGGAAATTGCAGATAGAGCTCAAATTCGAAAAACAAGCACATATTCATGTTCCCCTGGGTCAAGGAAGCCAGAAAAACTTGAGTTTTTGGGATCTGATCTTTCCCTTTGGAGTGGGCCCAGGGCATAACTCGCATTTCTTAGGAAAAATCACTTATACCATCAATAGTGCAAATTGCAGATAGAGCTCAAATTCGAAAAACAAAGACATATTCATGTTCCCCCGGGTCTCGGAAACCCAAAAAAACATGAGTTTTTGGGACCTGATCTTTCCCTTTGGAGTTGGCCCAGGGCATAACTTGCATATGTTAGGAAAAATCCCATATACCATGAAAAGTGCAAATTACAGATAGAGCTCAAATTTGAAGAACCAACACATATTTATGTTCCCGCAGGTCACGGAAACCCTCCAAAATAGAGTTTTCTGGATCTGGTCTGTCCCTTTGGAGTTGGCCCAACTCATATCTCGCATTTGTTAGGAAAAATCCATTATACCTTGAAAAGTGCACATAGGAGATAGAGCTCAAATTTGAAAAACAAACACATATTCATATTCCCCTGGGTCAGGGAAGCCCAAAAAACATGAATATTTAGGATCTGATCTGTCCCTTTGGAGATGGCCCGGGGTATAACTTTATTTTGTTAGGAAAAATTCCCTTATATGATGTAAAGTGAAAATTGGAGATAGAGCTCAAATTAAAAAAAAAGACATATTCATATTCCACTGGGTAAGGGAAACCCAAAAAAATGAGTTTCCTGGATCTGATCTTATCTGTCCCTGTGCAGTTGGCCCAGGACATATCTCGCATTTGTTTGGAAAACTCCATTATACCATGAAAAGTGAACATAGTTAGTTAGTTCAAATTCGAAATTCGAAAAACAAACACATATTCATATTCCCCTACGTCAGGGAAGCCCAAAAAACATGAATATTTAGGATCTGATCTGTCCCTTTCGACTTTGCCCAGGGTATAACTCGCATTTGTTAGGAAAAATCCATTATACCATAAAAATAGGAGACAGAGTTGAAATTCGAAAAACAAAGACAAATTCATGTTCCCCCGGGTCAGGGAAACCCAAAAAAACATGAGTTTCCTGGATCTTATCTGTCCCTGTGGAGTTGGCCAAGGGCATATCTCACATTTCTTAGGAAAAATCACTTATACCATCAATAGTGCAAATTGCAGATAGAGCTCAAATTCGAAAAAGAAAGACATATTCATATTCCCCTGGGTCAGGGAAGCCCAAACAAACATGAATATTTAGGATCTGATCTGTCCCTTTGGAGTTGGCCCAGGGTATAACTCGCATTTGTTAGGAAAAATCCCATATACCAGGAAAAGTGCACATAAGAGATAGAGCTCAAATTCAAAAAACAAAGACATATTCATATTCCCCCGGTTCAGGGAAGCCCAAAAAAACATGAATTCTCCAGATCTGATCTGTTCCTGTGGAGTTAGCTGAGGGCATGTCTCGCATTTGTTAGGAAAAAACATGAGTTTTCGGGACCTGATCTGTACCAAATAGAGCTCAAACTTGAAGAACAAACACATATTCAAAAAACAGAGATATATTCATGTTCCGTCGGGTCAGGGAAACCCAAAAACACATGAGTTTTCTGGATCTTATCTGTCCCTGTGCAGTTGGCCCATGGCATATCTCGCATTTGTTAGGAAAAATCCCATATACTATGAAAAGTGCAAATTGCAGATAGAGCTCAAATTTGAAGAACAAAGACATATTTATGTTCCACCAGTTCAGGGAAGCCCCCCCAAAAATGACTTTTTCGGATCTGATCTCTCCCTGTCGAGTTGGCCCAGGGCATAACTCGCATTTGTTAGGAAAAATCCCTTATACCATCAATCGTGCAAATTGCAGATAGAGCTCAAATTCGAAAAAGAAAGACATATTCATATTCCCCTGGGTCAGGGAAACCCAAAAATACATGAGTTTCCTGGATCTGGTCTCTCCCTTTGGAGTTGGCCCAGGGCATATCTCACATTTCTTAGGAAAAATCCCTTGTACCATCAATAGTGCAAATTGCAGATAGAGGTCAAATTTGAAAAACAAAGACATATTCATGTGCACCCTGGTCAGGGAAACAAAAAAAAAACATGGGTTTCTGGGATCTGATCTGTCCCTGTGGAGTTGGCCAAGGGCATATCTCACATTTCTTAGGAAAAATCACTTATACCATCAATAGTGCAAATTGCAGATAGAGCTCAAATTCAAAAAAGAAAGACATATTCATGCTCCCCTAGGTCGAGGAAAAAAAAAACACATTAGTTTCCTTGATCTGATCTGTTCCTCTGGAGTTGGCACAGGGCATATCTCACATTTCTTAGGAAAAATCCCTTATACCATCAATATTGCAAATTGCAGATAGAGGTCAAATTCGTAAAAGAAAGACATATTCACGTTCCCCGGTTCAGGGAAGCCCAAAAAACATGAGTTTTATGGTTCGGATATGTCCCTGTGGAGTTGGCCCAGAGCATAACTTGCATATGTTAGGAAAAATCCCATATACCATGAAAAGTGCAAATTACAGATAGAGCTCAAATTTGAAGAAGAAACACATATATATGTTCCCGCAGGTCACGGAACCCCTCCAAAATAGAGTTTTCTGGATCTGGTCTCTCCCTTTGGGGTTGGCCCAACTCATATCTCGCATTTGTTAGGAAAAATCCATTATACCTTGAAAAGTGCACATAGGAGATAGAGCTCAAATTCGAAAAACAAACACATATTCATATTCCCCTACGTCAGGGAAGCCCAAAAAACATGAATATTTAGGATCTGATGTGTCCCTTTCGACTTGGCCCAGGGTATAACTCGCATTTGTTAGGAAAAATCCATTATACCATCAATATTGAAAATTGCAGATAGAGGTCAAATTCGAAAAACAAAGACATATTCATGTTCGGGACATGATCTTTCCCTGTGCAGTTGGCGCATGGCATATCTTTGTTAGGAAAAATCCCATATTTGATGAAAAGTGAAAATTGGAGATAGAGCTCAAATTTAAAAAAAAAGACATATTCCTATTCCCCTGGGTCAGGGAAGCCCAAAAAACATGAGTTTCCTGGATCTTATCTGTCCCTGTGGAGTTGGCCAAGGGCATATCTCACATTTCTTAGGAAAAATCACTTATACCATCAATAGTGCAAATTGCAGATAGAGCTCAAATTCGAAAAAGAAAGACATATTCATATTCCCCTGGGTCAGGGAAACCCAAAAAACATGAGTTTTCGGCATCTGATCTATCCCTGTGGAGTTGGCCTAGAGCATATCTCGCATTTGTTAGGAAAAATCCCTTGTACCAACAATATTGAAAATTGCAGATAGAGGTCAAATTTGAAAAACAAAGACATATTCATGTGCCCCCTGGTCAGGGAAACGAAAAAAAATGTGAGTTTCTGGGATCTGATCTGTCCCACAGGGTGTAACTCACATTTGTTAGGAAAAATCCATGAAAAGTGGAAATTGCAGATAGAGCTCAAATTCGAAAAACAAGCACATATTCATGTTCCCCTGGGTCAAGGAAGCCAGAAAAACTTGAGTTTTTGGGATCTGATCTTTCCCTTTGGAGTGGGCCCAGGGCATAACTCGCATTTCTTAGGAAAAATCACTTATACCATCAATAGTGCAAATTGCAGATAGAGCTCAAATTCGAAAAAGAAAGACATATTCATGTTCCCCGGTTCAGGGAAGCCCAAAAAACAAAAACCAAAAAAACCATGAGTTTCTGGGATCTGATCTTTCCCTGTGGAGTTGGCACAGGGCATAACTCACATTTCTTAGGAAAAATCCATGAAAAGTGGAAATTGGAGATAGAGCTCAAATTCAAAAAAGAAAGACATATTCACATTCCCCGGTTCAGGGAAGCCCAAAAAACATGAGTTTCCTGGATCTGATCTGTCCCTGTGGAGTTGGCCCAGGGCATATCTCACATTTCTTAGGAAAAATCACGTATACCATCAATAGTGCAAATTGCAGATAGAGCTCAAATTCGAAAAAGAAAGACATATTTATATTCTCCTGGGTCAGGGAAACCCAAAAAACATGAGTTTTCAGCATCTGATCTGTCCCTGTGGAGTTGGCCTAGAGCATATCTCGCATTTGTTAGGAAAAATCCCTTGTACCAACAATATTGAAAATTGCAGATAGAGGTCAAATTCGAAAAACAAAGGCATATTCATGTTCCCCCGGGTCTCGGAAACCCAAAAAAACATGAGTTTTTGGGACCTGATCTTTCCCTTTGGAGTTGGCCCAGGGCATAACTTGCATATGTTAGGAAAAATCCCATATACCATGAAAAGTGCAAATTACAGATAGAGCTCAAATTTGAAGAAGAAACACATATTTATGTTCCCGCAGGTCACGGAAACCCTCCAAAATAGAGTTTTCTGGATCTGGTCTGTCCCTTTGGAGTTGGCCCAACTCATATCTCGCATTTGTTAGGAAAAATCCATTATACCTTGAAAAGTGCACATAGGAGATAGAGCTCAAATTTGAAAAACAAACACATATTCATATTCCCCTGGGTCAGGGAAGCCCAAAAAACATGAATATTTAGGATCTGATCTGTCCCTTTGGAGATGGCCCGGGGTATAACTTTATTTTGTTAGGAAAAATTCCCTTATATGATGTAAAGTGAAAATTGGAGATAGAGTTCAAATTAAAAAAAAAGACATATTCATATTCCACTGGGTAAGGGAAACCCAAAAAAAATGAGTTTCCTGGATCTGATCTGTCTTTTTGGAGTTGGCCCAGGGCATATCTCACATTTCTTAGGAAAAATCACGTATACCATCAATAGTGCAAATTGCTGATAGAGCTCAAATTCGAAAAAGAAAGACATATTCATATTCCCCTGGGTCAGGGAAACCCAAAAAACCCAGCATCTGATCTGTCCCTGTGGAGTTGTCCAAGAACATATGTCGCATTTGTTAGGAAAAATTCCTAATACAATCAAAAGTGCAAATTGCAGATTGAACTCAAATTCGAAAAACAAAGACATATTCATGTTCCCCCCGGTTAGGGAAACCCAAAAATACATGAGTTTTCTGGATCTTATCTGTCCCTGTGCAGTTGCCCCAGGACATATCTCGCATTTGTTTGGAAAACTCCATTATACCATGAAAAGTGAACATAGTTAGTTAGTTCAAATTCGAAATTCGAAAAACAAACACATATTCATATTCCCCTACGTCAGGGAAGCCCAAAAAACATGAATATTTAGGATCTGATCTGTCCCTTTCGACTTTGCCCAGGGTATAACTCGCATTTGTTAGGAAAAAGCCATTATACCATAAAAATAGGAGACAGAGTTGAAATTCGAAAAACAAAGACAAATTCATGTTCCCCCGGGTCAGGGAAACCCAAAAAAACATGAGTTTCCTGGATCTTATCTGTCCCTGTGGAGTTGGCCAAGGGCATATCTCACATTTCTTAGGAAAAATCACTTATACCATCAATAGTGCAAATTGCAGATAGAGCTCAAATTCGAAAAAGAAAGACATATTCATATTCCCCTGGGTCAGGGAAGCCCAAACAAACATGAATATTTAGGATCTGATCTGTCCCTTTGGAGTTGGCCCAGGGTATAACTCGCATTTGTTAGGAAAAATCCCATATACCAGGAAAAGTGCACATAAGAGATAGAGCTCAAATTCAAAAAACAAAGACATATTCATATTCCCCCGTTTCAGGGAAGCCCAAAAAAACATGAATTCTCCAGATCTGATCTGTCCCTGTGGAGTTAGCTGAGGGCATGTCTCGCATTTGTTAGGAAAAAACATGAGTTTTCGGGACCTGATCTGTACCAAATAGAGCTCAAACTTGAAGAACAAACACATATTCAAAAAACAGAGATATATTCATGTTCCGTCGGGTCAGGGAAACCCAAAAACACATGAGTTTTCTGGATCTTATCTGTCCCTGTGCAGTTGGCCCATGGCATATCTCGCATTTGTTAGGAAAAATCCCATATACTATGAAAAGTGCAAATTGCAGATAGAGCTCAAATTTGAAGAACAAAGACATATTTATGTTCCACCAGTTCAGGGAAGCCCCCCCAAAAATGACTTTTTCGGATCTGATCTCTCCCTGTCGAGTTGGCCCAGGGCATATCTCACATTTCTTAGGAAAAATCCCTTGTACCATCAATAGTGCAAATTGCAGATAGAGGTCAAATTTGAAAAACAAAGACATATTCATGTGCCCCCTGGTCAGGGAAACAAAAAAAACATGGGTTTCTGGGATCTGATCTGTCCCTGTGGAGTTGGCACAGGGCATAACTCACATTTGTTAGGAAAAATCCATGAAAAGTGGAAATTGGAGATAGAGCTCAAATTCGAAAAAGAAAGACATATTCACGTTCCCCTGTTCAGGGAAGCCCAAAAAAATATGAGTTTTCTGGTTCGGATATGTCCCTGTGGAGTTGGCCCAGAGCATATCTCGCATATGTTAGGAACAATCCTATATACCATGAAAAGTGGAAATTGGAGATAGAGCTCAAATTCGAAAAAGAAAGACATATTCACATTCCCCGGTTCAGGGAAGCCCAAAAAACATGGGTTTCCTGGATCTGATGTGTCCCTGTGGAGTTGGCCCAGAGCATATCTCGCATTTGTTAGGAAAAATCCCTTGTACCAACAATATTGAAAATTGCAGATAGAGGTCAAATTTGAAAAACAAAGACATATTCATGTGCCCCCTGGTCAGGGAAACGAAAAAAAAATGTGAGTTTCTGGGATCTGATCTGTCCCACAGGGTGTAACTCACATTTCTTAGGAAAAATCCATGAAAAGTGGAAATTGCAGATAGAGCTCAAATTCGAAAAACAAGCACATATTCATGTTCCCCTTTGTCAAGGAAGCCAGAAAAACTTGAGTTTTTGGGATCTGATCTTTCCCTTTGGAGTGGGCCCAGGGCATAACTCGCATTTCTTAGGAAAAATCACTTATACCATCAATAGTGCAAATTGCAGATAGAGCTCAAATTCGAAAAAGAAAGACATATTCACGTTCCCCGGTTCAGGGAAGCCCAAAAAACAAAAACCAAAAAAACCATGAGTTTCTGGGATCTGATCTTTCCCTGTGGAGTTGGCACAGGGCATAACTCACATTTGTTAGGAAAAATCCATGAAAAGTGGAAATTGGAGATAGAGCTCAAATTCGAAAAAGAAAGACATATTCACATTCCCCGGTTCAGGGAAGCCCAGAAAACATGAGTTTCCTGGATCTGATCTGTCCCTGTGGAGTTGGCCCAGGGCATATCTCACATTTCTTAGGAAAAATCACTTATACCATCAATAGTGCAAATTGCAGATAGTGGTCAAATTCGAAAAACAAAGGCATATTCATGTTCCCCCGGGTCTCGGAAACCCAAAAAAACATGAGTTTTTGGGACCTGATCTTTCCCTTTGGAGTTGGCCCAGGGCATAACTTGCATATGTTAGGAAAAATCCCATATACCATGAAAAGTGCAAATTACAGATAGAGCTCAAATTTGAAGAAGAAACACATATTTATGTTCCCGCAGGTCACGGAAACCCTCCAAAATAGAGTTTTCTGGATCTGGTCTGTCCCTTTGGAGTTGGCCCAACTCATATCTCGCATTTGTTAGGAAAAATCCATTATACCTTGAAAAGTGCACATAGGAGATAGAGCTCAAATTTGAAAAACAAACACATATTCATATTCCCCTGGGTCAGGGAAGCCCAAAAAACATGAATATTTAGGATCTGATCTGTCCCTTTGGAGATGGCCCGGGGTATAACTTTATTTTGTTAGGAAAAATTCCCTTATATGATGTAAAGTGAAAATTGGAGATAGAGCTCAAATTAAAAAAAAAGACATATTCATATTCCACTGGGTAAGGGAAACCCAAAAAAATGAGTTTCCTGGATCTGATCTGTCTTTTTGGAGTTGGCCCAGGGCATATCTCGCATTTGTTAGGAAAAATCACGTATACCATCAATAGTGCAAATTGCTGATAGAGCTCAAATTCGAAAAAGAAAGACATATTCATATTCCCCTGGGTCAGGGAAACCCAAAAAACCCAGCATCTGATCTGTCCCTGTGGAGTTGGCCAAGAACATATGTCGCATTTGTTAGGAAAAATTCCTTATACAATCAAAAGTGCAAATTGCAGATTGAACTCAAATTCGAAAAACAAAGACATATTCATGTTCCCCCCGGTTAGGAAAACCCAAAAATACATGAGTTCTCTGGATCTTATCTGTCCCTGTGCAGTTGGCCCAGGACATATCTCGCATTTGTTTGGAAAACTCCATTATACCATGAAAAGTGAACATAGTTAGTTAGTTCAAATTCGAAATTCGAAAAACAAACACATATTCATATTCCCCTACGTCAGGGAAGCCCAAAAAACATGAATATTTAGGATCTGATCTGTCCCTTTCGACTTTGCCCAGGGTATAACTCGCATTTGTTAGGAAAAATCCATTATACCATAAAAATAGGAGACAGAGTTGAAATTCGAAAAACAAAGACAAATTCATGTTCCCCCGGGTCAGGGAAACCCAAAAAAACATGAGTTTCCTGGATCTTATCTGTCCCTGTGGAGTTGGCCAAGGGCATATCTCACATTTCTTAGGAAAAATCACTTATACCATCAATAGTGCAAATTGCAGATAGAGCTCAAATTCGAAAAAGAAAGACATATTCATATTCCCCTGGGTCAGGGAAGCCCAAACAAACATGAATATTTAGGATCTGATCTGTCCCTTTGGAGTTGGCCCAGGGTATAACTCGCATTTGTTAGGAAAAATCCCATATACCAGGAAAAGTGCACATAAGAGATAGAGCTCAAATTCAAAAAACAAAGACATATTCATATTCCCCCGGTTCAGGGAAGCCCAAAAAAACATGAATTCTCCAGATCTGATCTGTTCCTGTGGAGTTAGCTGAGGGCATGTCTCGCATTTGTTAGGAAAAAACATGAGTTTTCGGGACCTGATCTGTACCAAATAGAGCTCAAACTTGAAGAACAAACACATATTCAAAAAACAGAGATATATTCATGTTCCGTCGGGTCAGGGAAACCCAAAAACACATGAGTTTTCTGGATCTTATCTGTCCCTGTGCAGTTGGCCCATGGCATATCTCGCATTTGTTAGGAAAAATCCCATATACTATGAAAAGTGCAAATTGCAGATAGAGCTCAAATTTGAAGAACAAAGACATATTTATGTTCCACCAGTTCAGGGAAGCCCCCCCAAAAATGACTTTTTCGGATCTGATCTCTCCCTGTCGAGTTGGCCCAGGGCATAACTCGCATTTGTTAGGAAAAATCCCTTATACCATCAATCGTGCAAATTGCAGATAGAGCTCAAATTCGAAAAAGAAAGACATATTCATATTCCCCTGGGTCAGGGAAACCCAAAAATACATGAGTTTCCTGGATCTGGTCTCTCCCTTTGGAGTTGGCCCAGGGCATATCTCACATTTCTTAGGAAAAATCCCTTGTACCATCAATAGTGCAAATTGCAGATAGAGGTCAAATTTGAAAAACAAAGACATATTCATGTGCACCCTGGTCAGGGAAACAAAAAAAACACATGGGTTTCTGGGATCTGATCTGTCCCTGTGGAGTTGGCCAAGGGCATATCTCACATTTCTTAGGAAAAATCACTTATACCATCAATAGTGCAAATTGCAGATAGAGCTCAAATTCAAAAAAGAAAGACATATTCATGCTCCCCTAGGTCGAGGAAAAAAAAAACACATTAGTTTCCTTGATCTGATCTGTTCCTCTGGAGTTGGCCCAGGGCATATCTCACATTTCTTAGGAAAAATCCCTTATACCATCAATATTGCAAATTGCAGATAGAGGTCAAATTCGTAAAAGAAAGACATATTCACGTTCCCCGGTTCAGGGAAGCCCAAAAAACATGAGTTTTATGGTTCGGATATGTCCCTGTGGAGTTGGCCCAGAGCATAACTTGCATATGTTAGGAAAAATCCCATATACCATGAAAAGTGCAAATTACAGATAGAGCTCAAATTTGAAGAAGAAACACATATATATGTTCCCGCAGGTCACGGAACCCCTCCAAAATAGAGTTTTCTGGATCTGGTCTCTCCCTTTGGGGTTGGCCCAACTCATATCTCGCATTTGTTAGGAAAAATCCATTATACCTTGAAAAGTGCACATAGGAGATAGAGCTCAAATTCGAAAAACAAACACATATTCATATTCCCCTACGTCAGGGAAGCCCAAAAAACATGAATATTTAGGATCTGATGTGTCCCTTTCGACTTGGCCCAGGGTATAACTCGCATTTGTTAGGAAAAATCCATTATACCATCAATATTGAAAATTGCAGATAGAGGTCAAATTCGAAAAACAAAGACATATTCATGTTCGGGACATGATCTTTCCCTGTGCAGTTGGCGCATGGCATATCTTTGTTAGGAAAAATCCCATATTTGATGAAAAGTGAAAATTGGAGATAGAGCTCAAATTTAAAAAAAAAGACATATTCCTATTCCCCTGGGTCAGGGAAGCCCAAAAAACATGAGTTTCCTGGATCTTATCTGTCCCTGTGGAGTTGGCCAAGGGCATATCTCACATTTCTTAGGAAAAATCACTTATACCATCAATAGTGCAAATTGCAGATAGAGCTCAAATTCGAAAAAGAAAGACATATTCATATTCCCCTGGGTCAGGGAAACCCAAAAAACATGAGTTTTCGGCATCTGATCTATCCCTGTGGAGTTGGCCTAGAGCATATCTCGCATTTGTTAGGAAAAATCCCTTGTACCAACAATATTGAAAATTGCAGATAGAGGTCAAATTTGAAAAACAAAGACATATTCATGTGCCCCCTGGTCAGGGAAACGAAAAAAAATGTGAGTTTCTGGGATCTGATCTGTCCCACAGGGTGTAACTCACATTTGTTAGGAAAAATCCATGAAAAGTGGAAATTGCAGATAGAGCTCAAATTCGAAAAACAAGCACATATTCATGTTCCCCTGGGTCAAGGAAGCCAGAAAAACTTGAGTTTTTGGGATGTGATCTTTCCCTTTGGAGTGGGCCCAGGGCATAACTCGCATTTCTTAGGAAAAATCACTTATACCATCAATAGTGCAAATTGCAGATAGAGCTCAAATTCGAAAAAGAAAGACATATTCATGTTCCCCGGTTCAGGGAAGCCCAAAAAACAAAAACCAAAAAAACCATGAGTTTCTGGGATCTGATCTTTCCCTGTGGAGTTGGCACAGGGCATAACTCACATTTCTTAGGAAAAATCCATGAAAAGTGGAAATTGGAGATAGAGCTCAAATTCAAAAAAGAAAGACATATTCACATTCCCCGGTTCAGGGAAGCCCAAAAAACATGAGTTTCCTGGATCTGATCTGTCCCTGTGGAGTTGGCCCAGGGCATATCTCACATTTCTTAGGAAAAATCACGTATACCATCAATAGTGCAAATTGCAGATAGAGCTCAAATTCGAAAAAGAAAGACATATTTATATTCTCCTGGGTCAGGGAAACCCAAAAAACATGAGTTTTCAGCATCTGATCTGTCCCTGTGGAGTTGGCCTAGAGCATATCTCGCATTTGTTAGGAAAAATCCCTTGTACCAACAATATTGAAAATTGCAGATAGAGGTCAAATTCGAAAAACAAAGGCATATTCATGTTCCCCCGGGTCTCAGAAACCCAGAAAAACATGAGTTTTTGGGACCTGATCTTTCCCTTTGGAGTTGGCCCAGGGCATAACTTGCATATGTTAGGAAAAATCCCATATACCATGAAAAGTGCAAATTACAGATAGAGCTCAAATTTGAAGAAGAAACACATATTTATGTTCCCGCAGGTCACGGAAACCCTCCAAAATAGAGTTTTCTGGATCTGGTCTGTCCCTTTGGAGTTGGCCCAACTCATATCTCGCATTTGTTAGGAAAAATCCATTATACCTTGAAAAGTGCACATAGGAGATAGAGCTCAAATTTGAAAAACAAACACATATTCATATTCCCCTGGGTCAGGGAAGCCCAAAAAACATGAATATTTAGGATCTGATCTGTCCCTTTGGAGATGGCCCGGGGTATAACTTTATTTTGTTAGGAAAAATTCCCTTATATGATGTAAAGTGAAAATTGGAGATAGAGTTCAAATTAAAAAAAAAGACATATTCATATTCCACTGGGTAAGGGAAACCCAAAAAAAATGAGTTTCCTGGATCTGATCTGTCTTTTTGGAGTTGGCCCAGGGCATATCTCACATTTCTTAGGAAAAATCACGTATACCATCAATAGTGCAAATTGCTGATAGAGCTCAAATTCGAAAAAGAAAGACATATTCATATTCCCCTGGGTCAGGGAAACCCAAAAAACCCAGCATCTGATCTGTCCCTGTGGAGTTGTCCAAGAACATATGTCGCATTTGTTAGGAAAAATTCCTAATACAATCAAAAGTGCAAATTGCAGATTGAACTCAAATTCGAAAAACAAAGACATATTCATGTTCCCCCCGGTTAGGGAAACCCAAAAATACATGAGTTTTCTGGATCTTATCTGTCCCTGTGCAGTTGGCCCAGGACATATCTCGCATTTGTTTTGAAAACTCCATTATACCATGAAAAGTGAACATAGTTAGTTAGTTCAAATTCGAAATTCGAAAAACAAACACATATTCATATTCCCCTACGTCAGGGAAGCCCAAAAAACATGAATATTTGGGATCTGATCTGTCCCTTTCGACTTTGCCCAGGGTATAACTCGCATTTGTTAGGAAAAAGCCATTATACCATAAAAATAGGAGACAGAGTTGAAATTCGAAAAACAAAGACAAATTCATGTTCCCCCGGGTCAGGGAAACCCAAAAAAACATGAGTTTCCTGGATCTTATCTGTCCCTGTGGAGTTGGCCAAGGGCATATCTCACATTTCTTAGGAAAAATCACTTATACCATCAATAGTGCAAATTGCAGATAGAGCTCAAATTCGAAAAAGAAAGACATATTCATATTCCCCTGGGTCAGGGAAGCCCAAACAAACATGAATATTTAGGATCTGATCTGTCCCTTTGGAGTTGGCCCAGGGTATAACTCGCATTTGTTAGGAAAAATCCCATATACCAGGAAAAGTGCACATAAGAGATAGAGCTCAAATTCAAAAAACAAAGACATATTCATATTCCCCCGGTTCAGGGAAGCCCAAAAAAACATGAATTCTCCAGATCTGATCTGTCCCTGTGGAGTTAGCTGAGGGCATGTCTCGCATTTGTTAGGAAAAAACATGAGTTTTCGGGACCTGATCTGTACCAAATAGAGCTCAAACTTGAAGAACAAACACATATTCAAAAAACAGAGATATATTCATGTTCCGTCGGCTCAGGGAAACCCAAAAACACATGAGTTTTCTGGATCTTATCTGTCCCTGTGCAGTTGGCCCATGGCATATCTCGCATTTGTTAGGAAAAATCCCATATACTATGAAAAGTGCAAATTGCAGATAGAGCTCAAATTTGAAGAACAAAGACATATTTATGTTCCACCAGTTCAGGGAAGCCCCCCCAAAAATGACTTTTTCGGATCTGATCTCTCCCTGTCGAGTTGGCCCAGGGCATAACTCGCATTTGTTAGGAAAAATCCCTTATACCATCAATCGTGCAAATTGCAGATAGAGCTCAAATTCGAAAAAGAAAGACATATTCATATTCCCCTGGGTCAGGGAAACCCAAAAAACATGAGTTTTCAGCATCTGATCTGTCCCTGTGGAGTTGCCCCAGAGCATATCTCGCATTTGTTAGGAAAAATTCCTTATACAATGAAAAGTGCAAATTGCAGATTGAACTCAAATTTGAAGAACAAACACATATTTATGTTCCCCCAGGTCTGGGAAGCCCTCCAAAAAGAGTTTTCTGGATCTGGTCTTTCCCTGTGGAGTTGGCCCAGGGCATATCTCGCATTTGTTAGGAAAAATCCCTTATACCATGAAAAGTGCAAATTGCAAATAGAGCTAAAATTCGAAAAACAAAGACATATCCATGTTCCCCCAGGTTAGGGAAACCCAAAAATACATGAGTTTCCTGGATCTGGTCTCTCCCTGTGGAGTTGGCCCAGGGCATATCTCACATTTCTTAGGAAAAATCCCTTGTACCATCAATAGTGCAAATTGCAGATAGAGGTCAAATTTGAAAAACAAAGACATATTCATGTGCCCCCTGGTCAGGGAAACAAAAAAAACATGGGTTTCTGGGATCTGATCTGTCCCTGTGGAGTTGGCACAGGGCATAACTCACATTTGTTAGGAAAAATCCATGAAAAGTGGAAATTGGAGATAGAGCTCAAATTCGAAAAAGAAAGACATATTCACGTTCCCCTGTTCAGGGAAGCCCAAAAAAATATGAATTTTCTGGTTCGGATATGTCCCTGTGGAGTTGGCCCAGAGCATATCTCGCATATGTTAGGAACAATCCTATATACCATGAAAAGTGGAAATTGGAGATAGAGCTCAAATTCGAAAAAGAAAGACATATTCACATTCCCCGGTTCAGGGAAGCCCAAAAAACATGGGTTTCCTGGATCTGATGTGTCCCTGTGGAGTTGGCCCAGAGCATATCTCGCATTTGTTAGGAAAAATCCCTTGTACCAACAATATTGAAAATTGCAGATAGAGGTCAAATTTGAAAAACAAAGACATATTCATGTGCCCCCTGGTCAGGGAAACGAAAAAAAAATGTGAGTTTCTGGGATCTGATCTGTCCCACAGGGTGTAACTCACATTTGTTAGGAAAAATCCATGAAAAGTGGAAATTGCAGATAGAGCTCAAATTCGAAAAACAAGCACATATTCATGTTCCCCTGGGTCAAGGAAGCCAGAAAAACTTGAGTTTTTGGGATCTGATCTTTCCCTTTGGAGTGGGCCCAGGGCATAACTCGCATTTCTTAGGAAAAATCACTTATACCATCAATAGTGCAAATTGCAGATAGAGCTCAAATTCGAAAAAGAAAGACATATTCACGTTCCCCGGTTCAGGGAAGCCCAAAAAACAAAAACCAAAAAAACCATGAGTTTCTGGGATCTGATCTTTCCCTGTGGAGTTGGCACAGGGCATAACTCACATTTGTTAGGAAAAATCCATGAAAAGTGGAAATTGGAGATAGAGCTCAAATTCGAAAAAGAAAGACATATTCACATTCCCCGGTTCAGGGAAGCCCAGAAAACATGAGTTTCCTGGATCTGATCTGTCCCTGTGGAGTTGGCCCAGGGCATATCTCACATTTCTTAGGAAAAATCACTTATACCATCAATAGTGCAAATTGCAGATAGTGGACAAATTCGAAAAACAAAGGCATATTCATGTTCCCCCGGGTCTCGGAAACCCAAAAAAACATGAGTTTTTGGGACCTGATCTTTCCCTTTGGAGTTGGCCCAGGGCATAACTTGCATATGTTAGGAAAAATCCCATATACCATGAAAAGTGCAAATTACAGATAGAGCTCAAATTTGAAGAAGAAACACATATTTATGTTCCCGCAGGTCACGGAAACCCTCCAAAATAGAGTTTTCTGGATCTGGTCTGTCCCTTTGGAGTTGGCCCAACTCATATCTCGCATTTGTTAGGAAAAATCCATTATACCTTGAAAAGTGCACATAGGAGATAGAGCTCAAATTTGAAAAACAAACACATATTCATATTCCCCTGGGTCAGGGAAGCCCAAAAAACATGAATATTTAGGATCTGATCTGTCCCTTTGGAGATGGCCCGGGGTATAACTTTATTTTGTTAGGAAAAATTCCCTTATATGATGTAAAGTGAAAATTGGAGATAGAGTTCAAATTAAAAAAAAAGACATATTCATATTCCACTGGGTAAGGGAAACCCAAAAAAAATGAGTTTCCTGGATCTGATCTGTCTTTTTGGAGTTGGCCCAGGGCATATCTCACATTTCTTAGGAAAAATCACGTATACCATCAATAGTGCAAATTGCTGATAGAGCTCAAATTCGAAAAAGAAAGACATATTCATATTCCCCTGGGTCAGGGAAACCCAAAAAACCCAGCATCTGATCTGTCCCTGTGGAGTTGTCCAAGAACATATGTCGCATTTGTTAGGAAAAATTCCTAATACAATCAAAAGTGCAAATTGCAGATTGAACTCAAATTCGAAAAACAAAGACATATTCATGTTCCCCCCGGTTAGGGAAACCCAAAAATACATGAGTTTTCTGGATCTTATCTGTCCCTGTGCAGTTGGCCCAGGACATATCTCGCATTTGTTTTGAAAACTCCATTATACCATGAAAAGTGAACATAGTTAGTTAGTTCAAATTCGAAATTCGAAAAACAAACACATATTCATATTCCCCTACGTCAGGGAAGCCCAAAAAACATGAATATTTGGGATCTGATCTGTCCCTTTCGACTTTGCCCAGGGTATAACTCGCATTTGTTAGGAAAAAGCCATTATACCATAAAAATAGGAGACAGAGTTGAAATTCGAAAAACAAAGACAAATTCATGTTCCCCCGGGTCAGGGAAACCCAAAAAAACATGAGTTTCCTGGATCTTATCTGTCCCTGTGGAGTTGGCCAAGGGCATATCTCACATTTCTTAGGAAAAATCACTTATACCATCAATAGTGCAAATTGCAGATAGAGCTCAAATTCGAAAAAGAAAGACATATTCATATTCCCCTGGGTCAGGGAAGCCCAAACAAACATGAATATTTAGGATCTGATCTGTCCCTTTGGAGTTGGCCCAGGGTATAACTCGCATTTGTTAGGAAAAATCCCATATACCAGGAAAAGTGCACATAAGAGATAGAGCTCAAATTCAAAAAACAAAGACATATTCATATTCCCCCGGTTCAGGGAAGCCCAAAAAAACATGAATTCTCCAGATCTGATCTGTCCCTGTGGAGTTAGCTGAGGGCATGTCTCGCATTTGTTAGGAAAAAACATGAGTTTTCGGGACCTGATCTGTACCAAATAGAGCTCAAACTTGAAGAACAAACACATATTCAAAAAACAGAGATATATTCATGTTCCGTCGGCTCAGGGAAACCCAAAAACACATGAGTTTTCTGGATCTTATCTGTCCCTGTGCAGTTGGCCCATGGCATATCTCGCATTTGTTAGGAAAAATCCCATATACTATGAAAAGTGCAAATTGCAGATAGAGCTCAAATTTGAAGAACAAAGACATATTTATGTTCCACCAGTTCAGGGAAGCCCCCCCAAAAATGACTTTTTCGGATCTGATCTCTCCCTGTCGAGTTGGCCCAGGGCATAACTCGCATTTGTTAGGAAAAATCCCTTATACCATCAATCGTGCAAATTGCAGATAGAGCTCAAATTCGAAAAAGAAAGACATATTCATATTCCCCTGGGTCAGGGAAACCCAAAAAACATGAGTTTTCAGCATCTGATCTGTCCCTGTGGAGTTGCCCCAGAGCATATCTCGCATTTGTTAGGAAAAATTCCTTATACAATGAAAAGTGCAAATTGCAGATTGAACTCAAATTTGAAGAACAAACACATATTTATGTTCCCCCAGGTCTGGGAAGCCCTCCAAAAAGAGTTTTCTGGATCTGGTCTTTCCCTGTGGAGTTGGCCCAGGGCATATCTCGCATTTGTTAGGAAAAATCCCTTATACCATGAAAAGTGCAAATTGCAAATAGAGCTAAAATTCGAAAAACAAAGACATATCCATGTTCCCCCAGGTTAGGGAAACCCAAAAATACATGAGTTTCCTGGATCTGGTCTCTCCCTGTGGAGTTGGCCCAGGGCATATCTCACATTTCTTAGGAAAAATCCCTTGTACCATCAATAGTGCAAATTGCAGATAGAGGTCAAATTTGAAAAACAAAGACATATTCATGTGCCCCCTGGTCAGGGAAACAAAAAAAACATGGGTTTCTGGGATCTGATCTGTCCCTGTGGAGTTGGCACAGGGCATAACTCACATTTGTTAGGAAAAATCCATGAAAAGTGGAAATTGGAGATAGAGCTCAAATTCGAAAAAGAAAGACATATTCACGTTCCCCTGTTCAGGGAAGCCCAAAAAAATATGAGTTTTCTGGTTCGGATATGTCCCTGTGGAGTTGGCCCAGAGCATATCTCGCATATGTTAGGAACAATCCTATATACCATGAAAAGTGGAAATTGGAGATAGAGCTCAAATTCGAAAAAGAAAGACATATTCACATTCCCCGGTTCAGGGAAGCCCAAAAAACATGGGTTTCCTGGATCTGATGTGTCCCTGTGGAGTTGGCCCAGGGCATATCTCACATTTCTTAGGAAAAATCGCGTATACCATCAATAGTGCAAATTGCAGATAGAGCTGAAATTCGAAAAAGAAAGACATATTCATATTCCCCTGGGTCAGGGAAACCCAAAAAACATGAGTTTTCAGCATCTGATCTGTCCCTGTGGAGTTGCCCCAGAGCATATCTCGCAATTGTTAGGAAAAATTCCTTATACAATGAAAAGTGCAAATTGCAGATTGAACTCAAATTTGAAGAACAAACACATATTTATGTTCCCCCAGGTCTGGGAAGCCCTCCAAAAAGAGTTTTCTGGATCTGGTCTTTCCCTGTGGAGTTGGCCCAGGGCATATCTCGCATTTCTTAGGAAAAATCCCTTATACCATGAAAAGTGCAAATTGCAAATAGAGCTAAAATTTGAAAAAAAAGACATATTCATGTTCCCCCGGGTTAGGGAAACCCAAAAATACATGAGTTTCCTGGATCTGGTCTCTCCCTTTGGAGTTGGCCCAGGGCATATCTCACATTTCTTAGGAAAAATCCCTTGTACCATCAATAGTGCAAATTGCAGATAGAGGTCAAATTTGAAAAACAAAGACATATTCATGTGCACCCTGGTCAGGGAAACAAAAAAAAAACATGGGTTTCTGGGATCTGATCTGTCCCTGTGGAGTTGGCACAGGGCATAACTCACATTTGTTAGGAAAAATCCATGAAAAGTGGAAATTGGAGATAGAGCTCAAATTCGAAAAAGAAAGACATATTCACGTTCCCCGGTTCAGGGAAGCCCAAAAAAACATGAGTTTTCTGGTTCGGATATGTCCCTTTGGAGTTGGCCCAGAGCATATCTCGCATTTGTTAGGAAAAATCCCTTGTACCAACAATATTGAAAATTGCAGATAGAGGTCAAATTTGAAAAACAAAGACATATTCATGTGCCCCCTGGTCAGGGAAACGAAAAAAAAATGTGAGTTTCTGGGATCTGATCTGTCCCACAGGGTGTAACTCACATTTCTTAGGAAAAATCCATGAAAAGTGGAAATTGCAGATAGAGCTCAAATTCGAAAAACAAGCACATATTCATGTTCCCCTGGGTCAAGGAAGCCAGAAAAACTTGAGTTTTTGGGATCTGATCTTTCCCTTTGGAGTGGGCCCAGGGCATAACTCGCATTTCTTAGGAAAAATCACTTATACCATCAATAGTGCAAATTGCAGATAGAGCTCAAATTCGAAAAAGAAAGACATATTCACGTTCCCCGGTTCAGGGAAGCCCAAAAAACAAAAACCAAAAAAACCATGAGTTTCTGGGATCTGATCTTTCCCTGTGGAGTTGGCACAGGGCATAACTCACATTTGTTAGGAAAAATCCATGAAAAGTGGAAATTGGAGATAGAGCTCAAATTCGAAAAAGAAAGACATATTCACATTCCCCGGTTCAGGGAAGCCCAAAAAACATGAGTTTCCTGGATCTGATCTGTCCCTGTGGAGTTGGCCCAGGGCATATCTCACATTTCTTAGGAAAAATCCCTTATACCATCAATAGTGCAAATTGCATATAGTGGTCAAATTCGAAAAACAAAGACATATTCATGTTCCCCCGGGTCTCGGAAACCCAAAAAAACATGAGTTTTTGGGACCTGATCTTTCCCTTTGGAGTTGGCCCAGGGCATAACTTGCATATGTTAGGAAAAATCCCATATACCATGAAAAGTGCAAATTACAGATAGAGCTCAAATTTGAAGAACCAACACATATTTATGTTCCCGCAGGTCACGGAAACCCTCCAAAATAGAGTTTTCTGGATCTGGTCTGTCCCTTTGGAGTTGGCCCAACTCATATCTCGCATTTGTTAGGAAAAATCCATTATACCTTGAAAAGTGCACATAGGAGATAGAGCTCAAATTTGAAAAACAAACACATATTCATATTCCCCTGGGTCAGGGAAGCCCAAAAAACATGAATATTTAGGATCTGATCTGTCCCTTTGGAGATGGCCCGGGGTATAACTTTATTTTGTTAGGAAAAATTCCTTTATATGATGTAAAGTGAAAATTGCAGATAGAGCTCAAATTAAAAAAAAAGACATATTCATATTCCACTGGGTAAGGGAAACCCAAAAAAATGAGTTTCCTGGATCTGATCTGTCTTTTTGGAGTTGGCCCAGGGCATATCTCGCATTTGTTAGGAAAAATCACTTATTCCATCAATAGTGCAAATTGCTGATAGAGCTCAAATTCGAAAAAGAAAGACATATTCATATTCCCCTGGGTCAGGGAAACCCAAAAAACCCAGCATCTGATCTGTCCCTGTGGAGTTGGCCAAGAACATATGTCGCATTTGTTAGGAAAAATTCCTTATACAATCAAAAGTGCAAATTGCAGATTGAACTCAAATTCGAAAAACAAAGACATATTCATGTTCCCCCCGGTTAGGAAAACCCAAAAATACATGAGTTCTCTGGATCTTATCTGTCCCTGTGCAGTTGGCCCAGGACATATCTCGCATTTGTTTGGAAAACTCCATTATACCATGAAAAGTGAACATAGTTAGTTAGTTCAAATTCGAAATTCGAAAAACAAACACATATTCATATTCCCCTACGTCAGGGAAGCCCAAAAAACATGAATATTTAGGATCTGATCTGTCCCTTTCGACTTTGCCCAGGGTATAACTCGCATTTGTTAGGAAAAATCCATTATACCATAAAAATAGGAGACAGAGTTGAAATTCGAAAAACAAAGACAAATTCATGTTCCCCCGGGTCAGGGAAACCCAAAAAAACATGAGTTTCCTGGATCTTATCTGTCCCTGTGGAGTTGGCCAAGGGCATATCTCACATTTCTTAGGAAAAATCACTTATACCATCAATAGTGCAAATTGCAGATAGAGCTCAAATTCGAAAAAGAAAGACATATTCATATTCCCCTGGGTCAGGGAAGCCCAAACAAACATGAATATTTAGGATCTGATCTGTCCCTTTGGAGTTGGCCCAGGGTATAACTCGCATTTGTTAGGAAAAATCCCATATACCAGGAAAAGTGCACATAAGAGATAGAGCTCAAATTCAAAAAACAAAGACATATTCATATTCCCCCGGTTCAGGGAAGCCCAAAAAAACATGAATTCTCCAGATCTGATCTGTCCCTGTGGAGTTAGCTGAGGGCATGTCTCGCATTTGTTAGGAAAAAACATGAGTTTTCGGGACCTGATCTGTACCAAATAGAGCTCAAACTTGAAGAACAAACACATATTCAAAAAACAGAGATATATTCATGTTCCGTCGGGTCAGGGAAACCCAAAAACACATGAGTTTTCTGGATCTTATCTGTCCCTGTGCAGTTGGCCCATGGCATATCTCGCATTTGTTAGGAAAAATCCCATATACTATGAAAAGTGCAAATTGCAGATAGAGCTCAAATTTGAAGAACAAAGACATATTTATGTTCCACCAGTTCAGGGAAGCCCCCCCAAAAATGACTTTTTCGGATCTGATCTCTCCCTGTCGAGTTGGCCCAGGGCATAACTCGCATTTGTTAGGAAAAATCCCTTATACCATCAATCGTGCAAATTGCAGATAGAGCTCAAATTCGAAAAAGAAAGACATATTCATATTCCCCTGGGTCAGGGAAACCCAAAAATACATGAGTTTCCTGGATCTGGTCTCTCCCTTTGGAGTTGGCCCAGGGCATATCTCACATTTCTAAGGAAAAATCCCTTGTACCATCAATAGTGCAAATTGCAGATAGAGGTCAAATTTGAAAAACAAAGACATATTCATGTGCACCCTGGTCAGGGAAACAAAAAAAAAACATGGGTTTCTGGGATCTGATCTGTTCCTGTGGAGTTGGCCAAGGGCATATCTCACATTTCTTAGGAAAAATCACTTATACCATCAATAGTGCAAATTGCAGATAGAGCTCAAATTCGAAAAAGAAAGACATATTCATATTCCCCTGGGTCAGGGAAGCCCAAACAAACATGAATATTTAGGATCTGATCTGTCCCTTTGGAGTTGGCCCAGGGTATAACTCGCATTTGTTAGGAAAAATCCCATATACCAGGAAAAGTGCACATAAGAGATAGAGCTCAAATTCAAAAAACAAAGACATATTCATATTCCCCCGGTTCAGGGAAGCCCAAAAAAACATGAATTCTCCAGATCTGATCTGTCCCTGTGGAGTTAGCTGAGGGCATGTCTCGCATTTGTTAGGAAAAAACATGAGTTTTCGGGACCTGATCTGTACCAAATAGAGCTCAAACTTGAAGAACAAACACATATTCAAAAAACAGAGATATATTCATGTTCCGTCGGGTCAGGGAAACCCAAAAACACATGAGTTTTCTGGATCTTATCTGTCCCTGTGCAGTTGGCCCATGGCATATCTCGCATTTGTTAGGAAAAATCCCATATACTATGAAAAGTGCAAATTGCAGATAGAGCTCAAATTTGAAGAACAAAGACATATTTATGTTCCACCAGTTCAGGGAAGCCCCCCCAAAAATGACTTTTTCGGATCTGATCTCTCCCTGTCGAGTTGGCCCAGGGCATAACTCGCATTTGTTAGGAAAAATCCCTTATACCATCAATCGTGCAAATTGCAGATAGAGCTCAAATTCGAAAAAGAAAGACATATTCATATTCCCCTGGGTCAGGGAAACCCAAAAAACATGAGTTTTCAGCATCTGATCTGTCCCTGTGGAGTTGGCCCAGAGCATATCTCGCATTTGTTAGGAAAAATTCCTTATACAATGAAAAGTGCAAATTGCAGATTGAACTCAAATTTGAAGAACAAACACATATTTATGTTCCCCCGGGTCTGTGAAGCCCTCCAAAAAGAGTTTTCTGGATCTGGTCTGTCCCTGTGGAAAAATCCCATATACCATGAAAAGTGCAAATTACAGATAGAGCTCAAATTTGAAGAAGAAACACATATTTATGTTCCCCCAGGTCAGGGAAACCCTCCAAAAAAAGAGTTTTCTGGATCTGGTCTCTCCCTTTGGAGTTGGCCCAACTGATACCTCGCATTTGTTAGGAAAAATCCATTATACCATAAAAATAGGAGACAGAGAACAAATTCAAAAAACAATGACAAATTCATGTTCCCCCGGGTTAGGGAAACCCCAAAAAACATGAGTTATTGGGATCTGATCTGTCCCTGTGGAGTTGGCCCTCGGCATATCTCGCATTTGTTTGGAAAAATCCCATGTACCATGAAAAGTGCAAATTCCCCCGGGTCAGGGAAGCCCAAAGAACAGGGATCTGATCTGTCCCTGTGGAGTTGGCCAAGGGCATATCTCACATTTCTTAGGAAAAATCACGTATACCATCAATAGTGCAAATTGCAGATAGAGCTCAAATTCGAAAAAGAAAGACATATTCACATTCCCCCGGGTTAGGGAAACCCAAAAATACATGAGTTTCCTGGATCTGGTCTCTCCCTTTGGAGTTGGCCCAGGGCATATCTCACATTTCTTAGGAAAAATCCCTTATACCATCAATATTGCAAATTGCAGATAGAGGTCAAATTCGTAAAAGAAAGACATATTCACGTTCCCCCTGGTCAGGGAAACCAAAAAAACATGAGTTTCTGGGATCTGATCTGTCCCTGTGGAGTTGGCACAGGGCATAACTCACATTTGTTAGGAAAAATCCATGAAAAGTGGAAATTGGAGATAGAGCTCAAATTCGAAAAAGAAAGACATATTCACGTTCCCCGGTTCAGGGAAGCCCAAAAAAACATGAGTTTTCTGGTTCGGATATGTCCCTGTGGAGTTGGCCCAGAGCATATCTCGCATATCTTAGGAAAAATCCTATATACCATGAAAAGTGGAAATTGGAGATAGAGCTCAAATTCGAAAAACAAAGACATATTCATGTTCCCCCGGGTCACGGAAACCCAAAAAAACATGAGTTTTTGGGACCTGATCTTTCCCTGTGCAGTTGGCGCATGGCATATCTTGCATTTGTTAGGAAAAATCCCATATACCATGAAAAGTGAAAATTGAAAATAGAGCTCAAATTCGAAAAACAAGCACATATTCATGTTCCAATAGGTCAGGGAAGCCCAAAAAAGTTGAGTTTTTGGAATCTGATCTGACTTTTTGGACTTGGCCCCGGGCATATCTCGCATTTGTTAGGAAAAATCGCTTATTCCATCAATAGTGCAAATTGCTGATAGAGCTCAAATTCAAAAAAGAAAGACATATTCATGCTCCCCTAGGTCGAGGAAAAAAAAAACACATTAGTTTCCTTGATCTGATCTGTTCCTCTGGAGTTGGCCCAGGGCATATCTCACATTTCTTAGGAAAAATCCCTTATACCATCAATATTGCAAATTGCAGATAGAGGTCAAATTCGTAAAAGAAAGACATATTCACGTTCCCCGGTTCAGGGAAGCCCAAAAAACATGAGTTTTATGGTTCGGATATGTCCCTGTGGAGTTGGCCCAGAGCATAACTTGCATATGTTAGGAAAAATCCCATATACCATGAAAAGTGCAAATTACAGATAGAGCTCAAATTTGAAGAAGAAACACATATATATGTTCCCGCAGGTCACGGAACCCCTCCAAAACAGAGTTTTCTGGATCTGGTCTCTCCCTTTGGGGTTGGCCCAACTCATATCTCGCATTTGTTAGGAAAAATCCATTATACCTTGAAAAGTGCACATAGGAGATAGAGCTCAAATTCGAAAAACAAACACATATTCATATTCCCCTACGTCAGGGAAGCCCAAAAAACATGAATATTTAGGATCTGATGTGTCCCTTTCGACTTGGCCCAGGGTATAACTCGCATTTGTTAGGAAAAATCCATTATACCATCAATATTGAAAATTGCAGATAGAGGTCAAATTCGAAAAACAAAGACATATTCATGTTCGGGACATGATCTTTCCCTGTGCAGTTGGCGCATGGCATATCTTTGTTAGGAAAAATCCCATATTTGATGAAAAGTGAAAATTGGAGATAGAGCTCAAATTTAAAAAAAAAGACATATTCCTATTCCCCTGGGTCAGGGAAGCCCAAAAAACATGAGTTTCCTGGATCTTATCTGTCCCTGTGGAGTTGGCCAAGGGCATATCTCACATTTCTTAGGAAAAATCACTTATACCATCAATAGTGCAAATTGCACATAGAGCTCAAATTCGAAAAAGAAAGACATATTCATATTCCCCTGGGTCAGGGAAACCCAAAAAACATGAGTTTTCGGCATCTGATCTGTCCCTGTGGAGTTGGCCTAGAGCATATCTCGCATTTGTTAGGAAAAATCCCTTGTACCAACAATATTGAAAATTGCAGATAGACGTCAAATTTGAAAAACAAAGACATATTCATGTGCCCCCTGGTCAGGGAAACGAAAAAAAATGTGAGTTTCTGGGATCTGATCTGTCCCACAGGGTGCAACTCACATTTGTTAGGAAAAATCCATGAAAAGTGGAAATTGCAGATAGAGCTCAAATTCGAAAAACGAGCACATATTCATGTTCCCCTGGGTCAAGGAAGCCAGAAAAACTTGAGTTTTTGGGATCTGATCTTTCCCTTTGGAGTGGGCCCAGGGCATAACTCGCATTTCTTAGGAAAAATCACTTATACCATCAATAGTGCAAATTGCATATAGAGCTCAAATTCGAAAAAGAAAGATATATTCATGTTCCCCGGTTCAGGGAAGCCCAAAAAACAAAAACCAAAAAAAACCATGAGTTTCTGGGATCTGATCTTTCCCTGTGGAGTTGGCACAGGGCATAACTCACATTTCTTAGGAAAAATCCATGAAAAGTGGAAATTGGAGATAGAGCTCAAATTCAAAAAAGAAAGACATATTCACATTCCCCGGTTCAGGGAAGCCCAAAAAACATGAGTTTCCTGGATCTGATCTGTCCCTGTGGAGTTGGCCCAGGGCATATCTCACATTTCTTAGGAAAAATCACGTATACCATCAATAGTGCAAATTGCAGATAGAGCTCAAATTCGAAAAAGAAAGACATATTCATATTCCCCTGGGTCAGGGAAACCCAAAAAACATGAGTTTTCAGCATCTGATCTGTCCCTGTGGAGTTGGCCCAGAGCATATCTCGCATTTGTTAGGAAAAATTCCTTATACAATGAAAAGTGCAAATTGCAGATTGAACTCAAATTTGAAGAACAAACACATATTTATGTTCCCCCAGGTCTGGGAAGCCCTCCAAAAAGAGTTTTCTGGATCTGGTCTGTCCCTGTGGAGTTGGCCCAGGGCATATCTCGCATTTGTTAGGAAAAATCCCTTATACCATCAATAGTGCAAATTGCAGATAGAGCTCAAATTCGAAAAAGAAAGACATATTCATATTCCCCTGGGTCAGGGAAGCCCAAACAAACATGAATATTTAGGATCTGATCTGTCCCTTTGGAGTTGGCCCAGGGTATAACTCGCATGTGTTAGGAAAAATCCCATATACCAGGAAAAGTGCACATAAGAGATAGAGCTCAAATTCAAAAAACAAAGACATATTCATATTCCCCCGGTTCAGGGAAGCCCAAAAAAACATGAATTCTCCAGATCTGATCTGTCCCTGTGGAGTTAGCTGAGGGCATGTCTCGCATTTGTTAGGAAAAAACATGAGTTTTCGGGACCTGATCTGTACCAAATAGAGCTCAAACTTGAAGAACAAACACATATTCAAAAAACAGAGATATATTCATGTTCCGTCGGGTCAGGGAAACCCAAAAACACATGAGTTTTCTGGATCTTATCTGTCCCTGTGCAGTTGGCCCATGGCATATCTCGCATTTGTTAGGAAAAATCCCATATACTATGAAAAGTGCAAATTGCAGATAGAGCTCAAATTTGAAGAACAAAGACATATTTATGTTCCACCAGTTCAGGGAAGCCCCCCAAAAATGACTTTTTCGGATCTGATCTCTCCCTGTCGAGTTGGCCCAGGGCATAACTCGCATTTGTTAGGAAAAATCCCTTATACCATCAATCGTGCAAATTGCAGATAGAGCTCAAATTCGAAAAAGAAAGACATATTCATATTCCCCTGGGTCAGGGAAACCCAAAAAACATGAGTTTTCAGCATCTGATCTGTCCGTGTGGAGTTGGCCCAGAGCATATCTCGCATTTGTTAGGAAAAATTCCTTATACAATGAACAGTGCAAATTGCAGATTGAACTCAAATTTGAAGAACAAACACATATTTATGTTCCCCCAGGTCTGGGAAGCCCTCCAAAAAGAGTTTTCTGGATCTGGTCTTTCCCTGTGGAGTTGGCCCAGGGCATATCTCGCATTTGTTAGGAAAAATCCCTTATACCATGAAAAGTGCAAATTGCAAATAGAGCTAAAATTCGAAAAACAAAGACATATTCATGTTCCCCCGGGTTAGGGAAACCCAAAAATACATGAGTTTCCTGGATCTGGTCTCTCCCTTTGGAGTTGGCCCAGGGCATATCTCACATTTCTTAGGAAAAATCCCTTGTACCATCAATAGTGCAAATTGCAGATAGAGGTCAAATTTGAAAAACAAAGACATATTCATGTGCCCCCTGGTCAGGGAAACAAAAAAACATGGGTTTCTGGGATCTGATCTGTCCCTGTGGAGTTGGCACAGGGCATAACTCACATTTGTTAGGAAAAATCCATGAAAAGTGGAAATTGGAGATAGAGCTCAAATTCGAAAAAGAAAGACATATTCACGTTCCCCTGTTCAGGGAAGCCCAAAAAAACATGAGTTTTCTGGTTCGGATATGTCCCTGTGGAGTTGGCCCAGAGCATATCTCGCATATGTTAGGAACAATCCTATATACCATGAAAAGTGGAAATTGGAGATAGAGCTCAAATTCGAAAAAGAAAGACATATTCACATTCCCCGGTTCAGGGAAGTCCAAAAAACATGGGTTTCCTGGATCTGATGTGTCCCTGTGGAGTTGGCCCAGGGCATATCTCACATTTCTTAGGAAAAATCGCGTATACCATCAATAGTGCAAATTGCAGATAGAGCTCAAATTCGAAAAAGAAAGACATATTCATATTCCCCTGGGTCAGGGAAACACAAAAAACATGAGTTTTCAGCATCTGATCTGTCCCTGTGGAGTTGCCCCAGAGCATATCTCGCAATTGTTAGGAAAAATTCCTTATACAATGAAAAGTGCAAATTGCAGATTGAACTCAAATTTGAAGAACAAACACATATTTATGTTCCCCCAGGTCTGGGAAGCCCTCCAAAAAGAGTTTTCTGGATCTGGTCTTTCCCTGTGGAGTTGGCCCAGGGCATATCACGCATTTGTTAGGAAAAATCCCTTATACCATGAAAAGTGCAAATTGCAAATAGAGCTAAAATTCGAAAAACAAAGACATATTCATGTTCCCCCGGGTTAGGGAAACCCAAAAACACATTAGTTTCCTGGATCTGTTCTCTCCCTTTGGAGTTGGCCCAGGGCATATCTCACATTTCTCAGGAAAAATCCCTTGTACCATCAATAGTGCAAATTGCAGATAGAGGTCAAATTTGAAAAACAAAGACATATTCATGTGCCCCCTGGTCAGGGAAACGAAAAAAAAAGTGAGTTTCTGGGATCTGATCTGTCCCACAGGGTGTAACTCACATTTCTTAGGAAAAATCCATGAAAAGTGGAAATTGCAGATAGAGCTCAAATTCGAAAAACAAGCACATATTCATGTTCCCCTGGGTCAAGGAAGCCAGAAAAACTTGAGTTTTTGGGATCTGATCTTTCCCTTTGGAGTGGGCCCAGGGCATAACTCGCATTTCTTAGGAAAAATCACTTATACCATCAATAGTGCAAATTGCAGATAGAGCTCAAATTCGAAAAAGAAAGACATATTCACGTTCCCCGGTTCAGGGAAGCCCAAAAAACAAAAACCAAAAAAACCATGAGTTTCTGGGATCTGATCTTTCCCTGTGGAGTTGGCACAGGGCATAACTCACATTTGTTAGGAAAAATCCATGAAAAGTGGAAATTGGAGATAGAGCTCAAATTCGAAAAAGAAAGACATATTCACATTCCCCGGGTCAGGGAAGCCCAAAAAACATGAGTTTCCTGGATCTGATCTGTCCCTGTGGAGTTGGCCCAGGGCATATCTCACATTGCTTAGGAAAAATCACTTATACCATCAATAGTGCAAATTGCAGATAGTGGTCAAATTCGAAAAACAAAGACATATTCATGTTCCCCCGGGTCTCGGAAACCCAAAAAAACATGAGTTTTTGGGACCTGATCTTTCCCTTTGGAGTTGGCCCAGGGCATAACTTGCATATGTTAGGAAAAGTCCCATATACCATGAAAAGTGCAAATTACAGATAGAGCTCAAATTTGAAGAAGAAACACATATTTATGTTCCCGCAGGTCACGGAAACCCTCCAAAATAGAGTTTTCTGGATCTGGTCTGTCCCTTTGGAGTTGGCCCAACTCATATCTCGCATTTGTTAGGAAAAATCCATTATACCTTGAAAAGTGCACATAGGAGATAGAGCTCAAATTTGAAAAACAAACACATATTCATATTCCCCTGGGTCAGGGAAGCCCAAAAAACATGAATATTTAGGATCTGATCTGTCCCTTTGGAGATGGCCCGGGGTATAACTTTATTTTGTTAGGAAAAATTCCCTTATATGATGTAAAGTGAAAATTGGAGATAGAGTTCAAATTAAAAAAAAGACATATTCATATTCCACTGGGTAAGGGAAACCCAAAAAAAATGAGTTTCCTGGATCTGATCTGTCTTTTTGGAGTTGGCCCAGGGCATATCTCACATTTCTTAGGAAAAATCACGTATACCATCAATAGTGCAAATTGCTGATAGAGCTCAAATTCGAAAAAGAAAGACATATTCATATTCCCCTGGGTCAGGGAAACCCAAAAAACCCAGCATCTGATCTGTCCCTGTGGAGTTGTCCAAGAACATATGTCGCATTTGTTAGGAAAAATTCCTTATACAATCAAAAGTGCAAATTGCAGATTGAACTCAAATTCGAAAAACAAAGACATATTCATGTTCCCCCCGGTTAGGGAAACCCAAAAATACATGAGTTTTCTGGATCTTATCTGTCCCTGTGCAGTTGGCCCAGGACATATCTCGCATTTGTTTGGAAAACTCCATTATACCATGAAAAGTGAACATAGTTAGTTAGTTCAAATTCGAAATTCGAAAAACAAACACATATTCATATTCCCCTACGTCAGGGAAGCCCAAAAAACATGAATATTTAGGATCTGATCTGTCCCTTTCGACTTTGCCCAGGGTATAACTCGCATTTGTTAGGAAAAAGCCATTATACCATAAAAATAGGAGACAGAGTTGAAATTCGAAAAACAAAGACAAATTCATGTTCCCCCGGGTCAGGGAAACCCAAAAAAACATGAGTTTCCTGGATCTTATCTGTCCCTGTGGAGTTGGCCAAGGGCATATCTCACATTTCTTAGGAAAAATCACTTATACCATCAATAGTGCAAATTGCAGATAGAGCTCAAATTCGAAAAAGAAAGACATATTCATATTCCCCTGGGTCAGGGAAGCCCAAACAAACATGAATATTTAGGATCTGATCTGTCCCTTTGGAGTTGGCCCAGGGTATAACTCGCATTTGTTAGGAAAAATCCCATATACCAGGAAAAGTGCACATAAGAGATAGAGCTCAAATTCAAAAAACAAAGACATATTCATATTCCCCCGGTTCAGGGAAGCCCAAAAAAACATGAATTCTCCAGATCTGATCTGTCCCTGTGGAGTTAGCTGAGGGCATGTCTCGCATTTGTTAGGAAAAAACATGAGTTTTCGGGACCTGATCTGTACCAAATAGAGCTCAAACTTGAAGAACAAACACATATTCAAAAAACAGAGATATATTCATGTTCCGTCGGGTCAGGAAAACCCAAAAACACATGAGTTTTCTGGATCTTATCTGTCCCTGTGCAGTTGGCCCATGGCATATCTCGCATTTGTTAGGAAAAATCCCATATACCATGAAAAGTGCAAATTGCAGATAGAGCTCAAATTTGAAGAACAAAGACATATTTATGTTCCACCAGTTCAGGGAAGCCCCCCAAAAAATGACTTTTTCGGATCTGATCTCTCCCTGTCGAGTTGGCCCAGGGCATAACTCGCATTTGTTAGGAAAAATTCCTTATACAATGAAAAGTGCAAATTGCAGATTGAACTCAAATTTGAAGAACAAACACATATTTATGTTCCCCCAGGTCTGGGAAGCCCTCCAAAAAGAGTTTTCTGGATCTGGTCTTTCCCTGTGGAGTTGGCCCAGGGCATATCTCGCATTTCTTAGGAAAAATCCCTTATACCATGAAAAGTGCAAATTGCAAATAGAGCTAAAATTCGAAAAACAAAGACATATTCATGTTCCCCCAGGTTAGGGAAACCCAAAAATACATGAGTTTCCTGGATCTGGTCTCTCCCTGTGGAGTTGGCCCAGGGCATATCTCACATTTCTTAGGAAAAATCCCTTGTACCATCAATAGTGCAAATTGCAGATAGAGGTCAAATTTGAAAAACAAAGACATATTCATGTGCCCCCTGGTCAGGGAAACAAAAAAAACATGGGTTTCTGGGATCTGATCTGTCCCTGTGGAGTTGGCACAGGGCATAACTCACATTTGTTAGGAAAAATCCATGAAAAGTGGAAATTGGAGATAGAGCTCAAATTCGAAAAAGAAAGACATATTCACGTTCCCCTGTTCAGGGAAGCCCAAAAAAACATGAGTTTTCTGGTTCGGATATGTCCCTGTGGAGTTGGCCCAGAGCATATCTCGCATATGTTAGGAACAATCCTATATACCATGAAAAGTGGAAATTGCAGATAGAGCTCAAATTTGAAGAAGAAACACATATTTATGTTCCCGCAGGTCACGGAAACCCTCCAAAATAGAGTTTTCTGGATCTGGTCTGTCCCTTTGGAGTTGGCCCAACTCATATCTCGCATTTGTTAGGAAAAATCCATTATACCTTGAAAAGTGCACATAGGAGATAGAGCTCAAATTTGAAAAACAAACACATATTCATATTCCCCTGGGTCAGGGAAGCCCAAAAAACATGAATATTTAGGATCTGATCTGTCCCTTTGGAGATGGCCCGGGGTATAACTTTATTTTGTTAGGAAAAATTCCCTTATATGATGTAAAGTGAAAATTGGAGATAGAGTTCAAATTAAAAAAAAGACATATTCATATTCCACTGGGTAAGGGAAACCCAAAAAAAATGAGTTTCCTGGATCTGATCTGTCTTTTTGGAGTTGGCCCAGGGCATATCTCACATTTCTTAGGAAAAATCACGTATACCATCAATAGTGCAAATTGCTGATAGAGCTCAAATTCGAAAAAGAAAGACATATTCATATTCCCCTGGGTCAGGGAAACCCAAAAAACCCAGCATCTGATCTGTCCCTGTGGAGTTGTCCAAGAACATATGTCGCATTTGTTAGGAAAAATTCCTTATACAATCAAAAGTGCAAATTGCAGATTGAACTCAAATTCGAAAAACAAAGACATATTCATGTTCCCCCCGGTTAGGGAAACCCAAAAATACATGAGTTTTCTGGATCTTATCTGTCCCTGTGCAGTTGGCCCAGGACATATCTCGCATTTGTTTGGAAAACTCCATTATACCATGAAAAGTGAACATAGTTAGTTAGTTCAAATTCGAAATTCGAAAAACAAACACATATTCATATTCCCCTACGTCAGGGAAGCCCAAAAAACATGAATATTTAGGATCTGATCTGTCCCTTTCGACTTTGCCCAGGGTATAACTCGCATTTGTTAGGAAAAAGCCATTATACCATAAAAATAGGAGACAGAGTTGAAATTCGAAAAACAAAGACAAATTCATGTTCCCCCGGGTCAGGGAAACCCAAAAAAACATGAGTTTCCTGGATCTTATCTGTCCCTGTGGAGTTGGCCAAGGGCATATCTCACATTTCTTAGGAAAAATCACTTATACCATCAATAGTGCAAATTGCAGATAGAGCTCAAATTCGAAAAAGAAAGACATATTCATATTCCCCTGGGTCAGGGAAGCCCAAACAAACATGAATATTTAGGATCTGATCTGTCCCTTTGGAGTTGGCCCAGGGTATAACTCGCATTTGTTAGGAAAAATCCCATATACCAGGAAAAGTGCACATAAGAGATAGAGCTCAAATTCAAAAAACAAAGACATATTCATATTCCCCCGGTTCAGGGAAGCCCAAAAAAACATGAATTCTCCAGATCTGATCTGTCCCTGTGGAGTTAGCTGAGGGCATGTCTCGCATTTGTTAGGAAAAAACATGAGTTTTCGGGACCTGATCTGTACCAAATAGAGCTCAAACTTGAAGAACAAACACATATTCAAAAAACAGAGATATATTCATGTTCCGTCGGGTCAGGGAAACCCAAAAACACATGAGTTTTCTGGATCTTATCTGTCCCTGTGCAGTTGGCCCATGGCATATCTCGCATTTGTTAGGAAAAATCCCATATACTATGAAAAGTGCAAATTGCAGATAGAGCTCAAATTTGAAGAACAAAGACATATTTATGTTCCACCAGTTCAGGGAAGCCCCCCAAAAAATGACTTTTTCGGATCTGATCTCTCCCTGTCGAGTTGGCCCAGGGCATAACTCGCATTTGTTAGGAAAAATTCCTTATACAATGAAAAGTGCAAATTGCAGATTGAACTCAAATTTGAAGAACAAACACATATTTATGTTCCCCCAGGTCTGGGAAGCCCTCCAAAAAGAGTTTTCTGGATCTGGTCTTTCCCTGTGGAGTTGGCCCAGGGCATATCTCGCATTTCTTAGGAAAAATCCCTTATACCATGAAAAGTGCAAATTGCAAATAGAGCTAAAATTCGAAAAACAAAGACATATTCATGTTCCCCCAGGTTAGGGAAACCCAAAAATACATGAGTTTCCTGGATCTGGTCTCTCCCTGTGGAGTTGGCCCAGGGCATATCTCACATTTCTTAGGAAAAATCCCTTGTACCATCAATAGTACAAATTGCAGATAGAGGTCAAGTTTGAAAAACAAAGACATATTCATGTGCCCCCTGGTCAGGGAAACAAAAAAAAATGGGTTTCTGGGATCTGATCTGTCCCTGTGGAGTTGGCACAGGATATAACTCACATTTGTTAGGAAAAATCCATGAAAAGTGGAAATTGGAGATAGAGCTCAAATTCGAAAAAGAAAGACATATTCACGTTCCCCTGTTCAGGGAAGCCCAAAAAAACATGAGTTTTCTGGTTCGGATATGTCCCTGTGGAGTTGGCCCAGAGCATATCTCGCATATGTTAGGAACAATCCTATATACCATGAAAAGTGGAAATTGGAGATAGAGCTCAAATTCGAAAAAGAAAGACATATTCACATTCCCCGGTTCAGGGAAGCCCAAAAAACATGGGTTTCCTGGATCTGATGTGTCCCTGTGGAGTTGGCCCAGGGCATATCTCACATTTCTTAGGAAAAATCGCGTATACCATCAATAGTGCAAATTGCAGATAGAGCTCAAATTCGAAAAAGAAAGACATATTCATATTCCCCTGGGTCAGGGAAACCCAAAAAACATGAGTTTTCAGCATCTGATCTGTCCCTGTGGAGTTGCCCCAGAGCATATCTCGCAATTGTTAGGAAAAATTCCTTATACAATGAAAAGTGCAAATTTCAGATTGAACTCAAATTTGAAGAACAAACACGTATTTATGTTCCCCCAGGTCTGGGAAGCCCTCCAAAAAGAGTTTTCTGGATCTGGTCTTTCCCTGTGGAGTTGGCCCAGGGCATATCTCGCATTTCTTAGGAAAAATCCCTTATACCATGAAAAGTGCAAATTGCAAATAGAGCTAAAATTCGAAAAAAAAGACATATTCATGTTCCCCCGGGAAGCCCAAAAAAACATGAGTTTTCTGGTTCGGATATGTCCCTTTGGAGTTGGCCCAGAGCATATCTCGCATATGTTAGGAACAATCCTATATACCATGAAAAGTGGAAATTGCAGATAGAGCTCAAATTCGAAAAAGAAAGAGATATTCATATTCCCCTGGGTCAGGGAAACCCAAAAAACATGAGTTTTCGGCATCTGATCTATCCCTGTGGAGTTGGCCTAGAGCATATCTCGCATTTGTTAGGAAAAATCCCTTGTACCAACAATATTGAAAATTGCAGATAGAGGTCAAATTTGAAAAACAAAGACATATTCATGTGCCCCCTGGTCAGGGAAACGAAAAAAAAATGTGAGTTTCTGGGATCTGATCTGTCCCACAGGGTGTAACTCACATTTCTTAGGAAAAATCCATGAAAAGTGGAAATTGCAGATAGAGCTCAAATTCGAAAAACAAGCACATATTCATGTTCCCCTGGGTCAAGGAAGCCAGAAAAACTTGAGTTTTTGGGATCTGATCTTTCCCTTTGGAGTGGGCCCAGGGCATAACTCGCATTTCCTAGGAAAAATCACTTATACCATCAATAGTGCAAATTGCAGATAGAGCTCAAATTCGAAAAAGAAAGACATATTCACGTTCCCCGGTTCAGGGAAGCCCAAAAAACAAAAACCAAAAAAACCATGAGTTTCTGGGATCTGATCTTTCCCTGTGGAGTTGGCACAGGGCATAACTCACATTTGTTAGGAAAAATCCATGAAAAGTGGAAATTGGAGATAGAGCTCAAATTCGAAAAAGAAAGACATATTCACATTCCCCGGGTCAGGGAAGCCCAAAAAACATGAGTTTCCTGGATCTGATCTGTCCCTGTGGAGTTGGCCCAGGGCATATCTCACATTTCTTAGGAAAAATCACTTATACCATCAATAGTGCAAATTGCAGATAGTGGTCAAATTCGAAAAACAAAGACATATTCATGTTCCCCCGGGTCTCGGAAACCCAAAAAAACATGAGTTTTTGGGACCTGATCTTTCCCTTTGGAGTTGGCCCAGGGCATAACTTGCATATGTTAGGAAAAATCCCATATACCATGAAAAGTGCAAATTACAGATAGAGCTCAAATTTGAAGAAGAAACACATATTTATGTTCCCGCAGGTCACGGAAACCCTCCAAAATAGAGTTTTCTGGATCTGGTCTGTCCCTTTGGAGTTGGCCCAACTCATATCTCGCATTTGTTAGGAAAAATCCATTATACCTTGAAAAGTGCACATAGGAGATAGAGTTCAAATTTGAAAAACAAACACATATTCATATTCCCCTGGGTCAGGGAAGCCCAAAAAACATGAATATTTAGGATCTGATCTGTCCCTTTGGAGATGGCCCGGGGTATAACTTTATTTTGTTAGGAAAAATTCCCTTATATGATGTAAAGTGAAAATTGGAGATAGAGTTCAAATTAAAAAAAAAGACATATTCATATTCCACTGGGTAAGGGAAACCCAAAAAAAATGAGTTTCCTGGATCTGATCTGTCTTTTTGGAGTTGGCCCAGGGCATATCTCACATTTCTTAGGAAAAATCACGTATACCATCAATAGTGCAAATTGCTGATAGAGCTCAAATTCGAAAAAGAAAGACATATTCATATTCCCCTGGGTCAGGGAAACCCAAAAAACCCAGCATCTGATCTGTCCCTGTGGAGTTGTCCAAGAACATATGTCGCATTTGTTAGGAAAAATTCCTTATACAATCAAAAGTGCAAATTGCAGATTGAACTCAAATTCGAAAAACAAAGACATATTCATGTTCCCCCCGGTTAGGGAAACCCAAAAATACATGAGTTTTCTGGATCTTATCTGTCCCTGTGCAGTTGGCCCAGGACATATCTCGCATTTGTTTGGAAAACTCCATTATACCATGAAAAGTGAACATAGTTAGTTAGTTCAAATTCGAAATTCGAAAAACAAACACATATTCATATTCCCCTACGTCAGGGAAGCCCAAAAAACATGAATATTTAGGATCTGATCTGTCCCTTTCGACTTTGCCCAGGGTATAACTCGCATTTGTTAGGAAAAAGCCATTATACCATAAAAATAGGAGACAGAGTTGAAATTCGAAAAACAAAGACAAATTCATGTTCCCCCGGGTCAGGGAAACCCAAAAAAACATGAGTTTCCTGGATCTTATCTGTCCCTGTGGAGTTGGCCAAGGGCATATCTCACATTTCTTAGGAAAAATCACTTATACCATCAATAGTGCAAATTGCAGATAGAGCTCAAATTCGAAAAAGAAAGACATATTCATATTCCCCTGGGTCAGGGAAGCCCAAACAAACATGAATATTTAGGATCTGATCTGTCCCTTTGGAGTTGGCCCAGGGTATAACTCGCATTTGTTAGGAAAAATCCCATATACCAGGAAAAGTGCACATAAGAGATAGAGCTCAAATTCAAAAAACAAAGACATATTCATATTCCCCCGGTTCAGGGAAGCCCAAAAAAACATGAATTCTCCAGATCTGATCTGTCCCTGTGGAGTTAGCTGAGGGCATGTCTCGCATTTGTTAGGAAAAAACATGAGTTTTCGGGACCTGATCTGTACCAAATAGAGCTCAAACTTGAAGAACAAACACATATTCAAAAAACAGAGATATATTCATGTTCCGTCGGGTCAGGGAAACCCAAAAACACATGAGTTTTCTGGATCTTATCTGTCCCTGTGCAGTTGGCCCATGGCATATCTCGCATTTGTTAGGAAAAATCCCATATACTATGAAAAGTGCAAATTGCAGATAGAGCTCAAATTTGAAGAACAAAGACATATTTATGTTCCACCAGTTCAGGGAAGCCCCCCAAAAAATGACTTTTTCTGATCTGATCTCTCCCTGTCGAGTTGGCCCAGGGCATAACTCGCATTTGTTAGGAAAAATCCCTTATACCATCAATCGTGCAAATTGCAGATAGAGCTCAAATTCGAAAAAGAAAGACATATTCATATTCCCCTGGGTCAGGGAAACCCAAAAAACATGAGTTTTCAGCATCTGATCTGTCCGTGTGGAGTTGGCCCAGGGCATATCTCACATTTCTTAGGAAAAATCCCTTGTACCATCAATAGTGCAAATTGCAGATAGAGGTCAAATTTGAAAAACAAAGACATATTCATGTGCCCCCTGGTCAGGGAAACAAAAAAAAACATGGGTTTCTGGGATCTGATCTGTGCCTGTGGAGTTGGCACAGGGCATAACTCACATTTGTTAGGAAAAATCCATGAAAAGTGGAAATTGGAGATAGAGCTCAAATTCGAAAAAGAAAGACATATTCACGTTCCCCTGTTCAGGGAAGCCCAAAAAAACATGAGTTTTCTGGTTCGGATATGTCCCTGTGGAGTTGGCCCAGAGCATATCTCGCATATGTTAGGAACAATCCTATATACCATGAAAAGTGGAAATTGGAGATAGAGCTCAAATTCGAAAAAGAAAGACATATTCACATTCCCCGGTTCAGGGAAGCCCAAAAAACATGGGTTTCCTGGATCTGATGTGTCCCTGTGGAGTTGGCCCAGGGCATATCTCACATTTCTTAGGAAAAATCGCGTATACCATCAATAGTGCAAATTGCAGATAGAGCTCAAATTCGAAAAAGAAAGACATATTCATATTCCCCTGGGTCAGGGAAACCCAAAAAACATGAGTTTTCAGCATCTGATCTGTCCCTGTGGAGTTGCCCAAGAGCATATCTCGCAATTGTTAGGAAAAATTCCTTATACAATGAAAAGTGCAAATTGCAGATTGAACTCAAATTTGAAGAACAAACACATATTTATGTTCCCCCAGGTCTGGGAAGCCCTCCAAAAAGAGTTTTCTGGATCTGGTCTTTCCCTGTGGAGTTGGCCCAGGGCATATCTCGCATTTCTTAGGAAAAATCCCTTATACCATGAAAAGTGCAAATTGCAAATTGTGCTAAAATTCGAAAAAAAAGACATATTCATGTTCCCCCGGGTTAGGGAAACCCAAAAATACATGAGTTTCCTGGATCTGGTCTCTCCCTTTGGAGTTGGCCCAGGGCATATCTCACATTTCTTAGGAAAAATCCCTTGTACCATCAATAGTGCAAATTGCAGATAGAGGTCAAATTTGAAAAACAAAGACATATTCATGTGCACCCTGGTCAGGGAAACAAAAAAAAAACATGGGTTTCTGGGATCTGATCTGTCCCTGTGGAGTTGGCCAAGGGCATATCTCACATTTCTTAGGAAAAATCACTTATACCATCAATAGTGCAAATTGCAGATAGAGCTCAAATTCGAAAAAGAAAGACATATTCATATTCCCCTGGGTCAGCGAAGCCCAAACAAACATGAATATTTAGGATCTGATCTGTCCCTTTGGAGTTGGCCCAGGGTATAACTCGCATTTGTTAGGAAAAATCCCATATACCAGGAAAAGTGCACATAAGAGATAGAGCTCAAATTCAAAAAACAAAGACATATTCATATTCCCCCGGTTCAGGGAAGCCCAAAAAAACATGAATTCTCCAGATCTGATCTGTCCCTGTGGAGTTAGCTGAGGGCATGTCTCGCATTTGTTAGGAAAAAACATGAGTTTTCGGGACCTGATCTGTACCAAATAGAGCTCAAACTTGAAGAACAAACACATATTCAAAAAACAGAGATATATTCATGTTCCGTCGGGTCAGGGAAACCCAAAAACACATGAGATTTCTGGATCTTATCTGTCCCTGTGCAGTTGGCCCATGGCATATCTCGCATTTGTTAGGAAAAATCCCATATACTATGAAAAGTGCAAATTGCAGATAGAGCTCAAATTTGAAGAACAAAGACATATTTATGTTCCACCAGTTCAGGGAAGCCCCCCAAAAAATGACTTTTTCGGATCTGATCTCTCCCTGTCGAGTTGGCCCAGGGCATAACTCGCATTTGTTAGGAAAAATCCCTTATACCATCAATCGTGCAAATTGCAGATAGAGCTCAAATTCGAAAAAGAAAGACATATTCATATTCCCCTGGGTCAGGGAGACCCAAAAAACATGAGTTTTCAGCATCTGATCTGTCCGTGTGGAGTTGGCCCAGAGCATATCTCGCATTTGTTAGGAAAAATTCCTTATACAATGAAAAGTGCAAATTGCAGATTGAACTCAAATTTGAAGAACAAACACATATTTATGTTCCCCCAGGTCTGGGAAGCCCTCCAAAAAGAGTTTTCTGGATCTGGTCTTTCCCTGTGGAGTTGGCCCAGGGCATATCTCGCATTTGTTAGGAAAAATCCCTTATACCATGAAAAGTGCAAATTGCAAATAGAGCTAAAATTCGAAAAACAAAGACATATTCATGTTCCCCCGGGTTAGGGAAACCCAAAAATACATGAGTTTCCTGGATCTGGTCTCTCCCTTTGGAGTTGGCCCAGGGCATAACTCGCATTTGTTAGGAAAAATCACTTGTACCATAAATAGTGCAAATTGCAGATAGAGCTCAAATTCGAAAAAGAAAGACATATTCATATTCCCCTGGGTCAGGGAAACCCAAAAAACATGAGTTTTCAGCATCTGATCTGTCCCTGTGGAGTTGGCCCAGAGCATATCTCGCATTTGTTAGGAAAAATTCCTTATACAATGAAAAGTGCAAATTGCAGATTGAACTCAAATTTGAAGAACAAACACATATTTATGTTCCCCCAGGTCTGGGAAGCCCTCCAAAGAGAGTTTTCTGGATCTGGTCTGTCCCTGTGGAGTTGGCCCAGGGCATATCTCGCATTTGTTAGGAAAAATCCCTTATACCATGAAAAGTGCAAATTGCAAATAGAGCTAAAATTCAAAAAACAAAGACATATTCATGTTCCCCCGGGTTAGGGAAACCCAAAAATACATGAGTTTCCTGGATCTGGTCTCTCCCTTTGGAGTTGGCCCAACTCATATCTCGCATTTGTTAGGAAAAATCCATTATAGCTTGAAAAGTGCACATAGGAGATAGAGCTCAAATTCGAAAAACAAACACATATTCATATTCCCCTGGGTCAGGGAAGCCCAAAAACATGAATATTTAGGATCTGATCTGTCCCTTTGGAGATGGCCCGGGGTATAACTTTATTTTGTTAGGAAAAAATTCCCTTATATGATGCAAAGTGAAAATTGAAGATAGAGCTCAAATTCAAAAAAAATCCATTATACCATAAAAATAGGAGACAGAGATCAAATTCGAAAAACAAAGACAAATTCATGTTCCCCCGGATTAGGGAAACCCCAAAAAACATGAGTTTTTGGGATCTGATCTGTCCCTGTGGAGTTGGCCCTCGGCATATCTCGCATTTGTTTGGAAAAATCCCATGTACCATGAAAAGTGCAAATTCCCCCGGGTCAGGGAAGCCCAAAGAACATGAGTTTCCTGGATCTGATCTGTCCCTGTGGAGTTGGCCAAGGGCATATCTCACATTTCTTAGGAAAAATCACTTATACCATCAATAGTGCAAATTGCAGATAGAGCTCAAATTCGAAAAAGAAAGACATATTCATATTCCCCTGGGTCAGGGAAACCCAAAAAACATCAGTTTTCGGCATCTGATCTGTCCCTGTTTTATAGTTCGGATATGTCCCTGTGGAGTTGGCCCAGAGCATATCTCGCATATGTTAGGAAAAATCCCATATACCATGAAAAGTGGAAATTGGAGATAGAGCTCAAATTCGAAAAAGAAAGACATATTCACATTTCCTGGTTCAGGGAAGCCCAAAAAACATGGGTTTCCTGGATCTGATGTGTACCTGTGGAGTTGGCCCAGGGCATATCTCACATTTCTTAGGAAAAATCACGTATACCATCAATAGTGCAAATTGCAGATAGAGCTCAAATTCGAAAAAGAAAGACATATTCATATTCCCCTGGGTCAGGGAAACCCAAAAAACATGAGTTTTCGGCATCTGATCTGTCCCTGTGGAGTTGGCCCAGAGCATATCTCGCATTTGTTTGGAAAAATTCCTTATACAATGAAAAGTGCAAATTGCAGATTGAACTCAAATTTGAAGAACAAACACATATTTATGTTCCCCCAGGTCTGGGAAGCCCTCGAAAGAGAGTTTTCTGGATCTGGTCTGTCCCTGTGGAGTTGGCCCAGGGCATATCTCGCATTTGTTAGGAAAAATCCCTTATACCATGAAAAGTGCAAATTGCAAATAGAGCTAAAATTCGAAAAACAAAGACATATTCATGTTCCCCCGGGTTAGGGAAACCCAAAAATACATGAGTTTCCTGGATCTGGTCTCTCCCTTTGGAGTTGGCCCAACTCATATCTCGCATTTGTTAGGAAAAATCCATTATAGCTTGAAAAGTGCACATAGGAGATAGAGCTCAAATTCGAAAAACAAACACATATTCATATTCCCCTGGGTCAGGGAAGCCCAAAAACATGAATATTTAGGATCTGATCTGTCCCTTTGGAGATGGCCCGGGGTATAACTTTATTTTGTTAGGAAAAAATTCCCTTATATGATGTAAAGTGAAAATTGGAGATAGAGCTCAAATTAAAAAAAAAACACATATTCATATTCCCCTGGGTAAGGGAAACCCCAAGAAAATGAGTTTCCGGGATCTGACCTGTCTTTTTGGAGTTGGCCCAGGGCATATCTCGCATTTGTTAGGAAAAATCACTTATTCCATCAATAGTGCAAATTGCTGATAGAGCTCAAATTCGAAAAAGAAAGACATATTCATATTCCCCTGGGTCAAGGAAACCCAAAAAACCCAGCATCTGATCTGTCCCTGTGGAGTTGGCCCAGAGCATATCTCGCATTTGTTAGGAAAAATTCCTTATACAATCAAAAGTGCAAATTGCAGATTGAACTCAAATTTAAAGAACAAACACATATTTATGTTCCCCCGGGTCTGGGAAGCCCTCCAAAAAGAGTTTTCTGGATCTGGTCTGTCCCTGTGGAAAAATCCCATATACCATGAAAAGTGCAAATTACAGATAGAGCTCAAATTTGAAGAAGAAACACATATTTATGTTCCCCCAGGTCAGGGAAACCCTCCAAAAAAGAGTTTTCTGGATCTGGTCTCTCCCTTTGGAGTTGGCCCAACTGATACCTCGCATTTGTTAGGAAAAATCCATTATACCATAAAAATAGGAGACAGAGAACAAATTCGAAAAACAAAGACAAATTCATGTTCCCCCGGGTTAGGGAAACCCCAAAAAACATGAGTTTTTGGGATCTGATCTGTCCCTGTGGAGTTGGCCCTCGGCATATCTCGCATTTGTTTGGAAAAATCCCATGTACCATGAAAAGTGCAAATTCCCCCGGGTCAGGGAAGCCCAAAGAACAGGGATCTGATCTGTCCCTGTGGAGTTGGCCAAGGGCATATCTCACATTTCTTAGGAAAAATCACGTATACCATCAATAGTGCAAATTGCAGATAGAGCTCAAATTCGAAAAAGAAAGACATATTCACATTCCCCCGGGTTAGGGAAACCCAAAAATACATGAGTTTCCTGGATCTGGTCTCTCCCTTTGGAGTTGGCCCAGGGCATATCTCACATTTCTTAGGAAAAATCCCTTGTACCATCAATAGTGCAAATTGCAGATAGAGGTCAAATTTGAAAAACAAAGACATATTCATGTGCCCCCTGGTCAGGGAAACAAAAAAAACATGAGTTTCTGGGATCTGATCTGTCCCTGTGGAGTTGGCACAGGGCATAACTCACATTTGTTAGGAAAAATCCATGAAAAGTGGAAATTGGAGATAGAGCTCAAATTCGAAAAAGAAAGACATATTCACGTTCCCCGGTTCAGGGAAGCCCAAAAAAACATGAGTTTTCTGGTTCGGATATGTCCCTGTGGAGTTGGCCCAGAGCATATCTCGCATATCTTAGGAAAAATCCTATATACCATGAAAAGTGGAAATTGGAGATAGAGCACAAATTTGAAAAACAAAGACATATTCATGTTGCCCCGGGTCACGGAAACCCAAAAAAACATGAGTTTTTGGGACCTGATCTTTCCCTGTGCAGTTGGCGCATGGCATATCTTGCATTTGTTAGGAAAAATCCCATATACCATGAAAAGTGAAAATTGAAAATAGAACTCAAATTCGAAAAACAAGCACATATTCATGTTCCAATAGGTCAGGGAAGCCCAAAAAAGTTGAGTTTTTGGAATCTGATCTGTCTTTTTGGACTTGGCCCCGGGCATATCTCGCATTTGTTAGGAAAAATCTCTTATTCCATCAATAGTGCAAATTGCTGATAGAGCTCAAATTCAAAAAAGAAAGACATATTCATGCTCCCCTAGGTCGAGGAAAAAAAAAAACACATTAGTTTCCTTGATCTGATCTGTTCCTCTGTAGTTGGCCCAGGGCATATCTCACATTTCTTAGGAAAAATCCCTTGTACCATCAATAGTGCAAATTGCAGATAGAGGTCAAGTTTGAAAAACAAAGACATATTCATGTGCCCCCTGGTCAGGGAAACAAAAAAAAATGGGTTTCTGGGATCTGATCTGTCCCACAGGGTGTAACTCACATTTGTTAGGAAAAATCCATGAAAAGTGGAAATTGCAGATAGAGCTCAAATTCGAAAAACAAGCACATATTCATGTTCCCCTGGGTCAAGGAAGCCAGAAAAACTTGAGTTTTTGGGATCTGATCTTTCCCTTTGGAGTGGGCCCAGGGCATAACTCGCATTTCTTAGGAAAAATCACTTATACCATCAATAGTGCAAATTGCAGATAGAGCTCAAATTCGAAAAAGAAAGACATATTCATGTTCCCCGGTTCAGGGAAGCCCAAAAAACAAAAACCAAAAAAACCATGAGTTTCTGGGATCTGATCTTTCCCTGTGGAGTTGGCACAGGGCATAACTCACATTTCTTAGGAAAAATCCATGAAAAGTGGAAATTGGAGATAGAGCTCAAATTCAAAAAAGAAAGACATATTCACATTCCCCGGTTCAGGGAAGCCCAAAAAACATGAGTTTCCTGGATCTGATCTGTCCCTGTGGAGTTGGCCCAGGGCATATCTCACATTTCTTAGGAAAAATCACGTATACCATCAATAGTGCAAATTGCAGATAGAGCTCAAATTCGAAAAAGAAAGACATATTTATATTCTCCTGGGTCAGGGAAACCCAAAAAACATGAGTTTTCAGCATCTGATCTGTCCCTGTGGAGTTGGCCTAGAGCATATCTCGCATTTGTTAGGAAAAATCCCTTGTACCAACAATATTGAAAATTGCAGATAGAGGTCAAATTCGAAAAACAAAGGCATATTCATGTTCCCCCGGGTCTCGGAAACCCAAAAAAACATGAGTTTTTGGGACCTGATCTTTCCCTTTGGAGTTGGCCCAGGGCATAACTTGCATATGTTAGGAAAAATCCCATATACCATGAAAAGTGCAAATTACAGATAGAGCTCAAATTTGAAGAAGAAACACATATTTATGTTCCCGCAGGTCACGGAAACCCTCCAAAATAGAGTTTTCTGGATCTGGTCTGTCCCTTTGGAGTTGGCCCAACTCATATCTCGCATTTGTTAGGAAAAATCCATTATACCTTGAAAAGTGCACATAGGAGATAGAGCTCAAATTTGAAAAACAAACACATATTCATATTCCCCTGGGTCAGGGAAGCCCAAAAAACATGAATATTTAGGATCTGATCTGTCCCTTTGGAGATGGCCCGGGGTATAACTTTATTTTGTTAGGAAAAATTCCCTTATATGATGTAAAGTGAAAATTGGAGATAGAGTTCAAATTAAAAAAAAAGACATATTCATATTCCACTGGGTAAGGGAAACCCAAAAAAAATGAGTTTCCTGGATCTGATCTGTCTTTTTGGAGTTGGCCCAGGGCATATCTCACATTTCTTAGGAAAAATCACGTATACCATCAATAGTGCAAATTGCTGATAGAGCTCAAATTCGAAAAAGAAAGACATATTCATATTCCCCTGGGTCAGGGAAACCCAAAAAACCCAGCATCTGATCTGTCCCTGTGGAGTTGTCCAAGAACATATGTCGCATTTGTTTGGAAAAATTCCTAATACAATCAAAAGTGCAAATTGCAGATTGAACTCAAATTCGAAAAACAAAGACATATTCATGTTCCCCCCGGTTAGGGAAACCCAAAAATACATGAGTTTTCTGGATCTTATCTGTCCCTGTGCAGTTGGCCCAGGACATATCTCGCATTTGTTTGGAAAACTCCATTATACCATGAAAAGTGAACATAGTTAGTTAGTTCAAATTCGAAATTCGAAAAACAAACACATATTCATATTCCCCTACGTCAGGGAAGCCCAAAAAACATGAATATTTAGGATCTGATCTGTCCCTTTCGACTTTGCCCAGGGTATAACTCGCATTTGTTAGGAAAAAGCCATTATACCATAAAAATAGGAGACAGAGTTGAAATTCGAAAAACAAAGACAAATTCATGTTCCCCCGGGTCAGGGAAACCCAAAAAAACATGAGTTTCCTGGATCTTATCTGTCCCTGTGGAGTTGGCCAAGGGCATATCTCACATTTCTTAGGAAAAATCACTTATACCATCAATAGTGCAAATTGCAGATAGAGCTCAAATTCGAAAAAGAAAGACATATTCATATTCCCCTGGGTCAGGGAAGCCCAAACAAACATGAATATTTAGGATCTGATCTGTCCCTTTGGAGTTGGCCCAGGGTATAACTCGCATTTGTTAGGAAAAATCCCATATACCAGGAAAAGTGCACATAAGAGATAGAGCTCAAATTCAAAAAACAAAGACATATTCATATTCCCCCGTTTCAGGGAAGCCCAAAAAAACATGAATTCTCCAGATCTGATCTGTCCCTGTGGAGTTAGCTGAGGGCATGTCTCGCATTTGTTAGGAAAAAACATGAGTTTTCGGGACCTGATCTGTACCAAATAGAGCTCAAACTTGAAGAACAAACACATATTCAAAAAACAGAGATATATTCATGTTCCGTCGGGTCAGGGAAACCCAAAAACACATGAGTTTTCTGGATCTTATCTGTCCCTGTGCAGTTGGCCCATGGCATATCTCGCATTTGTTAGGAAAAATCCCATATACTATGAAAAGTGCAAATTGCAGATAGAGCTCAAATTTGAAGAACAAAGACATATTTATGTTCCACCAGTTCAGGGAAGCCCCCCCAAAAATGACTTTTTCGGATCTGATCTCTCCCTGTCGAGTTGGCCCAGGGCATATCTCACATTTCTTAGGAAAAATCCCTTGTACCATCAATAGTGCAAATTGCAGATAGAGGTCAAATTTGAAAAACAAAGACATATTCATGTGCCCCCTGGTCAGGGAAACAAAAAAAACATGGGTTTCTGGGATCTGATCTGTCCCTGTGGAGTTGGCACAGGGCATAACTCACATTTGTTAGGAAAAATCCATGAAAAGTGGAAATTGGAGATAGAGCTCAAATTCGAAAAAGAAAGACATATTCACGTTCCCCTGTTCAGGGAAGCCCAAAAAAATATGAGTTTTCTGGTTCGGATATGTCCCTGTGGAGTTGGCCCAGAGCATATCTCGCATATGTTAGGAACAATCCTATATACCATGAAAAGTGGAAATTGGAGATAGAGCTCAAATTCGAAAAAGAAAGACATATTCACATTCCCCGGTTCAGGGAAGCCCAAAAAACATGGGTTTCCTGGATCTGATGTGTCCCTGTGGAGTTGGCCCAGAGCATATCTCGCATTTGTTAGGAAAAATCCCTTGTACCAACAATATTGAAAATTGCAGATAGAGGTCAAATTTGAAAAACAAAGACATATTCATGTGCCCCCTGGTCAGGGAAACGAAAAAAAAATGTGAGTTTCTGGGATCTGATCTGTCCCACAGGGTGTAACTCACATTTCTTAGGAAAAATCCATGAAAAGTGGAAATTGCAGATAGAGCTCAAATTCGAAAAACAAGCACATATTCATGTTCCCCTTTGTCAAGGAAGCCAGAAAAACTTGAGTTTTTGGGATCTGATCTTTCCCTTTGGAGTGGGCCCAGGGCATAACTCGCATTTCTTAGGAAAAATCACTTATACCATCAATAGTGCAAATTGCAGATAGAGCTCAAATTCGAAAAAGAAAGACATATTCACGTTCCCCGGTTCAGGGAAGCCCAAAAAACAAAAACCAAAAAAACCATGAGTTTCTGGGATCTGATCTTTCCCTGTGGAGTTGGCACAGGGCATAACTCACATTTGTTAGGAAAAATCCATGAAAAGTGGAAATTGGAGATAGAGCTCAAATTCGAAAAAGAAAGACATATTCACATTCCCCGGTTCAGGGAAGCCCAGAAAACATGAGTTTCCTGGATCTGATCTGTCCCTGTGGAGTTGGCCCAGGGCATATCTCACATTTCTTAGGAAAAATCACTTATACCATCAATAGTGCAAATTGCAGATAGTGGTCAAATTCGAAAAACAAAGGCATATTCATGTTCCCCCGGGTCTCGGAAACCCAAAAAAACATGAGTTTTTGGGACCTGATCTTTCCCTTTGGAGTTGGCCCAGGGCATAACTTGCATATGTTAGGAAAAATCCCATATACCATGAAAAGTGCAAATTACAGATAGAGCTCAAATTTGAAGAAGAAACACATATTTATGTTCCCGCAGGTCACGGAAACCCTCCAAAATAGAGTTTTCTGGATCTGGTCTGTCCCTTTGGAGTTGGCCCAACTCATATCTCGCATTTGTTAGGAAAAATCCATTATACCTTGAGAAGTGCACATAGGAGATAGAGCTCAAATTTGAAAAACAAACACATATTCATATTCCCCTGGGTCAGGGAAGCCCAAAAAACATGAATATTTAGGATCTGATCTGTCCCTTTGGAGATGGCCCGGGGTATAACTTTATTTTGTTAGGAAAAATTCCCTTATATGATGTAAAGTGAAAATTGGAGATAGAGTTCAAATTAAAAAAAAAGACATATTTATATTCCACTGGGTAAGGGAAACCCAAAAAAAATGAGTTTCCTGGATCTGATCTGTCTTTTTGGAGTTGGCCCAGGGCATATCTCACATTTCTTAGGAAAAATCACGTATACCATCAATAGTGCAAATTGCTGATAGAGCTCAAATTCGAAAAAGAAAGACATATTCATATTCCCCTGGGTCAGGGAAACCCAAAAAACCCAGCATCTGATCTGTCCCTGTGGAGTTGTCCAAGAACATATGTCGCATTTGTTAGGAAAAATTCCTAATACAATCAAAAGTGCAAATTGCAGATTGAACTCAAATTCGAAAAACAAAGACATATTCATGTTCCCCCCGGTTAGGGAAACCCAAAAATACATGAGTTTTCTGGATCTTATCTGTCCCTGTGCAGTTGGCCCAGGACATATCTCGCATTTGTTTGGAAAACTCCATTATACCATGAAAAGTGAACATAGTTAGTTAGTTCAAATTCGAAATTCGAAAAACAAACACATATTCATATTCCCCTACGTCAGGGAAGCCCAAAAAACATGAATATTTGGGATCTGATCTGTCCCTTTCGACTTTGCCCAGGGTATAACTCGCATTTGTTAGGAAAAAGCCATTATACCATAAAAATAGGAGACAGAGTTGAAATTCGAAAAACAAAGACAAATTCATGTTCCTCCGGGTCAGGGAAACCCAAAAAAACATGAGTTTCCTGGATCTTATCTGTCCCTGTGGAGTTGGCCAAGGGCATATCTCACATTTCTTAGGAAAAATCACTTATACCATCAATAGTGCAAATTGCAGATAGAGCTCAAATTCGAAAAAGAAAGACATATTCATATTCCCCTGGGTCAGGGAAGCCCAAACAAACATGAATATTTAGGATCTGATCTGTCCCTTTGGAGTTGGCCCAGGGTATAACTCGCATTTGTTAGGAAAAATCCCATATACCAGGAAAAGTGCACATAAGAGATAGAGCTCAAATTCAAAAAACAAAGACATATTCATATTCCCCCGTTTCAGGGAAGCCCAAAAAAACATGAATTCTCCAGATCTGATCTGTCCCTGTGGAGTTAGCTGAGGGCATGTCTCGCATTTGTTAGGAAAAAACATGAGTTTTCGGGACCTGATCTGTACCAAATAGAGCTCAAACTTGAAGAACAAACACATATTCAAAAAACAGAGATATATTCATGTTCCGTCGGCTCAGGGAAACCCAAAAACACATGAGTTTTCTGGATCTTATCTGTCCCTGTGCAGTTGGCCCATGGCATATCTCGCATTTGTTAGGAAAAATCCCATATACTATGAAAAGTGCAAATTGCAGATAGAGCTCAAATTTGAAGAACAAAGACATATTTATGTTCCACCAGTTCAGGGAAGCCCCCCCAAAAATGACTTTTTCGGATCTGATCTCTCCCTGTCGAGTTGGCCCAGGGCATAACTCGCATTTGTTAGGAAAAATCCCTTATACCATCAATCGTGCAAATTGCAGATAGAGCTCAAATTCGAAAAAGAAAGACATATTCATATTCCCCTGGGTCAGGGAAACCCAAAAAACATGAGTTTTCAGCATCTGATCTGTCCCTGTGGAGTTGCCCCAGAGCATATCTCGCATTTGTTAGGAAAAATTCCTTATACAATGAAAAGTGCAAATTGCAGATTGAACTCAAATTTGAAGAACAAACACATATTTATGATCCCCCAGGTCTGGGAAGCCCTCCAAAAAGAGTTTTCTGGATCTGGTCTTTCCCTGTGGAGTTGGCCCAGGGCATATCTCGCATTTGTTAGGAAAAATCCCTTATACCATGAAAAGTGCAAATTGCAAATAGAGCTAAAATTCGAAAAACAAAGACATATCCATGTTCCCCCAGGTTAGGGAAACCCAAAAATACATGAGTTTCCTGGATCTGGTCTCTCCCTGTGGAGTTGGCCCAGGGCATATCTCACATTTCTTAGGAAAAATCCCTTGTACCATCAATAGTGCAAATTGCAGATAGAGGTCAAATTTGAAAAACAAAGACATATTCATGTGCCCCCTGGTCAGGGAAACAAAAAAAACATGGGTTTCTGGGATCTGATCTGTCCCTGTGGAGTTGGCACAGGGCATAACTCACATTTGTTAGGAAAAATCCATGAAAAGTGGAAATTGGAGATAGAGCTCAAATTCGAAAAAGAAAGACATATTCACGTTCCCCTGTTCAGGGAAGCCCAAAAAAATATGAGTTTTCTGGTTCGGATATGTCCCTGTGGAGTTGGCCCAGAGCATATCTCGCATATGTTAGGAACAATCCTATATACCATGAAAAGTGGAAATTGGAGATAGAGCTCAAATTCGAAAAAGAAAGACATATTCACATTCCCCGGTTCAGGGAAGCCCAAAAAACATGGGTTTCCTGGATCTGATGTGTCCCTGTGGAGTTGGCCCAGGGCATATCTCACATTTCTTAGGAAAAATCGCGTATACCATCAATAGTGCAAATTGCAGATAGAGCTGAAATTCGAAAAAGAAAGACATATTCATATTCCCCTGGGTCAGGGAAACCCAAAAAACATGAGTTTTCAGCATCTGATCTGTCCCTGTGGAGTTGCCCCAGAGCATATCTCGCAATTGTTAGGAAAAATTCCTTATACAATGAAAAGTGCAAATTGCAGATTGAACTCAAATTTGAAGAACAAACACATATTTATGTTCCCCCAGGTCTGGGAAGCCCTCCAAAAAGAGTTTTCTGGATCTGGTCTTTCCCTGTGGAGTTGGCCCAGGGCATATCTCGCATTTCTTAGGAAAAATCCCTTATACCATGAAAAGTGCAAATTGCAAATAGAGCTAAAATTTGAAAAAAAAGACATATTCATGTTCCCCCGGGTTAGGGAAACCCAAAAATACATGAGTTTCCTGGATCTGGTCTCTCCCTTTGGAGTTGGCCCAGGGCATATCTCACATTTCTTAGGAAAAATCCCTTGTACCATCAATAGTGCAAATTGCAGATAGAGGTCAAATTTGAAAAACAAAGACATATTCATGTGCACCCTGGTCAGGGAAACAAAAAAAAAACATGGGTTTCTGGGATCTGATCTGTCCCTGTGGAGTTGGCACAGGGCATAACTCACATTTGTTAGGAAAAATCCATGAAAAGTGGAAATTGGAGATAGAGCTCAAATTCGAAAAAGAAAGACATATTCACGTTCCCCGGTTCAGGGAAGCCCAAAAAAACATGAGTTTTCTGGTTCGGATATGTCCCTTTGGAGTTGGCCCAGAGCATATCTCGCATTTGTTAGGAAAAATCCCTTGTACCAACAATATTGAAAATTGCAGATAGAGGTCAAATTTGAAAAACAAAGACATATTCATGTGCCCCCTGGTCAGGGAAACGAAAAAAAAATGTGAGTTTCTGGGATCTGATCTGTCCCACAGGGTGTAACTCACATTTCTTAGGAAAAATCCATGAAAAGTGGAAATTGCAGATAGAGCTCAAATTCGAAAAACAAGCACATATTCATGTTCCCCTTTGTCAAGGAAGCCAGAAAAACTTGAGTTTTTGGGATCTGATCTTTCCCTTTGGAGTGGGCCCAGGGCATAACTCGCATTTCTTAGGAAAAATCACTTATACCATCAATAGTGCAAATTGCAGATAGAGCTCAAATTCGAAAAAGAAAGACATATTCACGTTCCCCGGTTCAGGGAAGCCCAAAAAACAAAAACCAAAAAAACCATGAGTTTCTGGGATCTGATCTTTCCCTGTGGAGTTGGCACAGGGCATAACTCACATTTGTTAGGAAAAATCCATGAAAAGTGGAAATTGGAGATAGAGCTCAAATTCGAAAAAGAAAGACATATTCACATTCCCCGGTTCAGGGAAGCCCAAAAAACATGAGTTTCCTGGATCTGATCTGTCCCTGTGGAGTTGGCCCAGGGCATATCTCACATTTCTTAGGAAAAATCACTTATACCATCAATAGTGCAAATTGCATATAGTGGTCAAATTCGAAAAACAAAGACATATTCATGTTCCCCCGGGTCTCGGAAACCCAAAAAAACATGAGTTTTTGGGACCTGATCTTTCCCTTTGGAGTTGGCCCAGGGCATAACTTGCATATGTTAGGAAAAATCCCATATACCATGAAAAGTGCAAATTACAGATAGAGCTCAAATTTGAAGAACCAACACATATTTATGTTCCCGCAGGTCACGGAAACCCTCCAAAATAGAGTTTTCTGGATCTGGTCTGTCCCTTTGGAGTTGGCCCAACTCATATCTCGCATTTGTTAGGAAAAATCCATTATACCTTGAAAAGTGCACATAGGAGATAGAGCTCAAATTTGAAAAACAAACACATATTCATATTCCCCTGGGTCAGGGAAGCCCAAAAAACATGAATATTTAGGATCTGATCTGTCCCTTTGGAGATGGCCCGGGGTATAACTTTATTTTGTTAGGAAAAATTCCCTTATATGATGTAAAGTGAAAATTGGAGATAGAGCTCAAATTAAAAAAAAAGACATATTCATATTCCACTGGGTAAGGGAAACCCAAAAAAATGAGTTTCCTGGATCTGATCTGTCTTTTTGGAGTTGGCCCAGGGCATATCTCGCATTTGTTAGGAAAAATCACGTATACCATCAATAGTGCAAATTGCTGATAGAGCTCAAATTCGAAAAAGAAAGACATATTCATATTCCCCTGGGTCAGGGAAACCCAAAAAACCCAGCATCTGATCTGTCCCTGTGGAGTTGGCCAAGAACATATGTCGCATTTGTTAGGAAAAATTCCTTATACAATCAAAAGTGCAAATTGCAGATTGAACTCAAATTCGAAAAACAAAGACATATTCATGTTCCCCCCGGTTAGGAAAACCCAAAAATACATGAGTTCTCTGGATCTTATCTGTCCCTGTGCAGTTGGCCCAGGACATATCTCGCATTTGTTTGGAAAACTCCATTATACCATGAAAAGTGAACATAGTTAGTTAGTTCAAATTCGAAATTCGAAAAACAAACACATATTCATATTCCCCTACGTCAGGGAAGCCCAAAAAACATGAATATTTAGGATCTGATCTGTCCCTTTCGACTTTGCCCAGGGTATAACTCGCATTTGTTAGGAAAAATCCATTATACCATAAAAATAGGAGACAGAGTTGAAATTCGAAAAACAAAGACAAATTCATGTTCCCCCGGGTCAGGGAAACCCAAAAAAACATGAGTTTCCTGGATCTTATCTGTCCCTGTGGAGTTGGCCAAGGGCATATCTCACATTTCTTAGGAAAAATCACTTATACCATCAATAGTGCAAATTGCAGATAGAGCTCAAATTCGAAAAAGAAAGACATATTCATATTCCCCTGGGTCAGGGAAGCCCAAACAAACATGAATATTTAGGATCTGATCTGTCCCTTTGGAGTTGGCCCAGGGTATAACTCGCATTTGTTAGGAAAAATCCCATATACCAGGAAAAGTGCACATAAGAGATAGAGCTCAAATTCAAAAAACAAAGACATATTCATATTCCCCCGGTTCAGGGAAGCCCAAAAAAACATGAATTCTCCAGATCTGATCTGTTCCTGTGGAGTTAGCTGAGGGCATGTCTCGCATTTGTTAGGAAAAAACATGAGTTTTCGGGACCTGATCTGTACCAAATAGAGCTCAAACTTGAAGAACAAACACATATTCAAAAAACAGAGATATATTCATGTTCCGTCGGGTCAGGGAAACCCAAAAACACATGAGTTTTCTGGATCTTATCTGTCCCTGTGCAGTTGGCCCATGGCATATCTCGCATTTGTTAGGAAAAATCCCATATACTATGAAAAGTGCAAATTGCAGATAGAGCTCAAATTTGAAGAACAAAGACATATTTATGTTCCACCAGTTCAGGGAAGCCCCCCCAAAAATGACTTTTTCGGATCTGATCTCTCCCTGTCGAGTTGGCCCAGGGCATAACTCGCATTTGTTAGGAAAAATCCCTTATACCATCAATCGTGCAAATTGCAGATAGAGCTCAAATTCGAAAAAGAAAGACATATTCATATTCCCCTGGGTCAGGGAAACCCAAAAATACATGAGTTTCCTGGATCTGGTCTCTCCCTTTGGAGTTGGCCCAGGGCATATCTCACATTTCTTAGGAAAAATCCCTTGTACCATCAATAGTGCAAATTGCAGATAGAGGTCAAATTTGAAAAACAAAGACATATTCATGTGCACCCTGGTCAGGGAAACAAAAAAAAAACATGGGTTTCTGGGATCTGATCTGTCCCTGTGGAGTTGGCCAAGGGCATATCTCACATTTCTTAGGAAAAATCACTTATACCATCAATAGTGCAAATTGCAGATAGAGCTCAAATTCAAAAAAGAAAGACATATTCATGCTCCCCTAGGTCGAGGAAAAAAAAAACACATTAGTTTCCTTGATCTGATCTGTTCCTCTGGAGTTGGCCCAGGGCATATCTCACATTTCTTAGGAAAAATCCCTTATACCATCAATATTGCAAATTGCAGATAGAGGTCAAATTCGTAAAAGAAAGACATATTCACGTTCCCCGGTTCAGGGAAGCCCAAAAAACATGAGTTTTATGGTTCGGATATGTCCCTGTGGAGTTGGCCCAGAGCATAACTTGCATATGTTAGGAAAAATCCCATATACCATGAAAAGTGCAAATTACAGATAGAGCTCAAATTTGAAGAAGAAACACATATATATGTTCCCGCAGGTCACGGAACCCCTCCAAAATAGAGTTTTCTGGATCTGGTCTCTCCCTTTGGGGTTGGCCCAACTCATATCTCGCATTTGTTAGGAAAAATCCATTATACCTTGAAAAGTGCACATAGGAGATAGAGCTCAAATTCGAAAAACAAACACATATTCATATTCCCCTACGTCAGGGAAGCCCAAAAAACATGAATATTTAGGATCTGATGTGTCCCTTTCGACTTGGCCCAGGGTATAACTCGCATTTGTTAGGAAAAATCCATTATACCATCAATATTGAAAATTGCAGATAGAGGTCAAATTCGAAAAACAAAGACATATTCATGTTCGGGACATGATCTTTCCCTGTGCAGTTGGCGCATGGCATATCTTTGTTAGGAAAAATCCCATATTTGATGAAAAGTGAAAATTGGAGATAGAGCTCAAATTTAAAAAAAAAGACATATTCCTATTCCCCTGGGTCAGGGAAGCCCAAAAAACATGAGTTTCCTGGATCTTATCTGTCCCTGTGGAGTTGGCCAAGGGCATATCTCACATTTCTTAGGAAAAATCACTTATACCATCAATAGTGCAAATTGCAGATAGAGCTCAAATTCGAAAAAGAAAGACATATTCATATTCCCCTGGGTCAGGGAAACCCAAAAAACATGAGTTTTCGGCATCTGATCTATCCCTGTGGAGTTGGCCTAGAGCATATCTCGCATTTGTTAGGAAAAATCCCTTGTACCAACAATATTGAAAATTGCAGATAGAGGTCAAATTTGAAAAACAAAGACATATTCATGTGCCCCCTGGTCAGGGAAACGAAAAAAAATGTGAGTTTCTGGGATCTGATCTGTCCCACAGGGTGTAACTCACATTTGTTAGGAAAAATCCATGAAAAGTGGAAATTGCAGATAGAGCTCAAATTCGAAAAACAAGCACATATTCATGTTCCCCTGGGTCAAGGAAGCCAGAAAAACTTGAGTTTTTGGGATCTGATCTTTCCCTTTGGAGTGGGCCCAGGGCATAACTCGCATTTCTTAGGAAAAATCACTTATACCATCAATAGTGCAAATTGCAGATAGAGCTCAAATTCGAAAAAGAAAGACATATTCATGTTCCCCGGTTCAGGGAAGCCCAAAAAACAAAAACCAAAAAAACCATGAGTTTCTGGGATCTGATCTTTCCCTGTGGAGTTGGCACAGGGCATAACTCACATTTCTTAGGAAAAATCCATGAAAAGTGGAAATTGGAGATAGAGCTCAAATTCAAAAAAGAAAGACATATTCACATTCCCCGGTTCAGGGAAGCCCAAAAAACATGAGTTTCCTGGATCTGATCTGTCCCTGTGGAGTTGGCCCAGGGCATATCTCACATTTCTTAGGAAAAATCACGTATACCATCAATAGTGCAAATTGCAGATAGAGCTCAAATTCGAAAAAGAAAGACATATTTATATTCTCCTGGGTCAGGGAAACCCAAAAAACATGAGTTTTCAGCATCTGATCTGTCCCTGTGGAGTTGGCCTAGAGCATATCTCGCATTTGTTAGGAAAAATCCCTTGTACCAACAATAGTGCAAATTGCAGATAGTGGTCAAATTCGAAAAACAAAGGCATATTCATGTTCCCCCGGGTCTCGGAAACCCAAAAAAACATGAGTTTTTGGGACCTGATCTTTCCCTTTGGAGTTGGCCCAGGGCATAACTTGCATATGTTAGGAAAAATCCCATATACCATGAAAAGTGCAAATTACAGATAGAGCTCAAATTTGAAGAAGAAACACATATTTATGTTCCCGCAGGTCACGGAAACCCTCCAAAATAGAGTTTTCTGGATCTGGTCTGTCCCTTTGGAGTTGGCCCAACTCATATCTCGCATTTGTTAGGAAAAATCCATTATAACTTGAAAAGTGCACATAGGAGATAGAGCTCAAATTTGAAAAACAAACACATATTCATATTCCCCTGGGTCAGGGAAGCCCAAAAAACATGAATATTTAGGATCTGATCTGTCCCTTTGGAGATGGCCCGGGGTATAACTTTATTTTGTTAGGAAAAATTCCCTTATATGATGTAAAGTGAAAATTGGAGATAGAGTTCAAATTAAAAAAAAAGACATATTCATATTCCACTGGGTAAGGGAAACCCAAAAAAAATGAGTTTCCTGGATCTGATCTGTCTTTTTGGAGTTGGCCCAGGGCATATCTCACATTTCTTAGGAAAAATCACGTATACCATCAATAGTGCAAATTGCTGATAGAGCTCAAATTCGAAAAAGAAAGACATATTCATATTCCCCTGGGTCAGGGAAACCCAAAAAACCCAGCATCTGATCTGTCCCTGTGGAGTTGTCCAAGAACATATGTCGCATTTGTTAGGAAAAATTCCTAATACAATCAAAAGTGCAAATTGCAGATTGAACTCAAATTCGAAAAACAAAGACATATTCATGTTCCCCCCGGTTAGGGAAACCCAAAAATACATGAGTTTTCTGGATCTTATCTGTCCCTGTGCAGTTGGCCCAGGACATATCTCGCATTTGTTTGGAAAACTCCATTATACCATGAAAAGTGAACATAGTTAGTTAGTTCAAATTCGAAATTCGAAAAACAAACACATATTCATATTCCCCTACGTCAGGGAAGCCCAAAAAACATGAATATTTAGGATCTGATCTGTCCCTTTCGACTTTGCCCAGGGTATAACTCGCATTTGTTAGGAAAAAGCCATTATACCATAAAAATAGGAGACAGAGTTGAAATTCGAAAAACAAAGACAAATTCATGTTCCCCCGGGTCAGGGAAACCCAAAAAAACATGAGTTTCCTGGATCTTATCTGTCCCTGTGGAGTTGGCCAAGGGCATATCTCACATTTCTTAGGAAAAATCACTTATACCATCAATAGTGCAAATTGCAGATAGAGCTCAAATTCGAAAAAGAAAGACATATTCATATTCCCCTGGGTCAGGGAAGCCCAAACAAACATGAATATTTAGGATCTGATCTGTCCCTTTGGAGTTGGCCCAGGGTATAACTCGCATTTGTTAGGAAAAATCCCATATACCAGGAAAAGTGCACATAAGAGATAGAGCTCAAATTCAAAAAACAAAGACATATTCATATTCCCCCGTTTCAGGGAAGCCCAAAAAAACATGAATTCTCCAGATCTGATCTGTCCCTGTGGAGTTGGCCCAGGGCATATCTCACATTTCTTAGGAAAAATCCCTTGTACCATCAATAGTGCAAATTGCAGATAGAGGTCAAATTTGAAAAACAAAGACATATTCATGTGCCCCCTGGTCAGGGAAACAAAAAAACATGGGTTTCTGGGATCTGATCTGTCCCTGTGGAGTTGGCACAGGGCATAACTCACATTTGTTAGGAAAAATCCATGAAAAGTGGAAATTGGAGATAGAGCTCAAATTCGAAAAAGAAAGACATATTCACGTTCCCCTGTTCAGGGAAGCCCAAAAAAATATGAATTTTCTGGTTCGGATATGTCCCTGTGGAGTTGGCCCAGAGCATATCTCGCATATGTTAGGAACAATCCTATATACCATGAAAAGTGGAAATTGGAGATAGAGCTCAAATTCGAAAAAGAAAGACATATTCACATTCCCCGGTTCAGGGAAGCCCAAAAAACATGGGTTTCCTGGATCTGATGTGTCCCTGTGGAGTTGGCCCAGAGCATATCTCGCATTTGTTAGGAAAAATCCCTTGTACCAACAATATTGAAAATTGCAGATAGAGGTCAAATTTGAAAAACAAAGACATATTCATGTGCCCCCTGGTCAGGGAAACGAAAAAAAAATGTGAGTTTCTGGGATCTGATCTGTCCCACAGGGTGTAACTCACATTTCTTAGGAAAAATCCATGAAAAGTGGAAATTGCAGATAGAGCTCAAATTCGAAAAACAAGCACATATTCATGTTCCCCTGGGTCAAGGAAGCCAGAAAAACTTGAGTTTTTGGGATCTGATCTTTCCCTTTGGAGTGGGCCCAGGGCATAACTCGCATTTCTTAGGAAAAATCACTTATACCATCAATAGTGCAAATTGCAGATAGAGCTCAAATTCGAAAAAGAAAGACATATTCACGTTCCCCGGTTCAGGGAAGCCCAAAAAACAAAAACCAAAAAAACCATGAGTTTCTGGGATCTGATCTTTCCCTGTGGAGTTGGCACAGGGCATAACTCACATTTGTTAGGAAAAATCCATGAAAAGTGGAAATTGGAGATAGAGCTCAAATTCGAAAAAGAAAGACATATTCACATTCCCCGGTTCAGGGAAGCCCAGAAAACATGAGTTTCCTGGATCTGATCTGTCCCTGTGGAGTTGGCCCAGGGCATATCTCACATTTCTTAGGAAAAATCACTTATACCATCAATAGTGCAAATTGCAGATAGTGGTCAAATTCGAAAAACAAAGGCATATTCATGTTCCCCCGGGTCTCGGAAACCCAAAAAAACATGAGTTTTTGGGACCTGATCTTTCCCTTTGGAGTTGGCCCAGGGCATAACTTGCATATGTTAGGAAAAATCCCATATACCATGAAAAGTGCAAATTACAGATAGAGCTCAAATTTGAAGAAGAAACACATATTTATGTTCCCGCAGGTCACGGAAACCCTCCAAAATAGAGTTTTCTGGATCTGGTCTGTCCCTTTGGAGTTGGCCCAACTCATATCTCGCATTTGTTAGGAAAAATCCATTATACCTTGAAAAGTGCACATAGGAGATAGAGCTCAAATTTGAAAAACAAACACATATTCATATTCCCCTGGGTCAGGGAAGCCCAAAAAACATGAATATTTAGGATCTGATCTGTCCCTTTGGAGATGGCCCGGGGTATAACTTTATTTTGTTAGGAAAAATTCCCTTATATGATGTAAAGTGAAAATTGGAGATAGAGTTCAAATTAAAAAAAAAGACATATTCATATTCCACTGGGTAAGGGAAACCCAAAAAAAATGAGTTTCCTGGATCTGATCTGTCTTTTTGGAGTTGGCCCAGGGCATATCTCACATTTCTTAGGAAAAATCACGTATACCATCAATAGTGCAAATTGCTGATAGAGCTCAAATTCGAAAAAGAAAGACATATTCATATTCCCCTGGGTCAGGGAAACCCAAAAAACCCAGCATCTGATCTGTCCCTGTGGAGTTGTCCAAGAACATATGTCGCATTTGTTAGGAAAAATTCCTAATACAATCAAAAGTGCAAATTGCAGATTGAACTCAAATTCGAAAAACAAAGACATATTCATGTTCCCCCCGGTTAGGGAAACCCAAAAATACATGAGTTTTCTGGATCTTATCTGTCCCTGTGCAGTTGGCCCAGGACATATCTCGCATTTGTTTGGAAAACTCCATTATACCATGAAAAGTGAACATAGTTAGTTAGTTCAAATTCGAAATTCGAAAAACAAACACATATTCATATTCCCCTACGTCAGGGAAGCCCAAAAAACATGAATATTTGGGATCTGATCTGTCCCTTTCGACTTTGCCCAGGGTATAACTCGCATTTGTTAGGAAAAAGCCATTATACCATAAAAATAGGAGACAGAGTTGAAATTCGAAAAACAAAGACAAATTCATGTTCCCCCGGGTCAGGGAAACCCAAAAAAACATGAGTTTCCTGGATCTTATCTGTCCCTGTGGAGTTGGCCAAGGGCATATCTCACATTTCTTAGGAAAAATCACTTATACCATCAATAGTGCAAATTGCAGATAGAGCTCAAATTCGAAAAAGAAAGACATATTCATATTCCCCTGGGTCAGGGAAGCCCAAACAAACATGAATATTTAGGATCTGATCTGTCCCTTTGGAGTTGGCCCAGGGTATAACTCGCATTTGTTAGGAAAAATCCCATATACCAGGAAAAGTGCACATAAGAGATAGAGCTCAAATTCAAAAAACAAAGACATATTCATATTCCCCCGGTTCAGGGAAGCCCAAAAAAACATGAATTCTCCAGATCTGATCTGTCCCTGTGGAGTTAGCTGAGGGCATGTCTCGCATTTGTTAGGAAAAAACATGAGTTTTCGGGACCTGATCTGTACCAAATAGAGCTCAAACTTGAAGAACAAACACATATTCAAAAAACAGAGATATATTCATGTTCCGTCGGCTCAGGGAAACCCAAAAACACATGAGTTTTCTGGATCTTATCTGTCCCTGTGCAGTTGGCCCATGGCATATCTCGCATTTGTTAGGAAAAATCCCATATACTATGAAAAGTGCAAATTGCAGATAGAGCTCAAATTTGAAGAACAAAGACATATTTATGTTCCACCAGTTCAGGGAAGCCCCCCCAAAAATGACTTTTTCGGATCTGATCTCTCCCTGTCGAGTTGGCCCAGGGCATAACTCGCATTTGTTAGGAAAAATCCCTTATACCATCAATCGTGCAAATTGCAGATAGAGCTCAAATTCGAAAAAGAAAGACATATTCATATTCCCCTGGGTCAGGGAAACCCAAAAAACATGAGTTTTCAGCATCTGATCTGTCCCTGTGGAGTTGCCCCAGAGCATATCTCGCATTTGTTAGGAAAAATTCCTTATACAATGAAAAGTGCAAATTGCAGATTGAACTCAAATTTGAAGAACAAACACATATTTATGTTCCCCCAGGTCTGGGAAGCCCTCCAAAAAGAGTTTTCTGGATCTGGTCTTTCCCTGTGGAGTTGGCCCAGGGCATATCTCGCATTTGTTAGGAAAAATCCCTTATACCATGAAAAGTGCAAATTGCAAATAGAGCTAAAATTCGAAAAACAAAGACATATCCATGTTCCCCCAGGTTAGGGAAACCCAAAAATACATGAGTTTCCTGGATCTGGTCTCTCCCTGTGGAGTTGGCCCAGGGCATATCTCACATTTCTTAGGAAAAATCCCTTGTACCATCAATAGTGCAAATTGCAGATAGAGGTCAAATTTGAAAAACAAAGACATATTCATGTGCCCCCTGGTCAGGGAAACAAAAAAAACATGGGTTTCTGGGATCTGATCTGTCCCTGTGGAGTTGGCACAGGGCATAACTCACATTTGTTAGGAAAAATCCATGAAAAGTGGAAATTGGAGATAGAGCTCAAATTCGAAAAAGAAAGACATATTCACGTTCCCCTGTTCAGGGAAGCCCAAAAAAATATGAGTTTTCTGGTTCGGATATGTCCCTGTGGAGTTGGCCCAGAGCATATCTCGCATATGTTAGGAACAATCCTATATACCATGAAAAGTGGAAATTGGAGATAGAGCTCAAATTCGAAAAAGAAAGACATATTCACATTCCCCGGTTCAGGGAAGCCCAAAAAACATGGGTTTCCTGGATCTGATGTGTCCCTGTGGAGTTGGCCCAGGGCATATCTCACATTTCTTAGGAAAAATCGCGTATACCATCAATAGTGCAAATTGCAGATAGAGCTGAAATTCGAAAAAGAAAGACATATTCATATTCCCCTGGGTCAGGGAAACCCAAAAAACATGAGTTTTCAGCATCTGATCTGTCCCTGTGGAGTTGCCCCAGAGCATATCTCGCAATTGTTAGGAAAAATTCCTTATACAATGAAAAGTGCAAATTGCAGATTGAACTCAAATTTGAAGAACAAACACATATTTATGTTCCCCCAGGTCTGGGAAGCCCTCCAAAAAGAGTTTTCTGGATCTGGTCTTTCCCTGTGGAGTTGGCCCAGGGCATATCTCGCATTTCTTAGGAAAAATCCCTTATACCATGAAAAGTGCAAATTGCAAATAGAGCTAAAATTTGAAAAAAAAGACATATTCATGTTCCCCCGGGTTAGGGAAACCCAAAAATACATGAGTTTCCTGGATCTGGTCTCTCCCTTTGGAGTTGGCCCAGGGCATATCTCACATTTCTTAGGAAAAATCCCTTGTACCATCAATAGTGCAAATTGCAGATAGAGGTCAAATTTGAAAAACAAAGACATATTCATGTGCACCCTGGTCAGGGAAACAAAAAAAAACATGGGTTTCTGGGATCTGATCTGTCCCTGTGGAGTTGGCACAGGGCATAACTCACATTTGTTAGGAAAAATCCATGAAAAGTGGAAATTGGAGATAGAGCTCAAATTCGAAAAAGAAAGACATATTCACGTTCCCCGGTTCAGGGAAGCCCAAAAAAACATGAGTTTTCTGGTTCGGATATGTCCCTTTGGAGTTGGCCCAGAGCATATCTCGCATTTGTTAGGAAAAATCCCTTGTACCAACAATATTGAAAATTGCAGATAGAGGTCAAATTTGAAAAACAAAGACATATTCATGTGCCCCCTGGTCAGGGAAACAAAAAAAAAATGTGAGTTTCTGGGATCTGATCTGTCCCACAGGGTGTAACTCACATTTCTTAGGAAAAATCCATGAAAAGTGGAAATTGCAGATAGAGCTCAAATTCGAAAAACAAGCACATATTCATGTTCCCCTGGGTCAAGGAAGCCAGAAAAACTTGAGTTTTTGGGATCTGATCTTTCCCTTTGGAGTGGGCCCAGGGCATAACTCGCATTTCTTAGGAAAAATCACTTATACCATCAATAGTGCAAATTGCAGATAGAGCTCAAATTCGAAAAAGAAAGACATATTCACGTTCCCCGGTTCAGGGAAGCCCAAAAAACAAAAACCAAAAAAACCATGAGTTTCTGGGATCTGATCTTTCCCTGTGGAGTTGGCACAGGGCATAACTCACATTTGTTAGGAAAAATCCATGAAAAGTGGAAATTGGAGATAGAGCTCAAATTCGAAAAAGAAAGACATATTCACATTCCCCGGTTCAGGGAAGCCCAAAAAACATGAGTTTCCTGGATCTGATCTGTCCCTGTGGAGTTGGCCCAGGGCATATCTCACATTTCTTAGGAAAAATCCCTTATACCATCAATAGTGCAAATTGCATATAGTGGTCAAATTCGAAAAACAAAGACATATTCATGTTCCCCCGGGTCTCGGAAACCCAAAAAAACATGAGTTTTTGGGACCTGATCTTTCCCTTTGGAGTTGGCCCAGGGCATAACTTGCATATGTTAGGAAAAATCCCATATACCATGAAAAGTGCAAATTACAGATAGAGCTCAAATTTGAAGAACCAACACATATTTATGTTCCCGCAGGTCACGGAAACCCTCCAAAATAGAGTTTTCTGGATCTGGTCTGTCCCTTTGGAGTTGGCCCAACTCATATCTCGCATTTGTTAGGAAAAATCCATTATACCTTGAAAAGTGCACATAGGAGATAGAGCTCAAATTTGAAAAACAAACACATATTCATATTCCCCTGGGTCAGGGAAGCCCAAAAAACATGAATATTTAGGATCTGATCTGTCCCTTTGGAGATGGCCCGGGGTATAACTTTATTTTGTTAGGAAAAATTCCTTTATATGATGTAAAGTGAAAATTGCAGATAGAGCTCAAATTAAAAAAAAAGACATATTCATATTCCACTGGGTAAGGGAAACCCAAAAAAATGAGTTTCCTGGATCTGATCTGTCTTTTTGGAGTTGGCCCAGGGCATATCTCGCATTTGTTAGGAAAAATCACTTATTCCATCAATAGTGCAAATTGCTGATAGAGCTCAAATTCGAAAAAGAAAGACATATTCATATTCCCCTGGGTCAGGGAAACCCAAAAAACCCAGCATCTGATCTGTCCCTGTGGAGTTGGCCAAGAACATATGTCGCATTTGTTAGGAAAAATTCCTTATACAATCAAAAGTGCAAATTGCAGATTGAACTCAAATTCGAAAAACAAAGACATATTCATGTTCCCCCCGGTTAGGAAAACCCAAAAATACATGAGTTCTCTGGATCTTATCTGTCCCTGTGCAGTTGGCCCAGGACATATCTCGCATTTGTTTGGAAAACTCCATTATACCATGAAAAGTGAACATAGTTAGTTAGTTCAAATTCGAAATTCGAAAAACAAACACATATTCATATTCCCCTACGTCAGGGAAGCCCAAAAAACATGAATATTTAGGATCTGATCTGTCCCTTTCGACTTTGCCCAGGGTATAACTCGCATTTGTTAGGAAAAATCCATTATACCATAAAAATAGGAGACAGAGTTGAAATTCGAAAAACAAAGACAAATTCATGTTCCCCCGGGTCAGGGAAACCCAAAAAAACATGAGTTTCCTGGATCTTATCTGTCCCTGTGGAGTTGGCCAAGGGCATATCTCACATTTCTTAGGAAAAATCACTTATACCATCAATAGTGCAAATTGCAGATAGAGCTCAAATTCGAAAAAGAAAGACATATTCATATTCCCCTGGGTCAGGGAAGCCCAAACAAACATGAATATTTAGGATCTGATCTGTCCCTTTGGAGTTGGCCCAGGGTATAACTCGCATTTGTTAGGAAAAATCCCATATACCAGGAAAAGTGCACATAAGAGATAGAGCTCAAATTCAAAAAACAAAGACATATTCATATTCCCCCGGTTCAGGGAAGCCCAAAAAAACATGAATTCTCCAGATCTGATCTGTCCCTGTGGAGTTAGCTGAGGGCATGTCTCGCATTTGTTAGGAAAAAACATGAGTTTTCGGGACCTGATCTGTACCAAATAGAGCTCAAACTTGAAGAACAAACACATATTCAAAAAACAGAGATATATTCATGTTCCGTCGGGTCAGGGAAACCCAAAAACACATGAGTTTTCTGGATCTTATCTGTCCCTGTGCAGTTGGCCCATGGCATATCTCGCATTTGTTAGGAAAAATCCCATATACTATGAAAAGTGCAAATTGCAGATAGAGCTCAAATTTGAAGAACAAAGACATATTTATGTTCCACCAGTTCAGGGAAGCCCCCCCAAAAATGACTTTTTCGGATCTGATCTCTCCCTGTCGAGTTGGCCCAGGGCATAACTCGCATTTGTTAGGAAAAATCCCTTATACCATCAATCGTGCAAATTGCAGATAGAGCTCAAATTCGAAAAAGAAAGACATATTCATATTCCCCTGGGTCAGGGAAACCCAAAAATACATGAGTTTCCTGGATCTGGTCTCTCCCTTTGGAGTTGGCCCAGGGCATATCTCACATTTCTAAGGAAAAATCCCTTGTACCATCAATAGTGCAAATTGCAGATAGAGGTCAAATTTGAAAAACAAAGACATATTCATGTGCACCCTGGTCAGGGAAACAAAAAAAAAACATGGGTTTCTGGGATCTGATCTGTTCCTGTGGAGTTGGCCAAGGGCATATCTCACATTTCTTAGGAAAAATCACTTATACCATCAATAGTGCAAATTGCAGATAGAGCTCAAATTCGAAAAAGAAAGACATATTCATATTCCCCTGGGTCAGGGAAGCCCAAACAAACATGAATATTTAGGATCTGATCTGTCCCTTTGGAGTTGGCCCAGGGTATAACTCGCATTTGTTAGGAAAAATCCCATATACCAGGAAAAGTGCACATAAGAGATAGAGCTCAAATTCAAAAAACAAAGACATATTCATATTCCCCCGGTTCAGGGAAGCCCAAAAAAACATGAATTCTCCAGATCTGATCTGTCCCTGTGGAGTTAGCTGAGGGCATGTCTCGCATTTGTTAGGAAAAAACATGAGTTTTCGGGACCTGATCTGTACCAAATAGAGCTCAAACTTGAAGAACAAACACATATTCAAAAAACAGAGATATATTCATGTTCCGTCGGGTCAGGGAAACCCAAAAACACATGAGTTTTCTGGATCTTATCTGTCCCTGTGCAGTTGGCCCATGGCATATCTCGCATTTGTTAGGAAAAATCCCATATACTATGAAAAGTGCAAATTGCAGATAGAGCTCAAATTTGAAGAACAAAGACATATTTATGTTCCACCAGTTCAGGGAAGCCCCCCCAAAAATGACTTTTTCGGATCTGATCTCTCCCTGTCGAGTTGGCCCAGGGCATAACTCGCATTTGTTAGGAAAAATCCCTTATACCATCAATCGTGCAAATTGCAGATAGAGCTCAAATTCGAAAAAGAAAGACATATTCATATTCCCCTGGGTCAGGGAAACCCAAAAAACATGAGTTTTCAGCATCTGATCTGTCCCTGTGGAGTTGGCCCAGAGCATATCTCGCATTTGTTAGGAAAAATTCCTTATACAATGAAAAGTGCAAATTGCAGATTGAACTCAAATTTGAAGAACAAACACATATTTATGTTCCCCCGGGTCTGTGAAGCCCTCCAAAAAGAGTTTTCTGGATCTGGTCTGTCCCTGTGGAAAAATCCCATATACCATGAAAAGTGCAAATTACAGATAGAGCTCAAATTTGAAGAAGAAACACATATTTATGTTCCCCCAGGTCAGGGAAACCCTCCAAAAAAAGAGTTTTCTGGATCTGGTCTCTCCCTTTGGAGTTGGCCCAACTGATACCTCGCATTTGTTAGGAAAAATCCATTATACCATAAAAATAGGAGACAGAGAACAAATTCAAAAAACAATGACAAATTCATGTTCCCCCGGGTTAGGGAAACCCCAAAAAACATGAGTTATTGGGATCTGATCTGTCCCTGTGGAGTTGGCCCTCGGCATATCTCGCATTTGTTTGGAAAAATCCCATGTACCATGAAAAGTGCAAATTCCCCCGGGTCAGGGAAGCCCAAAGAACAGGGATCTGATCTGTCCCTGTGGAGTTGGCCAAGGGCATATCTCACATTTCTTAGGAAAAATCACGTATACCATCAATAGTGCAAATTGCAGATAGAGCTCAAATTCGAAAAAGAAAGACATATTCACATTCCCCCGGGTTAGGGAAACCCAAAAATACATGAGTTTCCTGGATCTGGTCTCTCCCTTTGGAGTTGGCCCAGGGCATATCTCACATTTCTTAGGAAAAATCCCTTATACCATCAATATTGCAAATTGCAGATAGAGGTCAAATTCGTAAAAGAAAGACATATTCACGTTCCCCCTGGTCAGGGAAACCAAAAAAACATGAGTTTCTGGGATCTGATCTGTCCCTGTGGAGTTGGCACAGGGCATAACTCACATTTGTTAGGAAAAATCCATGAAAAGTGGAAATTGGAGATAGAGCTCAAATTCGAAAAAGAAAGACATATTCACGTTCCCCGGTTCAGGGAAGCCCAAAAAAACATGAGTTTTCTGGTTCGGATATGTCCCTGTGGAGTTGGCCCAGAGCATATCTCGCATATCTTAGGAAAAATCCTATATACCATGAAAAGTGGAAATTGGAGATAGAGCTCAAATTCGAAAAACAAAGACATATTCATGTTCCCCCGGGTCACGGAAACCCAAAAAAACATGAGTTTTTGGGACCTGATCTTTCCCTGTGCAGTTGTCGCATGGCATATCTTGCATTTGTTAGGAAAAATCCCATATACCATGAAAAGTGAAAATTGAAAATAGAGCTCAAATTCGAAAAACAAGCACATATTCATGTTCCAATAGGTCAGGGAAGCCCAAAAAAGTTGAGTTTTTGGAATCTGATCTGACTTTTTGGACTTGGCCCCGGGCATATCTCGCATTTGTTAGGAAAAATCGCTTATTCCATCAATAGTGCAAATTGCTGATAGAGCTCAAATTCAAAAAAGAAAGACATATTCATGCTCCCCTAGGTCGAGGAAAAAAAAAACACATTAGTTTCCTTGATCTGATCTGTTCCTCTGGAGTTGGCCCAGGGCATATCTCACATTTCTTAGGAAAAATCCCATATACCATCAATATTGCAAATTGCAGATAGAGGTCAAATTCGTAAAAGAAAGACATATTCACGTTCCCCGGTTCAGGGAAGCCCAAAAAACATGAGTTTTATGGTTCGGATATGTCCCTGTGGAGTTGGCCCAGAGCATAACTTGCATATGTTAGGAAAAATCCCATATACCATGAAAAGTGCAAATTACAGATAGAGCTCAAATTTGAAGAAGAAACACATATATATGTTCCCGCAGGTCACGGAACCCCTCCAAAACAGAGTTTTCTGGATCTGGTCTCTCCCTTTGGGGTTGGCCCAACTCATATCTCGCATTTGTTAGGAAAAATCCATTATACCTTGAAAAGTGCACATAGGAGATAGAGCTCAAATTCGAAAAACAAACACATATTCATATTCCCCTACGTCAGGGAAGCCCAAAAAACATGAATATTTAGGATCTGATGTGTCCCTTTCGACTTGGCCCAGGGTATAACTCGCATTTGTTAGGAAAAATCCATTATACCATCAATATTGAAAATTGCAGATAGAGGTCAAATTCGAAAAACAAAGACATATTCATGTTCGGGACATGATCTTTCCCTGTGCAGTTGGCGCATGGCATATCTTTGTTAGGAAAAATCCCATATTTGATGAAAAGTGAAAATTGGAGATAGAGCTCAAATTTAAAAAAAAAGACATATTCCTATTCCCCTGGGTCAGGGAAGCCCAAAAAACATGAGTTTCCTGGATCTTATCTGTCCCTGTGGAGTTGGCCAAGGGCATATCTCACATTTCTTAGGAAAAATCACTTATACCATCAATAGTGCAAATTGCACATAGAGCTCAAATTCGAAAAAGAAAGACATATTCATATTCCCCTGGGTCAGGGAAACCCAAAAAACATGAGTTTTCGGCATCTGATCTGTCCCTGTGGAGTTGGCCTAGAGCATATCTCGCATTTGTTAGGAAAAATCCCTTGTACCAACAATATTGAAAATTGCAGATAGACGTCAAATTTGAAAAACAAAGACATATTCATGTGCCCCCTGGTCAGGGAAACGAAAAAAAATGTGAGTTTCTGGGATCTGATCTGTCCCACAGGGTGCAACTCACATTTGTTAGGAAAAATCCATGAAAAGTGGAAATTGCAGATAGAGCTCAAATTCGAAAAACGAGCACATATTCATGTTCCCCTGGGTCAAGGAAGCCAGAAAAACTTGAGTTTTTGGGATCTGATCTTTCCCTTTGGAGTGGGCCCAGGGCATAACTCGCATTTCTTAGGAAAAATCACTTATACCATCAATAGTGCAAATTGCATATAGAGCTCAAATTCGAAAAAGAAAGATATATTCATGTTCCCCGGTTCAGGGAAGCCCAAAAAACAAAAACCAAAAAAAACCATGAGTTTCTGGGATCTGATCTTTCCCTGTGGAGTTGGCACAGGGCATAACTCACATTTCTTAGGAAAAATCCATGAAAAGTGGAAATTGGAGATAGAGCTCAAATTCAAAAAAGAAAGACATATTCACATTCCCCGGTTCAGGGAAGCCCAAAAAACATGAGTTTCCTGGATCTGATCTGTCCCTGTGGAGTTGGCACAGGGCATAACTCACATTTCTTAGGAAAAATCCATGAAATGTGGAAATTGGAGATAGAGCTCAAATTCGAAAAAGAAAGACATATTCATATTCCCCTGGGTCAGGGAAACCCAAAAAACATGAGTTTTCAGCATCTGATCTGTCCCTGTGGAGTTGGCCCAGAGCATATCTCGCATTTGTTAGGAAAAATTCCTTATACAATGAAAAGTGCAAATTGCAGATTGAACTCAAATTTGAAGAACAAACACATATTTATGTTCCCCCAGGTCTGGGAAGCCCTCCAAAAAGAGTTTTCTGGATCTGGTCTGTCCCTGTGGAGTTGGCCCAGGGCATATCTCGCATTTGTTAGGAAAAATCCCTTATACCATCAATAGTGCAAATTGCAGATAGAGCTCAAATTCGAAAAAGAAAGACATATTCATATTCCCCTGGGTCAGGGAAGCCCAAACAAACATGAATATTTAGGATCTGATCTGTCCCTTTGGAGTTGGCCCAGGGTATAACTCGCATGTGTTAGGAAAAATCCCATATACCAGGAAAAGTGCACATAAGAGATAGAGCTCAAATTCAAAAAACAAAGACATATTCATATTCCCCCGGTTCAGGGAAGCCCAAAAAAACATGAATTCTCCAGATCTGATCTGTCCCTGTGGAGTTAGCTGAGGGCATGTCTCGCATTTGTTAGGAAAAAACATGAGTTTTCGGGACCTGATCTGTACCAAATAGAGCTCAAACTTGAAGAACAAACACATATTCAAAAAACAGAGATATATTCATGTTCCGTCGGGTCAGGGAAACCCAAAAACACATGAGTTTTCTGGATCTTATCTGTCCCTGTGCAGTTGGCCCATGGCATATCTCGCATTTGTTAGGAAAAATCCCATATACTATGAAAAGTGCAAATTGCAGATAGAGCTCAAATTTGAAGAACAAAGACATATTTATGTTCCACCAGTTCAGGGAAGCCCCCCAAAAATGACTTTTTCGGATCTGATCTCTCCCTGTCGAGTTGGCCCAGGGCATAACTCACATTTGTTAGGAAAAATCCCTTATACCATCAATCGTGCAAATTGCAGATAGAGCTCAAATTCGAAAAAGAAAGACATATTCATATTCCCCTGGGTCAGGGAAACCCAAAAAACATGAGTTTTCAGCATCTGATCTGTCCGTGTGGAGTTGGCCCAGAGCATATCTCGCATTTGTTAGGAAAAATTCCTTATACAATGAAAAGTGCAAATTGCAGATTGAACTCAAATTTGAAGAACAAACACATATTTATGTTCCCCCAGGTCTGGGAAGCCCTCCAAAAAGAGTTTTCTGGATCTGGTCTTTCCCTGTGGAGTTGGCCCAGGGCATATCACGCATTTGTTAGGAAAAATCCCTTATACCATGAAAAGTGCAAATTGCAAATAGAGCTAAAATTCGAAAAACAAAGACATATTCATGTTCCCCCGGGTTAGGGAAACCCAAAAACACATTAGTTTCCTGGATCTGTTCTCTCCCTTTGGAGTTGGCCCAGGGCATATCTCACATTTCTCAGGAAAAATCCCTTGTACCATCAATAGTGCAAATTGCAGATAGAGGTCAAATTTGAAAAACAAAGACATATTCATGTGCCCCCTGGTCAGGGAAACGAAAAAAAAAGTGAGTTTCTGGGATCTGATCTGTCCCACAGGGTGTAACTCACATTTCTTAGGAAAAATCCATGAAAAGTGGAAATTGCAGATAGAGCTCAAATTCGAAAAACAAGCACATATTCATGTTCCCCTGGGTCAAGGAAGCCAGAAAAACTTGAGTTTTTGGGATCTGATCTTTCCCTTTGGAGTGGGCCCAGGGCATAACTCGCATTTCTTAGGAAAAATCACTTATACCATCAATAGTGCAAATTGCAGATAGAGCTCAAATTCGAAAAAGAAAGACATATTCACGTTCCCCGGTTCAGGGAAGCCCAAAAAACAAAAACCAAAAAAACCATGAGTTTCTGGGATCTGATCTTTCCCTGTGGAGTTGGCACAGGGCATAACTCACATTTGTTAGGAAAAATCCATGAAAAGTGGAAATTGGAGATAGAGCTCAAATTCGAAAAAGAAAGACATATTCACATTCCCCGGGTCAGGGAAGCCCAAAAAACATGAGTTTCCTGGATCTGATCTGTCCCTGTGGAGTTGGCCCAGGGCATATCTCACATTGCTTAGGAAAAATCACTTATACCATCAATAGTGCAAATTGCAGATAGTGGTCAAATTCGAAAAACAAAGACATATTCATGTTCCCCCGGGTCTCGGAAACCCAAAAAAACATGAGTTTTTGGGACCTGATCTTTCCCTTTGGAGTTGGCCCAGGGCATAACTTGCATATGTTAGGAAAAGTCCCATATACCATGAAAAGTGCAAATTACAGATAGAGCTCAAATTTGAAGAAGAAACACATATTTATGTTCCCGCAGGTCACGGAAACCCTCCAAAATAGAGTTTTCTGGATCTGGTCTGTCCCTTTGGAGTTGGCCCAACTCATATCTCGCATTTGTTAGGAAAAATCCATTATACCTTGAAAAGTGCACATAGGAGATAGAGCTCAAATTTGAAAAACAAACACATATTCATATTCCCCTGGGTCAGGGAAGCCCAAAAAACATGAATATTTAGGATCTGATCTGTCCCTTTGGAGATGGCCCGGGGTATAACTTTATTTTGTTAGGAAAAATTCCCTTATATGATGTAAAGTGAAAATTGGAGATAGAGTTCAAATTAAAAAAAAGACATATTCATATTCCACTGGGTAAGGGAAACCCAAAAAAAATGAGTTTCCTGGATCTGATCTGTCTTTTTGGAGTTGGCCCAGGGCATATCTCACATTTCTTAGGAAAAATCACGTATACCATCAATAGTGCAAATTGCTGATAGAGCTCAAATTCGAAAAAGAAAGACATATTCATATTCCCCTGGGTCAGGGAAACCCAAAAAACCCAGCATCTGATCTGTCCCTGTGGAGTTGTCCAAGAACATATGTCGCATTTGTTAGGAAAAATTCCTTATACAATCAAAAGTGCAAATTGCAGATTGAACTCAAATTCGAAAAACAAAGACATATTCATGTTCCCCCCGGTTAGGGAAACCCAAAAATACATGAGTTTTCTGGATCTTATCTGTCCCTGTGCAGTTGGCCCAGGACATATCTCGCATTTGTTTGGAAAACTCCATTATACCATGAAAAGTGAACATAGTTAGTTAGTTCAAATTCGAAATTCGAAAAACAAACACATATTCATATTCCCCTACGTCAGGGAAGCCCAAAAAACATGAATATTTAGGATCTGATCTGTCCCTTTCGACTTTGCCCAGGGTATAACTCGCATTTGTTAGGAAAAAGCCATTATACCATAAAAATAGGAGACAGAGTTGAAATTCGAAAAACAAAGACAAATTCATGTTCCCCCGGGTCAGGGAAACCCAAAAAAACATGAGTTTCCTGGATCTTATCTGTCCCTGTGGAGTTGGCCAAGGGCATATCTCACATTTCTTAGGAAAAATCACTTATACCATCAATAGTGCAAATTGCAGATAGAGCTCAAATTCGAAAAAGAAAGACATATTCATATTCCCCTGGGTCAGGGAAGCCCAAACAAACATGAATATTTAGGATCTGATCTGTCCCTTTGGAGTTGGCCCAGGGTATAACTCGCATTTGTTAGGAAAAATCCCATATACCAGGTAAAGTGCACATAAGAGATAGAGCTCAAATTCAAAAAACAAAGACATATTCATATTCCCCCGGTTCAGGGAAGCCCAAAAAAACATGAATTCTCCAGATCTGATCTGTCCCTGTGGAGTTAGCTGAGGGCATGTCTCGCATTTGTTAGGAAAAAACATGAGTTTTCGGGACCTGATCTGTACCAAATAGAGCTCAAACTTGAAGAACAAACACATATTCAAAAAACAGAGATATATTCATGTTCCGTCGGGTCAGGGAAACCCAAAAACACATGAGTTTTCTGGATCTTATCTGTCCCTGTGCAGTTGGCCCATGGCATATCTCGCATTTGTTAGGAAAAATCCCATATACCATGAAAAGTGCAAATTGCAGATAGAGCTCAAATTTGAAGAACAAAGACATATTTATGTTCCACCAGTTCAGGGAAGCCCCCCAAAAAATGACTTTTTCGGATCTGATCTCTCCCTGTCGAGTTGGCCCAGGGCATAACTCGCATTTGTTAGGAAAAATTCCTTATACAATGAAAAGTGCAAATTGCAGATTGAACTCAAATTTGAAGAACAAACACATATTTATGTTCCCCCAGGTCTGGGAAGCCCTCCAAAAAGAGTTTTCTGGATCTGGTCTTTCCCTGTGGAGTTGGCCCAGGGCATATCTCGCATTTCTTAGGAAAAATCCCTTATACCATGAAAAGTGCAAATTGCAAATAGAGCTAAAATTCGAAAAACAAAGACATATTCATGTTCCCCCAGGTTAGGGAAACCCAAAAATACATGAGTTTCCTGGATCTGGTCTCTCCCTGTGGAGTTGGCCCAGGGCATATCTCACATTTCTTAGGAAAAATCCCTTGTACCATCAATAGTGCAAATTGCAGATAGAGGTCAAATTTGAAAAACAAAGACATATTCATGTGCCCCCTGGTCAGGGAAACAAAAAAAACATGGGTTTCTGGGATCTGATCTGTCCCTGTGGAGTTGGCACAGGGCATAACTCACATTTGTTAGGAAAAATCCATGAAAAGTGGAAATTGGAGATAGAGCTCAAATTCGAAAAAGAAAGACATATTCACGTTCCCCTGTTCAGGGAAGCCCAAAAAAACATGAGTTTTCTGGTTCGGATATGTCCCTGTGGAGTTGGCCCAGAGCATATCTCGCATATGTTAGGAACAATCCTATATACCATGAAAAGTGGAAATTGCAGATAGAGCTCAAATTTGAAGAAGAAACACATATTTATGTTCCCGCAGGTCACGGAAACCCTCCAAAATAGAGTTTTCTGGATCTGGTCTGTCCCTTTGGAGTTGGCCCAACTCATATCTCGCATTTGTTAGGAAAAATCCATTATACCTTGAAAAGTGCACATAGGAGATAGAGCTCAAATTTGAAAAACAAACACATATTCATATTCCCCTGGGTCAGGGAAGCCCAAAAAACATGAATATTTAGGATCTGATCTGTCCCTTTGGAGATGGCCCGGGGTATAACTTTATTTTGTTAGGAAAAATTCCCTTATATGATGTAAAGTGAAAATTGGAGATAGAGTTCAAATTAAAAAAAAGACATATTCATATTCCACTGGGTAAGGGAAACCCAAAAAAAATGAGTTTCCTGGATCTGATCTGTCTTTTTGGAGTTGGCCCAGGGCATATCTCACATTTCTTAGGAAAAATCACGTATACCATCAATAGTGCAAATTGCTGATAGAGCTCAAATTCGAAAAAGAAAGACATATTCATATTCCCCTGGGTCAGGGAAACCCAAAAAACCCAGCATCTGATCTGTCCCTGTGGAGTTGTCCAAGAACATATGTCGCATTTGTTAGGAAAAATTCCTTATACAATCAAAAGTGCAAATTGCAGATTGAACTCAAATTCGAAAAACAAAGACATATTCATGTTCCCCCCGGTTAGGGAAACCCAAAAATACATGAGTTTTCTGGATCTTATCTGTCCCTGTGCAGTTGGCCCAGGACATATCTCGCATTTGTTTGGAAAACTCCATTATACCATGAAAAGTGAACATAGTTAGTTAGTTCAAATTCGAAATTCGAAAAACAAACACATATTCATATTCCCCTACGTCAGGGAAGCCCAAAAAACATGAATATTTAGGATCTGATCTGTCCCTTTCGACTTTGCCCAGGGTATAACTCGCATTTGTTAGGAAAAAGCCATTATACCATAAAAATAGGAGACAGAGTTGAAATTCGAAAAACAAAGACAAATTCATGTTCCCCCGGGTCAGGGAAACCCAAAAAAACATGAGTTTCCTGGATCTTATCTGTCCCTGTGGAGTTGGCCAAGGGCATATCTCACATTTCTTAGGAAAAATCACTTATACCATCAATAGTGCAAATTGCAGATAGAGCTCAAATTCGAAAAAGAAAGACATATTCATATTCCCCTGGGTCAGGGAAGCCCAAACAAACATGAATATTTAGGATCTGATCTGTCCCTTTGGAGTTGGCCCAGGGTATAACTCGCATTTGTTAGGAAAAATCCCATATACCAGGAAAAGTGCACATAAGAGATAGAGCTCAAATTCAAAAAACAAAGACATATTCATATTCCCCCGGTTCAGGGAAGCCCAAAAAAACATGAATTCTCCAGATCTGATCTGTCCCTGTGGAGTTAGCTGAGGGCATGTCTCGCATTTGTTAGGAAAAAACATGAGTTTTCGGGACCTGATCTGTACCAAATAGAGCTCAAACTTGAAGAACAAACACATATTCAAAAAACAGAGATATATTCATGTTCCGTCGGGTCAGGGAAACCCAAAAACACATGAGTTTTCTGGATCTTATCTGTCCCTGTGCAGTTGGCCCATGGCATATCTCGCATTTGTTAGGAAAAATCCCATATACCATGAAAAGTGCAAATTGCAGATAGAGCTCAAATTTGAAGAACAAAGACATATTTATGTTCCACCAGTTCAGGGAAGCCCCCCAAAAAATGACTTTTTCGGATCTGATCTCTCCCTGTCGAGTTGGCCCAGGGCATAACTCGCATTTGTTAGGAAAAATTCCTTATACAATGAAAAGTGCAAATTGCAGATTGAACTCAAATTTGAAGAACAAACACATATTTATGTTCCCCCAGGTCTGGGAAGCCCTCCAAAAAGAGTTTTCTGGATCTGGTCTTTCCCTGTGGAGTTGGCCCAGGGCATATCTCGCATTTCTTAGGAAAAATCCCTTATACCATGAAAAGTGCAAATTGCAAATAGAGCTAAAATTCGAAAAACAAAGACATATTCATGTTCCCCCAGGTTAGGGAAACCCAAAAATACATGAGTTTCCTGGATCTGGTCTCTCCCTGTGGAGTTGGCCCAGGGCATATCTCACATTTCTTAGGAAAAATCCCTTGTACCATCAATAGTGCAAATTGCAGATAGAGGTCAAATTTGAAAAACAAAGACATATTCATGTGCCCCCTGGTCAGGGAAACAAAAAAAACATGGGTTTCTGGGATCTGATCTGTCCCTGTGGAGTTGGCACAGGGCATAACTCACATTTGTTAGGAAAAATCCATGAAAAGTGGAAATTGGAGATAGAGCTCAAATTCGAAAAAGAAAGACATAGTCACGTTCCCCTGTTCAGGGAAGCCCAAAAAAACATGAGTTTTCTGGTTCGGATATGTCCCTGTGGAGTTGGCCCAGAGCATATCTCGCATATGTTAGGAACAATCCTATATACCATGAAAAGTGGAAATTGGAGATAGAGCTCAAATTCGAAAACGAAAGACATATTCACATTCCCCGGTTCAGGGAAGCCCAAAAACCATGGGTTTCCTGGATCTGATGTGTCCCTGTGGAGTTGGCCCAGGGCATATCTCACATTTCTTAGGAAAAATCGCGTATACCATCAATAGTGCAAATTGCAGATAGAGCTCAAATTCGAAAAAGAAAGACATATTCATATTCCCCTGGGTCAGGGAAACCCAAAAAACATGAGTTTTCAGCATCTGATCTGTCCCTGTGGAGTTGCCCAAGAGCATATCTCGCAATTGTTAGGAAAAATTCCTTATACAATGAAAATTGCAAATTGCAGATTGAACTCAAATTTGAAGAACAAACACATATTTATGTTCCCCCAGGTCTGGGAAGCCCTCCAAAAAGAGTTTTCTGGATCTGGTCTTTCCCTGTGGAGTTGGCCCAGGGCATATCTCGCATTTCTTAGGAAAAATCCCTTATACCATGAAAAGTGCAAATTGCAAATTGTGCTAAAATTCGAAAAAAAAGACATATTCATGTTCCCCCGGGTTAGGGAAACCCAAAAATACATGAGTTTCCTGGATCTGGTCTCTCTCTTTGGAGTTGGCCCAGGGTATATCTCACATTTCTTAGGAAAAATCCCTTGTACCATCAATAGTGCAAATTGCAGATAGAGGTCAAATTTGAAAAACAAAGACATATTCATGTGCACCCTGGTCAGGGAAACAAAAAAAAAACATGGGTTTCTGGGATCTGATCTGTCCCTGTGGAGTTGGCCAAGGGCATATCTCACATTTCTTAGGAAAAATCACTTATACCATCAATAGTGCAAATTGCAGATAGAGCTCAAATTCGAAAAAGAAAGACATATTCATATTCCCCTGGGTCAGGGAAGCCCAAACAAACATGAATATTTAGGATCTGATCTGTCCCTTTGGAGTTGGCCCAGGGTATAACTCGCATTTGTTAGGAAAAATCCCATATACCAGGAAAAGTGCACATAAGAGATAGAGCTCAAATTCAAAAAACAAAGACATATTCATATTCCCCCGGTTCAGGGAAGCCCAAAAAAACATGAATTCTCCAGATCTGATCTGTCCCTGTGGAGTTAGCTGAGGGCATGTCTCGCATTTGTTAGGAAAAAACATGAGTTTTCGGGACCTGATCTGTACCAAATAGAGCTCAAACTTGAAGAACAAACACATATTCAAAAAACAGAGATATATTCATGTTCCGTCGGGTCAGGGAAACCCAAAAACACATGAGTTTTCTGGATCTTATCTGTCCCTGTGCAGTTGGCCCATGGCATATCTCGCATTTGTTAGGAAAAATCCCATATACTATGAAAAGTGCAAATTGCAGATAGAGCTCAAATTTGAAGAACAAAGACATATTTATGTTCCACCAGTTCAGGGAAGCCCCCCAAAAAATGACTTTTTCGGATCTGATCTCTCCCTGTCGAGTTGGCCCAGGGCATAACTCGCATTTGTTAGGAAAAATCCCTTATACCATCAATCGTGCAAATTGCAGATAGAGCTCAAATTCGAAAAAGAAAGACATATTCATATTCCCCTGGGTCAGGGAAACCCAAAAAACATGAGTTTTCAGCATCTGATCTGTCCGTGTGGAGTTGGCCCAGAGCATATCTCGCATTTGTTAGGAAAAATTCCTTATACAATGAAAAGTGCAAATTGCAGATTGAACTCAAATTTGAAGAACAAACACATATTTATGTTCCCCCAGGTCTGGGAAGCCCTCCAAAAAGAGTTTTCTGGATCTGGTCTTTCCCTGTGGAGTTGGCCCAGGGCATATCTCGCATTTCTTAGGAAAAATCCCTTATACCATGAAAAGTGCAAATTGCAAATAGAGCTAAAATTCGAAAAACAAAGACATATTCATGTTCCCCCAGGTTAGGGAAACCCAAAAATACATGAGTTTCCTGGATCTGGTCTCTCCCTGTGGAGTTGGCCCAGGGCATATCTCACATTTCTTAGGAAAAATCCCTTGTACCATCAATAGTGCAAATTGCAGATAGAGGTCAAATTTGAAAAACAAAGACATATTCATGTGCCCCCTGGTCAGGGAAACAAAAATAACATGGGTTTCTGGGATCTGATCTGTCCCTGTGGAGTTGGCACAGGGCATAACTCACATTTGTTAGGAAAAATCCATGAAAAGTGGAAATTGGAGATAGAGCTCAAATTCGAAAAAGAAAGACATATTCACGTTCCCCTGTTCAGGGAAGCCCAAAAAAACATGAGTTTTCTGGTTCGGATATGTCCCTGTGGAGTTGGCCCAGAGCATATCTCGCATATGTTAGGAACAATCCTATATACCATGAAAATTGGAAATTGGAGATAGAGCTCAAATTCGAAAACGAAAGACATATTCACATTCCCCGGTTCAGGGAAGCCCAAAAAACATGGGTTTCCTGGATCTGATGTGTCCCTGTGGAGTTGGCCCAGGGCATATCTCTCATTTCTTAGGAAAAATCGCGTATACCATCAATAGTGCAAATTGCAGATAGAGCTCAAATTCGAAAAAGAAAGACATATTCATATTCCCCTGGGTCAGGGAAACCCAAAAAACATGAGTTTTCAGCATCTGATCTGTCCCTGTGGAGTTGCCCAAGAGCATATCTCGCAATTGTTAGGAAAAATTCCTTATACAATGAAAATTGCAAATTGCAGATTGAACTCAAATTTGAAGAACAAACACATATTTATGTTCCCCCAGGTCTGGGAAGCCCTCCAAAAAGAGTTTTCTGGATCTGGTCTTTCCCTGTGGAGTTGGCCCAGGGCATATCTCGCATTTCTTAGGAAAAATCCCTTATACCATGAAAAGTGCAAATTGCAAATTGTGCTAAAATTCGAAAAAAAAGACATATTCATGTTCCCCCGGGTTAGGGAAACCCAAAAATACATGAGTTTCCTGGATCTGGTCTCTCCCTTTGGAGTTGGCCCAGGGCATATCTCACATTTCTTAGGAAAAATCCCTTGTACCATCAATAGTGCAAATTGCAGATAGAGGTCAAATTTGAAAAACAAAGACATATTCATGTGCACCCTGGTCAGGGAAACAAAAAAAAAAACATGGGTTTCTGGGATCTGATCTGTCCCTGTGGAGTTGGCCAAGGGCATATCTCACATTTCTTAGGAAAAATCACTTATACCATCAATAGTGCAAATTGCAGATAGAGCTCAAATTCGAAAAAGAAAGACATATTCATATTCCCCTGGGTCAGGGAAGCCCAAACAAACATGAATATTTAGGATCTGATCTGTCCCTTTGGAGTTGGCCCAGGGTATAACTCGCATTTGTTAGGAAAAATCCCATATACCAGGAAAAGTGCACATAAGAGATAGAGCTCAAATTCAAAAAACAAAGACATATTCATATTCCCCCGTTTCAGGGAAGCCCAAAAAAACATGAATTCTCCATATCTGATCTGTCCCTGTGGAGTTAGCTGAGGGCATGTCTCGCATTTGTTAGGAAAAAACATGAGTTTTCGGGACCTGATCTGTACCAAATAGAGCTCAAACTTGAAGAACAAACACATATTCAAAAAACAGAGATATATTCATGTTCCGTCGGGTCAGGGAAACCCAAAAACACATGAGTTTTCTGGATCTTATCTGTCCCTGTGCAGTTGGCCCATGGCATATCTCGCATTTGTTAGGAAAAATCCCATATACTATGAAAAGTGCAAATTGCAGATAGAGCTCAAATTTGAAGAACAAAGACATATTTATGTTCCACCAGTTCAGGGAAGCCCCCCAAAAAATGACTTTTTCGGATCTGATCTCTCCCTGTCGAGTTGGCCCAGGGCATAACTCGCATTTTTTAGGAAAAATCCCTTATACCATCAATCGTGCAAATTGCAGATAGAGCTCAAATTCGAAAAAGAAAGACATATTCATATTCCCCTGGGTCAGGGAAACCCAAAAAACATGAGTTTTCAGCATCTGATCTGTCCGTGTGGAGTTGGCCCAGAGCATATCTCGCATTTGTTAGGAAAAATTCCTTATACAATGAAAAGTGCAAATTGCAGATTGAACTCAAATTTGAAGAACAAACACATATTTATGTTCCCCCAGGTCTGGGAAGCCCTCCAAAAAGAGTTTTCTGGATCTGGTCTTTCCCTGTGGAGTTGGCCCAGGGCATATCTCACATTTCTTAGGAAAAATCCCTTGTACCATCAATAGTACAAATTGCAGATAGAGGTCAAGTTTGAAAAACAAAGACATATTCATGTGCCCCCTGGTCAGGGAAACAAAAAAAAATGGGTTTCTGGGATCTGATCTGTCCCTGTGGAGTTGGCACAGGATATAACTCACATTTGTTAGGAAAAATCCATGAAAAGTGGAAATTGGAGATAGAGCTCAAATTCGAAAAAGAAAGACATATTCACGTTCCCCTGTTCAGGGAAGCCCAAAAAAACATGAGTTTTCTGGTTCGGATATGTCCCTGTGGAGTTGGCCCAGAGCATATCTCGCATATGTTAGGAACAATCCTATATACCATGAAAAGTGGAAATTGGAGATAGAGCTCAAATTCGAAAAAGAAAGACATATTCACATTCCCCGGTTCAGGGAAGCCCAAAAAACATGGGTTTCCTGGATCTGATGTGTCCCTGTGGAGTTGGCCCAGGGCATATCTCACATTTCTTAGGAAAAATCGCGTATACCATCAATAGTGCAAATTGCAGATAGAGCTCAAATTCGAAAAAGAAAGACATATTCATATTCCCCTGGGTCAGGGAAACCCAAAAAACATGAGTTTTCAGCATCTGATCTGTCCCTGTGGAGTTGCCCCAGAGCATATCTCGCAATTGTTAGGAAAAATTCCTTATACAATGAAAAGTGCAAATTTCAGATTGAACTCAAATTTGAAGAACAAACACGTATTTATGTTCCCCCAGGTCTGGGAAGCCCTCCAAAAAGAGTTTTCTGGATCTGGTCTTTCCCTGTGGAGTTGGCCCAGGGCATATCTCGCATTTCTTAGGAAAAATCCCTTATACCATGAAAAGTGCAAATTGCAAATAGAGCTAAAATTCGAAAAAAAAGACATATTCATGTTCCCCCGGGAAGCCCAAAAAAACATGAGTTTTCTGGTTCGGATATGTCCCTTTGGAGTTGGCCCAGAGCATATCTCGCATATGTTAGGAACAATCCTATATACCATGAAAAGTGGAAATTGCAGATAGAGCTCAAATTCGAAAAAGAAAGAGATATTCATATTCCCCTGGGTCAGGGAAACCCAAAAAACATGAGTTTTCGGCATCTGTTCTATCCCTGTGGAGTTGGCCTAGAGCATATCTCGCATTTGTTAGGAAAAATCCCTTGTACCAACAATATTGAAAATTGCAGATAGAGGTCAAATTTGAAAAACAAAGACATATTCATGTGCCCCCTGGTCAGGGAAACGAAAAAAAAATGTGAGTTTCTGGGATCTGATCTGTCCCACAGGGTGTAACTCACATTTCTTAGGAAAAATCCATGAAAAGTGGAAATTGCAGATAGAGCTCAAATTCGAAAAACAAGCACATATTCATGTTCCCCTGGGTCAAGGAAGCCAGAAAAACTTGAGTTTTTGGGATCTGATCTTTCCCTTTGGAGTGGGCCCAGGGCATAACTCGCATTTCCTAGGAAAAATCACTTATACCATCAATAGTGCAAATTGCAGATAGAGCTCAAATTCGAAAAAGAAAGACATATTCACGTTCCCCGGTTCAGGGAAGCCCAAAAAACAAAAACCAAAAAAACCATGAGTTTCTGGGATCTGATCTTTCCCTGTGGAGTTGGCACAGGGCATAACTCACATTTGTTAGGAAAAATCCATGAAAAGTGGAAATTGGAGATAGAGCTCAAATTCGAAAAAGAAAGACATATTCACATTCCCCGGGTCAGGGAAGCCCAAAAAACATGAGTTTCCTGGATCTGATCTGTCCCTGTGGAGTTGGCCCAGGGCATATCTCACATTTCTTAGGAAAAATCACTTATACCATCAATAGTGCAAATTGCAGATAGTGGTCAAATTCGAAAAACAAAGACATATTCATGTTCCCCCGGGTCTCGGAAACCCAAAAAAACATGAGTTTTTGGGACCTGATCTTTCCCTTTGGAGTTGGCCCAGGGCATAACTTGCATATGTTAGGAAAAATCCCATATACCATGAAAAGTGCAAATTACAGATAGAGCTCAAATTTGAAGAAGAAACACATATTTATGTTCCCGCAGGTCACGGAAACCCTCCAAAATAGAGTTTTCTGGATCTGGTCTGTCCCTTTGGAGTTGGCCCAACTCATATCTCGCATTTGTTAGGAAAAATCCATTATACCTTGAAAAGTGCACATAGGAGATAGAGTTCAAATTTGAAAAACAAACACATATTCATATTCCCCTGGGTCAGGGAAGCCCAAAAAACATGAATATTTAGGATCTGATCTGTCCCTTTGGAGATGGCCCGGGGTATAACTTTATTTTGTTAGGAAAAATTCCCTTATATGATGTAAAGTGAAAATTGGAGATAGAGTTCAAATTAAAAAAAAAGACATATTCATATTCCACTGGGTAAGGGAAACCCAAAAAAAATGAGTTTCCTGGATCTGATCTGTCTTTTTGGAGTTGGCCCAGGGCATATCTCACATTTCTTAGGAAAAATCACGTATACCATCAATAGTGCAAATTGCTGATAGAGCTCAAATTCGAAAAAGAAAGACATATTCATATTCCCCTGGGTCAGGGAAACCCAAAAAACCCAGCATCTGATCTGTCCCTGTGGAGTTGTCCAAGAACATATGTCGCATTTGTTAGGAAAAATTCCTTATACAATCAAAAGTGCAAATTGCAGATTGAACTCAAATTCGAAAAACAAAGACATATTCATGTTCCCCCCGGTTAGGGAAACCCAAAAATACATGAGTTTTCTGGATCTTATCTGTCCCTGTGCAGTTGGCCCAGGACATATCTCGCATTTGTTTGGAAAACTCCATTATACCATGAAAAGTGAACATAGTTAGTTAGTTCAAATTCGAAATTCGAAAAACAAACACATATTCATATTCCCCTACGTCAGGGAAGCCCAAAAAACATGAATATTTAGGATCTGATCTGTCCCTTTCGACTTTGCCCAGGGTATAACTCGCATTTGTTAGGAAAAAGCCATTATACCATAAAAATAGGAGACAGAGTTGAAATTCGAAAAACAAAGACAAATTCATGTTCCCCCGGGTCAGGGAAACCCAAAAAAACATGAGTTTCCTGGATCTTATCTGTCCCTGTGGAGTTGGCCAAGGGCATATCTCACATTTCTTAGGAAAAATCACTTATACCATCAATAGTGCAAATTGCAGATAGAGCTCAAATTCGAAAAAGAAAGACATATTCATATTCCCCTGGGTCAGGGAAGCCCAAACAAACATGAATATTTAGGATCTGATCTGTCCCTTTGGAGTTGGCCCAGGGTATAACTCGCATTTGTTAGGAAAAATCCCATATACCAGGAAAAGTGCACATAAGAGATAGAGCTCAAATTCAAAAAACAAAGACATATTCATATTCCCCCGGTTCAGGGAAGCCCAAAAAAACATGAATTCTCCAGATCTGATCTGTCCCTGTGGAGTTAGCTGAGGGCATGTCTCGCATTTGTTAGGAAAAAACATGAGTTTTCGGGACCTGATCTGTACCAAATAGAGCTCAAACTTGAAGAACAAACACATATTCAAAAAACAGAGATATATTCATGTTCCGTCGGGTCAGGGAAACCCAAAAACACATGAGTTTTCTGGATCTTATCTGTCCCTGTGCAGTTGGCCCATGGCATATCTCGCATTTGTTAGGAAAAATCCCATATACTATGAAAAGTGCAAATTGCAGATAGAGCTCAAATTTGAAGAACAAAGACATATTTATGTTCCACCAGTTCAGGGAAGCCCCCCAAAAAATGACTTTTTCTGATCTGATCTCTCCCTGTCGAGTTGGCCCAGGGCATAACTCGCATTTGTTAGGAAAAATCCCTTATACCATCAATCGTGCAAATTGCAGATAGAGCTCAAATTCGAAAAAGAAAGACATATTCATATTCCCCTGGGTCAGGGAAACCCAAAAAACATGAGTTTTCAGCATCTGATCTGTCCGTGTGGAGTTGGCCCAGGGCATATCTCACATTTCTTAGGAAAAATCCCTTGTACCATCAATAGTGCAAATTGCAGATAGAGGTCAAATTTGAAAAACAAAGACATATTCATGTGCCCCCTGGTCAGGGAAACAAAAAAAAACATGGGTTTCTGGGATCTGATCTGTGCCTGTGGAGTTGGCACAGGGCATAACTCACATTTGTTAGGAAAAATCCATGAAAAGTGGAAATTGGAGATAGAGCTCAAATTCGAAAAAGAAAGACATATTCACGTTCCCCTGTTCAGGGAAGCCCAAAAAAACATGAGTTTTCTGGTTCGGATATGTCCCTGTGGAGTTGGCCCAGAGCATATCTCGCATATGTTAGGAACAATCCTATATACCATGAAAAGTGGAAATTGGAGATAGAGCTCAAATTCGAAAAAGAAAGACATATTCACATTCCCCGGTTCAGGGAAGCCCAAAAAACATGGGTTTCCTGGATCTGATGTGTCCCTGTGGAGTTGGCCCAGGGCATATCTCACATTTCTTAGGAAAAATCGCGTATACCATCAATAGTGCAAATTGCAGATAGAGCTCAAATTCGAAAAAGAAAGACATATTCATATTCCCCTGGGTCAGGGAAACCCAAAAAACATGAGTTTTCAGCATCTGATCTGTCCCTGTGGAGTTGCCCAAGAGCATATCTCGCAATTGTTAGGAAAAATTCCTTATACAATGAAAAGTGCAAATTGCAGATTGAACTCAAATTTGAAGAACAAACACATATTTATGTTCCCCCAGGTCTGGGAAGCCCTCCAAAAAGAGTTTTCTGGATCTGGTCTTTCCCTGTGGAGTTGGCCCAGGGCATATCTCGCATTTCTTAGGAAAAATCCCTTATACCATGAAAAGTGCAAATTGCAAATTGTGCTAAAATTCGAAAAAAAAGACATATTCATGTTCCCCCGGGTTAGGGAAACCCAAAAATACATGAGTTTCCTGGATCTGGTCTCTCCCTTTGGAGTTGGCCCAGGGCATATCTCACATTTCTTAGGAAAAATCCCTTGTACCATCAATAGTGCAAATTGCAGATAGAGGTCAAATTTGAAAAACAAAGACATATTCATGTGCACCCTGGTCAGGGAAACAAAAAAAAAAACATGGGTTTCTGGGATCTGATCTGTCCCTGTGGAGTTGGCCAAGGGCATATCTCACATTTCTTAGGAAAAATCACTTATACCATCAATAGTGCAAATTGCAGATAGAGCTCAAATTCGAAAAAGAAAGACATATTCATATTCCCCTGGGTCAGCGAAGCCCAAACAAACATGAATATTTAGGATCTGATCTGTCCCTTTGGAGTTGGCCCAGGGTATAACTCGCATTTGTTAGGAAAAATCCCATATACCAGGAAAAGTGCACATAAGAGATAGAGCTCAAATTCAAAAAACAAAGACATATTCATATTCCCCCGGTTCAGGGAAGCCCAAAAAAACATGAATTCTCCAGATCTGATCTGTCCCTGTGGAGTTAGCTGAGGGCATGTCTCGCATTTGTTAGGAAAAAACATGAGTTTTCGGGACCTGATCTGTACCAAATAGAGCTCAAACTTGAAGAACAAACACATATTCAAAAAACAGAGATATATTCATGTTCCGTCGGGTCAGGGAAACCCAAAAACACATGAGATTTCTGGTTCTTATCTGTCCCTGTGCAGTTGGCCCATGGCATATCTCGCATTTGTTAGGAAAAATCCCATATACTATGAAAAGTGCAAATTGCAGATAGAGCTCAAATTTGAAGAACAAAGACATATTTATGTTCCACCAGTTCAGGGAAGCCCCCCAAAAAATGACTTTTTCGGATCTGATCTCTCCCTGTCGAGTTGGCCCAGGGCATAACTCGCATTTGTTAGGAAAAATCCCTTATACCATCAATCGTGCAAATTGCAGATAGAGCTCAAATTCGAAAAAGAAAGACATATTCATATTCCCCTGGGTCAGGGAGACCCAAAAAACATGAGTTTTCAGCATCTGATCTGTCCGTGTGGAGTTGGCCCAGAGCATATCTCGCATTTGTTAGGAAAAATTCCTTATACAATGAAAAGTGCAAATTGCAGATTGAACTCAAATTTGAAGAACAAACACATATTTATGTTCCCCCAGGTCTGGGAAGCCCTCCAAAAAGAGTTTTCTGGATCTGGTCTTTCCCTGTGGAGTTGGCCCAGGGCATATCTCGCATTTGTTAGGAAAAATCCCTTATACCATGAAAAGTGCAAATTGCAAATAGAGCTAAAATTCGAAAAACAAAGACATATTCATGTTCCCCCGGGTTAGGGAAACCCAAAAATACATGAGTTTCCTGGATCTGGTCTCTCCCTTTGGAGTTGGCCCAGGGCATAACTCGCATTTGTTAGGAAAAATCACTTGTACCATAAATAGTGCAAATTGCAGATAGAGCTCAAATTCGAAAAAGAAAGACATATTCATATTCCCCTGGGTCAGGGAAACCCAAAAAACATGAGTTTTCAGCATCTGATCTGTCCCTGTGGAGTTGGCCCAGAGCATATCTCGCATTTGTTAGGAAAAATTCCTTATACAATGAAAAGTGCAAATTGCAGATTGAACTCAAATTTGAAGAACAAACACATATTTATGTTCCCCCAGGTCTGGGAAGCCCTCCAAAGAGAGTTTTCTGGATCTGGTCTGTCCCTGTGGAGTTGGCCCAGGGCATATCTCGCATTTGTTAGGAAAAATCCCTTATACCATGAAAAGTGCAAATTGCAAATAGAGCTAAAATTCAAAAAACAAAGACATATTCATGTTCCCCCGGGTTAGGGAAACCCAAAAATACATGAGTTTCCTGGATCTGGTCTCTCCCTTTGGAGTTGGCCCAACTCATATCTCGCATTTGTTAGGAAAAATCCATTATAGCTTGAAAAGTGCACATAGGAGATAGAGCTCAAATTCGAAAAACAAACACATATTCATATTCCCCTGGGTCAGGGAAGCCCAAAAACATGAATATTTAGGATCTGATCTGTCCCTTTGGAGATGGCCCGGGGTATAACTTTATTTTGTTAGGAAAAAATTCCCTTATATGATGTAAAGTGAAAATTGAAGATAGAGCTCAAATTCAAAAAAAATCCATTATACCATAAAAATAGGAGACAGAGATCAAATTCGAAAAACAAAGACAAATTCATGTTCCCCCGGATTAGGGAAACCCCAAAAAACATGAGTTTTTGGGATCTGATCTGTCCCTGTGGAGTTGGCCCTCGGCATATCTCGCATTTGTTTGGAAAAATCCCATGTACCATGAAAAGTGCAAATTCCCCCGGGTCAGGGAAGCCCAAAGAACATGAGTTTCCTGGATCTGATCTGTCCCTGTGGAGTTGGCCAAGGGCATATCTCACATTTCTTAGGAAAAATCACTTATACCATCAATAGTGCAAATTGCAGATAGAGCTCAAATTCGAAAAAGAAAGACATATTCATATTCCCCTGGGTCAGGGAAACCCAAAAAACATCAGTTTTCGGCATCTGATCTGTCCCTGTTTTATAGTTCGGATATGTCCCTGTGGAGTTGGCCCAGAGCATATCTCGCATATGTTAGGAAAAATCCCATATACCATGAAAAGTGGAAATTGGAGATAGAGCTCAAATTCGAAAAAGAAAGACATATTCACATTTCCTGGTTCAGGGAAGCCCAAAAAACATGGGTTTCCTGGATCTGATGTGTACCTGTGGAGTTGGCCCAGGGCATATCTCACATTTCTTAGGAAAAATCACGTATACCATCAATAGTGCAAATTGCAGATAGAGCTCAAATTCGAAAAAGAAAGACATATTCATATTCCCCTGGGTCAGGGAAACCCAAAAAACATGAGTTTTCGGCATCTGATCTGTCCCTGTGGAGTTGGCCCAGAGCATATCTCGCATTTGTTTGGAAAAATTCCTTATACAATGAAAAGTGCAAATTGCAGATTGAACTCAAATTTGAAGAACAAACACATATTTATGTTCCCCCAGGTCTGGGAAGCCCTCCAAAGAGAGTTTTCTGGATCTGGTCTGTCCCTGTGGAGTTGGCCCAGGGCATATCTCGCATTTGTTAGGAAAAATCCCTTATACCATGAAAAGTGCAAATTGCAAATAGAGCTAAAATTCGAAAAACAAAGACATATTCATGTTCCCCCGGGTTAGGGAAACCCAAAAATACATGAGTTTCCTGGATCTGGTCTCTCCCTTTGGAGTTGGCCCAACTCATATCTCGCATTTGTTAGGAAAAATCCATTATAGCTTGAAAAGTGCACATAGGAGATAGAGCTCAAATTCGAAAAACAAACACATATTCATATTCCCCTGGGTCAGGGAAGCCCAAAAACATGAATATTTAGGATCTGATCTGTCCCTTTGGAGATGGCCCGGGGTATAACTTTATTTTGTTAGGAAAAAATTCCCTTATATGATGTAAAGTGAAAATTGGAGATAGAGCTCAAATTAAAAAAAAAACACATATTCATATTCCCCTGGGTAAGGGAAACCCCAAGAAAATGAGTTTCCGGGATCTGACCTGTCTTTTTGGAGTTGGCCCAGGGCATATCTCGCATTTGTTAGGAAAAATCACTTATTCCATCAATAGTGCAAATTGCTGATAGAGCTCAAATTCGAAAAAGAAAGACATATTCATATTCCCCTGGGTCAAGGAAACCCAAAAAACCCAGCATCTGATCTGTCCCTGTGGAGTTGGCCCAGAGCATATCTCGCATTTGTTAGGAAAAATTCCTTATACAATCAAAAGTGCAAATTGCAGATTGAACTCAAATTTAAAGAACAAACACATATTTATGTTCCCCCGGGTCTGGGAAGCCCTCCAAAAAGAGTTTTCTGGATCTGGTCTGTCCCTGTGGAAAAATCCCATATACCATGAAAAGTGCAAATTACAGATAGAGCTCAAATTTGAAGAAGAAACACATATTTATGTTCCCCCAGGTCAGGGAAACCCTCCAAAAAAGAGTTTTCTGGATCTGGTCTCTCCCTTTGGAGTTGGCCCAACTGATACCTCGCATTTGTTAGGAAAAATCCATTATACCATAAAAATAGGAGACAGAGAACAAATTCGAAAAACAAAGACAAATTCATGTTCCCCCGGGTTAGGGAAACCCCAAAAAACATGAGTTTTTGGGATCTGATCTGTCCCTGTGGAGTTGGCCCTCGGCATATCTCGCATTTGTTTGGAAAAATCCCATGTACCATGAAAAGTGCAAATTCCCCCGGGTCAGGGAAGCCCAAAGAACAGGGATCTGATCTGTCCCTGTGGAGTTGGCCAAGGGCATATCTCACATTTCTTAGGAAAAATCACGTATACCATCAATAGTGCAAATTGCAGATAGAGCTCAAATTCGAAAAAGAAAGACATATTCACATTCCCCCGGGTTAGGGAAACCCAAAAATACATGAGTTTCCTGGATCTGGTCTCTCCCTTTGGAGTTGGCCCAGGGCATATCTCACATTTCTTAGGAAAAATCCCTTGTACCATCAATAGTGCAAATTGCAGATAGAGGTCAAATTTGAAAAACAAAGACATATTCATGTGCCCCCTGGTCAGGGAAACAAAAAAAACATGAGTTTCTGGGATCTGATCTGTCCCTGTGGAGTTGGCACAGGGCATAACTCACATTTGTTAGGAAAAATCCATGAAAAGTGGAAATTGGAGATAGAGCTCAAATTCGAAAAAGAAAGACATATTCACGTTCCCCGGTTCAGGGAAGCCCAAAAAAACATGAGTTTTCTGGTTCGGATATGTCCCTGTGGAGTTGGCCCAGAGCATATCTCGCATATCTTAGGAAAAATCCTATATACCATGAAAAGTGGAAATTGGAGATAGAGCACAAATTTGAAAAACAAAGACATATTCATGTTGCCCCGGGTCACGGAAACCCAAAAAAACATGAGTTTTTGGGACCTGATCTTTCCCTGTGCAGTTGGCGCATGGCATATCTTGCATTTGTTAGGAAAAATCCCATATACCATGAAAAGTGAAAATTGAAAATAGAACTCAAATTCGAAAAACAAGCACATATTCATGTTCCAATAGGTCAGGGAAGCCCAAAAAAGTTGAGTTTTTGGAATCTGATCTGTCTTTTTGGACTTGGCCCCGGGCATATCTCGCATTTGTTAGGAAAAATCTCTTATTCCATCAATAGTGCAAATTGCTGATAGAGCTCAAATTCAAAAAAGAAAGACATATTCATGCTCCCCTAGGTCGAGGAAAAAAAAAAACACATTAGTTTCCTTGATCTGATCTGTTCCTCTGTAGTTGGCCCAGGGCATATCTCACATTTCTTAGGAAAAATCCCTTGTACCATCAATAGTGCAAATTGCAGATAGAGGTCAAGTTTGAAAAACAAAGACATATTCATGTGCCCCCTGGTCAGGGAAACAAAAAAAAATGGGTTTCTGGGATCTGATCTGTCCCTGTGGAGTTGGCACAGGGCATAACTCACATTTGTTAGGAAAAATCCATGAAAAGTGGAAATTGGAGATAGAGCTCAAATTCGAAAAAGAAAGACATATTCAGTTCCCCTGTTCAGGGAAGCCCAAAAAAACATGAGTTTTCTGGTTCGGATATGTCCCTGTGGAGTTGGCCCAGAGCATATCTCGCATATGTTAGGAACAATCCTATATACCATGAAAAGTGGAAATTGGAGATAGAGCTCAAATTCGAAAAAGAAAGACATATTCACATTCCCCGGTTCAGGGAAGCCCAAAAAACATGGGTTTCCTGGATCTGATGTGTCCCTGTGGAGTTGGCCCAGGGCATATCTCACATTTCTTAGGAAAAATCGCGTATACCATCAATAGTGCAAATTGCAGATAGAGCTCAAATTCGAAAAAGAAAGACATATTCATATTCCCCTGGGTCAGGGAAACCCAAAAAACATGAGTTTTCAGCATCTGATCTGTCCCTGTGGAGTTGCCCCAGAGCATATCTCGCAATTGTTAGGAAAAATTCCTTATACAATGAAAAGTGCAAATTGCAGATTGAACTCAAATTTGAAGAACAAACACATATTTATGTTCCCCCAGGTCTGGGAAGCCCTCCAAAAAGAGTTTTCTGGATCTGGTCTTTCCCTGTGGAGTTGGCCCAGGGCATATCTCACATTTCTTAGGAAAAATCCCTTATACCATGAAAAGTGCAAATTGCAAATAGAGCTAAAATTCGAAAAAAAAGACATATTCATGTTCCCCCGGGAAGCCCAAAAAAACATGAGTTTTCTGGTTCGGATATGTCCCTTTGGAGTTGGCCCAGAGCATATCTCGCATATGTTAGGAACAATCCTATATACCATGAAAAGTGGAAATTGCAGATAGAGCTCAAATTCGAAAAAGAAAGAGATATTCATATTCCCCTGGGTCAGGGAAACCCAAAAAACATGAGTTTTCGGCATCTGATCTATCCCTGTGGAGTTGGCCTAGAGCATATCTCGCATTTGTTAGGAAAAATCCCTTGTACCAACAATATTGAAAATTGCAGATAGAGGTCAAATTTGAAAAACAAAGACATATTCATGTGCCCCCTGGTCAGGGAAACGAAAAAAAAATGTGAGTTTCTGGGATCTGATCTGTCCCACAGGGTGTAACTCACATTTCTTAGGAAAAATCCATGAAAAGTGGAAATTGCAGATAGAGCTCAAATTCGAAAAACAAGCACATATTCATGTTCCCCTGGGTCAAGGAAGCCAGAAAAACTTGAGTTTTTGGGATCTGATCTTTCCCTTTGGAGTGGGCCCAGGGCATAACTCGCATTTCTTAGGAAAAATCACTTATACCATCAATAGTGCAAATTGCAGATAGAGCTCAAATTCGAAAAAGAAAGACATATTCACGTTCCCCGGTTCAGGGAAGCCCAAAAAACAAAAACCAAAAAAACCATGAGTTTCTGGGATCTGATCTTTCCCTGTGGAGTTGGCACAGGGCATAACTCACATTTGTTAGGAAAAATCCATGAAAAGTGGAAATTGGAGATAGAGCTCAAATTCGAAAAAGAAAGACATATTCACATTCCCCGGTTCAGGGAAGCCCAAAAAACATGAGTTTCCTGGATCTGATCTGTCCCTGTGGAGTTGGCCCAGGGCATATCTCACATTTCTTAGGAAAAATCACTTATACCATCAATAGTGCAAATTGCAGATAGTGGTCAAATTCGAAAAACAAAGACATATTCATGTTCCCCCGGGTCTCGGAAACCCAAAAAAACATGAGTTTTTGGGACCTGATCTTTCCCTTTGGAGTTGGCCCAGGGCATAACTTGCATATGTTAGGAAAAATCCCATATACCATGAAAAGTGCAAATTACAGATAGAGCTCAAATTTGAAGAAGAAACACATATTTATGTTCCTGCAGGTCACGGAAACCCTCCAAAATAGAGTTTTCTGGATCTGGTCTGTCCCTTTGGAGTTGGCCCAACTCATATCTCGCATTTGTTAGGAAAAATCCATTATACCTTGAAAAGTGCACATAGGAGATAGAGCTCAAATTTGAAAAACAAACACATATTCATATTCCCCTGGGTGAGGGAAGCCCAAAAAACATGAATATTTAGGATCTGGTCTGTCCCTTTGGAGATGGCCCGGGGTATAACTTTATTTTGTTAGGAAAAATTCCCTTATATGATGTAAAGTGAAAATTGGAGATAGAGCTCAAATTAAAAAAAAAGACATATTCATATTCCACTGGGTAAGGGAAAGCGAAAAAAATGAGTTTCCTGGATCTGATCTGTCTTTTTGGAGTTGGCCCAGGGCATATCTCGCATTTGTTAGGAAAAATCACTTATTCCATCAGTAGTGCAAATTGCTGATAGAGCTCAAATTCGAAAAAGAAAGACATATTCATATTCCCCTGGGTCAGGGAAACCCAAAAAACCCAGCATCTGATCTGTCCCTGTGGAGTTGGCCAAGAACATATGTCGCATTTGTTAGGAAAAATTCCTTATACAATCAAAAGTGCAAATTGCACATTGAACTCAAATTCGAAAAACAAAGACATATTCATGTTCCCCCCGGTTAGGGAAACCCAAAAATACATGAGTTTTCTGGATCTTATCTGTCCCTGTGCAGTTGGCCCAGGACATATCTCGCATTTGTTTGGAAAACTCCATTATACCATGAAAAGTGAACATAGTTAGTTAGTTCAAATTCGAAATTCGAAAAACAAACACATATTCATATTCCCCTATGTCAGGGAAGCCCAAAAAACATGAATATTTAGGATCTGATCTGTCCCTTTGGAGATGGCCCGGGGTATAACTTTATTTTGTTAGGAATAATTCCCTTTTATGATGTAAAGTGAAAATTGGAGATAGAGCTCAAATTAAAAAAAAAGACATATTCATATTCCACTGGGTAAGGGAAACCCAAAAAAATGAGTTTCCTGGATCTGATCTGTCTTTTTGGAGTTGGCCCAGGGCATATCTCACATTTGTTAGGAAAAATCACTTATTCCATCAATAGTGCAAATTGCTGATAGAGCTCAAATTCGAAAAAGAAAGACATATTCATATTCCCCTGGGTCAGGGAAACCCAAAAAACCCAGCATCTGATCTGTCCCTGTGGAGTTGGCCAAGAACATATGTCGCATTTGTCAGGAAAAATTCCTTATACAATCAAAAGTGCAAATTGCAGATTGAACTCAAATTCGAAAAACAAAGACATATTCATGTTCCCCCCGGTTAGGAAAACCCAAAAATACATGAGTTCTCTGGATCTTATCTGTCCCTGTGCAGTTGGCCCAGGACATATCTCGCATTTGTTAGGAAAAATCCCATATACTATGAAAAGTGCAAATTGCAGATAGAGCTCAAATTTGAAGAACAAAGACATATTTATGTTCCACCAGTTCAGGGAAGCCCCCCCAAAAATGACTTTTTCGGATCTGATCTCTCCCTGTCGAGTTGGCCCAGGGCATAACTCGCATTTGTTAGGAAAAATCCCTTATACCATCAATCGTGCAAATTGCAGATAGAGCTCAAATTCGAAAAAGAAAGACATATTCATATTCCCCTGGGTCAGGGAAACCCAAAAAACATGAGTTTTCAGCATCTGATCTGTCCCTGTGGAGTTGGCCCAGAGCATATCTCGCATTTGTTAGGAAAAATTCCTTATACAATGAAAAGTGCAAATTGCAGATTGAACTCAAATTTGAAGAACAAACACATATTTATGTTCCCCCAGGTCTGGGAAGCCCTCCAAAAAGAGTTTTCTGGATCTGGTCTGTCCCTGTGGAGTTGGCCCAGGGCATATCTCGCATTTGTTAGGAAAAATCCCTTATACCATGAAAAGTGCAAATTGCAAATAGAGCTAAAATTCGAAAAACAAAGACATATTCATGTTCCCCCGGGTTAGGGAAACCCAAAAATACATGAGTTTCCTGGATCTGGTCTCTCCCTTTGGAGTTGGCCCAACACATATCTCGCAATTGTTAGGAAAAATCCATTATAGCTTGAAAAGTGCACATAGGAGATTGAGCTCAAATTCGAAAAACAAACACATATTCATATTCCCCTGGGTCAGGGAAGCCCAAAAAACATGAATATTTAGGATCTGATCTGTCCCTTTGGAGATGGCCCGGGGTATAACTTTATTTTGTTAGGAAAAATTCCCTTATATGATGTAAAGTGAAAATTGGAGATAGAGCTCAAATTCAAAAAAAAACATATTCATATTCCCCTGGGTAAGGGAAACAACAAAAAAATGAGTTTCCGGGATCTGACCTGTCTTTTTGGAGTTGGCCCAGGGCATATCTCGCATTTGTTAGGAAAAATCACTTATTCCATCAATAGTGCAAATTGCTGATAGAGCTCAAATTCGAAAAAGAAAGACATATTCATATTCCCCTGAGTCAGGGAAACCCAAAAAACCCAGCATCTGATCTGTCCCTGTGGAGTTGGCCCAGAGCATATCTCGCATTTGTTAGGAAAAATTCCTTATACAATCAAAAGTGCAAATTGCAGATTGAACTCAAATTTGAAGAACAAACACATATTTATGTTCCCCCGGGTCTGTGAAGCCCTCCAAAAAGAGTTTTCTGGATCTGGTCTGTCCCTGTGGAAAAATCCCATATACCATGAAAAGTGCAAATTACAGATAGAGCTCAAATTTGAAGAAGAAACACATATTTATGTTCCCCCAGGTCAGGGAAACCCTCCAAAAAAAGAGTTTTCTGGATCTGGTCTCTCCCTTTGGAGTTGGCCCAACTGATACCTCGCATTTGTTAGGAAAAATCCATTATACCATAAAAATAGGAGACAGAGAACAAATTCGAAAAACAAAGACAAATTCATGTTCCCCCGGGTTAGGGAAACCCCAAAAAACATGAGTTTTTGGGATCTGATCTGTCCCTGTGGAGTTGGCCCTCGGCATATCTCGCATTTGTTTGGAAAAATCCCATGTACCATGAAAAGTGCAAATTCCCCCGGGTCAGGGAAGCCCAAAGAACAGGGATCTGATCTGTCCCTGTGGAGTTGGCCAAGGGCATATCTCACATTTCTTAGGAAAAATCACGTATACCATCAATAGTGCAAATTGCAGATAGAGCTCAAATTCGAAAAAGAAAGACATATTCACATTCCCCCGGGTTAGGGAAACCCAAAAATACATGAGTTTCCTGGATCTGGTCTCTCCCTTTGGAGTTGGCCCAACACATATCTCGCAATTGTTAGGAAAAATCCATTATAGCTTGAAAAGTGCACATAGGAGATTGAGCTCAAATTCGAAAAACAAACACATATTCATATTCCCCTGGGTCAGGGAAGCCCAAAAAACATGAATATTTAGGATCTGATCTGTCCCTTTGGAGATGGCCCGGGGTATAACTTTATTTTGTTAGGAAAAATTCCCTTATATGATGTAAAGTGAAAATTGGAGATAGAGCTCAAATTCAAAAAAAAACATATTCATATTCCCCTGGGTAAGGGAAACAACAAAAAAATGAGTTTCCGGGATCTCACCTGTCTTTTTGGAGTTGGCCCAGGGCATATCTCGCATTTGTTAGGAAAAATCACTTATTCCATCAATAGTGCAAATTGCTGATAGAGCTCAAATTCGAAAAAGAAAGACATATTCATATTCCCCTGAGTCAGGGAAACCCAAAAAACCCAGCATCTGATCTGTCCCTGTGGAGTTGGCCCAGAGCATATCTCGCATTTGTTAGGAAAAATTCCTTATACAATCAAAAGTGCAAATTGCAGATTGAACTCAAATTTGAAGAACAAACACATATTTATGTTCCCCCGGGTCTGTGAAGCCCTCCAAAAAGAGTTTTCTGGATCTGGTCTGTCCCTGTGGAAAAATCCCATATACCATGAAAAGTGCAAATTACAGATAGAGCTCAAATTTGAAGAAGAAACACATATTTATGTTCCCCCAGGTCAGGGAAACCCTCCAAAAAAAGAGTTTTCTGGATCTGGTCTCTCCCTTTGGAGTTGGCCCAACTGATACCTCGCATTTGTTAGGAAAAATCCATTATACCATAAAAATAGGAGACAGAGAACAAATTCGAAAAACAAAGACAAATTCATGTTCCCCCGGGTTAGGGAAACCCCAAAAAACATGAGTTTTTGGGATCTGATCTGTCCCTGTGGAGTTGGCCCTCGGCATATCTCGCATTTGTTTGGAAAAATCCCATGTACCATGAAAAGTGCAAATTCCCCCGGGTCAGGGAAGCCCAAAGAACAGGGATCTGATCTGTCCCTGTGGAGTTGGCCAAGGGCATATCTCACATTTCTTAGGAAAAATCACGTATACCATCAATAGTGCAAATTGCAGATAGAGCTCAAATTCGAAAAAGAAAGACATATTCACATTCCCCCGGGTTAGGGAAACCCAAAAATACATGAGTTTCCTGGATCTGGTCTCTCCCTTTGGAGTTGGCCCAGGGCATATCTCACATTTCTTAGGAAAAATCCCTTGTACCATCAATAGTGCAAATTGCAGATAGAGGTCAAATTTGAAAAACAAAGACATATTCATGTGCCCCCTGGTCAGGGAAACCAAAAAAACATGAGTTTCTGGGATCTGATCTGTCCCTGTGGAGTTGGCACAGGGCATAACTCACATTTGTTAGGAAAAATCCATGAAAAGTGGAAATTGGAGATAGAGCTCAAATTCGAAAAAGAAAGACATATTCACGTTCCCCGGTTCAGGGAAGCCCAAAAAAACATGAGTTTTCTGGTTCGGATATGTCCCTGTGGAGTTGGCCCAGAGCATATCTCGCATATCTTAGGAAAAATCCTATATACCATGAAAAGTGGAAATTGGAGATAGAGCTCAAATTCGAAAAACAAAGACATATTCATGTTCCCCCGGGTCACGGAAACCCAAAGAAACATGAATTTTTGGGACCTGATCTTTCCCTGTGCAGTTGGCGCATGGCATATCTTGCATTTGTTAGGAAAAATCCCATATACCATGAAAAGTGAAAATTGAAAATAGAGCTCAAATTCGAAAAACAAGCACATATTCATGTTCCAATAGGTCAGGGAAGCCCAAAAAAGTTGAGTTTTTGGAATCTGATCTGTCTTTTTGGACTTGGCCCCGGGCATATCTCGCATTTGTTAGGAAAAATCTCTTATTCCATCAATAGTGCAAATTGCTGATAGAGCTCAAATTCGAAAAAGAAAGACATATTCACGTTCCCCGGTTCAGGGAAGCCCAAAAAACAAAAACCAAAAAAACCATGAGTTTCTGGGATCTGATCTTTCCCTGTGGAGTTGGCACAGGGCATAACTCACATTTGTTAGGAAAAATCCATGAAAAGTGGAAATTGGAGATAGAGCTCAAATTCGAAAAAGAAAGACATATTCACATTCCCCGGTTCAGGGAAGCCCAAAAAACATGAGTTTCCTGGATCTGATCTGTCCCTGTGGAGTTGGCCCAGGGCATATCTCACATTTCTTAGGAAAAATCACTTATACCATCAATAGTGCAAATTGCATATAGTGGTCAAATTCGAAAAACAAAGACATATTCATGTTCCCCCGGGTCTCGGAAACCCAAAAAAACATGAGTTTTTGGGACCTGATCTTTCCCTTTGGAGTTGGCCCAGGGCATAACTTGCATATGTTAGGAAAAATCCCATATACCATGAAAAGTGCAAATTACAGATAGAGCTCAAATTTGAAGAACCAACACATATTTATGTTCCCGCAGGTCACGGAAACCCTCCAAAATAGAGTTTTCTGGATCTGGTCTGTCCCTTTGGAGTTGGCCCAACTCATATCTCGCATTTGTTAGGAAAAATCCATTATACCTTGAAAAGTGCACATAGGAGATAGAGCTCAAATTTGAAAAACAAACACATATTCATATTCCCCTGGGTCAGGGAAGCCCAAAAAACATGAATATTTAGGATCTGATCTGTCCCTTTGGAGATGGCCCGGGGTATAACTTTATTTTGTTAGGAAAAATTCCCTTATATGATGTAAAGTGAAAATTGGAGATAGAGCTCAAATTAAAAAAAAAGACATATTCATATTCCACTGGGTAAGGGAAACCCAAAAAAATGAGTTTCCTGGATCTGATCTGTCTTTTTGGAGTTGGCCCAGGGCATATCTCGCATTTGTTAGGAAAAATCACTTATTCCATCAATAGTGCAAATTGCTGATAGAGCTCAAATTCGAAAAAGAAAGACATATTCATATTCCCCTGGGTCAGGGAAACCCAAAAAACCCAGCATCTGATCTGTCCCTGTGGAGTTGGCCAAGAACATATGTCGCATTTGTTAGGAAAAATTCCTTATACAATCAAAAGTGCAAATTGCAGATTGAACTCAAATTCGAAAAACAAAGACATATTCATGTTCCCCCCGGTTAGGGAAACCCAAAAATACATGAGTTCTTTGGATCTTATCTGTCCCTGTGCAGTTGGCCCAGGACATATCTCGCATTTGTTTGGAAAACTCCATTATACCATGAAAAGTGAACATAGTTAGTTAGTTCAAATTCGAAATTCGAAAAACAAACACATATTCATATTCCCCTACGTCAGGGAAGCCCAAAAAACATGAATATTTAGGATCTGATCTGTCCCTTTCGACTTTGCCCAGGGTATAACTCGCATTTGTTAGGAAAAATCCATTATACCATAAAAATAGGAGACAGAGTTGAAATTCGAAAAACAAAGACAAATTCATGTTCCCCCGGGTCAGGGAAACCCAAAAAAACATGAGTTTCCTGGATCTTATCTGTCCCTGTGGAGTTGGCCAAGGGCATATCTCACATTTCTTAGGAAAAATCACTTATACCATCAATAGTGCAAATTGCAGATAGAGCTCAAATTCGAAAAAGAAAGACATATTCATATTCCCCTGGGTCAGGGAAGCCCAAACAAACATGAATATTTAGGATCTGATCTGTCCCTTTGGAGCTGGCCCAGGGTATAACTCGCATTTGTTAGGAAAAATCCCATATACCAGGAAAAGTGCACATAAGAGATAGAGCTCAAATTCAAAAAACAAAGACATATTCATATTCCCCCGGTTCAGGGAAGCCCAAAAAAACATGAATTCTCCAGATCTGATCTGTTCCTGTGGAGTTAGCTGAGGGCATGTCTCGCATTTGTTAGGTGAGTCGGGACCTGATCTGTACCAAATAGAGCTCAAACTTGAAGAACAAACACATATTCAAAAAACAGAGATATATTCATGTTCCGTCGGGTCAGGGAAACCCAAAAACACATGAGTTTTCTGGATCTTATCTGTCCCTGTGCAGTTGGCCCATGGCATATCTCGCATTTGTTAGGAAAAATCCCATATACTATGAAAAGTGCAAATTGCAGATAGAGCTCAAATTTGAAGAACAAAGACATATTTATGTTCCACCAGTTCAGGGAAGCCCCCCCAAAAATGACTTTTTCGGATCTGATCTCTCCCTGTCGAGTTGGCCCAGGGCATAACTCGCATTTGTTAGGAAAAATCCCTTATACCATCAATCGTGCAAATTGCAGATAGAGCTCAAATTCGAAAAAGAAAGACATATTCATATTCCCCTGGGTCAGGGAAACCCAAAAATACATGAGTTTCCTGGATCTGGTCTCTCCCTTTGGAGTTGGCCCAGGGCATATCTCACATTTCTTAGGAAAAATCCCTTGTACCATCAATAGTGCAAATTGCAGATAGAGGTCAAATTTGAAAAACAAAGACATATTCATGTGCACCCTGGTCAGGGAAACAAAAAAAAACATGGGTTTCTGGGATCTGATCTGTCCCTGTGGAGTTGGCCAAGGACATATCTCACATTTCTTAGGAAAAATCACTTATACCATCAATAGTGCAAATTGCAGATAGAGCTCAAATTCAAAAAAGAAAGACATATTCATGCTCCCCTAGGTCGAGGAAAAAAAAAACACATTAGTTTCCTTGATCTGATCTGTTCCTCTGGAGTTGGCCCAGGGCATATCTCACATTTCTTAGGAAAAATCCCTTATACCATCAATATTGCAAATTGCAGATAGAGGTCAAATTCGTAAAAGAAAGACATATTCACGTTCCCCGGTTCAGGGAAGCCCAAAAAACATGAGTTTTATGGTTCGGATATGTCCCTGTGGAGTTGGCCCAGAGCATAACTTGCATATGTTAGGAAAAATCCCATATACCATGAAAAGTGCAAATTACAGATAGAGCTCAAATTTGAAGAAGAAACACATATATATGTTCCCGCAGGTCACGGAACCCCTCCAAAATAGAGTTTTCTGGATCTGGTCTCTCCCTTTGGGGTTGGCCCAACTCATATCTCGCATTTGTTAGGAAAAATCCATTATACCTTGAAAAGTGCACATAGGAGATAGAGCTCAAATTCGAAAAACAAACACATATTCATATTCCCCTACGTCAGGGAAGCCCAAAAAACATGAATATTTAGGATCTGATGTGTCCCTTTCGACTTGGCCCAGGGTATAACTCGCATTTGTTAGGAAAAATCCATTATACCATCAATATTGAAAATTGCAGATAGAGGTCAAATTCGAAAAACAAAGACATATTCATGTTCGGGACATGATCTTTCCCTGTGCAGTTGGCGCATGGCATATCTTTGTTAGGAAAAATCCCATATTTGATGAAAAGTGAAAATTGGAGATAGAGCTCAAATTTAAAAAAAAAGACATATTCCTATTCCCCTGGGTCAGGGAAGCCCAAAAAACATGAGTTTCCTGGATCTTATCTGTCCCTGTGGAGTTGGCCAAGGGCATATCTCACATTTCTTAGGAAAAATCACTTATACCATCAATAGTGCAAATTGCAGATAGAGCTCAAATTCGAAAAAGAAAGACATATTCATATTCCCCTGGGTCAGGGAAACCCAAAAAACATGAGTTTTCGGCATCTGATCTATCCCTGTGGAGTTGGCCTAGAGCATATCTCGCATTTGTTAGGAAAAATCCCTTGTACCAACAATATTGAAAATTGCAGATAGAGGTCAAATTTGAAAAACAAAGACATATTCATGTGCCCCCTGGTCAGGGAAACGAAAAAAAATGTGAGTTTCTGGGATCTGATCTGTCCCACAGGGTGTAACTCACATTTGTTAGGAAAAATCCATGAAAAGTGGAAATTGCAGATAGAGCTCAAATTCGAAAAACAAGCACATATTCATGTTCCCCTGGGTCAAGGAAGCCAGAAAAACTTGAGTTTTTGGGATCTGATCTTTCCCTTTGGAGTGGGCCCAGGGCATAACTCGCATTTCTTAGGAAAAATCACTTATACCATCAATAGTGCAAATTGCAGATAGAGCTCAAATTCGAAAAAGAAAGACATATTCATGTTCCCCGGTTCAGGGAAGCCCAAAAAACAAAAACCAAAAAAACCATGAGTTTCTGGGATCTGATCTTTCCCTGTGGAGTTGGCACAGGGCATAACTCACATTTCTTAGGAAAAATCCATGAAAAGTGGAAATTGGAGATAGAGCTCAAATTCAAAAAAGAAAGACATATTCACATTCCCCGGTTCAGGGAAGCCCAAAAAACATGAGTTTCCTGGATCTGATCTGTCCCTGTGGAGTTGGCCCAGGGCATATCTCACATTTCTTAGGAAAAATCACGTATACCATCAATAGTGCAAATTGCAGATAGAGCTCAAATTCGAAAAAGAAAGACATATTTATATTCTCCTGGGTCAGGGAAACCCAAAAAACATGAGTTTTCAGCATCTGATCTGTCCCTGTGGAGTTGGCCTAGAGCATATCTCGCATTTGTTAGGAAAAATCCCTTGTACCATCAATATTGAAAATTGCAGATAGTGGTCAAATTCGAAAAACAAAGGCATATTCATGTTCCCCCGGGTCTCGGAAACCCAAAAAAACATGAGTTTTTGGGACCTGATCTTTCCCTTTGGAGTTGGCCCAGGGCATAACTTGCATATGTTAGGAAAAATCCCATATACCATGAAAAGTGCAAATTACAGATAGAGCTCAAATTTGAAGAAGAAACACATATTTATGTTCCCGCAGGTCACGGAAACCCTCCAAAATAGAGTTTTCTGGATCTGGTCTGTCCCTTTGGAGTTGGCCCAACTCATATCTCGCATTTGTTAGGAAAAATCCATTATACCTTGAAAAGTGCACATAGGAGATAGAGCTCAAATTTGAAAAACAAACACATATTCATATTCCCCTGGGTCAGGGAAGCCCAAAAAACATGAATATTTAGGATCTGATCTGTCCCTTTGGAGATGGCCCGGGGTATAACTTTATTTTGTTAGGAAAAATTCCCTTATATGATGTAAAGTGAAAATTGGAGATAGAGTTCAAATTAAAAAAAAAGACATATTCATATTCCACTGGGTAAGGGAAACCCAAAAAAAATGAGTTTCCTGGATCTGATCTGTCTTTTTGGAGTTGGCCCAGGGCATATCTCACATTTCTTAGGAAAAATCACGTATACCATCAATAGTGCAAATTGCTGATAGAGCTCAAATTCGAAAAAGAAAGACATATTCATATTCCCCTGGGTCAGGGAAACCCAAAAAACCCAGCATCTGATCTGTCCCTGTGGAGTTGTCCAAGAACATATGTCGCATTTGTTAGGAAAAATTCCTAATACAATCAAAAGTGCAAATTGCAGATTGAACTCAAATTCGAAAAACAAAGACATATTCATGTTCCCCCCGGTTAGGGAAACCCAAAAATACATGAGTTTTCTGGATCTTATCTGTCCCTGTGCAGTTGGCCCAGGACATATCTCGCATTTGTTTGGAAAACTCCATTATACCATGAAAAGTGAACATAGTTAGTTAGTTCAAATTCGAAATTCGAAAAACAAACACATATTCATATTCCCCTACGTCAGGGAAGCCCAAAAAACATGAATATTTGGGATCTGATCTGTCCCTTTCGACTTTGCCCAGGGTATAACTCGCATTTGTTAGGAAAAAGCCATTATACCATAAAAATAGGAGACAGAGTTGAAATTCGAAAAACAAAGACAAATTCATGTTCCTCCGGGTCAGGGAAACCCAAAAAAACATGAGTTTCCTGGATCTTATCTGTCCCTGTGGAGTTGGCCAAGGGCATATCTCACATTTCTTAGGAAAAATCACTTATACCATCAATAGTGCAAATTGCAGATAGAGCTCAAATTCGAAAAAGAAAGACATATTCATATTCCCCTGGGTCAGGGAAGCCCAAACAAACATGAATATTTAGGATCTGATCTGTCCCTTTGGAGTTGGCCCAGGGTATAACTCGCATTTGTTAGGAAAAATCCCATATACCAGGAAAAGTGCACATAAGAGATAGAGCTCAAATTCAAAAAACAAAGACATATTCATATTCCCCCGTTTCAGGGAAGCCCAAAAAAACATGAATTCTCCAGATCTGATCTGTCCCTGTGGAGTTAGCTGAGGGCATGTCTCGCATTTGTTAGGAAAAAACATGAGTTTTCGGGACCTGATCTGTACCAAATAGAGCTCAAACTTGAAGAACAAACACATATTCAAAAAACAGAGATATATTCATGTTCCGTCGGGTCAGGGAAACCCAAAAACACATGAGTTTTCTGGATCTTATCTGTCCCTGTCCAGTTGGCCCATGGCATATCTCGCATTTGTTAGGAAAAATCCCATATACTATGAAAAGTGCAAATTGCAGATAGAGCTCAAATTTGAAGAACAAAGACATATTTATGTTCCACCAGTTCAGGGAAGCCCCCCCAAAAATGACTTTTTCGGATCTGATCTCTCCCTGTCGAGTTGGCCCAGGGCATAACTCGCATTTGTTAGGAAAAATCCCTTATACCATCAATCGTGCAAATTGCAGATAGAGCTCAAATTCGAAAAAGAAAGACATATTCATATTCCCCTGGGTCAGGGAAACCCAAAAAACATGAGTTTTCAGCATCTGATCTGTCCCTGTGGAGTTGGCCCAGAGCATATCTCGCATTTGTTAGGAAAAATTCCTTATACAATGAAAAGTGCAAATTGCAGATTGAACTCAAATTTGAAGAACAAACACATATTTATGTTCCCCCAGGTCTGGGAAGCCCTCCAAAAAGAGTTTTCTGGATCTGGTCTTTCCCTGTGGAGTTGGCCCAGGGCATATCTCGCATTTGTTAGGAAAAATCCCTTATACCATGAAAAGTGCAAATTGCAAATAGAGCTAAAATTCGAAAAACAAAGACATATCCATGTTCCCCCAGGTTAGGGAAACCCAAAAATACATGAGTTTCCTGGATCTGGTCTCTCCCTGTGGAGTTGGCCCAGGGCATATCTCACATTTCTTAGGAAAAATCCCTTGTACCATCAATAGTGCAAATTGCAGATAGAGGTCAAATTTGAAAAACAAAGACATATTTATGTTCCCCCAGGTCTGGGAAGCCCTCCAAAAAGAGTTTTCTGGATCTGATCTGTCCCTGTGGAGTTGGCACAGGGCATAACTCACATTTGTTAGGAAAAATCCATGAAAAGTGGAAATTGGAGATAGAGCTCAAATTCGAAAAAGAAAGACATATTCACGTTCCCCGGTTCAGGGAAGCCCAAAAAAACATGAGTTTTCTGGTTCGGATATGTCCCTTTGGAGTTGGCCCAGAGCATATCTCGCATTTGTTAGGAAAAATCCCTTGTACCAACAATATTGAAAATTGCAGATAGAGGTCAAATTTGAAAAACAAAGACATATTCATGTGCCCCCTGGTCAGGGAAACGAAAAAAAAATGTGAGTTTCTGGGATCTGATCTGTCCCACAGGGTGTAACTCACATTTCTTAGGAAAAATCCATGAAAAGTGGAAATTGCAGATAGAGCTCAAATTCGAAAAACAAGCACATATTCATGTTCCCCTGGGTCAAGGAAGCCAGAAAAACTTGAGTTTTTGGGATCTGATCTTTCCCTTTGGAGTGGGCCCAGGGCATAACTCGCATTTCTTAGGAAAAATCACTTATACCATCAATAGTGCAAATTGCAGATAGAGCTCAAATTCGAAAAAGAAAGACATATTCACGTTCCCCGGTTCAGGGAAGCCCAAAAAACAAAAACCAAAAAAACCATGAGTTTCTGGGATCTGATCTTTCCCTGTGGAGTTGGCACAGGGCATAACTCACATTTGTTAGGAAAAATCCATGAAAAGTGGAAATTGGAGATAGAGCTCAAATTCGAAAAAGAAAGACATATTCACATTCCCCGGTTCAGGGAAGCCCAAAAAACATGAGTTTCCTGGATCTGATCTGTCCCTGTGGAGTTGGCCCAGGGCATATCTCACATTTCTTAGGAAAAATCACGTATACCATCAATAGTGCAAATTGCAGATAGAGCTCAAATTCGAAAAACAAAGACATATTCATATTCCCCTGGGTCAGGGAAACCCAAAAAACATGAGTTTTCAGCATCTGATCTGTCCCTGTGGAGTTGGCCCAGAGCATATCTCGCATTTGTTAGGAAAAATTCCTTATACAATGAAAAGTGCAAATTGCAGATTGAACTCAAATTTGAAGAACAAACACATATTTATGTTCCCCCAGGTCTGGGAAGCCCTCCAAAAAGAGTTTTCTGGATCTGGTCTGTCCCTGTGGAGTTGGCCCAGGGCATATCTCGCATTTGTTAGGAAAAATCCCTTATACCATGAAAAGTGCAAATTGCAAATAGAGCTAAAATTCGAAAAACAAAGACATATTCATGTTCCCCCGGGTTAGGGAAAGCCAAAAATACATGAGTTTCCTGGATCTGGTCTCTCCCTTTGGAGTTGGCCCAACTCATATCTCGCATTTGTTAGGAAAAATCCATTATAGCTTGAAAAGTGCACATAGGAGATAGAGCTCAAATTCGAAAAACAAACACATATTCATATTCCCCTGGGTCAGGGAAGCCCAAAAAACATGAATATTTAGGATCTGATCTGTCCCTTTGGAGATGGCCCGGGGTATAACTTTATTTTGTTAGGAAAAATTCCCTTATATGATGTAAAGTGAAAATTGGAGATAGAGCTCAAATTAAAAAAAAAATATTCATATTCCCCTGGGTAAGGGAAACAACAAAAAAAATGAGTTTCCGGGATCTGACCTGTCTTTTTGGAGTTGGCCCAGGGCATATCTCGCATTTGTTAGGAAAAATCACTTATTCCATCAATAGTGCAAATTGCTGATAGAGCTCAAATTCGAAAAAGAAAGACATATTCATATTCCCCTGAGTCAGGGAAACCCAAAAAACCCAGCATCTCATCTGTCCCTGTGGAGTTGGCCCAGAGCATATCTCGCATATGTTAGGAACAATCCTATATACCATGAAAAGTGGAAATTGGAGATAGAGCTCAAATTCGAAAAAGAAAGACATATTCATATTCCCCTGGGTCAGGGAAAACCAAAAAACATGAGTTTTCAGCATCTGATCTGTCCCTGTGGAGTTGCCCCAGAGCATATCTCGCAATTGTTAGGAAAAATTCCTTATACAATGAAAAGTGCAAATTGCAGATTGAACTCAAATTTGAAGAACAAACACATATTTATGTTCCCCCAGGTCTGGGAAGCCCTCCAAAAAGAGTTTTCTGGATCTGGTCTTTCCCTGTGGAGTTGGCCCAGGGCATATCTCGCATTTGTTAGGAAAAATCCCTTATACCATGAAAAGTGCAAATTGCAAATAGAGCTAAAATTCGAAAAAAAAGACATATTCATGTTCCCCCGGGTTAGGGAAACCCAAAAATACATGAGTTTCCTGGATCTGGTCTCTCCCTTTGGAGTTGGCCCAGGGCATATCTCACATTTCTTAGGAAAAATCCCTTGTACCATCAATAGTGCAAATTGCAGATAGAGGTCAAATTTGAAAAACAAAGACATATTCATGTGCACCCTGGTCAGGGAAACAAAAAAAAAACATGGGTTTCTGGGATCTGATCTGTCCCTGTGGAGTTGGCCAAGGGCATATCTCACATTTCTTAGGAAAAATCACTTATACCATCAATAGTGCAAATTGCAGATAGAGCTCAAATTCGAAAAAGAAAGACATATTCATATTCCCCTGGGTCAGGGAAGCCCAAACAAACATGAATATTTAGGATCTGATCTGTCCCTTTGGAGTTGGCCCAGGGTATAACTCGCATGTGTTAGGAAAAATCCCATATACCAGGAAAAGTGCACATAAGAGATAGAGCTCAAATTCAAAAAACAAAGACATATTCATATTCCCCCGGTTCAGGGAAGCCCAAAAAAACATGAATTCTCCAGATCTGATCTGTCCCTGTGGAGTTAGCTGAGGGCATGTCTCGCATTTGTTAGGAAAAAACATGAGTTTTCGGGACCTGATCTGTACCAAATAGAGCTCAAACTTGAAGAACAAACACATATTCAAAAAACAGAGATATATTCATGTTCCGTCGGGTCAGGGAAACCCAAAAACACATGAGTTTTCTGGATCTTATGTGTCCCTGTGCAGTTGGCCCATGGCATATCTCGCATTTGTTAGGAAAAATCCCATATACTATGAAAAGTGCAAATTGCAGATAGAGCTCAAATTTGAAGAACAAAGACATATTTATGTTCCACCAGTTCAGGGAAGCCCCCCAAAAAATGACTTTTTCGGATCTGATCTCTCCCTGTCGAGTTGGCCCAGGGCATAACTCGCATTTGTTAGGAAAAATCCCTTATACCATCAATCGTGCAAATTGCAGATAGAGCTCAAATTCGAAAAAGAAAGACATATTCATATTCCCCTGGGTCAGGGAAACCCAAAAAACATGAGTTTTCAGCATCTGATCTGTCCGTGTGGAGTTGGCCCAGAGCATATCTCGCATTTGTTAGGAAAAATTCCTTATACAATGAAAAGTGCAAATTGCAGATTGAACTCAAATTTGAAGAACAAACACATATTTATGTTCCCCCAGGTCTGGGAAGCCCTCCAAAAAGAGTTTTCTGGATCTGGTCTTTCCCTGTGGAGTTGGCCCAGGGCATATCTCGCATTTGTTAGGAAAAATCCCTTATACCATGAAAAGTGCAAATTGCAAATAGAGCTAAAATTCGAAAAACAAAGACATATTCATGTTCCCCCGGGTTAGGGAAACCCAAAAATACATGAGTTTCCTGGATCTGGTCTCTCCCTTTGGAGTTGGCCCAGGGCATATCTCACATTTCTTAGGAAAAATCCCTTGTACCATCAATAGTGCAAATTGCAGATAGAGGTCAAATTTGAAAAACAAAGACATATTCATGTGCCCCCTGGTCAGGGAAACAAAAAAACATGGGTTTCTGGGATCTGATCTGTCCCTGTGGAGTTGGCACAGGGCATAACTCACATTTGTTAGGAAAAATCCATGAAAAGTGGAAATTGGAGATAGAGCTCAAATTCGAAAAAGAAAGACATATTCACGTTCCCCTGTTCAGGGAAGCCCAAAAAAACATGAGTTTTCTGGTTCGGATATGTCCCTGTGGAGTTGGCCCAGAGCATATCTCGCATATGTTAGGAACAATCCTATATACCATGAAAAGTGGAAATTGGAGATAGAGCTCAAATTCGAAAAAGAAAGACATATTCACATTCCCCGGTTCAGGGAAGTCCAAAAAACATGGGTTTCCTGGATCTGATGTGTCCCTGTGGAGTTGGCCCAGGGCATATCTCACATTTCTTAGGAAAAATCGCGTATACCATCAATAGTGCAAATTGCAGATAGAGCTCAAATTCGAAAAAGAAAGACATATTCATATTCCCCTGGGTCAGGGAAACACAAAAAACATGAGTTTTCAGCATCTGATCTGTCCCTGTGGAGTTGCCCCAGAGCATATCTCGCAATTGTTAGGAAAAATTCCTTATACAATGAAAAGTGCAAATTGCAGATTGAACTCAAATTTGAAGAACAAACACATATTTATGTTCCCCCAGGTCTGGGAAGCCCTCCAAAAAGAGTTTTCTGGATCTGGTCTTTCCCTGTGGAGTTGGCCCAGGGCATATCACGCATTTGTTAGGAAAAATCCCTTATACCATTAAAAATGCAAATTGCAAATAGAGCTAAAATTCGAAAAACAAAGACATATTCATGTTCCCCCGGGTTAGGGAAACCCAAAAACACATTAGTTTCCTGGATCTGTTCTCTCCCTTTGGAGTTGGCCCAGGGCATATCTCACATTTCTCAGGAAAAATCCCTTGTACCATCAATAGTGCAAATTGCAGATAGAGGTCAAATTTGAAAAACAAAGACATATTCATGTGCCCCCTGGTCAGGGAAACGAAAAAAAAAAGTGAGTTTCTGGGATCTGATCTGTCCCACAGGGTGTAACTCACATTTCTTAGGAAAAATCCATGAAAAGTGGAAATTGCAGATAGAGCTCAAATTCGAAAAACAAGCACATATTCATGTTCCCCTGGGTCAAGGAAGCCAGAAAAACTTGAGTTTTTGGGATCTGATCTTTCCCTTTGGAGTGGGCCCAGGGCATAACTCGCATTTCTTAGGAAAAATCACTTATACCATCAATAGTGCAAATTGCAGATAGAGCTCAAATTCGAAAAAGAAAGACATATTCACGTTCCCCGGTTCAGGGAAGCCCAAAAAACAAAAAACAAAAAAACCATGAGTTTCTGGGATCTGATCTTTCCCTGTGGAGTTGGCACAGGGCATAACTCACATTTGTTAGGAAAAATCCATGAAAAGTGGAAATTGGAGATAGAGCTCAAATTCGAAAAAGAAAGACATATTCACATTCCCCGGGTCAGGGAAGCCCAAAAAACATGAGTTTCCTGGATCTGATCTGTCCCTGTGGAGTTGGCCCAGGGCATATCTCACATTGCTTAGGAAAAATCACTTATACCATCAATAGTGCAAATTGCAGATAGTGGTCAAATTCGAAAAACAAAGACATATTCATGTTCCCCCGGGTCTCGGAAACCCAAAAAAACATGAGTTTTTGGGACCTGATCTTTCCCTTTGGAGTTGGCCCAGGGCATAACTTGCATATGTTAGGAAAAATCCCATATACCATGAAAAGTGCAAATTACAGATAGAGCTCAAATTTGAAGAAGAAACACATATTTATGTTCCCGCAGGTCACGGAAACCCTCCAAAATAGAGTTTTCTGGATCTGGTCTGTCCCTTTGGAGTTGGCCCAACTCATATCTCTCATTTGTTAGGAAAAATCCATTATAGCTTGAAAAGTGCACATAGGAGATAGAGCTCAAATTCGAAAAACAAACACATATTCATATTCCCCTGGGTCAGGGAAGCCCAAAAAACATGAATATTTAGGATCTGATCTGTCCCTTTGGAGATGGCCCGGGGTATAACTTTATTTTGTTAGGAAAAATTCCCTTATATGATGTAAAGTGAAAATTGGAGATAGAGTTCAAATTAAAAAAAAGACATATTCATATTCCACTGGGTAAGGGAAACCCAAAAAAAATGAGTTTCCTGGATCTGATCTGTCTTTTTGGAGTTGGCCCAGGGCATATCTCACATTTCTTAGGAAAAATCACGTATACCATCAATAGTGCAAATTGCTGATAGAGCTCAAATTCGAAAAAGAAAGACATATTCATATTCCCCTGGGTCAGGGAAACCCAAAAAACCCAGCATCTGATCTGTCCCTGTGGAGTTGTCCAAGAACATATGTCGCATTTGTTAGGAAAAATTCCTTATACAATCAAAAGTGCAAATTGCAGATTGAACTCAAATTCGAAAAACAAAGACATATTCATGTTCCCCCCGGTTAGGGAAACCCAAAAATACATGAGTTTTCTGGATCTTATCTGTCCCTGTGCAGTTGGCCCAGGACATATCTCGCATTTGTTTGGAAAACTCCATTATACCATGAAAAGTGAACATAGTTAGTTAGTTCAAATTCGAAATTCGAAAAACAAACACATATTCATATTCCCCTACGTCAGGGAAGCCCAAAAAACATGAATATTTAGGATCTGATCTGTCCCTTTCGACTTTGCCCAGGGTATAACTCGCATTTGTTAGGAAAAAGCCATTATACCATAAAAATAGGAGAAAGAGTTGAAATTCGAAAAACAAAGGCAAATTCATGTTCCCCCGGGTCAGGGAAACCCAAAAAAACATGAGTTTCCTGGATCTTATCTGTCCCTGTGGAGTTGGCCAAGGGCATATCTCACATTTCTTAGGAAAAATCACTTATACCATCAATAGTGCAAATTGCAGATAGAGCTCAAATTCGAAAAAGAAAGACATATTCATATTCCCCTGGGTCAGGGAAGCCCAAAAAAACATGAATATTTAGGATCTGATCTGTCCCTTTGGAGTTGGCCCAGGGTATAACTCGCATTTGTTAGGAAAAATCCCATATACCAGGAAAAGTGCACATAAGAGATAGAGCTCAAATTCAAAAAACAAAGACATATTCATATTCCCCCGGTTCAGGGAAGCCCAAAAAAACATGAATTCTCCAGATCTGATCTGTCCCTGTGGAGTTAGCTGAGGGCATGTCTCGCATTTGTTAGGAAAAAACATGAGTTTTCGGGACCTGATCTGTACCAAATAGAGCTCAAACTTGAAGAACAAACACATATTCAAAAAACAGAGATATATTCATGTTCCGTCGGGTCAGGGAAACCCAAAAACACATGAGTTTTCTGGATCTTATCTGTCCCTGTGCAGTTGGCCCATGGCATATCTCGCATTTGTTAGGAAAAATCCCATATACTATGAAAAGTGCAAATTGCAGATAGAGCTCAAATTTGAAGAACAAAGACATATTTATGTTCCACCAGTTCAGGGAAGCCCCCCCAAAAATGACTTTTTCGGATCTGATCTCTCCCTGTCGAGTTGGCCCAGGGCATAACTCGCATTTGTTAGGAAAAATCCCTTATACCATCAATCGTGCAAATTGCAGATAGAGCTCAAATTCGAAAAAGAAAGACATATTCATATTCCCCTGGGTCAGGGAAACCCAAAAATACATGAGTTTCCTGGATCTGGTCTCTCCCTTTGGAGTTGGCCCAGGGCATATCTCACATTTCTAAGGAAAAATCCCTTGTACCATCAATAGTGCAAATTGCAGATAGAGGTCAAATTTGAAAAACAAAGACATATTCATGTGCACCCTGGTCAGGGAAACAAAAAAAAAACATGGGTTTCTGGGATCTGATCTGTCCCTGTGGAGTTGGCCAAGGGCATATCTCACATTTCTTAGGAAAAATCACTTATACCATCAATAGTGCAAATTGCAGATAGAGCTCAAATTCGAAAAAGAAAGACATATTCATATTCCCCTGGGTCAGGGAAGCCCAAACAAACATGAATATTTAGGATCTGATCTGTCCCTTTGGAGTTGGCCCAGGGTATAACTCGCATTTGTTAGGAAAAATCCCATATACCAGGAAAAGTGCACATAAGAGATAGAGCTCAAATTCAAAAAACAAAGACATATTCATATTCCCCCGGTTCAGGGAAGCCCAAAAAACATGAATTCTCCAGATCTGATCTGTCCCTGTGGAGTTAGCTGAGGGCATGTCTCGCATTTGTTAGGAAAAAACATGAGTTTTCGGGACCTGATCTGTACCAAATAGAGCTCAAACTTGAAGAACAAACACATATTCAAAAAACAGAGATATATTCATGTTCCGTCGGGTCAGGGAAACCCAAAAACACATGAGTTTTCTGGATCTTATCTGTCCCTGTGCAGTTGGCCCATGGCATATCTCGCATTTGTTAGGAAAAATCCCATATACTATGAAAAGTGCAAATTGCAGATAGAGCTCAAATTTGAAGAACAAAGACATATTTATGTTCCACCAGTTCAGGGAAGCCCCCCCAAAAATGACTTTTTCGGATCTGATCTCTCCCTGTCGAGTTGGCCCAGGGCATAACTCGCATTTGTTAGGAAAAATCCCTTATACCATCAATCGTGCAAATTGCAGATAGAGCTCAAATTCGAAAAAGAAAGACATATTCATATTCCCCTGGGTCAGGGAAACCCAAAAAACATGAGTTTTCAGCATCTGATCTGTCCCTGTGGAGTTGGCCCAGAGCATATCTCGCATTTGTTAGGAAAAATTCCTTATACAATGAAAAGTGCAAATTGCAGATTGAACTCAAATTTGAAGAACAAACACATATTTATGTTCCCCCAGGTCTGGGAAGCCCTCCAAAAAGAGTTTTCTGGATCTGGTCTGTCCCTGTGGAGTTGGCCCAGGGCATATCTCGCATTTGTTAGGAAAAATCCCTTATACCATGAAAAGTGCAAATTGCAAATAGAGCTAAAATTCGAAAAACAAAGACATATTCATGTTCCCCCGGGTTAGGGAAACCCAAAAATACATGAGTTTCCTGGATCTGGTCTCTCCCTTTGGAGTTGGCCCAACTCATATCTCGCATTTGTTAGGAAAAATCCATTATAGCTTGAAAAGTGCACATAGGAGATAGAGCTCAAATTCGAAAAACAAACACATATTCATATTCCCCTGGGTCAGGGAAGCCCAAAAAACATGAATATTTAGGATCTGATCTGTCCCTTTGGAGATGGCCCGGGGTATAACTTTATTTTGTTAGGAAAAATTCCCTTATATGATGTAAAGTGAAAATTGGAGATAGAGCTCAAATTCAAAAAAAAAACATATTCATATTCCCCTGGGTAAGGGAAACAACAAAAAAATGAGTTTCCGGGATCTGACCTGTCTTTTTGGAGTTGGCCCAGGGCATATCTCGCATTTGTTAGGAAAAATCACTTATTCCATCAATAGTGCAAATTGCTGATAGAGCTCAAATTCGAAAAAGAAAGACATATTCATATTCCCCTGAGTCAGGGAAACCCAAAAAACCCAGCATCTGATCTGTCCCTGTGGAGTTGGCCCAGAGCATATCTTGCATTTGTTAGGAAAAATTCCTTATACAATCAAAAGTGCAAATTGCACATTGAACTCAAATTTGAAGAACAAACACATATTTATGTTCCCCCGGGTCTGTGAAGCCCTCCAAAAAGAGTTTTCTGGATCTGGTCTGTCCCTGTGGAAAAATCCCATATACCATGAAAAGTGCAAATTACAGATAGAGCTCAAATTTGAAGAAGAAACACATATTTATGTTCCCCCAGGTCAGGGAAACCCTCCAAAAAAAGAGTTTTCTGGATCTGGTCTCTCCCTTTGGAGTTGGCCCAACTGATACCTCGCATTTGTTAGGAAAAATCCATTATACCATAAAAATAGGAGACAGAGAACAAATTCAAAAAACAATGACAAATTCATGTTCCCCCGGGTTAGGGAAACCCCAAAAAACATGAGTTATTGGGATCTGATCTGTCCCTGTGGAGTTGGCCCTCGGCATATCTCGCATTTGTTTGGAAAAATCCCATGTACCATGAAAAGTGCAAATTCCCCCGGGTCAGGGAAGCCCAAAGAACAGGGATCTGATCTGTCCCTGTGGAGTTGGCCAAGGGCATATCTCACATTTCTTAGGAAAAATCACGTATACCATCAATAGTGCAAATTGCAGATAGAGCTCAAATTCGAAAAAGAAAGACATATTCACATTCCCCCGGGTTAGGGAAACCCAAAAATACATGAGTTTCCTGGATCTGGTCTCTCCCTTTGGAGTTGGCCCAGGGCATATCTCACATTTCTTAGGAAAAATCCCTTATACCATCAATATTGCAAATTGCAGATAGAGGTCAAATTCGTAAAAGAAAGACATATTCACGTTCCCCCTGGTCAGGGAAACCAAAAAAACATGAGTTTCTGGGATCTGATCTGTCCCTGTGGAGTTGGCACAGGGCATAACTCACATTTGTTAGGAAAAATCCATGAAAAGTGGAAATTGGAGATAGAGCTCAAATTCGAAAAAGAAAGACATATTCACGTTCCCCGGTTCAGGGAAGCCCAAAAAAACATGAGTTTTCTGGTTCGGATATGTCCCTGTGGAGTTGGCCCAGAGCATATCTCGCATATCTTAGGAAAAATCCTATATACCATGAAAAGTGGAAATTGGAGATAGAGCTCAAATTCGAAAAACAGAGACATATTCATGTTCCCCCGGGTCACGGAAACCCAAAAAAACATGAGTTTTTGGGACCTGATCTTTCCCTGTGCAGTTGGCGCATGGCATATCTTGCATTTGTTAGGAAAAATCCCATATACCATGAAAAGTGAAAATTGAAAATAGAGCTCAAATTCGAAAAACAAGCACATATTCATGTTCCAATAGGTCAGGGAAGCCCAAAAAAGTTGAGTTTTTGGAATCTGATCTGTCTTTTTGGACTTGGCCCCGGGCATATCTCGCATTTGTTAGGAAAAATCGCTTATTCCATCAATAGTGCAAATTGCTGATAGAGCTCAAATTCGAAAAAGAAAGACATATTCATATTCCCCTGAGTCAGGGAAACCCAAAAAACCCAGCATCTGATCTGTCCCTGTGGAGTTGGCCCAGAGCATATCTTGCATTTGTTAGGAAAAATTCCTTATACAATCAAAAGTGCAAATTGCACATTGAACTCAAATTTGAAGAACAAACACATATTTATGTTCTCCCGGGTCTGTGAAGCCCTCCAAAAAGAGTTTTCTGGATCTGGTCTGTCCCTGTGGAAAAATCCCATATACCATGAAAAGTGCAAATTACAGATAGAGCTCAAATTTGAAGAAGAAACACATATTTATGTTCCCCCAGGTCAGGGAAACCCTCCAAAAAAAGAGTTTTCTGGATCTGGTCTCTCCCTTTGGAGTTGGCCCAACTGATACCTCGCATTTGTTAGGAAAAATCCATTATACCATAAAAATAGGAGACAGAGAACAAATTCAAAAAACAATGACAAATTCATGTTCCCCCGGGTTAGGGAAACCCCAAAAAACATGAGTTATTGGGATCTGATCTGTCCCTGTGGAGTTGGCCCTCGGCATATCTCGCATTTGTTTGGAAAAATCCCATGTACCATGAAAAGTGCAAATTCCCCCGGGTCAGGGAAGCCCAAAGAACAGGGATCTGATCTGTCCCTGTGGAGTTGGCCAAGGGCATATCTCACATTTCTTAGGAAAAATCACGTATACCATCAATAGTGCAAATTGCAGATAGAGCTCAAATTCGAAAAAGAAAGACATATTCACATTCCCCCGGGTTAGGGAAACCCAAAAATACATGAGTTTCCTGGATCTGGTCTCTCCCTTTGGAGTTGGCCCAGGGCATATCTCACATTTCTTAGGAAAAATCCCTTATACCATCAATATTGCAAATTGCAGATAGAGGTCAAATTCGTAAAAGAAAGACATATTCACGTTCCCCCTGGTCAGGGAAACCAAAAAAACATGAGTTTCTGGGATCTGATCTGTCCCTGTGGAGTTGGCACAGGGCATAACTCACATTTGTTAGGAAAAATCCATGAAAAGTGGAAATTGGAGATAGAGCTCAAATTCGAAAAAGAAAGACATATTCACGTTCCCCGGTTCAGGGAAGCCCAAAAAAACATGAGTTTTCTGGTTCGGATATGTCCCTGTGGAGTTGGCCCAGAGCATATCTCGCATATCTTAGGAAAAATCCTATATACCATGAAAAGTGGAAATTGGAGATAGAGCTCAAATTCGAAAAACAGAGACATATTCATGTTCCCCCGGGTCACGGAAACCCAAAAAAACATGAGTTTTTGGGACCTGATCTTTCCCTGTGCAGTTGGCGCATGGCATATCTTGCATTTGTTAGGAAAAATCCCATATACCATGAAAAGTGAAAATTGAAAATAGAGCTCAAATTCGAAAAACAAGCACATATTCATGTTCCAATAGGTCAGGGAAGCCCAAAAAAGTTGAGTTTTTGGAATCTGATCTGTCTTTTTGGACTTGGCCCCGGGCATATCTCGCATTTGTTAGGAAAAATCGCTTATTCCATCAATAGTGCAAATTGCTGATAGAGCTCAAATTCAAAAAAGAAAGACATATTCATGCTCCCCTAGGTCGAGGAAAAAAAAAACACATTAGTTTCCTTGATCTGATCTGTTCCTCTGGAGTTGGCCCAGGGCATATCTCACATTTCTTAGGAAAAATCCCTTATACCATCAATATTGCAAATTGCAGATAGAGGTCAAATTCGTAAAAGAAAGACATATTCACGTTCCCCGGTTCAGGGAAGCCCAAAAAACATGAGTTTTATGGTTCGGATATGTCCCTGTGGAGTTGGCCCAGAGCATAACTTGCATATGTTAGGAAAAATCCCATATACCATGAAAAGTGCAAATTACAGATAGAGCTCAAATTTGAAGAAGAAACACATATATATGTTCCCGCAGGTCACGGAACCCCTCCAAAACAGAGTTTTCTGGATCTGGTCTCTCCCTTTGGGGTTGGCCCAACTCATATCTCGCATTTGTTAGGAAAAATCCATTATACCTTGAAAAGTGCACATAGGAGATAGAGCTCAAATTCGAAAAACAAACACATATTCATATTCCCCTACGTCAGGGAAGCCCAAAAAACATGAATATTTAGGATCTGATGTGTCCCTTTCGACTTGGCCCAGGGTATAACTCGCATTTGTTAGGAAAAATCCATTATACCATCAATATTGAAAATTGCAGATAGAGGTCAAATTCGAAAAACAAAGACATATTCATGTTCGGGACATGATCTTTCCCTGTGCAGTTGGCGCATGGCATATCTTTGTTAGGAAAAATCCCATATTTGATGAAAAGTGAAAATTGGAGATAGAGCTCAAATTTAAAAAAAAAGACATATTCCTATTCCCCTGGGTCAGGGAAGCCCAAAAAACATGAGTTTCCTGGATCTTATCTGTCCCTGTGGAGTTGGCCAAGGGCATATCTCACATTTCTTAGGAAAAATCACTTATACCATCAATAGTGCAAATTGCACATAGAGCTCAAATTCGAAAAAGAAAGACATATTCATATTCCCCTGGGTCAGGGAAACCCAAAAAACATGAGTTTTCGGCATCTGATCTGTCCCTGTGGAGTTGGCCTAGAGCATATCTCGCATTTGTTAGGAAAAATCCCTTGTACCAACAATATTGAAAATTGCAGATAGAGGTCAAATTTGAAAAACAAAGACATATTCATGTGCCCCCTGGTCAGGGAAACGAAAAAAAATGTGAGTTTCTGGGATCTGATCTGTCCCACAGGGTGCAACTCACATTTGTTAGGAAAAATCCATGAAAAGTGGAAATTGCAGATAGAGCTCAAATTCGAAAAACGAGCACATATTCATGTTCCCCTGGGTCAAGGAAGCCAGAAAAACTTGAGTTTTTGGGATCTGATCTTTCCCTTTGGAGTGGGCCCAGGGCATAACTCGCATTTCTTAGGAAAAATCACTTATACCATCAATAGTGCAAATTGCATATAGAGCTCAAATTCGAAAAAGAAAGATATATTCATGTTCCCCGGTTCAGGGAAGCCCAAAAAACAAAAACCAAAAAAAACCATGAGTTTCTGGGATCTGATCTTTCCCTGTGGAGTTGGCACAGGGCATAACTCACATTTCTTAGGAAAAATCCATGAAAAGTGGAAATTGGAGATAGAGCTCAAATTCAAAAAAGAAAGACATATTCACATTCCCCGGTTCAGGGAAGCCCAAAAAACATGAGTTTCCTGGATCTGATCTGTCCCTGTGGAGTTGGCCCAGGGCATATCTCACATTTCTTAGGAAAAATCACGTATACCATCAATAGTGCAAATTGCAGATAGAGCTCAAATTCGAAAAAGAAAGACATATTCATATTCCCCTGGGTCAGGGAAACCCAAAAAACATGAGTTTTCAGCATCTGATCTGTCCCTGTGGAGTTGGCCCAGAGCATATCTCGCATTTGTTAGGAAAAATTCCTTATACAATGAAAAGTGCAAATTGCAGATTGAACTCAAATTTGAAGAACAAACACATATTTATGTTCCCCCAGGTCTGGGAAGCCCTCCAAAAAGAGTTTTCTGGATCTGGTCTGTCCCTGTGGAGTTGGCCCAGGGCATATCTCGCATTTGTTAGGAAAAATCCCTTATACCATGAAAAGTGCAAATTGCAAATAGAGCTAAAATTCGAAAAACAAAGACATATTCATGTTCCCCCGGGTTAGGGAAACCCAAAAATACATGAGTTTCCTGGATCTGGTCTCTCCCTTTGGAGTTGGCCCAACTCATATCTCGCATTTGTTAGGAAAAATCCATTATAGCTTGAAAAGTGCACATAGGAGATAGAGCTCAAATTCGAAAAACAAACACATATTCATATTCCCCTGGGTCAGGGAAGCCCAAAAAACATGAATATTTAGGATCTGATCTGTCCCTTTGGAGATGGCCCGGGGTATAACTTTATTTTGTTAGGAAAAATTCCCTTATATGATGTAAAGTGAAAATTGGAGATAGAGCTCAAATTAAAAAAAAAATATTCATATTCCCCTGGGTAAGGGAAACAACAAAAAAAATGAGTTTCCGGGATCTGACCTGTCTTTTTGGAGTTGGCCCAGGGCATATCTCGCATTTGTTAGGAAAAATCACTTATTCCATCAATAGTGCAAATTGCTGATAGAGCTCAAATTCGAAAAAGAAAGACATATTCATATTCCCCTGACTCAGGGAAACCCAAAAAACCCAGCATCTCATCTGTCCCTGTGGAGTTGGCCCAGAGCATATCTCGCATATGTTAGGAACAATCCTATATACCATGAAAAGTGGAAATTGGAGATAGAGCTCAAATTCGAAAAAGAAAGACATATTCATATTCCCCTGGGTCAGGGAAAACCAAAAAACATGAGTTTTCAGCATCTGATCTGTCCCTGTGGAGTTGCCCCAGAGCATATCTCGCAATTGTTAGGAAAAATTCCTTATACAATGAAAAGTGCAAATTGCAGATTGAACTCAAATTTGAAGAACAAACACATATTTATGTTCCCCCAGGTCTGGGAAGCCCTCCAAAAAGAGTTTTCTGGATCTGGTCTTTCCCTGTGGAGTTGGCCCAGGGCATATCTCGCATTTGTTAGGAAAAATCCCTTATACCATGAAAAGTGCAAATTGCAAATAGAGCTAAAATTCGAAAAAAAAGACATATTCATGTTCCCCCGGGTTAGGGAAACCCAAAAATACATGAGTTTCCTGGATCTGGTCTCTCCCTTTGGAGTTGGCCCAGGGCATATCTCACATTTCTTAGGAAAAATCCCTTGTACCATCAATAGTGCAAATTGCAGATAGAGGTCAAATTTGAAAAACAAAGACATATTCATGTGCACCCTGGTCAGGGAAACAAAAAAAAAACATGGGTTTCTGGGATCTGATCTGTCCCTGTGGAGTTGGCCAAGGGCATATCTCACATTTCTTAGGAAAAATCACTTATACCATCAATAGTGCAAATTGCAGATAGAGCTCAAATTCGAAAAAGAAAGACATATTCATATTCCCCTGGGTCAGGGAAGCCCAAACAAACATGAATATTTAGGATCTGATCTGTCCCTTTGGAGTTGGCCCAGGGTATAACTCGCATGTGTTAGGAAAAATCCCATATACCAGGAAAAGTGCACATAAGAGATAGAGCTCAAATTCAAAAAACAAAGACATATTCATTTTCCCCCGGTTCAGGGAAGCCCAAAAAAACATGAATTCTCCAGATCTGATCTGTCCCTGTGGAGTTAGCTGAGGGCATGTCTCGCATTTGTTAGGAAAAAACATGAGTTTTCGGGACCTGATCTGTACCAAATAGAGCTCAAACTTGAAGAACAAACACATATTCAAAAAACAGAGATATATTCATGTTCCGTCGGGTCAGGGAAACCCAAAAACACATGAGTTTTCTGGATCTTATGTGTCCCTGTGCAGTTGGCCCATGGCATATCTCGCATTTGTTAGGAAAAATCCCATATACTATGAAAAGTGCAAATTGCAGATAGAGCTCAAATTTGAAGAACAAAGACATATTTATGTTCCACCAGTTCAGGGAAGCCCCCCAAAAAATGACTTTTTCGGATCTGATCTCTCCCTGTCGAGTTGGCCCAGGGCATAACTCGCATTTGTTAGGAAAAATCCCTTATACCATCAATCGTGCAAATTGCAGATAGAGCTCAAATTCGAAAAAGAAAGACATATTCATATTCCCCTGGGTCAGGGAAACCCAAAAAACATGAGTTTTCAGCATCTGATCTGTCCGTGTGGAGTTGGCCCAGAGCATATCTCGCATTTGTTAGGAAAAATTCCTTATACAATGAAAAGTGCAAATTGCAGATTGAACTCAAATTTGAAGAACAAACACATATTTATGTTCCCCCAGGTCTGGGAAGCCCTCCAAAAAGAGTTTTCTGGATCTGGTCTTTCCCTGTGGAGTTGGCCCAGGGCATATCTCGCATTTGTTAGGAAAAATCCCTTATACCATGAAAAGTGCAAATTGCAAATAGAGCTAAAATTCGAAAAACAAAGACATATTCATGTTCCCCCGGGTTAGGGAAACCCAAAAATACATGAGTTTCCTGGATCTGGTCTCTCCCTTTGGAGTTGGCCCAGGGCATATCTCACATTTCTTAGGAAAAATCCCTTGTACCATCAATAGTGCAAATTGCAGATAGAGGTCAAATTTGAAAAACAAAGACATATTCATGTGCCCCCTGGTCAGGGAAACAAAAAAACATGGGTTTCTGGGATCTGATCTGTCCCTGTGGAGTTGGCACAGGGCATAACTCACATTTGTTAGGAAAAATCCATGAAAAGTGGAAATTGGAGATAGAGCTCAAATTCGAAAAAGAAAGACATATTCACGTTCCCCTGTTCAGGGAAGCCCAAAAAAACATGAGTTTTCTGGTTCGGATATGTCCCTGTGGAGTTGGCCCAGAGCATATCTCGCATATGTTAGGAACAATCCTATATACCATGAAAAGTGGAAATTGGAGATAGAGCTCAAATTCGAAAAAGAAAGACATATTCACATTCCCCGGTTCAGGGAAGTCCAAAAAACATGGGTTTCCTGGATCTGATGTGTCCCTGTGGAGTTGGCCCAGGGCATATCTCACATTTCTTAGGAAAAATCGCGTATACCATCAATAGTGCAAATTGCAGATAGAGCTCAAATTCGAAAAAGAAAGACATATTCATATTCCCCTGGGTCAGGGAAACACAAAAAACATGAGTTTTCAGCATCTGATCTGTCCCTGTGGAGTTGCCCCAGAGCATATCTCGCAATTGTTAGGAAAAATTCCTTATACAATGAAAAGTGCAAATTGCAGATTGAACTCAAATTTGAAGAACAAACACATATTTATGTTCCCCCAGGTCTGGGAAGCCCTCCAAAAAGAGTTTTCTGGATCTGGTCTTTCCCTGTGGAGTTGGCCCAGGGCATATCACGCATTTGTTAGGAAAAATCCCTTATACCATTAAAAATGCAAATTGCAAATAGAGCTAAAATTCGAAAAACAAAGACATATTCATGTTCCCCCGGGTTAGGGAAACCCAAAAACACATTAGTTTCCTGGATCTGTTCTCTCCCTTTGGAGTTGGCCCAGGGCATATCTCACATTTCTCAGGAAAAATCCCTTGTACCATCAATAGTGCAAATTGCAGATAGAGGTCAAATTTGAAAAACAAAGACATATTCATGTGCCCCCTGGTCAGGGAAACGAAAAAAAAAAGTGAGTTTCTGGGATCTGATCTGTCCCACAGGGTGTAACTCACATTTCTTAGGAAAAATCCATGAAAAGTGGAAATTGCAGATAGAGCTCAAATTCGAAAAACAAGCACATATTCATGTTCCCCTGGGTCAAGGAAGCCAGAAAAACTTGAGTTTTTGGGATCTGATCTTTCCCTTTGGAGTGGGCCCAGGGCATAACTCGCATTTCTTAGGAAAAATCACTTATACCATCAATAGTGCAAATTGCAGATAGAGCTCAAATTCGAAAAAGAAAGACATATTCACGTTCCCCGGTTCAGGGAAGCCCAAAAAACAAAAACCAAAAAAACCATGAGTTTCTGGGATCTGATCTTTCCCTGTGGAGTTGGCACAGGGCATAACTCACATTTGTTAGGAAAAATCCATGAAAAGTGGAAATTGGAGATAGAGCTCAAATTCGAAAAAGAAAGACATATTCACATTCCCCGGGTCAGGGAAGCCCAAAAAACATGAGTTTCCTGGATCTGATCTGTCCCTGTGGAGTTGGCCCAGGGCATATCTCACATTGCTTAGGAAAAATCACTTATACCATCAATAGTGCAAATTGCAGATAGTGGTCAAATTCGAAAAACAAAGACATATTCATGTTCCCCCGGGTCTCGGAAACCCAAAAAAACATGAGTTTTTGGGACCTGATCTTTCCCTTTGGAGTTGGCCCAGGGCATAACTTGCATATGTTAGGAAAAATCCCATATACCATGAAAAGTGCAAATTACAGATAGAGCTCAAATTTGAAGAAGAAACACATATTTATGTTCCCGCAGGTCACGGAAACCCTCCAAAATAGAGTTTTCTGGATCTGGTCTGTCCCTTTGGAGTTGGCCCAACTCATATCTCTCATTTGTTAGGAAAAATCCATTATAGCTTGAAAAGTGCACATAGGAGATAGAGCTCAAATTCGAAAAACAAACACATATTCATATTCCCCTGGGTCAGGGAAGCCCAAAAAACATGAATATTTAGGATCTGATCTGTCCCTTTGGAGATGGCCCGGGGTATAACTTTATTTTGTTAGGAAAAATTCCCTTATATGATGTAAAGTGAAAATTGGAGATAGAGTTCAAATTAAAAAAAAGACATATTCATATTCCACTGGGTAAGGGAAACCCAAAAAAAATGAGTTTCCTGGATCTGATCTGTCTTTTTGGAGTTGGCCCAGGGCATATCTCACATTTCTTAGGAAAAATCACGTATACCATCAATAGTGCAAATTGCTGATAGAGCTCAAATTCGAAAAAGAAAGACATATTCATATTCCCCTGGGTCAGGGAAACCCAAAAAACCCAGCATCTGATCTGTCCCTGTGGAGTTGTCCAAGAACATATGTCGCATTTGTTAGGAAAAATTCCTTATACAATCAAAAGTGCAAATTGCAGATTGAACTCAAATTCGAAAAACAAAGACATATTCATGTTCCCCCCGGTTAGGGAAACCCAAAAATACATGAGTTTTCTGGATCTTATCTGTCCCTGTGCAGTTGGCCCAGGACATATCTCGCATTTGTTTGGAAAACTCCATTATACCATGAAAAGTGAACATAGTTAGTTAGTTCAAATTCGAAATTCGAAAAACAAACACATATTCATATTCCCCTACGTCAGGGAAGCCCAAAAAACATGAATATTTAGGATCTGATCTGTCCCTTTCGACTTTGCCCAGGGTATAACTCGCATTTGTTAGGAAAAAGCCATTATACCATAAAAATAGGAGACAGAGTTGAAATTCGAAAAACAAAGGCAAATTCATGTTCCCCCGGGTCAGGGAAACCCAAAAAAACATGAGTTTCCTGGATCTTATCTGTCCCTGTGGAGTTGGCCAAGGGCATATCTCACATTTCTTAGGAAAAATCACTTATACCATCAATAGTGCAAATTGCAGATAGAGCTCAAATTCGAAAAAGAAAGACATATTCATATTCCCCTGGGTCAGGGAAGCCCAAAAAAACATGAATATTTAGGATCTGATCTGTCCCTTTGGAGTTGGCCCAGGGTATAACTCGCATTTGTTAGGAAAAATCCCATATACCAGGAAAAGTGCACATAAGAGATAGAGCTCAAATTCAAAAAACAAAGACATATTCATATTCCCCCGGTTCAGGGAAGCCCAAAAAAACATGAATTCTCCAGATCTGATCTGTCCCTGTGGAGTTAGCTGAGGGCATGTCTCGCATTTGTTAGGAAAAAACATGAGTTTTCGGGACCTGATCTGTACCAAATAGAGCTCAAACTTGAAGAACAAACACATATTCAAAAAACAGAGATATATTCATGTTCCGTCGGGTCAGGGAAACCCAAAAACACATGAGTTTTCTGGATCTTATCTGTCCCTGTGCAGTTGGCCCATGGCATATCTCGCATTTGTTAGGAAAAATCCCATATACCATGAAAAGTGCAAATTGCAGATAGAGCTCAAATTTGAAGAACAAAGACATATTTATGTTCCACCAGTTCAGGGAAGCCCCCCAAAAAATGACTTTTTCGGATCTGATCTCTCCCTGTCGAGTTGGCCCAGGGCATAACTCGCATTTGTTAGGAAAAATCCCTTATACCATGAAAAGTGCAAATTGCAAATAGAGCTAAAATTCGAAAAACAAAGACATATTCATGTTCCCCCAGGTTAGGGAAACCCAAAAATACATGAGTTTCCTGGATCTGGTCTCTCCCTGTGGAGTTGGCCCAGGGCATATCTCACATTTCTTAGGAAAAATCCCTTGTACCATCAATAGTGCAAATTGCAGATAGAGGTCAAATTTGAAAAACAAAGACATATTCATGTGCCCCCTGGTCAGGGAAACAAAAAAAACATGGGTTTCTGGGATCTGATCTGTCCCTGTGGAGTTGGCACAGGGCATAACTCACATTTGTTAGGAAAAATCCATGAAAAGTGGAAATTGGAGATAGAGCTCAAATTCGAAAAAGAAAGACATATTCACGTTCCCCTGTTCAGGGAAGCCCAAAAAAACATGAGTTTTCTGGTTCGGATATGTCCCTGTGGAGTTGGCCCAGAGCATATCTCGCATATGTTAGGAACAATCCTATATACCATGAAAAGTGGAAATTGGAGATAGAGCTCAAATTCGAAAACGAAAGACATATTCACATTCCCCGGTTCAGGGAAGCCCAAAAAACATGGGTTTCCTGGATCTGATGTGTCCCTGTGGAGTTGGCCCAGGGCATATCTCACATTTCTTAGGAAAAATCGCGTATACCATCAATAGTGCAAATTGCAGATAGAGCTCAAATTCGAAAAAGAAAGACATATTCATATTCCCCTGGGTCAGGGAAACCCAAAAAACATGAGTTTTCAGCATCTGATCTGTCCCTGTGGAGTTGCCCAAGAGCATATCTCGCAATTGTTAGGAAAAATTCCTTATACAATGAAAATTGCAAATTGCAGATTGAACTCAAATTTGAAGAACAAACACATATTTATGTTCCCCCAGGTCTGGGAAGCCCTCCAAAAAGAGTTTTCTGGATCTGGTCTTTCCCTGTGGAGTTGGCCCAGGGCATATCTCGCATTTCTTAGGAAAAATCCCTTATACCATGAAAAGTGCAAATTGCAAATTGTGCTAAAATTCGAAAAAAAAGACATATTCATGTTCCCCCGGGTTAGGGAAACCCAAAAACACATTAGTTTCCTGGATCTGGTCTCTCCCTTTGGAGTTGGCCCAGGGCATATCTCACATTTCTTAGGAAAAATCCCTTGTACCATCAATAGTGCAAATTGCAGATAGAGGTCAAATTTGAAAAACAAAGACATATTCATGTGCACCCTGGTCAGGGAAACAAAAAAAAAACATGGGTTTCTGGGATCTGATCTGTCCCTGTGGAGTTGGCCAAGGGCATATCTCACATTTCTTAGGAAAAATCACTTATACCATCAATAGTGCAAATTGCAGATAGAGCTCAAATTCGAAAAAGAAAGACATATTCATATTCCCCTGGGTCAGGGAAGCCCAAACAAACATGAATATTTAGGATCTGATCTGTCCCTTTGGAGTTGGCCCAGGGTATAACTCGCATTTGTTAGGAAAAATCCCATATACCAGGAAAAGTGCACATAAGAGAAAGAGCTCAAATTCAAAAAACAAAGACATATTCATATTCCCCCGGTTCAGGGAAGCCCAAAAAAACATGAATTCTCCAGATCTGATCTGTCCCTGTGGAGTTAGCTGAGGGCATGTCTCGCATTTGTTAGGAAAAAACATGAGTTTTCGGGACCTGATCTGTACCAAATAGAGCTCAAACTTGAAGAACAAACACATATTCAAAAAACAGAGATATATTCATGTTCCGTCGGGTCAGGGAAACCCAAAAACACATGAGTTTTCTGGATCTTATCTGTCCCTGTGCAGTTGGCCCATGGCATATCTCGCATTTGTTAGGAAAAATCCCATATACTATGAAAAGTGCAAATTGCAGATAGAGCTCAAATTTGAAGAACAAAGACATATTTATGTTCCACCAGTTCAGGGAAGCCCCCCAAAAAATGACTTTTTCGGATCTGATCTCTCCCTGTCGAGTTGGCCCAGGGCATAACTCGCATTTGTTAGGAAAAATCCCTTATACCATCAATCGTGCAAATTGCAGATAGAGCTCAAATTCGAAAAAGAAAGACATATTCATATTCCCCTGGGTCAGGGAAACCCAAAAAACATGAGTTTTCAGCATCTGATCTGGAGTTGGAGTGTGGAGTGTGGAGTTGGCCCAGAGCATATCTCGCATTTGTTAGGAAAAATTCCTTATACAATGAAAAGTGCAAATTGCAGATTGAACTCAAATTTGAAGAACAAACACATATTTATGTTCCCCCAGGTCTGGGAAGCCCTCCAAAAAGAGTTTTCTGGATCTGGTCTTTCCCTGTGGAGTTGGCCCAGGGCATATCTCGCATTTCTTAGGAAAAATCCCTTATACCATGAAAAGTGCAAATTGCAAATAGAGCTAAAATTCGAAAAACAAAGACATATTCATGTTCCCCCAGGTTAGGGAAACCCAAAAATACATGAGTTTCCTGGATCTGGTCTCTCCCTGTGGAGTTGGCCCAGGGCATATCTCACATTTCTTAGGAAAAATCCCTTGTACCATCAATAGTGCAAATTGCAGATAGAGGTCAAATTTGAAAAACAAAGACATATTCATGTGCCCCCTGGTCAGGGAAACAAAAAAAACATGGGTTTCTGGGATCTGATCTGTCCCTGTGGAGTTGGCACAGGGCATAACTCACATTTGTTAGGAAAAATCCATGAAAAGTGGAAATTGGAGATAGAGCTCAAATTCGAAAAAGAAAGACATATTCACGTTCCCCTGTTCAGGGAAGCCCAAAAAAACATGAGTTTTCTGGTTCGGATATGTCCCTGTGGAGTTGGCCCAGAGCATATCTCGCATATGTTAGGAACAATCCTATATACCATGAAAATTGGAAATTGGAGATAGAGCTCAAATTCGAAAACGAAAGACATATTCACATTCCCCGGTTCAGGGAAGCCCAAAAAACATGGGTTTCCTGGATCTGATGTGTCCCTGTGGAGTTGGCCCAGGGCATATCTCACATTTCTTAGGAAAAATCGCGTATACCATCAATAGTGCAAATTGCAGATAGAGCTCAAATTCGAAAAAGAAAGACATATTCATATTCCCCTGGGTCAGGGAAACCCAAAAAACATGAGTTTTCAGCATCTGATCTGTCCCTGTGGAGTTGCCCAAGAGCATATCTCGCAATTGTTAGGAAAAATTCCTTATACAATGAAAATTGCAAATTGCAGATTGAACTCAAATTTGAAGAACAAACACATATTTATGTTCCCCCAGGTCTGGGAAGCCCTCCAAAAAGAGTTTTCTGGATCTGGTCTTTCCCTGTGGAGTTGGCCCAGGGCATATCTCGCATTTCTTAGGAAAAATCCCTTATACCATGAAAAGTGCAAATTGCAAATTGTGCTAAAATTCGAAAAAAAAGACATATTCATGTTCCCCCGGGTTAGGGAAACCCAAAAATACATGAGTTTCCTGGATCTGGTCTCTCCCTTTGGAGTTGGCCCAGGGCATATCTCACATTTCTTAGGAAAAATCCCTTGTACCATCAATAGTGCAAATTGCAGATAGAGGTCAAATTTGAAAAACAAAGACATATTCATGTGCACCCTGGTCAGGGAAACAAAAAAAAAACATGGGTTTCTGGGATCTGATCTGTCCCTGTGGAGTTGGCCAAGGGCATATCTCACATTTCTTAGGAAAAATCACTTATACCATCAATAGTGCAAATTGCAGATAGAGCTCAAATTCGAAAAAGAAAGACATATTCATATTCCCCTGGGTCAGGGAAGCCCAAACAAACATGAATATTTAGGATCTGATCTGTCCCTTTGGAGTTGGCCCAGGGTATAACTCGCATTTGTTAGGAAAAATCCCATATACCAGGAAAAGTGCACATAAGAGATAGAGCTCAAATTCAAAAAACAAAGACATATTCATATTCCACCGGTTCAGGGAAGCCCAAAAAAACATGAATTCTCCAGATCTGATCTGTCCCTGTGGAGTTAGCTGAGGGCATGTCTCGCATTTGTTAGGAAAAAACATGAGTTTTCGGGACCTGATCTGTACCAAATAGAGCTCAAACTTGAAGAACAAACACATATTCAAAAAACAGAGATATATTCATGTTCCGTCGGGTCAGGGAAACCCAAAAACACATGAGTTTTCTGGATCTTATCTGTCCCTGTGCAGTTGGCCCATGGCATATCTCGCATTTGTTAGGAAAAATCCCATATACTATGAAAAGTGCAAATTGCAGATAGAGCTCAAATTTGAAGAACAAAGACATATTTATGTTCCACCAGTTCAGGGAAGCCCCCCAAAAAATGACTTTTTCGGATCTGATCTCTCCCTGTCGAGTTGGCCCAGGGCATAACTCGCATTTTTTAGGAAAAATCCCTTATACCATCAATCGTGCAAATTGCAGATAGAGCTCAAATTCGAAAAAGAAAGACATATTCATATTCCCCTGGGTCAGGGAAACCCAAAAAACATGAGTTTTCAGCATCTGATCTGTCCGTGTGGAGTTGGCCCAGAGCATATCTCGCATTTGTTAGGAAAAATTCCTTATACAATGAAAAGTGCAAATTGCAGATTGAACTCAAATTTGAAGAACAAACACATATTTATGTTCCCCCAGGTCTGGGAAGCCCTCCAAAAAGAGTTTTCTGGATCTGGTCTTTCCCTGTGGAGTTGGCCCAGGGCATATCTCACATTTCTTAGGAAAAATCCCTTGTACCATCAATAGTACAAATTGCAGATAGAGGTCAAGTTTGAAAAACAAAGACATATTCATGTGCCCCCTGGTCAGGGAAACAAAAAAAAATGGGTTTCTGGGATCTGATCTGTCCCTGTGGAGTTGGCACAGGGTATAACTCACATTTGTTAGGAAAAATCCATGAAAAGTGGAAATTGGAGATAGAGCTCAAATTCGAAAAAGAAAGACATATTCACGTTCCCCTGTTCAGGGAAGCCCAAAAAAACATGAGTTTTCTGGTTCGGATATGTCCCTGTGGAGTTGGCCCAGAGCATATCTCGCATATGTTAGGAACAATCCTATATACCATGAAAAGTGGAAATTGGAGATAGAGCTCAAATTCGAAAAAGAAAGACATATTCACATTCCCCGGTTCAGGGAAGCCCAAAAAACATGGGTTTCCTGGATCTGATGTGTCCCTGTGGAGTTGGCCCAGGGCATATCTCACATTTCTTAGGAAAAATCGCGTATACCATCAATAGTGCAAATTGCAGATAGAGCTCAAATTCGAAAAAGAAAGACATATTCATATTCCCCTGGGTCAGGGAAACCCAAAAAACATGAGTTTTCAGCATCTGATCTGTCCCTGTGGAGTTGCCCCAGAGCATATCTCGCAATTGTTAGGAAAAATTCCTTATACAATGAAAAGTGCAAATTTCAGATTGAACTCAAATTTGAAGAACAAACACGTATTTATGTTCCCCCAGGTCTGGGAAGCCCTCCAAAAAGAGTTTTCTGGATCTGGTCTTTCCCTGTGGAGTTGGCCCAGGGCATATCTCGCATTTCTTAGGAAAAATCCCTTATACCATGAAAAGTGCAAATTGCAAATAGAGCTAAAATTCGAAAAAAAAGACATATTCATGTTCCCCCGGGAAGCCCAAAAAAACATGAGTTTTCTGGTTCGGATATGTCCCTTTGGAGTTGGCCCAGAGCATATCTCGCATATGTTAGGAACAATCCTATATACCATGAAAAGTGGAAATTGCAGATAGAGCTCAAATTCGAAAAAGAAAGAGATATTCATATTCCCCTGGGTCAGGGAAACCCAAAAAACATGAGTTTTCGGCATCTGATCTATCCCTGTGGAGTTGGCCTAGAGCATATCTCGCATTTGTTAGGAAAAATCCCTTGTACCAACAATATTGAAAATTGCAGATAGAGGTCAAATTTGAAAAACAAAGACATATTCATGTGCCCCCTGGTCAGGGAAACGAAAAAAAAATGTGAGTTTCTGGGATCTGATCTGTCCCACAGGGTGTAACTCACATTTCTTAGGAAAAATCCATGAAAAGTGGAAATTGCAGATAGAGCTCAAATTCGAAAAACAAGCACATATTCATGTTCCCCTGGGTCAAGGAAGCCAGAAAAACTTGAGTTTTTGGGATCTGATCTTTCCCTTTGGAGTGGGCCCAGGGCATAACTCGCATTTCTTAGGAAAAATCACTTATACCATCAATAGTGCAAATTGCAGATAGAGCTCAAATTCGAAAAAGAAAGACATATTCACGTTCCCCGGTTCAGGGAAGCCCAAAAAACAAAAACCAAAAAAACCATGAGTTTCTGGGATCTGATCTTTCCCTGTGGAGTTGGCACAGGGCATAACTCACATTTGTTAGGAAAAATCCATGAAAAGTGGAAATTGGAGATAGAGCTCAAATTCGAAAAAGAAAGACATATTCACATTCCCCGGTTCAGGGAAGCCCAAAAAACATGAGTTTCCCGGATCTGATCTGTCCCTGTGGAGTTGGCCCAGGGCATATCTCACATTGCTTAGGAAAAATCACTTATACCATCAATAGTGCAAATTGCAGATAGTGGTCAAATTCGAAAAACAAAGACATATTCATGTTCCCCCGGGTCTCAGAAACCCAAAAAAACATGAGTTTTTGGGACCTGATCTTTCCCTTTGGAGTTGGCCCAGGGCATAACTTGCATATGTTAGGAAAAATCCCATATACCATTTAAAGTGCAAATTACAGATAGAGCTCAAATTTGAAGAAGAAACACATATTTATGTTCCCGCAGGTCACGGAAACCCTCCAAAATAGAGTTTTCTGGATCTGGTCTGTCCCTTTGGAGTTGGCCCAACTCATATCTCGCATTTGTTAGGAAAAATCCATTATACCTTGAAAAGTGCACATAGGAGATAGAGCTCAAATTTGAAAAACAAACACATATTCATATTCCCCTGGGTCAGGGAAGCCCAAAAAACATGAATATTTAGGATCTGATCTGTCCCTTTGGAGATGGCCCGGGGTATAACTTTATTTTGTTAGGAAAAATTCCCTTATATGATGTAAAGTGAAAATTGGAGATAGAGCTCAAATTAAAAAAAAAGACATATTCATATTCCACTGGGTAAGGGAAAGCGAAAAAAAATGAGTTTCCTGGATCTGATCTGTCTTTTTGGAGTTGGCCCAGGGCATATCTCACATTTCTTAGGAAAATCACGTATACCATCAATAGTGCAAATTGCTGATAGAGCTCAAATTCGAAAAAGAAAGACATATTCATATTCCCCTGGGTCAGGGAAACCCAAAAAACCCAGCATCTGATCTGTCCCTGTGGAGTTGTCCAAGAACATATGTCGCATTTGTTAGGAAAAATTCCTTATACAATCAAAAGTGCAAATTGCAGATTGAACTCAAATTCGAAAAACAAAGACATATTAATGTTCCCCCCGGTTAGGGAAACCCAAAAATACATGAGTTTTCTGGATCTTATCTGTCCCTGTGCAGTTGGCCCAGGACATATCTCGCATTTGTTTGGAAAACTCCATTATACCATGAAAAGTGAACATAGTTAGTTAGTTCAAATTCGAAATTCAAAAAACAAACACATATTCATATTCCCCTATGTCAGGGAAGCCCAAAAAACATGAATATTTAGGATCTGATCTGTCCCTTTCGACTTTGCCCAGGGTATAACTCGCATTTGTTAGGAAAAATCCATTATACCATTAAAATAGGAGACAGAGTTGAAATTCGAAAAACAAAGACAAATTCATGTTCCCCCGGGTCAGGGAAACCCAAAAAAACATGAGTTTCCTGGATCTTATCTGTCCCTGTGGAGTTGGCCAAGGGCATATCTCACATTTCTTAGGAAAAATCACTTATACCATCAATAGTGCAAATTGCAGATAGAGCTCAAATTCGAAAAAGAAAGACATATTCATATTCCCCTGGGTCAGGGAAGCCCAAAAAAACATGAATATTTAGGATCTGATCTGTCCCTTTGGAGTTGGCCCAGGGTATAACTCGCATTTGTTAGGAAAAATCCCATATACCAGGAAAAGTGCACATAAGAGATAGAGCTCAAATTCAAAAAACAAAGACATATTCATATTCCCCCGGTTCAGGGAAGCCCAAAAAAACATGAATTCTCCAGATCTGATCTGTCCCTGTGGAGTTAGCTGAGGGCATGTCTCGCATTTGTTAGGAAAAAACATGAGTTTTCGGGACCTGATCTGTACCAAATAGAGCTCAAACTTGAAGAACAAACACATATTCAAAAAACAGAGATATATTCATGTTCCGTCGGGTCAGGGAAACCCAAAAACACATGAGTTTTCTGTATCTTATCTGTCCCTGTGCAGTTGGCCCATGGCATATCTCGCATTTGTTAGGAAAAATCCCATATACTATGAAAAGTGCAAATTGCAGATAGAGCTCAAATTTGAAGAACAAAGACATATTTATGTTCCACCAGTTCAGGGAAGCCCCCCCAAAAATGACTTTTTCGGATCTGATCTCTCCCTGTCGAGTTGGCCCAGGGCATAACTCGCATTTGTTAGGAAAAATCCCTTATACCATCAATCGTGCAAATTGCAGATAGAGCTCAAATTCGAAAAAGAAAGACATATTCATATTCCCCTGGGTCAGGGAAACCCAAAAAACATGAGTTTTCAGCATCTGATCTGTCCCTGTGGAGTTGGCCCAGAGCATATCTCGCATTTGTTAGGAAAAATTCCTTATACAATGAAAAGTGCAAATTGCAGATTGAACTCAAATTTGAAGAACAAACACATATTTATGTTCCCCCAGGTCTGGGAAGCCCTCCAAAGAGAGTTTTCTGGATCTGGTCTGTCCCTGTGGAGTTGGCCCAGGGCATATCTCGCATTTGTTAGGAAAAATCCCTTATACCATGAAAAGTGCAAATTGCAAATAGAGCTAAAATTCGAAAAACAAAGACATATTCATGTTCCCCCGGGTTAGGGAAACCCAAAAATACATGAGTTTCCTGGATCTGGTCTCTCCCTTTGGAGTTGGCCCAACTCATATCTCGCATTTGTTAGGAAAAATCCATTATAGCTTGAAAAGTGCACATAGGAGATAGAGCTCAAATTCGAAAAACAAACACATATTCATATTCCCCTGGGTCAGGGAAGCCCAAAAAACATGAATATTTAGGATCTGATCTGTCCCTTTGGAGATGGCCCGGGGTATAACTTTATTTTGTTAGGAAAAATTCCCTTATATGATGTAAAGTGAAAATTGGAGATAGAGCTCAAATTCAAAAAAAAACATATTCATATTCCCCTGGGTAAGGGAAACAACAAAAAAATGAGTTTCCGGGATCTGACCTGTCTTTTTGGAGTTGGCCCAGGGCATATCTCGCATTTGTTAGGAAAAATCACTTATTCCATCAATAGTGCAAATTGCTGATAGAGCTCAAATTCGAAAAAGAAAGACATATTCATATTCCCCTGAGTCAGGGAAACCCAAAAAACCCAGCATCTGATCTGTCCCTGTGGAGTTGGCCCAGAGCATATCTCGCATTTGTTAGGAAAAATTCCTTATACAATCAAAAGTGCAAATTGCAGATTGAACTCAAATTTGAAGAACAAACACATATTTATGTTCCCCCGGGTCTGTGAAGCCCTCCAAAAAGAGTTTTCTGGATCTGGTCTGTCCCTGTGGAAAAATCCCATATACCATGAAAAGTGCAAATTACAGATAGAGCTCAAATTTGAAGAAGAAACACATATTTATGTTCCCCCAGGTCAGGGAAACCCTCCGAAAAAAGAGTTTTCTGGATCTGGTCTCTCCCTTTGGAGTTGGCCCAACTGATACCTCGCATTTGTTAGGAAAAATCCATTATACCATAAAAATTGGAGACAGAGATCAAATTCGAAAAACAAATACAAATTCATGTTCCCCCGGATTAGGGAAACCCCAAAAAACATGAGTTTTTGGGATCTGATCTGTCCCTGTGGAGTTGGCCCTCGGCATATCTCGCATTTGTTTGGAAAAATCCCATGTACCATGAAAAGTGCAAATTCCCCCGGGTCAGGGAAGCCCAAAGAACATGAGTTTCCTGGATCTGATCTGTCCCTGTGGAGTTGGCCAAGGGCATATCTCACATTTCTTAGGAAAAATCACTTATACCATCAATAGTGCAAATTGCAGATAGAGCTCAAATTCGAAAAAGAAAGACATATTCACGTTCCCCGGTTCAGGGAAGCCCAAAAAACATGAGTTTTATAGTTCGGATATGTCCCTGTGGAGTTGGCCCAGAGCATATCTCGCATATGTTAGGAAAAATCCCATATACCATGAAAAGTGGAAATTGGAGATAGAGCTCAAATTCGAAAAAGAAAGACATATTCACATTTCCTGGTTCAGGGAAGCCCAAAAAACATGGGTTTCCTGGATCTGATGTGTACCTGTGGAGTTGGCCCAGGGCATATCTCACATTTCTTAGGAAAAATCACGTATACCATCAATAGTGCAAATTGCAGATAGAGCTCAAATTCGAAAAAGAAAGACATATTCATATTCCCCTGGGTCAGGGAAACCCAAAAAACATGAGTTTTCGGCATCTGATCTGTCCCTGTGGAGTTGGCCCAGAGCATATCTCGCATTTGTTAGGAAAAATTCCTTATACAATGAAAAGTGCAAATTGCAGATTGAACTCAAATTTGAAGAACAAACACATATTTATCTTCCCCCAGGTCTGGGAAGCCCTCCAAAGAGAGTTTTCTGGATCTGGTCTGTCCCTGTGGAGTTGGCCCAGGGCATATCTCGCATTTGTTAGGAAAAATCCCTTATACCATCAAAAGTGCAAATTGCAAATAGAGCTAAAATTCGAAAAACAAAGACATATTCATGTTCCCCCGGGTTAGGGAAACCCAAAAATACATGAGTTTCCTGGATCTGGTCTCTCCCTTTGGAGTTGGCCCAACTCATATCTCGCATTTGTTAGGAAAAATCCATTATAGCTTGAAAAGTGCACATAGGAGATAGAGCTCAAATTCGAAAAACAAACACATATTCATATTCCCCTGGGTCAGGGAAGCCCAAAAACATGAATATTTAGGATCTGATCTGTCCCTTTGGAGATGGCCCGGGGTATAACTTTATTTTGTTAGGAAAAAATTCCCTTATATGATGTAAAGTGAAAATTGGAGATAGAGCTCAAATTCAAAAAAAAAAACATATTCATATTCCCCTGGGTAAGGGAAACCCCAAGAAAATGAGTTTCCGGGATCTGACCTGTCTTTTTGGAGTTGGCCCAGGGCATATCTCGCATTTGTTAGGAAAAATCACTTATTCCATCAATAGTGCAAATTGCTGATAGAGCTCAAATTCGAAAAAGAAAGACATATTCATATTCCCCTGGGTCAAGGAAACCCAAAAAACCCAGCATCTGAACTGTCCCTGTGGAGTTGGCCCAGAGCATATCTCGCATTTGTTAGGAAAAATTCCTTATACAATCAAAAGTGCAAATTGCAGATTGAACTCAAATTTAAAGAACAAATACATATTTATGTTCCCCCGGGTCTGGGAAGCCCTCCAAAAAGAGTTTTCTGGATCTGGTCTGTCCCTGTGGAAAAATCCCATATACCATGAAAAGTGCAAATTACAGATAGAGCTCAAATTTGAAGAAGAAACACATATTTATGTTCCCCCAGGTCAGGGAAACCCTCCAAAAAAGAGTTTTCTGGATCTGGTCTCTCCCTTTGGAGTTGGCCCAACTGATACCTCGCATTTGTTAGGAAAAATCCATTATACCATAAAAATAGGAGACAGAGAACAAATTCGAAAAACAAAGACAAATTCATGTTCCCCCGGGTTAGGGAAACCCCAAAAAACATGAGTTTTTGGGATCTGATCTGTCCCTGTGGAGTTGGCCCTCGGCATATCTTGCATTTGTTTGGAAAAATCCCATGTACCATGAAAAGTGCAAATTCCCCCGGGTCAGGGAAGCCCAAAGAACAGGGATCTGATCTGTCCCTGTGGAGTTGGCCAAGGGCATATCTCACATTTCTTAGGAAAAATCACGTATACCATCAATAGTGCAAATTGCAGATAGAGCTCAAATTCGAAAAAGAAAGACATATTCACATTCCCCCGGGTTAGGGAAACCCAAAAATACATGAGTTTCCTGGATCTGGTCTCTCCCTTTGGAGTTGGCCCAGGGCATATCTCACATTTCTTAGGAAAAATCCCTTGTACCATCAATAGTGCAAATTGCAGATAGAGGTCAAATTTGAAAAACAAAGACATATTCATGTGCCCCCTGGTCAGGGAAACCAAAAAAACATGAGTTTCTGGGATCTGATCTGTCCCTGTGGAGTTGGCACAGGGCATAACTCACATTTGTTAGGAAAAATCCATGAAAAGTGGAAATTGGAGATAGAGCTTAAATTCGAAAAAGAAAGACATATTCACGTTCCCCGGTTCAGGGAAGCCCAAAAAAACATGAGTTTTCTGGTTCGGATATGTCCCTGTGGAGTTGGCCCAGAGCATATCTCGCATATCTTAGGAAAAATCCTATATACCATGAAAAGTGGAAATTGGAGATAGAGCTCAAATTCGAAAAACAAAGACATATTCATGTTCCCCCGGGTCACGGAAACCCAAAAAAACATGAGTTTTTGGGACCTGATCTTTCCCTGTGCAGTTGGCGCATGGCATATCTTGCATTTGTTAGGAAAAATCCCATATACCATGAAAAGTGAAAATTGAAAATAGAGCTCAAATTCGAAAAACAAGCACATATTCATGTTCCAATAGGTCAGGGAAGCCCAAAAAAGTTGAGTTTTTGGAATCTGATCTGTCTTTTTGGACTTGGCCCCGGGCATATCTCGCATTTGTTAGGAAAAATCTCTTATTCCATCAATAGTGCAAATTGCTGATAGAGCTCAAATTCAAAAAAGAAAGACATATTCATGCTCCCCTAGGTCGAAGAAAAAAAAAACACATTAGTTTCCTTGACCTGATCTGTTCCTCTGGAGTTGGCCCAGGGCATATCTCACATTTCTTAGGAAAAATCCCTTATACCATCAATATTGCAAATTGCAGATAGAGGTCAAATTCGTAAAAGAAAGACATATTCACGTTCCCCGGTTCAGGGAAGCCCAAAAAACATGAGTTTTATGGTTCGGATATGTCCCTGTGGAGTTGGCCCAGAGCATAACTTGCATATGTTAGGAAAAATCCCATATACCATGAAAAGTGCAAATTACAGATAGAGCTCAAATTTGAAGAAGAAACACATATATATGTTCCCGCAGGTCACGGAACCCCTCCAAAATAGAGTTTTCTGGATCTGGTCTCTCCCTTTGGGGTTGGCCCAACTCATATCTCGCATTTGTTAGGAAAAATCCATTATACCTTGAAAAGTGCACATAGGAGATAGAGCTCAAATTCGAAAAACAAACACATATTCATATTCCCCTATGTCAGGGAAGCCCAAAAAACATGAATATTTAGGATCTGATGTGTCCCTTTCGACTTGGCCCAGGGTATAACTCGCATTTGTTAGGAAAAATCCATTATACCATCAATATTGAAAATTGCAGATAGAGGTCAAATTCGAAAAACAAAGACATATTCATGTTCGGGACCTGATCTTTCCCTGTGCAGTTGGCGCATGGCATATCTTTGTTAGGAAAAATCCCATATTTGATGAAAAGTGAAAATTGGAGATAGAGCTCAAATTTAAAAAAAAAGACATATTCCTATTCCCCTGGGTCAGGGAAGCCCAAAAAACATGAGTTTCCTGGATCTTATCTGTCCCTGTGGAGTTGGCCAAGGGCATATCTCACATTTCTTAGGAAAAATCACTTATACCATCAATAGTGCAAATTGCAGATAGAGCTCAAATTCGAAAAAGAAAGACATATTCATATTCCACTGGGTCAGGGAAACCCAAAAAACATGAGTTTTCGGCATCTGATCTATCCCTGTGGAGTTGGCCTAGAGCATATCTCGCATTTGTTAGGAAAAATCCCTTGTACCAACAATATTGAAAATTGCAGATAGAGGTCAAATTTGAAAAACAAAGACATATTCATGTGCCCCCTGGTCAGGGGAACGAAAAAAAATGTGAGTTTCTGGGATCTGATCTGTCCCACAGGGTGTAACTCACATTTGTTAGGAAAAATCCATGAAAAGTGGAAATTGCAGATAGAGCTCAAATTCGAAAAACAAGCACATATTCATGTTCCCCTGGGTCAAGGAAGCCAGAAAAACTTGAGTTTTTGGGATCTGATCTTTCCCTTTGGAGTGGGCCCAGGGCATAACTCGCATTTCTTAGGAAAAATCACTTATACCATCAATAGTGCAAATTGCAGATAGAGCTCAAATTCGAAAAAGAAAGACATATTCATGTTCCCCGGTTCAGGGAAGCCCAAAAAATCATGAGTTTTCTGGTTCGGATATGTCCCTTTGGAGTTGGCCCAGAGCATATCTCGCATATGTTAGGAACAATCCTATATACCATGAAAAGTGGAAATTGCAGATAGAGCTCAAATTCGAAAAAGAAACACATATTTATGTTCCCGCAGGTCACGGAACCCCTCCAAAATAGAGTTTTCTGGATCTGGTCTCTCCCTTTGGAGTTGGCCCAACTCGTATTTCGCATTTGTTAGGAAAAATCCATTATACCTTGAAAAGTGCACATAGGAGATAGAGCTCAAATTCGAAAAACAAACACATATTCATATTCCCCTACATCAGGGAAGCCCAAAAAACATGAATATTTAGGATCTGATGTGTCCCTTTCGACTTGGCCCAGGGTATAACTCGCATTTGTTAGGAAAAATCCATTATACCATCAATATTGAAAATTGCAGATAGAGGTCAAATTCGAAAAACAAAGACATATTCATGTTCGGGACATGATCTTTCCCTGTGCAGTTGGCGCATGGCATATCTTTGTTAGGAAAAATCCCATATTTGATGAAAAGTGAAAATTGGAGATAGAGCTCAAATTAAAAAAAAAAGACATATTCCTATTCCCCTGGGTCAGGGAAGCCCAAAAAACATGAGTTTCCTGGATCTTATCTGTCCCTGTGGAGTTGGCCAAGGGCATATCTCACATTTCTTAGGAAAAATCACTTATACCATCAATAGTGCAAATTGCAGATAGAGCTCAAATTCAAAAAAGAAAGACATATTCATATTCCCCTGGGTCAGGGAAACCCAAAAAACATGAGTTTTCGGCATCTGATCTATCCCTGTGGAGTTGGCCTAGAGCATATCTCGCATTTGTTAGGAAAAATCCCTTGTACCAACAATATTGAAAATTGCAGATAGAGGTCAAATTTGAAAAACAAAGACATATTCATGTGCCCCCTGGTCAGGGAAACGAAAAAAAATGTGAGTTTCTGGGATCTGATCTGTCCCACAGGGTGTAACTCACATTTGTTAGGAAAAATCCATGAAAAGTGGAAATTGCAGATAGAGCTCAAATTCGAAAAACAAGCACATATTCATGTTCCCCTGGGTCAAGGAAGCCAGAAAAACTTGAGTTTTTGGGATCTGATCTTTCCCTTTGGAGTGGGCCCAGGGCATAACTCGCATTTCTTAGGAAAAATCACTTATACCATCAATAGTGCAAATTGCAGATAGAGCTCAAATTCGAAAAAGAAAGACATATTCATGTTCCCCGGTTCAGGGAAGCCCAAAAAACAAAAACCAAAAAAACCATGAGTTTCTGGGATCTGATCTTTCCCTGTGGAGTTGGCACAGGGCATAACTCACATTTCTTAGGAAAAATCCATGAAAAGTGGAAATTGGAGATAGAGCTCAAATTCAAAAAAGAAAGACATATTCACATTCCCCGGTTCAGGGAAGCCCAAAAAACATGAGTTTCCTGGATCTGATCTGTCCCTGTGGAGTTGGCCCAGGGCATATCTCACATTTCTTAGGAAAAATCACGTATACCATCAATAGTGCAAATTGCAGATAGAGCTCAAATTCGAAAAAGAAAGACATATTCATATTCCCCTGGGTCAGGGAAACCCAAAAAACATGAGTTTTCAGCATCTGCTCTGTCCCTGTGGAGTTGGCCTAGAGCATATCTCGCATTTGTTAGGAAAAATCCCTTGTACCAACAATATTGAAAATTGCAGATAGAGGTCAAATTTGAAAAACAAAGACATATTCATGTGCCCCCTGGTCAGGGAAACGAAAAAAATGTGAGTTTCTGGGATCTGATCTGTCCCACAGGGTGTAACTCACATTTGTTAGGAAAAATCCATGAAAAGTGGAAATTGCAGATAGAGCTCAAATTCGAAAAACAAGCACATATTCATGTTCCCCTGGGTCAAGGAAGCCAGAAAAACTTGAGTTTTTGGGATCTGATCTTTCCCTTTGGAGTGGGCCCAGGGCATAACTCGCATTTCTTAGGAAAAATCACTTATACCATCAATAGTGCAAATTGCAGATAGAGCTCAAATTCGAAAAAGAAAGACATATTCATGTTCCCCGGTTCAGGGAAGCCCAAAAAACAAAAACCAAAAAAAACCATGAGTTTCTGGGATCTGATCTTTCCCTGTGGAGTTGGCACAGGGCATAACTCACATTTCTTAGGAAAAATCCATGAAAAGTGGAAATTGGAGATAGAGCTCAAATTCAAAAAAGAAAGACATATTCACATTCCCCGGTTCAGGGAAGCCCAAAAAACATGAGTTTCCTGGATCTGATCTGTCCCTGTGGAGTTGGCCCAGGGCATATCTCACATTTCTTAGGAAAAATCACGTATACCATCAATAGTGCAAATTGCAGATAGAGCTCAAATTCGAAAAAGAAAGACATATTCATATTCCCCTGGGTCAGGGAAACCCAAAAAACATGAGTTTTCAGCATCTGATCTGTCCCTGTGGAGTTGGCCCAGAGCATATCTCGCATTTGTTAGGAAAAATTCCTTATACAATGAAAAGTGCAAATTGCAGATTGAACTCAAATTTGAAGAACAAACACATATTTATGTTCCCCCAGGTCTGGGAAGCCCTCCAAAAAGAGTTTTCTGGATCTGGTCTGTCCCTGTGGAGTTGGCCCAGGGCATATCTCGCATTTGTTAGGAAAAATCCCTTATACCATGAAAAGTGCAAATTGCAAATAGAGCTAAAATTCGAAAAACAAAGACATATTCATGTTCCCCCGGGTTAGGGAAAGCCAAAAATACATGAGTTTCCTGGATCTGGTCTCTCCCTTTGGAGTTGGCCCAACTCATATCTCGCATTTGTTAGGAAAAATCCATTATAGCTTGAAAAGTGCACATAGGAGATAGAGCTCAAATTCGAAAAACAAACACATATTCATATTCCCCTGGGTCAGGGAAGCCCAAAAAACATGAATATTTAGGATCTGATCTGTCCCTTTGGAGATGGCCCGGGGTATAACTTTATTTTGTTAGGAAAAATTCCCTTATATGATGTAAAGTGAAAATTGGAGATAGAGCTCAAATTCAAAAAAAAAAAATTCATATTCCCCTGGGTAAGGGAAACAACAAAAAAATGAGTTTCCGGGATCTGACCTGTCTTTTTGGAGTTGGCCCAGGGCATATCTCGCATTTGTTAGGAAAAATCACTTATTCCATCAATAGTGCAAATTGCGGATAGAGCTCAAATTCGAAAAAGAAAGACATATTCATATTCCCCTGAGTCAGGGAAACCCAAAAAACCCAGCATCTGATCTGTCCCTGTGGAGTTGGCCCAGAGCATATCTCGCATTTGTTAGGAAAAATTCCTTATACAATCAAAAGTGCAAATTGTAGATTGAACTCAACTTTGAAGAACAAACACATATTTATGTTCCCCCGGGTCTGTGAAGCCCTCCAAAAAGAGTTTTCTGGATCTGGTCTGTCCCTGTGGAAAAATCCCATATACCATGAAAAGTGCAAATTACAGATAGAGCTCAAATTTGAAGAATAAACACATATTTATGTTCCCCCAGGTCAGGGAAACCCTCCAAAAAAAGAGTTTTCTGGATCTGGTCTCTCCCTTTGGATTTGGCCCAACTGATACCTCGCATTTGTTAGGAAAAATCCATTATACCATAAAAATAGGAGACAGAGATCAAATTCGAAAAACAAAGACAAATTCATGTTCCCCCGGATTAGGGAAACCCCAAAAAACATGAGTTTTTGGGATCTGATCTGTCCCTGTGGAGTTGGCCCTCGGCATATCTCGCATTTGTTTGGAAAAATCCCATGTACCATGAAAAGTGCAAATTCCCCCGGGTCAGGGAAGCCCAAAGAACATGAGTTTCCTGGATCTGATCTGTCCCTGTGGAGTTGGCCAAGGGCATATCTCACATTTCTTAGGAAAAATCACTTATACCATCAATAGTGCAAATTGCAGATAGAGCTCAAATTCGAAAAAGAAAGACATATTCACGTTCCCCGGTTCAGGGAAGCCCAAAAAACATGAGTTTTATAGTTCGGATATGTCCCTGTGGAGTTGGCCCAGAGCATATCTCGCATATGTTAGGAAAAATCCCATATACCATGCAAAGTGGAAATTGGAGACAGAGCTCAAATTCGAAAAAGAAAGACATATTCACATTTCCTGGTTCAGGGAAGCCCAAAAAACATGGGTTTCCTGGATCTGATCTTTCCCTTTGGAGTTGGCCCAGGGCATAACTTGCATATGTTAGGAAAAATCACGTATACCATCAATAGTGCAAATTGCAGATAGAGCTCAAATTCGAAAAAGAAAGACATATTCATATTCCCCTGGGTCAGGGAAACCCAAAAAACATGAGTTTTCAGCATCTCATCTGTCCCTGTGGAGTTGGCTCAGAGCATATCTCGCATTTGTTAGGAAAATTTCCTTATACAATGAAAAGTGCAAATTGCAGATTGAACTCAAATTTGAAGAACAAACACATATTTATGTTCCCCCAGGTCTGGGAAGCCCTCCAAAAAGAGTTTTCTGGATCTGGTCTTTCCCTGTGGAGTTGGCCCAGGGCATATCTCGCATTTCTTAGGAAAAATCCCTTATACCATGAAAAGTGCAAATTGCAAATAGAGCTAAAATTCGAAAAACAAAGACATATTCATGTTCCCCCGGGTTAGGGAAACCGAAAAATAGATGAGTTTCCTGGATCTGGTCTCTCCCTTTGGAGTTGGCCCAGGGCATATCTCACATTTCTTAGGAAAAATCCCTTGTACCATCAATAGTGCAAATTGCAGATAGAGGTCAAATTTGAAAAACAAAGACATATTCATGTGCCCCCTGGTCAGGGAAACAAAAAAAAACATGGGTTTCTGGGATCTGATCTGTCCCTGTGGAGTTGGCACAGGGCATAACTCACATTTGTTAGGAAAAATCCATGAAAAGTGGAAATTGGAGATAGAGCTCAAATTCGAAAAAGAAAGACATATTCACGTTCCCCTGTTCAGGGAAGCCCAAAAAAACATGAGTTTTCTGGTTCGGATATGTCCCTGTGGAGTTGGCCCAGAGCATATCTCGCATATGTTATGAACAATCCTATATACCATGAAAAGTGGAAATTGGAGATATAGCTAAAATTCGAAAAAGAAAGACATATTCACATTCCCCGGTTCAGGGAAGCCCAAAAAACATGGGTTTCCTGGATCTGATGTGTCCCTGTGGAGTTGGCCCAGGGCATATCTCACATTTCTTAGGAAAAATCGCGTATACCATCAATAGTGCAAATTGCAGATAGAGCTCAAATTCGAAAAAGAAAGACATATTCATATTCCCCTGGGTCAGGGAAACACAAAAAACATGAGTTTTCAGCATGTGATCTGTCCCTGTGGAGTTGGCCCAGAGTATATCTCGCAATTGTTAGGAAAAATTCCTTATACAATGAAAAGTGCAAATTGCAGATTGAACTCAAATTTGAAGAACAAACACATATTTATGTTCCCCCAGGTCTGGGAAGCCCTCCAAAAAGAGTTTTCTGGATCTGGTCTTTCCCTGTGGAGTTGGCCCAGGGCATATCTCGCATTTGTTAGGAAAAATCCCTTATACCATGAAAAGTGCAAATTGCAAATAGAGCTAAAATTCGAAAAACAAAGACATATTCATGTTCCCCCGGGTTAGGGAAACCCAAAAACACATTAGTTTCCTGGATCTGTTCTCTCCCTTTGGAGTTGGCCCAGGGCATATCTCACATTTCTCAGGAAAAATCCCTTGTACCATCAATAGTGCAAATTGCAGATAGAGGTCAAATTTGAAAAACAAAGACATATTCATGTGCCCCCTGGTCAGGGAAACAAAAAAAAAAAACATGGGTTTCTGGGATCTGATCTGTCCCTGTGGAGTTGGCACAGGGCATAACTCACATTTGTTAGGAAAAATCCATGAAAAGTGGAAATTGGAGATAGAGCTCAAATTTGAAAAAGAAAGACATATTCACGTTCCCCGGTTCAGGGAAGCCCAAAAAAACATGAGTTTTCTGGTTCGGATATGTCCCTTTGGAGTTGGCCCAGAGCATATCTCGCATATGTTATGAACAATCCTATATACCATGAAAAGTGGAAATTGGAGATATAGCTAAAATTCGAAAAAGAAAGACATATTCACATTCCCCGGTTCAGGGAAGCCCAAAAAACATGGGTTTCCTGGATCTGATGTGTCCCTGTGGAGTTGGCCCAGGGCATATCTCACATTTCTTAGGAAAAATCACGTATACCATCAATAGTGCAAATTGCAGATAGAGCTCAAATTCGAAAAAGAAAGACATATTCATATTCCACTGGGTCAAGGAAACCCAAAAAACATGAGTTTTCAGCATCTGATCTGTCCCTGTGGAGTTGGCCCAGAGCATATCTCGCATTTGTTAGGAAAAATTCCTTATACAATGAAAAGTGCAAATTGCAGATTGAACTCAAATTTGAAGAACAAACACATATTTATGTTCCCCAAGGTCTGGGAAGCCCTCCAAAAAGAGTTTTCTGGATCTGGTCTTTCCCTGTGGAGTTGGCCCAGGGCATATCTCGCATTTCTTAGGAAAAATCCCTTATACCATGAAAAGTGCAAATTGCAAATAGAGCTAAAATTCGAAAAACAAAGAGATATTCATGTTCCCCTGGGTTAGGGAAACCCAAAAATACATGAGTTTCCTGGATCTGGTCTCTCCCTTTGGAGTTGGCCCAGGGCATATCTCACATTTCTTAGGAAAAATCCCTTGTACCATCAATAGTGCAAATTGCAGATAGAGGTCAAATTTGAAAAACAAAGACATATTCATGTGCACCCTGGTCAGGGAAACAAAAAAAAAACATGGGTTTCTGGGATCTGATCTGTCCCTGTGGAGTTGGCACAGGGCATAACTCACATTTGTTAGGAAAAATCCATGAAAAGTGGAAATTGGAGATAGAGCTCAAATTCGAAAAAGAAAGACATATTCACGTTCCCCGGTTCAGGGAAGCCCAAAAAAACATGAGTTTTCTGTTTCGGATATGTCCCTTTGGAGTTGGCCCAGAGCATATCTCGCATTTGTTAGGAAAATTTCCTTATACAATGAAAAGTGCAAATTGCAGATTGAACTCAAATTTGAAGAACAAACACATATTTATGTTCCCCCAGGTCTGGGAAGCCCTCCAAAAAGAGTTTTCTGGATCTGGTCTTTCCCTGTGGAGTTGGCCCAGGGCATATCTCGCATTTCTTAGGAAAAATCCCTTATACCATGAAAAGTGCAAATTGCAAATAGAGCTAAAATTCGAAAAACAAAGACATATTCATGTTCCCCCGGGTTAGGGAAACCGAAAAATAGATGAGTTTCCTGGATCTGGTCTCTCCCTTTGGAGTTGGCCCAGGGCATATCTCACATTTCTTAGGAAAAATCCCTTGTACCATCAATAGTGCAAATTGCAGATAGAGGTCAAATTTGAAAAACAAAGACATATTCATGTGCCCCCTGGTCAGGGAAACAAAAAAAAACATGGGTTTCTGGGATCTGATCTGTCCCTGTGGAGTTGGCACAGGGCATAACTCACATTTGTTAGGAAAAATCCATGAAAAGTGGAAATTGGAGATAGAGCTCAAATTTGAAAAAGAAAGACATATTCACGTTCCCCTGTTCAGGGAAGCCCAAAAAAACATGAGTTTTCTGGTTCGGATATGTCCCTGTGGAGTTGGCCCAGAGCATATCTCGCATATGTTATGAACAATCCTATATACCATGAAAAGTGGAAATTGGAGATATAGCTAAAATTCGAAAAAGAAAGACATATTCACATTCCCCGGTTCAGGGAAGCCCAAAAAACATGGGTTTCCTGGATCTGATGTGTCCCTGTGGAGTTGGCCCAGGGCATATCTCACATTTCTTAGGAAAAATCGCGTATACCATCAATAGTGCAAATTGCAGATAGAGCTCAAATTCGAAAAAGAAAGACATATTCATATTCCCCTGGGTCAGGGAAACACAAAAAACATGAGTTTTCAGCATGTGATCTGTCCCTGTGGAGTTGGCCCAGAGTATATCTCGCAATTGTTAGGAAAAATTCCTTATACAATGAAAAGTGCAAATTGCAGATTGAACTCAAATTTGAAGAACAAACACATATTTATGTTCCCCCAGGTCTGGGAAGCCCTCCAAAAAGAGTTTTCTGGATCTGGTCTTTCCCTGTGGAGTTGGCCCAGGGCATATCTCGCATTTGTTAGGAAAAATCCCTTATACCATGAAAAGTGCAAATTGCAAATAGAGCTAAAATTCGAAAAACAAAGACATATTCATGTTCCCCCGGGTTAGGGAAACCCAAAAACACATTAGTTTCCTGGATCTGTTCTCTCCCTTTGGAGTTGGCCCAGGGCATATCTCACATTTCTCAGGAAAAATCCCTTGTACCATCAATAGTGCAAATTGCAGATAGAGGTCAAATTTGAAAAACAAAGACATATTCATGTGCCCCCTGGTCAGGGAAACAAAAAAAAAAAACATGGGTTTCTGGGATCTGATCTGTCCCTGTGGAGTTGGCACAGGGCATAACTCACATTTGTTAGGAAAAATCCATGAAAAGTGGAAATTGGAGATAGAGCTCAAATTTGAAAAAGAAAGACATATTCACGTTCCCCGGTTCAGGGAAGCCCAAAAAAACATGAGTTTTCTGGTTCGGATATGTCCCTTTGGAGTTGGCCCAGAGCATATCTCGCATATGTTATGAACAATCCTATATACCATGAAAAGTGGAAATTGGAGATATAGCTAAAATTCGAAAAAGAAAGACATATTCACATTCCCCGGTTCAGGGAAGCCCAAAAAACATGGGTTTCCTGGATCTGATGTGTCCCTGTGGAGTTGGCCCAGGGCATATCTCACATTTCTTAGGAAAAATCACGTATACCATCAATAGTGCAAATTGCAGATAGAGCTCAAATTCGAAAAAGAAAGACATATTCATATTCCACTGGGTCAAGGAAACCCAAAAAACATGAGTTTTCAGCATCTGATCTGTCCCTGTGGAGTTGGCCCAGAGCATATCTCGCATTTGTTAGGAAAAATTCCTTATACAATGAAAAGTGCAAATTGCAGATTGAACTCAAATTTGAAGAACAAACACATATTTATGTTCCCCAAGGTCTGGGAAGCCCTCCAAAAAGAGTTTTCTGGATCTGGTCTTTCCCTGTGGAGTTGGCCCAGGGCATATCTCGCATTTCTTAGGAAAAATCCCTTATACCATGAAAAGTGCAAATTGCAAATAGAGCTAAAATTCGAAAAACAAAGAGATATTCATGTTCCCCTGGGTTAGGGAAACCCAAAAATACATGAGTTTCCTGGATCTGGTCTCTCCCTTTGGAGTTGGCCCAGGGCATATCTCACATTTCTTAGGAAAAATCCCTTGTACCATCAATAGTGCAAATTGCAGATAGAGGTCAAATTTGAAAAACAAAGACATATTCATGTGCACCCTGGTCAGGGAAACAAAAAAAAAAACATGGGTTTCTGGGATCTGATCTGTCCCTGTGGAGTTGGCACAGGGCATAACTCACATTTGTTAGGAAAAATCCATGAAAAGTGGAAATTGGAGATAGAGCTCAAATTCGAAAAAGAAAGACATATTCACGTTCCCCGGTTCAGGGAAGCCCAAAAAAACATGAGTTTTCTGTTTCGGATATGTCCCTTTGGAGTTGGCCCAGAGCATATCTCGCATATGTTAGGAACAATCCTATATACCATGAAAAGTGGAAATTGCAGATAGAGCTCAAATTCGAAAAAGAAAGAGATATTCATATTCCCCTGGGTCAGGGAAACCCAAAAAACATGAGTTTTCGGCATCTGATCTATCCCTGTGGAGTTGGCCTAGAGCATATCTCGCATTTGTTAGGAAAAATCCCTTGTACCAACAATATTGAAAATTGCAGATAGAGGTCAAATTTGAAAAACAAAGACATATTCATGTGCCCCCTGGTCAGGGAAACGAAAAAAAAAAAGTGAGTTTCTGGGATCTGATCTGTCCCACAGGGTGTAACTCACATTTCTTAGGAAAAATCCATGAAAAGTGGAAATTGCAGATAGAGCTCAAATTCGAAAAACAAGCACATATTCATGTTCCCCTGGGTCAAGGAAGCCAGAAAAACTTGAGTTTTTGGGATCTGATCTTTCCCTTTGGAGTGGGCCCAGGGCATAAATCGCATTTCTTAGGAAAAATCACTTATACCATCAATAGTGCAAATTGCAGATAGAGCTCAAATTCGAAAAAGAAAGACATATTCACGTTCCCCGGTTCAGGGAAGCCCAAAAAACAAAAACCAAAAAAACCATGAGTTTCTGGGATCTGATCTTTCCCTGTGGAGTTGGCACAGGGCATAACTCACATTTGTTAGGAAAAATCCATGAAAAGTGGAAATTGGAGATAGAGCTCAAATTCGAAAAAGAAAGACATATTCACATTCCCCGGTTCAGGGAAGCCCAAAAAACATGATTTTCCTGGATCTGATCTGTCCCTGTGGAGTTGGCCCAGGGCATATCTCACATTTCTTAGGAAAAATCACTTATACCATCAATAGTGCAAATTGCAGATAGTGGTCAAATTCGAAAAACAAAGACATATTCATGTTCCCCCGGGTCTCGGAATCCCAAAAAAACATGAGTTTTTGGGACCTGATCTTTCCCTTTGGAGTTGGCCCAGGGCATAACTTGCATATGTTAGGAAAAATCCCATATACCATGAAAAGTGCAAATTACAGATAGAGCTCAAATTTGAAGAAGAAACACATATTTATGTTCCCGCAGGTCACGGAAACCCTCCAAAATAGAGTTTTCTGGATCTGGTCTGTCCCTTTGGAGTTGGCCCAACTCATATCTCGCATTTGTTAGGAAAAATCCATTATACCTTGAAAAGTGCACATAGGAGATAGAGCTCAAATTTGAAAAACAAACACATATTCATATTCCCCTGGGTCAGGGAAGCCCAAAAAACATGAATATTTAGGATCTGATCTGTCCCTTTGGAGATGGCCCGGGGTATAACTTTATTTTGTTAGGAAAAATTCCCTTATATGATGTAAAGTGAAAATTGGAGATAGAGTTCAAATTAAAAAAAAAGACATATTCATATTCCACTGGGTAAGGGAAACCCAAAAAAAATGAGTTTCCTGGATCTGATCTGTCTTTTTGGAGTTGGCCCAGGGCATATCTCACATTTCTTAGGAAAAATCACGTATACCATCAATAGTGCAAATTGCTGATAGAGCTCAAATTCGAAAAAGAAAGACATATTCATATTCCCCTGGGTCAGGGAAACCCAAAAAACCCAGCATCTGATCTGTCCCTGTGGAGTTGTCCAAGAACATATGTCGCATTTGTTAGGAAAAATTCCTTATACAATCAAAAGTGCAAATTGCAGATTGAACTCAAATTCAAAAAACAAAGACATATTCATGTTCCCCCCGGTTAGGGAAACCCAAAAATACATGAGTTTTCTGGATCTTATCTGTCCCTGTGCAGTTGGCCCAGGACATATCTCGCATTTGTTTGCAAAACTCCATTATACCATGAAAAGTGAACATAGTTAGTTAGTTCAAATTCGAAATTCGAAAAACAAACACATATTCATATTCCCCTACGTCAGGGAAGCCCAAAAAACATGAATATTTAGGATCTGATCTGTCCCTTTCGACTTTGCCCAGGGTATATCTCGCATTTGTTAGGAAAAAGCCATTATACCATAAAAATAGGAGACAGAGTTGAAATTCGAAAAACAAAGACAAATTCATGTTCCCCCGGGTCAGGGAAACCCAAAAAAACATGAGTTTCCTGGATCTTATCTGTCCCTGTGGAGTTGGCCAAGGGCATATCTCACATTTCTTAGGAAAAATCACTTATACCATCAATAGTGCAAATTGCAGATAGAGCTCAAATTCGAAAAAGAAAGACATATTCATATTCCCCTGGGTCAGGGAAGCCCAAACAAACATGAATATTTAGGATCTGATCTGTCCCTTTGGAGTTGGCCCAGGGTATAACTCGCATTTGTTAGGAAAAATCCCATATACCAGGAAAAGTGCACATAAGAGATAGAGCTCAAATTCAAAAAACAAAGACATATTCATATTCCCCCGGTTCAGGGAAGCCCAAAAAAACATGAATTCTCCAGATCTGATCTGTCCCTGTGGAGTTAGCTGAGGGCATGTCTCGCATTTGTTAGGAAAAAACATGAGTTTTCGGGACCTGATCTGTACCAAATAGAGCTCAAACTTGAAGAACAAACACATATTCAAAAAACAGAGATATATTCATGTTCCGTCGGGTCAGGGAAACCCAAAAACACATGAGTTTTCTGGATCTTATCTGTCCCTGTGCAGTTGGCCCATGGCATATCTCGCATTTGTTAGGAAAAATCCCATATACTATGAAAAGTGCAAATTGCAGATAGAGCTCAAATTTGAAGAACAAAGACATATTTATGTTCCACCAGTTCAGGGAAGCCCCCCCAAAAATGACTTTTTCGGATCTGATCTCTCCCTGTCGAGTTGGCCCAGGGCATAACTCGCATTTGTTAGGAAAAATCCCTTATACCATCAATCGTGCAAATTGCAGATAGAGCTGAAATTCGTAAAAGAAAGACATATTCATATTCCCCTGGGTCAGGGAAGCCCAAAGAACATGAGTTTCCTGGATCTGATCTGTCCCTGTGGAGTTGGCCAAGGGCATATCTCACATTTCTTAGGAAAAATCACTTATACCATCTATAGTGCAAATTGCAGATAGAGCTCAAATTCGAAAAAGAAAGACATATTCACGTTCCCCGGTTCAGGGAAGCCCAAAAAACATGAGTTTTATAGTTCGGATATGTCCCTGTGGAGTTGGCCCAGAGCATATCTCGCATATGTTAGGAAAAATCCCATATACCATGAAAAGTGGAAATTGGAGATAGAGCTCAAATTCGAAAAAGAAAGACATATTCACATTTCCTGGTTCAGGGAAGCCCAAAAAACATGGGTTTCCTGGATCTCATGTGTACCTGTGGGGTTGGCCCAGGGCATATCTCACATTTCTTAGGAAAAATCACGTATACCATCAATAGTGCAAATTGCAGATAGAGCTCAAATTCGAAAAAGAAAGACATATTCATATTCCCCTGGGTCAGGGAAACCCAAAAAACATGATTTTTCAGCTTCTGATCTGTCCCTGTGGATTTGGCCCAGAGCATATCTCGCATTTGTTAGGAAAAATTCCTTATACAATGAAAAGTGCAAATTGCAGATTGAACTCAAATTTGAAGAACAAACACATATTTATGTTCCCCCAGGTCTGGGAAGCCCTCCAAAGAGAGTTTTCTGGATCTGGTCTGTCCCTGTGGAGTTGGCCCAGGGCATATCTCGCATTTGTTAGGAAAAATCCCTTATACCATGAAAAGTGCAAATTGCAAATAGAGCTAAAATTCAAAAAACAAAGACATATTCATGTTCCCCCGGGTTAGGGAAACCCAAAAATACATGAGTTTCCTGGATCTGGTCTCTCCCTTTGGAGTTGGCCCAACTCATATCTCGCATTTGTTAGGAAAAATCCATTATAGCTTGAAAAGTGCACATAGGAGATAGAGCTCAAATTCGAAAAACAAACACATATTCATATTCCCCTGGGTCAGGGAAGCCCAAAAAACATGAATATTTAGGATCTGATCTGTCCCTTTGGAGATGGCCCGGGGTATAACTTTATTTTGTTAGGAAAAAATTCCCTTTTATGATGTAAAGTGAAAATTGGAGATAGAGCTCAAATTCAAAAAAAAAAACATATTCATATTCCCCTGGGTAAGGGAAACCCCAAGAAAATGAGTTTCCGGGATCTGACCTGTCTTTTTGGAGTTGGCCCAGGGCATATCTCGCATTTGTTAGGAAAAATCCCATATACTATGAAAAGTGCAAATTGCAGATAGAGCTCAAATTTGAAGAACAAAGACATATTTATGTTCCACCAGTTCAGGGAAGCCCCCCCAAAAATGACTTTTTCGGATCTGATCTCTCCCTGTCGAGTTGGCCCAGGGCATAACTCGCATTTGTTAGGAATAATTCCTTATACAATGAAAAGTGCAAATTGCAGATTGAACTCAAATTTGAAGAACAAACACATATTTATGTTCCCCCAGGTCTGGGAAGCCCTCCAAAGAGAGTTTTCTGGATCTGGTCTGTCCCTGTGGAGTTGGCCCAGGGCATATCTCGCATTTGTTAGGAAAAATCCCTTATACCATGAAAAGTGCAAATTGCAAATAGAGCTAAAATTCGAAAAACAAAGACATATTCATGTTCCCCCGGGTTAGGGAAACCCAAAAATACATGAGTTTCCTGGATCTGGTCTCTCCCTTTGGAGTTGGCCCAACTCATATCTCGCATTTGTTAGGAAAAATCCATTATAGCTTGAAAAGTGCACATAGGAGATAGAGCTCAAATTCGAAAAACAAACACATATTCATATTCCCCTGGGTCAGGGAAGCCCAAAAAACATGAATATTTAGGATCTGATCTGTCCCTTTGGAGATGGCCCGGGGTATAACTTTATTTTGTTAGGAAAAAATTCCCTAATATGATGTAAAGTGAAAATTGGAGATAGAGCTCAAATTCAAAAAAAAAAACATATTCATATTCCCCTGGGTAAGGGAAACCCCAAGAAAATGAGTTTCCGGGATCTGACCTGTCTTTTTGGAGTTGGCCCAGGGCATATCTCGCATTTGTTAGGAAAAATCACTTATTCCATCAATAGTGCAAATTGCTGATAGAGCTCAAATTCGAAAAAGAAAGACATATTCATATTCCCCTGGGTCAAGGAAACCCAAAAAACCCAGCATCTGATCTGTCCCTGTGGAGTTGGCCCAGAGCATATCTCGCATTTGTTAGGAAAAATTCCTTATACAATCAAAAGTGCAAATTGGAGATTGAACTCAAATTTAAAGAACAAACACATATTTATGTTCCCCCGGGTCTGGGAAGCCCTCCAAAAAGAGTTTTCTGGATCTGGTCTGTCCCTGTGGAAAAATCCCATATACCATGAAAAGTGCAAATTACAGATAGAGCTCAAATTTGAAGAAGAAACAGGGATCTGATCTGTCCCTGTGGAGTTGGCCCTCGGCATATCTCGCATTTGTTTGGAAAAATCCCATGTACCATGAAAAGTGCAAATTCCCCCGGGTCAGGGAAGCCCAAAGAACAGGGATCTGATCTGTCCCTGTGGAGTTGGCCAAGGGCATATCTCACATTTCTTAGGAAAAATCACGTATACCATCAATAGTGCAAATTGCAGATAGAGCTCAAATTCGAAAAAGAAAGACATATTCACATTCCCCCGGGTTAGGGAAACCCAAAAATACATGAGTTTCCTGGATCTGGTCTCTCCCTTTGGAGTTGGCCCAGGGCATATCTCACATTTCTTAGGAAAAATCCCTTGTACCATCAATAGTGCAAATTGCAGATAGAGGTCAAATTTGAAAAACAAAGACATATTCATGTGCCCCCTGGTCAGGGAAACCAAAAAAACATGAGTTTCTGGGATCTGATCTGTCCCTGTGGAGTTGGCACAGGGCATAACTCACATTTGTTAGGAAAAATCCATGAAAAGTGGAAATTGGAGATAGAGCTCAAATTCGAAAAACAAAGACATATTCATGTTCCCCCGGGTCACGGAAACCCAAAAAAACATGAGTTTTTGGGACCTGATCTTTCCCTGTGCAGTTGGCGCATGGCATATCTTGCATTTGTTAGGAAAAATCCCATATACCATGAAAAGTGAAAATTGAAAATAGAGCTCAAATTCGAAAAACAAGCACATATTCATGTTCCAATAGGTCAGGGAAGCCCAAAAAAGTTGAGTTTTTGGAATCTGATCTGTCTTTTTGGACTTGGCCCCGGGCATATCTCGCATTTGTTAGGAAAAATCCCTTATACCATCAATATTGCAAATTGCAGATAGAGGTCAAATTCGTAAAAGAAAGACATATTCACGTTCCCCGGTTCAGGGAAGCCCAAAAAACATGAGTTTTATGGTTCGGATATGTCCCTGTGGAGTTGGCCCAGAGCATATCTCGCATATGTTAGGAAAAATCCCATATACCATGAAAAGTGCAAATTACAGATAGAGCTCAAATTTGAAGAAGAAACACATATTTATGTTCCCCCAGGTCAGGGAAACCCTCCAAAAAAAGAGTTTTCTGGATCTGGTCTCTCCCTTTGGAGTTGGCCCAACTGATACCTCGCATTTGTTAGGAAAAATGCATTATACCATAAAAATAGGAGACAGAGATCAAATTCGAAAAACAAAGACAAATTCATGTTCCCCCGGGTTAGGGAAACCCCAAAAAACATGAGTTTTTGGGATCTGATCTTTCCCTGTGCAGTTGGCGCATGGCATATCTTGCATTTGTTAGGAAAAATTCCATATACCATGAAAAGTGCAAATTGCAGATAGAGCACAAATTTGTATAACAATCACATATTTATGTTCCCCCGGGTCAGGGAAAAACTGCAAAAAAAGTGTTTCCTGGATCTGGTCTCTCCCTTTGGAGTTGGCCCAGCTCATATCTCGCATTTGTTAGGAAAAATCCATTATACCATAAAAATAGGAGACAGAGTTGAAATTCGAAAAACAAAGACAAATTCATGTTCCCCCGGGTCAGGGAAACCCAAAAAAACATGAGTTTCCTGGATCTGATCTGTCCCTGTGGAGTTGGCCCAGAGCATATCTCGCATATGTTAGGAACAATCCTATATACCATGAAAAGTGGAAATTGGAGATAGAGCTCAAATTCGAAAAAGAAAGACATATTCACATTCCCCGGTTCAGGGAAGCCCAAAAAACATGGGTTTCCTGGATCTGATCTTTCCCTTTGGAGTTGGCCCAGGGCATAACTTGCATATGTTAGGAAAAATCCCATATACCATGAAAAGTGGAAATTGGAGATAGAGCTCAAATTCGAAAAACAAAGACATATTCATGTTCCCCCGGGTCACGGAAACCCAAAAAAACATGAGTTTTTGGGACCTGATCTTTCCCTGTGCAGTTGGCGCATGGCATATCTTGCATTTGTTAGGAAAAATCCCATATACCATGAAAAGTGAAAATTGAAAATAGAGCTCAAATTCGAAAAACAAGCATATATTCATGTTCCAATAGGTCAGGGAAGCCCAAAAAAGTTGAGTTTTTGGGATCTGATCTGTCTTTTTGGACTTGGCCCAGGGCATATCTCGCATTTGTTAGGAAAAATCTCTTATTCCATCAATAGTGCAAATTGCTGATAGAGCTCAAATTCAAAAAAGAAAGACATATTCATGCTCCCCTAGGTCGAGGAAAAAAAAACACATTAGTTTCCTTGATCTGATCTGTCCCTCTGGAGTTGGCCCAGGGCATATCTCACATTTCTTAGGAAAAATCCCTTATACCATCAATATTGCAAATTGCAGATAGAGGTCAAATTCGTAAAAGAAAGACATATTCACGTTCCCCGGTTCAGGGAAGCCCAAAAAACATGAGTTTTATGGTTCAGATATGTCCCTGTGGAGTTGGCCTAGAGCATATCTCGCATATTTTAGGAAAAATCCCATATACCATGAAAAGTGCAAATTACAGATAGAGCTCAAATTTGAAGAAGAAACACATATTTATGTTCCCCCAGGTCAGGGAAACACTCCAAAAAAAGAGTTTTCTGGATCTGGTCTCTCCCTTTGGAGTTGGCCCAACTGATACCTCGCATTTGTTAGGAAAAATGCATTATACCATAAAAATAGGAGACAGAGATCAAATTCGAAAAACAAAGACAAATTCATGTTCCCCCAGGTTAGGGAAACCCCAAAAAACATGAGTTTTTGGGATCTGATCTTTCCCTGTGCAGTTGGCGCATGGCATATCTTGCATTTGTTAGGAAAAATTCCATATACCATGAAAAGTGCAAATTGCAGATAGAGCTCAAATTTGAAGAAGAAACACATATTTATGTTCCCCCAGGTCAGGGAAACCCTCCAAAAAAAGAGTTTTCTGGATCTGGTCTCTCCCTTTGGAGTTGGCCCAACTGATACCTCGCATTTGTTAGGAAAAATGCATTATACCATAAAAATAGGAGACAGAGATCAAATTCGAAAAACAAAGACAAATTCATGTTCCCCCAGGTTAGGGAAACCCCAAAAAACATGAGTTTTTGGGATCTGATCTTTCCCTGTGCAGTTGGCGCATGGCATATCTTGCATTTGTTAGGAAAAATTCCATATACCATGAAAAGTGCAAATTGCAGATAGAGCTCAAATTTGTATAACAATCACATATTTATGTTCCCCCGGGTCAGGGAAAAACTGCAAAAAAAGTGTTTCCTGGATCTGGTCTCTCCCTTTGGAGTTGGCCCAGCTCATATCTCGCATTTGTTAGGAAAAATCCATTATACCATAAAAATAGGAGACAGAGTTGAAATTCGAAAAACAAAGACAAATTCATGTTCCCCAGGGTCAGGGAAACCCAAAAATACATGAGTTTCCTGGATCTGATCGGTCCCTGTGGAGTTGGCCCAGAGCATATCTCGCATATGTTAGGAACAATCCTATATACCATGAAAAGTGGAAATTGGAGATAGAGCTCAAATTCGAAAAAGAAAGACATATTCACATTCCCCGGTTCAGGGAAGCCCAAAAAACATGGGTTTCCTGGATCTGATCTTTCCCTTTGGAGTTGGCCCAGGGCATAACTTGCATATGTTAGGAAAAATCCCATATACCATGAAAAGTGGAAATTGGAGATAGAGCTCAAATTCGAAAAAGAAAGACATATTCACGTTCCCCGGTTCAGGGAAGCCCAAAAAAACATGAGTTTTCTGGTTCGGATATGTCCCTGTGGAGCTGGCCCAGAGCATATCTCGCATATCTTAGGAAAAATCCTATATACCATGAAAAGTGGAAATTGGAGATAGAGCTCAAATTCGAAAAACAAAGACATATTCATGTTCCCCCGGGTCACGGAAACCCAAAAAAACATGAGTTTTTGGGACCTGATCTTTCCCTGTGCAGTTGGCGCATGGCATATCTTGCATTTGTTAGGAAAAATCCCATATACCATGAAAAGTGAAAATTGAAAATAGAGCTCAAATTCGAAAAACAAGCACATATTCATGTTCCAATAGGTCAGGGAAGCCCAAAAAAGTTGAGTTTTTGGGATCTGATCTGTCTTTTTGGACTTGGCCCAGGGCATATCTCGCATTTGTTAGGAAAAATCTCTTATTCCATCAATAGTGGAAATTGCTGATAGAGCTCAAATTCAAAAAAGAAAGACATATTCATGCTCCCCTAGGTCGAGGAAAAAAAAACACATTAGTTTCCTTGATCTGATCTGTCCCTCTGGAGTTGGCCCAGGGCATATCTCACATTTCTTAGGAAAAATCCCTTATACCATCAATATTGCAAATTGCAGATAGAGGTCAAATTCGTAAAAGAAAGACATATTCACGTTCCCCGGTTCAGGGAAGCCCAAAAAACATGAGTTTTATGGTTCGGATATGTCCCTGTGGAGTTGGCCCAGAGCATATCTCGCATATGTTAGGAAAAATCCCATATACCATGAAAAGTTTAAATTACAGATAGAGCTCAAATTTGAAGAAGAAACACATATTTATGTTCCCCCAGGTCAGGGAAACCCTCCAAAAAAAGAGTTTTCTGGATCTGGTCTCTCCCTTTGGAGTTGGCCCAACTGATACCTCGCATTTGTTAGGAAAAATGCATTATACCATAAAAATAGGAGACAGAGATCAAATTCGAAAAACAAAGACAAATTCATGTTCCCCCAGGTTAGGGAAACCCCAAAAAACATGAGTTTTTGGGATCTGATCTGTCCCTGTGGAGTTGGCCCTCGGCATAGCTCTCATTTGTTTGGAAAAATTCCATATACCATGAAAAGTGCAAATTGCAGATAGAGCTCAAATTTGTATAACAATCACATATTTATGTTCCCCCGGGTCAGGGAAAAACTGCAAAAAAAGTGTTTCCTGGATCTGGTCTCTCCCTTTGGAGTTGGCCCAGCTCATATCTCGCATTTGTTAGGAAAAATCCATTATACCATAAAAATAGGAGACAGAGTTGAAATTCGAAAAACAAAGACAAATTCATGTTCCCCCGGGTCAGGGAAACCCAAAAAAACATGAGTTTCCTGGATCTGATCTGTCCCTGTGGAGTTGGCCCAGAGCATATCTCGCATATGTTAGGAACAATCCTATATACCATGAAAAGTGGAAATTGGAGATAGAGCTCAAATTCGAAAAAGAAAGACATATTCACGTTCCCCGGTTCAGGGAAGCCCAAAAAACATGAGTTTTATGGTTCGGATATGTCCCTGTGGAGTTGGCCCAGAGCATATCTCGCATATGTTAGGAAAAATCCCATATACCATGAAAAGTGCAAATTACAGATAGAGCTCAAATTTGAAGAAGAAACACATATTTATGTTCCCCCAGGTCAGGGAAACCCTCCAAAAAAAGAGTTTTCTGGATCTGGTCTCTCCCTTTGGAGTTGGCCCAACTGATACCTCGCATTTGTTAGGAAAAATGCATTATACCATAAAAATAGGAGACAGAGATCAAATTCGAAAAACAAAGACAAATTCATGTTCCCCCAGGTTAGGGAAACCCCAAAAAACATGAGTTTTTGGGATCTGATCTTTCCCTGTGCAGTTGGCGCATGTCATATCTTGCATTTGTTAGGAAAAATTCCATATACCATGAAAAGTGCAAATTGCAGATAGAGCTCAAATTTGTATAACAATCACATATTTATGTTCCCCCGGGTCAGGGAAAAACTGCAAAAAAAGTGTTTCCTGGATCTGGTCTCTCCCTTTGGAGTTGGCCCAGCTCATATCTCGCATTTGTTAGGAAAAATCCATTATACCATAAAAATAGGAGACAGAGTTGAAATTCGAAAAACAAAGACAAATTCATGTTCCCCCGGGTCAGGGAAACCCAAAAAAACATGAGTTTCCTGGATCTGATCTGTCCCTGTGGAGTTGGCCCAGAGCATATCTCGCATATGTTAGGAACAATCCTATATACCATGAAAAGTGGAAATTGGAGATAGAGCTCAAATTCGAAAAAGAAAGACATATTCACATTCCCCGGTTCAGGGAAGCCCAAAAAACATGGGTTTCCTGGATCTGATCTTTCCCTTTGGAGTTGGCCCAGGGCATAACTTGCATATGTTAGGAAAAATCCCATATACCATGAAAAGTGGAAATTGGAGATAGAGCTCAAATTCGAAAAAGAAAGACATATTCATGTTCCCCGGTTCAGGGAAGCCCAAAAAAACATGAGTTTTCTGGTTCGGATATGTCCCTGTGGAGTTGGCCCAGAGCATATCTCGCATATCTTAGGAAAAATCCTATATACCATGAAAAGTGGAAATTGGAGATAGAGCTCAAATTCGAAAAACAAAGACATATTCATGTTTCCCCGGGTCACGGAAACCCAAAAAAACATGAGTTTTTGGAACCTGATCTTTCCCTGTGCAGTTGGCGCATGGCATATCTTGCATTTGTTAGGAAAAATCCCATATACCATGAAAAGTGAAAATTGAAAATAGAGCTCAAATTCGAAAAACAAGCACATATTCATGTTCCAATAGGTCAGGGAAGCCCAAAAAAGTTGAGTTTTTGGGATCTGATCTGTCTTTTTGGACTTGGCCCAGGGCATATCTCGCATTTGTTAGGAAAAATCTCTTATTCCATCAATAGTGCAAATTGCTGATAGAGCTCAAATTCAAAAAAGAAAGACATATTCATGCTCCCCTAGGTCGAGGAAAAAAAAACACATTAGTTTCCTTGATCTGATCTGTCCCTCTGGAGTTGGCCCAGGGCATATCTCACATTTCTTAGGAAAAATCCCTTATACCATCAATATTGCAAATTGCAGATAGAGGTCAAATTCGTAAAAGAAAGACATATTCACGTTCCCCGGTTCAGGGAAGCCCAAAAAACATGAGTTTTATAGTTCGGATATGTCCCTGTGGAGTTGGCCCAGAGCATATCTCGCATATGTTAGGAAAAATCCCATATACCATGAAAAGTTTAAATTACAGATAGAGCTCAAATTTGAAGAAGAAACACATATTTATGTTCCCCCAGGTCAGGGAAACCCTCCAAAAAAAGAGTTTTCTGGATCTGGTCTCTCCCTTTGGAGTTGGCCCAACTGATACCTCGCATTTGTTAGGAAAAATGCATTATACCATAAAAATAGGAGACAGAGATCAAATTCGAAAAACAAAGACAAATTCATGTTCCCCCAGGTTAGGGAAACCCCAAAAAACATGAGTTTTTGGCATCTGATCTGTCCCTGTGGAGTTGGCCCTCGGCATAGCTCTCATTTGTTTGGAAAAATTCCATATACCATGAAAAGTGCAAATTGCAGATAGAGCTCAAATTTGTATAACAATCACATATTTATGTTCCCCCGGGTCAGGGAAAAACTGCAAAAAAAGTGTTTCCTGGATCTGGTCTCTCCCTTTGGAGTTGGCCCAGCTCATATCTCGCATTTGTTAGGAAAAATCCATTATACCATAAAAATAGGAGACAGAGTTGAAATTCGAAAAACAAAGACAAATTCATGTTCCCCCGGGTCAGGGAAACCCAAAAAAACATGAGTTTCCTGGATCTGATCTGTCCCTGTGGAGTTGGCCCAGAGCATATCTCGCATATGTTAGGAACAATCCTATATACCATGAAAAGTGGAAATTGGAGATAGAGCTCAAATTCGAAAAAGAAAGACATATTCACATTCCCCGGTTCAGGGAAGCCCAAAAAACTTGTGTTTCCTGGATCTGATCTTTCCCTTTGGAGTTGGCCCAGGGCATAACTTGCATATGTTAGGAAAAATCCCATATACCATGAAAAGTGCAAATTACAGATAGAGCTCAAATTTGAAGAAGAAACACATATATATGTTCCCGCAGGTCACGGAACCCCTCCAAAATAGAGTTTTCTGGATCTGGTCTCTCCCTTTGGAGTTGGCCCAACTCATATCTCGCATTTGTTAGGAAAAATCCATTATACCTTGAAAAGTGCACATAGGAGATAGAGCTCAAATTCGAAAAACAAACACATATTCATATTCCCCTACGTCAGGGAAGCCCAAAAAACATGAATATTTAGGATCTGATGTGTCCCTTTCGACTTGGCCCAGGGTATAACTCGCATTTGTTAGGAAAAATCCATTATACCATCAATATTGAAAATTGCAGATAGAGGTCAAATTCGAAAAACAAAGACATATTCATGTTCGGGACCTGATCTTTCCCTGTGCAGTTGGCGCATGGCATATCTTTGTTAGGAAAAATCCCATATTTGATGAAAAGTGAAAATTGGAGATAGAGCTCAAATTTAAAAAAAAAGACATATTCCTATTCCCCTGGGTCAGGGAAGCCCAAAAAACATGAGTTTCCTGGATCTTATCTGTCCCTGTGGAGTTGGCCAAGGGCATATCTCACATTTCTTAGGAAAAATCACTTATACCATCAATAGTGCAAATTGCAGATAGAGCTCAAATTCGAAAAAGAAAGACATATTCACGTTCCCCGTTTCAGGGAAGCCCAAAAAATCATGAGTTTTCTGGTTCGGATATGTCCCTTTGGAGTTGGCCCAGAGCATATCTCGCATATGTTAGGAACAATCCTATATACCATGAAAAGTGGAAATTGGAGATAGAGCTCAAATTCGAAAAAGAAACACATATTTATGTTCCCGCAGGTCACGGAACCCCTCCAAAATAGAGTTTTCTGGATCTGGTCTCTCCCTTTGGAGTTGGCCCAACTCATATCTCGCATTTGTTAGGAAAAATCCATTATACCTTGAAAAGTGCACATAGGAGATAGAACTCAAATTCGAAAAACAAACACATATTCATATTCCCCTACGTCAGGGAAGCCCAAAAAACATGAATATTTAGGATCTGATGTGTCCCTTTCGACTGGGCCCAGGGTATAACTCGCATTTGTTAGGAAAAATCCATTATACCATCAATATTGAAAATTGCAGATAGAGGTCAAATTCGAAAAACAAAGACATATTCATGTTCGGGACATGATCTTTCCCTGTGCAGTTGGCGCATGGCATATCTTTGTTAGGAAAAATCCCATATTTGATGAAAAGTGAAAATTGGAGATAGAGCTCAAATTAAAAAAAAAAGACATATTCCTATTCCCCTGGGTCAGGGAAGCCCAAAAAACATGAGTTTCCTGGATCTTATCTGTCCCTGTGGAGTTGGCCAAGGGCATATCTCACATTTCTTAGGAAAAATCACTTATACCATCAATTGTGCAAATTGCAGATAGAGCTCAAATTCGAAAAAGAAAGACATATTCATATTCCCCTGGGTCAGGGAAACCCAAAAAACATGAGTTTTCGGCATCTGATCTATCCCTGTGGTGTTGGCCTAGAGCATATCTCGCATTTGTTAGGAAAAATCCCTTGTACCAACAATATTGAAAATTGCAGATAGAGGTCAAATTAGAAAAACAAAGACATATTCATGTGCCCCCTGGTCAGGGAAATGAAAAAAAGGTGAGTTTCTGGGATCTGATCTGTCCCACAACTCACATTTGTTAGGAAATGTGCAACTCACATTTGTTAGGAAAAATCCATGAAAAGTGGAAATTGGAGATAGAGCTCAAATTCGAAAAACAAAGACATATTCATGTTCCCCTGGTTCAAGGAAGCCAGAAAAACTTGAGTTTTTGGGATCTGATCTTTCCCTTTGGAGTGGGCCCAGGGCATAACTCGCATTTCTTAGGAAAAATCACTTATACCATCAATAGTGCAAATTGCAGATAGAGCTCAAATTCGAAAAAGAAAGACATATTCACATTCCCCGGTTCAGGGAAGCCCAAAAAACAAAAACCAAAAAAACCATGAGTTTCTGGGATCTGATCTTTCCCTGTGGAGTTGGCACAGGGCATAACTCGCATTTCTTAGGAAAAATCACTTATACCATCAATCGTGCAAATTGCAGATAGAGCTCAAATTCAAAAAAGAAAGACATATTCATATTCCCCCAAGTCAGGGAAACCAAAAAAAAACATTAGTTTCCTTGATCTGAAATGTCCCTGTGGAGTTGGCCCAGGGCATATCTCACATTTCTTAGGAAAAATCCCTTATACCATAAAAAAAGAAAGACATATTCTTGTTCGGGAACTGATCTTTCCCTGTGCAGTTGGCGCATGGCATATCTTGCATTTGTTAGGAAAAATCCCATATACCATGAAAAGTGCAAATTACAGATAGAGCTCAAATTTGAAGAAGAAACACATATTTATGTTCCCGCAGGTCACGGAACCCCTCCAAAATAGAGTTTTCTTGATCTGGTCTCTCCCTTTGGAGTTGGCCCAACTCATATCTCGCATTTGTTACGAAAAATCCATTATACCTTGAAAAGTGCACATAGGAGATAGAGCTCAAATTCGAAAAACAAACACATATTCATATTCCCCTACATCAGGGAAGCCCAAAAAACATGAATATTTAGGATCTGATGTGTCCCTTTCGACTTGGCCCAGGGTATAACACGCATTTGTTAGGAAAAATCCATTATACCATCAATATTGAAAATTGCAGATAGAAGTCAAATTCGAAAAACAAAGACATATTCATGTTCGGGACCTGATCTTTGCTTGTGCAGTTGGCGCATGGCATATCTTTGTTAGGAAAAATCCCATATTTGATGAAAAGTGAAAATTGGAGATAGAGCTCAAATTTAAAAAAAAGACATATTCCTATTCCCCTGGGTCAGGGAAGCCCAAAAAACATGAGTTTCCTGGATCTTATCTGTCCCTGTGGAGTTGGCCAAGGGCATATCTCACATTTCTTAGGAAAAATCACTTATGCCATCAATAGTGCAAATTGCAGATAGAGCTCAAATTCAAAAAAGAAAGACATATTCATATTCCCCTGGGTCAGGGAAACCCAAAAAACATGAGTTTTCGGCATCTCATCTATCCCTGTGGAGTTGGCCTAGAGCATATCTCGCATTTGTTAGGAAAAATCCCTTGTACCAACAATATTGAAAATTGCAGATAGAGGTCAAATTTGAAAAACAAAGACATATTCATGTGCCCCCTGGTCAGGGAAACGAAAAAAAATGTGAGTTTCTGGGATCTGATCTGTCCCACAGGGTGTAACTCACATTTGTTAGGAAAAATCCATGAAAAGTGGAAATTGCAGATAGAGCTCAAATTCGAAAAACAAGCACATATTCATGTTCCCCTGGGTCAAGGAAGCCAGAAAAACTTGAGTTTTTGGGATCTGATCTTTCCCTTTGGAGTGGGCCCAGGGCATAACTCGCATTTCTTAGGAAAAATCACTTATACCATCAATAGTGCAAATTGCAGATAGAGCTCAAATTCGAAAAAGAAAGACATATTCATGTTCCCCGGTTCAGGGAAGCCCAAAAAACAAAAACAAAAAAAACCATGAGTTTCTGGGATCTGATCTTTCCCTGTGGAGTTGGCACAGGGCATAACTCACATTTCTTAGGAAAAGTCCATGAAAAGTGGAAATTGGAGATAGAGCTCAAATTCAAAAAAGAAAGACATATTCACATTCCCTGGTTCAGGGAAGCCCAAAAAACATGAGTTTCCTGGATCTGATCTGTCCCTGTGGAGTTGTCCCAGGGCATATCTCACATTTCTTAGGAAAAATCACGTATACCATCAATAGTGCAAATTGCAGATAGAGCTCAAATTCGAAAAAGAAAGACATATTCATATTCCCCTGGGTCAGGGAAACCCAAAAAACATGAGTTTTCAGCATCTGATCTGTCCCTGTGGAGTTGGCCCAGAGCATATCTCGCATTTGTTAGGAAAAATTCCTTATACAATGAAAAGTGCAAATTGCAGATTGAACTCAAATTTGAAGAACAAACACATATTTATGTTCCCCCAGGTCTGGGAAGCCCTCCAAAAAGAGTTTTCTGGATCTGGTCTGTCCCTGTGGAGTTGGCCCAGGGCATATCTCGCATTTGTTAGGAAAAATCCCTTATACCATGAAAAGTGCAAATTGCAAATAGAGCTAAAATTCGAAAAACAAAGACATATTCATGTTCCCCCGGGTTAGGGAAAGCCAAAAATACATGAGTTTCCTGGATCTGGTCTCTCCCTTTGGAGTTGGCCCAACTCATATCTCGCATTTGTTAGGAAAAATCCATTATAGCTTGAAAAGTGCACATAGGAGATAGAGCTCAAATTCGAAAAACAAACACATATTCATATTCCCCTGGGTCAGGGAAGCCCAAAAAACATGAATATTTTTTTTTTATATACCATATATGCCCTCGCTACCCCTCTCATCATTGCCTTAGCTGTATCCCAATTGTTTTGTACTGAGGTGTCTATAGCTTTATTTTCCTTAAAGAAAAAACTTAGTTCTCTCTCCATCTTAGATTTGAATTCGTCTTCTTTTAAAATTGCTCTTTGAAGCGTCCATCTGGGTATTTTTTTGGAACCTTTCCAGATAAGTTTAATAGGATTGTGATCTGCCCAAGTACCTGTCGCTATATGTACCTCGTCTATTTCTGAACTAATTTCTTTCGTCATCCATACCATGTCTATTCTAGACCATGAGTTATGTCGGTTGGAGTAATATGTATATTGTCTAGCCTTACGATTTCTTTCCCTCCAGACATCTTGGATATTTAGTTCCTCAGCCAAGTTAAGAAAAGATCTCGGTAGAGTTCTTCTCTTCTTTTTCCTAAGCGTCTTTCCCATATAATCCAAATTTATATCTAGGATAGCATTAAAATCTCCTATTAAACAAATCTCCTCATAATCAATGCTACATATCTTATTGTGAAGTGTTTTGAAAAATTGTTCTTGGTTATGGTTTGGGGCATATATCTCTACCATCATGACCTTCCTGTGATTTATTATAACCTCGACTATCAGTATTCTACCCTCTTTATCGTTATAAATTTGTTTTGCAGTCAATTTTGGGTTTACATATAGTGCCACTCCTCTCTTTTTCTTGTGTCGGTCTAAGGAAACGAATAGGTTCCCTATTCTTGGTTGTACTAACAAATATTTTTGTTGTTCCTTTATATGGACTTCTTGTATTGCCACGATATCCAATTGTTGGTGAATTGTTGGTATATAAAAATAAGGGGAAAAGACAACAACGGGAAAGATTAGAAGAGGAATATAAGAGCTTAGAAGTTACACTCCAACAAGATCCACAAAAAGAGAATATCAAGCAATCTATGGATCTGATTAAACACAAACTTAACATTCTAGACAAAGAGAAATTGGCACAACAATTGAGAAACACGAAACAAAATTTTTTTGAAAATGCAAATAAACCGGGCCGGTGGCTCGCATACAAATTGGGAAAACAAAAGGGGAAAAACTGGATTCACGAACTACGAGATGAGGAAGGGAGAATATTCCACCAGGAGGAAAAAAAAAAAATTATAGCCCAGGAATTTTATGAACGTTTATACAAAGAAGATAGCCAGGCAAGTGTGGAGAAAATGGAGGAATATTTCCAAAGAGCCAAACTACCTAAGGTCACAGAAGATACCAGAAATATGTTAAACGAGGAAATTCGACTATCTGAGGTGATAAAAGCTATTAATGCACAAAAGAATAATAAAGCATCGGGACCCGACGGTCTTCCATCAGAGATTTATAAAGAATTACAAAATATCCTAGCTCAACCCCTAGTGGAGGTATTTAACGCAGTATTAGAAGGCGCAAGGACGCCTAAATCTTGGCTAGAGGCAAACATAACCCTTATTCCGAAAGATAACACAGACCATACATTAATCCAAAATTACAGACCCATATCACTTCTTAACTCGGACTACAAGATATTTACATCAATTATAGCGGAACGATTGAAACGATTTCTGAATGATTTCATACACGCAGATCAAAATGGTTTTCTCGCTAAGAGACACACTAAGCACAACATTAGAATAATATTAGATACATTGGAGTACTATGAATTACATAGCGAACAACAGATGGCATTACTTTTCTTAGACGCCCAAAAGGCATTTGACAATGTTAAATGGTCTTTTTTGTGCCAACAGCTTAGCTTTATGAATATGGGAGAAAAGTTTATAAATATAATTAGGGCAATTTATGACAATCAGGAAGCAAAAATAATTATTAATGGGGAAGCATCTAGCAAGTTTCAAATTCAAAAGGGAACACGGCAAGGCTGCCCCTTATCACCGTTGCTGTTTATATTGACTCTTGAAGTATTAACGAGAACTATAAGAAACGACCCAAAGATAAAAGAATTAACCATTAAAAAGGAAACCTTTAAATTGCAAGCTTTCGCGGACGATCTAGTTTTTATTATGGAGGATCCATGTCAGACGGGACCAAAGCTATTGGAAGAATTATCTAAATATGGTGAGGTTGCCGGACTGCGAATAAATAGAAATAAGACCAAGATGATTGTTAAAAATATGACCAATAAACAAAAAGGTAATCTGGCCGAAATCACGGATATAGAAATAGTCAAGAAAATAAAATATTTAGGGATTAACATTACGGCTAGATGCACTTCACTCAAAAAGGATAATTATGATAGTGTAGTGAATCAAATAAAAGGTGACCTGGAAAGATGGGGAAACCTAAAACTCTCATTATTGGGAAGAATCGCTGTCATTAAGATGAATATTCTGCCTAAAATCCTGTTTCTGTTTCAGAATATCCCAATTCAACTCGACTCTAAATTTTTTCGAAATTTGGATAAATTATCACTAAATTTTATTTGGCAGGGGAAAAAACCAAGAATTAAATTGAAATATTTACAAGACACGAAGGAAAATGGGGGTTTTGGATTGCCAGACTGGGAATTATATTACCACGCCGCGGCCCTGAGCTGGATTAGAGAATGGGTAATCTTGAGAAATAGAAGACTATTAACTTTAGAGGGTCACGATTTGCAATATGGCTGGCATGCTTTCCTATGGACGGAGAAACAAGGTCTTTTCTCGCATTTTCAAAGACACCGGATCAGGCAAGCGCTATTCAATACTTGGAAAAAAATTAGATCTCACAATTACACCAAAATACCGGTCTGGCTATCCACCCTTGAAGCGATAGTTTACCCAAATCTGTTTGATTTGGGTAACATAATCTCATACAAGGATATTCTGAATGAGGAGGGGGAATTGAAACTTAGGAATGAACTAGAATTACAAGGTATAAAACTCGATTGGTGGGCCTACTTACAAATCCAATCGAGATTTAGGAAGGATAAAAATGAATGGGGGATATATACCTCTGAAACAGCATTGGACAAAATATTATTGGGACCGGACTCTAAACAAATAAGGAATTTTTATAAATTACTTTTGGGATATAAGCTGTTTGAAGAGCAAGTGAAAGACCCCATGTTGATCTGGGCTAACAATTTAGGACATAACATCGACCTAGATACTTGGCAAACAATTTGGGATAGGAATAAAAGGATAACACTGGCCTCATCGTATAAAGAAAATTTATTTAAAATGTTTTACCGATGGCATCTTCCCCCAGCCCGCTTAGCAAAAATGTACACAACAGCATCTCCCAAATGTTGGAAGTGTTCTGAAGAGATAGGCACATACTTCCACACGTGGTGGTCTTGCAGTAAAACACAAAAATTTTGGAGAATGATTTGGATTTGGCTGAAAGAAATATTGAAACAAGATCTGGAGTTTAGTCCAGAACTTTTCTTGTTGGGAATCACGAAAGAGAAATATCCTAAAGATGTGCTATACTTAACGATCCATATTATCACAGCAGCTAGAATATCATTTGCGCAAAAATGGAAAAAGAATGAGATCCCAGGACAAAAAGAGGTTATTAGGAAAATTTGGGATTGCGCTGAAATGGACAAATTAACTTTGGAATTAAAGAATAAAGATCAATCAGACTATTATAGAATTTGGAACAAATTGTATCTTTGGATGGATAAAAAGAAAGGTCTCTATTAGGTTTTACAGACTAGCTCACTGTTTTAAATATCGTGGTATTTCACCGATTTGTAATCTAAGTGTATTTAAGTGTATTTTTGATGTACATATATACATGTATATATATATATTTAAACATTGTAGACAAAAAGGTTTGTCAGCTCGCTGGTACTGTGTCCAATGTTTTTAAATAATAAATTTAATAAAAATTTAAAAAAAAAAAAAACATGAATATTTAGGATCTGATCTGTCCCTTTGGAGATGGCCCGGGGTATAACTTTATTTTGTTAGGAAAAATTCCCTTATATGATGTAAAGTGAAAATTGGAGATAGAGCTCAAATTAAAAAAAAATATTCATATTCCCCTGGGTAAGGGAAACAACAAAAAAAATGAGTTTCCGGGATCTGACCTGTCTTTTTGGAGTTGGCCCAGGGCATATCTCGCATTTGTTAGGAAAAATCACTTATTCCATCAATAGTGCAAATTGCAGATAGAGCTCAAATTCGAAAAAGAAAGACATATTCATATTCCCCTGGGTCAGGGAAACCCAAAAAACATGAGTTTTCAGCATCTGATCTGTCCCTGTGGAGTTGGCCCAGAGCATATCTCGCATTTGTTAGGAAAAATTCCTTATACAATCAAAAGTGCAAATTGCAGATTGAACTCAAATTTGAAGAACAAACACATATTTATGTTCCCCCGGGTCTGTGAAGCCCTCCAAAAAGAGTTTTCTGGATCTGGTCTGTCCCTGTGGAAAAATACCATATACCATGAAAAGTGCAAATTACAGATAGAGCTCAAATTTGAAGAAGAAACACATATTTATGTTCCCCCAGGTCAGGGAAACCCTCCAAAAAAAGAGTTTTCTGGATCTGGTCTCTCCCTTTGGATTTGGCCCAACTGATACCTCGCATTTGTTAGGAAAAATCCATTATACCATAAAAATAGGAGACAGAGATCAAATTCGAAAAACAAAGACAAATTCATGTTCCCCCGGATTAGGGAAACCCCAAAAAACATGAGTTTTTGGGATCTGATCTGTCCCTGTGGAGTTGGCCCTCGGCATATCTCGCATTTGTTTGGAAAAATCCCATGTACCATGAAAAGTGCAAATTCCCCCGGGTCAGGGAAGCCCAAAGAACATGAGTTTCCTGGATCTGATCTGTCCCTGTGGAGTTGGCCAAGGGCATATCTCACATTTCTTAGGAAAAATCACTTATACCATCAATAGTGCAAATTGCAGATAGAGCTCAAATTCGAAAAAGAAAGACATATTCACGTTCCCCGGTTCAGGGAAGCCCAAAAAACATGAGTTTTATAGTTCGGATATGTCCCTGTGGAGTTGGCCCAGAGCATATCTCGCATATGTTAGGAAAAATCCCATATACCATGCAAAGTGGAAATTGGAGACAGAGCTCAAATTCGAAAAAGAAAGACATATTCACATTTCCTGGTTCAGGGAAGCCCAAAAAACATGGGTTTCCTGGATCTGATCTTTCCCTTTGGAGTTGGCCCAGGGCATAACTTGCATATGTTAGGAAAAATCACGTATACCATCAATAGTGCAAATTGCAGATAGAGCTCAAATTCGAAAAAGAAAAACATATTCATATTCCCCGGGGTCAGGGAAACCCAAAAAACATGAGTTTTCAGCATCTCATCTGTCCCTGTGGAGTTGGCCCAGAGCATATCTCGCATTTGTTAGGAAAAATTCCTTATACAATGAAAAGTGCAAATTGCAGATTGAACTCAAATTTGAAGAACAAACACATATTTATGTTCCCCCAGGTCTGGGAAGCCCTCCAAAAAGAGTTTTCTGGATCTGGTCTTTCCCTGTGGAGTTGGCCCAGGGCATATCTCGCATTTCTTAGGAAAAATCCCTTATACCATGAAAAGTGCAAATTGCAAATAGAGCTAAAATTCGAAAAACAAAGACATATTCATGTTCCCCCGGGTTAGGGAAACCGAAAAATACATGAGTTTCCTGGATCTGGTCTCTCTCTTTGGAGTTGGCCCAGGGCATATCTCACATTTCTTAGGAAAAATCCCTTGTACCATCAATAGTGCAAATTGCAGATAGTGGTCAAATTTGAAAAACAAAGACATATTCATGTGCCCCGTGGTCAGGGAAAAAAAAAAAACATGGGTTTCTGGGATCTGATCTGTCCCTGTGGAGTTGGCATAGGGCATAACTCACATTTCTTAGGAAAAATCCATGAAAAGTGGAAATTGGAGATAGAGCTCAAATTCGAAAAAGAAAGACATATTCAAGTTCCCCTGTTCAGGGAAGCCCAAAAAAACATGAGTTTTCTGGTTCGGATATGTCCCTGTGGAGTTGGCCCAGAGCATATCTCGCATATGTTAGGAACAATCCTATATACCATGAAAAGTGGAAATTGGAGATAGAGCTCAAATTCGAAAAAGAAAGACATATTCATATTCCCCTGGGTCAGGGAAACCCAAAAAACATGAGTTTTCAGCATCTGATCTGTCCCTGTGGAGTTGCCCCAGAGCATATCTCGCAATTGTTAGGAAAAATTCTTTATACAATGAAAAGTGCAAATTGCAGATTGAACTCAAATTTGAAGAACAAACACATATTGATGTTCCCCCAGGTCTGGGAAGCCCTCCAAAAAGAGTTTTCTGGATCTGGTCTTTCCCTGTGGAGTTGGCCCAGGGCATATCTCGCATTTGTTAGGAAAAATCCCTTGTACCATCAATAGTGCAAATTGCAGATAGAGGTCAAATTTGAAAAACAAAGACATATTCATGTGCACCCTGGTCAGGGAAACAAAAAAAAACATGGGTTTCTGGGATCTGATCTGTCCCTGTGGAGTTGGCCAAGGGCATATCTCACATTTCTTAGGAAAAATCACTTATACCATCAATAGTGCAAATTGCAGATAGAGCTCAAATTCGAAAAAGAAAGACATATTCATATTCCCCTGGGTCAGGGAAGCCCAAACAAACATGAATATTTAGGATCTGATCTGTCCCTTTGGAGTTGGCCCAGGGTATAACTCGCATGTGTTAGGAAAAATCCCATATACCAGGAAAAGTGCACATAAGAGATAGAGCTCAAATTCAAAAAACAAAGACATATTCATATTCCCCCGGTTCAGGGAAGCCCAAAAAAACATGAATTCTCCAGAACTGATCTGTCCCTGTGGAGTTAGCTGAGGGCATGTCTCGCATTTGTTAGGAAAAAACATGAGTTTTCGGGACCTGATCTGTACCAAATAGAGCTCAAACTTGAAGAAGAAACACATATTCAAAAAACAGAGATATATTCATGTTCCGTCGGGTCAGGGAAACCCAAAAACACATGAGTTTTCTGGATCTTATCTGTCCCTGTGCAGTTGGCCCATGGCATATCTCGCATTTGTTAGGAAAAATCCCATATACTATGAAAAGTGCAAATTGCAGATAGAGCTCAAATTTGAAGAACAAAGACATATTTATGTTCCACCAGTTCAGGGAAGCCCCCCAAAAAATGACTTTTTCGGATCTGATCTCTCCCTGTCGAGTTGGCCCAGGGCATAACTCGCATTTGTTAGGAAAAATCCCTTATACCATCAATCGTGCAAATTGCAGATAGAGCTCAAATTCGAAAAAGAAAGACATATTCATATTCCCCTGGGTCAGGGAAACCCAAAAAACACGAGTTTTCAGCATCTGATCTGTCCGTGTGGAGTTGGCCCAGAGCATATCTCGCATTTGTTAGGAAAAATTCCTTATACAATGAAAAGTGCAAATTGCAGATTGAACTCAAATTTGAAGAACAAACACATATTTATGTTCCCCCAGGTCTGGGAAGCCCTCCAAAAAGAGTTTTCTGGATCTGGTCTTTCCCTGTGGAGTTGGCCCAGGGCATATCACGCATTTGTTAGGAAAAATCCCTTATACCATGAAAAGTGCAAATTGCAAATAGAGCTAAAATTCGAAAAACAAAGACATATTCATGTTCCCCCGGGTTAGGGAAACCCAAAAATACATGAGTTTCCTGGATCTGGTCTCTCCCTTTGGACTTGGCCCAGGGCATATCTCACATTTCTTAGGAAAAATCCCTTGTACCATCAATAGTGCAAATTGCAGATAGAGGTCAAATTTGAAAAACAAAGACATATTCATGTGCCCCCTGGTCAGGGAAACAAAAAAAAATGGGTTTCTGGGATCTGATCTGTCCCTGTGGAGTTGGCACAGGGCATAACTCACATTTGTTAGGAAAAATCCATGAAAAGTGGAAATTGGAGATAGAGCTCAAATTCGAAAAAGAAAGACATATTCACGTTCCCCTGTTCAGGGAAGCCCAAAAAAACATGAGTTTTCTGGTTCGGATATGTCCCTGTGGAGTTGGCCCAGAGCATATCTCGCATATGTTAGGAACAATCCTATATACCATGAAAAGTGGAAATTGGAGATATAGCTCAAATTCGAAAAAGAAAGACATATTCACATTCCCCGGTTCAGGGAAGCCCAAAAAACATGGGTTTCCTGGATCTGATGTGTCCCTGTGGAGTTGGCCCAGGGCATATCTCACATTTCTTAGGAAAAATCACGTATACCATCAATAGTGCAAATTGCAGATAGAGCTCAAATTCGAAAAAGAAAGACATATTCATATTCCACTGGGTCAGGGAAACCCAAAAGACATGAGTTTTCAGCATCTGATCTGTCCCTGTGGAGTTGGCCCAGAGCATATCTCGCATTTGTTAGGAAAAATTCCTTATACAATGAAAAGTGCAAATTGCAGATTGAACTCAAATTTGAAGAACAAACACATATTTATGTTCCCCAAGGTCTGGGAAGCCCTCCAAAAAGAGTTTTCTGGATCTGGTCTTTCCCTGTGGAGTTGGCCCAGGGCATATCTCGCATTTCTTAGGAAAAATCCCTTATACCATGAAAAGTGCAAATTGCAAATAGAGCTAAAATTCGAAAAACAAAGACATATTCATGTTCCCCTGGGTTAGGGAAACCCAAAAATACATGAGTTTCCTGGATCTGGTCTCTCCCTTTGGAGTTGGCCCAGGGCATATCTCACATTTCTTAGGAAAAATCCCTTGTACCATCAATAGTGCAAATTGCAGATAGTGGTCAAATTTGAAAAACAAAGACATATTCATGTGCCCCGTGGTCAGGGAAAAAAAAAACATGGGTTTCTGGGATCTGATCTGTCCCTGTGGAGTTGGCACAGGGCATAACTCACATTTGTTAGGAAAAATCCATGAAAAGTGGAAATTGGAGATAGAGCTCAAATTCGAAAAAGAAAGACATATTCAAGTTCCCCTGTTCAGGGAAGCCCAAAAAAACATGAGTTTTCTGGTTCGGATATGTCCCTGTGGAGTTGGCCCAGAGCATATCTCGCATATGTTAGGAACAATCCTATATACCATGAAAAGTGGAAATTGGAGATAGAGCTCAAATTCGAAAAAGAAAGACATATTCATATTCCCCTGGGTCAGGGAAACCCAAAAAACATGAGTTTTCAGCATCTGATCTGTCCCTGTGGAGTTGCCCCAGAGCATATCTCGCAATTGTTAGGAAAAATTCCTTATACAATGAAAACTGCAAATTGCAGATTGAACTCAAATTTGAAGAACAAACACATATTTATGTTCCCCCAGGTCTGGGAAGCCCTCCAAAAAGAGTTTTCTGGATCTGGTCTTTCCCTGTGGAGTTGGCCCAGGGCATATCTCGCATTTGTTAGGAAAAATCCCTTGTACCATCAATAGTGCAAATTGCAGATAGAGGTCAAATTTGAAAAACAAAGACATATTCATGTGCACCCTGGTCAGGGAAACAAAAAAAAACATGGGTTTCTGGGATCTGATCTGTCCCTGTGGAGTTGGCCAAGGGCATATCTCACATTTCTTAGGAAAAATCACTTATACCATCAATAGTGCAAATTGCAGATAGAGCTCAAATTCGAAAAAGAAAGACATATTCATATTCCCCTGGGTCAGGGAAGCCCAAACAAACATGAATATTTAGGATCTGATCTGTCCCTTTGGAGTTGGCCCAGGGTATAACTCGCATGTGTTAGGAAAAATCCCATATACCAGGAAAAGTGCACATAAGAGATAGAGCTCAAATTCAAAAAACAAAGACATATTCATATTCCCCCGGTTCAGGGAAGCCCAAAAAAACATGAATTCTCCAGATCTGATCTGTCCCTGTGGAGTTAGCTGAGGGCATGTCTCGCATTTGTTAGGAAAAAACATGAGTTTTCGGGACCTGATCTGTACCAAATAGAGCTCAAACTTGAAGAAGAAACACATATTCAAAAAACAGAGATATATTCATGTTCCGTCGGGTCAGGGAAACCCAAAAACACATGAGTTTTCTGGATCTTATCTGTCCCTGTGCAGTTGGCCCATGGCATATCTCGCATTTGTTAGGAAAAATCCCATATACTATGAAAAGTGCAAATTGCAGATAGAGCTCAAATTTGAAGAACAAAGACATATTTATGTTCCACCAGTTCAGGGAAGCCCCCCAAAAAATGACTTTTTCGGATCTGATCTCTCCCTGTCGAGTTGGCCCAGGGCATAACTCGCATTTGTTAGGAAAAATCCCTTATACCATCAATCGTGCAAATTGCAGATAGAGCTCAAATTCGAAAAAGAAAGACATATTCATATTCCCCTGGGTCAGGGAAACCCAAAAAACATGAGTTTTCAGCATCTGATCTGTCCGTGTGGAGTTGGCCCAGAGCATATCTCGCATTTGTTAGGAAAAATTCCTTATACAATGAAAAGTGCAAATTGCAGATTGAACTCAAATTTGAAGAACAAACACATATTTATGTTCCCCAAGGTCTGGGAAGCCCTCCAAAAAGAGTTTTCTGGATCTGGTCTTTCCCTGTGGAGTTGGCCCAGGGCATATCTCGCATTTGTTAGGAAAAATCCCTTATACCATGAAAAGTGCAAATTGCAAATAGAGCTAAAATTCGAAAAACAAAGACATATTCATGTTCCCCCGGGTTAGGGAAACCCAAAAATACATGAGTTTCCTGGATCTGGTCTCTCCCTTTGGACTTGGCCCAGGGCATATCTCACATTTCTTAGGAAAAATCCCTTGTACCATCAATAGTGCAAATTGCAGATAGAGGTCAAATTTGAAAAACAAAGACATATTCATGTGCCCCCTGGTCAGGGAAACAAAAAAAAATGGGTTTCTGGGATCTGATCTGTCCCTGTGGAGTTGGCACAGGGCATAACTCACATTTGTTAGGAAAAATCCATGAAAAGTGGAAATTGGAGATAGAGCTCAAATTCGAAAAAGAAAGACATATTCACGTTCCCCTGTTCAGGGAAGCCCAAAAAAACATGAGTTTTCTGGTTCGGATATGTCCCTGTGGAGTTGGCCCAGAGCATATCTCGCATATGTTAGGAACAATCCTATATACCATGAAAAGTGGAAATTGGAGATATAGCTCAAATTCGAAAAAGAAAGACATATTCACATTCCCCGGTTCAGGGAAGCCCAAAAAACATGGGTTTCCTGGATCTGATGTGTCCCTGTGGAGTTGGCCCAGGGCATATCTCACATTTCTTAGGAAAAATCACGTATACCATCAATAGTGCAAATTGCAGATAGAGCTCAAATTCGAAAAAGAAAGACATATTCATATTCCACTGAGTCAGGGAAACCCAAAAGACATGAGTTTTCAGCATCTGATCTGTCCCTGTGGAGTTGGCCCAGAGCATATCTCGCAATTGTTAGGAAAAATTCCTTATACAATGAAAAGTGCAAATTGCAGATTGAACTCAAATTTGAAGAACAAACACATATTTATGTTCCCCCAGGTCTGGGAAGCCCTCCAAAAAGAGTTTTCTCGATCTGGTCTTTCCCTGTGGAGTTGGCCCAGGGCATATCTCGCATTTGTTAGGAAAAATCCCTTATACCATGAAAAGTGCAAATTGCAAATAGAGCTAAAATTCGAAAAAAAAGACATATTCATGTTCCCCCGGGAAGCCCAAAAAAACATGAGTTTTCTGGTTCGGATATGTCCCTTTGGAGTTGGCCCAGAGCATATCTCGCATATGTTAGGAACAATCCTATATACCATGAAAAGTGGAAATTGCAGATAGAGCTCAAATTCGAAAAAGAAAGAGATATTCATATTCCCCTGGGTCAGGGAAACCCAAAAAACATGAGTTTTCGGCATCTGATCTATCCCTGTGGAGTTGGCCTAGAGCATATCTCGCATTTGTTAGGAAAAATCCCTTGTACCAACAATATTGAAAATTGCAGATAGAGGTCAAATTTGAAAAACAAAGACATATTCATGTGCCCCCTGGTCAGGGAAACGAAAAAAAAATGTGAGTTTCTGGGATCTGATCTGTCCCACAGGGTGTAACTCACATTTCTTAGGAAAAATCCATGAAAAGTGGAAATTGCAGATAGAGCTCAAATTCGAAAAACAAGCACATATTCATGTTCCCCTGGGTCAAGGAAGCCAGAAAAACTTGAGTTTTTGGGATCTGATCTTTCCCTTTGGAGTGGGCCCAGGGCATAACTCGCATTTCTTAGGAAAAATCACTTATACCATCAATAGTGCAAATTGCAGATAGAGCTCAAATTCGAAAAAGAAAGACATATTCACGTTCCCCGGTTCAGGGAAGCCCAAAAAACAAAAACCAAAAAAACCATGAGTTTGGGACCTGATCTTTCCCTTTGGAGTTGGCCCAGGGCATAACTTGCATATGTTAGGAAAAATCCCATATACCATGAAAAGTGCAAATTACAGATAGAGCTCAAATTTGAAGAAGAAACACATATTTATGTTCCCGCAGGTCACGGAAACCCTCCAAAATAGAGTTTTCTGGATCTGGTCTGTCCCTTTGGAGTTGGCCCAACTCATATCTCGCATTTGTTAGGAAAAATCCATTATACCTTGAAAAGTGCACATAGGAGATAGAGCTCAAATTTGAAAAACAAACACATATTCATATTCCCCTGGGTCAGGGAAGCCCAAAAAACATGAATATTTAGGATCTGATCTGTCCCTTTGGAGATGGCCCGGGGTATAACTTTATTTTGTTAGGAAAAATTCCCTTATATGATGTAAAGTGAAAATTGGAGATAGAGCTCAAATTTAAAAAAAAGACATATTCATATTCCACTGGGTAAGGGAAAGCGAAAAAAAAATGAGTTTCCTGGATCTGATCTGTCTTTTTGGAGTTGGCCCAGGGCATATCTCGCATTTGTTAGGAAAAATCACTTATTCCATCAGTAGTGCAAAATGCTGATAGAGCTCAAATTCGAAAAAGAAAGACATATTCATATTCCCCTGGGTCAGGGAAACCCAAAAAACCCAGCATCTGATCTGTCCCTGTGGAGTTGGCCAAGAACATATGTCGCATTTGTTAGGAAAAATTCCTTATACAATCAAAAGTGCAAATTGCAGATTGAACTCAAATTCGAAAAACAAAGACATATTCATGTTCCCCCCGGTTAGGGAAACCCAAAAATACATGAGTTTTCTGGATCTTATCTGTCCCTGTGCAGTTGGCCCAGGACATATCTCGCATTTGTTTGGAAAACTCCATTATACCATGAAAAGTGAACATAGTTAGTTAGTTCAAATTCGAAATTCGAAAAACAAACACATATTCATATTCCCCTATGTCAACTGATACCTCGCATTTGTTAGGAAAAATGCATTATACCATAAAAATAGGAGACAGAGATCAAATTCGAAAAACAAAGACAAATTCATGTTCCCCCAGGTTAGGGAAACCCCCAAAAACATGAGTTTTTGGGATCTGATCTGTCCCTGTGGAGTTGGCCCTCGGCATAGCTCTCATTTGTTTGGAAAAATTCCATATACCATGAAAAGTGCAAATTGCAGATAGAGCTCAAATTTGTATAACAATCACATATTTATGTTCCCCCGGATCAGGGAAAAACTGCAAAAAAAGTGTTTCCTGGATCTGGTCTCTCCCTTTGGAGTTGGCCCAGCTCATATCTCGCATTTGTTAGGAAAAATCCATTATACCATAAAAATAGGAGACAGAGTTGAAATTCGAAAAACAAAGACAAATTCATGTTCCCCCGGGTCAGGGAAACCCAAAAAAACATGAGTTTCCTGGATCTGATCTGTCCCTGTGGAGTTGGCCCAGAGCATATCTCGCATATGTTAGGAACAATCCTATATACCATGAAAAGTGGAAATTGGAGATAGAGCTCAAATTCGAAAAAGAAAGACATATTCACGTTCCCCGGTTCAGGGAAGCCCAAAAAACATGAGTTTTATGGTTCGGATATGTCCCTGTGGAGTTGGCCCAGAGTATATCTCGCATATGTTAGGAAAAATCCCATATACCATGAAAAGTGCAAATTACAGATAGAGCTCAAATTTGAAGAAGAAACACATATTTATGTTCCCCCAGGTCAGGGAAACCCTCCAAAAAAAGAGTTTTCTGGATCTGGTCTCTCCCTTTGGAGTTGGCCCAACTGATACCTCGCATTTGTTAGGAAAAATGCATTATACCATAAAAATAGGAGACAGAGATCAAATTCGAAAAACAAAGACAAATTCATGTTCCCCCAGGTTAGGGAAACCCCAAAAAACATGAGTTTTTGGGATCTGATCTTTCCCTGTGCAGTTGGCGCATGGCATATCTTGCATTTGTTAGGAAAAATTCCATATACCATGAAAAGTGCAAATTGCAGATAGAGCTCAAATTTGTATAACAATCACATATTTATGTTCCCCCGGGTCAGGGAAAAACTGCAAAAAAAGTGTTTCCTGGATCTGGTCTCTCCCTTTGGAGTTGGCCCAGCTCATATCTCGCATTTGTTAGGAAAAATCCATTATACCATAAAAATAGGAGACAGAGTTGAAATTCGAAAAACAAAGACAAATTCATGTTCCCCCGGGTCAGGGAAACCCAAAAAAACATGAGTTTCCTGGATCTGATCTGTCCCTGTGGAGTTGGCCCAGAGCATATCTCGCATATGTTAGGAACAATCCTATATACCATGAAAAGTGGAAATTGGAGATAGAGCTCAAATTCGAAAAAGAAAGACATATTCACATTCCCCGGTTCAGGGAAGCCCAAAAAACATGGGTTTCCTGGATCTGATCTTTCCCTTTGGAGTTGGCCCAGGGCATAACTTGCATATGTTAGGAAAAATCACGTATACCATCAATAGTGCAAATTGCAGATAGAGCTCAAATTCGAAAAAGAAAGACATATTCATATTCCCCTGGGTCAGGGAAACCCAAAAAACATGAGTTTTCAGCATCTGATCTGTCCCTGTGGAGTTGGCCCAGAGCATATCTCGCATTTGTTAGGAAAAATTCCTTATACAATGAAAAGTGCAAATTGCAGATTGAACTCAAATTTGAAGAACAAACACATATTTATGTTCCCCCAGGTCTGGGAAGCCCTCCAAAAAGAGTTTTCTGGATCTGGTCTGTCCCTGTGGAGTTGGCCCAGGGCATATCTCGCATTTCTTAGGAAAAATCCCTTATACCATGAAAAGTGCAAATTGCAAATAGAGCTAAAATTCGAAAAACAAAGACATATTCATGTTCGGGACATGATCTTTCCCTGTGCAGTTGGCGCATGGCATATCTTTGTTAGGAAAAATCCCATATTTGATGAAAAGTGAAAATTGGAGATAGAGCTCAAATTAAAAAAAAAAGACATATTCCTATTCCCCTGGGTCAGGGAAGCCCAAAAAACATGAGTTTCCTGGATCTTATCTGTCCCTGTGGAGTTGGCCAAGGGCATATCTCACATTTCTTAGGAAAAATCACTTATACCATCAATTGTGCAAATTGCAGATAGAGCTCAAATTCGAAAAACAAAGACATATTCATGTTCCCCCGGGTCACGGAAACCCAAAAAAACATGAGTTTTTGGGACCTGATCTTTCCCTGTGCAGTTGGCGCATGGCATATCTTGCATTTGTTAGGAAAAATCCCATATACCATGAAAAGTGAAAATTGAAAATAGAGCTCAAATTCGAAAAACAAGCACATATTCATGTTCCAATAGGTCAGGGAAGCCCAAAAAAGTTGAGTTTTTGGAATCTGATCTGTCTTTTTGGACTTGGCCCCGGGCATATCTCGCATTTGTTAGGAAAAATCCCTTATACCATCAATATTGCAAATTGCAGATAGAGGTCAAATTCGTAAAAGAAAGACATATTCACGTTCCCCGGTTCAGGGAAGCCCAAAAAACATGAGTTTTATGGTTCGGATATGTCCCTGTGGAGTTGGCCCAGAGCATATCTCGCATATGTTAGGAAAAATCCCATATACCATGAAAAGTGCAAATTACAGATAGAGCTCAAATTTGAAGAAGAAACACATATTTATGTTCCCCCAGGTCAGGGAAACCCTCCAAAAAAAGAGTTTTCTGGATCTGGTCTCTCCCTTTGGAGTTGGCCCAACTGATACCTCGCATTTGTTAGGAAAAATGCATTATACCATAAAAATAGGAGACAGAGATCAAATTCGAAAAACAAAGACAAATTCATGTTCCCCCAGGTTAGGGAAACCCCAAAAAACATGAGTTTTTGGGATCTGATCTTTCCCTGTGCAGTTGGCGCATGGCATATCTTGCATTTGTTAGGAAAAATTCCATATACCATGAAAAGTGCAAATTGCAGATAGAGCTCAAATTTGTATAACAATCACATATTTATGTTCCCCCGGGTCAGGGAAAAACTGCAAAAAAAGTGTTTCCTGGATCTGGTCTCTCCCTTTGGAGTTGGCCCAGCTCATATCTCGCATTTGTTAGGAAAAATCCATTATACCATAAAAATAGGAGACAGAGTTGAAATTCGAAAAACAAAGACAAATTCATGTTCCCCCGGGTCAGGGAAACCCAAAAAAACATGAGTTTCCTGGATCTGATCTGTCCCTGTGGAGTTGGCCCAGAGCATATCTCGCATATGTTAGGAACAATCCTATATACCATGAAAAGTGGAAATTGGAGATAGAGCTCAAATTCGAAAAAGAAAGACATATTCACATTCCCCGGTTCAGGGAAGCCCAAAAAACATGGGTTTCCTGGATCTGATCTTTCCCTTTGGAGTTGGCCCAGGGCATAACTTGCATATGTTAGGAAAAATCCCATATACCATGAAAAGTGGAAATTGGAGATAGAGCTCAAATTCGAAAAAGAAAGACATATTCACGTTCCCCGGTTCAGGGAAGCCCAAAAAAACATGAGTTTTCTGGTTCGGATATGTCCCTGTGGAGTTGGCCCAGAGCATATCTCGCATATCTTAGGAAAAATCCTATATACCATGAAAAGTGGAAATTGGAGATAGAGCTCAAATTCGAAAAAGAAAGACATATTCATGTTCCCCCGGGTCACGGAAACCCAAAAAAACATGAGTTTTTGGGACCTGATCTTTCCCTGTGCAGTTGGCGCATGGCATATCTTGCATTTGTTAGGAAAAATCCCATATACCATGAAAAGTGAAAATTGAAAATAGAGCTCAAATTCGAAAAACAAGCACATATTCATGTTCCAATAGGTCAGGGAAGCCCAAAAAAGTTGAGTTTTTGGGATCTGATCTGTCTTTTTGGACTTGGCCCAGGGCATATCTCGCATTTGTTAGGAAAAATCTCTTATTCCATCAATAGTGCAAATTGCTGATAGAGCTCAAATTCAAAAAAGAAAGACATATTCATGCTCCCCTAGGTCGAGGAAAAAAAAACCACATTAGTTTCCTTGATCTGATCTGTCCCTCTGGAGTTGGCCCAGGGCATATCTCACATTTCTTAGGAAAAATCCCTTATACCATCAATATTGCAAATTGCAGATAGAGGTCAAATTCGTAAAAGAAAGACATATTCACGTTCCCCGGTTCAGGGAAGCCCAAAAAACATGAGTTTTATGGTTCGGATATGTCCCTGTGGAGTTGGCCTAGAGCATATCTCACATATTTTAGGAAAAATCCCATATACCATGAAAAGTGCAAATTACAGATAGAGCTCAAATTTGAAGAAGAAACACATATTTATGTTCCCCCAGGTCAGGGAAACCCTCCAAAAAAAGAGTTTTCTGGATCTGGTCTCTCCCTTTGGAGTTGGCCCAACTGATACCTCGCATTTGTTAGGAAAAATGCATTATACCATAAAAATAGGAGACAGAGATCAAATTCGAAAAACAAAGACAAATTCATGTTCCCCCAGGTTAGGGAAACCCCAAAAAACATGAGTTTTTGGGATCTGATCTTTCCCTGTGCAGTTGGCGCATGGCATATCTTGCATTTGTTAGGAAAAATTCCATATACCATGAAAAGTGCAAATTGCAGATAGAGCTCAAATTTGAAGAAGAAACACATATTTATGTTCCCCCAGGTCAGGGAAACCCTCCAAAAAAAGAGTTTTCTGGATCTGGTCTCTCCCTTTGGAGTTGGCCCAACTGATACCTCGCATTTGTTAGGAAAAATGCATTATACCATAAAAATAGGAGACAGAGATCAAATTCGAAAAACAAAGACAAATTCATGTTCCCCCAGGTTAGGGAAACCCCAAAAAACATGAGTTTTTGGGATCTGATCTGTCCCTGTGGAGTTGGCCCTCGGCATAGCTCTCATTTGTTTGGAAAAATTCCATATACCATGAAAAGTGCAAATTGCAGATAGAGCTCAAATTTGTATAACAATCACATATTTATGTTCCCCCGGGTCAGGGAAAAACTGCAAAAAAAGTGTTTCCTGGATCTGGTCTCTCCCTTTGGAGTTGGCCCAGCTCATATCTCGCATTTGTTAGGAAAAATCCATTATACCATAAAAATAGGAGACAGAGTTGAAATTCGAAAAACAAAGACAAATTCATGTTCCCCCGGGTCAGGGAAACCCAAAAAAACATGAGTTTCCTGGATCTGATCTGTCCCTGTGGAGTTGGCCCAGAGCATATCTCGCATATGTTAGGAACAATCCTATATACCATGAAAAGTGGAAATTGGAGATAGAGCTCAAATTCGAAAAAGAAAGACATATTCACATTCCCCGGTTCAGGGAAGCCCAAAAAACTTGTGTTTCCTGGATCTGATCTTTCCCTTTGGAGTTGGCCCAGGGCATAACTTGCATATGTTAGGAAAAATCCCATATACCATGAAAAGTGCAAATTACAGATAGAGCTCAAATTTGAAGAAGAAACACATATATATGTTCCCGCAGGTCACGGAACCCCTCCAAAATAGAGTTTTCTGGATCTGGTCTCTCCCTTTGGAGTTGGCCCAACTCATATCTCGCATTTGTTAGGAAAAATCCATTATACCTTGAAAAGTGCACATAGGAGATAGAACTCAAATTCGAAAAACAAACACATATTCATATTCCCCTACGTCAGGGAAGCCCAAAAAACATGAATATTTAGGATCTGATGTGTCCCTTTCGACTGGGCCCAGGGTATAACTCGCATTTGTTAGGAAAAATCCATTATACCATCAATATTGAAAATTGCAGATAAAGGTCAAATTCGAAAAACAAAGACATATTCATGTTCGGGACATGATCTTTCCCTGTGCAGTTGGCGCATGGCATATCTTTGTTAGGAAAAATCCCATATTTGATGAAAAGTGAAAATTGGAGATAGAGCTCAAATTAAAAAAAAAAGACATATTCCTATTCCCCTGGGTCAGGGAAGCCCAAAAAACATGAGTTTCCTGGATCTTATCTGTCCCTGTGGAGTTGGCCAAGGGCATATCTCACATTTCTTAGGAAAAATCACTTATACCATCAATTGTGCAAATTGCAGATAGAGCTCAAATTCGAAAAAGAAAGACATATTCATATTCCCCTGGGTCAGGGAAACCCAAAAAACATGAGTTTTCGGCATCTGATCTATCCCTGTGGTGTTGGCCTAGAGCATATCTCGCATTTGTTAGGAAAAATCCCTTGTACCAACAATATTGAAAATTGCAGATAGAGGTCAAATTAGAAAAACAAAGACATATTCATGTGCCCCCTGGTCAGGGAAACGAAAAAAAGGTGAGTTTCTGGGATCTGATCTGTCCCACAACTCACATTTGTTAGGAAATGTGCAACTCACATTTGTTAGGAAAAATCCATGAAAAGTGGAAATTGGAGATAGAGCTCAAATTCGAAAAACAAAGACATATTCATGTTCCCCTGGGTCAAGGAAGCCAGAAAAACTTGAGTTTTTGGGATCTGATCTTTCCCTTTGGAGTGGGCCCAGGGCATAACTCGCATTTCTTAGGAAAAATCACTTATACCATCAATAGTGCAAATTGCAGATAGAGCTCAAATTCGAAAAAGAAAGACATATTCACATTCCCCGGTTCAGGGAAGCCCAAAAAACAAAAACCAAAAAAACCATGAGTTTCTGGGATCTGATCTTTCCCTGTGGAGTTGGCACAGGGCATAACTCGCATTTCTTAGGAAAAATCACTTATACCATCAATCGTGCAAATTGCAGATAGAGCTCAAATTCAAAAAAGAAAGACATATTCATATTCCCCCAAGTCAGGGAAACCAAAAAAAAACATTAGTTTCCTTGATCTGAAATGTCCCTGTGGAGTTGGCCCAGGGCATATCTCACATTTCTTAGGAAAAATCCCTTATACCATAAAAAAAGAAAGACATATTCTTGTTCGGGAACTGATCTTTCCCTGTGCAGTTGGCGCATGGCATATCTTGCATTTGTTAGGAAAAATCCCATATACCATGAAAAGTGCAAATTACAGATAGAGCTCAAATTTGAAGAAGAAACACATATTTATGTTCCCGCAGGTCACGGAACCCCTCCAAAATAGAGTTTTCTTGATCTGGTCTCTCCCTTTGGAGTTGGCCCAACTCATATCTCGCATTTGTTAGGAAAAATCCATTATACCTTGAAAAGTGCACATAGGAGATAGAGCTCAAATTCGAAAAACAAACACATATTCATATTCCCCTACATCAGGGAAGCCCAAAAAACATGAATATTTAGGATCTGATGTGTCCCTTTCGACTTGGCCCAGGGTATAACACGCATTTGTTAGGAAAAATCCATTATACCATCAATATTGAAAATTGCAGATAGAGGTCAAATTCGAAAAACAAAGACATATTCATGTTCGGGACCTGATCTTTCCTTGTGCAGTTGGCGCATGGCATATCTTTGTTAGGAAAAATCCCATATTTGATGAAAAGTGAAAATTGGAGATAGAGCTCAAATTTAAAAAAAAGACATATTCCTATTCCCCTGGGTCAGGGAAGCCCAAAAAACATGAGTTTCCTGGATCTTATCTGTCCCTGTGGAGTTGGCCAAGGGCATATCTCACATTTCTTAGGAAAAATCACTTATACCATCAATAGTGCAAATTGCAGATAGAGCTCAAATTCAAAAAAGAAAGACATATTCATATTCCCCTGGGTCAGGGAAACCCAAAAAACATGAGTTTTCGGCATCTGATCTATCCCTGTGGAGTTGGCCTAGAGCATATCTCGCATTTGTTAGGAAAAATCCCTTGTACCAACAATATTGAAAATTGCAGATAGAGGTCAAATTTGAAAAACAAAGACATATTCATGTGCCCCCTGGTCAGGGAAACGAAAAAAAATGTGAGTTTCTGGGATCTGATCTGTCCCACAGGGTGTAACTCACATTTGTTAGGAAAAATCCATGAAAAGTGGAAATTGCAGATAGAGCTCAAATTCGAAAAACAAGCACATATTCATGTTCCCCTGGGTCAAGGAAGCCAGAAAAACTTGAGTTTTTGGGATCTGATCTTTCCCTTTGGAGTGGGCCCAGGGCATAACTCGCATTTCTTAGGAAAAATCACTTATACCATCAATAGTGCAAATTGCAGATAGAGCTCAAATTCGAAAAAGAAAGACATATTCATGTTCCCCGGTTCAGGGAAGCCCAAAAAACAAAAACCAAAAAAACCATGAGTTTCTGGGATCTGATCTTTCCCTGTGGAGTTGGCCCAGGGCATATCTCACATTTCTTAGGAAAAATCACGTATACCATCAATAGTGCAAATTGCAGATAGAGCTCAAATTCGAAAAAGAAAGACATATTCATATTCCCCTGGGTCAGGGAAACCCAAAAAACATGAGTTTTCAGCATCTGATCTGTCCCTGTGGAGTTGGCCCAGAGCATATCTCGCATTTGTTAGGAAAAATTCCTTATACAATGAAAAGTGCAAATTGCAGATTGAACTCAAATTTGAAGAACAAACACATATTTATGTTCCCCCAGGTCTGGGAAGCCCTCCAAAAAGAGTTTTCTGGATCTGGTCTGTCCCTGTGGAGTTGGCCCAGGGCATATCTCGCATTTGTTAGGAAAAATCCCTTATACCATGAAAAGTGCAAATTGCAAATAGAGCTAAAATTCGAAAAACAAAGACATATTCATGTTCCCCCGGGTTAGGGAAAGCCAAAAATACATGAGTTTCCTGGATCTGGTCTCTCCCTTTGGAGTTGGCCCAACTCATATCTCGCATTTGTTAGGAAAAATCCATTATAGCTTGAAAAGTGCACATAGGAGATAGAGCTCAAATTCGAAAAACAAACACATATTCATATTCCCCTGGGTCAGGGAAGCCCAAAAAACATGAATATTTAGGATCTGATCTGTCCCTTTGGAGATGGCCCGGGGTATAACTTTATTTTGTTAGGAAAAATTCCCTTATATGATGTAAAGTGAAAATTGGAGATAGAGCTCAAATTAAAAAAAAAAAATATTCATATTCCCCTGGGTAAGGGAAACAACAAAAAAAATGAGTTTCCGGGATCTGACCTGTCTTTTTGGAGTTGGCCCAGGGCATATCTCGCATTTGTTAGGAAAAATCACTTATTCCATCAATAGTGCAAATTGCTGATAGAGCTCAAATTCAAAAAAGAAAGACATATTCATATTCCCCTGAGTCAGGGAAACCCAAAAAACCCAGCATCTGATCTGTCCCTGTGGAGTTGGCCCAGAGCATATCTCGCATTTGTTAGGAAAAATTCCTTATACAATCAAAAGTGCAAATTGCAGATTGAACTCAACTTTGAAGAACAAACACATATTTATGTTCCCCAGGGTCTGTGAAGCCCTCCAAAAAGAGTTTTCTGGATCTGGTCTGTCCCTGTGGAAAAATCCCATATACCATGAAAAGTGCAAATTACAGATAGAGCTCAAATTTGAAGAATAAACACATATTTATGTTCCCCCAGGTCAGGGAAACCCTCCAAAAAAAGAGTTTTCTGGATCTGGTCTCTCCCTTTGGATTTGGCCCAACTGATACCTCGCATTTGTTAGGAAAAATCCATTATACCATAAAAATAGGAGACAGAGATCAAATTCGAAAAACAAAGACAAATTCATGTTCCCCCGGATTAGGGAAACCCCAAAAAACATGAGTTTTTGGGATCTGATCTGTCCCTGTGGAGTTGGCCCTCGGCATATCTCGCATTTGTTTGGAAAAATCCCATGTACCATGAAAAGTGCAAATTCCCCCGGGTCAGGGAAGCCCAAAGAACATGAGTTTCCTGGATCTGATCTGTCCCTGTGGAGTTGGCCAAGGGCATATCTCACATTTCTTAGGAAAAATCACTTATACCATCAATAGTGCAAATTGCAGATAGAGCTCAAATTCGAAAAAGAAAGACATATTCACGTTCCCCGGTTCAGGGAAGCCCAAAAAACATGAGTTTTATAGTTCGGATATGTCCCTGTGGAGTTGGCCCAGAGCATATCTCGCATATGTTAGGAAAAATCCCATATACCATGCAAAGTGGAAATTGGAGACAGAGCTCAAATTCGAAAAAGAAAGACATATTCACATTTCCTGGTTCAGGGAAGCCCAAAAAACATGGGTTTCCTGGATCTGATCTTTCCCTTTGGAGTTCGCCCAGGGCATAACTTGCATATGTTAGGAAAAATCACGTATACCATCAATAGTGCAAATTGCAGATAGAGCTCAAATTCGAAAAAGAAAGACATATTCATATTCCCCTGGGTCAGGGAAACCCAAAAAACATGAGTTTTCAGCATCTCATCTGTCCCTGTGGAGTTGGCCCAGAGCATATCTCGCATTTGTTAGGAAAAATTCCTTATACAATGAAAAGTGCAAATTGCAGATTGAACTCAAATTTGAAGAACAAACACATATTTATGTTCCCCCAGGTCTGGGAAGCCCTCCAAAAAGAGTTTTCTGGATCTGGTCTTTCCCTGTGGAGTTGGCCCAGGGCATATCTCGCATTTCTTAGGAAAAATCCCTTATACCATGAAAAGTGCAAATTGCAAATAGAGCTAAAATTCGAAAAACAAAGACATATTCATGTTCCCCCGGGTTAGGGAAACCGAAAAATACATGAGTTTCCTGGATCTGGTCTCTCCCTTTGGAGTTGGCCCAGGGCATATCTCACATTTCTTAGGAAAAATCCCTTGTACCATCAATAGTGCAAATTGCAGATAGAGGTCAAATTTGAAAAACAAAGACATATTCATGTGCCCCGTGGTCAGGGAAAAAAAAAAACATGGGTTTCTGGGATCTGATCTCTCCCTGTGGAGTTGGCACAGGGCATAACTCACATTTGTTAGGAAAAATCCATGAAAAGTGGAAATTGGAGATAGAGCTCAAATTCGAAAAAGAAAGACATATTCAAGTTCCCCTGTTCAGGGAAACCCAAAAAACATGAGTTTTCAGCATCTGATCTGTCCCTGTGGAGTTGGCCCAGAGCATATCTCGCATTTGTTAGGAAAAATTCCTTATACAATGAAAAGTGCAAATTGCAGATTGAACTCAAATTTGAAGAACAAACACATATTTATGTTCCCCCAGGTCTGGGAAGCCCTCCAAAAAGAGTTTTCTGGATCTGGTCTGTCCCTGTGGAGTTGGCCCAGGGCATATCTCGCATTTGTTAGGAAAAATCCCTTATACCATGAAAAGTGCAAATTGCAAATAGAGCTAAAATTCGAAAAACAAAGACATATTCATGTTCCCCCGGGTTAGGGAAAGCCAAAAATACATGAGTTTCCTGGATCTGGTCTCTCCCTTTGGAGTTGGCCCAACTCATATCTCGCATTTATTAGGAAAAATCCATTATAGCTTGAAAAGTGCACATAGGAGATAGAGCTCAAATTCGAAAAACAAACACATATTCATATTCCCCTGGGTCAGGGAAGCCCAAAAAACATGAATATTTAGGATCTGATCTGTCCCTTTGGAGATGGCCCGGGGTATAACTTTATTTTGTTAGGAAAAATTCCCTTATATGATGTAAAGTGAAAATTGGAGATAGAGCTCAAATTAAAAAAAAAAAATATTCATATTCCCCTGGGTAAGGGAAACAACAAAAAAAATGAGTTTCCGGGATCTGACCTGTCTTTTTGGAGTTGGCCCAGGGCATATCTCGCATTTGTTAGGAAAAATCACTTATTCCATCAATAGTGCAAATTGCTGATAGAGCTCAAATTCAAAAAAGAAAGACATATTCATATTCCCCTGAGTCAGGGAAACCCAAAAAACCCAGCATCTGATCTGTCCCTGTGGAGTTGGCCCAGAGCATATCTCGCATTTGTTAGGAAAAATTCCTTATACAATCAAAAGTGCAAATTGCAGATTGAACTCAACTTTGAAGAACAAACACATATTTATGTTCCCCAGGGTCTGTGAAGCCCTCCAAAAAGAGTTTTCTGGATCTGGTCTGTCCCTGTGGAAAAATCCCATATACCATGAAAAGTGCAAATTACAGATAGAGCTCAAATTTGAAGAATAAACACATATTTATGTTCCCCCAGGTCAGGGAAACCCTCCAAAAAAAGAGTTTTCTGGATCTGGTCTCTCCCTTTGGATTTGGCCCAACTGATACCTCGCATTTGTTAGGAAAAATCCATTATACCATAAAAATAGGAGACAGAGATCAAATTCGAAAAACAAAGACAAATTCATGTTCCCCCGGATTAGGGAAACCCCAAAAAACATGAGTTTTTGGGATCTGATCTGTCCCTGTGGAGTTGGCCCTCGGCATATCTCGCATTTGTTTGGAAAAATCCCATGTACCATGAAAAGTGCAAATTCCCCCGGGTCAGGGAAGCCCAAAGAACATGAGTTTCCTGGATCTGATCTGTCCCTGTGGAGTTGGCCAAGGGCATATCTCACATTTCTTAGGAAAAATCACTTATACCATCAATAGTGCAAATTGCAGATAGAGCTCAAATTCGAAAAAGAAAGACATATTCACGTTCCCCGGTTCAGGGAAGCCCAAAAAACATGAGTTTTATAGTTCGGATATGTCCCTGTGGAGTTGGCCCAGAGCATATCTCGCATATGTTAGGAAAAATCCCATATACCATGCAAAGTGGAAATTGGAGACAGAGCTCAAATTCGAAAAAGAAAGACATATTCACATTTCCTGGTTCAGGGAAGCCCAAAAAACATGGGTTTCCTGGATCTGATCTTTCCCTTTGGAGTTCGCCCAGGGCATAACTTGCATATGTTAGGAAAAATCACGTATACCATCAATAGTGCAAATTGCAGATAGAGCTCAAATTCGAAAAAGAAAGACATATTCATATTCCCCTGGGTCAGGGAAACCCAAAAAACATGAGTTTTCAGCATCTCATCTGTCCCTGTGGAGTTGGCCCAGAGCATATCTCGCATTTGTTAGGAAAAATTCCTTATACAATGAAAAGTGCAAATTGCAGATTGAACTCAAATTTGAAGAACAAACACATATTTATGTTCCCCCAGGTCTGGGAAGCCCTCCAAAAAGAGTTTTCTGGATCTGGTCTTTCCCTGTGGAGTTGGCCCAGGGCATATCTCGCATTTCTTAGGAAAAATCCCTTATACCATGAAAAGTGCAAATTGCAAATAGAGCTAAAATTCGAAAAACAAAGACATATTCATGTTCCCCCGGGTTAGGGAAACCGAAAAATACATGAGTTTCCTGGATCTGGTCTCTCCCTTTGGAGTTGGCCCAGGGCATATCTCACATTTCTTAGGAAAAATCCCTTGTACCATCAATAGTGCAAATTGCAGATAGAGGTCAAATTTGAAAAACAAAGACATATTCATGTGCCCCGTGGTCAGGGAAAAAAAAAAACATGGGTTTCTGGGATCTGATCTCTCCCTGTGGAGTTGGCACAGGGCATAACTCACATTTGTTAGGAAAAATCCATGAAAAGTGGAAATTGGAGATAGAGCTCAAATTCGAAAAAGAAAGACATATTCAAGTTCCCCTGTTCAGGGAAACCCAAAAAACATGAGTTTTCAGCATCTGATCTGTCCCTGTGGAGTTGGCCCAGAGCATATCTCGCATTTGTTAGGAAAAATTCCTTATACAATGAAAAGTGCAAATTGCAGATTGAACTCAAATTTGAAGAACAAACACATATTTATGTTCCCCCAGGTCTGGGAAGCCCTCCAAAAAGAGTTTTCTGGATCTGGTCTGTCCCTGTGGAGTTGGCCCAGGGCATATCTCGCATTTGTTAGGAAAAATCCCTTATACCATGAAAAGTGCAAATTGCAAATAGAGCTAAAATTCGAAAAACAAAGACATATTCATGTTCCCCCGGGTTAGGGAAAGCCAAAAATACATGAGTTTCCTGGATCTGGTCTCTCCCTTTGGAGTTGGCCCAACTCATATCTCGCATTTGTTAGGAAAAATCCATTATAGCTTGAAAAGTGCACATAGGAGATAGAGCTCAAATTCGAAAAACAAACACATATTCATATTCCCCTGGGTCAGGGAAGCCCAAAAAACATGAATATTTAGGATCTGATCTGTCCCTTTGGAGATGGCCCGGGGTATAACTTTATTTTGTTAGGAAAAATTCCCTTATATGATGTAAAGTGAAAATTGGAGATAGAGCTGAAATTAAAAAAAAAAATATTCATATTCCCCTGGGTAAGGGAAACAACAAAAAAAATGAGTTTCCGGGATCTGACCTGTCTTTTTGGAGTTGGCCCAGGGCATATCTCGCATTTGTTAGGAAAAATCACTTATTCCATCAATAGTGCAAATTGCTGATAGAGCTCAAATTCAAAAAAGAAAGACATATTCATATTCCCCTGAGTCAGGGAAACCCAAAAAACCCAGCATCTGATCTGTCCCTGTGGAGTTGGCCCAGAGCATATCTCGCATTTGTTAGGAAAAATTCCTTATACAATCAAAAGTGCAAATTGCAGATTGAACTCAACTTTGAAGAACAAACACATATTTATGTTCCCCAGGGTCTGTGAAGCCCTCCAAAAAGAGTTTTCTGGATCTGGTCTGTCCCTGTGGAAAAATCCCATATACCATGAAAAGTGCAAATTACAGATAGAGCTCAAATTTGAAGAATAAACACATATTTATGTTCCCCCAGGTCAGGGAAACCCTCCAAAAAAAGAGTTTTCTGGATCTGGTCTCTCCCTTTGGATTTGGCCCAACTGATACCTCGCATTTGTTAGGAAAAATCCATTATACCATAAAAATAGGAGACAGAGATCAAATTCGAAAAACAAAGACAAATTCATGTTCCCCCGGATTAGGGAAACCCCAAAAAACATGAGTTTTTGGGATCTGATCTGTCCCTGTGGAGTTGGCCCTCGGCATATCTCGCATTTGTTTGGAAAAATCCCATGTACCATGAAAAGTGCAAATTCCCCCGGGTCAGGGAAGCCCAAAGAACATGAGTTTCCTGGATCTGATCTGTCCCTGTGGAGTTGGCCAAGGGCATATCTCACATTTCTTAGGAAAAATCACTTATACCATCAATAGTGCAAATTGCAGATAGAGCTCAAATTCGAAAAAGAAAGACATATTCACGTTCCCCGGTTCAGGGAAGCCCAAAAAACATGAGTTTTATAGTTCGGATATGTCCCTGTGGAGTTGGCCCAGAGCATATCTCGCATATGTTAGGAAAAATCCCATATACCATGCAAAGTGGAAATTGGAGACAGAGCTCAAATTCGAAAAAGAAAGACATATTCACATTTCCTGGTTCAGGGAAGCCCAAAAAACATGGGTTTCCTGGATCTGATCTTTCCCTTTGGAGTTCGCCCAGGGCATAACTTGCATATGTTAGGAAAAATCACGTATACCATCAATAGTGCAAATTGCAGATAGAGCTCAAATTCGAAAAAGAAAGACATATTCATATTCCCCTGGGTCAGGGAAACCCAAAAAACATGAGTTTTCAGCATCTCATCTGTCCCTGTGGAGTTGGCCCAGAGCATATCTCGCATTTGTTAGGAAAAATTCCTTATACAATGAAAAGTGCAAATTGCAGATTGAACTCAAATTTGAAGAACAAACACATATTTATGTTCCCCCAGGTCTGTGAAGCCCTCCAAAAAGAGTTTGCTGGATCTGGTCTTTCCCTGTGGAGTTGGCCCAGGGCATATCTCGCATTTGTTAGGAAAAATCCCTTATACCATGAAAAGTGCAAATTGCAAATAGAGCTAAAATTCGAAAAACAAAGACATATTCATGTTCCCCCGGGTTAGGGAAACCGAAAAATACATGAGTTTCCTGGATCTGGTCTCTCCCTTTGGAGTTGGCCCAGGGCATATCTCACATTTCTTAGGAAAAATCCCTTGTACCATCAATAGTGCAAATTGCAGATAGAGGTCAAATTTGAAAAACAAAGACATATTCATGTGCCCCGTGGTCAAGGAAAAAAAAAACATGGGTTTCTGGGATCTGATCTCTCCCTGTGGAGTTGGCACAGGGCATAACTCACATTTGTTAGGAAAAATCCATGAAAAGTGGAAATTGGAGATAGAGCTCAAATTCGAAAAAGAAAGACATATTCAAGTTCCCCTGTTCAGGGAAGCCCAAAAAAACATGAGTTTTCTGGTTCGGATATGTCCCTGTGGAGTTGGCCCAGAGCATATCTCGCATATGTTAGGAACAATCCTATATACCATGAAAAGTGGAAATTGGAGATAGAGCTCAAATTCGAAAAAGAAAGACATATTCATATTCCCCTGGGTCAGGGAAACCCAAAAAACATGAGTTTTCAGCATCTGATCTGTCCCTGTGGAGTTGCCCCAGAGCATATCTCGCAATTGTTAGGAAAAATTCCTTATACAATGAAAAGTGCAAATTGCAGATTGAACTCAAATTTGAAGAACAAACACATATTTATGTTCCCCCAGGTCTGGGAAGCCCTCCAAAAAGAGTTTTCTGGATCTGGTCTTTCCCTGTGGAGTTGGCCCAGGGCATATCTCGCATTTGTTAGGAAAAATCCCTTATACCATGAAAAGTGCAAATTGCAAATAGAGCTAAAATTCGAAAAAAAAGACATATTCATGTTCCCCCGGGTTAGGGAAACCCAAAAATACATGAGTTTCCTGGATCTGGTCTCTCCCTTTGGAGTTGGCCCAGGGCATATCTCACATTTCTTAGGAAAAATCCCTTGTACCATCAATAGTGCAAATTGCAGATAGAGGTCAAATTTGAAAAACAAAGACATATTCATGTGCACCCTGGTCAGGGAAACAAAAAAAAACATGGGTTTCTGGGATCTGATCTGTCCCTGTGGAGTTGGCCAAGGGCATATCTCACATTTCTTAGGAAAAATCACTTATACCATCAATAGTGCAAATTGCAGATAGAGCTCAAATTCGAAAAAGAAAGACATATTCATATTCCCCAGGGTCAGGGAAGCCCAAACAAACATGAATATTTAGGATCTGATCTGTCCCTTTGGAGTTGGCCCAGGGTATAACTCGCATGTGTTAGGAAAAATCCCATATACCAGGAAAAGTGCACATAAGAGATAGAGCTCAAATTCAAAAAACAAAGACATATTCATATTCCCCCGGTTCAGGGAAGCCCAAAAAAACATGAATTCTCCAGATCTGATCTGTCCCTGTGGAGTTAGCTGAGGGCATGTCTCGCATTTGTTAGGAAAAAACATGAGTTTTCGGGACCTGATCTGTACCAAATAGAGCTCAAACTTGAAGAACAAACACATATTCAAAAAACAGAGATATATTCATGTTCCGTCGGGTCTGGGAAACCCAAAAACACATGAGTTTTCTGGATCTTATCTGTCCCTGTGCAGTTGGCCCATGGCATATCTCGCATTTGTTAGGAAAAATCCCATATACTATGAAAAGTGCAAAATGCAGATAGAGCTCAAATTTGAAGAACAAAGACATATTTATGTTCCACCAGTTCAGGGAAGCCCCCCAAAAAATGACTTTTTCGGATCTGATCTCTCCCTGTCGAGTTGGCCCAGGGCATAACTCGCATTTGTTAGGAAAAATCCCTTATACCATCAATCGTGCAAATTGCAGATAGAGGTCAAATTTGAAAAACAAAGACATATTCATGTGCCCCCTGGTCAGGGAAACAAAAAAAAATGGGTTTCTGGGATCTGATCTGTCCCTGTGGAGTTGGCACAGGGCATAACTCACATTTCTTAGGAAAAATCCCTTGTACCATCAATAGTGCAAATTGCAGATAGAGGTCAAATTTGAAAAACAAAGACATATTCATGTGCCCCCTGGTCAGGGAAACAAAAAAAAATGGGTTTCTGGGATCTGATCTGTCCCTGTGGAGTTGGCACAGGGCATAACTCACATTTGTTAGGAAAAATCCATGAAAAGTGGAAATTGGAGATAGAGCTCAAATTCGAAAAAGAAAGACATATTCACGTTCCCCTGTTCAGGGAAGCCCAAAAAAACATGAGTTTTCTGGTTCGGATATGTCCCTGTGGAGTTGGCCCAGAGCATATCTCGCATATGTTAGGAACAATCCTATATACCATGAAAAGTGGAAATTGGAGATAGAGCTCAAATTCGAAAAAGAAAGACATATTCACATTCCCCGGTTCAGGGAAGCCCAAAAAACATGGGTTTCCTGGATCTGATGTGTCCCTGTGGAGTTGGCCCAGGGCATATCTCACATTTCTTAGGAAAAATCGCGTATACCATCAATAGTGCAAATTGCAGATAGAGCTCAAATTCGAAAAAGAAAGACATATTCATATTCCCCTGGGTCAGGGAAACACAAAAAACATGAGTTTTCAGCATCTGATCTGTCCCTGTGGAGTTGCCCCAGAGCATATCTCGCAATTGTTAGGAAAAATTCCTTATACAATGAAAAGTGCAAATTGCAGATTGAACTCAAATTTGAAGAACAAACACATATTTATGTTCCCCCAGGTCTGGGAAGCCCTCCAAAAAGAGTTTTCTGGATCTGGTCTTTCCCTGTGGAGTTGGCCCAGGGCATATCTCGCATTTGTTAGGAAAAATCCCTTATACCATGAAAAGTGCAAATTGCAAATAGAGCTAAAATTCGAAAAACAAAGACATATTCATGTTCCCCCGGGTTAGGGAAACCCAAAAATACATGAGTTTCCTGGATCTGGTCTCTCCCTTTGGACTTGGCCCAGGGCATATCTCACATTTCTTAGGAAAAATCCCTTGTACCATCAATAGTGCAAATTGCAGATAGAGGTCAAATTTGAAAAACAAAGACATATTCATGTGCCCCCTGGTCAGGGAAACAAAAAAAAATGGGTTTCTGGGATCTGATCTGTCCCTGTGGAGTTGGCACAGGGCATAACTCACATTTGTTAGGAAAAATCCATGAAAAGTGGAAATTGGAGATAGAGCTCAAATTCGAAAAAGAAAGACATATTCACGTTCCCCTGTTCAGGGAAGCCCAAAAAAACATGAGTTTTCTGGTTCGGATATGTCCCTGTGGAGTTGGCCCAGAGCATATCTCGCATATGTTAGGAACAATCCTATATACCATGAAAAGTGGAAATTGGAGATAGAGCTCAAATTCGAAAAAGAAAGACATATTCACATTCCCCGGTTCAGGGAAGCCCAAAAAACATGGGTTTCCTGGATCTGATGTGTCCCTGTGGAGTTGGCCCAGGGCATATCTCACATTTCTTAGGAAAAATCGCGTATACCATCAATAGTGCAAATTGCAGATAGAGCTCAAATTCGAAAAAGAAAGACATATTCATATTCCCCTGGGTCAGGGAAACACAAAAAACATGAGTTTTCAGCATCTGATCTGTCCCTGTGGAGTTGCCCCAGAGCATATCTCGCAATTGTTAGGAAAAATTCCTTATACAATGAAAAGTGCAAATTGCAGATTGAACTCAAATTTGAAGAACAAACACATATTTATGTTCCCCCAGGTCTGGGAAGCCCTCCAAAAAGAGTTTTCTGGATCTGGTCTTTCCCTGTGGAGTTGGCCCAGGGCATATCTCGCATTGGTTAGGAAAAATCCCTTATACCATGAAAAGTGCAAATTGCAAATAGAGCTAAAATTCGAAAAACAAAGACATATTCATGTTCCCCCGGGTTAGGGAAACCCAAAAACACATTAGTTTCCTGGATCTGTTCTCTCCCTTTGGAGTTGGCCCAGGGCATATCTCACATTTCTCAGGAAAAATCCCTTGTACCATCAATAGTGCAAATTGCAGATAGAGGTCAAATTTGAAAAACAAAGACATATTCATGTGCCCCCTGGTCAGGGAAACAAAAAAAAACATGGGTTTCTGGGATCTGATCTGTCCCTGTGGAGTTGGCACAGGGCATAACTCACATTTGTTAGGAAAAATCCATGAAAAGTGGAAATTGGAGATAGAGCTCAAATTTGAAAAAGAAAGACATATTCACGTTCCCCGGTTCAGGGAAGCCCAAAAAAACATGAGTTTTCTGGTTCGGATATGTCCCTTTGGAGTTGGCCCAGAGCATATCTCGCATATGTTATGAACAATCCTATATACCATGAAAAGTGGAAATTGGAGATATAGCTCAAATTCGAAAAAGAAAGACATATTCACATTCCCCGGTACAGGGAAGCCCAAAAAACATGGGTTTCCTGGATCTGATGTGTCCCTGTGGAGTTGGCCCAGGGCATATCTCACATTTCTTAGGAAAAATCACGTATACCATCAATAGTGCAAATTGCAGATAGAGCTCAAATTCGAAAAAGAAAGACATATTCATATTCCACTGGGTCAGGGAAACCCAAAAGACATGAGTTTTCAGCATCTGATCTGTCCCTGTGGAGTTGGCCCAGAGCATATCTCGCATTTGTTAGGAAAAATTCCTTATACAATGAAAAGTGCAAATTGCAGATTGAACTCAAATTTGAAGAACAAACACATATTTATGTTCCCCAAGGTCTGGGAAGCCCTCCAAAAAGAGTTTTCTGGATCTGGTCTTTCCCTGTGGAGTTGGCCCAGGGCATATCTCGCATTTCTTAGGAAAAATCCCTTATACCATGAAAAGTGCAAATTTCAAATAGAGCTAAAATTCGAAAAACAAAGACATATTCATGTTCCCCTGGGTTAGGGAAACCCAAAAATACATGAGTTTCCTGGATCTGGTCTCTCCCTTTGGAGTTGGCCCAGGGCATATCTCACATTTCTTAGGAAAAATCCCTTGTACCATCAATAGTGCAAATTGCAGATAGAGGTCAAATTTGAAAAACAAAGACATATTCATGTGCACCCTGGTCAGGGAAACAAAAAAAACATGGGTTTCTGGGATCTGATCTGTCCCTGTGGAGTTGGCACAGGGCATAACTCACATTTGTTAGGAAAAATCCATGAAAAGTGGAAATTGGAGATAGAGCTCAAATTCGAAAAAGAAAGACATATTCACATTCCCCGGTTCAGGGAAGCCCAAAAAACTTGTGTTTCCTGGATCTGATCTTTCCCTTTGGAGTTGGCCCAGAGCATATCTCGCATATGTTAGGAACAATCCTATATACCATGAAAAGTGGAAATTGGAGATAGAGCTCAAATTCGAAAAAGAAAGAGATATTCATATTTTCCTGGGTCAGGGAAACCCAAAAAACATGAGTTTTCGGCATCTGATCTATCCCTGTGGAGTTGGCCTAGAGCATATCTCGCATTTGTTAGGAAAAATCCATTATACCATAAAAATAGGAGACAGAGTTGAAATTCGAAAAACAAAGACAAATTCATGTTCCCCCGGGTCAGGGAAACCCAAAAAAACATGAGTTTCCTGGATCTGATCTGTCCCTGTGGAGTTGGCCCAGAGCATATCTCGCATATGTTAGGAACAATCCTATATACCATGAAAAGTGGAAATTGGAGATAGAGCTCAAATTCGAAAAAGAAAGACATATTCACATTCCCCGGTTCAGGGAAGCCCAAAAAACTTGTGTTTCCTGGATCTGATCTTTCCCTTTGGAGTTGGCCCAGGGCATAACTTGCATATGTTAGGAAAAATCCCATATACCATGAAAAGTGCAAATTACAGATAGAGCTCAAATTTGAAGAAGAAACACATATATATGTTCCCGCAGGTCACGGAACCCCTCCAAAATAGAGTTTTCTGGATCTGGTCTCTACCTTTGGAGTTGGCCCAACTCATATCTCGCATTTGTTAGGAAAAATCCATTATACCTTGAAAAGTGCACATAGGAGATAGAACTCAAATTCGAAAAACAAACACATATTCATATTCCCCTACGTCAGGGAAGCCCAAAAAACATGAATATTTAGGATCTGATGTGTCCCTTTCGACTGGGCCCAGGGTATAACTCGCATTTGTTAGGAAAAATCCATTATACCATCAATATTGAAAATTGCAGATAGAGGTCAAATTCGAAAAACAAAGACATATTCATGTTCGGGACATGATCTTTCCCTGTGCAGTTGGCGCATGGCATATCTTTGTTAGGAAAAATCCCATATTTGATGAAAAGTGAAAATTGGAGATAGAGCTCAAATTAAAAAAAAAAGACATATTCCTATTCCCCTGGGTCAGGGAAGCCCAAAAAACATGAGTTTCCTGGATCTTATCTGTCCCTGTGGAGTTGGCCAAGGGCATATCTCACATTTCTTAGGAAAAATCACTTATACCATCAATTGTGCAAATTGCAGATAGAGCTCAAATTCGAAAAAGAAAGACATATTCATATTCCCCTGGGTCAGGGAAACCCAAAAAACATGAGTTTTCGGCATCTGATCTATCCCTGTGGTGTTGGCCTAGAGCATATCTCGCATTTGTTAGGAAAAATCCCTTGTACCAACAATATTGAAAATTGCAGATAGAGGTCAAATTAGAAAAACAAAGACATATTCATGTGCCCCCTGGTCAGGGAAACGAAAAAAAGGTGAGTTTCTGGGATCTGATCTGTCCCACAACTCACATTTGTTAGGAAATGTGCAACTCACATTTGTTAGGAAAAATCCATGAAAAGTGGAAATTGGAGATAGAGCTCAAATTCGAAAAACAAAGACATATTCATGTTCCCCTGGGTCAAGGAAGCCAGAAAAACTTGAGTTTTTGGGATCTGATCTTTCCCTTTGGAGTGGGCCCAGGGCATAACTCGCATTTCTTAGGAAAAATCACTTATACCATCAATAGTGCAAATTGCAGATAGAGCTCAAATTCGAAAAAGAAAGACATATTCACATTCCCCGGTTCAGGGAAGCCCAAAAAACAAAAACCAAAAAAACCATGAGTTTCTGGGATCTGATCTTTCCCTGTGGAGTTGGCACAGGGCATAACTCGCATTTCTTAGGAAAAATCACTTATACCATCAATCGTGCAAATTGCAGATAGAGCTCAAATTCAAAAAAGAAAGACATATTCATATTCCCCCAAGTCAGGGAAACCAAAAAAAAACATTAGTTTCCTTGATCTGAAATGTCCCTGTGGAGTTGGCCCAGGGCATATCTCACATTTCTTAGGAAAAATCCCTTATACCATAAAAAAAGAAAGACATATTCTTGTTCGGGAACTGATCTTTCCCTGTGCAGTTGGCGCATGGCATATCTTGCATTTGTTAGGAAAAATCCCATATACCATGAAAAGTGCAAATTACAGATAGAGCTCAAATTTGAAGAAGAAACACATATTTATGTTCCCGCAGGTCACGGAACCCCTCCAAAATAGAGTTTTCTTGATCTGGTCTCTCCCTTTGGAGTTGGCCCAACTCATATCTCGCATTTGTTAGGAAAAATCCATTATACCTTGAAAAGTGCACATAGGAGATAGAGCTCAAATTCGAAAAACAAACACATATTCATATTCCCCTACATCAGGGAAGCCCAAAAAACATGAATATTTAGGATCTGATGTGTCCCTTTCGACTTGGCCCAGGGTATAACACGCATTTGTTAGGAAAAATCCATTATACCATCAATATTGAAAATTGCAGATAGAGGTCAAATTCGAAAAACAAAGACATATTCATGTTCGGGACCTGATCTTTCCTTGTGCAGTTGGCGCATGGCATATCTTTGTTAGGAAAAATCCCATATTTGATGAAAAGTGAAAATTGGAGATAGAGCTCAAATTTAAAAAAAAGACATATTCCTATTCCCCTGGGTCAGGGAAGCCCAAAAAACATGAGTTTCCTGGATCTTATCTGTCCCTGTGGAGTTGGCCAAGGGCATATCTCACATTTCTTAGGAAAAATCACTTATACCATCAATAGTGCAAATTGCAGATAGAGCTCAAATTCAAAAAAGAAAGACATATTCATATTCCCCTGGGTCAGGGAAACCCAAAAAACATGAGTTTTCGGCATCTGATCTATCCCTGTGGAGTTGGCCTAGAGCATATCTCGCATTTGTTAGGAAAAATCCCTTGTACCAACAATATTGAAAATTGCAGATAGAGGTCAAATTTGAAAAACAAAGACATATTCATGTGCCCCCTGGTCAGGGAAACGAAAAAAAATGTGAGTTTCTGGGATCTGATCTGTCCCACAGGGTGTAACTCACATTTGTTAGGAAAAATCCATGAAAAGTGGAAATTGCAGATAGAGCTCAAATTCGAAAAACAAGCATATATTCATGTTCCCCTGGGTCAAGGAAGCCAGAAAAACTTGAGTTTTTGGGATCTGATCTTTCCCTTTGGAGTGGGCCCAGGGCATAACTCGCATTTCTTAGGAAAAATCACTTATACCATCAATAGTGCAAATTGCAGATAGAGCTCAAATTCGAAAAAGAAAGACATATTCATGTTCCCCGGTTCAGGGAAGCCCAAAAAACAAAAACCAAAAAAACCATGAGTTTCTGGGATCTGATCTTTCCCTGTGGAGTTGGCCCAGGGCATATCTCACATTTCTTAGGAAAAATCACGTATACCATCAATAGTGCAAATTGCAGATAGAGCTCAAATTCGAAAAAGAAAGACATATTCATATTCCCCTGGGTCAGGGAAACCCAAAAAACATGAGTTTTCAGCATCTGATCTGTCCCTGTGGAGTTGGCCCAGAGCATATCTCGCATTTGTTAGGAAAAATTCCTTATACAATGAAAAGTGCAAATTGCAGATTGAACTCAAATTTGAAGAACAAACACATATTTATGTTCCCCCAGGTCTGGGAAGCCCTCCAAAAAGAGTTTTCTGGATCTGGTCTGTCCCTGTGGAGTTGGCCCAGGGCATATCTCGCATTTGTTAGGAAAAATCCCTTATACCATGAAAAGTGCAAATTGCAAATAGAGCTAAAATTCGAAAAACAAAGACATATTCATGTTCCCCCGGGTTAGGGAAAGCCAAAAATACATGAGTTTCCTGGATCTGGTCTCTCCCTTTGGAGTTGGCCCAACTCATATCTCGCATTTGTTAGGAAAAATCCATTATAGCTTGAAAAGTGCACATAGGAGATAGAGCTCAAATTCGAAAAACAAACACATATTCATATTCCCCTGGGTCAGGGAAGCCCAAAAAACATGAATATTTAGGATCTGATCTGTCCCTTTGGAGATGGCCCGGGGTATAACTTTATTTTGTTAGGAAAAATTCCCTTATATGATGTAAAGTGAAAATTGGAGATAGAGCTCAAATTAAAAAAAAAAAATATTCATATTCCCCTGGGTAAGGGAAACAACAAAAAAAATGAGTTTCCGGGATCTGACCTGTCTTTTTGGAGTTGGCCCAGGGCATATCTCGCATTTGTTAGGAAAAATCACTTATTCCATCAATAGTGCAAATTGCTGATAGAGCTCAAATTCAAAAAAGAAAGACATATTCATATTCCCCTGAGTCAGGGAAACCCAAAAAACCCAGCATCTGATCTGTCCCTGTGGAGTTGGCCCAGAGCATATCTCGCATTTGTTAGGAAAAATTCCTTATACAATCAAAAGTGCAAATTGCAGATTGAACTCAACTTTGAAGAACAAACACATATTTATGTTCCCCAGGGTCTGTGAAGCCCTCCAAAAAGAGTTTTCTGGATCTGGTCTGTCCCTGTGGAAAAATCCCATATACCATGAAAAGTGCAAATTACAGATAGAGCTCAAATTTGAAGAATAAACACATATTTATGTTCCCCCAGGTCAGGGAAACCCTCCAAAAAAAGAGTTTTCTGGATCTGGTCTCTCCCTTTGGATTTGGCCCAACTGATACCTCGCATTTGTTAGGAAAAATCCATTATACCATAAAAATAGGAGACAGAGATCAAATTCGAAAAACAAAGACAAATTCATGTTCCCCCGGATTAGGGAAACCCCAAAAAACATGAGTTTTTGGGATCTGATCTGTCCCTGTGGAGTTGGCCCTCGGCATATCTCGCATTTGTTTGGAAAAATCCCATGTACCATGAAAAGTGCAAATTCCCCCGGGTCAGGGAAGCCCAAAGAACATGAGTTTCCTGGATCTGATCTGTCCCTGTGGAGTTGGCCAAGGGCATATCTCACATTTCTTAGGAAAAATCACTTATACCATCAATAGTGCAAATTGCAGATAGAGCTCAAATTCGAAAAAGAAAGACATATTCACGTTCCCCGGTTCAGGGAAGCCCAAAAAACATGAGTTTTATAGTTCGGATATGTCCCTGTGGAGTTGGCCCAGAGCATATCTCGCATATGTTAGGAAAAATCCCATATACCATGCAAAGTGGAAATTGGAGACAGAGCTCAAATTCGAAAAAGAAAGACATATTCACATTTCCTGGTTCAGGGAAGCCCAAAAAACATGGGTTTCCTGGATCTGATCTTTCCCTTTGGAGTTCGCCCAGGGCATAACTTGCATATGTTAGGAAAAATCACGTATACCATCAATAGTGCAAATTGCAGATAGAGCTCAAATTCGAAAAAGAAAGACATATTCATATTCCCCTGGGTCAGGGAAACCCAAAAAACATGAGTTTTCAGCATCTCATCTGTCCCTGTGGAGTTGGCCCAGAGCATATCTCGCATTTGTTAGGAAAAATTCCTTATACAATGAAAAGTGCAAATTGCAGATTGAACTCAAATTTGAAGAACAAACACATATTTATGTTCCCCCAGGTCTGGGAAGCCCTCCAAAAAGAGTTTTCTGGATCTGGTCTTTCCCTGTGGAGTTGGCCCAGGGCATATCTCGCATTTCTTAGGAAAAATCCCTTATACCATGAAAAGTGCAAATTGCAAATAGAGCTAAAATTCGAAAAACAAAGACATATTCATGTTCCCCCGGGTTAGGGAAACCGAAAAATACATGAGTTTCCTGGATCTGGTCTCTCCCTTTGGAGTTGGCCCAGGGCATATCTCACATTTCTTAGGAAAAATCCCTTGTACCATCAATAGTGCAAATTGCAGATAGAGGTCAAATTTGAAAAACAAAGACATATTCATGTGCCCCGTGGTCAGGGAAAAAAAAAAACATGGGTTTCTGGGATCTGATCTCTCCCTGTGGAGTTGGCACAGGGCATAACTCACATTTGTTAGGAAAAATCCATGAAAAGTGGAAATTGGAGATAGAGCTCAAATTCGAAAAAGAAAGACATATTCAAGTTCCCCTGTTCAGGGAAACCCAAAAAACATGAGTTTTCAGCATCTGATCTGTCCCTGTGGAGTTGGCCCAGAGCATATCTCGCATTTGTTAGGAAAAATTCCTTATACAATGAAAAGTGCAAATTGCAGATTGAACTCAAATTTGAAGAACAAACACATATTTATGTTCCCCCAGGTCTGGGAAGCCCTCCAAAAAGAGTTTTCTGGATCTGGTCTGTCCCTGTGGAGTTGGCCCAGGGCATATCTCGCATTTGTTAGGAAAAATCCCTTATACCATGAAAAGTGCAAATTGCAAATAGAGCTAAAATTCGAAAAACAAAGACATATTCATGTTCCCCCGGGTTAGGGAAAGCCAAAAATACATGAGTTTCCTGGATCTGGTCTCTCCCTTTGGAGTTGGCCCAACTCATATCTCGCATTTGTTAGGAAAAATCCATTATAGCTTGAAAAGTGCACATAGGAGATAGAGCTCAAATTCGAAAAACAAACACATATTCATATTCCCCTGGGTCAGGGAAGCCCAAAAAACATGAATATTTAGGATCTGATCTGTCCCTTTGGAGATGGCCCGGGGTATAACTTTATTTTGTTAGGAAAAATTCCCTTATATGATGTAAAGTGAAAATTGGAGATAGAGCTGAAATTAAAAAAAAAAATATTCATATTCCCCTGGGTAAGGGAAACAACAAAAAAAATGAGTTTCCGGGATCTGACCTGTCTTTTTGGAGTTGGCCCAGGGCATATCTCGCATTTGTTAGGAAAAATCACTTATTCCATCAATAGTGCAAATTGCTGATAGAGCTCAAATTCAAAAAAGAAAGACATATTCATATTCCCCTGAGTCAGGGAAACCCAAAAAACCCAGCATCTGATCTGTCCCTGTGGAGTTGGCCCAGAGCATATCTCGCATTTGTTAGGAAAAATTCCTTATACAATCAAAAGTGCAAATTGCAGATTGAACTCAACTTTGAAGAACAAACACATATTTATGTTCCCCAGGGTCTGTGAAGCCCTCCAAAAAGAGTTTTCTGGATCTGGTCTGTCCCTGTGGAAAAATCCCATATACCATGAAAAGTGCAAATTACAGATAGAGCTCAAATTTGAAGAATAAACACATATTTATGTTCCCCCAGGTCAGGGAAACCCTCCAAAAAAAGAGTTTTCTGGATCTGGTCTCTCCCTTTGGATTTGGCCCAACTGATACCTCGCATTTGTTAGGAAAAATCCATTATACCATAAAAATAGGAGACAGAGATCAAATTCGAAAAACAAAGACAAATTCATGTTCCCCCGGATTAGGGAAACCCCAAAAAACATGAGTTTTTGGGATCTGATCTGTCCCTGTGGAGTTGGCCCTCGGCATATCTCGCATTTGTTTGGAAAAATCCCATGTACCATGAAAAGTGCAAATTCCCCCGGGTCAGGGAAGCCCAAAGAACATGAGTTTCCTGGATCTGATCTGTCCCTGTGGAGTTGGCCAAGGGCATATCTCACATTTCTTAGGAAAAATCACTTATACCATCAATAGTGCAAATTGCAGATAGAGCTCAAATTCGAAAAAGAAAGACATATTCACGTTCCCCGGTTCAGGGAAGCCCAAAAAACATGAGTTTTATAGTTCGGATATGTCCCTGTGGAGTTGGCCCAGAGCATATCTCGCATATGTTAGGAAAAATCCCATATACCATGCAAAGTGGAAATTGGAGACAGAGCTCAAATTCGAAAAAGAAAGACATATTCACATTTCCTGGTTCAGGGAAGCCCAAAAAACATGGGTTTCCTGGATCTGATCTTTCCCTTTGGAGTTCGCCCAGGGCATAACTTGCATATGTTAGGAAAAATCACGTATACCATCAATAGTGCAAATTGCAGATAGAGCTCAAATTCGAAAAAGAAAGACATATTCATATTCCCCTGGGTCAGGGAAACCCAAAAAACATGAGTTTTCAGCATCTCATCTGTCCCTGTGGAGTTGGCCCAGAGCATATCTCGCATTTGTTAGGAAAAATTCCTTATACAATGAAAAGTGCAAATTGCAGATTGAACTCAAATTTGAAGAACAAACACATATTTATGTTCCCCCAGGTCTGTGAAGCCCTCCAAAAAGAGTTTGCTGGATCTGGTCTTTCCCTGTGGAGTTGGCCCAGGGCATATCTCGCATTTGTTAGGAAAAATCCCTTATACCATGAAAAGTGCAAATTGCAAATAGAGCTAAAATTCGAAAAACAAAGACATATTCATGTTCCCCCGGGTTAGGGAAACCGAAAAATACATGAGTTTCCTGGATCTGGTCTCTCCCTTTGGAGTTGGCCCAGGGCATATCTCACATTTCTTAGGAAAAATCCCTTGTACCATCAATAGTGCAAATTGCAGATAGAGGTCAAATTTGAAAAACAAAGACATATTCATGTGCCCCGTGGTCAAGGAAAAAAAAAACATGGGTTTCTGGGATCTGATCTCTCCCTGTGGAGTTGGCACAGGGCATAACTCACATTTGTTAGGAAAAATCCATGAAAAGTGGAAATTGGAGATAGAGCTCAAATTCGAAAAAGAAAGACATATTCAAGTTCCCCTGTTCAGGGAAGCCCAAAAAAACATGAGTTTTCTGGTTCGGATATGTCCCTGTGGAGTTGGCCCAGAGCATATCTCGCATATGTTAGGAACAATCCTATATACCATGAAAAGTGGAAATTGGAGATAGAGCTCAAATTCGAAAAAGAAAGACATATTCATATTCCCCTGGGTCAGGGAAACCCAAAAAACATGAGTTTTCAGCATCTGATCTGTCCCTGTGGAGTTGCCCCAGAGCATATCTCGCAATTGTTAGGAAAAATTCCTTATACAATGAAAAGTGCAAATTGCAGATTGAACTCAAATTTGAAGAACAAACACATATTTATGTTCCCCCAGGTCTGGGAAGCCCTCCAAAAAGAGTTTTCTGGATCTGGTCTTTCCCTGTGGAGTTGGCCCAGGGCATATCTCGCATTTGTTAGGAAAAATCCCTTATACCATGAAAAGTGCAAATTGCAAATAGAGCTAAAATTTGAAAAAAAAGACATATTCATGTTCCCCCGGGTTAGGGAAACCCAAAAATACATGAGTTTCCTGGATCTGGTCTCTCCCTTTGGAGTTGGCCCAGGGCATATCTCACATTTCTTAGGAAAAATCCCTTGTACCATCAATAGTGCAAATTGCAGATAGAGGTCAAATTTGAAAAACAAAGACATATTCATGTGCACCCTGGTCAGGGAAACAAAAAAAAACATGGGTTTCTGGGATCTGATCTGTCCCTGTGGAGTTGGCCAAGGGCATATCTCACATTTCTTAGGAAAAATCACTTATACCATCAATAGTGCAAATTGCAGATAGAGCTCAAATTCGAAAAAGAAAGACATATTCATATTCCCCAGGGTCAGGGAAGCCCAAACAAACATGAATATTTAGGATCTGATCTGTCCCTTTGGAGTTGGCCCAGGGTATAACTCGCATGTGTTAGGAAAAATCCCATATACCAGGAAAAGTGCACATAAGAGATAGAGCTCAAATTCAAAAAACAAAGACATATTCATATTCCCCCGGTTCAGGGAAGCCCAAAAAAACATGAATTCTCCAGATCTGATCTGTCCCTGTGGAGTTAGCTGAGGGCATGTCTCGCATTTGTTAGGAAAAAACATGAGTTTTCGGGACCTGATCTGTACCAAATAGAGCTCAAACTTGAAGAACAAACACATATTCAAAAAACAGAGATATATTCATGTTCCGTCGGGTCTGGGAAACCCAAAAACACATGAGTTTTCTGGATCTTATCTGTCCCTGTGCAGTTGGCCCATGGCATATCTCGCATTTGTTAGGAAAAATCCCATATACTATGAAAAGTGCAAAATGCAGATAGAGCTCAAATTTGAAGAACAAAGACATATTTATGTTCCACCAGTTCAGGGAAGCCCCCCAAAAAATGACTTTTTCGGATCTGATCTCTCCCTGTCGAGTTGGCCCAGGGCATAACTCGCATTTGTTAGGAAAAATCCCTTATACCATCAATCGTGCAAATTGCAGATAGAGGTCAAATTTGAAAAACAAAGACATATTCATGTGCCCCCTGGTCAGGGAAACAAAAAAAAATGGGTTTCTGGGATCTGATCTGTCCCTGTGGAGTTGGCACAGGGCATAACTCACATTTCTTAGGAAAAATCCCTTGTACCATCAATAGTGCAAATTGCAGATAGAGGTCAAATTTGAAAAACAAAGACATATTCATGTGCCCCCTGGTCAGGGAAACAAAAAAAAATGGGTTTCTGGGATCTGATCTGTCCCTGTGGAGTTGGCACAGGGCATAACTCACATTTGTTAGGAAAAATCCATGAAAAGTGGAAATTGGAGATAGAGCTCAAATTCGAAAAAGAAAGACATATTCACGTTCCCCTGTTCAGGGAAGCCCAAAAAAACATGAGTTTTCTGGTTCGGATATGTCCCTGTGGAGTTGGCCCAGAGCATATCTCGCATATGTTAGGAACAATCCTATATACCATGAAAAGTGGAAATTGGAGATAGAGCTCAAATTCGAAAAAGAAAGACATATTCACATTCCCCGGTTCAGGGAAGCCCAAAAAACATGGGTTTCCTGGATCTGATGTGTCCCTGTGGAGTTGGCCCAGGGCATATCTCACATTTCTTAGGAAAAATCGCGTATACCATCAATAGTGCAAATTGCAGATAGAGCTCAAATTCGAAAAAGAAAGACATATTCATATTCCCCTGGGTCAGGGAAACACAAAAAACATGAGTTTTCAGCATCTGATCTGTCCCTGTGGAGTTGCCCCAGAGCATATCTCGCAATTGTTAGGAAAAATTCCTTATACAATGAAAAGTGCAAATTGCAGATTGAACTCAAATTTGAAGAACAAACACATATTTATGTTCCCCCAGGTCTGGGAAGCCCTCCAAAAAGAGTTTTCTGGATCTGGTCTTTCCCTGTGGAGTTGGCCCAGGGCATATCTCGCATTTGTTAGGAAAAATCCCTTATACCATGAAAAGTGCAAATTGCAAATAGAGCTAAAATTCGAAAAACAAAGACATATTCATGTTCCCCCGGGTTAGGGAAACCCAAAAATACATGAGTTTCCTGGATCTGGTCTCTCCCTTTGGACTTGGCCCAGGGCATATCTCACATTTCTTAGGAAAAATCCCTTGTACCATCAATAGTGCAAATTGCAGATAGAGGTCAAATTTGAAAAACAAAGACATATTCATGTGCCCCCTGGTCAGGGAAACAAAAAAAAATGGGTTTCTGGGATCTGATCTGTCCCTGTGGAGTTGGCACAGGGCATAACTCACATTTGTTAGGAAAAATCCATGAAAAGTGGAAATTGGAGATAGAGCTCAAATTCGAAAAAGAAAGACATATTCACGTTCCCCTGTTCAGGGAAGCCCAAAAAAACATGAGTTTTCTGGTTCGGATATGTCCCTGTGGAGTTGGCCCAGAGCATATCTCGCATATGTTAGGAACAATCCTATATACCATGAAAAGTGGAAATTGGAGATAGAGCTCAAATTCGAAAAAGAAAGACATATTCACATTCCCCGGTTCAGGGAAGCCCAAAAAACATGGGTTTCCTGGATCTGATGTGTCCCTGTGGAGTTGGCCCAGGGCATATCTCACATTTCTTAGGAAAAATCGCGTATACCATCAATAGTGCAAATTGCAGATAGAGCTCAAATTCGAAAAAGAAAGACATATTCATATTCCCCTGGGTCAGGGAAACACAAAAAACATGAGTTTTCAGCATCTGATCTGTCCCTGTGGAGTTGCCCCAGAGCATATCTCGCAATTGTTAGGAAAAATTCCTTATACAATGAAAAGTGCAAATTGCAGATTGAACTCAAATTTGAAGAACAAACACATATTTATGTTCCCCCAGGTCTGGGAAGCCCTCCAAAAAGAGTTTTCTGGATCTGGTCTTTCCCTGTGGAGTTGGCCCAGGGCATATCTCGCATTGGTTAGGAAAAATCCCTTATACCATGAAAAGTGCAAATTGCAAATAGAGCTAAAATTCGAAAAACAAAGACATATTCATGTTCCCCCGGGTTAGGGAAACCCAAAAACACATTAGTTTCCTGGATCTGTTCTCTCCCTTTGGAGTTGGCCCAGGGCATATCTCACATTTCTCAGGAAAAATCCCTTGTACCATCAATAGTGCAAATTGCAGATAGAGGTCAAATTTGAAAAACAAAGACATATTCATGTGCCCCCTGGTCAGGGAAACAAAAAAAAACATGGGTTTCTGGGATCTGATCTGTCCCTGTGGAGTTGGCACAGGGCATAACTCACATTTGTTAGGAAAAATCCATGAAAAGTGGAAATTGGAGATAGAGCTCAAATTTGAAAAAGAAAGACATATTCACGTTCCCCGGTTCAGGGAAGCCCAAAAAAACATGAGTTTTCTGGTTCGGATATGTCCCTTTGGAGTTGGCCCAGAGCATATCTCGCATATGTTATGAACAATCCTATATACCATGAAAAGTGGAAATTGGAGATATAGCTCAAATTCGAAAAAGAAAGACATATTCACATTCCCCGGTACAGGGAAGCCCAAAAAACATGGGTTTCCTGGATCTGATGTGTCCCTGTGGAGTTGGCCCAGGGCATATCTCACATTTCTTAGGAAAAATCACGTATACCATCAATAGTGCAAATTGCAGATAGAGCTCAAATTCGAAAAAGAAAGACATATTCATATTCCACTGGGTCAGGGAAACCCAAAAGACATGAGTTTTCAGCATCTGATCTGTCCCTGTGGAGTTGGCCCAGAGCATATCTCGCATTTGTTAGGAAAAATTCCTTATACAATGAAAAGTGCAAATTGCAGATTGAACTCAAATTTGAAGAACAAACACATATTTATGTTCCCCAAGGTCTGGGAAGCCCTCCAAAAAGAGTTTTCTGGATCTGGTCTTTCCCTGTGGAGTTGGCCCAGGGCATATCTCGCATTTCTTAGGAAAAATCCCTTATACCATGAAAAGTGCAAATTTCAAATAGAGCTAAAATTCGAAAAACAAAGACATATTCATGTTCCCCTGGGTTAGGGAAACCCAAAAATACATGAGTTTCCTGGATCTGGTCTCTCCCTTTGGAGTTGGCCCAGGGCATATCTCACATTTCTTAGGAAAAATCCCTTGTACCATCAATAGTGCAAATTGCAGATAGAGGTCAAATTTGAAAAACAAAGACATATTCATGTGCACCCTGGTCAGGGAAACAAAAAAAACATGGGTTTCTGGGATCTGATCTGTCCCTGTGGAGTTGGCACAGGGCATAACTCACATTTGTTAGGAAAAATCCATGAAAAGTGGAAATTGGAGATAGAGCTCAAATTCGAAAAAGAAAGACATATTCACATTCCCCGGTTCAGGGAAGCCCAAAAAACTTGTGTTTCCTGGATCTGATCTTTCCCTTTGGAGTTGGCCCAGAGCATATCTCGCATATGTTAGGAACAATCCTATATACCATGAAAAGTGGAAATTGGAGATAGAGCTCAAATTCGAAAAAGAAAGAGATATTCATATTTTCCTGGGTCAGGGAAACCCAAAAAACATGAGTTTTCGGCATCTGATCTATCCCTGTGGAGTTGGCCTAGAGCATATCTCGCATTTGTTAGGAAAAATCCATTATACCATAAAAATAGGAGACAGAGTTGAAATTCGAAAAACAAAGACAAATTCATGTTCCCCCGGGTCAGGGAAACCCAAAAAAACATGAGTTTCCTGGATCTGATCTGTCCCTGTGGAGTTGGCCCAGAGCATATCTCGCATATGTTAGGAACAATCCTATATACCATGAAAAGTGGAAATTGGAGATAGAGCTCAAATTCGAAAAAGAAAGACATATTCACATTCCCCGGTTCAGGGAAGCCCAAAAAACTTGTGTTTCCTGGATCTGATCTTTCCCTTTGGAGTTGGCCCAGGGCATAACTTGCATATGTTAGGAAAAATCCCATATACCATGAAAAGTGCAAATTACAGATAGAGCTCAAATTTGAAGAAGAAACACATATATATGTTCCCGCAGGTCACGGAACCCCTCCAAAATAGAGTTTTCTGGATCTGGTCTCTACCTTTGGAGTTGGCCCAACTCATATCTCGCATTTGTTAGGAAAAATCCATTATACCTTGAAAAGTGCACATAGGAGATAGAACTCAAATTCGAAAAACAAACACATATTCATATTCCCCTACGTCAGGGAAGCCCAAAAAACATGAATATTTAGGATCTGATGTGTCCCTTTCGACTGGGCCCAGGGTATAACTCGCATTTGTTAGGAAAAATCCATTATACCATCAATATTGAAAATTGCAGATAGAGGTCAAATTCGAAAAACAAAGACATATTCATGTTCGGGACATGATCTTTCCCTGTGCAGTTGGCGCATGGCATATCTTTGTTAGGAAAAATCCCATATTTGATGAAAAGTGAAAATTGGAGATAGAGCTCAAATTAAAAAAAAAAGACATATTCCTATTCCCCTGGGTCAGGGAAGCCCAAAAAACATGAGTTTCCTGGATCTTATCTGTCCCTGTGGAGTTGGCCAAGGGCATATCTCACATTTCTTAGGAAAAATCACTTATACCATCAATTGTGCAAATTGCAGATAGAGCTCAAATTCGAAAAAGAAAGACATATTCATATTCCCCTGGGTCAGGGAAACCCAAAAAACATGAGTTTTCGGCATCTGATCTATCCCTGTGGTGTTGGCCTAGAGCATATCTCGCATTTGTTAGGAAAAATCCCTTGTACCAACAATATTGAAAATTGCAGATAGAGGTCAAATTAGAAAAACAAAGACATATTCATGTGCCCCCTGGTCAGGGAAACGAAAAAAAGGTGAGTTTCTGGGATCTGATCTGTCCCACAACTCACATTTGTTAGGAAATGTGCAACTCACATTTGATAGGAAAAATCCATGAAAAGTGGAAATTGGAGATAGAGCTCAAATTCGAAAAACAAAGACATATTCATGTTCCCCTGGGTCAAGGAAGCCAGAAAAACTTGAGTTTTTGGGATCTGATCTTTCCCTTTGGAGTGGGCCCAGGGCATAACTCGCATTTCTTAGGAAAAATCACTTATACCATCAATAGTGCAAATTGCAGATAGAGCTCAAATTCGAAAAAGAAAGACATATTCACATTCCCCGGTTCAGGGAAGCCCAAAAAACAAAAACCAAAAAAACCATGAGTTTCTGGGATCTGATCTTTCCCTGTGGAGTTGGCACAGGGCATAACTCGCATTTCTTAGGAAAAATCACTTATACCATCAATCGTGCAAATTGCAGATAGAGCTCAAATTCAAAAAAGAAAGACATATTCATATTCCCCCAAGTCAGGGAAACCAAAAAAAAAAACATTAGTTTCCTTGATCTGAAATGTCCCTGTGGAGTTGGCCCAGGGCATATCTCACATTTCTTAGGAAAAATCCCTTATACCATAAAAAAAGAAAGACATATTCTTGTTCGGGAACTGATCTTTCCCTGTGCAGTTGGCGCATGGCATATCTTGCATTTGTTAGGAAAAATCCCATATACCATGAAAAGTGCAAATTACAGATAGAGCTCAAATTTGAAGAAGAAACACATATTTATGTTCCCGCAGGTCACGGAACCCCTCCAAAATAGAGTTTTCTTGATCTGGTCTCTCCCTTTGGAGTTGGCCCAACTCATATCTCGCATTTGTTAGGAAAAATCCATTATACCTTGAAAAGTGCACATAGGAGATAGAGCTCAAATTCGAAAAACAAACACATATTCATATTCCCCTACATCAGGGAAGCCCAAAAAACATGAATATTTAGGATCTGATGTGTCCCTTTCGACTTGGCCCAGGGTATAACACGCATTTGTTAGGAAAAATCCATTATACCATCAATATTGAAAATTGCAGATAGAGGTCAAATTCGAAAAACAAAGACATATTCATGTTCGGGACCTGATCTTTCCTTGTGCAGTTGGCGCATAGCATATCTTTGTTAGGAAAAATCCCATATTTGATGAAAAGTGAAAATTGGAGATAGAGCTCAAATTTAAAAAAAAGACATATTCCTATTCCCCTGGGTCAGGGAAGCCCAAAAAACATGAGTTTCCTGGATCTTATCTGTCCCTGTGGAGTTGGCCAAGGGCATATCTCACATTTCTTAGGAAAAATCACTTATACCATCAATAGTGCAAATTGCAGATAGAGCTCAAATTCAAAAAAGAAAGACATATTCATATTCCCCTGGGTCAGGGAAACCCAAAAAACATGAGTTTTCGGCATCTGATCTATCCCTGTGGAGTTGGCCTAGAGCATATCTCGCATTTGTTAGGAAAAATCCCTTGTACCAACAATATTGAAAATTGCAGATAGAGGTCAAATTTGAAAAACAAAGACATATTCATGTGCCCCCTGGTCAGGGAAACGAAAAAAAATGTGAGTTTCTGGGATCTGATCTGTCCCACAGGGTGTAACTCACATTTGTTAGGAAAAATCCATGAAAAGTGGAAATTGCAGATAGAGCTCAAATTCGAAAAACAAGCACATATTCATGTTCCCCTGGGTCAAGGAAGCCAGAAAAACTTGAGTTTCTGGGATCTGATCTTTCCCTGTGGAGTTGGCACAGGGCATAACTCGCATTTCTTAGGAAAAATCACTTATACCATCAATCGTGCAAATTGCAGATAGAGCTCAAATTCAAAAAAGAAAGACATATTCATATTCCCCCAAGTCAGGGAAACCAAAAAAAAAACATTAGTTTCCTTGATCTGAAATGTCCCTGTGGAGTTGGCCCAGGGCATATTTCACATTTCTTAGGAAAAATCCCTTATACCATAAAAAAAGAAAGACATATTCTTGTTCGGGAACTGATCTTTCCCTGTGCAGTTGGCGCATGGCATATCTTGCATTTGTTAGGAAAAATCCCATATACCATGAAAAGTGCAAATTACAGATAGAGCTCAAATTTGAAGAAGAAACACATATTTATGTTCCCGCAGGTCACGGAACCCCTCCAAAATAGAGTTTTCTTGATCTGGTCTCTCCCTTTGGAGTTGGCCCAACTCATATCTCGCATTTGTTAGGAAAAATCCATTATACCTTGAAAAGTGCACATAGGAGATAGAGCTCAAATTCGAAAAACAAACACATATTCATATTCCCCTACATCAGGGAAGCCCAAAAAACATGAATATTTAGGATCTGATGTGTCCCTTTCGACTTGGCCCAGGGTATAACACGCATTTTTTAGGAAAAATCCATTATACCATCAATATTGAAAATTGCAGATAGAGGTCAAATTCGAAAAACAAAGACATATTCATGTTCGGGACCTGATCTTTCCTTGTGCAGTTGGCGCATAGCATATCTTTGTTAGGAAAAATCCCATATTTGATGAAAAGTGAAAATTGGAGATAGAGCTCAAATTTAAAAAAAAGACATATTCCTATTCCCCTGGGTCAGGGAAGCCCAAAAAACATGAGTTTCCTGGATCTTATCTGTCCCTGTGGAGTTGGCCAAGGGCATATCTCACATTTCTTAGGAAAAATCACTTATACCATCAATAGTGCAAATTGCAGATAGAGCTCAAATTCAAAAAAGAAAGACATATTCATATTCCCCTGGGTCAGGGAAACCCAAAAAACATGAGTTTTCGGCATCTGATCTATCCCTGTGGAGTTGGCCTAGAGCATATCTCGCATTTGTTAGGAAAAATCCCTTGTACCAACAATATTGAAAATTGCAGATAGAGGTCAAATTTGAAAAACAAAGACATATTCATGTGCCCCGTGGTCTGGGAAAAAAAAAAACATGGGTTTCTGGGATCTGATCTCTCCCTGTGGAGTTGGCACAGGGCATAACTCACATTTGTTAGGAAAAATCCATGAAAAGTGGAAATTGGAGATAGAGCTCAAATTCGAAAAAGAAAGACATATTCAAGTTCCCCTGTTCAGGGAAACCCAAAAAACATGAGTTTTCAGCATCTGATCTGTCCCTGTGGAGTTGGCCCAGAGCATATCTCGCATTTGTTAGGAAAAATTCCTTATACAATGAAAAGTGCAAATTGCAGATTGAACTCAAATTTGAAGAACAAACACATATTTATGTTCCCCCAGGTCTGGGAAGCCCTCCAAAAAGAGTTTTCTGGATCTGGTCTGTCCCTGTGGAGTTGGCCCAGGGCATATCTCGCATTTGTTAGGAAAAATCCCTTATACCATGAAAAGTGCAAATTGCAAATAGAGCTAAAATTCTAAAAACAAAGACATATTCATGTTCCCCCGGGTTAGGGAAAGCCAAAAATACATGAGTTTCCTGGATCTGGTCTCTCCCTTTGGAGTTGGCCCAACTCATATCTCGCATTTGTTAGGAAAAATCCATTATAGCTTGAAAAGTGCACATAGGAGATAGAGCTCAAATTCGAAAAACAAACACATATTCATATTCCCCTGGGTCAGGGAAGCCCAAAAAACATGAATATTTAGGATCTGATCTGTCCCTTTGGAGATGGCCCGGGGTATAACTTTATTTTGTTAGGAAAAATTCCCTTATATGATGTAAAGTGAAAATTGGAGATAGAGCTCAAATTAAAAAAAAAAAATATTCATATTCCCCTGGGTAAGGGAAACAACAAAAAAAATGAGTTTCCGGGATCTGACCTGTCTTTTTGGAGTTGGCCCAGGGCATATCTCGCATTTGTTAGGAAAAATCACTTATTCCATCAATAGTGCAAATTGCTGATAGAGCTCAAATTCAAAAAAGAAAGACATATTCATATTCCCCTGAGTCAGGGAAACCCAAAAAACCCAGCATCTGATCTGTCCCTGTGGAGTTGGCCCAGAGCATATCTCGCATTTGTTAGGAAAAATTCCTTATACAATCAAAAGTGCAAATTGCAGATTGAACTCAACTTTGAAGAACAAACACATATTTATGTTCCCCCGGGTCTGTGAAGCCCTCCAAAAAGAGTTTTCTGGATCTGGTCTGTCCCTGTGGAAAAATCCCATATACCATGAAAAGTGCAAATTACAGATAGAGCTCAAATTTGAAGAATAAACACATATTTATGTTCCCCCAGGTCAGGGAAACCCTCCAAAAAAAGAGTTTTCTGGATCTGGTCTCTCCCTTTGGATTTGGCCCAACTGATACCTCGCATTTGTTAGGAAAAATCCATTATACCATAAAAATAGGAGACAGAGATCAAATTCGAAAAACAAAGACAAATTCATGTTCCCCCGGATTAGGGAAACCCCAAAAAACATGAGTTTTTGGGATCTGATCTGTCCCTGTGGAGTTGGCCCTCGGCATATCTCGCATTTGTTTGGAAAAATCCCATGTACCATGAAAAGTGCAAATTCCCCCGGGTCAGGGAAGCCCAAAGAACATGAGTTTCCTGGATCTGATCTGTCCCTGTGGAGTTGGCCAAGGGCATATCTCACATTTCTTAGGAAAAATCACTTATACCATCAATAGTGCAAATTGCAGATAGAGCTCAAATTCGAAAAAGAAAGACATATTCACGTTCCCCGGTTCAGGGAAGCCCAAAAAACATGAGTTTTATAGTTCGGATATGTCCCTGTGGAGTTGGCCCAGAGCATATCTCGCATATGTTAGGAAAAATCCCATATACCATGCAAAGTGGAAATTGGAGACAGAGCTCAAATTCGAAAAAGAAAGACATATTCACATTTCCTGGTTCAGGGAAGCCCAAAAAACATGGGTTTCCTGGATCTGATCTTTCCCTTTGGAGTTCGCCCAGGGCATAACTTGCATATGTTAGGAAAAATCACGTATACCATCAATAGTGCAAATTGCAGATAGAGCTCAAATTCGAAAAAGAAAGACATATTCATATTCCCCTGGGTCAGGGAAACCCAAAAAACATGAGTTTTCAGCATCTCATCTGTCCCTGTGGAGTTGGCCCAGAGCATATCTCGCATTTGTTAGGAAAAATTCCTTATACAATGAAAAGTGCAAATTGCAGATTGAACTCAAATTTGAAGAACAAACACATATTTATGTTCCCCCAGGTCTGGGAAGCCCTCCAAAAAGAGTTTTCTGGATCTGGTCTTTCCCTGTGGAGTTGGCCCAGGGCATATCTCGCATTTCTTAGGAAAAATCCCTTATACCATGAAAAGTGCAAATTGCAAATAGAGCTAAAATTCGAAAAACAAAGACATATTCATGTTCCCCCGGGTTAGGGAAACCGAAAAATACATGAGTTTCCTGGATCTGGTCTCTCCCTTTGGAGTTGGCCCAGGGCATATCTCACATTTCTTAGGAAAAATCCCTTGTACCATCAATAGTGCAAATTGCAGATAGAGGTCAAATTTGAAAAACAAAGACATATTCATGTGCCCCGTGGTCAGGGAAAAAAAAAACATGGGTTTCTGGGATCTGATCTCTCCCTGTGGAGTTGGCACAGGGCATAACTCACATTTGTTAGGAAAAATCCATGAAAAGTGGAAATTGGAGATAGAGCTCAAATTCGAAAAAGAAAGACATATTCAAGTTCCCCTGTTCAGGGAAGCCCAAAAAAACATGAGTTTTCTGGTTCGGATATGTCCCTGTGGAGTTGGCCCAGAGCATATCTCGCATATGTTAGGAACAATCCTATATACCATGAAAAGTGGAAATTGGAGATAGAGCTCAAATTCGAAAAAGAAAGACATATTCATATTCCCCTGGGTCAGGGAAACCCAAAAAACATGAGTTTTCAGCATCTGATCTGTCCCTGTGGAGTTGCCCCAGAGCATATCTCGCAATTGTTAGGAAAAATTCCTTATACAATGAAAAGTGCAAATTGCAGATTGAACTCAAATTTGAAGAACAAACACATATTTATGTTCCCCCAGGTCTGGGAAGCCCTCCAAAAAGAGTTTTCTGGATCTGGTCTTTCCCTGTGGAGTTGGCCCAGGGCATATCTCGCATTTGTTAGGAAAAATCCCTTATACCATGAAAAGTGCAAATTGCAAATAGAGCTAAAATTCGAAAAAAAAGACATATTCATGTTCCCCCGGGTTAGGGAAACCCAAAAATACATGAGTTTCCTGGATCTGGTCTCTCCCTTTGGAGTTGGCCCAGGGCATATCTCACATTTCTTAGGAAAAATCCCTTGTACCATCAATAGTGCAAATTGCAGATAGAGGTCAAATTTGAAAAACAAAGACATATTCATGTGCACCCTGGTCAGGGAAACAAAAAAAAACATGGGTTTCTGGGATCTGATCTGTCCCTGTGGAGTTGGCCAAGGGCATATCTCACATTTCTTAGGAAAAATCACTTATACCATCAATAGTGCAAATTGCAGATAGAGCTCAAATTCGAAAAAGAAAGACATATTCATATTCCCCTGGGTCAGGGAAGCCCAAACAAACATGAATATTTAGGATCTGATCTGTCCCTTTGGAGTTGGCCCAGGGTATAACTCGCATGTGTTAGGAAAAATCCCATATACCAGGAAAAGTGCACATAAGAGATAGAGCTCAAATTCAAAAAACAAAGACATATTCATATTCCCCCGGTTCAGGGAAGCCCAAAAAAACATGAATTCTCCAGATCTGATCTGTCCCTGTGGAGTTAGCTGAGGGCATGTCTCGCATTTGTTAGGAAAAAACATGAGTTTTCGGGACCTGATCTGTACCAAATAGAGCTCAAACTTGAAGAACAAACACATATTCAAAAAACAGAGATATATTCATGTTCCGTCGGGTCTGGGAAACCCAAAAACACATGAGTTTTCTGGATCTTATCTGTCCCTGTGCAGTTGGCCCATGGCATATCTCGCATTTGTTAGGAAAAATCCCATATACTATGAAAAGTGCAAAATGCAGATAGAGCTCAAATTTGAAGAACAAAGACATATTTATGTTCCACCAGTTCAGGGAAGCCCCCCAAAAAATGACTTTTTCGGATCTGATCTCTCCCTGTCGAGTTGGCCCAGGGCATAACTCGCATTTGTTAGGAAAAATCCCTTATACCATCAATCGTGCAAATTGCAGATAGAGCTCAAATTCGAAAAAGAAAGACATATTCATATTCCCCTGGGTCAGGGAAACCCAAAAAACATGAGTTTTCAGCATCTGATCTGTCCGTGTGGAGTTGGCCCAGAGCATATCTCGCATTTGTTAGGAAAAATTCCTTATACAATGAAAAGTGCAAATTGCAGATTGAACTCAAATTTGAAGAACAAACACATATTTATGTTCCCCCAGGTCTGGGAAGCCCTCCAAAAAGAGTTTTCTGGATCTGGTCTTTCCCTGTGGAGTTGGCCCAGGGCATATCTCGCATTTGTTAGGAAAAATCCCTTATACCATGAAAAGTGCAAATTGCAAATAGAGCTAAAATTCGAAAAACAAAGACATATTCATGTTCCCCCGGGTTAGGGAAACCCAAAAATACATGAGTTTCCTGGATCTGGTCTCTCCCTTTGGACTTGGCCCAGGGCATATCTCACATTTCTTAGGAAAAATCCCTTGTACCATCAATAGTGCAAATTGCAGATAGAGGTCAAATTTGAAAAACAAAGACATATTCATGTGCCCCCTGGTCAGGGAAACAAAAAAAAATGGGTTTCTGGGATCTGATCTGTCCCTGTGGAGTTGGCACAGGGCATAACTCACATTTGTTAGGAAAAATCCATGAAAAGTGGAAATTGGAGATAGAGCTCAAATTCGAAAAAGAAAGACATATTCACGTTCCCCTGTTCAGGGAAGCCCAAAAAAACATGAGTTTTCTGGTTCGGATATGTCCCTGTGGAGTTGGCCCAGAGCATATCTCGCATATGTTAGGAACAATCCTATATACCATGAAAAGTGGAAATTGGAGATAGAGCTCAAATTCGAAAAAGAAAGACATATTCACATTCCCCGGTTCAGGGAAGCCCAAAAAACATGGGTTTCCTGGATCTGATGTGTCCCTGTGGAGTTGGCCCAGGGCATATCTCACATTTCTTAGGAAAAATCGCGTATACCATCAATAGTGCAAATTGCAGATAGAGCTCAAATTCGAAAAAGAAAGACATATTCATATTCCCCTGGGTCAGGGAAACACAAAAAACATGAGTTTTCAGCATCTGATCTGTCCCTGTGGAGTTGCCCCAGAGCATATCTCGCAATTGTTAGGAAAAATTCCTTATACAATGAAAAGTGCAAATTGCAGATTGAACTCAAATTTGAAGAACAAACACATATTTATGTTCCCCCAGGTCTGGGAAGCCCTCCAAAAAGAGTTTTCTGGATCTGGTCTTTCCCTGTGGAGTTGGCCCAGGGCATATCTCGCATTTGTTAGGAAAAATCCCTTATACCATGAAAAGTGCAAATTGCAAATAGAGCTAAAATTCGAAAAACAAAGACATATTCATGTTCCCCCGGGTTAGGGAAACCCAAAAATACATGAGTTTCCTGGATCTGGTCTCTCCCTTTGGACTTGGCCCAGGGCATATCTCACATTTCTTAGGAAAAATCCCTTGTACCATCAATAGTGCAAATTGCAGATAGAGGTCAAATTTGAAAAACAAAGACATATTCATGTGCCCCCTGGTCAGGGAAACAAAAAAAAATGGGTTTCTGGGATCTGATCTGTCCCTGTGGAGTTGGCACAGGGCATAACTCACATTTGTTAGGAAAAATCCATGAAAAGTGGAAATTGGAGATAGAGCTCAAATTCGAAAAAGAAAGACATATTCACGTTCCCCTGTTCAGGGAAGCCCAAAAAAACATGAGTTTTCTGGTTCGGATATGTCCCTGTGGAGTTGGCCCAGAGCATATCTCGCATATGTTAGGAACAATCCTATATACCATGAAAAGTGGAAATTGGAGATAGAGCTCAAATTCGAAAAAGAAAGACATATTCACATTCCCCGGTTCAGGGAAGCCCAAAAAACATGGGTTTCCTGGATCTGATGTGTCCCTGTGGAGTTGGCCCAGGGCATATCTCACATTTCTTAGGAAAAATCGCGTATACCATCAATAGTGCAAATTGCAGATAGAGCTCAAATTCGAAAAAGAAAGACATATTCATATTCCCCTGGGTCAGGGAAACACAAAAAACATGAGTTTTCAGCATCTGATCTGTCCCTGTGGAGTTGCCCCAGAGCATATCTCGCAATTGTTAGGAAAAATTCCTTATACAATGAAAAGTGCAAATTGCAGATTGAACTCAAATTTGAAGAACAAACACATATTTATGTTCCCCCAGGTCTGGGAAGCCCTCCAAAAAGAGTTTTCTGGATCTGGTCTTTCCCTGTGGAGTTGGCCCAGGGCATATCTCGCATTGGTTAGGAAAAATCCCTTATACCATGAAAAGTGCAAATTGCAAATAGAGCTAAAATTCGAAAAACAAAGACATATTCATGTTCCCCCGGGTTAGGGAAACCCAAAAACACATTAGTTTCCTGGATCTGTTCTCTCCCTTTGGAGTTGGCCCAGGGCATATCTCACATTTCTCAGGAAAAATCCCTTGTACCATCAATAGTGCAAATTGCAGATAGAGGTCAAATTTGAAAAACAAAGACATATTCATGTGCCCCCTGGTCAGGGAAACAAAAAAAAACATGGGTTTCTGGGATCTGATCTGTCCCTGTGGAGTTGGCACAGGGCATAACTCACATTTGTTAGGAAAAATCCATGAAAAGTGGAAATTGGAGATAGAGCTCAAATTTGAAAAAGAAAGACATATTCACGTTCCCCGGTTCAGGGAAGCCCAAAAAAACATGAGTTTTCTGGTTTGGATATGTCCCTTTGGAGTTGGCCCAGAGCATATCTCGCATATGTTATGAACAATCCTATATACCATGAAAAGTGGAAATTGGAGATATAGCTCAAATTCGAAAAAGAAAGACATATTCACATTCCCCGGTACAGGGAAGCCCAAAAAACATGGGTTTCCTGGATCTGATGTGTCCCTGTGGAGTTGGCCCAGGGCATATCTCACATTTCTTAGGAAAAATCACGTATACCATCAATAGTGCAAATTGCAGATAGAGCTCAAATTCGAAAAAGAAAGACATATTCATATTCCACTGGGTCAGGGAAACCCAAAAGACATGAGTTTTCAGCATCTGATCTGTCCCTGTGGAGTTGGCCCAGAGCATATCTCGCATTTGTTAGGAAAAATTCCTTATACAATGAAAAGTGCAAATTGCAGATTGAACTCAAATTTGAAGAACAAACACATATTTATGTTCCCCAAGGTCTGGGAAGCCCTCCAAAAAGAGTTTTCTGGATCTGGTCTTTCCCTGTGGAGTTGGCCCAGGGCATATCTCGCATTTCTTAGGAAAAATCCCTTATACCATGAAAAGTGCAAATTTCAAATAGAGCTAAAATTCGAAAAACAAAGACATATTCATGTTCCCCTGGGTTAGGGAAACCCAAAAATACATGAGTTTCCTGGATCTGGTCTCTCCCTTTGGAGTTGGCCCAGGGCATATCTCACATTTCTTAGGAAAAATCCCTTGTACCATCAATAGTGCAAATTGCAGATAGAGGTCAAATTTGAAAAACAAAGACATATTCATGTGCACCCTGGTCAGGGAAACAAAAAAAACATGGGTTTCTGGGATCTGATCTGTCCCTGTGGAGTTGGCACAGGGCATAACTCACATTTGTTAGGAAAAATCCATGAAAAGTGGAAATTGGAGATAGAGCTCAAATTCGAAAAAGAAAGACATATTCACATTCCCCGGTTCAGGGAAGCCCAAAAAACTTGTGTTTCCTGGATCTGATCTTTCCCTTTGGAGTTGGCCCAGAGCATATCTCGCATATGTTAGGAACAATCCTATATACCATGAAAAGTGGAAATTGGAGATAGAGCTCAAATTCGAAAAAGAAAGAGATATTCATATTTTCCTGGGTCAGGGAAACCCAAAAAACATGAGTTTTCGGCATCTGATCTATCCCTGTGGAGTTGGCCTAGAGCATATCTCGCATTTGTTAGGAAAAATCCATTATACCATAAAAATAGGAGACAGAGTTGAAATTCGAAAAACAAAGACAAATTCATGTTCCCCCGGGTCAGGGAAACCCAAAAAAACATGAGTTTCCTGGATCTGATCTGTCCCTGTGGAGTTGGCCCAGAGCATATCTCGCATATGTTAGGAACAATCCTATATACCATGAAAAGTGGAAATTGGAGATAGAGCTCAAATTCGAAAAAGAAAGACATATTCACATTCCCCGGTTCAGGGAAGCCCAAAAAACTTGTGTTTCCTGGATCTGATCTTTCCCTTTGGAGTTGGCCCAGGGCATAACTTGCATATGTTAGGAAAAATCCCATATACCATGAAAAGTGCAAATTACAGATAGAGCTCAAATTTGAAGAAGAAACACATATATATGTTCCCGCAGGTCACGGAACCCCTCCAAAATAGAGTTTTCTGGATCTGGTCTCTACCTTTGGAGTTGGCCCAACTCATATCTCGCATTTGTTAGGAAAAATCCATTATACCTTGAAAAGTGCACATAGGAGATAGAACTCAAATTCGAAAAACAAACACATATTCATATTCCCCTACGTCAGGGAAGCCCAAAAAACATGAATATTTAGGATCTGATGTGTCCCTTTCGACTGGGCCCAGGGTATAACTCGCATTTGTTAGGAAAAATCCATTATACCATCAATATTGAAAATTGCAGATAGAGGTCAAATTCGAAAAACAAAGACATATTCATGTTCGGGACATGATCTTTCCCTGTGCAGTTGGCGCATGGCATATCTTTGTTAGGAAAAATCCCATATTTGATGAAAAGTGAAAATTGGAGATAGAGCTCAAATTAAAAAAAAAAGACATATTCCTATTCCCCTGGGTCAGGGAAGCCCAAAAAACATGAGTTTCCTGGATCTTATCTGTCCCTGTGGAGTTGGCCAAGGGCATATCTCACATTTCTTAGGAAAAATCACTTATACCATCAATTGTGCAAATTGCAGATAGAGCTCAAATTCGAAAAAGAAAGACATATTCATATTCCCCTGGGTCAGGGAAACCCAAAAAACATGAGTTTTCGGCATCTGATCTATCCCTGTGGTGTTGGCCTAGAGCATATCTCGCATTTGTTAGGAAAAATCCCTTGTACCAACAATATTGAAAATTGCAGATAGAGGTCAAATTAGAAAAACAAAGACATATTCATGTGCCCCCTGGTCAGGGAAACGAAAAAAAGGTGAGTTTCTGGGATCTGATCTGTCCCACAACTCACATTTGTTAGGAAATGTGCAACTCACATTTGATAGGAAAAATCCATGAAAAGTGGAAATTGGAGATAGAGCTCAAATTCGAAAAACAAAGACATATTCATGTTCCCCTGGGTCAAGGAAGCCAGAAAAACTTGAGTTTTTGGGATCTGATCTTTCCCTTTGGAGTGGGCCCAGGGCATAACTCGCATTTCTTAGGAAAAATCACTTATACCATCAATAGTGCAAATTGCAGATAGAGCTCAAATTCGAAAAAGAAAGACATATTCACATTCCCCGGTTCAGGGAAGCCCAAAAAACAAAAACCAAAAAAACCATGAGTTTCTGGGATCTGATCTTTCCCTGTGGAGTTGGCACAGGGCATAACTCGCATTTCTTAGGAAAAATCACTTATACCATCAATCGTGCAAATTGCAGATAGAGCTCAAATTCAAAAAAGAAAGACATATTCATATTCCCCCAAGTCAGGGAAACCAAAAAAAAAAACATTAGTTTCCTTGATCTGAAATGTCCCTGTGGAGTTGGCCCAGGGCATATCTCACATTTCTTAGGAAAAATCCCTTATACCATAAAAAAAGAAAGACATATTCTTGTTCGGGAACTGATCTTTCCCTGTGCAGTTGGCGCATGGCATATCTTGCATTTGTTAGGAAAAATCCCATATACCATGAAAAGTGCAAATTACAGATAGAGCTCAAATTTGAAGAAGAAACACATATTTATGTTCCCGCAGGTCACGGAACCCCTCCAAAATAGAGTTTTCTTGATCTGGTCTCTCCCTTTGGAGTTGGCCCAACTCATATCTCGCATTTGTTAGGAAAAATCCATTATACCTTGAAAAGTGCACATAGGAGATAGAGCTCAAATTCGAAAAACAAACACATATTCATATTCCCCTACATCAGGGAAGCCCAAAAAACATGAATATTTAGGATCTGATGTGTCCCTTTCGACTTGGCCCAGGGTATAACACGCATTTGTTAGGAAAAATCCATTATACCATCAATATTGAAAATTGCAGATAGAGGTCAAATTCGAAAAACAAAGACATATTCATGTTCGGGACCTGATCTTTCCTTGTGCAGTTGGCGCATAGCATATCTTTGTTAGGAAAAATCCCATATTTGATGAAAAGTGAAAATTGGAGATAGAGCTCAAATTTAAAAAAAAGACATATTCCTATTCCCCTGGGTCAGGGAAGCCCAAAAAACATGAGTTTCCTGGATCTTATCTGTCCCTGTGGAGTTGGCCAAGGGCATATCTCACATTTCTTAGGAAAAATCACTTATACCATCAATAGTGCAAATTGCAGATAGAGCTCAAATTCAAAAAAGAAAGACATATTCATATTCCCCTGGGTCAGGGAAACCCAAAAAACATGAGTTTTCGGCATCTGATCTATCCCTGTGGAGTTGGCCTAGAGCATATCTCGCATTTGTTAGGAAAAATCCCTTGTACCAACAATATTGAAAATTGCAGATAGAGGTCAAATTTGAAAAACAAAGACATATTCCCTGGTCAGGGAAACGAAAAAAAATGTGAGTTTCTGGGATCTGATCTGTCCCACAGGGTGTAACTCACATTTGTTAGGAAAAATCCATGAAAAGTGGAAATTGCAGATAGAGCTCAAATTCGAAAAACAAGCACATATTCATGTTCCCCTGGGTCAAGGAAGCCAGAAAAACTTGAGTTTCTGGGATCTGATCTTTCCCTGTGGAGTTGGCACAGGGCATAACTCGCATTTCTTAGGAAAAATCACTTATACCATCAATCGTGCAAATTGCAGATAGAGCTCAAATTCAAAAAAGAAAGACATATTCATATTCCCCCAAGTCAGGGAAACCAAAAAAAAAACATTAGTTTCCTTGATCTGAAATGTCCCTGTGGAGTTGGCCCAGGGCATATTTCACATTTCTTAGGAAAAATCCCTTATACCATAAAAAAAGAAAGACATATTCTTGTTCGGGAACTGATCTTTCCCTGTGCAGTTGGCGCATGGCATATCTTGCATTTGTTAGGAAAAATCCCATATACCATGAAAAGTGCAAATTACAGATAGAGCTCAAATTTGAAGAAGAAACACATATTTATGTTCCCGCAGGTCACGGAACCCCTCCAAAATAGAGTTTTCTTGATCTGGTCTCTCCCTTTGGAGTTGGCCCAACTCATATCTCGCATTTGTTAGGAAAAATCCATTATACCTTGAAAAGTGCACATAGGAGATAGAGCTCAAATTCGAAAAACAAACACATATTCATATTCCCCTACATCAGGGAAGCCCAAAAAACATGAATATTTAGGATCTGATGTGTCCCTTTCGACTTGGCCCAGGGTATAACACGCATTTTTTAGGAAAAATCCATTATACCATCAATATTGAAAATTGCAGATAGAGGTCAAATTCGAAAAACAAAGACATATTCATGTTCGGGACCTGATCTTTCCTTGTGCAGTTGGCGCATAGCATATCTTTGTTAGGAAAAATCCCATATTTGATGAAAAGTGAAAATTGGAGATAGAGCTCAAATTTAAAAAAAAGACATATTCCTATTCCCCTGGGTCAGGGAAGCCCAAAAAACATGAGTTTCCTGGATCTTATCTGTCCCTGTGGAGTTGGCCAAGGGCATATCTCACATTTCTTAGGAAAAATCACTTATACCATCAATAGTGCAAATTGCAGATAGAGCTCAAATTCAAAAAAGAAAGACATATTCATATTCCCCTGGGTCAGGGAAACCCAAAAAACATGAGTTTTCGGCATCTGATCTATCCCTGTGGAGTTGGCCTAGAGCATATCTCGCATTTGTTAGGAAAAATCCCTTGTACCAACAATATTGAAAATTGCAGATAGAGGTCAAATTTGAAAAACAAAGACATATTCATGTGCCCCGTGGTCTGGGAAAAAAAAAAACATGGGTTTCTGGGATCTGATCTCTCCCTGTGGAGTTGGCACAGGGCATAACTCACATTTGTTAGGAAAAATCCATGAAAAGTGGAAATTGGAGATAGAGCTCAAATTCGAAAAAGAAAGACATATTCAAGTTCCCCTGTTCAGGGAAACCCAAAAAACATGAGTTTTCAGCATCTGATCTGTCCCTGTGGAGTTGGCCCAGAGCATATCTCGCATTTGTTAGGAAAAATTCCTTATACAATGAAAAGTGCAAATTGCAGATTGAACTCAAATTTGAAGAACAAACACATATTTATGTTCCCCCAGGTCTGGGAAGCCCTCCAAAAAGAGTTTTCTGGATCTGGTCTGTCCCTGTGGAGTTGGCCCAGGGCATATCTCGCATTTGTTAGGAAAAATCCCTTATACCATGAAAAGTGCAAATTGCAAATAGAGCTAAAATTCTAAAAACAAAGACATATTCATGTTCCCCCGGGTTAGGGAAAGCCAAAAATACATGAGTTTCCTGGATCTGGTCTCTCCCTTTGGAGTTGGCCCAACTCATATCTCGCATTTGTTAGGAAAAATCCATTATAGCTTGAAAAGTGCACATAGGAGATAGAGCTCAAATTCGAAAAACAAACACATATTCATATTCCCCTGGGTCAGGGAAGCCCAAAAAACATGAATATTTAGGATCTGATCTGTCCCTTTGGAGATGGCCCGGGGTATAACTTTATTTTGTTAGGAAAAATTCCCTTATATGATGTAAAGTGAAAATTGGAGATAGAGCTCAAATTAAAAAAAAAAATATTCATATTCCCCTGGGTAAGGGAAACAACAAAAAAAATGAGTTTCCGGGATCTGACCTGTCTTTTTGGAGTTGGCCCAGGGCATATCTCGCATTTGTTAGGAAAAATCACTTATTCCATCAATAGTGCAAATTGCTGATAGAGCTCAAATTCAAAAAAGAAAGACATATTCATATTCCCCTGAGTCAGGGAAACCCAAAAAACCCAGCATCTGATCTGTCCCTGTGGAGTTGGCCCAGAGCATATCTCGCATTTGTTAGGAAAAATTCCTTATACAATCAAAAGTGCAAATTGCAGATTGAACTCAACTTTGAAGAACAAACACATATTTATGTTCCCCCGGGTCTGTGAAGCCCTCCAAAAAGAGTTTTCTGGATCTGGTCTGTCCCTGTGGAAAAATCCCATATACCATGAAAAGTGCAAATTACAGATAGAGCTCAAATTTGAAGAATAAACACATATTTATGTTCCCCCAGGTCAGGGAAACCCTCCAAAAAAAGAGTTTTCTGGATCTGGTCTCTCCCTTTGGATTTGGCCCAACTGATACCTCGCATTTGTTAGGAAAAATCCATTATACCATAAAAATAGGAGACAGAGATCAAATTCGAAAAACAAAGACAAATTCATGTTCCCCCGGATTAGGGAAACCCCAAAAAACATGAGTTTTTGGGATCTGATCTGTCCCTGTGGAGTTGGCCCTCGGCATATCTCGCATTTGTTTGGAAAAATCCCATGTACCATGAAAAGTGCAAATTCCCCCGGGTCAGGGAAGCCCAAAGAACATGAGTTTCCTGGATCTGATCTGTCCCTGTGGAGTTGGCCAAGGGCATATCTCACATTTCTTAGGAAAAATCACTTATACCATCAATAGTGCAAATTGCAGATAGAGCTCAAATTCGAAAAAGAAAGACATATTCACGTTCCCCGGTTCAGGGAAGCCCAAAAAACATGAGTTTTATAGTTCGGATATGTCCCTGTGGAGTTGGCCCAGAGCATATCTCGCATATGTTAGGAAAAATCCCATATACCATGCAAAGTGGAAATTGGAGACAGAGCTCAAATTCGAAAAAGAAAGACATATTCACATTTCCTGGTTCAGGGAAGCCCAAAAAACATGGGTTTCCTGGATCTGATCTTTCCCTTTGGAGTTCGCCCAGGGCATAACTTGCATATGTTAGGAAAAATCACGTATACCATCAATAGTGCAAATTGCAGATAGAGCTCAAATTCGAAAAAGAAAGACATATTCATATTCCCCTGGGTCAGGGAAACCCAAAAAACATGAGTTTTCAGCATCTCATCTGTCCCTGTGGAGTTGGCCCAGAGCATATCTCGCATTTGTTAGGAAAAATTCCTTATACAATGAAAAGTGCAAATTGCAGATTGAACTCAAATTTGAAGAACAAACACATATTTATGTTCCCCCAGGTCTGGGAAGCCCTCCAAAAAGAGTTTTCTGGATCTGGTCTTTCCCTGTGGAGTTGGCCCAGGGCATATCTCGCATTTCTTAGGAAAAATCCCTTATACCATGAAAAGTGCAAATTGCAAATAGAGCTAAAATTCGAAAAACAAAGACATATTCATGTTCCCCCGGGTTAGGGAAACCGAAAAATACATGAGTTTCCTGGATCTGGTCTCTCCCTTTGGAGTTGGCCCAGGGCATATCTCACATTTCTTAGGAAAAATCCCTTGTACCATCAATAGTGCAAATTGCAGATAGAGGTCAAATTTGAAAAACAAAGACATATTCATGTGCCCCGTGGTCAGGGAAAAAAAAAACATGGGTTTCTGGGATCTGATCTCTCCCTGTGGAGTTGGCACAGGGCATAACTCACATTTGTTAGGAAAAATCCATGAAAAGTGGAAATTGGAGATAGAGCTCAAATTCGAAAAAGAAAGACATATTCAAGTTCCCCTGTTCAGGGAAGCCCAAAAAAACATGAGTTTTCTGGTTCGGATATGTCCCTGTGGAGTTGGCCCAGAGCATATCTCGCATATGTTAGGAACAATCCTATATACCATGAAAAGTGGAAATTGGAGATAGAGCTCAAATTCGAAAAAGAAAGACATATTCATATTCCCCTGGGTCAGGGAAACCCAAAAAACATGAGTTTTCAGCATCTGATCTGTCCCTGTGGAGTTGCCCCAGAGCATATCTCGCAATTGTTAGGAAAAATTCCTTATACAATGAAAAGTGCAAATTGCAGATTGAACTCAAATTTGAAGAACAAACACATATTTATGTTCCCCCAGGTCTGGGAAGCCCTCCAAAAAGAGTTTTCTGGATCTGGTCTTTCCCTGTGGAGTTGGCCCAGGGCATATCTCGCATTTGTTAGGAAAAATCCCTTATACCATGAAAAGTGCAAATTGCAAATAGAGCTAAAATTCGAAAAAAAAGACATATTCATGTTCCCCCGGGTTAGGGAAACCCAAAAATACATGAGTTTCCTGGATCTGGTCTCTCCCTTTGGAGTTGGCCCAGGGCATATCTCACATTTCTTAGGAAAAATCCCTTGTACCATCAATAGTGCAAATTGCAGATAGAGGTCAAATTTGAAAAACAAAGACATATTCATGTGCACCCTGGTCAGGGAAACAAAAAAAAACATGGGTTTCTGGGATCTGATCTGTCCCTGTGGAGTTGGCCAAGGGCATATCTCACATTTCTTAGGAAAAATCACTTATACCATCAATAGTGCAAATTGCAGATAGAGCTCAAATTCGAAAAAGAAAGACATATTCATATTCCCCTGGGTCAGGGAAGCCCAAACAAACATGAATATTTAGGATCTGATCTGTCCCTTTGGAGTTGGCCCAGGGTATAACTCGCATGTGTTAGGAAAAATCCCATATACCAGGAAAAGTGCACATAAGAGATAGAGCTCAAATTCAAAAAACAAAGACATATTCATATTCCCCCGGTTCAGGGAAGCCCAAAAAAACATGAATTCTCCAGATCTGATCTGTCCCTGTGGAGTTAGCTGAGGGCATGTCTCGCATTTGTTAGGAAAAAACATGAGTTTTCGGGACCTGATCTGTACCAAATAGAGCTCAAACTTGAAGAACAAACACATATTCAAAAAACAGAGATATATTCATGTTCCGTCGGGTCTGGGAAACCCAAAAACACATGAGTTTTCTGGATCTTATCTGTCCCTGTGCAGTTGGCCCATGGCATATCTCGCATTTGTTAGGAAAAATCCCATATACTATGAAAAGTGCAAAATGCAGATAGAGCTCAAATTTGAAGAACAAAGACATATTTATGTTCCACCAGTTCAGGGAAGCCCCCCAAAAAATGACTTTTTCGGATCTGATCTCTCCCTGTCGAGTTGGCCCAGGGCATAACTCGCATTTGTTAGGAAAAATCCCTTATACCATCAATCGTGCAAATTGCAGATAGAGCTCAAATTCGAAAAAGAAAGACATATTCATATTCCCCTGGGTCAGGGAAACCCAAAAAACATGAGTTTTCAGCATCTGATCTGTCCGTGTGGAGTTGGCCCAGAGCATATCTCGCATTTGTTAGGAAAAATTCCTTATACAATGAAAAGTGCAAATTGCAGATTGAACTCAAATTTGAAGAACAAACACATATTTATGTTCCCCCAGGTCTGGGAAGCCCTCCAAAAAGAGTTTTCTGGATCTGGTCTTTCCCTGTGGAGTTGGCCCAGGGCATATCTCGCATTTGTTAGGAAAAATCCCTTATACCATGAAAAGTGCAAATTGCAAATAGAGCTAAAATTCGAAAAACAAAGACATATTCATGTTCCCCCGGGTTAGGGAAACCCAAAAATACATGAGTTTCCTGGATCTGGTCTCTCCCTTTGGACTTGGCCCAGGGCATATCTCACATTTCTTAGGAAAAATCCCTTGTACCATCAATAGTGCAAATTGCAGATAGAGGTCAAATTTGAAAAACAAAGACATATTCATGTGCCCCCTGGTCAGGGAAACAAAAAAAAATGGGTTTCTGGGATCTGATCTGTCCCTGTGGAGTTGGCACAGGGCATAACTCACATTTGTTAGGAAAAATCCATGAAAAGTGGAAATTGGAGATAGAGCTCAAATTCGAAAAAGAAAGACATATTCACGTTCCCCTGTTCAGGGAAGCCCAAAAAAACATGAGTTTTCTGGTTCGGATATGTCCCTGTGGAGTTGGCCCAGAGCATATCTCGCATATGTTAGGAACAATCCTATATACCATGAAAAGTGGAAATTGGAGATAGAGCTCAAATTCGAAAAAGAAAGACATATTCACATTCCCCGGTTCAGGGAAGCCCAAAAAACATGGGTTTCCTGGATCTGATGTGTCCCTGTGGAGTTGGCCCAGGGCATATCTCACATTTCTTAGGAAAAATCGCGTATACCATCAATAGTGCAAATTGCAGATAGAGCTCAAATTCGAAAAAGAAAGACATATTCATATTCCCCTGGGTCAGGGAAACACAAAAAACATGAGTTTTCAGCATCTGATCTGTCCCTGTGGAGTTGCCCCAGAGCATATCTCGCAATTGTTAGGAAAAATTCCTTATACAATGAAAAGTGCAAATTGCAGATTGAACTCAAATTTGAAGAACAAACACATATTTATGTTCCCCCAGGTCTGGGAAGCCCTCCAAAAAGAGTTTTCTGGATCTGGTCTTTCCCTGTGGAGTTGGCCCAGGGCATATCTCGCATTTGTTAGGAAAAATCCCTTATACCATGAAAAGTGCAAATTGCAAATAGAGCTAAAATTCGAAAAACAAAGACATATTCATGTTCCCCCGGGTTAGGGAAACCCAAAAATACATGAGTTTCCTGGATCTGGTCTCTCCCTTTGGACTTGGCCCAGGGCATATCTCACATTTCTTAGGAAAAATCCCTTGTACCATCAATAGTGCAAATTGCAGATAGAGGTCAAATTTGAAAAACAAAGACATATTCATGTGCCCCCTGGTCAGGGAAACAAAAAAAAATGGGTTTCTGGGATCTGATCTGTCCCTGTGGAGTTGGCACAGGGCATAACTCACATTTGTTAGGAAAAATCCATGAAAAGTGGAAATTGGAGATAGAGCTCAAATTCGAAAAAGAAAGACATATTCACGTTCCCCTGTTCAGGGAAGCCCAAAAAAACATGAGTTTTCTGGTTCGGATATGTCCCTGTGGAGTTGGCCCAGAGCATATCTCGCATATGTTAGGAACAATCCTATATACCATGAAAAGTGGAAATTGGAGATAGAGCTCAAATTCGAAAAAGAAAGACATATTCACATTCCCCGGTTCAGGGAAGCCCAAAAAACATGGGTTTCCTGGATCTGATGTGTCCCTGTGGAGTTGGCCCAGGGCATATCTCACATTTCTTAGGAAAAATCGCGTATACCATCAATAGTGCAAATTGCAGATAGAGCTCAAATTCGAAAAAGAAAGACATATTCATATTCCCCTGGGTCAGGGAAACACAAAAAACATGAGTTTTCAGCATCTGATCTGTCCCTGTGGAGTTGCCCCAGAGCATATCTCGCAATTGTTAGGAAAAATTCCTTATACAATGAAAAGTGCAAATTGCAGATTGAACTCAAATTTGAAGAACAAACACATATTTATGTTCCCCCAGGTCTGGGAAGCCCTCCAAAAAGAGTTTTCTGGATCTGGTCTTTCCCTGTGGAGTTGGCCCAGGGCATATCTCGCATTGGTTAGGAAAAATCCCTTATACCATGAAAAGTGCAAATTGCAAATAGAGCTAAAATTCGAAAAACAAAGACATATTCATGTTCCCCCGGGTTAGGGAAACCCAAAAACACATTAGTTTCCTGGATCTGTTCTCTCCCTTTGGAGTTGGCCCAGGGCATATCTCACATTTCTCAGGAAAAATCCCTTGTACCATCAATAGTGCAAATTGCAGATAGAGGTCAAATTTGAAAAACAAAGACATATTCATGTGCCCCCTGGTCAGGGAAACAAAAAAAAACATGGGTTTCTGGGATCTGATCTGTCCCTGTGGAGTTGGCACAGGGCATAACTCACATTTGTTAGGAAAAATCCATGAAAAGTGGAAATTGGAGATAGAGCTCAAATTTGAAAAAGAAAGACATATTCACGTTCCCCGGTTCAGGGAAGCCCAAAAAAACATGAGTTTTCTGGTTCGGATATGTCCCTTTGGAGTTGGCCCAGAGCATATCTCGCATATGTTATGAACAATCCTATATACCATGAAAAGTGGAAATTGGAGATATAGCTCAAATTCGAAAAAGAAAGACATATTCACATTCCCCGGTACAGGGAAGCCCAAAAAACATGGGTTTCCTGGATCTGATGTGTCCCTGTGGAGTTGGCCCAGGGCATATCTCACATTTCTTAGGAAAAATCACGTATACCATCAATAGTGCAAATTGCAGATAGAGCTCAAATTCGAAAAAGAAAGACATATTCATATTCCACTGGGTCAGGGAAACCCAAAAGACATGAGTTTTCAGCATCTGATCTGTCCCTGTGGAGTTGGCCCAGAGCATATCTCGCATTTGTTAGGAAAAATTCCTTATACAATGAAAAGTGCAAATTGCAGATTGAACTCAAATTTGAAGAACAAACACATATTTATGTTCCCCAAGGTCTGGGAAGCCCTCCAAAAAGAGTTTTCTGGATCTGGTCTTTCCCTGTGGAGTTGGCCCAGGGCATATCTCGCATTTCTTAGGAAAAATCCCTTATACCATGAAAAGTGCAAATTTCAAATAGAGCTAAAATTCGAAAAACAAAGACATATTCATGTTCCCCTGGGTTAGGGAAACCCAAAAATACATGAGTTTCCTGGATCTGGTCTCTCCCTTTGGAGTTGGCCCAGGGCATATCTCACATTTCTTAGGAAAAATCCCTTGTACCATCAATAGTGCAAATTGCAGATAGAGGTCAAATTTGAAAAACAAAGACATATTCATGTGCACCCTGGTCAGGGAAACAAAAAAAACATGGGTTTCTGGGATCTGATCTGTCCCTGTGGAGTTGGCACAGGGCATAACTCACATTTGTTAGGAAAAATCCATGAAAAGTGGAAATTGGAGATAGAGCTCAAATTCGAAAAAGAAAGACATATTCACATTCCCCGGTTCAGGGAAGCCCAAAAAACTTGTGTTTCCTGGATCTGATCTTTCCCTTTGGAGTTGGCCCAGAGCATATCTCGCATATGTTAGGAACAATCCTATATACCATGAAAAGTGGAAATTGGAGATAGAGCTCAAATTCGAAAAAGAAAGAGATATTCATATTTTCCTGGGTCAGGGAAACCCAAAAAACATGAGTTTTCGGCATCTGATCTATCCCTGTGGAGTTGGCCTAGAGCATATCTCGCATTTGTTAGGAAAAATCCATTATACCATAAAAATAGGAGACAGAGTTGAAATTCGAAAAACAAAGACAAATTCATGTTCCCCCGGGTCAGGGAAACCCAAAAAAACATGAGTTTCCTGGATCTGATCTGTCCCTGTGGAGTTGGCCCAGAGCATATCTCGCATATGTTAGGAACAATCCTATATACCATGAAAAGTGGAAATTGGAGATAGAGCTCAAATTCGAAAAAGAAAGACATATTCACATTCCCCGGTTCAGGGAAGCCCAAAAAACTTGTGTTTCCTGGATCTGATCTTTCCCTTTGGAGTTGGCCCAGGGCATAACTTGCATATGTTAGGAAAAATCCCATATACCATGAAAAGTGCAAATTACAGATAGAGCTCAAATTTGAAGAAGAAACACATATATATGTTCCCGCAGGTCACGGAACCCCTCCAAAATAGAGTTTTCTGGATCTGGTCTCTACCTTTGGAGTTGGCCCAACTCATATCTCGCATTTGTTAGGAAAAATCCATTATACCTTGAAAAGTGCACATAGGAGATAGAACTCAAATTCGAAAAACAAACACATATTCATATTCCCCTACGTCAGGGAAGCCCAAAAAACATGAATATTTAGGATCTGATGTGTCCCTTTCGACTGGGCCCAGGGTATAACTCGCATTTGTTAGGAAAAATCCATTATACCATCAATATTGAAAATTGCAGATAGAGGTCAAATTCGAAAAACAAAGACATATTCATGTTCGGGACATGATCTTTCCCTGTGCAGTTGGCGCATGGCATATCTTTGTTAGGAAAAATCCCATATTTGATGAAAAGTGAAAATTGGAGATAGAGCTCAAATTAAAAAAAAAAGACATATTCCTATTCCCCTGGGTCAGGGAAGCCCAAAAAACATGAGTTTCCTGGATCTTATCTGTCCCTGTGGAGTTGGCCAAGGGCATATCTCACATTTCTTAGGAAAAATCACTTATACCATCAATTGTGCAAATTGCAGATAGAGCTCAAATTCGAAAAAGAAAGACATATTCATATTCCCCTGGGTCAGGGAAACCCAAAAAACATGAGTTTTCGGCATCTGATCTATCCCTGTGGTGTTGGCCTAGAGCATATCTCGCATTTGTTAGGAAAAATCCCTTGTACCAACAATATTGAAAATTGCAGATAGAGGTCAAATTAGAAAAACAAAGACATATTCATGTGCCCCCTGGTCAGGGAAACGAAAAAAAGGTGAGTTTCTAGGATCTGATCTGTCCCACAACTCACATTTGTTAGGAAATGTGCAACTCACATTTGATAGGAAAAATCCATGAAAAGTGGAAATTGGAGATAGAGCTCAAATTCGAAAAACAAAGACATATTCATGTTCCCCTGGGTCAAGGAAGCCAGAAAAACTTGAGTTTTTGGGATCTGATCTTTCCCTTTGGAGTGGGCCCAGGGCATAACTCGCATTTCTTAGGAAAAATCACTTATACCATCAATAGTGCAAATTGCAGATAGAGCTCAAATTCGAAAAAGAAAGACATATTCACATTCCCCGGTTCAGGGAAGCCCAAAAAACAAAAACCAAAAAAACCATGAGTTTCTGGGATCTGATCTTTCCCTGTGGAGTTGGCACAGGGCATAACTCGCATTTCTTAGGAAAAATCACTTATACCATCAATCGTGCAAATTGCAGATAGAGTTCAAATTCAAAAAAGAAAGACATATTCATATTCCCCCAAGTCAGGGAAACCAAAAAAAAAAAACATTAGTTTCCTTGATCTGAAATGTCCCTGTGGAGTTGGCCCAGGGCATATCTCACATTTCTTAGGAAAAATCCCTTATACCATAAAAAAAGAAAGACATATTCTTGTTCGGGAACTGATCTTTCCCTGTGCAGTTGGCGCATGGCATATCTTGCATTTGTTAGGAAAAATCCCATATACCATGAAAAGTGCAAATTACAGATAGAGCTCAAATTTGAAGAAGAAACACATATTTATGTTCCCGCAGGTCACGGAACCCCTCCAAAATAGAGTTTTCTTGATCTGGTCTCTCCCTTTGGAGTTGGCCCAACTCATATCTCGCATTTGTTAGGAAAAATCCATTATACCTTGAAAAGTGCACATAGGAGATAGAGCTCAAATTCGAAAAACAAACACATATTCATATTCCCCTACATCAGGGAAGCCCAAAAAACATGAATATTTAGGATCTGATGTGTCCCTTTCGACTTGGCCCAGGGTATAACACGCATTTGTTAGGAAAAATCCATTATACCATCAATATTGAAAATTGCAGATAGAGGTCAAATTCGAAAAACAAAGACATATTCATGTTCGGGACCTGATCTTTCCTTGTGCAGTTGGCGCATAGCATATCTTTGTTAGGAAAAATCCCATATTTGATGAAAAGTGAAAATTGGAGATAGAGCTCAAATTTAAAAAAAAGACATATTCCTATTCCCCTGGGTCAGGGAAGCCCAAAAAACATGAGTTTCCTGGATCTTATCTGTCCCTGTGGAGTTGGCCAAGGGCATATCTCACATTTCTTAGGAAAAATCACTTATACCATCAATAGTGCAAATTGCAGATAGAGCTCAAATTCAAAAAAGAAAGACATATTCATATTCCCCTGGGTCAGGGAAACCCAAAAAACATGAGTTTTCGGCATCTGATCTATCCCTGTGGAGTTGGCCTAGAGCATATCTCGCATTTGTTAGGAAAAATCCCTTGTACCAACAATATTGAAAATTGCAGATAGAGGTCAAATTTGAAATCAAAGACATATTCATGTGCCCCCTGGTCAGGGAAACGAAAAAAAATGTGAGTTTCTGGGATCTGATCTGTCCCACAGGGTGTAACTCACATTTGTTAGGAAAAATCCATGAAAAGTGGAAATTGCAGATAGAGCTCAAATTCGAAAAACAAGCACATATTCATGTTCCCCTGGGTCAAGGAAGCCAGAAAAACTTGAGTTTCTGGGATCTGATCTTTCCCTGTGGAGTTGGCACAGGGCATAACTCGCATTTCTTAGGAAAAATCACTTATACCATCAATCGTGCAAATTGCAGATAGAGCTCAAATTCAAAAAAGAAAGACATATTCATATTCCCCCAAGTCAGGGAAACCAAAAAAAAAAAACATTAGTTTCCTTGATCTGAAATGTCCCTGTGGAGTTGGCCCAGGGCATATTTCACATTTCTTAGGAAAAATCCCTTATACCATAAAAAAAGAAAGACATATTCTTGTTCGGGAACTGATCTTTCCCTGTGCAGTTGGCGCATGGCATATCTTGCATTTGTTAGGAAAAATCCCATATACCATGAAAAGTGCAAATTACAGATAGAGCTCAAATTTGAAGAAGAAACACATATTTATGTTCCCGCAGGTCACGGAACCCCTCCAAAATAGAGTTTTCTTGATCTGGTCTCTCCCTTTGGAGTTGGCCCAACTCATATCTCGCATTTGTTAGGAAAAATCCATTATACCTTGAAAAGTGCACATAGGAGATAGAGCTCAAATTCGAAAAACAAACACATATTCATATTCCCCTACATCAGGGAAGCCCAAAAAACATGAATATTTAGGATCTGATGTGTCCCTTTCGACTTGGCCCAGGGTATAACACGCATTTTTTAGGAAAAATCCATTATACCATCAATATTGAAAATTGCAGATAGAGGTCAAATTCGAAAAACAAAGACATATTCATGTTCGGGACCTGATCTTTCCTTGTGCAGTTGGCGCATAGCATATCTTTGTTAGGAAAAATCCCATATTTGATGAAAAGTGAAAATTGGAGATAGAGCTCAAATTTAAAAAAAAGACATATTCCTATTCCCCTGGGTCAGGGAAGCCCAAAAAACATGAGTTTCCTGGATCTTATCTGTCCCTGTGGAGTTGGCCAAGGGCATATCTCACATTTCTTAGGAAAAATCACTTATACCATCAATAGTGCAAATTGCAGATAGAGCTCAAATTCAAAAAAGAAAGACATATTCATATTCCCCTGGGTCAGGGAAACCCAAAAAACATGAGTTTTCGGCATCTGATCTATCCCTGTGGAGTTGGCCTAGAGCATATCTCGCATTTGTTAGGAAAAATCCCTTGTACCAACAATATTGAAAATTGCAGATAGAGGTCAAATTTGAAAAACAAAGACATATTCATGTGCCCCGTGGTCAGGGAAAAAAAAAAACATGGGTTTCTGGGATCTGATCTCTCCCTGTGGAGTTGGCACAGGGCATAACTCACATTTGTTAGGAAAAATCCATGAAAAGTGGAAATTGGAGATAGAGCTCAAATTCGAAAAAGAAAGACATATTCAAGTTCCCCTGTTCAGGGAAACCCAAAAAACATGAGTTTTCAGCATCTGATCTGTCCCTGTGGAGTTGGCCCAGAGCATATCTCGCATTTGTTAGGAAAAATTCCTTATACAATGAAAAGTGCAAATTGCAGATTGAACTCAAATTTGAAGAACAAACACATATTTATGTTCCCCCAGGTCTGGGAAGCCCTCCAAAAAGAGTTTTCTGGATCTGGTCTGTCCCTGTGGAGTTGGCCCAGGGCATATCTCGCATTTGTTAGGAAAAATCCCTTATACCATGAAAAGTGCAAATTGCAAATAGAGCTAAAATTCGAAAAACAAAGACATATTCATGTTCCCCCGGGTTAGGGAAAGCCAAAAATACATGAGTTTCCTGGATCTGGTCTCTCCCTTTGGAGTTGGCCCAACTCATATCTCGCATTTGTTAGGAAAAATCCATTATAGCTTGAAAAGTGCACATAGGAGATAGAGCTCAAATTCGAAAAACAAACACATATTCATATTCCCCTGGGTCAGGGAAGCCCAAAAAACATGAATATTTAGGATCTGATCTGTCCCTTTGGAGATGGCCCGGGGTATAACTTTATTTTGTTAGGAAAAATTCCCTTATATGATGTAAAGTGAAAATTGGAGATAGAGCTCAAATTAAAAAAAAAAAATATTCATATTCCCCTGGGTAAGGGAAACAACAAAAAAAATGAGTTTCCGGGATCTGACCTGTCTTTTTGGAGTTGGCCCAGGGCATATCTCGCATTTGTTAGGAAAAATCACTTATTCCATCAATAGTGCAAATTGCTGATAGAGCTCAAATTCAAAAAAGAAAGACATATTCATATTCCCCTGAGTCAGGGAAACCCAAAAAACCCAGCATCTGATCTGTCCCTGTGGAGTTGGCCCAGAGCATATCTCGCATTTGTTAGGAAAAATTCCTTATACAATCAAAAGTGCAAATTGCAGATTGAACTCAACTTTGAAGAACAAACACATATTTATGTTCCCCAGGGTCTGTGAAGCCCTCCAAAAAGAGTTTTCTGGATCTGGTCTGTCCCTGTGGAAAAATCCCATATACCATGAAAAGTGCAAATTACAGATAGAGCTCAAATTTGAAGAATAAACACATATTTATGTTCCCCCAGGTCAGGGAAACCCTCCAAAAAAAGAGTTTTCTGGATCTGGTCTCTCCCTTTGGATTTGGCCCAACTGATACCTCGCATTTGTTAGGAAAAATGCATTATACCATAAAAATAGGAGACAGAGATCAAATTCGAAAAACAAAGACAAATTCATGTTCCCCCGGATTAGGGAAACCCCAAAAAACATGAGTTTTTGGGATCTGATCTGTCCCTGTGGAGTTGGCCCTCGGCATATCTCGCATTTGTTTGGAAAAATCCCATGTACCATGAAAAGTGCAAATTCCCCCGGGTCAGGGAAGCCCAAAGAACATGAGTTTCCTGGATCTGATCTGTCCCTGTGGAGTTGGCCAAGGGCATATCTCACATTTCTTAGGAAAAATCACTTATACCATCAATAGTGCAAATTGCAGATAGAGCTCAAATTCGAAAAAGAAAGACATATTCACGTTCCCCGGTTCAGGGAAGCCCAAAAAACATGAGTTTTATAGTTCGGATATGTCCCTGTGGAGTTGGCCCAGAGCATATCTCGCATATGTTAGGAAAAATCCCATATACCATGCAAAGTGGAAATTGGAGACAGAGCTCAAATTCGAAAAAGAAAGACATATTCACATTTCCTGGTTCAGGGAAGCCCAAAAAACATGGGTTTCCTGGATCTGATCTTTCCCTTTGGAGTTCGCCCAGGGCATAACTTGCATATGTTAGGAAAAATCACGTATACCATCAATAGTGCAAATTGCAGATAGAGCTCAAATTCGAAAAAGAAAGACATATTCATATTCCCCTGGGTCAGGGAAACCCAAAAAACATGAGTTTTCAGCATCTCATCTGTCCCTGTGGAGTTGGCCCAGAGCATATCTCGCATTTGTTAGGAAAAATTCCTTATACAATGAAAAGTGCAAATTGCAGATTGAACTCAAATTTGAAGAACAAACACATATTTATGTTCCCCCAGGTCTGGGAAGCCCTCCAAAAAGAGTTTTCTGGATCTGGTCTTTCCCTGTGGAGTTGGCCCAGGGCATATCTCGCATTTGTTAGGAAAAATCCCTTATACCATGAAAAGTGCAAATTGCAAATAGAGCTAAAATTCGAAAAACAAAGACATATTCATGTTCCCCCGGGTTAGGGAAACCGAAAAATACATGAGTTTCCTGGATCTGGTCTCTCCCTTTGGAGTTGGCCCAGGGCATATCTCACATTTCTTAGGAAAAATCCCTTGTACCATCAATAGTGCAAATTGCAGATAGAGGTCAAATTTGAAAAACAAAGACATATTCATGTGCCCCGTGGTCAGGGAAAAAAAAAAACATGGGTTTCTGGGATCTGATCTGTCCCTGTGGAGTTGGCACAGTGCATAACTCACATTTGTTAGGAAAAATCCATGAAAAGTGGAAATTGGAGATAGAGCTCAAATTCGAAAAACAAAGACATATTCAAGTTCCCCTGTTCAGGGAAGCCCAAAAAAACATGAGTTTTCTGGTTCGGATATGTCCCTGTGGAGTTGGCCCAGAGCATATCTCGCATATGTTAGGAACAATCCTATATACCATGAAAAGTGGAAATTGGAGATAGAGCTCAAATTCGAAAAAGAAAGACATATTCATATTCCCCTGGGTCAGGGAAACCCAAAAAACATGAGTTTTCAGCATCTGATCTGTCCCTGTGGAGTTGCCCCAGAGCATATCTCGCAATTGTTAGGAAAAATTCCTTATACAATGAAAAGTGCAAATTGCAGATTGAACTCAAATTTGAAGAACAAACACATATTTATGTTCCCCCAGGTCTGGGAAGCCCTCCAAAAAGAGTTTTCTGGATCTGGTCTTTCCCTGTGGAGTTGGCCCAGGGCATATCTCGCATTTGTTAGGAAAAATCCCTTATACCATGAAAAGTGCAAATTGCAAATAGAGCTAAAATTCGAAAAAAAAGACATATTCATGTTCCCCCGGGTTAGGGAAACCCAAAAATACATGAGTTTCCTGGATCTGGTCTCTCCCTTTGGAGTTGGCCCAGGGCATATCTCACATTTCTTAGGAAAAATCCCTTGTACCATCAATAGTGCAAATTGCAGATAGAGGTCAAATTTGAAAAACAAAGACATATTCATGTGCACCCTGGTCAGGGAAACAAAAAAAAAACATGGGTTTCTGGGATCTGATCTGTCCCTGTGGAGTTGGCCAAGGGCATATCTCACATTTCTTAGGAAAAATCACTTATACCATCAATAGTGCAAATTGCAGATAGAGCTCAAATTCGAAAAAGAAAGACATATTCATATTCCCCTGGGTCAGGGAAGCCCAAACAAACATGAATATTTAGGATCTGATCTGTCCCTTTGGAGTTGGCCCAGTGTATAACTCGCATGTGTTAGGAAAAATCCCATATACCAGGAAAAGTGCACATAAGAGATAGAGCTCAAATTCAAAAAACAAAGACATATTCATATTCCCCCGGTTCAGGGAAGCCCAAAAAAACATGAATTCTCCAGATCTGATCTGTCCCTGTGGAGTTAGCTGAGGGCATGTCTCGCATTTGTTAGGAAAAAACATGAGTTTTCGGGACCTGATCTGTACCAAATAGAGCTCAAACTTGAAGAACAAACACATATTCAAAAAACAGAGATATATTCATGTTCCGTCGGGTCAGGGAAACCCAAAAACACATGAGTTTTCTGGATCTTATCTGTCCCTGACAAGTTGGCCCATGGCATATCTCGCATTTGTTAGGAAAAATCCCATATACTATGAAAAGTGCAAATTGCAGATAGAGCTCAAATTTGAAGAACAAAGACATATTTATGTTCCACCAGTTCAGGGAAGCCCCCCAAAAAATGACTTTTTCGGATCTGATCTCTCCCTGTCGAGTTGGCCCAGGGCATAACTCGCATTTGTTAGGAAAAATCCCTTATACCATCAATCGTGCAAATTGCAGATAGAGCTCAAATTCGAAAAAGAAAGACATATTCATATTCCCCTGGGTCAGGGAAACCCAAAAAACATGAGTTTTCAGCATCTGATCTGTCCGTGTGGAGTTGGCCCAGAGCATATCTCGCATTTGTTAGGAAAAATTCCTTATACAATGAAAAGTGCAAATTGCAGATTGAACTCAAATTTGAAGAACAAACACATATTTATGTTCCCCCAGGTCTGGGAAGCCCTCCAAAAAGAGTTTTCTGGATCTGGTCTTTCCCTGTGGAGTTGGCCCAGGGCATATCTCGCATTTGTTAGGAAAAATCCCTTATACCATGAAAAGTGCAAATTGCAAATAGAGCTAAAATTCGAAAAACAAAGACATATTCATGTGCCCCCTGGTCAGGGAAACAAAAAAAAACATGGGTTTCTGGGATCTGATCTGTCCCTGTGGAGTTGGCACAGGGCATAACTCACATTTGTTAGGAAAAATCCATGAAAAGTGGAAATTGGAGATAGAGCTCAAATTTGAAAAAGAAAGACATATTCACGTTCCCCGGTTCAGGGAAGCCCAAAAAAACATGAGTTTTCTGGTTCGGATATGTCCCTTTGGAGTTGGCCCAGAGCATATCTCGCATATGTTATGAACAATCCTATATACCATGAAAAGTGGAAATTGGAGATATAGCTCAAATTCGAAAAAGAAAGACATATTCACATTCCCCGGTTCAGGGAAGCCCAAAAAACATGGGTTTCCTGGATCTGATGTGTCCCTGTGGAGTTGGCCCAGGGCATATCTCACATTTCTTAGGAAAAATCACGTATACCATCAATAGTGCAAATTGCAGATAGAGCTCAAATTCGAAAAAGAAAGACATATTCATATTCCACTGGGTCAGGGAAACCCAAAAGACATGAGTTTTCAGCATCTGATCTGTCCCTGTGGAGTTGGCCCAGAGCATATCTCGCATTTGTTAGGAAAAATTCCTTATACAATGAAAAGTGCAAATTGCAGATTGAACTCAAATTTGAAGAACAAACACATATTTATGTTCCCCAAGGTCTGGGAAGCCCTCCAAAAAGAGTTTTCTGGATCTGGTCTTTCCCTGTGGAGTTGGCCCAGGGCATATCTCGCATTTCTTAGGAAAAATCCCTTATACCATGAAAAGTGCAAATTGCAAATAGAGCTAAAATTCGAAAAACAAAGACATATTCATGTTCCCCTGGGTTAGGGAAACCCAAAAATACATGAGTTTCCTGGATCTGGTCTCTCCCTTTGGAGTTGGCCCAGGGCATATCTCACATTTCTTAGGAAAAATCCCTTGTACCATCAATAGTGCAAATTGCAGATAGAGGTCAAATTTGAAAAACAAAGACATATTCATGTGCACCCTGGTCAGGGAAACAAAAAAAACATGGGTTTCTGGGATCTGATCTGTCCCTGTGGAGTTGGCACAGGGCATAACTCACATTTGTTAGGAAAAATCCATGAAAAGTGGAAATTGGAGATAGAGCTCAAATTCGAAAAAGAAAGACATATTCACGTTCCCCGGTTCAGGGAAGCCCAAAAAAACATGAGTTTTCTGGTTCGGATATGTCCCTTTGGAGTTGGCCCAGAGCATATCTCGCATATGTTAGGAACAATCCTATATACCATGAAAAGTGGAAATTGCAGATAGAGCTCAAATTCGAAAAAGAAAGAGATATTCATATTCCCCTGGGTCAGGGAAACCCAAAAAACATGAGTTTTCGGCATCTGATCTATCCCTGTGGAGTTGGCCTAGAGCATATCTCGCATTTGTTAGGAAAAATCCCTTGTACCAACAATATTGAAAATTGCAGATAGAGGTCAAATTTGAAAAACAAAGACATATTCATGTGCCCCCTGGTCAGGGAAACGAAAAAAAAATGTGAGTTTCTGGGATCTGATCTGTCCAACAGGGTGTAACTCACATTTGTTAGGAAAAATCCATGAAAAGTGGAAATTGCAGATAGAGCTCAAATTCGAAAAACAAGCACATATTCATGTTCCCCTGGGTCAAGGAAGCCAGAAAAACTTGAGTTTTTGGGATCTGATCTTTCCCTTTGGAGTGGGCCCAGGGCATAACTCGCATTTCTTAGGAAAAATCACTTATACCATCAATAGTGCAAATTGCAGATAGAGCTCAAATTCGAAAAAGAAAGACATATTCACGTTCCCCGGTTCAGGGAAGCCCAAAAAACAAAAAACAAAAAAACCATGAGTTTCTGGGATCTGATCTTTCCCTGTGGAGTTGGCACAGGGCATAACTCACATTTGTCAGGAAAAATCCATGAAAAGTGGAAATTGGAGATAGAGCTCAAATTCGAAAAAGAAAGACATATTCACATTCCCCGGGTCAGGGAAGCCCAAAAAACATGAGTTTCCTGGATCTGATCTGTCCCTGTGGAGTTGGCCCAGGGCATATCTCACATTTCTTAGGAAAAATCACTTATACCATCAATAGTGCAAATTGCAGATAGTGGTCAAATTCGAAAAACAAAGACATATTCATGTTCCCCCGGGTCTCGGAAACCCAAAAAAACATGAGTTTTTGGGACCTGATCTTTCCCTTTGGAGTTGGCCCAGGGCATAACTTGCATATGTTAGGAAAAATCCCATATACCATGAAAAGTGCAAATTACAGATAGAGCTCAAATTTGAAGAAGAAACACATATTTATGTTCCCGCAGGTCACGGAAACCCTCCAAAATAGAGTTTTCTGGATCTGGTCTGTCCCTTTGGAGTTGGCCCAACTCATATCTCGCATTTGTTAGGAAAAATCCATTATACCTTGAAAAGTGCACATAGGAGATAGAGTTCAAATTTGAAAAACAAACACATATTCATATTCCCCTGGGTCAGGGAAGCCCAAAAAACATGAATATTTAGGATCTGATCTGTCCCTTTGGAGATGGCCCGGGGTATAACTTTATTTTGTTAGGAAAAATTCCCTTATATGATGTAAAGTGAAAATTGGAGATAGAGTTCAAATTAAAAAAAAAGACATATTCATATTCCACTGGGTAAGGGAAACCCAAAAAAAATGAGTTTCCTGGATCTGATCTGTCTTTTTGGAGTTGGCCCAGGGCATATCTCACATTTCTTAGGAAAAATCACGTATACCATCAATAGTGCAAATTGCTGATAGAGCTCAAATTCGAAAAAGAAAGACATATTCATATTCCCCTGGGTCAGGGAAACCCAAAAAACCCAGCATCTGATCTGTCCCTGTGGAGTTGTCCAAGAACATATGTCGCATTTGTTAGGAAAAATTCCTTATACAATCAAAAGTGCAAATTGCAGATTGAACTCAAATTCGAAAAACAAAGACATATTCATGTTCCCCCCGGTTAGGGAAACCCAAAAATACATGAGTTTTCTGGATCTTATCTGTCCCTGTGCAGTTGGCCCAGGACATATCTCGCATTTGTTTGGAAAACTCCATTATACCATGAAAAGTGAACATAGTTAGTTAGTTCAAATTCGAAATTCGAAAAACAAACACATATTCATATTCCCCTACGTCAGGGAAGCCCAAAAAACATGAATATTTAGGATCTGATCTGTCCCTTTCGACTTTGCCCAGGGTATAACTCGCATTTGTTAGGAAAAAGCCATTATACCATAAAAATAGGAGACAGAGTTGAAATTCGAAAAACAAAGACAAATTCATGTTCCCCCGGGTCAGGGAAACCCAAAAAAACATGAGTTTCCTGGATCTTATCTGTCCCTGTGGAGTTGGCCAAGGGCATATCTCACATTTCTTAGGAAAAATCACTTATACCATCAATAGTGCAAATTGCAGATAGAGCTCAAATTCGAAAAAGAAAGACATATTCATATTCCCCTGGGTCAGGGAAGCCCAAACAAACATGAATATTTAGGATCTGATCTGTCCCTTTGGAGTTGGCCCAGGGTATAACTCGCATTTGTTAGGAAAAATCCCATATACCAGGAAAAGTGCACATAAGAGATAGAGCTCAAATTCAAAAAACAAAGACATATTCATATTCCCCCGGTTCAGGGAAGCCCAAAAAAACATGAATTCTCCAGATCTGATCTGTCCCTGTGGAGTTAGCTGAGGGCATGTCTCGCATTTGTTAGGAAAAAACATGAGTTTTCGGGACCTGATCTGTACCAAATAGAGCTCAAACTTGAAGAACAAACACATATTCAAAAAACAGAGATATATTCATGTTCCGTCGGGTCAGGGAAACCCAAAAACACATGAGTTTTCTGGATCTTATCTGTCCCTGTGCAGTTGGCCCATGGCATATCTCGCATTTGTTAGGAAAAATCCCATATACTATGAAAAGTGCAAATTGCAGATAGAGCTCAAATTTGAAGAACAAAGACATATTTATGTTCCACCAGTTCAGGGAAGCCCCCCCAAAAATGACTTTTTCGGATCTGATCTCTCCCTGTCGAGTTGGCCCAGGGCATAACTCGCATTTGTTAGGAAAAATCCCTTATACCATCAATCGTGCAAATTGCAGATAGAGCTCAAATTCGAAAAAGAAAGACATATTCATATTCCCCTGGGTCAGGGAAACCCAAAAAACATGAGTTTTCAGCATCTGATCTGTCCGTGTGGAGTTGGCCCAGAGCATATCTCGCATTTGTTAGGAAAAATTCCTTATACAATGAAAAGTGCAAATTGCAGATTGAACTCAAATTTGAAGAACAAACACATATTTATGTTCCCCCAGGTCTGGGAAGCCCTCCAAAAAGAGTTTTCTGGATCTGGTCTTTCCCTGTGGAGTTGGCCCAGGGCATATCTCGCATTTGTTAGGAAAAATCCCTTATACCATGAAAAGTGCAAATTGCAAATAGAGCTAAAATTCGAAAAACAAAGACATATCCATGTTCCCCCGGGTTAGGGAAACCCAAAAATACATGAGTTTCCTGGATCTGGTCTCTCCCTGTGGAGTTGGCCCAGGGCATATCTCACATTTCTTAGGAAAAATCCCTTGTACCATCAATAGTGCAAATTGCAGATAGAGGTCAAATTTGAAAAACAAAGACATATTCATGTGCCCCCTGGTCAGGGAAACAAAAAAAAAACATGGGATTCTGGGATCTGATCTGTCCCTGTGGAGTTGGCACAGGGCATAACTCACATTTGTTAGGAAAAATCCATGAAAAGTGGAAATTGGAGATAGAGCTCAAATTCGAAAAAGAAAGACATATTCACGTTCCCCTGTTCAGGGAAGCCCAAAAAAACATGAGTTTTCTGGTTCGGATATGTCCCTGTGGAGTTGGCCCAGAGCATATCTTGCATATGTTAGGAACAATCCTATATACCATGAAAAGTGGAAATTGGAGATAGAGCTCAAATTCGAAAAAGAAAGACATATTCACATTCTCCGGTTCAGGGAAGCCCAAAAAACATGGGTTTCCTGGATCTGATGTGTCCCTGTGGAGTTGGCCCAGGGCATATCTCACATTTCTTAGGAAAAATCGCGTATACCATCAATAGTGCAAATTGCAGATAGAGCTCAAATTCGAAAAAGAAAGATATATTCATATTCCCCTGGGTCAGGGAAACCCAAAAAACATGAGTTTTCAGCATCTAATCTGTCCCTGTGGAGTTGCCCAAGAGCATATCTCGCAATTGTTAGGAAAAATTCCTTATACAATGAAAAGTGCAAATTGCAGATTGAACTCAAATTTGAAGAACAAAAACATATTTATGTTCCCCCAGGTCTGGGAAGCCCTCCAAAAAGAGTTTTCTGGATCTGGTCTTTCCCTGTGGAGTTGGCCCAGGGCATATCTCGCATTTCTTAGGAAAAATCCCTTATACCATGAAAAGTGCAAATTGCAAATTGTGCTAAAATTCGAAAAAAAAAGACATATTCATGTTCCCCCGGGTTAGGGAAACCCAAAAATACATGAGTTTCCTGGATCTGGTCTCTCCCTTTGGAGTTGGCCCAGGGCATATCTCACATTTCTTAGGAAAAATCCCTTGTACCATCAATAGTGCAAATTGCAGATAGAGGTCAAATTTGAAAAACAAAGACATATTCATGTGCACCCTGGTCAGGGAAACAAAAAAAAAACATGGGTTTCTGAGATCTGATCTGTCCCTGTGGAGTTGGCCAAGGGCATATCTCACATTTCTTAGGAAAAATCACTTATACCATAAATAGTGCAAATTGCAGATAGAGCTCAAATTCGAAAAAGAAAGACATATTCATATTCCCCTGAGTCAGGGAAACCCAAAAAACCCAGCATCTGATCTGTCCCTGTGGAGTTGGCCCAGAGCATATCTCGCAATTGTTAGGAAAAATTCCTTATACAATGAAAAGTGCAAATTGCAGATTGAACTCAAATTTGAAGAACAAACACATATTTATGTTCCCCCTGGTCTGGGAAGCCCTCCAAAAAGAGTTTTCTGGATCTGGTCTTTCCCTGTGGAGTTGGCCCAGGGCATATCTCGCATTTGTTAGGAAAAATCCCTTATACCATGAAAAGTGCAAATTGCAAATAGAGCTAAAATTCGAAAAAAAAGACATATTCATGTTCCCCCGGGAAGCCCAAAAAAACATGAGTTTTCTGGTTCGGATATGTCCCTTTGGAGTTGGCCCAGAGCATATCTCGCATATGTTAGGAACAATCCTATATACCATGAAAAGTGGAAATTGCAGATAGAGCTCAAATTCGAAAAAGAAAGAGATATTCATATTCCCCTGGGTCAGGGAAACCCAAAAAACATGAGTTTTCGGCATCTGATCTATCCCTGTGGAGTTGGCCTAGAGCATATCTCGCATTTGTTAGGAAAAATCCCTTGTACCAACAATATTGAAAATTGCAGATAGAGGTCAAATTTGAAAAACAAAGACATATTCATGTGCCCCCTGGTCAGGGAAACGAAAAAAAAATGTGAGTTTCTGGGATCTGATCTGTCCCACAGGGTGTAACTCACATTTCTTAGGAAAAATCCATGAAAAGTGGAAATTGCAGATAGAGCTCAAATTCGAAAAACAAGCACATATTCATGTTCCCCTGGGTCAAGGAAGCCAGAAAAACTTGAGTTTTTGGGATCTGATCTTTCCCTTTGGAGTGGGCCCAGGGCATAACTCGCATTTCTTAGGAAAAATCACTTATACCATCAATAGTGCAAATTGCAGATAGAGCTCAAATTCGAAAAAGAAAGACATATTCACGTTCCCCGGTTCAGGGAAGCCCAAAAAACAAAAACCAAAAAAACCATGAGTTTCTGGGATCTGATCTTTCCCTGTGGAGTTGGCACAGGGCATAACTCACATTTGTTAGGAAAAATCCATGAAAAGTGGAAATTGGAGATAGAGCTCAAATTCGAAAAAGAAAGACATATTCACATTCCCCGGTTCAGGGAAGCCCAAAAAACATGAGTTTCCTGGATCTGATCTGTCCCTGTGGAGTTGGCCCAGGGCATATCTCACATTTCTTAGGAAAAATCACTTATACCATCAATAGTGCAAATTGCAGATAGTGGTCAAATTCGAAAAACAAAGACATATTCATGTTCCCCCGGGTCTCGGAAACCCAAAAAAACATGAGTTTTTGGGACCTGATCTTTCCCTTTGGAGTTGGCCCAGGGCATAACTTGCATATGTTAGGAAAAATCCCATATACCATGAAAAGTGCAAATTACAGATAGAGCTCAAATTTGAAGAAGAAACACATATTTATGTTCCCGCAGGTCACGGAAACCCTCCAAAATAGAGTTTTCTGGATCTGGTCTGTCCCTTTGGAGTTGGCCCAACTCATATCTCGCATTTGTTAGGAAAAATCCATTATACCTTGAAAAGTGCACATAGGAGATAGAGCTCAAATTTGAAAAACAAACACATATTCATATTCCCCTGGGTCAGGGAAGCCCAAAAAACATGAATATTTAGGATCTGATCTGTCCCTTTGGAGATGGCCCGGGGTATAACTTTATTTTGTTAGGAAAAATTCCCTTATATGATGTAAAGTGAAAATTGGAGATAGAGCTCAAATTAAAAAAAAAGACATATTCATATTCCACTGGGTAAGGGAAAGCGAAAAAAAATGAGTTTCCTGGATCTGATCTGTCTTTTTGGAGTTGGCCCAGGGCATATCTCGCATTTGTTAGGAAAAATCACTTATTCCATCAGTAGTGCAAATTGCTGATAGAGCTCAAATTCGAAAAAGAAAGACATATTCATATTCCCCTGGGTCAGGGAAACCCAAAAAACCCAGCATCTGATCTGTCCCTGTGGAGTTGTCCAAGAACATATGTCGCATTTGTTAGGAGAAATTCCTAATACAATCAAAAGTGCAAATTGCAGATTGAACTCAAATTCGAAAAAGAAAGACATATTCATGTTCCCCCCGGTTAGGGAAACCCAAAAATACATGAGTTTTCTGGATCTTATCTGTCCCTGTGCAGTTGGCCCAGGACATATCTCGCATTTGTTTGGAAAACTCCATTATACCATGAAAAGTGAACATAGTTAGTTAGTTCAAATTCGAAATTCGAAAAACAAACACATATTCATATTCCCCTATGTCAGGGAAGCCCAAAAAACATGAATATTTAGGATCTGATCTGTCCCTTTCGACTTTGCCCAGGGTATAACTCGCATTTGTTAGGAAAAATCCATTATACCATAAAAATAGGAGACAGAGTTGAAATTCGAAAAACAAAGACAAATTCATGTTCCCCCGGGTCAGGGAAACCCAAAAAAACATGAGTTTCCTGGATCTTATCTGTCCCTGTGGAGTTGGCCAAGGGCATATCTCACATTTCTTAGGAAAAATCACTTATACCATCAATAGTGCAAATTGCAGATAGAGCTCAAATTCGAAAAAGAAAGACATATTCATATTCCCCTGGGTCAGGGAAGCCCAAAAAACATGAATATTTAGGATCTGATCTGTCCCTTTGGAGATGGCCCGGGGTATAACTTTATTTTGTTAGGAAAAATTCCCTTATATGATGTAAAGTGAAAATTGGAGATAGAGCTCAAATTCAAAAAAAAAACATATTCATATTCCCCTGGGTAAGGGAAACAACAAAAAAATGAGTTTCCGGGATCTGACCTGTCTTTTTGGAGTTGGCCCAGGGCATATCTCGCATTTGTTAGGAAAAATCACTTATTCCATCAATAGTGCAAATTGCTGATAGAGCTCAAATTCGAAAAAGAAAGACATATTCATATTCCCCTGAGTCAGGGAAACCCAAAAAACCCAGCATCTGATCTGTCCCTGTGGAGTTGGCCCAGAGCATATCTCGCATTTGTTAGGAAAAATTCCTTATACAATCAAAAGTGCAAATTGCAGATTGAACTCAAATTTGAAGAACAAACACATATTTATGTTCCCCCGGGTCTGTGAAGCCCTCCAAAAAGAGTTTTCTGGATCTGGTCTGTCCCTGTGGAAAAATACCATATACCATGAAAAGTGCAAATTACAGATAGAGCTCAAATTTGAAGAAGAAACACATATTTATGTTCCCCCAGGTCAGGGAAACCCTCCAAAATAGAGTTTTCTGGATCTGGTCTCTCCCTTTGGAGTTGGCCCAACTGATACCTCGCATTTGTTAGGAAAAATCCATTATACCATAAAAATAGGAGACAGAGATCAAATTCGAAAAACAAAGACAAATTCATGTTCCCCCGGATTAGGGAAACCCCAAAAAACATGAGTTTTTGGGATCTGATCTGTCCCTGTGGAGTTGGCCCTCGGCATATCTCGCATTTGTTTGGAAAAATCCCATGTACCATGAAAAGTGCAAATTCCCCCGGGTCAGGGAAGCCCAAAGAACATGAGTTTCCTGGATCTGATCTGTCCCTGTGGAGTTGGCCAAGGGCATATCTCACATTTCTTAGGAAAAATCACTTATACCATCAATAGTGCAAATTGCAGATAGAGCTCAAATTCGAAAAAGAAAGACATATTCACGTTCCCCGGTTCAGGGAAGCCCAAAAAACATGAGTTTTATAGTTCGGATATGTCCCTGTGGAGTTGGCCCAGAGCATATCTCGCATATGTTAGGAAAAATCCCATATACCATGAAAAGTGGAAATTGGAGATAGAGCTCAAATTCGAAAAAGAAAGACATATTCACATTTCCTGGTTCAGGGAAGCCCAAAAAACATGGGTTTCCTGGATCTGATGTGTACCTGTGGAGTTGGCCCAGGGCATATCTCACATTTCTTAGGAAAAATCCCTTATACCATCAATCGTGCAAATTGCAGATAGAGCTCAAATTCGAAAAAGAAAGACATATTCATATTCCCCTGGGTCAGGGAAACCCAAAAAACATGAGTTTTCGGCATCTGATCTGTCCCTGTGGAGTTGGCCCAGAGCATATCTCGCATTTGTTAGGAAAAATTCCTTATACAATGAAAAGTGCAAATTGCAGATTGAACTCAAATTTGAAGAACAAACACATATTTATGTTCCCCCAGGTCTGGGAAGCCCTCCAAAGAGAGTTTTCTGGATCTGGTCTGTCCCTGTGGAGTTGGCCCAGGGCATATCTCGCATTTGTTAGGAAAAATCCCTTATACCATGAAAAGTGCAAATTGAAAATAGAGCTAAAATTCGAAAAACAAAGACATATTCATGTTCCCCCGGGTTAGGGAAACCCAAAAATACATGAGTTTCCTGGATCTGGTCTCTCCCTTTGGAGTTGGCCCAACTCATATCTCGCATTTGTTAGGAAAAATCCATTATAGCTTGAAAAGTGCACATAGGAGATAGAGCTCAAATTCGAAAAACAAACACATATTCATATTCCCCTGGGTCAGGGAAGCCCAAAAACATGAATATTTAGGATCTGATCTGTCCCTTTGGAGATGGCCCGGGGTATAACTTTATTTTGTTAGGAAAAAATTCCCTTATATGATGTAAAGTGAAAATTGGAGATAGAGCTCAAATTCAAAAAAAAAAACATATTCATATTCCCCTGGGTAAGGGAAACCCCAAGAAAATGAGTTTCCGGGATCTGACCTGTCTTTTTGGAGTTGGCCCAGGGCATATCTCGCATTTGTTAGGAAAAATCACTTATTCCATCAATAGTGCAAATTGCTGATAGAGCTCAAATTCGAAAAAGAAAGACATATTCATATTCCCCTGGGTCAAGGAAACCCAAAAAACCCAGCATCTGATCTGTCCCTGTGGAGTTGGCCCAGAGCATATCTCGCATTTGTTAGGAAAAATTCCTTATACAATCAAAAGTGCAAATTGCAGATTGAACTCAAATTTAAAGAACAAACACATATTTATGTTCACCCGGGTCTGGGAAGCCCTCCAAAAAGAGTTTTCTGGATCTGGTCTGTCCCTGTGGAAAAATCCCATATACCATGAAAAGTGCAAATTACAGATAGAGCTCAAATTTGAAGAAGAAACACATATTTATGTTCCCCCAGGTCAGGGAAACCCTCCAAAAAAGAGTTTTCTGGATCTGGTCTCTCCCTCTGGAGTTGGCCCAGGGCATATCTCACATTTCTTAGGAAAAATCCCTTATACCATCAATATTGCAAATTGCAGATAGAGGTCAAATTCGTAAAAGAAAGACATTTTCACGTTCCCCGGTTCAGGGAAGCCCAAAAAACATGAGTTTTATGGTTCGGATATGTCCCTGTGGAGTTGGCCCAGAGCATATCTCGCATATGTTAGGAAAAATCCCATATACCATGAAAAGTTTAAATTACAGATAGAGCTCAAATTTGAAGAAGAAACACATATTTATGTTCCCCCAGGTCAGGGAAACCCTCCAAAAAAAGAGTTTTCTGGATCTGGTCTCTCCCTTTGGAGTTGGCCCAACTGATACCTCGCATTTGTTAGGAAAAATGCATTATACCATAAAAATAGGAGACAGAGATCAAATTCGAAAAACAAAGACAAATTCATGTTCCCCCAGGTTAGGGAAACCCCAAAAAACATGAGTTTTTGGGATCTGATCTGTCCCTGTGGAGTTGGCCCTCGGCATAGCTCTCATTTGTTTGGAAAAATTCCATATACCATGAAAAGTGCAAATTGCAGATAGAGCTCAAATTTGTATAACAATCACATATTTATGTTCCCCCGGATCAGGGAAAAACTGCAAAAAAAGTGTTTCCTGGATCTGGTCTCTCCCTTTGGAGTTGGCCCAGCTCATATCTCGCATTTGTTAGGAAAAATCCATTATACCATAAAAATAGGAGACAGAGTTGAAATTCGAAAAACAAAGACAAATTCATGTTCCCCCGGGTCAGGGAAACCCAAAAAAACATGAGTTTCCTGGATCTGATCTGTCCCTGTGGAGTTGGCCCAGAGCATATCTCGCATATGTTAGGAACAATCCTATATACCATGAAAAGTGGAAATTGGAGATAGAGCTCAAATTCGAAAAAGAAAGACATATTCACGTTCCCCGGTTCAGGGAAGCCCAAAAAACATGAGTTTTATGGTTCGGATATGTCCCTGTGGAGTTGGCCCAGAGCATATCTCGCATATGTTAGGAAAAATCCCATATACCATGAAAAGTGCAAATTACAGATAGAGCTCAAATTTGAAGAAGAAACACATATTTATGTTCCCCCAGGTCAGGGAAACCCTCCAAAAAAAGAGTTTTCTGGATCTGGTCTCTCCCTTTGGAGTTGGCCCAACTGATACCTCGCATTTGTTAGGAAAAATGCATTATACCATAAAAATAGGAGACAGAGATCAAATTCGAAAAACAAAGACAAATTCATGTTCCCCCAGGTTAGGGAAACCCCAAAAAACATGAGTTTTTGGGATCTGATCTTTCCCTGTGCAGTTGGCGCATGGCATATCTTGCATTTGTTAGGAAAAATTCCATATACCATGAAAAGTGCAAATTGCAGATAGAGCTCAAATTTGTATAACAATCACATATTTATGTTCCCCCGGGTCAGGGAAAAACTGCAAAAAAAGTGTTTCCTGGATCTGGTCTCTCCCTTTGGAGTTGGCCCAGCTCATATCTCGCATTTGTTAGGAAAAATCCATTATACCATAAAAATAGGAGACAGAGTTGAAATTCGAAAAACAAAGACAAATTCATGTTCCCCCGGGTCAGGGAAACCCAAAAAAACATGAGTTTCCTGGATCTGATCTGTCCCTGTGGAGTTGGCCCAGAGCATATCTCGCATATGTTAGGAACAATCCTATATACCATGAAAAGTGGAAATTGGAGATAGAGCTCAAATTCGAAAAAGAAAGACATATTCACATTCCCCGGTTCAGGGAAGCCCAAAAAACATGGGTTTCCTGGATCTGATCTTTCCCTTTGGAGTTGGCCCAGGGCATAACTTGCATATGTTAGGAAAAATCCCATATACCATGAAAAGTGGAAATTGGAGATAGAGCTCAAATTCGAAAAAGAAAGACATATTCATGTTCCCCGGTTCAGGGAAGCCCAAAAAAACATGAGTTTTCTGGTTCGGATATGTCCCTGTGGAGTTGGCCCAGAGCATATCTTGCATATCTTAGGAAAAATCCTATATACCATGAAAAGTGGAAATTGGAGATAGAGCTCAAATTCGAAAAACAAAGACATATTCATGTTCCCCCGGGTCACGGAAACCCAAAAAAACATGAGTTTTTGGAACCTGATCTTTCCCTGTGCAGTTGGCGCATGGCATATCTTGCATTTGTTAGGAAAAATCCCATATACCATGAAAAGTGAAAATTGAAAATAGAGCTCAAATTCGAAAAACAAGCACATATTCATGTTCCAATAGGTCAGGGAAGCCCAAAAAAGTTGAGTTTTTGGGATCTGATCTGTCTTTTTGGACTTGGCCCAGGGCATATCTCGCATTTGTTAGGAAAAATCTCTTATTCCATCAATAGTGCAAATTGCTGATAGAGCTCAAATTCAAAAAAGAAAGACATATTCATGCTCCCCTAGGTCGAGGAAAAAAAAAAACACATTAGTTTCCTTGATCTGATCTGTCCCTCTGGAGTTGGCCCAGGGCATATCTCACATTTCTTAGGAAAAATCCCTTATACCATCAATATTGCAAATTGCAGATAGAGGTCAAATTCGTAAAAGAAAGACATATTCACGTTCCCCGGTTCAGGGAAACCCAAAAAACATGAGTTTTATGGTTCGGATATGTCCCTGTGGAGTTGGCCCAGAGCATATCTCGCATATGTTAGGAAAAATCCCATATACCATGAAAAGTTTAAATTACAGATAGAGCTCAAATTTGAAGAAGAAACACATATTTATGTTCCCCCAGGTCAGGGAAACCCTCCAAAAAAAGAGTTTTCTGGATCTGGTCTCTCCCTTTGGAGTTGGCCCAACTGATACCTCGCATTTGTTAGGAAAAATGCATTATACCATAAAAATAGGAGACAGAGCTAAAATTCGAAAAACAAAGACATATTCATGTTCCCCCGGGTTAGGGAAACCGAAAAATACATGAGTTTCCTGGATCTGGTCTCTCCCTTTGGAGTTGGCCCAGGGCATATCTCACATTTCTTAGGAAAAATCCCTTGTACCATCAATAGTGCAAATTGCAGATAGAGGTCAAATTTGAAAAACAAAGACATATTCATGTGCCCCGTGGTCAGGGAAAAAAAAAAACATGGGTTTCTGGGATCTGATCTCTCCCTGTGGAGTTGGCACAGGGCATAACTCACATTTGTTAGGAAAAATCCATGAAAAGTGGAAATTGGAGATAGAGCTCAAATTCGAAAAAGAAAGACATATTCAAGTTCCCCTGTTCAGGGAAGCCCAAAAAAACATGAGTTTTCTGGTTCGGATATGTCCCTGTGGAGTTGGCCCAGAGCATATCTCGCATATGTTAGGAACAATCCTATATACCATGAAAAGTGGAAATTGGAGATAGAGCTCAAATTCGAAAAAGAAAGACATATTCATATTCCCCTGGGTCAGGGAAACCCAAAAAACATGAGTTTTCAGCATCTGATCTGTCCCTGTGGAGTTGCCCCAGAGCATATCTCGCAATTGTTAGGAAAAATTCCTTATACAATGAAAAGTGCAAATTGCAGATTGAACTCAAATTTGAAGAACAAACACATATTTATGTTCCCCCAGGTCTGGGAAGCCCTCCAAAAAGAGTTTTCTGGATCTGGTCTTTCCCTGTGGAGTTGGCCCAGGGCATATCTCGCATTTGTTAGGAAAAATCCCTTATACCATGAAAAGTGCAAATTGCAAATAGAGCTAAAATTCGAAAAAAAGACATATTCATGTTCCCCCGGGTTAGGGAAACCCAAAAATACATGAGTTTCCTGGATCTGGTCTCTCCCTTTGGAGTTGGCCCAGGGCATATCTCACATTTCTTAGGAAAAATCCCTTGTACCATCAATAGTGCAAATTGCAGATAGAGGTCAAATTTGAAAAACAAAGACATATTCATGTGCCCCCTGGTCAGGGAAACAAAAAAAAACATGGGTTTCTGGGATCTGATCTGTCCCTGTGGAGTTGGCCAAGGGCATATCTCACATTTCTTAGGAAAAATCACTTATACCATCAATAGTGCAAATTGCAGATAGAGCTCAAATTCGAAAAAGAAAGACATATTCATATTCCCCTGGGTCAGGGAAGCCCAAACAAACATGAATATTTAGGATCTGATCTGTCCCTTTGGAGTTGGCCCAGGGTATAACTCGCATGTGTTAGGAAAAATCCCATATACCAGGAAAAGTGCACATAAGAGATAGAGCTCAAATTCAAAAAACAAAGACATATTCATATTCCTCCGGTTCAGGGAAGCCCAAAAAAACATGAATTCTCCAGATCTGATCTGTCCCTGTGGAGTTAGCTGAGGGCATGTCTCGCATTTGTTAGGAAAAAACATGAGTTTTCGGGACCTGATCTGTACCAAATAGAGCTCAAACTTGAAGAACAAACACATATTCAAAAAACAGAGATATATTCATGTTCCGTCGGGTCTGGGAAACCCAAAAACACATGAGTTTTCTGGATCTTATCTGTCCCTGTGCAGTTGGCCCATGGCATATCTCGCATTTGTTAGGAAAAATCCCATATACTATGAAAAGTGCAAAATGCAGATAGAGCTCAAATTTGAAGAACAAAGACATATTTATGTTCCACCAGTTCAGGGAAGCCCCCCAAAAAATGACTTTTTCGGATCTGATCTCTCCCTGTCGAGTTGGCCCAGGGCATAACTCGCATTTGTTAGGAAAAATCCCTTATACCATCAATCGTGCAAATTGCAGATAGAGCTCAAATTCGAAAAAGAAAGACATATTCATATTCCCCTGGGTCAGGGAAACCCAAAAAACATGAGTTTTCAGCATCTGATCTGTCCGTGTGGAGTTGGCCCAGAGCATATCTCGCATTTGTTAGGAAAAATTCCTTATACAATGAAAAGTGCAAATTGCAGATTGAACTCAAATTTGAAGAACAAACACATATTTATGTTCCCCCAGGTCTGGGAAGCCCTCCAAAAAGAGTTTTCTGGATCTGGTCTTTCCCTGTGGAGTTGGCCCAGGGCATATCTCGCATTTGTTAGGAAAAATCCCTTATACCATGAAAAGTGCAAATTGCAAATAGAGCTAAAATTCGAAAAACAAAGACATATTCATGTTCCCCCGGGTTAGGGAAACCCAAAAATACATGAGTTTCCTGGATCTGGTCTCTCCCTTTGGACTTGGCCCAGGGCATATCTCACATTTCTTAGGAAAAATCCCTTGTACCATCAATAGTGCAAATTGCAGATAGAGGTCAAATTTGAAAAACAAAGACATATTCATGTGCCCCCTGGTCAGGGAAACAAAAAAAAATGGGTTTCTGGGATCTGATCTGTCCCTGTGGAGTTGGCACAGGGCATAACTCACATTTGTTAGGAAAAATCCATGAAAAGTGGAAATTGGAGATAGAGCTCAAATTTCGAAAAAGAAAGACATATTCACGTTCCCCTGTTCAGGGAAGCCCAAAAAAACATGAGTTTTCTGGTTCGGATATGTCCCTGTGGAGTTGGCCCAGAGCATATCTCGCATATGTTAGGAACAATCCTATATACCATGAAAAGTGGAAATTGGAGCTAGAGCTCAAATTCGAAAAAGAAAGACATATTCACATTCCCCGGTTCAGGGAAGCCCAAAAAACATGGGTTTCCTGGATCTGATGTGTCCCTGTGGAGTTGGGCCAGGGCATATCTCACATTTCTTAGGAAAAATCGCGTATACCATCAATAGTGCAAATTGCAGATAGAGCTCAAATTCGAAAAAGAAAGACATATTCATATTCCCCTGGGTCAGGGAAACACAAAAAACATGAGTTTTCAGCATCTGATCTGTCCCTGTGGAGTTGCCCCAGAGCATATCTCGCAATTGTTAGGAAAAATTCCTTATACAATGAAAAGTGCAAATTGCAGATTGAACTCAAATTTGAAGAACAAACACATATTTATGTTCCCCCAGGTCTGGGAAGCCCTCCAAAAAGAGTTTTCTGGATCTGGTCTTTCCCTGTGGAGTTGGCCCAGGGCATATCTCGCATTTGTTAGGAAAAATCCCTTATACCATGAAAAGTGCAAATTGCAAATAGAGCTAAAATTCGAAAAACAAAGACATATTCATGTTCCCCCGGGTTAGGGAAACCCAAAAATACATGAGTTTCCTGGATCTGGTCTCTCCCTTTGGACTTGGCCCAGGGCATATCTCACATTTCTTAGGAAAAATCCCTTGTACCATCAATAGTGCAAATTGCAGATAGAGGTCAAATTTGAAAAACAAAGACATATTCATGTGCCCCCTGGTCAGGGAAACAAAAAAAAATGGGTTTCTGGGATCTGATCTGTCCCTGTGGAGTTGGCACAGGGCATAACTCACATTTGTTAGGAAAAATCCATGAAAAGTGGAAATTGGAGATAGAGCTCAAATTCGAAAAAGAAAGACATATTCACGTTCCCCTGTTCAGGGAAGCCCAAAAAAACATGAGTTTTCTGGTTCGGATATGTCCCTGTGGAGTTGGCCCAGAGCATATCTCGCATATGTTAGGAACAATCCTATATACCATGAAAAGTGGAAATTGGAGATAGAGCTCAAATTCGAAAAAGAAAGACATATTCACATTCCCCGGTTCAGGGAAGCCCAAAAAACATGGGTTTCCTGGATCTGATGTGTCCCTGTGGAGTTGGGCCAGGGCATATCTCACATTTCTTAGGAAAAATCGCGTATACCATCAATAGTGCAAATTGCAGATAGAGCTCAAATTCGAAAAAGAAAGACATATTCATATTCCCCTGGGTCAGGGAAACACAAAAAACATGAGTTTTCAGCATCTGATCTGTCCCTGTGGAGTTGCCCCAGAGCATATCTCGCAATTGTTAGGAAAAATTCCTTATACAATGAAAAGTGCAAATTGCAGATTGAACTCAAATTTGAAGAACAAACACATATTTATGTTCCCCCAGGTCTGGGAAGCCCTCCAAAAAGAGTTTTCTGGATCTGGTCTTTCCCTGTGGAGTTGGCCCAGGGCATATCTCGCATTTCTTAGGAAAAATCCCTTATACCATGAAAAGTGCAAATTGCAAATTGTGCTAAAATTCGAAAAAAAAAGACATATTCATGTTCCCCCGGGTTAGGGAAACCCAAAAATACATGAGTTTCCTGGATCTGGTCTCTCCCTTTGGAGTTGGCCCAGGGCATATCTCACATTTCTTAGGAAAAATCCCTTGTACCATCAATAGTGCAAATTGCAGATAGAGGTCAAATTTGAAAAACAAAGACATATTCATGTGCACCCTGGTCAGGGAAACAAAAAAAAAACATGGGTTTCTGAGATCTGATCTGTCCCTGTGGAGTTGGCCAAGGGCATATCTCACATTTCTTAGGAAAAATCACTTATACCATAAATAGTGCAAATTGCAGATAGAGCTCAAATTCGAAAAAGAAAGACATATTCATATTCCCCTGAGTCAGGGAAACCCAAAAAACCCAGCATCTGATCTGTCCCTGTGGAGTTGGCCCAGAGCATATCTCGCAATTGTTAGGAAAAATTCCTTATACAATGAAAAGTGCAAATTGCAGATTGAACTCAAATTTGAAGAACAAACACATATTTATGTTCCCCCTGGTCTGGGAAGCCCTCCAAAAAGAGTTTTCTGGATCTGGTCTTTCCCTGTGGAGTTGGCCCAGGGCATATCTCGCATTTGTTAGGAAAAATCCCTTATACCATGAAAAGTGCAAATTGCAAATAGAGCTAAAATTCGAAAAAAAAGACATATTCATGTTCCCCCGGGAAGCCCAAAAAAACATGAGTTTTCTGGTTCGGATATGTCCCTTTGGAGTTGGCCCAGAGCATATCTCGCATATGTTAGGAACAATCCTATATACCATGAAAAGTGGAAATTGCAGATAGAGCTCAAATTCGAAAAAGAAAGAGATATTCATATTCCCCTGGGTCAGGGAAACCCAAAAAACATGAGTTTTCGGCATCTGATCTATCCCTGTGGAGTTGGCCTAGAGCATATCTCGCATTTGTTAGGAAAAATCCCTTGTACCAACAATATTGAAAATTGCAGATAGAGGTCAAATTTGAAAAACAAAGACATATTCATGTGCCCCCTGGTCAGGGAAACGAAAAAAAAATGTGAGTTTCTGGGATCTGATCTGTCCCACAGGGTGTAACTCACATTTCTTAGGAAAAATCCATGAAAAGTGGAAATTGCAGATAGAGCTCAAATTCGAAAAACAAGCACATATTCATGTTCCCCTGGGTCAAGGAAGCCAGAAAAACTTGAGTTTTTGGGATCTGATCTTTCCCTTTGGAGTGGGCCCAGGGCATAACTCGCATTTCTTAGGAAAAATCACTTATACCATCAATAGTGCAAATTGCAGATAGAGCTCAAATTCGAAAAAGAAAGACATATTCACGTTCCCCGGTTCAGGGAAGCCCAAAAAACAAAAACCAAAAAAACCATGAGTTTCTGGGATCTGATCTTTCCCTGTGGAGTTGGCACAGGGCATAACTCACATTTGTTAGGAAAAATCCATGAAAAGTGGAAATTGGAGATAGAGCTCAAATTCGAAAAAGAAAGACATATTCACATTCCCCGGTTCAGGGAAGCCCAAAAAACATGAGTTTCCTGGATCTGATCTGTCCCTGTGGAGTTGGCCCAGGGCATATCTCACATTTCTTAGGAAAAATCACTTATACCATCAATAGTGCAAATTGCAGATAGTGGTCAAATTCGAAAAACAAAGACATATTCATGTTCCCCCGGGTCTCGGAAACCCAAAAAAACATGAGTTTTTGGGACCTGATCTTTCCCTTTGGAGTTGGCCCAGGGCATAACTTGCATATGTTAGGAAAAATCCCATATACCATGAAAAGTGCAAATTACAGATAGAGCTCAAATTTGAAGAAGAAACACATATTTATGTTCCCGCAGGTCACGGAAACCCTCCAAAATAGAGTTTTCTGGATCTGGTCTGTCCCTTTGGAGTTGGCCCAACTCATATCTCGCATTTGTTAGGAAAAATCCATTATACCTTGAAAAGTGCACATAGGAGATAGAGCTCAAATTTGAAAAACAAACACATATTCATATTCCCCTGGGTCAGGGAAGCCCAAAAAACATGAATATTTAGGATCTGATCTGTCCCTTTGGAGATGGCCCGGGGTATAACTTTATTTTGTTAGGAAAAATTCCCTTATATGATGTAAAGTGAAAATTGGAGATAGAGCTCAAATTAAAAAAAAAGACATATTCATATTCCACTGGGTAAGGGAAAGCGAAAAAAAATGAGTTTCCTGGATCTGATCTGTCTTTTTGGAGTTGGCCCAGGGCATATCTCGCATTTGTTAGGAAAAATCACTTATTCCATCAGTAGTGCAAATTGCTGATAGAGCTCAAATTCGAAAAAGAAAGACATATTCATATTCCCCTGGGTCAGGGAAACCCAAAAAACCCAGCATCTGATCTGTCCCTGTGGAGTTGTCCAAGAACATATGTCGCATTTGTTAGGAAAAATTCCTAATACAATCAAAAGTGCAAATTGCAGATTGAACTCAAATTCGAAAAAGAAAGACATATTCATGTTCCCCCCGGTTAGGGAAACCCAAAAATACATGAGTTTTCTGGATCTTATCTGTCCCTGTGCAGTTGGCCCAGGACATATCTCGCATTTGTTTGGAAAACTCCATTATACCATGAAAAGTGAACATAGTTAGTTAGTTCAAATTCGAAATTCGAAAAACAAACACATATTCATATTCCCCTATGTCAGGGAAGCCCAAAAAACATGAATATTTAGGATCTGATCTGTCCCTTTCGACTTTGCCCAGGGTATAACTCGCATTTGTTAGGAAAAATCCATTATACCATAAAAATAGGAGACAGAGTTGAAATTCGAAAAACAAAGACAAATTCATGTTCCCCCGGGTCAGGGAAACCCAAAAAAACATGAGTTTCCTGGATCTTATCTGTCCCTGTGGAGTTGGCCAAGGGCATATCTCACATTTCTTAGGAAAAATCACTTATACCATCAATAGTGCAAATTGCAGATAGAGCTCAAATTCGAAAAAGAAAGACATATTCATATTCCCCTGGGTCAGGGAAGCCCAAAAAACATGAATATTTAGGATCTGATCTGTCCCTTTGGAGATGGCCCGGGGTATAACTTTATTTTGTTAGGAAAAATTCCCTTATATGATGTAAAGTGAAAATTGGAGATAGAGCTCAAATTCAAAAAAAAAACATATTCATATTCCCCTGGGTAAGGGAAACAACAAAAAAATGAGTTTCCGGGATCTGACCTGTCTTTTTGGAGTTGGCCCAGGGCATATCTCGCATTTGTTAGGAAAAATCACTTATTCCATCAATAGTGCAAATTGCTGATAGAGCTCAAATTCGAAAAAGAAAGACATATTCATATTCCCCTGAGTCAGGGAAACCCAAAAAACCCAGCATCTGATCTGTCCCTGTGGAGTTGGCCCAGAGCATATCTCGCATTTGTTAGGAAAAATTCCTTATACAATCAAAAGTGCAAATTGCAGATTGAACTCAAATTTGAAGAACAAACACATATTTATGTTCCCCCGGGTCTGTGAAGCCCTCCAAAAAGAGTTTTCTGGATCTGGTCTGTCCCTGTGGAAAAATACCATATACCATGAAAAGTGCAAATTACAGATAGAGCTCAAATTTGAAGAAGAAACACATATTTATGTTCCCCCAGGTCAGGGAAACCCTCCAAAATAGAGTTTTCTGGATCTGGTCTCTCCCTTTGGAGTTGGCCCAACTGATACCTCGCATTTGTTAGGAAAAATCCATTATACCATAAAAATAGGAGACAGAGATCAAATTCGAAAAACAAAGACAAATTCATGTTCCCCCGGATTAGGGAAACCCCAAAAAACATGAGTTTTTGGGATCTGATCTGTCCCTGTGGAGTTGGCCCTCGGCATATCTCGCATTTGTTTGGAAAAATCCCATGTACCATGAAAAGTGCAAATTCCCCCGGGTCAGGGAAGCCCAAAGAACATGAGTTTCCTGGATCTGATCTGTCCCTGTGGAGTTGGCCAAGGGCATATCTCACATTTCTTAGGAAAAATCACTTATACCATCAATAGTGCAAATTGCAGATAGAGCTCAAATTCGAAAAAGAAAGACATATTCACGTTCCCCGGTTCAGGGAAGCCCAAAAAACATGAGTTTTATAGTTCGGATATGTCCCTGTGGAGTTGGCCCAGAGCATATCTCGCATATGTTAGGAAAAATCCCATATACCATGAAAAGTGGAAATTGGAGATAGAGCTCAAATTCGAAAAAGAAAGACATATTCACATTTCCTGGTTCAGGGAAGCCCAAAAAACATGGGTTTCCTGGATCTGATGTGTACCTGTGGAGTTGGCCCAGGGCATATCTCACATTTCTTAGGAAAAATCCCTTATACCATCAATCGTGCAAATTGCAGATAGAGCTCAAATTCGAAAAAGAAAGACATATTCATATTCCCCTGGGTCAGGGAAACCCAAAAAACATGAGTTTTCGGCATCTGATCTGTCCCTGTGGAGTTGGCCCAGAGCATATCTCGCATTTGTTAGGAAAAATTCCTTATACAATGAAAAGTGCAAATTGCAGATTGAACTCAAATTTGAAGAACAAACACATATTTATGTTCCCCCAGGTCTGGGAAGCCCTCCAAAGAGAGTTTTCTGGATCTGGTCTGTCCCTGTGGAGTTGGCCCAGGGCATATCTCGCATTTGTTAGGAAAAATCCCTTATACCATGAAAAGTGCAAATTGAAAATAGAGCTAAAATTCGAAAAACAAAGACATATTCATGTTCCCCCGGGTTAGGGAAACCCAAAAATACATGAGTTTCCTGGATCTGGTCTCTCCCTTTGGAGTTGGCCCAACTCATATCTCGCATTTGTTAGGAAAAATCCATTATAGCTTGAAAAGTGCACATAGGAGATAGAGCTCAAATTCGAAAAACAAACACATATTCATATTCCCCTGGGTCAGGGAAGCCCAAAAACATGAATATTTAGGATCTGATCTGTCCCTTTGGAGATGGCCCGGGGTATAACTTTATTTTGTTAGGAAAAAATTCCCTTATATGATGTAAAGTGAAAATTGGAGATAGAGCTCAAATTCAAAAAAAAAAACATATTCATATTCCCCTGGGTAAGGGAAACCCCAAGAAAATGAGTTTCCGGGATCTGACCTGTCTTTTTGGAGTTGGCCCAGGGCATATCTCGCATTTGTTAGGAAAAATCACTTATTCCATCAATAGTGCAAATTGCTGATAGAGCTCAAATTCGAAAAAGAAAGACATATTCATATTCCCCTGGGTCAAGGAAACCCAAAAAACCCAGCATCTGATCTGTCCCTGTGGAGTTGGCCCAGAGCATATCTCGCATTTGTTAGGAAAAATTCCTTATACAATCAAAAGTGCAAATTGCAGATTGAACTCAAATTTAAAGAACAAACACATATTTATGTTCACCCGGGTCTGGGAAGCCCTCCAAAAAGAGTTTTCTGGATCTGGTCTGTCCCTGTGGAAAAATCCCATATACCATGAAAAGTGCAAATTACAGATAGAGCTCAAATTTGAAGAAGAAACACATATTTATGTTCCCCCAGGTCAGGGAAACCCTCCAAAAAAGAGTTTTCTGGATCTGGTCTCTCCCTCTGGAGTTGGCCCAGGGCATATCTCACATTTCTTAGGAAAAATCCCTTATACCATCAATATTGCAAATTGCAGATAGAGGTCAAATTCGTAAAAGAAAGACATTTTCACGTTCCCCGGTTCAGGGAAGCCCAAAAAACATGAGTTTTATGGTTCGGATATGTCCCTGTGGAGTTGGCCCAGAGCATATCTCGCATATGTTAGGAAAAATCCCATATACCATGAAAAGTTTAAATTACAGATAGAGCTCAAATTTGAAGAAGAAACACATATTTATGTTCCCCCAGGTCAGGGAAACCCTCCAAAAAAAGAGTTTTCTGGATCTGGTCTCTCCCTTTGGAGTTGGCCCAACTGATACCTCGCATTTGTTAGGAAAAATGCATTATACCATAAAAATAGGAGACAGAGATCAAATTCGAAAAACAAAGACAAATTCATGTTCCCCCAGGTTAGGGAAACCCCAAAAAACATGAGTTTTTGGGATCTGATCTGTCCCTGTGGAGTTGGCCCTCGGCATAGCTCTCATTTGTTTGGAAAAATTCCATATACCATGAAAAGTGCAAATTGCAGATAGAGCTCAAATTTGTATAACAATCACATATTTATGTTCCCCCGGATCAGGGAAAAACTGCAAAAAAAGTGTTTCCTGGATCTGGTCTCTCCCTTTGGAGTTGGCCCAGCTCATATCTCGCATTTGTTAGGAAAAATCCATTATACCATAAAAATAGGAGACAGAGTTGAAATTCGAAAAACAAAGACAAATTCATGTTCCCCCGGGTCAGGGAAACCCAAAAAAACATGAGTTTCCTGGATCTGATCTGTCCCTGTGGAGTTGGCCCAGAGCATATCTCGCATATGTTAGGAACAATCCTATATACCATGAAAAGTGGAAATTGGAGATAGAGCTCAAATTCGAAAAAGAAAGACATATTCACGTTCCCCGGTTCAGGGAAGCCCAAAAAACATGAGTTTTATGGTTCGGATATGTCCCTGTGGAGTTGGCCCAGAGCATATCTCGCATATGTTAGGAAAAATCCCATATACCATGAAAAGTGCAAATTACAGATAGAGCTCAAATTTGAAGAAGAAACACATATTTATGTTCCCCCAGGTCAGGGAAACCCTCCAAAAAAAGAGTTTTCTGGATCTGGTCTCTCCCTTTGGAGTTGGCCCAACTGATACCTCGCATTTGTTAGGAAAAATGCATTATACCATAAAAATAGGAGACAGAGATCAAATTCGAAAAACAAAGACAAATTCATGTTCCCCCAGGTTAGGGAAACCCCAAAAAACATGAGTTTTTGGGATCTGATCTTTCCCTGTGCAGTTGGCGCATGGCATATCTTGCATTTGTTAGGAAAAATTCCATATACCATGAAAAGTGCAAATTGCAGATAGAGCTCAAATTTGTATAACAATCACATATTTATGTTCCCCCGGGTCAGGGAAAAACTGCAAAAAAAGTGTTTCCTGGATCTGGTCTCTCCCTTTGGAGTTGGCCCAGCTCATATCTCGCATTTGTTAGGAAAAATCCATTATACCATAAAAATAGGAGACAGAGTTGAAATTCGAAAAACAAAGACAAATTCATGTTCCCCCGGGTCAGGGAAACCCAAAAAAACATGAGTTTCCTGGATCTGATCTGTCCCTGTGGAGTTGGCCCAGAGCATATCTCGCATATGTTAGGAACAATCCTATATACCATGAAAAGTGGAAATTGGAGATAGAGCTCAAATTCGAAAAAGAAAGACATATTCACATTCCCCGGTTCAGGGAAGCCCAAAAAACATGGGTTTCCTGGATCTGATCTTTCCCTTTGGAGTTGGCCCAGGGCATAACTTGCATATGTTAGGAAAAATCCCATATACCATGAAAAGTGGAAATTGGAGATAGAGCTCAAATTCGAAAAAGAAAGACATATTCATGTTCCCCGGTTCAGGGAAGCCCAAAAAAACATGAGTTTTCTGGTTCGGATATGTCCCTGTGGAGTTGGCCCAGAGCATATCTCGCATATCTTAGGAAAAATCCTATATACCATGAAAAGTGGAAATTGGAGATAGAGCTCAAATTCGAAAAACAAAGACATATTCATGTTCCCCCGGGTCACGGAAACCCAAAAAAACATGAGTTTTTGGAACCTGATCTTTCCCTGTGCAGTTGGCGCATGGCATATCTTGCATTTGTTAGGAAAAATCCCATATACCATGAAAAGTGAAAATTGAAAATAGAGCTCAAATTCGAAAAACAAGCACATATTCATGTTCCAATAGGTCAGGGAAGCCCAAAAAAGTTGAGTTTTTGGGATCTGATCTGTCTTTTTGGACTTGGCCCAGGGCATATCTCGCATTTGTTAGGAAAAATCTCTTATTCCATCAATAGTGCAAATTGCTGATAGAGCTCAAATTCAAAAAAGAAAGACATATTCATGCTCCCCTAGGTCGAGGAAAAAAAAAAACACATTAGTTTCCTTGATCTGATCTGTCCCTCTGGAGTTGGCCCAGGGCATATCTCACATTTCTTAGGAAAAATCCCTTATACCATCAATATTGCAAATTGCAGATAGAGGTCAAATTCGTAAAAGAAAGACATATTCACGTTCCCCGGTTCAGGGAAACCCAAAAAACATGAGTTTTATGGTTCGGATATGTCCCTGTGGAGTTGGCCCAGAGCATATCTCGCATATGTTAGGAAAAATCCCATATACCATGAAAAGTTTAAATTACAGATAGAGCTCAAATTTGAAGAAGAAACACATATTTATGTTCCCCCAGGTCAGGGAAACCCTCCAAAAAAAGAGTTTTCTGGATCTGGTCTCTCCCTTTGGAGTTGGCCCAACTGATACCTCGCATTTGTTAGGAAAAATGCATTATACCATAAAAATAGGAGACAGAGCTAAAATTCGAAAAACAAAGACATATTCATGTTCCCCCGGGTTAGGGAAACCGAAAAATACATGAGTTTCCTGGATCTGGTCTCTCCCTTTGGAGTTGGCCCAGGGCATATCTCACATTTCTTAGGAAAAATCCCTTGTACCATCAATAGTGCAAATTGCAGATAGAGGTCAAATTTGAAAAACAAAGACATATTCATGTGCCCCGTGGTCAGGGAAAAAAAAAAACATGGGTTTCTGGGATCTGATCTCTCCCTGTGGAGTTGGCACAGGGCATAACTCACATTTGTTAGGAAAAATCCATGAAAAGTGGAAATTGGAGATAGAGCTCAAATTCGAAAAAGAAAGACATATTCAAGTTCCCCTGTTCAGGGAAGCCCAAAAAAACATGAGTTTTCTGGTTCGGATATGTCCCTGTGGAGTTGGCCCAGAGCATATCTCGCATATGTTAGGAACAATCCTATATACCATGAAAAGTGGAAATTGGAGATAGAGCTCAAATTCGAAAAAGAAAGACATATTCATATTCCCCTGGGTCAGGGAAACCCAAAAAACATGAGTTTTCAGCATCTGATCTGTCCCTGTGGAGTTGCCCCAGAGCATATCTCGCAATTGTTAGGAAAAATTCCTTATACAATGAAAAGTGCAAATTGCAGATTGAACTCAAATTTGAAGAACAAACACATATTTATGTTCCCCCAGGTCTGGGAAGCCCTCCAAAAAGAGTTTTCTGGATCTGGTCTTTCCCTGTGGAGTTGGCCCAGGGCATATCTCGCATTTGTTAGGAAAAATCCCTTATACCATGAAAAGTGCAAATTGCAAATAGAGCTAAAATTCGAAAAAAAGACATATTCATGTTCCCCCGGGTTAGGGAAACCCAAAAATACATGAGTTTCCTGGATCTGGTCTCTCCCTTTGGAGTTGGCCCAGGGCATATCTCACATTTCTTAGGAAAAATCCCTTGTACCATCAATAGTGCAAATTGCAGATAGAGGTCAAATTTGAAAAACAAAGACATATTCATGTGCCCCCTGGTCAGGGAAACAAAAAAAAACATGGGTTTCTGGGATCTGATCTGTCCCTGTGGAGTTGGCCAAGGGCATATCTCACATTTCTTAGGAAAAATCACTTATACCATCAATAGTGCAAATTGCAGATAGAGCTCAAATTCGAAAAAGAAAGACATATTCATATTCCCCTGGGTCAGGGAAGCCCAAACAAACATGAATATTTAGGATCTGATCTGTCCCTTTGGAGTTGGCCCAGGGTATAACTCGCATGTGTTAGGAAAAATCCCATATACCAGGAAAAGTGCACATAAGAGATAGAGCTCAAATTCAAAAAACAAAGACATATTCATATTCCCCCGGTTCAGGGAAGCCCAAAAAAACATGAATTCTCCAGATCTGATCTGTCCCTGTGGAGTTAGCTGAGGGCATGTCTCGCATTTGTTAGGAAAAAACATGAGTTTTCGGGACCTGATCTGTACCAAATAGAGCTCAAACTTGAAGAACAAACACATATTCAAAAAACAGAGATATATTCATGTTCCGTCGGGTCTGGGAAACCCAAAAACACATGAGTTTTCTGGATCTTATCTGTCCCTGTGCAGTTGGCCCATGGCATATCTCGCATTTGTTAGGAAAAATCCCATATACTATGAAAAGTGCAAAATGCAGATAGAGCTCAAATTTGAAGAACAAAGACATATTTATGTTCCACCAGTTCAGGGAAGCCCCCCAAAAAATGACTTTTTCGGATCTGATCTCTCCCTGTCGAGTTGGCCCAGGGCATAACTCGCATTTGTTAGGAAAAATCCCTTATACCATCAATCGTGCAAATTGCAGATAGAGCTCAAATTCGAAAAAGAAAGACATATTCATATTCCCCTGGGTCAGGGAAACCCAAAAAACATGAGTTTTCAGCATCTGATCTGTCCGTGTGGAGTTGGCCCAGAGCATATCTCGCATTTGTTAGGAAAAATTCCTTATACAATGAAAAGTGCAAATTGCAGATTGAACTCAAATTTGAAGAACAAACACATATTTATGTTCCCCCAGGTCTGGGAAGCCCTCCAAAAAGAGTTTTCTGGATCTGGTCTTTCCCTGTGGAGTTGGCCCAGGGCATATCTCGCATTTGTTAGGAAAAATCCCTTATACCATGAAAAGTGCAAATTGCAAATAGAGCTAAAATTCGAAAAACAAAGACATATTCATGTTCCCCCGGGTTAGGGAAACCCAAAAATACATGAGTTTCCTGGATCTGGTCTCTCCCTTTGGACTTGGCCCAGGGCATATCTCACATTTCTTAGGAAAAATCCCTTGTACCATCAATAGTGCAAATTGCAGATAGAGGTCAAATTTGAAAAACAAAGACATATTCATGTGCCCCCTGGTCAGGGAAACAAAAAAAAATGGGTTTCTGGGATCTGATCTGTCCCTGTGGAGTTGGCACAGGGCATAACTCACATTTGTTAGGAAAAATCCATGAAAAGTGGAAATTGGAGATAGAGCTCAAATTCGAAAAAGAAAGACATATTCACGTTCCCCTGTTCAGGGAAGCCCAAAAAAACATGAGTTTTCTGGTTCGGATATGTCCCTGTGGAGTTGGCCCAGAGCATATCTCGCATATGTTAGGAACAATCCTATATACCATGAAAAGTGGAAATTGGAGATAGAGCTCAAATTCGAAAAAGAAAGACATATTCACATTCCCCGGTTCAGGGAAGCCCAAAAAACATGGGTTTCCTGGATCTGATGTGTCCCTGTGGAGTTGGCCCAGGGCATATCTCACATTTCTTAGGAAAAATCCCTTGTACCATCAATAGTGCAAATTGCAGATAGAGGTCAAATTTGAAAAACAAAGACATATTCATGTGCACCCTGGTCAGGGAAACAAAAAAAAACATGGGTTTCTGGGATCTGATCTGTCCCTGTGGAGTTGGCCAAGGGCATATCTCACATTTCTTAGGAAAAATCACTTATACCATCAATAGTGCAAATTGCAGATAGAGCTCAAATTCGAAAAAGAAAGACATATTCATATTCCCCAGGGTCAGGGAAGCCCAAACAAACATGAATATTTAGGATCTGATCTGTCCCTTTGGAGTTGGCCCAGGGTATAACTCGCATGTGTTAGGAAAAATCCCATATACCAGGAAAAGTGCACATAAGAGATAGAGCTCAAATTCAAAAAACAAAGACATATTCATATTCCCCCGGTTCAGGGAAGCCCAAAAAAACATGAATTCTCCAGATCTGATCTGTCCCTGTGGAGTTAGCTGAGGGCATGTCTCGCATTTGTTAGGAAAAAACATGAGTTTTCGGGACCTGATCTGTACCAAATAGAGCTCAAACTTGAAGAACAAACACATATTCAAAAAACAGAGATATATTCATGTTCCGTCGGGTCTGGGAAACCCAAAAACACATGAGTTTTCTGGATCTTATCTGTCCCTGTGCAGTTGGCCCATGGCATATCTCGCATTTGTTAGGAAAAATCCCATATACTATGAAAAGTGCAAAATGCAGATAGAGCTCAAATTTGAAGAACAAAGACATATTTATGTTCCACCAGTTCAGGGAAGCCCCCCAAAAAATGACTTTTTCGGATCTGATCTCTCCCTGTCGAGTTGGCCCAGGGCATAACTCGCATTTGTTAGGAAAAATCCCTTATACCATCAATCGTGCAAATTGCAGATAGAGGTCAAATTTGAAAAACAAAGACATATTCATGTGCCCCCTGGTCAGGGAAACAAAAAAAAATGGGTTTCTGGGATCTGATCTGTCCCTGTGGAGTTGGCACAGGGCATAACTCACATTTCTTAGGAAAAATCCCTTGTACCATCAATAGTGCAAATTGCAGATAGAGGTCAAATTTGAAAAACAAAGACATATTCATGTGCCCCCTGGTCAGGGAAACAAAAAAAAATGGGTTTCTGGGATCTGATCTGTCCCTGTGGAGTTGGCACAGGGCATAACTCACATTTGTTAGGAAAAATCCATGAAAAGTGGAAATTGGAGATAGAGCTCAAATTCGAAAAAGAAAGACATATTCACGTTCCCCTGTTCAGGGAAGCCCAAAAAAACATGAGTTTTCTGGTTCGGATATGTCCCTGTGGAGTTGGCCCAGAGCATATCTCGCATATGTTAGGAACAATCCTATATACCATGAAAAGTGGAAATTGGAGATAGAGCTCAAATTCGAAAAAGAAAGACATATTCACATTCCCCGGTTCAGGGAAGCCCAAAAAACATGGGTTTCCTGGATCTGATGTGTCCCTGTGGAGTTGGCCCAGGGCATATCTCACATTTCTTAGGAAAAATCGCGTATACCATCAATAGTGCAAATTGCAGATAGAGCTCAAATTCGAAAAAGAAAGACATATTCATATTCCCCTGGGTCAGGGAAACACAAAAAACATGAGTTTTCAGCATCTGATCTGTCCCTGTGGAGTTGCCCCAGAGCATATCTCGCAATTGTTAGGAAAAATTCCTTATACAATGAAAAGTGCAAATTGCAGATTGAACTCAAATTTGAAGAACAAACACATATTTATGTTCCCCCAGGTCTGGGAAGCCCTCCAAAAAGAGTTTTCTGGATCTGGTCTTTCCCTGTGGAGTTGGCCCAGGGCATATCTCGCATTTGTTAGGAAAAATCCCTTATACCATGAAAAGTGCAAATTGCAAATAGAGCTAAAATTCGAAAAACAAAGACATATTCATGTTCCCCCGGGTTAGGGAAACCCAAAAATACATGAGTTTCCTGGATCTGGTCTCTCCCTTTGGACTTGGCCCAGGGCATATCTCACATTTCTTAGGAAAAATCCCTTGTACCATCAATAGTGCAAATTGCAGATAGAGGTCAAATTTGAAAAACAAAGACATATTCATGTGCCCCCTGGTCAGGGAAACAAAAAAAAATGGGTTTCTGGGATCTGATCTGTCCCTGTGGAGTTGGCACAGGGCATAACTCACATTTGTTAGGAAAAATCCATGAAAAGTGGAAATTGGAGATAGAGCTCAAATTCGAAAAAGAAAGACATATTCACGTTCCCCTGTTCAGGGAAGCCCAAAAAAACATGAGTTTTCTGGTTCGGATATGTCCCTGTGGAGTTGGCCCAGAGCATATCTCGCATATGTTAGGAACAATCCTATATACCATGAAAAGTGGAAATTGGAGATAGAGCTCAAATTCGAAAAAGAAAGACATATTCACATTCCCCGGTTCAGGGAAGCCCAAAAAACATGGGTTTCCTGGATCTGATGTGTCCCTGTGGAGTTGGCCCAGGGCATATCTCACATTTCTTAGGAAAAATCGCGTATACCATCAATAGTGCAAATTGCAGATAGAGCTCAAATTCGAAAAAGAAAGACATATTCATATTCCCCTGGGTCAGGGAAACACAAAAAACATGAGTTTTCAGCATCTGATCTGTCCCTGTGGAGTTGCCCCAGAGCATATCTCGCAATTGTTAGGAAAAATTCCTTATACAATGAAAAGTGCAAATTGCAGATTGAACTCAAATTTGAAGAACAAACACATATTTATGTTCCCCCAGGTCTGGGAAGCCCTCCAAAAAGAGTTTTCTGGATCTGGTCTTTCCCTGTGGAGTTGGCCCAGGGCATATCTCGCATTGGTTAGGAAAAATCCCTTATACCATGAAAAGTGCAAATTGCAAATAGAGCTAAAATTCGAAAAACAAAGACATATTCATGTTCCCCCGGGTTAGGGAAACCCAAAAACACATTAGTTTCCTGGATCTGTTCTCTCCCTTTGGAGTTGGCCCAGGGCATATCTCACATTTCTCAGGAAAAATCCCTTGTACCATCAATAGTGCAAATTGCAGATAGAGGTCAAATTTGAAAAACAAAGACATATTCATGTGCCCCCTGGTCAGGGAAACAAAAAAAAACATGGGTTTCTGGGATCTGATCTGTCCCTGTGGAGTTGGCACAGGGCATAACTCACATTTGTTAGGAAAAATCCATGAAAAGTGGAAATTGGAGATAGAGCTCAAATTTGAAAAAGAAAGACATATTCACGTTCCCCGGTTCAGGGAAGCCCAAAAAAACATGAGTTTTCTGGTTCGGATATGTCCCTTTGGAGTTGGCCCAGAGCATATCTCGCATATGTTATGAACAATCCTATATACCATGAAAAGTGGAAATTGGAGATATAGCTCAAATTCGAAAAAGAAAGACATATTCACATTCCCCGGTACAGGGAAGCCCAAAAAACATGGGTTTCCTGGATCTGATGTGTCCCTGTGGAGTTGGCCCAGGGCATATCTCACATTTCTTAGGAAAAATCACGTATACCATCAATAGTGCAAATTGCAGATAGAGCTCAAATTCGAAAAAGAAAGACATATTCATATTCCACTGGGTCAGGGAAACCCAAAAGACATGAGTTTTCAGCATCTGATCTGTCCCTGTGGAGTTGGCCCAGAGCATATCTCGCATTTGTTAGGAAAAATTCCTTATACAATGAAAAGTGCAAATTGCAGATTGAACTCAAATTTGAAGAACAAACACATATTTATGTTCCCCAAGGTCTGGGAAGCCCTCCAAAAAGAGTTTTCTGGATCTGGTCTTTCCCTGTGGAGTTGGCCCAGGGCATATCTCGCATTTCTTAGGAAAAATCCCTTATACCATGAAAAGTGCAAATTTCAAATAGAGCTAAAATTCGAAAAACAAAGACATATTCATGTTCCCCTGGGTTAGGGAAACCCAAAAATACATGAGTTTCCTGGATCTGGTCTCTCCCTTTGGAGTTGGCCCAGGGCATATCTCACATTTCTTAGGAAAAATCCCTTGTACCATCAATAGTGCAAATTGCAGATAGAGGTCAAATTTGAAAAACAAAGACATATTCATGTGCACCCTGGTCAGGGAAACAAAAAAAACATGGGTTTCTGGGATCTGATCTGTCCCTGTGGAGTTGGCACAGGGCATAACTCACATTTGTTAGGAAAAATCCATGAAAAGTGGAAATTGGAGATAGAGCTCAAATTCGAAAAAGAAAGACATATTCACATTCCCCGGTTCAGGGAAGCCCAAAAAACTTGTGTTTCCTGGATCTGATCTTTCCCTTTGGAGTTGGCCCAGAGCATATCTCGCATATGTTAGGAACAATCCTATATACCATGAAAAGTGGAAATTGGAGATAGAGCTCAAATTCGAAAAAGAAAGAGATATTCATATTTTCCTGGGTCAGGGAAACCCAAAAAACATGAGTTTTCGGCATCTGATCTATCCCTGTGGAGTTGGCCTAGAGCATATCTCGCATTTGTTAGGAAAAATCCATTATACCATAAAAATAGGAGACAGAGTTGAAATTCGAAAAACAAAGACAAATTCATGTTCCCCCGGGTCAGGGAAACCCAAAAAAACATGAGTTTCCTGGATCTGATCTGTCCCTGTGGAGTTGGCCCAGAGCATATCTCGCATATGTTAGGAACAATCCTATATACCATGAAAAGTGGAAATTGGAGATAGAGCTCAAATTCGAAAAAGAAAGACATATTCACATTCCCCGGTTCAGGGAAGCCCAAAAAACTTGTGTTTCCTGGATCTGATCTTTCCCTTTGGAGTTGGCCCAGGGCATAACTTGCATATGTTAGGAAAAATCCCATATACCATGAAAAGTGCAAATTACAGATAGAGCTCAAATTTGAAGAAGAAACACATATATATGTTCCCGCAGGTCACGGAACCCCTCCAAAATAGAGTTTTCTGGATCTGGTCTCTACCTTTGGAGTTGGCCCAACTCATATCTCGCATTTGTTAGGAAAAATCCATTATACCTTGAAAAGTGCACATAGGAGATAGAACTCAAATTCGAAAAACAAACACATATTCATATTCCCCTACGTCAGGGAAGCCCAAAAAACATGAATATTTAGGATCTGATGTGTCCCTTTCGACTGGGCCCAGGGTATAACTCGCATTTGTTAGGAAAAATCCATTATACCATCAATATTGAAAATTGCAGATAGAGGTCAAATTCGAAAAACAAAGACATATTCATGTTCGGGACATGATCTTTCCCTGTGCAGTTGGCGCATGGCATATCTTTGTTAGGAAAAATCCCATATTTGATGAAAAGTGAAAATTGGAGATAGAGCTCAAATTAAAAAAAAAAGACATATTCCTATTCCCCTGGGTCAGGGAAGCCCAAAAAACATGAGTTTCCTGGATCTTATCTGTCCCTGTGGAGTTGGCCAAGGGCATATCTCACATTTCTTAGGAAAAATCACTTATACCATCAATTGTGCAAATTGCAGATAGAGCTCAAATTCGAAAAAGAAAGACATATTCATATTCCCCTGGGTCAGGGAAACCCAAAAAACATGAGTTTTCGGCATCTGATCTATCCCTGTGGTGTTGGCCTAGAGCATATCTCGCATTTGTTAGGAAAAATCCCTTGTACCAACAATATTGAAAATTGCAGATAGAGGTCAAATTAGAAAAACAAAGACATATTCATGTGCCCCCTGGTCAGGGAAACGAAAAAAAGGTGAGTTTCTGGGATCTGATCTGTCCCACAACTCACATTTGTTAGGAAATGTGCAACTCACATTTGTTAGGAAAAATCCATGAAAAGTGGAAATTGGAGATAGAGCTCAAATTCGAAAAACAAAGACATATTCATGTTCCCCTGGGTCAAGGAAGCCAGAAAAACTTGAGTTTTTGGGATCTGATCTTTCCCTTTGGAGTGGGCCCAGGGCATAACTCGCATTTCTTAGGAAAAATCACTTATACCATCAATAGTGCAAATTGCAGATAGAGCTCAAATTCGAAAAAGAAAGACATATTCACATTCCCCGGTTCAGGGAAGCCCAAAAAACAAAAACCAAAAAAACCATGAGTTTCTGGGATCTGATCTTTCCCTGTGGAGTTGGCACAGGGCATAACTCGCATTTCTTAGGAAAAATCACTTATACCATCAATCGTGCAAATTGCAGATAGAGCTCAAATTCAAAAAAGAAAGACATATTCATATTCCCCCAAGTCAGGGAAACCAAAAAAAAACATTAGTTTCCTTGATCTGAAATGTCCCTGTGGAGTTGGCCCAGGGCATATCTCACATTTCTTAGGAAAAATCCCTTATACCATAAAAAAAGAAAGACATATTCTTGTTCGGGAACTGATCTTTCCCTGTGCAGTTGGCGCATGGCATATCTTGCATTTGTTAGGAAAAATCCCATATACCATGAAAAGTGCAAATTACAGATAGAGCTCAAATTTGAAGAAGAAACACATATTTATGTTCCCGCAGGTCACGGAACCCCTCCAAAATAGAGTTTTCTTGATCTGGTCTCTCCCTTTGGAGTTGGCCCAACTCATATCTCGCATTTGTTAGGAAAAATCCATTATACCTTGAAAAGTGCACATAGGAGATAGAGCTCAAATTCGAAAAACAAACACATATTCATATTCCCCTACATCAGGGAAGCCCAAAAAACATGAATATTTAGGATCTGATGTGTCCCTTTCGACTTGGCCCAGGGTATAACACGCATTTGTTAGGAAAAATCCATTATACCATCAATATTGAAAATTGCAGATAGAGGTCAAATTCGAAAAACAAAGACATATTCATGTTCGGGACCTGATCTTTCCTTGTGCAGTTGGCGCATGGCATATCTTTGTTAGGAAAAATCCCATATTTGATGAAAAGTGAAAATTGGAGATAGAGCTCAAATTTAAAAAAAAGACATATTCCTATTCCCCTGGGTCAGGGAAGCCCAAAAAACATGAGTTTCCTGGATCTTATCTGTCCCTGTGGAGTTGGCCAAGGGCATATCTCACATTTCTTAGGAAAAATCACTTATACCATCAATAGTGCAAATTGCAGATAGAGCTCAAATTCAAAAAAGAAAGACATATTCATATTCCCCTGGGTCAGGGAAACCCAAAAAACATGAGTTTTCGGCATCTGATCTATCCCTGTGGAGTTGGCCTAGAGCATATCTCGCATTTGTTAGGAAAAATCCCTTGTACCAACAATATTGAAAATTGCAGATAGAGGTCAAATTTGAAAAACAAAGACATATTCATGTGCCCCCTGGTCAGGGAAACGAAAAAAAATGTGAGTTTCTGGGATCTGATCTGTCCCACAGGGTGTAACTCACATTTGTTAGGAAAAATCCATGAAAAGTGGAAATTGCAGATAGAGCTCAAATTCGAAAAACAAGCATATATTCATGTTCCCCTGGGTCAAGGAAGCCAGAAAAACTTGAGTTTTTGGGATCTGATCTTTCCCTTTGGAGTGGGCCCAGGGCATAACTCGCATTTCTTAGGAAAAATCACTTATACCATCAATAGTGCAAATTGCAGATAGAGCTCAAATTCGAAAAAGAAAGACATATTCATGTTCCCCGGTTCAGGGAAGCCCAAAAAACAAAAAACAAAAAAACCATGAGTTTCTGGGATCTGATCTTTCCCTGTGGAGTTGGCCCAGGGCATATCTCACATTTCTTAGGAAAAATCACGTATACCATCAATAGTGCAAATTGCAGATAGAGCTCAAATTCGAAAAAGAAAGACATATTCATATTCCCCTGGGTCAGGGAAACCCAAAAAACATGAGTTTTCAGCATCTGATCTGTCCCTGTGGAGTTGGCCCAGAGCATATCTCGCATTTGTTAGGAAAAATTCCTTATACAATGAAAAGTGCAAATTGCAGATTGAACTCAAATTTGAAGAACAAACACATATTTATGTTCCCCCAGGTCTGGGAAGCCCTCCAAAAAGAGTTTTCTGGATCTGGTCTGTCCCTGTGGAGTTGGCCCAGGGCATATCTCGCATTTGTTAGGAAAAATCCCTTATACCATGAAAAGTGCAAATTGCAAATAGAGCTAAAATTCGAAAAACAAAGACATATTCATGTTCCCCCGGGTTAGGGAAAGCCAAAAATACATGAGTTTCCTGGATCTGGTCTCTCCCTTTGGAGTTGGCCCAACTCATATCTCGCATTTGTTAGTAAAAATCCATTATAGCTTGAAAAGTGCACATAGGAGATAGAGCTCAAATTCGAAAAACAAACACATATTCATATTCCCCTGGGTCAGGGAAGCCCAAAAAACATGAATATTTAGGATCTGATCTGTCCCTTTGGAGATGGCCCGGGGTATAACTTTATTTTGTTAGGAAAAATTCCCTTATATGATGTAAAGTGAAAATTGGAGATAGAGCTCAAATTAAAAAAAAAAAATATTCATATTCCCCTGGGTAAGGGAAACAACAAAAAAAATGAGTTTCCGGGATCTGACCTGTCTTTTTGGAGTTGGCCCAGGGCATATCTCGCATTTGTTAGGAAAAATCACTTATTCCATCAATAGTGCAAATTGCTGATAGAGCTCAAATTCAAAAAAGAAAGACATATTCATATTCCCCTGAGTCAGGGAAACCCAAAAAACCCAGCATCTGATCTGTCCCTGTGGAGTTGGCCCAGAGCATATCTCGCATTTGTTAGGAAAAATTCCTTATACAATCAAAAGTGCAAATTGCAGATTGAACTCAACTTTGAAGAACAAACACATATTTATGTTCCCCAGGGTCTGTGAAGCCCTCCAAAAAGAGTTTTCTGGATCTGGTCTGTCCCTGTGGAAAAATCCCATATACCATGAAAAGTGCAAATTACAGATAGAGCTCAAATTTGAAGAATAAACACATATTTATGTTCCCCCAGGTCAGGGAAACCCTCCAAAAAAAGAGTTTTCTGGATCTGGTCTCTCCCTTTGGATTTGGCCCAACTGATACCTCGCATTTGTTAGGAAAAATCCATTATACCATAAAAATAGGAGACAGAGATCAAATTCGAAAAACAAAGACAAATTCATGTTCCCCCGGATTAGGGAAACCCCAAAAAACATGAGTTTTTGGGATCTGATCTGTCCCTGTGGAGTTGGCCCTCGGCATATCTCGCATTTGTTTGGAAAAATCCCATGTACCATGAAAAGTGCAAATTCCCCCGGGTCAGGGAAGCCCAAAGAACATGAGTTTCCTGGATCTGATCTGTCCCTGTGGAGTTGGCCAAGGGCATATCTCACATTTCTTAGGAAAAATCACTTATACCATCAATAGTGCAAATTGCAGATAGAGCTCAAATTCGAAAAAGAAAGACATATTCACGTTCCCCGGTTCAGGGAAGCCCAAAAAACATGAGTTTTATAGTTCGGATATGTCCCTGTGGAGTTGGCCCAGAGCATATCTCGCATATGTTAGGAAAAATCCCATATACCATGCAAAGTGGAAATTGGAGACAGAGCTCAAATTCGAAAAAGAAAGACATATTCACATTTCCTGGTTCAGGGAAGCCCAAAAAACATGGGTTTCCTGGATCTGATCTTTCCCTTTGGAGTTCGCCCAGGGCATAACTTGCATATGTTAGGAAAAATCACGTATACCATCAATAGTGCAAATTGCAGATAGAGCTCAAATTCGAAAAAGAAAGACATATTCATATTCCCCTGGGTCAGGGAAACCCAAAAAACATGAGTTTTCAGCATCTCATCTGTCCCTGTGGAGTTGGCCCAGAGCATATCTCGCATTTGTTAGGAAAAATTCCTTATACAATGAAAAGTGCAAATTGCAGATTGAACTCAAATTTGAAGAACAAACACATATTTATGTTCCCCCAGGTCTGGGAAGCCCTCCAAAAAGAGTTTTCTGGATCTGGTCTTTCCCTGTGGAGTTGGCCCAGGGCATATCTCGCATTTCTTAGGAAAAATCCCTTATACCATGAAAAGTGCAAATTGCAAATAGAGCTAAAATTCGAAAAACAAAGACATATTCATGTTCCCCCGGGTTAGGGAAACCGAAAAATACATGAGTTTCCTGGATCTGGTCTCTCCCTTTGGAGTTGGCCCAGGGCATATCTCACATTTCTTAGGAAAAATCCCTTGTACCATCAATAGTGCAAATTGCAGATAGAGGTCAAATTTGAAAAACAAAGACATATTCATGTGCCCCGTGGTCAGGGAAAAAAAAAAACATGGGTTTCTGGGATCTGATCTCTCCCTGTGGAGTTGGCACAGGGCATAACTCACATTTGTTAGGAAAAATCCATGAAAAGTGGAAATTGGAGATAGAGCTCAAATTCGAAAAAGAAAGACATATTCAAGTTCCCCTGTTCAGGGAAACCCAAAAAACATGAGTTTTCAGCATCTGATCTGTCCCTGTGGAGTTGGCCCAGAGCATATCTCGCATTTGTTAGGAAAAATTCCTTATACAATGAAAAGTGCAAATTGCAGATTGAACTCAAATTTGAAGAACAAACACATATTTATGTTCCCCCAGGTCTGGGAAGCCCTCCAAAAAGAGTTTTCTGGATCTGGTCTGTCCCTGTGGAGTTGGCCCAGGGCATATCTCGCATTTGTTAGGAAAAATCCCTTATACCATGAAAAGTGCAAATTGCAAATAGAGCTAAAATTCGAAAAACAAAGACATATTCATGTTCCCCCGGGTTAGGGAAAGCCAAAAATACATGAGTTTCCTGGATCTGGTCTCTCCCTTTGGAGTTGGCCCAACTCATATCTCGCATTTGTTAGGAAAAATCCATTATAGCTTGAAAAGTGCACATAGGAGATAGAGCTCAAATTCGAAAAACAAACACATATTCATATTCCCCTGGGTCAGGGAAGCCCAAAAAACATGAATATTTAGGATCTGATCTGTCCCTTTGGAGATGGCCCGGGGTATAACTTTATTTTGTTAGGAAAAATTCCCTTATATGATGTAAAGTGAAAATTGGAGATAGAGCTCAAATTAAAAAAAAAAATATTCATATTCCCCTGGGTAAGGGAAACAACAAAAAAAATGAGTTTCCGGGATCTGACCTGTCTTTTTGGAGTTGGCCCAGGGCATATCTCGCATTTGTTAGGAAAAATCACTTATTCCATCAATAGTGCAAATTGCTGATAGAGCTCAAATTCAAAAAAGAAAGACATATTCATATTCCCCTGAGTCAGGGAAACCCAAAAAACCCAGCATCTGATCTGTCCCTGTGGAGTTGGCCCAGAGCATATCTCGCATTTGTTAGGAAAAATTCCTTATACAATCAAAAGTGCAAATTGCAGATTGAACTCAACTTTGAAGAACAAACACATATTTATGTTCCCCAGGGTCTGTGAAGCCCTCCAAAAAGAGTTTTCTGGATCTGGTCTGTCCCTGTGGAAAAATCCCATATACCATGAAAAGTGCAAATTACAGATAGAGCTCAAATTTGAAGAATAAACACATATTTATGTTCCCCCAGGTCAGGGAAACCCTCCAAAAAAAGAGTTTTCTGGATCTGGTCTCTCCCTTTGGATTTGGCCCAACTGATACCTCGCATTTGTTAGGAAAAATCCATTATACCATAAAAATAGGAGACAGAGATCAAATTCGAAAAACAAAGACAAATTCATGTTCCCCCGGATTAGGGAAACCCCAAAAAACATGAGTTTTTGGGATCTGATCTGTCCCTGTGGAGTTGGCCCTCGGCATATCTCGCATTTGTTTGGAAAAATCCCATGTACCATGAAAAGTGCAAATTCCCCCGGGTCAGGGAAGCCCAAAGAACATGAGTTTCCTGGATCTGATCTGTCCCTGTGGAGTTGGCCAAGGGCATATCTCACATTTCTTAGGAAAAATCACTTATACCATCAATAGTGCAAATTGCAGATAGAGCTCAAATTCGAAAAAGAAAGACATATTCACGTTCCCCGGTTCAGGGAAGCCCAAAAAACATGAGTTTTATAGTTCGGATATGTCCCTGTGGAGTTGGCCCAGAGCATATCTCGCATATGTTAGGAAAAATCCCATATACCATGCAAAGTGGAAATTGGAGACAGAGCTCAAATTCGAAAAAGAAAGACATATTCACATTTCCTGGTTCAGGGAAGCCCAAAAAACATGGGTTTCCTGGATCTGATCTTTCCCTTTGGAGTTCGCCCAGGGCATAACTTGCATATGTTAGGAAAAATCACGTATACCATCAATAGTGCAAATTGCAGATAGAGCTCAAATTCGAAAAAGAAAGACATATTCATATTCCCCTGGGTCAGGGAAACCCAAAAAACATGAGTTTTCAGCATCTCATCTGTCCCTGTGGAGTTGGCCCAGAGCATATCTCGCATTTGTTAGGAAAAATTCCTTATACAATGAAAAGTGCAAATTGCAGATTGAACTCAAATTTGAAGAACAAACACATATTTATGTTCCCCCAGGTCTGTGAAGCCCTCCAAAAAGAGTTTGCTGGATCTGGTCTTTCCCTGTGGAGTTGGCCCAGGGCATATCTCGCATTTGTTAGGAAAAATCCCTTATACCATGAAAAGTGCAAATTGCAAATAGAGCTAAAATTCGAAAAACAAAGACATATTCATGTTCCCCCGGGTTAGGGAAACCGAAAAATACATGAGTTTCCTGGATCTGGTCTCTCCCTTTGGAGTTGGCCCAGGGCATATCTCACATTTCTTAGGAAAAATCCCTTGTACCATCAATAGTGCAAATTGCAGATAGAGGTCAAATTTGAAAAACAAAGACATATTCATGTGCCCCGTGGTCAAGGAAAAAAAAAACATGGGTTTCTGGGATCTGATCTCTCCCTGTGGAGTTGGCACAGGGCATAACTCACATTTGTTAGGAAAAATCCATGAAAAGTGGAAATTGGAGATAGAGCTCAAATTCGAAAAAGAAAGACATATTCAAGTTCCCCTGTTCAGGGAAGCCCAAAAAAACATGAGTTTTCTGGTTCGGATATGTCCCTGTGGAGTTGGCCCAGAGCATATCTCGCATATGTTAGGAACAATCCTATATACCATGAAAAGTGGAAATTGGAGATAGAGCTCAAATTCGAAAAAGAAAGACATATTCATATTCCCCTGGGTCAGGGAAACCCAAAAAACATGAGTTTTCAGCATCTGATCTGTCCCTGTGGAGTTGCCCCAGAGCATATCTCGCAATTGTTAGGAAAAATTCCTTATACAATGAAAAGTGCAAATTGCAGATTGAACTCAAATTTGAAGAACAAACACATATTTATGTTCCCCCAGGTCTGGGAAGCCCTCCAAAAAGAGTTTTCTGGATCTGGTCTTTCCCTGTGGAGTTGGCCCAGGGCATATCTCGCATTTGTTAGGAAAAATCCCTTATACCATGAAAAGTGCAAATTGCAAATAGAGCTAAAATTTGAAAAAAAAGACATATTCATGTTCCCCCGGGTTAGGGAAACCCAAAAATACATGAGTTTCCTGGATCTGGTCTCTCCCTTTGGAGTTGGCCCAGGGCATATCTCACATTTCTTAGGAAAAATCCCTTGTACCATCAATAGTGCAAATTGCAGATAGAGGTCAAATTTGAAAAACAAAGACATATTCATGTGCACCCTGGTCAGGGAAACAAAAAAAAACATGGGTTTCTGGGATCTGATCTGTCCCTGTGGAGTTGGCCAAGGGCATATCTCACATTTCTTAGGAAAAATCACTTATACCATCAATAGTGCAAATTGCAGATAGAGCTCAAATTCGAAAAAGAAAGACATATTCATATTCCCCAGGGTCAGGGAAGCCCAAACAAACATGAATATTTAGGATCTGATCTGTCCCTTTGGAGTTGGCCCAGGGTATAACTCGCATGTGTTAGGAAAAATCCCATATACCAGGAAAAGTGCACATAAGAGATAGAGCTCAAATTCAAAAAACAAAGACATATTCATATTCCCCCGGTTCAGGGAAGCCCAAAAAAACATGAATTCTCCAGATCTGATCTGTCCCTGTGGAGTTAGCTGAGGGCATGTCTCGCATTTGTTAGGAAAAAACATGAGTTTTCGGGACCTGATCTGTACCAAATAGAGCTCAAACTTGAAGAACAAACACATATTCAAAAAACAGAGATATATTCATGTTCCGTCGGGTCTGGGAAACCCAAAAACACATGAGTTTTCTGGATCTTATCTGTCCCTGTGCAGTTGGCCCATGGCATATCTCGCATTTGTTAGGAAAAATCCCATATACTATGAAAAGTGCAAAATGCAGATAGAGCTCAAATTTGAAGAACAAAGACATATTTATGTTCCACCAGTTCAGGGAAGCCCCCCAAAAAATGACTTTTTCGGATCTGATCTCTCCCTGTCGAGTTGGCCCAGGGCATAACTCGCATTTGTTAGGAAAAATCCCTTATACCATCAATCGTGCAAATTGCAGATAGAGGTCAAATTTGAAAAACAAAGACATATTCATGTGCCCCCTGGTCAGGGAAACAAAAAAAAATGGGTTTCTGGGATCTGATCTGTCCCTGTGGAGTTGGCACAGGGCATAACTCACATTTCTTAGGAAAAATCCCTTGTACCATCAATAGTGCAAATTGCAGATAGAGGTCAAATTTGAAAAACAAAGACATATTCATGTGCCCCCTGGTCAGGGAAACAAAAAAAAATGGGTTTCTGGGATCTGATCTGTCCCTGTGGAGTTGGCACAGGGCATAACTCACATTTGTTAGGAAAAATCCATGAAAAGTGGAAATTGGAGATAGAGCTCAAATTCGAAAAAGAAAGACATATTCACGTTCCCCTGTTCAGGGAAGCCCAAAAAAACATGAGTTTTCTGGTTCGGATATGTCCCTGTGGAGTTGGCCCAGAGCATATCTCGCATATGTTAGGAACAATCCTATATACCATGAAAAGTGGAAATTGGAGATAGAGCTCAAATTCGAAAAAGAAAGACATATTCACATTCCCCGGTTCAGGGAAGCCCAAAAAACATGGGTTTCCTGGATCTGATGTGTCCCTGTGGAGTTGGCCCAGGGCATATCTCACATTTCTTAGGAAAAATCGCGTATACCATCAATAGTGCAAATTGCAGATAGAGCTCAAATTCGAAAAAGAAAGACATATTCATATTCCCCTGGGTCAGGGAAACACAAAAAACATGAGTTTTCAGCATCTGATCTGTCCCTGTGGAGTTGCCCCAGAGCATATCTCGCAATTGTTAGGAAAAATTCCTTATACAATGAAAAGTGCAAATTGCAGATTGAACTCAAATTTGAAGAACAAACACATATTTATGTTCCCCCAGGTCTGGGAAGCCCTCCAAAAAGAGTTTTCTGGATCTGGTCTTTCCCTGTGGAGTTGGCCCAGGGCATATCTCGCATTTGTTAGGAAAAATCCCTTATACCATGAAAAGTGCAAATTGCAAATAGAGCTAAAATTCGAAAAACAAAGACATATTCATGTTCCCCCGGGTTAGGGAAACCCAAAAATACATGAGTTTCCTGGATCTGGTCTCTCCCTTTGGACTTGGCCCAGGGCATATCTCACATTTCTTAGGAAAAATCCCTTGTACCATCAATAGTGCAAATTGCAGATAGAGGTCAAATTTGAAAAACAAAGACATATTCATGTGCCCCCTGGTCAGGGAAACAAAAAAAAATGGGTTTCTGGGATCTGATCTGTCCCTGTGGAGTTGGCACAGGGCATAACTCACATTTGTTAGGAAAAATCCATGAAAAGTGGAAATTGGAGATAGAGCTCAAATTCGAAAAAGAAAGACATATTCACGTTCCCCTGTTCAGGGAAGCCCAAAAAAACATGAGTTTTCTGGTTCGGATATGTCCCTGTGGAGTTGGCCCAGAGCATATCTCGCATATGTTAGGAACAATCCTATATACCATGAAAAGTGGAAATTGGAGATAGAGCTCAAATTCGAAAAAGAAAGACATATTCACATTCCCCGGTTCAGGGAAGCCCAAAAAACATGGGTTTCCTGGATCTGATGTGTCCCTGTGGAGTTGGCCCAGGGCATATCTCACATTTCTTAGGAAAAATCGCGTATACCATCAATAGTGCAAATTGCAGATAGAGCTCAAATTCGAAAAAGAAAGACATATTCATATTCCCCTGGGTCAGGGAAACACAAAAAACATGAGTTTTCAGCATCTGATCTGTCCCTGTGGAGTTGCCCCAGAGCATATCTCGCAATTGTTAGGAAAAATTCCTTATACAATGAAAAGTGCAAATTGCAGATTGAACTCAAATTTGAAGAACAAACACATATTTATGTTCCCCCAGGTCTGGGAAGCCCTCCAAAAAGAGTTTTCTGGATCTGGTCTTTCCCTGTGGAGTTGGCCCAGGGCATATCTCGCATTGGTTAGGAAAAATCCCTTATACCATGAAAAGTGCAAATTGCAAATAGAGCTAAAATTCGAAAAACAAAGACATATTCATGTTCCCCCGGGTTAGGGAAACCCAAAAACACATTAGTTTCCTGGATCTGTTCTCTCCCTTTGGAGTTGGCCCAGGGCATATCTCACATTTCTCAGGAAAAATCCCTTGTACCATCAATAGTGCAAATTGCAGATAGAGGTCAAATTTGAAAAACAAAGACATATTCATGTGCCCCCTGGTCAGGGAAACAAAAAAAAACATGGGTTTCTGGGATCTGATCTGTCCCTGTGGAGTTGGCACAGGGCATAACTCACATTTGTTAGGAAAAATCCATGAAAAGTGGAAATTGGAGATAGAGCTCAAATTTGAAAAAGAAAGACATATTCACGTTCCCCGGTTCAGGGAAGCCCAAAAAAACATGAGTTTTCTGGTTCGGATATGTCCCTTTGGAGTTGGCCCAGAGCATATCTCGCATATGTTATGAACAATCCTATATACCATGAAAAGTGGAAATTGGAGATATAGCTCAAATTCGAAAAAGAAAGACATATTCACATTCCCCGGTACAGGGAAGCCCAAAAAACATGGGTTTCCTGGATCTGATGTGTCCCTGTGGAGTTGGCCCAGGGCATATCTCACATTTCTTAGGAAAAATCACGTATACCATCAATAGTGCAAATTGCAGATAGAGCTCAAATTCGAAAAAGAAAGACATATTCATATTCCACTGGGTCAGGGAAACCCAAAAGACATGAGTTTTCAGCATCTGATCTGTCCCTGTGGAGTTGGCCCAGAGCATATCTCGCATTTGTTAGGAAAAATTCCTTATACAATGAAAAGTGCAAATTGCAGATTGAACTCAAATTTGAAGAACAAACACATATTTATGTTCCCCAAGGTCTGGGAAGCCCTCCAAAAAGAGTTTTCTGGATCTGGTCTTTCCCTGTGGAGTTGGCCCAGGGCATATCTCGCATTTCTTAGGAAAAATCCCTTATACCATGAAAAGTGCAAATTTCAAATAGAGCTAAAATTCGAAAAACAAAGACATATTCATGTTCCCCTGGGTTAGGGAAACCCAAAAATACATGAGTTTCCTGGATCTGGTCTCTCCCTTTGGAGTTGGCCCAGGGCATATCTCACATTTCTTAGGAAAAATCCCTTGTACCATCAATAGTGCAAATTGCAGATAGAGGTCAAATTTGAAAAACAAAGACATATTCATGTGCACCCTGGTCAGGGAAACAAAAAAAACATGGGTTTCTGGGATCTGATCTGTCCCTGTGGAGTTGGCACAGGGCATAACTCACATTTGTTAGGAAAAATCCATGAAAAGTGGAAATTGGAGATAGAGCTCAAATTCGAAAAAGAAAGACATATTCACATTCCCCGGTTCAGGGAAGCCCAAAAAACTTGTGTTTCCTGGATCTGATCTTTCCCTTTGGAGTTGGCCCAGAGCATATCTCGCATATGTTAGGAACAATCCTATATACCATGAAAAGTGGAAATTGGAGATAGAGCTCAAATTCGAAAAAGAAAGAGATATTCATATTTTCCTGGGTCAGGGAAACCCAAAAAACATGAGTTTTCGGCATCTGATCTATCCCTGTGGAGTTGGCCTAGAGCATATCTCGCATTTGTTAGGAAAAATCCATTATACCATAAAAATAGGAGACAGAGTTGAAATTCGAAAAACAAAGACAAATTCATGTTCCCCCGGGTCAGGGAAACCCAAAAAAACATGAGTTTCCTGGATCTGATCTGTCCCTGTGGAGTTGGCCCAGAGCATATCTCGCATATGTTAGGAACAATCCTATATACCATGAAAAGTGGAAATTGGAGATAGAGCTCAAATTCGAAAAAGAAAGACATATTCACATTCCCCGGTTCAGGGAAGCCCAAAAAACTTGTGTTTCCTGGATCTGATCTTTCCCTTTGGAGTTGGCCCAGGGCATAACTTGCATATGTTAGGAAAAATCCCATATACCATGAAAAGTGCAAATTACAGATAGAGCTCAAATTTGAAGAAGAAACACATATATATGTTCCCGCAGGTCACGGAACCCCTCCAAAATAGAGTTTTCTGGATCTGGTCTCTACCTTTGGAGTTGGCCCAACTCATATCTCGCATTTGTTAGGAAAAATCCATTATACCTTGAAAAGTGCACATAGGAGATAGAACTCAAATTCGAAAAACAAACACATATTCATATTCCCCTACGTCAGGGAAGCCCAAAAAACATGAATATTTAGGATCTGATGTGTCCCTTTCGACTGGGCCCAGGGTATAACTCGCATTTGTTAGGAAAAATCCATTATACCATCAATATTGAAAATTGCAGATAGAGGTCAAATTCGAAAAACAAAGACATATTCATGTTCGGGACATGATCTTTCCCTGTGCAGTTGGCGCATGGCATATCTTTGTTAGGAAAAATCCCATATTTGATGAAAAGTGAAAATTGGAGATAGAGCTCAAATTAAAAAAAAAAGACATATTCCTATTCCCCTGGGTCAGGGAAGCCCAAAAAACATGAGTTTCCTGGATCTTATCTGTCCCTGTGGAGTTGGCCAAGGGCATATCTCACATTTCTTAGGAAAAATCACTTATACCATCAATTGTGCAAATTGCAGATAGAGCTCAAATTCGAAAAAGAAAGACATATTCATATTCCCCTGGGTCAGGGAAACCCAAAAAACATGAGTTTTCGGCATCTGATCTATCCCTGTGGTGTTGGCCTAGAGCATATCTCGCATTTGTTAGGAAAAATCCCTTGTACCAACAATATTGAAAATTGCAGATAGAGGTCAAATTAGAAAAACAAAGACATATTCATGTGCCCCCTGGTCAGGGAAACGAAAAAAAGGTGAGTTTCTGGGATCTGATCTGTCCCACAACTCACATTTGTTAGGAAATGTGCAACTCACATTTGATAGGAAAAATCCATGAAAAGTGGAAATTGGAGATAGAGCTCAAATTCGAAAAACAAAGACATATTCATGTTCCCCTGGGTCAAGGAAGCCAGAAAAACTTGAGTTTTTGGGATCTGATCTTTCCCTTTGGAGTGGGCCCAGGGCATAACTCGCATTTCTTAGGAAAAATCACTTATACCATCAATAGTGCAAATTGCAGATAGAGCTCAAATTCGAAAAAGAAAGACATATTCACATTCCCCGGTTCAGGGAAGCCCAAAAAACAAAAACCAAAAAAACCATGAGTTTCTGGGATCTGATCTTTCCCTGTGGAGTTGGCACAGGGCATAACTCGCATTTCTTAGGAAAAATCACTTATACCATCAATCGTGCAAATTGCAGATAGAGCTCAAATTCAAAAAAGAAAGACATATTCATATTCCCCCAAGTCAGGGAAACCAAAAAAAAAAACATTAGTTTCCTTGATCTGAAATGTCCCTGTGGAGTTGGCCCAGGGCATATCTCACATTTCTTAGGAAAAATCCCTTATACCATAAAAAAAGAAAGACATATTCTTGTTCGGGAACTGATCTTTCCCTGTGCAGTTGGCGCATGGCATATCTTGCATTTGTTAGGAAAAATCCCATATACCATGAAAAGTGCAAATTACAGATAGAGCTCAAATTTGAAGAAGAAACACATATTTATGTTCCCGCAGGTCACGGAACCCCTCCAAAATAGAGTTTTCTTGATCTGGTCTCTCCCTTTGGAGTTGGCCCAACTCATATCTCGCATTTGTTAGGAAAAATCCATTATACCTTGAAAAGTGCACATAGGAGATAGAGCTCAAATTCGAAAAACAAACACATATTCATATTCCCCTACATCAGGGAAGCCCAAAAAACATGAATATTTAGGATCTGATGTGTCCCTTTCGACTTGGCCCAGGGTATAACACGCATTTGTTAGGAAAAATCCATTATACCATCAATATTGAAAATTGCAGATAGAGGTCAAATTCGAAAAACAAAGACATATTCATGTTCGGGACCTGATCTTTCCTTGTGCAGTTGGCGCATAGCATATCTTTGTTAGGAAAAATCCCATATTTGATGAAAAGTGAAAATTGGAGATAGAGCTCAAATTTAAAAAAAAGACATATTCCTATTCCCCTGGGTCAGGGAAGCCCAAAAAACATGAGTTTCCTGGATCTTATCTGTCCCTGTGGAGTTGGCCAAGGGCATATCTCACATTTCTTAGGAAAAATCACTTATACCATCAATAGTGCAAATTGCAGATAGAGCTCAAATTCAAAAAAGAAAGACATATTCATATTCCCCTGGGTCAGGGAAACCCAAAAAACATGAGTTTTCGGCATCTGATCTATCCCTGTGGAGTTGGCCTAGAGCATATCTCGCATTTGTTAGGAAAAATCCCTTGTACCAACAATATTGAAAATTGCAGATAGAGGTCAAATTTGAAAAACAAAGACATATTCATGTGCCCCCTGGTCAGGGAAACGAAAAAAAATGTGAGTTTCTGGGATCTGATCTGTCCCACAGGGTGTAACTCACATTTGTTAGGAAAAATCCATGAAAAGTGGAAATTGCAGATAGAGCTCAAATTCGAAAAACAAGCACATATTCATGTTCCCCTGGGTCAAGGAAGCCAGAAAAACTTGAGTTTCTGGGATCTGATCTTTCCCTGTGGAGTTGGCACAGGGCATAACTCGCATTTCTTAGGAAAAATCACTTATACCATCAATCGTGCAAATTGCAGATAGAGCTCAAATTCAAAAAAGAAAGACATATTCATATTCCCCCAAGTCAGGGAAACCAAAAAAAAAACATTAGTTTCCTTGATCTGAAATGTCCCTGTGGAGTTGGCCCAGGGCATATTTCACATTTCTTAGGAAAAATCCCTTATACCATAAAAAAAGAAAGACATATTCTTGTTCGGGAACTGATCTTTCCCTGTGCAGTTGGCGCATGGCATATCTTGCATTTGTTAGGAAAAATCCCATATACCATGAAAAGTGCAAATTACAGATAGAGCTCAAATTTGAAGAAGAAACACATATTTATGTTCCCGCAGGTCACGGAACCCCTCCAAAATAGAGTTTTCTTGATCTGGTCTCTCCCTTTGGAGTTGGCCCAACTCATATCTCGCATTTGTTAGGAAAAATCCATTATACCTTGAAAAGTGCACATAGGAGATAGAGCTCAAATTCGAAAAACAAACACATATTCATATTCCCCTACATCAGGGAAGCCCAAAAAACATGAATATTTAGGATCTGATGTGTCCCTTTCGACTTGGCCCAGGGTATAACACGCATTTTTTAGGAAAAATCCATTATACCATCAATATTGAAAATTGCAGATAGAGGTCAAATTCGAAAAACAAAGACATATTCATGTTCGGGACCTGATCTTTCCTTGTGCAGTTGGCGCATAGCATATCTTTGTTAGGAAAAATCCCATATTTGATGAAAAGTGAAAATTGGAGATAGAGCTCAAATTTAAAAAAAAGACATATTCCTATTCCCCTGGGTCAGGGAAGCCCAAAAAACATGAGTTTCCTGGATCTTATCTGTCCCTGTGGAGTTGGCCAAGGGCATATCTCACATTTCTTAGGAAAAATCACTTATACCATCAATAGTGCAAATTGCAGATAGAGCTCAAATTCAAAAAAGAAAGACATATTCATATTCCCCTGGGTCAGGGAAACCCAAAAAACATGAGTTTTCGGCATCTGATCTATCCCTGTGGAGTTGGCCTAGAGCATATCTCGCATTTGTTAGGAAAAATCCCTTGTACCAACAATATTGAAAATTGCAGATAGAGGTCAAATTTGAAAAACAAAGACATATTCATGTGCCCCGTGGTCTGGGAAAAAAAAAAACATGGGTTTCTGGGATCTGATCTCTCCCTGTGGAGTTGGCACAGGGCATAACTCACATTTGTTAGGAAAAATCCATGAAAAGTGGAAATTGGAGATAGAGCTCAAATTCGAAAAAGAAAGACATATTCAAGTTCCCCTGTTCAGGGAAACCCAAAAAACATGAGTTTTCAGCATCTGATCTGTCCCTGTGGAGTTGGCCCAGAGCATATCTCGCATTTGTTAGGAAAAATTCCTTATACAATGAAAAGTGCAAATTGCAGATTGAACTCAAATTTGAAGAACAAACACATATTTATGTTCCCCCAGGTCTGGGAAGCCCTCCAAAAAGAGTTTTCTGGATCTGGTCTGTCCCTGTGGAGTTGGCCCAGGGCATATCTCGCATTTGTTAGGAAAAATCCCTTATACCATGAAAAGTGCAAATTGCAAATAGAGCTAAAATTCTAAAAACAAAGATATATTCATGTTCCCCCGGGTTAGGGAAAGCCAAAAATACATGAGTTTCCTGGATCTGGTCTCTCCCTTTGGAGTTGGCCCAACTCATATCTCGCATTTGTTAGGAAAAATCCATTATAGCTTGAAAAGTGCACATAGGAGATAGAGCTCAAATTCGAAAAACAAACACATATTCATATTCCCCTGGGTCAGGGAAGCCCAAAAAACATGAATATTTAGGATCTGATCTGTCCCTTTGGAGATGGCCCGGGGTATAACTTTATTTTGTTAGGAAAAATTCCCTTATATGATGTAAAGTGAAAATTGGAGATAGAGCTCAAATTAAAAAAAAAAAATATTCATATTCCCCTGGGTAAGGGAAACAACAAAAAAAATGAGTTTCCGGGATCTGACCTGTCTTTTTGGAGTTGGCCCAGGGCATATCTCGCATTTGTTAGGAAAAATCACTTATTCCATCAATAGTGCAAATTGCTGATAGAGCTCAAATTCAAAAAAGAAAGACATATTCATATTCCCCTGAGTCAGGGAAACCCAAAAAACCCAGCATCTGATCTGTCCCTGTGGAGTTGGCCCAGAGCATATCTCGCATTTGTTAGGAAAAATTCCTTATACAATCAAAAGTGCAAATTGCAGATTGAACTCAACTTTGAAGAACAAACACATATTTATGTTCCCCCGGGTCTGTGAAGCCCTCCAAAAAGAGTTTTCTGGATCTGGTCTGTCCCTGTGGAAAAATCCCATATACCATGAAAAGTGCAAATTACAGATAGAGCTCAAATTTGAAGAATAAACACATATTTATGTTCCCCCAGGTCAGGGAAACCCTCCAAAAAAAGAGTTTTCTGGATCTGGTCTCTCCCTTTGGATTTGGCCCAACTGATACCTCGCATTTGTTAGGAAAAATCCATTATACCATAAAAATAGGAGACAGAGATCAAATTCGAAAAACAAAGACAAATTCATGTTCCCCCGGATTAGGGAAACCCCAAAAAACATGAGTTTTTGGGATCTGATCTGTCCCTGTGGAGTTGGCCCTCGGCATATCTCGCATTTGTTTGGAAAAATCCCATGTACCATGAAAAGTGCAAATTCCCCCGGGTCAGGGAAGCCCAAAGAACATGAGTTTCCTGGATCTGATCTGTCCCTGTGGAGTTGGCCAAGGGCATATCTCACATTTCTTAGGAAAAATCACTTATACCATCAATAGTGCAAATTGCAGATAGAGCTCAAATTCGAAAAAGAAAGACATATTCACGTTCCCCGGTTCAGGGAAGCCCAAAAAACATGAGTTTTATAGTTCGGATATGTCCCTGTGGAGTTGGCCCAGAGCATATCTCGCATATGTTAGGAAAAATCCCATATACCATGCAAAGTGGAAATTGGAGACAGAGCTCAAATTCGAAAAAGAAAGACATATTCACATTTCCTGGTTCAGGGAAGCCCAAAAAACATGGGTTTCCTGGATCTGATCTTTCCCTTTGGAGTTCGCCCAGGGCATAACTTGCATATGTTAGGAAAAATCACGTATACCATCAATAGTGCAAATTGCAGATAGAGCTCAAATTCGAAAAAGAAAGACATATTCATATTCCCCTGGGTCAGGGAAACCCAAAAAACATGAGTTTTCAGCATCTCATCTGTCCCTGTGGAGTTGGCCCAGAGCATATCTCGCATTTGTTAGGAAAAATTCCTTATACAATGAAAAGTGCAAATTGCAGATTGAACTCAAATTTGAAGAACAAACACATATTTATGTTCCCCCAGGTCTGGGAAGCCCTCCAAAAAGAGTTTTCTGGATCTGGTCTTTCCCTGTGGAGTTGGCCCAGGGCATATCTCGCATTTCTTAGGAAAAATCCCTTATACCATGAAAAGTGCAAATTGCAAATAGAGCTAAAATTCGAAAAACAAAGACATATTCATGTTCCCCCGGGTTAGGGAAACCGAAAAATACATGAGTTTCCTGGATCTGGTCTCTCCCTTTGGAGTTGGCCCAGGGCATATCTCACATTTCTTAGGAAAAATCCCTTGTACCATCAATAGTGCAAATTGCAGATAGAGGTCAAATTTGAAAAACAAAGACATATTCATGTGCCCCGTGGTCAGGGAAAAAAAAAACATGGGTTTCTGGGATCTGATCTCTCCCTGTGGAGTTGGCACAGGGCATAACTCACATTTGTTAGGAAAAATCCATGAAAAGTGGAAATTGGAGATAGAGCTCAAATTCGAAAAAGAAAGACATATTCAAGTTCCCCTGTTCAGGGAAGCCCAAAAAAACATGAGTTTTCTGGTTCGGATATGTCCCTGTGGAGTTGGCCCAGAGCATATCTCGCATATGTTAGGAACAATCCTATATACCATGAAAAGTGGAAATTGGAGATAGAGCTCAAATTCGAAAAAGAAAGACATATTCATATTCCCCTGGGTCAGGGAAACCCAAAAAACATGAGTTTTCAGCATCTGATCTGTCCCTGTGGAGTTGCCCCAGAGCATATCTCGCAATTGTTAGGAAAAATTCCTTATACAATGAAAAGTGCAAATTGCAGATTGAACTCAAATTTGAAGAACAAACACATATTTATGTTCCCCCAGGTCTGGGAAGCCCTCCAAAAAGAGTTTTCTGGATCTGGTCTTTCCCTGTGGAGTTGGCCCAGGGCATATCTCGCATTTGTTAGGAAAAATCCCTTATACCATGAAAAGTGCAAATTGCAAATAGAGCTAAAATTCGAAAAAAAAGACATATTCATGTTCCCCCGGGTTAGGGAAACCCAAAAATACATGAGTTTCCTGGATCTGGTCTCTCCCTTTGGAGTTGGCCCAGGGCATATCTCACATTTCTTAGGAAAAATCCCTTGTACCATCAATAGTGCAAATTGCAGATAGAGGTCAAATTTGAAAAACAAAGACATATTCATGTGCACCCTGGTCAGGGAAACAAAAAAAAACATGGGTTTCTGGGATCTGATCTGTCCCTGTGGAGTTGGCCAAGGGCATATCTCACATTTCTTAGGAAAAATCACTTATACCATCAATAGTGCAAATTGCAGATAGAGCTCAAATTCGAAAAAGAAAGACATATTCATATTCCCCTGGGTCAGGGAAGCCCAAACAAACATGAATATTTAGGATCTGATCTGTCCCTTTGGAGTTGGCCCAGGGTATAACTCGCATGTGTTAGGAAAAATCCCATATACCAGGAAAAGTGCACATAAGAGATAGAGCTCAAATTCAAAAAACAAAGACATATTCATATTCCCCCGGTTCAGGGAAGCCCAAAAAAACATGAATTCTCCAGATCTGATCTGTCCCTGTGGAGTTAGCTGAGGGCATGTCTCGCATTTGTTAGGAAAAAACATGAGTTTTCGGGACCTGATCTGTACCAAATAGAGCTCAAACTTGAAGAACAAACACATATTCAAAAAACAGAGATATATTCATGTTCCGTCGGGTCTGGGAAACCCAAAAACACATGAGTTTTCTGGATCTTATCTGTCCCTGTGCAGTTGGCCCATGGCATATCTCGCATTTGTTAGGAAAAATCCCATATACTATGAAAAGTGCAAAATGCAGATAGAGCTCAAATTTGAAGAACAAAGACATATTTATGTTCCACCAGTTCAGGGAAGCCCCCCAAAAAATGACTTTTTCGGATCTGATCTCTCCCTGTCGAGTTGGCCCAGGGCATAACTCGCATTTGTTAGGAAAAATCCCTTATACCATCAATCGTGCAAATTGCAGATAGAGCTCAAATTCGAAAAAGAAAGACATATTCATATTCCCCTGGGTCAGGGAAACCCAAAAAACATGAGTTTTCAGCATCTGATCTGTCCGTGTGGAGTTGGCCCAGAGCATATCTCGCATTTGTTAGGAAAAATTCCTTATACAATGAAAAGTGCAAATTGCAGATTGAACTCAAATTTGAAGAACAAACACATATTTATGTTCCCCCAGGTCTGGGAAGCCCTCCAAAAAGAGTTTTCTGGATCTGGTCTTTCCCTGTGGAGTTGGCCCAGGGCATATCTCGCATTTGTTAGGAAAAATCCCTTATACCATGAAAAGTGCAAATTGCAAATAGAGCTAAAATTCGAAAAACAAAGACATATTCATGTTCCCCCGGGTTAGGGAAACCCAAAAATACATGAGTTTCCTGGATCTGGTCTCTCCCTTTGGACTTGGCCCAGGGCATATCTCACATTTCTTAGGAAAAATCCCTTGTACCATCAATAGTGCAAATTGCAGATAGAGGTCAAATTTGAAAAACAAAGACATATTCATGTGCCCCCTGGTCAGGGAAACAAAAAAAAATGGGTTTCTGGGATCTGATCTGTCCCTGTGGAGTTGGCACAGGGCATAACTCACATTTGTTAGGAAAAATCCATGAAAAGTGGAAATTGGAGATAGAGCTCAAATTCGAAAAAGAAAGACATATTCACGTTCCCCTGTTCAGGGAAGCCCAAAAAAACATGAGTTTTCTGGTTCGGATATGTCCCTGTGGAGTTGGCCCAGAGCATATCTCGCATATGTTAGGAACAATCCTATATACCATGAAAAGTGGAAATTGGAGATAGAGCTCAAATTCGAAAAAGAAAGACATATTCACATTCCCCGGTTCAGGGAAGCCCAAAAAACATGGGTTTCCTGGATCTGATGTGTCCCTGTGGAGTTGGCCCAGGGCATATCTCACATTTCTTAGGAAAAATCGCGTATACCATCAATAGTGCAAATTGCAGATAGAGCTCAAATTCGAAAAAGAAAGACATATTCATATTCCCCTGGGTCAGGGAAACACAAAAAACATGAGTTTTCAGCATCTGATCTGTCCCTGTGGAGTTGCCCCAGAGCATATCTCGCAATTGTTAGGAAAAATTCCTTATACAATGAAAAGTGCAAATTGCAGATTGAACTCAAATTTGAAGAACAAACACATATTTATGTTCCCCCAGGTCTGGGAAGCCCTCCAAAAAGAGTTTTCTGGATCTGGTCTTTCCCTGTGGAGTTGGCCCAGGGCATATCTCGCATTTGTTAGGAAAAATCCCTTATACCATGAAAAGTGCAAATTGCAAATAGAGCTAAAATTCGAAAAACAAAGACATATTCATGTTCCCCCGGGTTAGGGAAACCCAAAAATACATGAGTTTCCTGGATCTGGTCTCTCCCTTTGGACTTGGCCCAGGGCATATCTCACATTTCTTAGGAAAAATCCCTTGTACCATCAATAGTGCAAATTGCAGATAGAGGTCAAATTTGAAAAACAAAGACATATTCATGTGCCCCCTGGTCAGGGAAACAAAAAAAAATGGGTTTCTGGGATCTGATCTGTCCCTGTGGAGTTGGCACAGGGCATAACTCACATTTGTTAGGAAAAATCCATGAAAAGTGGAAATTGGAGATAGAGCTCAAATTCGAAAAAGAAAGACATATTCACGTTCCCCTGTTCAGGGAAGCCCAAAAAAACATGAGTTTTCTGGTTCGGATATGTCCCTGTGGAGTTGGCCCAGAGCATATCTCGCATATGTTAGGAACAATCCTATATACCATGAAAAGTGGAAATTGGAGATAGAGCTCAAATTCGAAAAAGAAAGACATATTCACATTCCCCGGTTCAGGGAAGCCCAAAAAACATGGGTTTCCTGGATCTGATGTGTCCCTGTGGAGTTGGCCCAGGGCATATCTCACATTTCTTAGGAAAAATCGCGTATACCATCAATAGTGCAAATTGCAGATAGAGCTCAAATTCGAAAAAGAAAGACATATTCATATTCCCCTGGGTCAGGGAAACACAAAAAACATGAGTTTTCAGCATCTGATCTGTCCCTGTGGAGTTGCCCCAGAGCATATCTCGCAATTGTTAGGAAAAATTCCTTATACAATGAAAAGTGCAAATTGCAGATTGAACTCAAATTTGAAGAACAAACACATATTTATGTTCCCCCAGGTCTGGGAAGCCCTCCAAAAAGAGTTTTCTGGATCTGGTCTTTCCCTGTGGAGTTGGCCCAGGGCATATCTCGCATTGGTTAGGAAAAATCCCTTATACCATGAAAAGTGCAAATTGCAAATAGAGCTAAAATTCGAAAAACAAAGACATATTCATGTTCCCCCGGGTTAGGGAAACCCAAAAACACATTAGTTTCCTGGATCTGTTCTCTCCCTTTGGAGTTGGCCCAGGGCATATCTCACATTTCTCAGGAAAAATCCCTTGTACCATCAATAGTGCAAATTGCAGATAGAGGTCAAATTTGAAAAACAAAGACATATTCATGTGCCCCCTGGTCAGGGAAACAAAAAAAAACATGGGTTTCTGGGATCTGATCTGTCCCTGTGGAGTTGGCACAGGGCATAACTCACATTTGTTAGGAAAAATCCATGAAAAGTGGAAATTGGAGATAGAGCTCAAATTTGAAAAAGAAAGACATATTCACGTTCCCCGGTTCAGGGAAGCCCAAAAAAACATGAGTTTTCTGGTTCGGATATGTCCCTTTGGAGTTGGCCCAGAGCATATCTCGCATATGTTATGAACAATCCTATATACCATGAAAAGTGGAAATTGGAGATATAGCTCAAATTCGAAAAAGAAAGACATATTCACATTCCCCGGTACAGGGAAGCCCAAAAAACATGGGTTTCCTGGATCTGATGTGTCCCTGTGGAGTTGGCCCAGGGCATATCTCACATTTCTTAGGAAAAATCACGTATACCATCAATAGTGCAAATTGCAGATAGAGCTCAAATTCGAAAAAGAAAGACATATTCATATTCCACTGGGTCAGGGAAACCCAAAAGACATGAGTTTTCAGCATCTGATCTGTCCCTGTGGAGTTGGCCCAGAGCATATCTCGCATTTGTTAGGAAAAATTCCTTATACAATGAAAAGTGCAAATTGCAGATTGAACTCAAATTTGAAGAACAAACACATATTTATGTTCCCCAAGGTCTGGGAAGCCCTCCAAAAAGAGTTTTCTGGATCTGGTCTTTCCCTGTGGAGTTGGCCCAGGGCATATCTCGCATTTCTTAGGAAAAATCCCTTATACCATGAAAAGTGCAAATTTCAAATAGAGCTAAAATTCGAAAAACAAAGACATATTCATGTTCCCCTGGGTTAGGGAAACCCAAAAATACATGAGTTTCCTGGATCTGGTCTCTCCCTTTGGAGTTGGCCCAGGGCATATCTCACATTTCTTAGGAAAAATCCCTTGTACCATCAATAGTGCAAATTGCAGATAGAGGTCAAATTTGAAAAACAAAGACATATTCATGTGCACCCTGGTCAGGGAAACAAAAAAAACATGGGTTTCTGGGATCTGATCTGTCCCTGTGGAGTTGGCACAGGGCATAACTCACATTTGTTAGGAAAAATCCATGAAAAGTGGAAATTGGAGATAGAGCTCAAATTCGAAAAAGAAAGACATATTCACATTCCCCGGTTCAGGGAAGCCCAAAAAACTTGTGTTTCCTGGATCTGATCTTTCCCTTTGGAGTTGGCCCAGAGCATATCTCGCATATGTTAGGAACAATCCTATATACCATGAAAAGTGGAAATTGGAGATAGAGCTCAAATTCGAAAAAGAAAGAGATATTCATATTTTCCTGGGTCAGGGAAACCCAAAAAACATGAGTTTTCGGCATCTGATCTATCCCTGTGGAGTTGGCCTAGAGCATATCTCGCATTTGTTAGGAAAAATCCATTATACCATAAAAATAGGAGACAGAGTTGAAATTCGAAAAACAAAGACAAATTCATGTTCCCCCGGGTCAGGGAAACCCAAAAAAACATGAGTTTCCTGGATCTGATCTGTCCCTGTGGAGTTGGCCCAGAGCATATCTCGCATATGTTAGGAACAATCCTATATACCATGAAAAGTGGAAATTGGAGATAGAGCTCAAATTCGAAAAAGAAAGACATATTCACATTCCCCGGTTCAGGGAAGCCCAAAAAACTTGTGTTTCCTGGATCTGATCTTTCCCTTTGGAGTTGGCCCAGGGCATAACTTGCATATGTTAGGAAAAATCCCATATACCATGAAAAGTGCAAATTACAGATAGAGCTCAAATTTGAAGAAGAAACACATATATATGTTCCCGCAGGTCACGGAACCCCTCCAAAATAGAGTTTTCTGGATCTGGTCTCTACCTTTGGAGTTGGCCCAACTCATATCTCGCATTTGTTAGGAAAAATCCATTATACCTTGAAAAGTGCACATAGGAGATAGAACTCAAATTCGAAAAACAAACACATATTCATATTCCCCTACGTCAGGGAAGCCCAAAAAACATGAATATTTAGGATCTGATGTGTCCCTTTCGACTGGGCCCAGGGTATAACTCGCATTTGTTAGGAAAAATCCATTATACCATCAATATTGAAAATTGCAGATAGAGGTCAAATTCGAAAAACAAAGACATATTCATGTTCGGGACATGATCTTTCCCTGTGCAGTTGGCGCATGGCATATCTTTGTTAGGAAAAATCCCATATTTGATGAAAAGTGAAAATTGGAGATAGAGCTCAAATTAAAAAAAAAAGACATATTCCTATTCCCCTGGGTCAGGGAAGCCCAAAAAACATGAGTTTCCTGGATCTTATCTGTCCCTGTGGAGTTGGCCAAGGGCATATCTCACATTTCTTAGGAAAAATCACTTATACCATCAATTGTGCAAATTGCAGATAGAGCTCAAATTCGAAAAAGAAAGACATATTCATATTCCCCTGGGTCAGGGAAACCCAAAAAACATGAGTTTTCGGCATCTGATCTATCCCTGTGGTGTTGGCCTAGAGCATATCTCGCATTTGTTAGGAAAAATCCCTTGTACCAACAATATTGAAAATTGCAGATAGAGGTCAAATTAGAAAAACAAAGACATATTCATGTGCCCCCTGGTCAGGGAAACGAAAAAAAGGTGAGTTTCTGGGATCTGATCTGTCCCACAACTCACATTTGTTAGGAAATGTGCAACTCACATTTGATAGGAAAAATCCATGAAAAGTGGAAATTGGAGATAGAGCTCAAATTCGAAAAACAAAGACATATTCATGTTCCCCTGGGTCAAGGAAGCCAGAAAAACTTGAGTTTTTGGGATCTGATCTTTCCCTTTGGAGTGGGCCCAGGGCATAACTCGCATTTCTTAGGAAAAATCACTTATACCATCAATAGTGCAAATTGCAGATAGAGCTCAAATTCGAAAAAGAAAGACATATTCACATTCCCCGGTTCAGGGAAGCCCAAAAAACAAAAACCAAAAAAACCATGAGTTTCTGGGATCTGATCTTTCCCTGTGGAGTTGGCACAGGGCATAACTCGCATTTCTTAGGAAAAATCACTTATACCATCAATCGTGCAAATTGCAGATAGAGCTCAAATTCAAAAAAGAAAGACATATTCATATTCCCCCAAGTCAGGGAAACCAAAAAAAAAAACATTAGTTTCCTTGATCTGAAATGTCCCTGTGGAGTTGGCCCAGGGCATATCTCACATTTCTTAGGAAAAATCCCTTATACCATAAAAAAAGAAAGACATATTCTTGTTCGGGAACTGATCTTTCCCTGTGCAGTTGGCGCATGGCATATCTTGCATTTGTTAGGAAAAATCCCATATACCATGAAAAGTGCAAATTACAGATAGAGCTCAAATTTGAAGAAGAAACACATATTTATGTTCCCGCAGGTCACGGAACCCCTCCAAAATAGAGTTTTCTTGATCTGGTCTCTCCCTTTGGAGTTGGCCCAACTCATATCTCGCATTTGTTAGGAAAAATCCATTATACCTTGAAAAGTGCACATAGGAGATAGAGCTCAAATTCGAAAAACAAACACATATTCATATTCCCCTACATCAGGGAAGCCCAAAAAACATGAATATTTAGGATCTGATGTGTCCCTTTCGACTTGGCCCAGGGTATAACACGCATTTGTTAGGAAAAATCCATTATACCATCAATATTGAAAATTGCAGATAGAGGTCAAATTCGAAAAACAAAGACATATTCATGTTCGGGACCTGATCTTTCCTTGTGCAGTTGGCGCATAGCATATCTTTGTTAGGAAAAATCCCATATTTGATGAAAAGTGAAAATTGGAGATAGAGCTCAAATTTAAAAAAAAGACATATTCCTATTCCCCTGGGTCAGGGAAGCCCAAAAAACATGAGTTTCCTGGATCTTATCTGTCCCTGTGGAGTTGGCCAAGGGCATATCTCACATTTCTTAGGAAAAATCACTTATACCATCAATAGTGCAAATTGCAGATAGAGCTCAAATTCAAAAAAGAAAGACATATTCATATTCCCCTGGGTCAGGGAAACCCAAAAAACATGAGTTTTCGGCATCTGATCTATCCCTGTGGAGTTGGCCTAGAGCATATCTCGCATTTGTTAGGAAAAATCCCTTGTACCAACAATATTGAAAATTGCAGATAGAGGTCAAATTTGAAAAACAAAGACATATTCATGTGCCCCCTGGTCAGGGAAACGAAAAAAAATGTGAGTTTCTGGGATCTGATCTGTCCCACAGGGTGTAACTCACATTTGTTAGGAAAAATCCATGAAAAGTGGAAATTGCAGATAGAGCTCAAATTCGAAAAACAAGCACATATTCATGTTCCCCTGGGTCAAGGAAGCCAGAAAAACTTGAGTTTCTGGGATCTGATCTTTCCCTGTGGAGTTGGCACAGGGCATAACTCGCATTTCTTAGGAAAAATCACTTATACCATCAATCGTGCAAATTGCAGATAGAGCTCAAATTCAAAAAAGAAAGACATATTCATATTCCCCCAAGTCAGGGAAACCAAAAAAAAAACATTAGTTTCCTTGATCTGAAATGTCCCTGTGGAGTTGGCCCAGGGCATATTTCACATTTCTTAGGAAAAATCCCTTATACCATAAAAAAAGAAAGACATATTCTTGTTCGGGAACTGATCTTTCCCTGTGCAGTTGGCGCATGGCATATCTTGCATTTGTTAGGAAAAATCCCATATACCATGAAAAGTGCAAATTACAGATAGAGCTCAAATTTGAAGAAGAAACACATATTTATGTTCCCGCAGGTCACGGAACCCCTCCAAAATAGAGTTTTCTTGATCTGGTCTCTCCCTTTGGAGTTGGCCCAACTCATATCTCGCATTTGTTAGGAAAAATCCATTATACCTTGAAAAGTGCACATAGGAGATAGAGCTCAAATTCGAAAAACAAACACATATTCATATTCCCCTACATCAGGGAAGCCCAAAAAACATGAATATTTAGGATCTGATGTGTCCCTTTCGACTTGGCCCAGGGTATAACACGCATTTTTTAGGAAAAATCCATTATACCATCAATATTGAAAATTGCAGATAGAGGTCAAATTCGAAAAACAAAGACATATTCATGTTCGGGACCTGATCTTTCCTTGTGCAGTTGGCGCATAGCATATCTTTGTTAGGAAAAATCCCATATTTGATGAAAAGTGAAAATTGGAGATAGAGCTCAAATTTAAAAAAAAGACATATTCCTATTCCCCTGGGTCAGGGAAGCCCAAAAAACATGAGTTTCCTGGATCTTATCTGTCCCTGTGGAGTTGGCCAAGGGCATATCTCACATTTCTTAGGAAAAATCACTTATACCATCAATAGTGCAAATTGCAGATAGAGCTCAAATTCAAAAAAGAAAGACATATTCATATTCCCCTGGGTCAGGGAAACCCAAAAAACATGAGTTTTCGGCATCTGATCTATCCCTGTGGAGTTGGCCTAGAGCATATCTCGCATTTGTTAGGAAAAATCCCTTGTACCAACAATATTGAAAATTGCAGATAGAGGTCAAATTTGAAAAACAAAGACATATTCATGTGCCCCGTGGTCTGGGAAAAAAAAAAACATGGGTTTCTGGGATCTGATCTCTCCCTGTGGAGTTGGCACAGGGCATAACTCACATTTGTTAGGAAAAATCCATGAAAAGTGGAAATTGGAGATAGAGCTCAAATTCGAAAAAGAAAGACATATTCAAGTTCCCCTGTTCAGGGAAACCCAAAAAACATGAGTTTTCAGCATCTGATCTGTCCCTGTGGAGTTGGCCCAGAGCATATCTCGCATTTGTTAGGAAAAATTCCTTATACAATGAAAAGTGCAAATTGCAGATTGAACTCAAATTTGAAGAACAAACACATATTTATGTTCCCCCAGGTCTGGGAAGCCCTCCAAAAAGAGTTTTCTGGATCTGGTCTGTCCCTGTGGAGTTGGCCCAGGGCATATCTCGCATTTGTTAGGAAAAATCCCTTATACCATGAAAAGTGCAAATTGCAAATAGAGCTAAAATTCTAAAAACAAAGACATATTCATGTTCCCCCGGGTTAGGGAAAGCCAAAAATACATGAGTTTCCTGGATCTGGTCTCTCCCTTTGGAGTTGGCCCAACTCATATCTCGCATTTGTTAGGAAAAATCCATTATAGCTTGAAAAGTGCACATAGGAGATAGAGCTCAAATTCGAAAAACAAACACATATTCATATTCCCCTGGGTCAGGGAAGCCCAAAAAACATGAATATTTAGGATCTGATCTGTCCCTTTGGAGATGGCCCGGGGTATAACTTTATTTTGTTAGGAAAAATTCCCTTATATGATGTAAAGTGAAAATTGGAGATAGAGCTCAAATTAAAAAAAAAAATATTCATATTCCCCTGGGTAAGGGAAACAACAAAAAAAATGAGTTTCCGGGATCTGACCTGTCTTTTTGGAGTTGGCCCAGGGCATATCTCGCATTTGTTAGGAAAAATCACTTATTCCATCAATAGTGCAAATTGCTGATAGAGCTCAAATTCAAAAAAGAAAGACATATTCATATTCCCCTGAGTCAGGGAAACCCAAAAAACCCAGCATCTGATCTGTCCCTGTGGAGTTGGCCCAGAGCATATCTCGCATTTGTTAGGAAAAATTCCTTATACAATCAAAAGTGCAAATTGCAGATTGAACTCAACTTTGAAGAACAAACACATATTTATGTTCCCCCGGGTCTGTGAAGCCCTCCAAAAAGAGTTTTCTGGATCTGGTCTGTCCCTGTGGAAAAATCCCATATACCATGAAAAGTGCAAATTACAGATAGAGCTCAAATTTGAAGAATAAACACATATTTATGTTCCCCCAGGTCAGGGAAACCCTCCAAAAAAAGAGTTTTCTGGATCTGGTCTCTCCCTTTGGATTTGGCCCAACTGATACCTCGCATTTGTTAGGAAAAATCCATTATACCATAAAAATAGGAGACAGAGATCAAATTCGAAAAACAAAGACAAATTCATGTTCCCCCGGATTAGGGAAACCCCAAAAAACATGAGTTTTTGGGATCTGATCTGTCCCTGTGGAGTTGGCCCTCGGCATATCTCGCATTTGTTTGGAAAAATCCCATGTACCATGAAAAGTGCAAATTCCCCCGGGTCAGGGAAGCCCAAAGAACATGAGTTTCCTGGATCTGATCTGTCCCTGTGGAGTTGGCCAAGGGCATATCTCACATTTCTTAGGAAAAATCACTTATACCATCAATAGTGCAAATTGCAGATAGAGCTCAAATTCGAAAAAGAAAGACATATTCACGTTCCCCGGTTCAGGGAAGCCCAAAAAACATGAGTTTTATAGTTCGGATATGTCCCTGTGGAGTTGGCCCAGAGCATATCTCGCATATGTTAGGAAAAATCCCATATACCATGCAAAGTGGAAATTGGAGACAGAGCTCAAATTCGAAAAAGAAAGACATATTCACATTTCCTGGTTCAGGGAAGCCCAAAAAACATGGGTTTCCTGGATCTGATCTTTCCCTTTGGAGTTCGCCCAGGGCATAACTTGCATATGTTAGGAAAAATCACGTATACCATCAATAGTGCAAATTGCAGATAGAGCTCAAATTCGAAAAAGAAAGACATATTCATATTCCCCTGGGTCAGGGAAACCCAAAAAACATGAGTTTTCAGCATCTCATCTGTCCCTGTGGAGTTGGCCCAGAGCATATCTCGCATTTGTTAGGAAAAATTCCTTATACAATGAAAAGTGCAAATTGCAGATTGAACTCAAATTTGAAGAACAAACACATATTTATGTTCCCCCAGGTCTGGGAAGCCCTCCAAAAAGAGTTTTCTGGATCTGGTCTTTCCCTGTGGAGTTGGCCCAGGGCATATCTCGCATTTCTTAGGAAAAATCCCTTATACCATGAAAAGTGCAAATTGCAAATAGAGCTAAAATTCGAAAAACAAAGACATATTCATGTTCCCCCGGGTTAGGGAAACCGAAAAATACATGAGTTTCCTGGATCTGGTCTCTCCCTTTGGAGTTGGCCCAGGGCATATCTCACATTTCTTAGGAAAAATCCCTTGTACCATCAATAGTGCAAATTGCAGATAGAGGTCAAATTTGAAAAACAAAGACATATTCATGTGCCCCGTGGTCAGGGAAAAAAAAAACATGGGTTTCTGGGATCTGATCTCTCCCTGTGGAGTTGGCACAGGGCATAACTCACATTTGTTAGGAAAAATCCATGAAAAGTGGAAATTGGAGATAGAGCTCAAATTCGAAAAAGAAAGACATATTCAAGTTCCCCTGTTCAGGGAAGCCCAAAAAAACATGAGTTTTCTGGTTCGGATATGTCCCTGTGGAGTTGGCCCAGAGCATATCTCGCATATGTTAGGAACAATCCTATATACCATGAAAAGTGGAAATTGGAGATAGAGCTCAAATTCGAAAAAGAAAGACATATTCATATTCCCCTGGGTCAGGGAAACCCAAAAAACATGAGTTTTCAGCATCTGATCTGTCCCTGTGGAGTTGCCCCAGAGCATATCTCGCAATTGTTAGGAAAAATTCCTTATACAATGAAAAGTGCAAATTGCAGATTGAACTCAAATTTGAAGAACAAACACATATTTATGTTCCCCCAGGTCTGGGAAGCCCTCCAAAAAGAGTTTTCTGGATCTGGTCTTTCCCTGTGGAGTTGGCCCAGGGCATATCTCGCATTTGTTAGGAAAAATCCCTTATACCATGAAAAGTGCAAATTGCAAATAGAGCTAAAATTCGAAAAAAAAGACATATTCATGTTCCCCCGGGTTAGGGAAACCCAAAAATACATGAGTTTCCTGGATCTGGTCTCTCCCTTTGGAGTTGGCCCAGGGCATATCTCACATTTCTTAGGAAAAATCCCTTGTACCATCAATAGTGCAAATTGCAGATAGAGGTCAAATTTGAAAAACAAAGACATATTCATGTGCACCCTGGTCAGGGAAACAAAAAAAAACATGGGTTTCTGGGATCTGATCTGTCCCTGTGGAGTTGGCCAAGGGCATATCTCACATTTCTTAGGAAAAATCACTTATACCATCAATAGTGCAAATTGCAGATAGAGCTCAAATTCGAAAAAGAAAGACATATTCATATTCCCCTGGGTCAGGGAAGCCCAAACAAACATGAATATTTAGGATCTGATCTGTCCCTTTGGAGTTGGCCCAGGGTATAACTCGCATGTGTTAGGAAAAATCCCATATACCAGGAAAAGTGCACATAAGAGATAGAGCTCAAATTCAAAAAACAAAGACATATTCATATTCCCCCGGTTCAGGGAAGCCCAAAAAAACATGAATTCTCCAGATCTGATCTGTCCCTGTGGAGTTAGCTGAGGGCATGTCTCGCATTTGTTAGGAAAAAACATGAGTTTTCGGGACCTGATCTGTACCAAATAGAGCTCAAACTTGAAGAACAAACACATATTCAAAAAACAGAGATATATTCATGTTCCGTCGGGTCTGGGAAACCCAAAAACACATGAGTTTTCTGGATCTTATCTGTCCCTGTGCAGTTGGCCCATGGCATATCTCGCATTTGTTAGGAAAAATCCCATATACTATGAAAAGTGCAAAATGCAGATAGAGCTCAAATTTGAAGAACAAAGACATATTTATGTTCCACCAGTTCAGGGAAGCCCCCCAAAAAATGACTTTTTCGGATCTGATCTCTCCCTGTCGAGTTGGCCCAGGGCATAACTCGCATTTGTTAGGAAAAATCCCTTATACCATCAATCGTGCAAATTGCAGATAGAGCTCAAATTCGAAAAAGAAAGACATATTCATATTCCCCTGGGTCAGGGAAACCCAAAAAACATGAGTTTTCAGCATCTGATCTGTCCGTGTGGAGTTGGCCCAGAGCATATCTCGCATTTGTTAGGAAAAATTCCTTATACAATGAAAAGTGCAAATTGCAGATTGAACTCAAATTTGAAGAACAAACACATATTTATGTTCCCCCAGGTCTGGGAAGCCCTCCAAAAAGAGTTTTCTGGATCTGGTCTTTCCCTGTGGAGTTGGCCCAGGGCATATCTCGCATTTGTTAGGAAAAATCCCTTATACCATGAAAAGTGCAAATTGCAAATAGAGCTAAAATTCGAAAAACAAAGACATATTCATGTTCCCCCGGGTTAGGGAAACCCAAAAATACATGAGTTTCCTGGATCTGGTCTCTCCCTTTGGACTTGGCCCAGGGCATATCTCACATTTCTTAGGAAAAATCCCTTGTACCATCAATAGTGCAAATTGCAGATAGAGGTCAAATTTGAAAAACAAAGACATATTCATGTGCCCCCTGGTCAGGGAAACAAAAAAAAATGGGTTTCTGGGATCTGATCTGTCCCTGTGGAGTTGGCACAGGGCATAACTCACATTTGTTAGGAAAAATCCATGAAAAGTGGAAATTGGAGATAGAGCTCAAATTCGAAAAAGAAAGACATATTCACGTTCCCCTGTTCAGGGAAGCCCAAAAAAACATGAGTTTTCTGGTTCGGATATGTCCCTGTGGAGTTGGCCCAGAGCATATCTCGCATATGTTAGGAACAATCCTATATACCATGAAAAGTGGAAATTGGAGATAGAGCTCAAATTCGAAAAAGAAAGACATATTCACATTCCCCGGTTCAGGGAAGCCCAAAAAACATGGGTTTCCTGGATCTGATGTGTCCCTGTGGAGTTGGCCCAGGGCATATCTCACATTTCTTAGGAAAAATCGCGTATACCATCAATAGTGCAAATTGCAGATAGAGCTCAAATTCGAAAAAGAAAGACATATTCATATTCCCCTGGGTCAGGGAAACACAAAAAACATGAGTTTTCAGCATCTGATCTGTCCCTGTGGAGTTGCCCCAGAGCATATCTCGCAATTGTTAGGAAAAATTCCTTATACAATGAAAAGTGCAAATTGCAGATTGAACTCAAATTTGAAGAACAAACACATATTTATGTTCCCCCAGGTCTGGGAAGCCCTCCAAAAAGAGTTTTCTGGATCTGGTCTTTCCCTGTGGAGTTGGCCCAGGGCATATCTCGCATTTGTTAGGAAAAATCCCTTATACCATGAAAAGTGCAAATTGCAAATAGAGCTAAAATTCGAAAAACAAAGACATATTCATGTTCCCCCGGGTTAGGGAAACCCAAAAATACATGAGTTTCCTGGATCTGGTCTCTCCCTTTGGACTTGGCCCAGGGCATATCTCACATTTCTTAGGAAAAATCCCTTGTACCATCAATAGTGCAAATTGCAGATAGAGGTCAAATTTGAAAAACAAAGACATATTCATGTGCCCCCTGGTCAGGGAAACAAAAAAAAATGGGTTTCTGGGATCTGATCTGTCCCTGTGGAGTTGGCACAGGGCATAACTCACATTTGTTAGGAAAAATCCATGAAAAGTGGAAATTGGAGATAGAGCTCAAATTCGAAAAAGAAAGACATATTCACGTTCCCCTGTTCAGGGAAGCCCAAAAAAACATGAGTTTTCTGGTTCGGATATGTCCCTGTGGAGTTGGCCCAGAGCATATCTCGCATATGTTAGGAACAATCCTATATACCATGAAAAGTGGAAATTGGAGATAGAGCTCAAATTCGAAAAAGAAAGACATATTCACATTCCCCGGTTCAGGGAAGCCCAAAAAACATGGGTTTCCTGGATCTGATGTGTCCCTGTGGAGTTGGCCCAGGGCATATCTCACATTTCTTAGGAAAAATCGCGTATACCATCAATAGTGCAAATTGCAGATAGAGCTCAAATTCGAAAAAGAAAGACATATTCATATTCCCCTGGGTCAGGGAAACACAAAAAACATGAGTTTTCAGCATCTGATCTGTCCCTGTGGAGTTGCCCCAGAGCATATCTCGCAATTGTTAGGAAAAATTCCTTATACAATGAAAAGTGCAAATTGCAGATTGAACTCAAATTTGAAGAACAAACACATATTTATGTTCCCCCAGGTCTGGGAAGCCCTCCAAAAAGAGTTTTCTGGATCTGGTCTTTCCCTGTGGAGTTGGCCCAGGGCATATCTCGCATTGGTTAGGAAAAATCCCTTATACCATGAAAAGTGCAAATTGCAAATAGAGCTAAAATTCGAAAAACAAAGACATATTCATGTTCCCCCGGGTTAGGGAAACCCAAAAACACATTAGTTTCCTGGATCTGTTCTCTCCCTTTGGAGTTGGCCCAGGGCATATCTCACATTTCTCAGGAAAAATCCCTTGTACCATCAATAGTGCAAATTGCAGATAGAGGTCAAATTTGAAAAACAAAGACATATTCATGTGCCCCCTGGTCAGGGAAACAAAAAAAAACATGGGTTTCTGGGATCTGATCTGTCCCTGTGGAGTTGGCACAGGGCATAACTCACATTTGTTAGGAAAAATCCATGAAAAGTGGAAATTGGAGATAGAGCTCAAATTTGAAAAAGAAAGACATATTCACGTTCCCCGGTTCAGGGAAGCCCAAAAAAACATGAGTTTTCTGGTTCGGATATGTCCCTTTGGAGTTGGCCCAGAGCATATCTCGCATATGTTATGAACAATCCTATATACCATGAAAAGTGGAAATTGGAGATATAGCTCAAATTCGAAAAAGAAAGACATATTCACATTCCCCGGTACAGGGAAGCCCAAAAAACATGGGTTTCCTGGATCTGATGTGTCCCTGTGGAGTTGGCCCAGGGCATATCTCACATTTCTTAGGAAAAATCACGTATACCATCAATAGTGCAAATTGCAGATAGAGCTCAAATTCGAAAAAGAAAGACATATTCATATTCCACTGGGTCAGGGAAACCCAAAAGACATGAGTTTTCAGCATCTGATCTGTCCCTGTGGAGTTGGCCCAGAGCATATCTCGCATTTGTTAGGAAAAATTCCTTATACAATGAAAAGTGCAAATTGCAGATTGAACTCAAATTTGAAGAACAAACACATATTTATGTTCCCCAAGGTCTGGGAAGCCCTCCAAAAAGAGTTTTCTGGATCTGGTCTTTCCCTGTGGAGTTGGCCCAGGGCATATCTCGCATTTCTTAGGAAAAATCCCTTATACCATGAAAAGTGCAAATTTCAAATAGAGCTAAAATTCGAAAAACAAAGACATATTCATGTTCCCCTGGGTTAGGGAAACCCAAAAATACATGAGTTTCCTGGATCTGGTCTCTCCCTTTGGAGTTGGCCCAGGGCATATCTCACATTTCTTAGGAAAAATCCCTTGTACCATCAATAGTGCAAATTGCAGATAGAGGTCAAATTTGAAAAACAAAGACATATTCATGTGCACCCTGGTCAGGGAAACAAAAAAAACATGGGTTTCTGGGATCTGATCTGTCCCTGTGGAGTTGGCACAGGGCATAACTCACATTTGTTAGGAAAAATCCATGAAAAGTGGAAATTGGAGATAGAGCTCAAATTCGAAAAAGAAAGACATATTCACATTCCCCGGTTCAGGGAAGCCCAAAAAACTTGTGTTTCCTGGATCTGATCTTTCCCTTTGGAGTTGGCCCAGAGCATATCTCGCATATGTTAGGAACAATCCTATATACCATGAAAAGTGGAAATTGGAGATAGAGCTCAAATTCGAAAAAGAAAGAGATATTCATATTTTCCTGGGTCAGGGAAACCCAAAAAACATGAGTTTTCGGCATCTGATCTATCCCTGTGGAGTTGGCCTAGAGCATATCTCGCATTTGTTAGGAAAAATCCATTATACCATAAAAATAGGAGACAGAGTTGAAATTCGAAAAACAAAGACAAATTCATGTTCCCCCGGGTCAGGGAAACCCAAAAAAACATGAGTTTCCTGGATCTGATCTGTCCCTGTGGAGTTGGCCCAGAGCATATCTCGCATATGTTAGGAACAATCCTATATACCATGAAAAGTGGAAATTGGAGATAGAGCTCAAATTCGAAAAAGAAAGACATATTCACATTCCCCGGTTCAGGGAAGCCCAAAAAACTTGTGTTTCCTGGATCTTATCTTTCCCTTTGGAGTTGGCCCAGGGCATAACTTGCATATGTTAGGAAAAATCCCATATACCATGAAAAGTGCAAATTACAGATAGAGCTCAAATTTGAAGAAGAAACACATATATATGTTCCCGCAGGTCACGGAACCCCTCCAAAATAGAGTTTTCTGGATCTGGTCTCTACCTTTGGAGTTGGCCCAACTCATATCTCGCATTTGTTAGGAAAAATCCATTATACCTTGAAAAGTGCACATAGGAGATAGAACTCAAATTCGAAAAACAAACACATATTCATATTCCCCTACGTCAGGGAAGCCCAAAAAACATGAATATTTAGGATCTGATGTGTCCCTTTCGACTGGGCCCAGGGTATAACTCGCATTTGTTAGGAAAAATCCATTATACCATCAATATTGAAAATTGCAGATAGAGGTCAAATTCGAAAAACAAAGACATATTCATGTTCGGGACATGATCTTTCCCTGTGCAGTTGGCGCATGGCATATCTTTGTTAGGAAAAATCCCATATTTGATGAAAAGTGAAAATTGGAGATAGAGCTCAAATTAAAAAAAAAAGACATATTCCTATTCCCCTGGGTCAGGGAAGCCCAAAAAACATGAGTTTCCTGGATCTTATCTGTCCCTGTGGAGTTGGCCAAGGGCATATCTCACATTTCTTAGGAAAAATCACTTATACCATCAATTGTGCAAATTGCAGATAGAGCTCAAATTCGAAAAAGAAAGACATATTCATATTCCCCTGGGTCAGGGAAACCCAAAAAACATGAGTTTTCGGCATCTGATCTATCCCTGTGGTGTTGGCCTAGAGCATATCTCGCATTTGTTAGGAAAAATCCCTTGTACCAACAATATTGAAAATTGCAGATAGAGGTCAAATTAGAAAAACAAAGACATATTCATGTGCCCCCTGGTCAGGGAAACGAAAAAAAGGTGAGTTTCTAGGATCTGATCTGTCCCACAACTCACATTTGTTAGGAAATGTGCAACTCACATTTGATAGGAAAAATCCATGAAAAGTGGAAATTGGAGATAGAGCTCAAATTCGAAAAACAAAGACATATTCATGTTCCCCTTGGTCAAGGAAGCCAGAAAAACTTGAGTTTTTGGGATCTGATCTTTCCCTTTGGAGTGGGCCCAGGGCATAACTCGCATTTCTTAGGAAAAATCACTTATACCATCAATAGTGCAAATTGCAGATAGAGCTCAAATTCGAAAAAGAAAGACATATTCACATTCCCCGGTTCAGGGAAGCCCAAAAAACAAAAACCAAAAAAACCATGAGTTTCTGGGATCTGATCTTTCCCTGTGGAGTTGGCACAGGGCATAACTCGCATTTCTTAGGAAAAATCACTTATACCATCAATCGTGCAAATTGCAGATAGAGCTCAAATTCAAAAAAGAAAGACATATTCATATTCCCCCAAGTCAGGGAAACCAAAAAAAAAAAACATTAGTTTCCTTGATCTGAAATGTCCCTGTGGAGTTGGCCCAGGGCATATCTCACATTTCTTAGGAAAAATCCCTTATACCATAAAAAAAGAAAGACATATTCTTGTTCGGGAACTGATCTTTCCCTGTGCAGTTGGCGCATGGCATATCTTGCATTTGTTAGGAAAAATCCCATATACCATGAAAAGTGCAAATTACAGATAGAGCTCAAATTTGAAGAAGAAACACATATTTATGTTCCCGCAGGTCACGGAACCCCTCCAAAATAGAGTTTTCTTGATCTGGTCTCTCCCTTTGGAGTTGGCCCAACTCATATCTCGCATTTGTTAGGAAAAATCCATTATACCTTGAAAAGTGCACATAGGAGATAGAGCTCAAATTCGAAAAACAAACACATATTCATATTCCCCTACATCAGGGAAGCCCAAAAAACATGAATATTTAGGATCTGATGTGTCCCTTTCGACTTGGCCCAGGGTATAACACGCATTTGTTAGGAAAAATCCATTATACCATCAATATTGAAAATTGCAGATAGAGGTCAAATTCGAAAAACAAAGACATATTCATGTTCGGGACCTGATCTTTCCTTGTGCAGTTGGCGCATAGCATATCTTTGTTAGGAAAAATCCCATATTTGATGAAAAGTGAAAATTGGAGATAGAGCTCAAATTTAAAAAAAAGACATATTCCTATTCCCCTGGGTCAGGGAAGCCCAAAAAACATGAGTTTCCTGGATCTTATCTGTCCCTGTGGAGTTGGCCAAGGGCATATCTCACATTTCTTAGGAAAAATCACTTATACCATCAATAGTGCAAATTGCAGATAGAGCTCAAATTCAAAAAAGAAAGACATATTCATATTCCCCTGGGTCAGGGAAACCCAAAAAACATGAGTTTTCGGCATCTGATCTATCCCTGTGGAGTTGGCCTAGAGCATATCTCGCATTTGTTAGGAAAAATCCCTTGTACCAACAATATTGAAAATTGCAGATAGAGGTCAAATTTGAAATCAAAGACATATTCATGTGCCCCCTGGTCAGGGAAACGAAAAAAAATGTGAGTTTCTGGGATCTGATCTGTCCCACAGGGTGTAACTCACATTTGTTAGGAAAAATCCATGAAAAGTGGAAATTGCAGATAGAGCTCAAATTCGAAAAACAAGCACATATTCATGTTCCCCTGGGTCAAGGAAGCCAGAAAAACTTGAGTTTCTGGGATCTGATCTTTCCCTGTGGAGTTGGCACAGGGCATAACTCGCATTTCTTAGGAAAAATCACTTATACCATCAATCGTGCAAATTGCAGATAGAGCTCAAATTCAAAAAAGAAAGACATATTCATATTCCCCCAAGTCAGGGAAACCAAAAAAAAAAAACATTAGTTTCCTTGATCTGAAATGTCCCTGTGGAGTTGGCCCAGGGCATATTTCACATTTCTTAGGAAAAATCCCTTATACCATAAAAAAAGAAAGACATATTCTTGTTCGGGAACTGATCTTTCCCTGTGCAGTTGGCGCATGGCATATCTTGCATTTGTTAGGAAAAATCCCATATACCATGAAAAGTGCAAATTACAGATAGAGCTCAAATTTGAAGAAGAAACACATATTTATGTTCCCGCAGGTCACGGAACCCCTCCAAAATAGAGTTTTCTTGATCTGGTCTCTCCCTTTGGAGTTGGCCCAACTCATATCTCGCATTTGTTAGGAAAAATCCATTATACCTTGAAAAGTGCACATAGGAGATAGAGCTCAAATTCGAAAAACAAACACATATTCATATTCCCCTACATCAGGGAAGCCCAAAAAACATGAATATTTAGGATCTGATGTGTCCCTTTCGACTTGGCCCAGGGTATAACACGCATTTTTTAGGAAAAATCCATTATACCATCAATATTGAAAATTGCAGATAGAGGTCAAATTCGAAAAACAAAGACATATTCATGTTCGGGACCTGATCTTTCCTTGTGCAGTTGGCGCATAGCATATCTTTGTTAGGAAAAATCCCATATTTGATGAAAAGTGAAAATTGGAGATAGAGCTCAAATTTAAAAAAAAGACATATTCCTATTCCCCTGGGTCAGGGAAGCCCAAAAAACATGAGTTTCCTGGATCTTATCTGTCCCTGTGGAGTTGGCCAAGGGCATATCTCACATTTCTTAGGAAAAATCACTTATACCATCAATAGTGCAAATTGCAGATAGAGCTCAAATTCAAAAAAGAAAGACATATTCATATTCCCCTGGGTCAGGGAAACCCAAAAAACATGAGTTTTCGGCATCTGATCTATCCCTGTGGAGTTGGCCTAGAGCATATCTCGCATTTGTTAGGAAAAATCCCTTGTACCAACAATATTGAAAATTGCAGATAGAGGTCAAATTTGAAAAACAAAGACATATTCATGTGCCCCGTGGTCAGGGAAAAAAAAAAACATGGGTTTCTGGGATCTGATCTCTCCCTGTGGAGTTGGCACAGGGCATAACTCACATTTGTTAGGAAAAATCCATGAAAAGTGGAAATTGGAGATAGAGCTCAAATTCGAAAAAGAAAGACATATTCAAGTTCCCCTGTTCAGGGAAACCCAAAAAACATGAGTTTTCAGCATCTGATCTGTCCCTGTGGAGTTGGCCCAGAGCATATCTCGCATTTGTTAGGAAAAATTCCTTATACAATGAAAAGTGCAAATTGCAGATTGAACTCAAATTTGAAGAACAAACACATATTTATGTTCCCCCAGGTCTGGGAAGCCCTCCAAAAAGAGTTTTCTGGATCTGGTCTGTCCCTGTGGAGTTGGCCCAGGGCATATCTCGCATTTGTTAGGAAAAATCCCTTATACCATGAAAAGTGCAAATTGCAAATAGAGCTAAAATTCGAAAAACAAAGACATATTCATGTTCCCCCGGGTTAGGGAAAGCCAAAAATACATGAGTTTCCTGGATCTGGTCTCTCCCTTTGGAGTTGGCCCAACTCATATCTCGCATTTGTTAGGAAAAATCCATTATAGCTTGAAAAGTGCACATAGGAGATAGAGCTCAAATTCGAAAAACAAACACATATTCATATTCCCCTGGGTCAGGGAAGCCCAAAAAACATGAATATTTAGGATCTGATCTGTCCCTTTGGAGATGGCCCGGGGTATAACTTTATTTTGTTAGGAAAAATTCCCTTATATGATGTAAAGTGAAAATTGGAGATAGAGCTCAAATTAAAAAAAAAAAATATTCATATTCCCCTGGGTAAGGGAAACAACAAAAAAAATGAGTTTCCGGGATCTGACCTGTCTTTTTGGAGTTGGCCCAGGGCATATCTCGCATTTGTTAGGAAAAATCACTTATTCCATCAATAGTGCAAATTGCTGATAGAGCTCAAATTCAAAAAAGAAAGACATATTCATATTCCCCTGAGTCAGGGAAACCCAAAAAACCCAGCATCTGATCTGTCCCTGTGGAGTTGGCCCAGAGCATATCTCGCATTTGTTAGGAAAAATTCCTTATACAATCAAAAGTGCAAATTGCAGATTGAACTCAACTTTGAAGAACAAACACATATTTATGTTCCCCAGGGTCTGTGAAGCCCTCCAAAAAGAGTTTTCTGGATCTGGTCTGTCCCTGTGGAAAAATCCCATATACCATGAAAAGTGCAAATTACAGATAGAGCTCAAATTTGAAGAATAAACACATATTTATGTTCCCCCAGGTCAGGGAAACCCTCCAAAAAAAGAGTTTTCTGGATCTGGTCTCTCCCTTTGGATTTGGCCCAACTGATACCTCGCATTTGTTAGGAAAAATGCATTATACCATAAAAATAGGAGACAGAGATCAAATTCGAAAAACAAAGACAAATTCATGTTCCCCCGGATTAGGGAAACCCCAAAAAACATGAGTTTTTGGGATCTGATCTGTCCCTGTGGAGTTGGCCCTCGGCATATCTCGCATTTGTTTGGAAAAATCCCATGTACCATGAAAAGTGCAAATTCCCCCGGGTCAGGGAAGCCCAAAGAACATGAGTTTCCTGGATCTGATCTGTCCCTGTGGAGTTGGCCAAGGGCATATCTCACATTTCTTAGGAAAAATCACTTATACCATCAATAGTGCAAATTGCAGATAGAGCTCAAATTCGAAAAAGAAAGACATATTCACGTTCCCCGGTTCAGGGAAGCCCAAAAAACATGAGTTTTATAGTTCGGATATGTCCCTGTGGAGTTGGCCCAGAGCATATCTCGCATATGTTAGGAAAAATCCCATATACCATGCAAAGTGGAAATTGGAGACAGAGCTCAAATTCGAAAAAGAAAGACATATTCACATTTCCTGGTTCAGGGAAGCCCAAAAAACATGGGTTTCCTGGATCTGATCTTTCCCTTTGGAGTTCGCCCAGGGCATAACTTGCATATGTTAGGAAAAATCACGTATACCATCAATAGTGCAAATTGCAGATAGAGCTCAAATTCGAAAAAGAAAGACATATTCATATTCCCCTGGGTCAGGGAAACCCAAAAAACATGAGTTTTCAGCATCTCATCTGTCCCTGTGGAGTTGGCCCAGAGCATATCTCGCATTTGTTAGGAAAAATTCCTTATACAATGAAAAGTGCAAATTGCAGATTGAACTCAAATTTGAAGAACAAACACATATTTATGTTCCCCCAGGTCTGGGAAGCCCTCCAAAAAGAGTTTTCTGGATCTGGTCTTTCCCTGTGGAGTTGGCCCAGGGCATATCTCGCATTTGTTAGGAAAAATCCCTTATACCATGAAAAGTGCAAATTGCAAATAGAGCTAAAATTCGAAAAACAAAGACATATTCATGTTCCCCCGGGTTAGGGAAACCGAAAAATACATGAGTTTCCTGGATCTGGTCTCTCCCTTTGGAGTTGGCCCAGGGCATATCTCACATTTCTTAGGAAAAATCCCTTGTACCATCAATAGTGCAAATTGCAGATAGAGGTCAAATTTGAAAAACAAAGACATATTCATGTGCCCCGTGGTCAGGGAAAAAAAAAAACATGGGTTTCTGGGATCTGATCTGTCCCTGTGGAGTTGGCACAGTGCATAACTCACATTTGTTAGGAAAAATCCATGAAAAGTGGAAATTGGAGATAGAGCTCAAATTCGAAAAACAAAGACATATTCAAGTTCCCCTGTTCAGGGAAGCCCAAAAAAACATGAGTTTTCTGGTTCGGATATGTCCCTGTGGAGTTGGCCCAGAGCATATCTCGCATATGTTAGGAACAATCCTATATACCATGAAAAGTGGAAATTGGAGATAGAGCTCAAATTCGAAAAAGAAAGACATATTCATATTCCCCTGGGTCAGGGAAACCCAAAAAACATGAGTTTTCAGCATCTGATCTGTCCCTGTGGAGTTGCCCCAGAGCATATCTCGCAATTGTTAGGAAAAATTCCTTATACAATGAAAAGTGCAAATTGCAGATTGAACTCAAATTTGAAGAACAAACACATATTTATGTTCCCCCAGGTCTGGGAAGCCCTCCAAAAAGAGTTTTCTGGATCTGGTCTTTCCCTGTGGAGTTGGCCCAGGGCATATCTCGCATTTGTTAGGAAAAATCCCTTATACCATGAAAAGTGCAAATTGCAAATAGAGCTAAAATTCGAAAAAAAAGACATATTCATGTTCCCCCGGGTTAGGGAAACCCAAAAATACATGAGTTTCCTGGATCTGGTCTCTCCCTTTGGAGTTGGCCCAGGGCATATCTCACATTTCTTAGGAAAAATCCCTTGTACCATCAATAGTGCAAATTGCAGATAGAGGTCAAATTTGAAAAACAAAGACATATTCATGTGCACCCTGGTCAGGGAAACAAAAAAAAAACATGGGTTTCTGGGATCTGATCTGTCCCTGTGGAGTTGGCCAAGGGCATATCTCACATTTCTTAGGAAAAATCACTTATACCATCAATAGTGCAAATTGCAGATAGAGCTCAAATTCGAAAAAGAAAGACATATTCATATTCCCCTGGGTCAGGGAAGCCCAAACAAACATGAATATTTAGGATCTGATCTGTCCCTTTGGAGTTGGCCCAGTGTATAACTCGCATGTGTTAGGAAAAATCCCATATACCAGGAAAAGTGCACATAAGAGATAGAGCTCAAATTCAAAAAACAAAGACATATTCATATTCCCCCGGTTCAGGGAAGCCCAAAAAAACATGAATTCTCCAGATCTGATCTGTCCCTGTGGAGTTAGCTGAGGGCATGTCTCGCATTTGTTAGGAAAAAACATGAGTTTTCGGGACCTGATCTGTACCAAATAGAGCTCAAACTTGAAGAACAAACACATATTCAAAAAACAGAGATATATTCATGTTCCGTCGGGTCAGGGAAACCCAAAAACACATGAGTTTTCTGGATCTTATCTGTCCCTGACAAGTTGGCCCATGGCATATCTCGCATTTGTTAGGAAAAATCCCATATACTATGAAAAGTGCAAATTGCAGATAGAGCTCAAATTTGAAGAACAAAGACATATTTATGTTCCACCAGTTCAGGGAAGCCCCCCAAAAAATGACTTTTTCGGATCTGATCTCTCCCTGTCGAGTTGGCCCAGGGCATAACTCGCATTTGTTAGGAAAAATCCCTTATACCATCAATCGTGCAAATTGCAGATAGAGCTCAAATTCGAAAAAGAAAGACATATTCATATTCCCCTGGGTCAGGGAAACCCAAAAAACATGAGTTTTCAGCATCTGATCTGTCCGTGTGGAGTTGGCCCAGAGCATATCTCGCATTTGTTAGGAAAAATTCCTTATACAATGAAAAGTGCAAATTGCAGATTGAACTCAAATTTGAAGAACAAACACATATTTATGTTCCCCCAGGTCTGGGAAGCCCTCCAAAAAGAGTTTTCTGGATCTGGTCTTTCCCTGTGGAGTTGGCCCAGGGCATATCTCGCATTTGTTAGGAAAAATCCCTTATACCATGAAAAGTGCAAATTGCAAATAGAGCTAAAATTCGAAAAACAAAGACATATTCATGTGCCCCCTGGTCAGGGAAACAAAAAAAAACATGGGTTTCTGGGATCTGATCTGTCCCTGTGGAGTTGGCACAGGGCATAACTCACATTTGTTAGGAAAAATCCATGAAAAGTGGAAATTGGAGATAGAGCTCAAATTTGAAAAAGAAAGACATATTCACGTTCCCCGGTTCAGGGAAGCCCAAAAAAACATGAGTTTTCTGGTTCGGATATGTCCCTTTGGAGTTGGCCCAGAGCATATCTCGCATATGTTATGAACAATCCTATATACCATGAAAAGTGGAAATTGGAGATATAGCTCAAATTCGAAAAAGAAAGACATATTCACATTCCCCGGTTCAGGGAAGCCCAAAAAACATGGGTTTCCTGGATCTGATGTGTCCCTGTGGAGTTGGCCCAGGGCATATCTCACATTTCTTAGGAAAAATCACGTATACCATCAATAGTGCAAATTGCAGATAGAGCTCAAATTCGAAAAAGAAAGACATATTCATATTCCACTGGGTCAGGGAAACCCAAAAGACATGAGTTTTCAGCATCTGATCTGTCCCTGTGGAGTTGGCCCAGAGCATATCTCGCATTTGTTAGGAAAAATTCCTTATACAATGAAAAGTGCAAATTGCAGATTGAACTCAAATTTGAAGAACAAACACATATTTATGTTCCCCAAGGTCTGGGAAGCCCTCCAAAAAGAGTTTTCTGGATCTGGTCTTTCCCTGTGGAGTTGGCCCAGGGCATATCTCGCATTTCTTAGGAAAAATCCCTTATACCATGAAAAGTGCAAATTGCAAATAGAGCTAAAATTCGAAAAACAAAGACATATTCATGTTCCCCTGGGTTAGGGAAACCCAAAAATACATGAGTTTCCTGGATCTGGTCTCTCCCTTTGGAGTTGGCCCAGGGCATATCTCACATTTCTTAGGAAAAATCCCTTGTACCATCAATAGTGCAAATTGCAGATAGAGGTCAAATTTGAAAAACAAAGACATATTCATGTGCACCCTGGTCAGGGAAACAAAAAAAACATGGGTTTCTGGGATCTGATCTGTCCCTGTGGAGTTGGCACAGGGCATAACTCACATTTGTTAGGAAAAATCCATGAAAAGTGGAAATTGGAGATAGAGCTCAAATTCGAAAAAGAAAGACATATTCACGTTCCCCGGTTCAGGGAAGCCCAAAAAAACATGAGTTTTCTGGTTCGGATATGTCCCTTTGGAGTTGGCCCAGAGCATATCTCGCATATGTTAGGAACAATCCTATATACCATGAAAAGTGGAAATTGCAGATAGAGCTCAAATTCGAAAAAGAAAGAGATATTCATATTCCCCTGGGTCAGGGAAACCCAAAAAACATGAGTTTTCGGCATCTGATCTATCCCTGTGGAGTTGGCCTAGAGCATATCTCGCATTTGTTAGGAAAAATCCCTTGTACCAACAATATTGAAAATTGCAGATAGAGGTCAAATTTGAAAAACAAAGACATATTCATGTGCCCCCTGGTCAGGGAAACGAAAAAAAAATGTGAGTTTCTGGGATCTGATCTGTCCAACAGGGTGTAACTCACATTTGTTAGGAAAAATCCATGAAAAGTGGAAATTGCAGATAGAGCTCAAATTCGAAAAACAAGCACATATTCATGTTCCCCTGGGTCAAGGAAGCCAGAAAAACTTGAGTTTTTGGGATCTGATCTTTCCCTTTGGAGTGGGCCCAGGGCATAACTCGCATTTCTTAGGAAAAATCACTTATACCATCAATAGTGCAAATTGCAGATAGAGCTCAAATTCGAAAAAGAAAGACATATTCACGTTCCCCGGTTCAGGGAAGCCCAAAAAACAAAAAACAAAAAAACCATGAGTTTCTGGGATCTGATCTTTCCCTGTGGAGTTGGCACAGGGCATAACTCACATTTGTCAGGAAAAATCCATGAAAAGTGGAAATTGGAGATAGAGCTCAAATTCGAAAAAGAAAGACATATTCACATTCCCCGGGTCAGGGAAGCCCAAAAAACATGAGTTTCCTGGATCTGATCTGTCCCTGTGGAGTTGGCCCAGGGCATATCTCACATTTCTTAGGAAAAATCACTTATACCATCAATAGTGCAAATTGCAGATAGTGGTCAAATTCGAAAAACAAAGACATATTCATGTTCCCCCGGGTCTCGGAAACCCAAAAAAACATGAGTTTTTGGGACCTGATCTTTCCCTTTGGAGTTGGCCCAGGGCATAACTTGCATATGTTAGGAAAAATCCCATATACCATGAAAAGTGCAAATTACAGATAGAGCTCAAATTTGAAGAAGAAACACATATTTATGTTCCCGCAGGTCACGGAAACCCTCCAAAATAGAGTTTTCTGGATCTGGTCTGTCCCTTTGGAGTTGGCCCAACTCATATCTCGCATTTGTTAGGAAAAATCCATTATACCTTGAAAAGTGCACATAGGAGATAGAGTTCAAATTTGAAAAACAAACACATATTCATATTCCCCTGGGTCAGGGAAGCCCAAAAAACATGAATATTTAGGATCTGATCTGTCCCTTTGGAGATGGCCCGGGGTATAACTTTATTTTGTTAGGAAAAATTCCCTTATATGATGTAAAGTGAAAATTGGAGATAGAGTTCAAATTAAAAAAAAAGACATATTCATATTCCACTGGGTAAGGGAAACCCAAAAAAAATGAGTTTCCTGGATCTGATCTGTCTTTTTGGAGTTGGCCCAGGGCATATCTCACATTTCTTAGGAAAAATCACGTATACCATCAATAGTGCAAATTGCTGATAGAGCTCAAATTCGAAAAAGAAAGACATATTCATATTCCCCTGGGTCAGGGAAACCCAAAAAACCCAGCATCTGATCTGTCCCTGTGGAGTTGTCCAAGAACATATGTCGCATTTGTTAGGAAAAATTCCTTATACAATCAAAAGTGCAAATTGCAGATTGAACTCAAATTCGAAAAACAAAGACATATTCATGTTCCCCCCGGTTAGGGAAACCCAAAAATACATGAGTTTTCTGGATCTTATCTGTCCCTGTGCAGTTGGCCCAGGACATATCTCGCATTTGTTTGGAAAACTCCATTATACCATGAAAAGTGAACATAGTTAGTTAGTTCAAATTCGAAATTCGAAAAACAAACACATATTCATATTCCCCTACGTCAGGGAAGCCCAAAAAACATGAATATTTAGGATCTGATCTGTCCCTTTCGACTTTGCCCAGGGTATAACTCGCATTTGTTAGGAAAAAGCCATTATACCATAAAAATAGGAGACAGAGTTGAAATTCGAAAAACAAAGACAAATTCATGTTCCCCCGGGTCAGGGAAACCCAAAAAAACATGAGTTTCCTGGATCTTATCTGTCCCTGTGGAGTTGGCCAAGGGCATATCTCACATTTCTTAGGAAAAATCACTTATACCATCAATAGTGCAAATTGCAGATAGAGCTCAAATTCGAAAAAGAAAGACATATTCATATTCCCCTGGGTCAGGGAAGCCCAAACAAACATGAATATTTAGGATCTGATCTGTCCCTTTGGAGTTGGCCCAGGGTATAACTCGCATTTGTTAGGAAAAATCCCATATACCAGGAAAAGTGCACATAAGAGATAGAGCTCAAATTCAAAAAACAAAGACATATTCATATTCCCCCGGTTCAGGGAAGCCCAAAAAAACATGAATTCTCCAGATCTGATCTGTCCCTGTGGAGTTAGCTGAGGGCATGTCTCGCATTTGTTAGGAAAAAACATGAGTTTTCGGGACCTGATCTGTACCAAATAGAGCTCAAACTTGAAGAACAAACACATATTCAAAAAACAGAGATATATTCATGTTCCGTCGGGTCAGGGAAACCCAAAAACACATGAGTTTTCTGGATCTTATCTGTCCCTGTGCAGTTGGCCCATGGCATATCTCGCATTTGTTAGGAAAAATCCCATATACTATGAAAAGTGCAAATTGCAGATAGAGCTCAAATTTGAAGAACAAAGACATATTTATGTTCCACCAGTTCAGGGAAGCCCCCCCAAAAATGACTTTTTCGGATCTGATCTCTCCCTGTCGAGTTGGCCCAGGGCATAACTCGCATTTGTTAGGAAAAATCCCTTATACCATCAATCGTGCAAATTGCAGATAGAGCTCAAATTCGAAAAAGAAAGACATATTCATATTCCCCTGGGTCAGGGAAACCCAAAAAACATGAGTTTTCAGCATCTGATCTGTCCGTGTGGAGTTGGCCCAGAGCATATCTCGCATTTGTTAGGAAAAATTCCTTATACAATGAAAAGTGCAAATTGCAGATTGAACTCAAATTTGAAGAACAAACACATATTTATGTTCCCCCAGGTCTGGGAAGCCCTCCAAAAAGAGTTTTCTGGATCTGGTCTTTCCCTGTGGAGTTGGCCCAGGGCATATCTCGCATTTGTTAGGAAAAATCCCTTATACCATGAAAAGTGCAAATTGCAAATAGAGCTAAAATTCGAAAAACAAAGACATATCCATGTTCCCCCGGGTTAGGGAAACCCAAAAATACATGAGTTTCCTGGATCTGGTCTCTCCCTGTGGAGTTGGCCCAGGGCATATCTCACATTTCTTAGGAAAAATCCCTTGTACCATCAATAGTGCAAATTGCAGATAGAGGTCAAATTTGAAAAACAAAGACATATTCATGTGCCCCCTGGTCAGGGAAACAAAAAAAAAACATGGGATTCTGGGATCTGATCTGTCCCTGTGGAGTTGGCACAGGGCATAACTCACATTTGTTAGGAAAAATCCATGAAAAGTGGAAATTGGAGATAGAGCTCAAATTCGAAAAAGAAAGACATATTCACGTTCCCCTGTTCAGGGAAGCCCAAAAAAACATGAGTTTTCTGGTTCGGATATGTCCCTGTGGAGTTGGCCCAGAGCATATCTTGCATATGTTAGGAACAATCCTATATACCATGAAAAGTGGAAATTGGAGATAGAGCTCAAATTCGAAAAAGAAAGACATATTCACATTCTCCGGTTCAGGGAAGCCCAAAAAACATGGGTTTCCTGGATCTGATGTGTCCCTGTGGAGTTGGCCCAGGGCATATCTCACATTTCTTAGGAAAAATCGCGTATACCATCAATAGTGCAAATTGCAGATAGAGCTCAAATTCGAAAAAGAAAGATATATTCATATTCCCCTGGGTCAGGGAAACCCAAAAAACATGAGTTTTCAGCATCTAATCTGTCCCTGTGGAGTTGCCCAAGAGCATATCTCGCAATTGTTAGGAAAAATTCCTTATACAATGAAAAGTGCAAATTGCAGATTGAACTCAAATTTGAAGAACAAAAACATATTTATGTTCCCCCAGGTCTGGGAAGCCCTCCAAAAAGAGTTTTCTGGATCTGGTCTTTCCCTGTGGAGTTGGCCCAGGGCATATCTCGCATTTCTTAGGAAAAATCCCTTATACCATGAAAAGTGCAAATTGCAAATTGTGCTAAAATTCGAAAAAAAAAGACATATTCATGTTCCCCCGGGTTAGGGAAACCCAAAAATACATGAGTTTCCTGGATCTGGTCTCTCCCTTTGGAGTTGGCCCAGGGCATATCTCACATTTCTTAGGAAAAATCCCTTGTACCATCAATAGTGCAAATTGCAGATAGAGGTCAAATTTGAAAAACAAAGACATATTCATGTGCACCCTGGTCAGGGAAACAAAAAAAAAACATGGGTTTCTGAGATCTGATCTGTCCCTGTGGAGTTGGCCAAGGGCATATCTCACATTTCTTAGGAAAAATCACTTATACCATAAATAGTGCAAATTGCAGATAGAGCTCAAATTCGAAAAAGAAAGACATATTCATATTCCCCTGAGTCAGGGAAACCCAAAAAACCCAGCATCTGATCTGTCCCTGTGGAGTTGGCCCAGAGCATATCTCGCAATTGTTAGGAAAAATTCCTTATACAATGAAAAGTGCAAATTGCAGATTGAACTCAAATTTGAAGAACAAACACATATTTATGTTCCCCCTGGTCTGGGAAGCCCTCCAAAAAGAGTTTTCTGGATCTGGTCTTTCCCTGTGGAGTTGGCCCAGGGCATATCTCGCATTTGTTAGGAAAAATCCCTTATACCATGAAAAGTGCAAATTGCAAATAGAGCTAAAATTCGAAAAAAAAGACATATTCATGTTCCCCCGGGAAGCCCAAAAAAACATGAGTTTTCTGGTTCGGATATGTCCCTTTGGAGTTGGCCCAGAGCATATCTCGCATATGTTAGGAACAATCCTATATACCATGAAAAGTGGAAATTGCAGATAGAGCTCAAATTCGAAAAAGAAAGAGATATTCATATTCCCCTGGGTCAGGGAAACCCAAAAAACATGAGTTTTCGGCATCTGATCTATCCCTGTGGAGTTGGCCTAGAGCATATCTCGCATTTGTTAGGAAAAATCCCTTGTACCAACAATATTGAAAATTGCAGATAGAGGTCAAATTTGAAAAACAAAGACATATTCATGTGCCCCCTGGTCAGGGAAACGAAAAAAAAATGTGAGTTTCTGGGATCTGATCTGTCCCACAGGGTGTAACTCACATTTCTTAGGAAAAATCCATGAAAAGTGGAAATTGCAGATAGAGCTCAAATTCGAAAAACAAGCACATATTCATGTTCCCCTGGGTCAAGGAAGCCAGAAAAACTTGAGTTTTTGGGATCTGATCTTTCCCTTTGGAGTGGGCCCAGGGCATAACTCGCATTTCTTAGGAAAAATCACTTATACCATCAATAGTGCAAATTGCAGATAGAGCTCAAATTCGAAAAAGAAAGACATATTCACGTTCCCCGGTTCAGGGAAGCCCAAAAAACAAAAACCAAAAAAACCATGAGTTTCTGGGATCTGATCTTTCCCTGTGGAGTTGGCACAGGGCATAACTCACATTTGTTAGGAAAAATCCATGAAAAGTGGAAATTGGAGATAGAGCTCAAATTCGAAAAAGAAAGACATATTCACATTCCCCGGTTCAGGGAAGCCCAAAAAACATGAGTTTCCTGGATCTGATCTGTCCCTGTGGAGTTGGCCCAGGGCATATCTCACATTTCTTAGGAAAAATCACTTATACCATCAATAGTGCAAATTGCAGATAGTGGTCAAATTCGAAAAACAAAGACATATTCATGTTCCCCCGGGTCTCGGAAACCCAAAAAAACATGAGTTTTTGGGACCTGATCTTTCCCTTTGGAGTTGGCCCAGGGCATAACTTGCATATGTTAGGAAAAATCCCATATACCATGAAAAGTGCAAATTACAGATAGAGCTCAAATTTGAAGAAGAAACACATATTTATGTTCCCGCAGGTCACGGAAACCCTCCAAAATAGAGTTTTCTGGATCTGGTCTGTCCCTTTGGAGTTGGCCCAACTCATATCTCGCATTTGTTAGGAAAAATCCATTATACCTTGAAAAGTGCACATAGGAGATAGAGCTCAAATTTGAAAAACAAACACATATTCATATTCCCCTGGGTCAGGGAAGCCCAAAAAACATGAATATTTAGGATCTGATCTGTCCCTTTGGAGATGGCCCGGGGTATAACTTTATTTTGTTAGGAAAAATTCCCTTATATGATGTAAAGTGAAAATTGGAGATAGAGCTCAAATTAAAAAAAAAGACATATTCATATTCCACTGGGTAAGGGAAAGCGAAAAAAAATGAGTTTCCTGGATCTGATCTGTCTTTTTGGAGTTGGCCCAGGGCATATCTCGCATTTGTTAGGAAAAATCACTTATTCCATCAGTAGTGCAAATTGCTGATAGAGCTCAAATTCGAAAAAGAAAGACATATTCATATTCCCCTGGGTCAGGGAAACCCAAAAAACCCAGCATCTGATCTGTCCCTGTGGAGTTGTCCAAGAACATATGTCGCATTTGTTAGGAAAAATTCCTAATACAATCAAAAGTGCAAATTGCAGATTGAACTCAAATTCGAAAAAGAAAGACATATTCATGTTCCCCCCGGTTAGGGAAACCCAAAAATACATGAGTTTTCTGGATCTTATCTGTCCCTGTGCAGTTGGCCCAGGACATATCTCGCATTTGTTTGGAAAACTCCATTATACCATGAAAAGTGAACATAGTTAGTTAGTTCAAATTCGAAATTCGAAAAACAAACACATATTCATATTCCCCTATGTCAGGGAAGCCCAAAAAACATGAATATTTAGGATCTGATCTGTCCCTTTCGACTTTGCCCAGGGTATAACTCGCATTTGTTAGGAAAAATCCATTATACCATAAAAATAGGAGACAGAGTTGAAATTCGAAAAACAAAGACAAATTCATGTTCCCCCGGGTCAGGGAAACCCAAAAAAACATGAGTTTCCTGGATCTTATCTGTCCCTGTGGAGTTGGCCAAGGGCATATCTCACATTTCTTAGGAAAAATCACTTATACCATCAATAGTGCAAATTGCAGATAGAGCTCAAATTCGAAAAAGAAAGACATATTCATATTCCCCTGGGTCAGGGAAGCCCAAAAAACATGAATATTTAGGATCTGATCTGTCCCTTTGGAGATGGCCCGGGGTATAACTTTATTTTGTTAGGAAAAATTCCCTTATATGATGTAAAGTGAAAATTGGAGATAGAGCTCAAATTCAAAAAAAAAACATATTCATATTCCCCTGGGTAAGGGAAACAACAAAAAAATGAGTTTCCGGGATCTGACCTGTCTTTTTGGAGTTGGCCCAGGGCATATCTCGCATTTGTTAGGAAAAATCACTTATTCCATCAATAGTGCAAATTGCTGATAGAGCTCAAATTCGAAAAAGAAAGACATATTCATATTCCCCTGAGTCAGGGAAACCCAAAAAACCCAGCATCTGATCTGTCCCTGTGGAGTTGGCCCAGAGCATATCTCGCATTTGTTAGGAAAAATTCCTTATACAATCAAAAGTGCAAATTGCAGATTGAACTCAAATTTGAAGAACAAACACATATTTATGTTCCCCCGGGTCTGTGAAGCCCTCCAAAAAGAGTTTTCTGGATCTGGTCTGTCCCTGTGGAAAAATACCATATACCATGAAAAGTGCAAATTACAGATAGAGCTCAAATTTGAAGAAGAAACACATATTTATGTTCCCCCAGGTCAGGGAAACCCTCCAAAATAGAGTTTTCTGGATCTGGTCTCTCCCTTTGGAGTTGGCCCAACTGATACCTCGCATTTGTTAGGAAAAATCCATTATACCATAAAAATAGGAGACAGAGATCAAATTCGAAAAACAAAGACAAATTCATGTTCCCCCGGATTAGGGAAACCCCAAAAAACATGAGTTTTTGGGATCTGATCTGTCCCTGTGGAGTTGGCCCTCGGCATATCTCGCATTTGTTTGGAAAAATCCCATGTACCATGAAAAGTGCAAATTCCCCCGGGTCAGGGAAGCCCAAAGAACATGAGTTTCCTGGATCTGATCTGTCCCTGTGGAGTTGGCCAAGGGCATATCTCACATTTCTTAGGAAAAATCACTTATACCATCAATAGTGCAAATTGCAGATAGAGCTCAAATTCGAAAAAGAAAGACATATTCACGTTCCCCGGTTCAGGGAAGCCCAAAAAACATGAGTTTTATAGTTCGGATATGTCCCTGTGGAGTTGGCCCAGAGCATATCTCGCATATGTTAGGAAAAATCCCATATACCATGAAAAGTGGAAATTGGAGATAGAGCTCAAATTCGAAAAAGAAAGACATATTCACATTTCCTGGTTCAGGGAAGCCCAAAAAACATGGGTTTCCTGGATCTGATGTGTACCTGTGGAGTTGGCCCAGGGCATATCTCACATTTCTTAGGAAAAATCCCTTATACCATCAATCGTGAAAATTGCAGATAGAGCTCAAATTCGAAAAAGAAAGACATATTCATATTCCCCTGGGTCAGGGAAACCCAAAAAACATGAGTTTTCGGCATCTGATCTGTCCCTGTGGAGTTGGCCCAGAGCATATCTCGCATTTGTTAGGAAAAATTCCTTATACAATGAAAAGTGCAAATTGCAGATTGAACTCAAATTTGAAGAACAAACACATATTTATGTTCCCCCAGGTCTGGGAAGCCCTCCAAAGAGAGTTTTCTGGATCTGGTCTGTCCCTGTGGAGTTGGCCCAGGGCATATCTCGCATTTGTTAGGAAAAATCCCTTATACCATGAAAAGTGCAAATTGAAAATAGAGCTAAAATTCGAAAAACAAAGACATATTCATGTTCCCCCGGGTTAGGGAAACCCAAAAATACATGAGTTTCCTGGATCTGGTCTCTCCCTTTGGAGTTGGCCCAACTCATATCTCGCATTTGTTAGGAAAAATCCATTATAGCTTGAAAAGTGCACATAGGAGATAGAGCTCAAATTCGAAAAACAAACACATATTCATATTCCCCTGGGTCAGGGAAGCCCAAAAACATGAATATTTAGGATCTGATCTGTCCCTTTGGAGATGGCCCGGGGTATAACTTTATTTTGTTAGGAAAAAATTCCCTTATATGATGTAAAGTGAAAATTGGAGATAGAGCTCAAATTCAAAAAAAAAAACATATTCATATTCCCCTGGGTAAGGGAAACCCCAAGAAAATGAGTTTCCGGGATCTGACCTGTCTTTTTGGAGTTGGCCCAGGGCATATCTCGCATTTGTTAGGAAAAATCACTTATTCCATCAATAGTGCAAATTGCTGATAGAGCTCAAATTCGAAAAAGAAAGACATATTCATATTCCCCTGGGTCAAGGAAACCCAAAAAACCCAGCATCTGATCTGTCCCTGTGGAGTTGGCCCAGAGCATATCTCGCATTTGTTAGGAAAAATTCCTTATACAATCAAAAGTGCAAATTGCAGATTGAACTCAAATTTAAAGAACAAACACATATTTATGTTCACCCGGGTCTGGGAAGCCCTCCAAAAAGAGTTTTCTGGATCTGGTCTGTCCCTGTGGAAAAATCCCATATACCATGAAAAGTGCAAATTACAGATAGAGCTCAAATTTGAAGAAGAAACACATATTTATGTTCCCCCAGGTCAGGGAAACCCTCCAAAAAAGAGTTTTCTGGATCTGGTCTCTCCCTCTGGAGTTGGCCCAGGGCATATCTCACATTTCTTAGGAAAAATCCCTTATACCATCAATATTGCAAATTGCAGATAGAGGTCAAATTCGTAAAAGAAAGACATTTTCACGTTCCCCGGTTCAGGGAAGCCCAAAAAACATGAGTTTTATGGTTCGGATATGTCCCTGTGGAGTTGGCCCAGAGCATATCTCGCATATGTTAGGAAAAATCCCATATACCATGAAAAGTTTAAATTACAGATAGAGCTCAAATTTGAAGAAGAAACACATATTTATGTTCCCCCAGGTCAGGGAAACCCTCCAAAAAAAGAGTTTTCTGGATCTGGTCTCTCCCTTTGGAGTTGGCCCAACTGATACCTCGCATTTGTTAGGAAAAATGCATTATACCATAAAAATAGGAGACAGAGATCAAATTCGAAAAACAAAGACAAATTCATGTTCCCCCAGGTTAGGGAAACCCCAAAAAACATGAGTTTTTGGGATCTGATCTGTCCCTGTGGAGTTGGCCCTCGGCATAGCTCTCATTTGTTTGGAAAAATTCCATATACCATGAAAAGTGCAAATTGCAGATAGAGCTCAAATTTGTATAACAATCACATATTTATGTTCCCCCGGATCAGGGAAAAACTGCAAAAAAAGTGTTTCCTGGATCTGGTCTCTCCCTTTGGAGTTGGCCCAGCTCATATCTCGCATTTGTTAGGAAAAATCCATTATACCATAAAAATAGGAGACAGAGTTGAAATTCGAAAAACAAAGACAAATTCATGTTCCCCCGGGTCAGGGAAACCCAAAAAAACATGAGTTTCCTGGATCTGATCTGTCCCTGTGGAGTTGGCCCAGAGCATATCTCGCATATGTTAGGAACAATCCTATATACCATGAAAAGTGGAAATTGGAGATAGAGCTCAAATTCGAAAAAGAAAGACATATTCACGTTCCCCGGTTCAGGGAAGCCCAAAAAACATGAGTTTTATGGTTCGGATATGTCCCTGTGGAGTTGGCCCAGAGCATATCTCGCATATGTTAGGAAAAATCCCATATACCATGAAAAGTGCAAATTACAGATAGAGCTCAAATTTGAAGAAGAAACACATATTTATGTTCCCCCAGGTCAGGGAAACCCTCCAAAAAAAGAGTTTTCTGGATCTGGTCTCTCCCTTTGGAGTTGGCCCAACTGATACCTCGCATTTGTTAGGAAAAATGCATTATACCATAAAAATAGGAGACAGAGATCAAATTCGAAAAACAAAGACAAATTCATGTTCCCCCAGGTTAGGGAAACCCCAAAAAACATGAGTTTTTGGGATCTGATCTTTCCCTGTGCAGTTGGCGCATGGCATATCTTGCATTTGTTAGGAAAAATTCCATATACCATGAAAAGTGCAAATTGCAGATAGAGCTCAAATTTGTATAACAATCACATATTTATGTTCCCCCGGGTCAGGGAAAAACTGCAAAAAAAGTGTTTCCTGGATCTGGTCTCTCCCTTTGGAGTTGGCCCAGCTCATATCTCGCATTTGTTAGGAAAAATCCATTATACCATAAAAATAGGAGACAGAGTTGAAATTCGAAAAACAAAGACAAATTCATGTTCCCCCGGGTCAGGGAAACCCAAAAAAACATGAGTTTCCTGGATCTGATCTGTCCCTGTGGAGTTGGCCCAGAGCATATCTCGCATATGTTAGGAACAATCCTATATACCATGAAAAGTGGAAATTGGAGATAGAGCTCAAATTCGAAAAAGAAAGACATATTCACATTCCCCGGTTCAGGGAAGCCCAAAAAACATGGGTTTCCTGGATCTGATCTTTCCCTTTGGAGTTGGCCCAGGGCATAACTTGCATATGTTAGGAAAAATCCCATATACCATGAAAAGTGGAAATTGGAGATAGAGCTCAAATTCGAAAAAGAAAGACATATTCATGTTCCCCGGTTCAGGGAAGCCCAAAAAAACATGAGTTTTCTGGTTCGGATATGTCCCTGTGGAGTTGGCCCAGAGCATATCTCGCATATCTTAGGAAAAATCCTATATACCATGAAAAGTGGAAATTGGAGATAGAGCTCAAATTCGAAAAACAAAGACATATTCATGTTCCCCCGGGTCACGGAAACCCAAAAAAACATGAGTTTTTGGAACCTGATCTTTCCCTGTGCAGTTGGCGCATGGCATATCTTGCATTTGTTAGGAAAAATCCCATATACCATGAAAAGTGAAAATTGAAAATAGAGCTCAAATTCGAAAAACAAGCACATATTCATGTTCCAATAGGTCAGGGAAGCCCAAAAAAGTTGAGTTTTTGGGATCTGATCTGTCTTTTTGGACTTGGCCCAGGGCATATCTCGCATTTGTTAGGAAAAATCTCTTATTCCATCAATAGTGCAAATTGCTGATAGAGCTCAAATTCAAAAAAGAAAGACATATTCATGCTCCCCTAGGTCGAGGAAAAAAAAAAACACATTAGTTTCCTTGATCTGATCTGTCCCTCTGGAGTTGGCCCAGGGCATATCTCACATTTCTTAGGAAAAATCCCTTATACCATCAATATTGCAAATTGCAGATAGAGGTCAAATTCGTAAAAGAAAGACATATTCACGTTCCCCGGTTCAGGGAAACCCAAAAAACATGAGTTTTATGGTTCGGATATGTCCCTGTGGAGTTGGCCCAGAGCATATCTCGCATATGTTAGGAAAAATCCCATATACCATGAAAAGTTTAAATTACAGATAGAGCTCAAATTTGAAGAAGAAACACATATTTATGTTCCCCCAGGTCAGGGAAACCCTCCAAAAAAAGAGTTTTCTGGATCTGGTCTCTCCCTTTGGAGTTGGCCCAACTGATACCTCGCATTTGTTAGGAAAAATGCATTATACCATAAAAATAGGAGACAGAGCTAAAATTCGAAAAACAAAGACATATTCATGTTCCCCCGGGTTAGGGAAACCGAAAAATACATGAGTTTCCTGGATCTGGTCTCTCCCTTTGGAGTTGGCCCAGGGCATATCTCACATTTCTTAGGAAAAATCCCTTGTACCATCAATAGTGCAAATTGCAGATAGAGGTCAAATTTGAAAAACAAAGACATATTCATGTGCCCCGTGGTCAGGGAAAAAAAAAAACATGGGTTTCTGGGATCTGATCTCTCCCTGTGGAGTTGGCACAGGGCATAACTCACATTTGTTAGGAAAAATCCATGAAAAGTGGAAATTGGAGATAGAGCTCAAATTCGAAAAAGAAAGACATATTCAAGTTCCCCTGTACAGGGAAGCCCAAAAAAACATGAGTTTTCTGGTTCGGATATGTCCCTGTGGAGTTGGCCCAGAGCATATCTCGCATATGTTAGGAACAATCCTATATACCATGAAAAGTGGAAATTGGAGATAGAGCTCAAATTCGAAAAAGAAAGACATATTCATATTCCCCTGGGTCAGGGAAACCCAAAAAACATGAGTTTTCAGCATCTGATCTGTCCCTGTGGAGTTGCCCCAGAGCATATCTCGCAATTGTTAGGAAAAATTCCTTATACAATGAAAAGTGCAAATTGCAGATTGAACTCAAATTTGAAGAACAAACACATATTTATGTTCCCCCAGGTCTGGGAAGCCCTCCAAAAAGAGTTTTCTGGATCTGGTCTTTCCCTGTGGAGTTGGCCCAGGGCATATCTCGCATTTGTTAGGAAAAATCCCTTATACCATGAAAAGTGCAAATTGCAAATAGAGCTAAAATTCGAAAAAAAGACATATTCATGTTCCCCCGGGTTAGGGAAACCCAAAAATACATGAGTTTCCTGGATCTGGTCTCTCCCTTTGGAGTTGGCCCAGGGCATATCTCACATTTCTTAGGAAAAATCCCTTGTACCATCAATAGTGCAAATTGCAGATAGAGGTCAAATTTGAAAAACAAAGACATATTCATGTGCCCCCTGGTCAGGGAAACAAAAAAAAACATGGGTTTCTGGGATCTGATCTGTCCCTGTGGAGTTGGCCAAGGGCATATCTCACATTTCTTAGGAAAAATCACTTATACCATCAATAGTGCAAATTGCAGATAGAGCTCAAATTCGAAAAAGAAAGACATATTCATATTCCCCTGGGTCAGGGAAGCCCAAACAAACATGAATATTTAGGATCTGATCTGTCCCTTTGGAGTTGGCCCAGGGTATAACTCGCATGTGTTAGGAAAAATCCCATATACCAGGAAAAGTGCACATAAGAGATAGAGCTCAAATTCAAAAAACAAAGACATATTCATATTCCCCCGGTTCAGGGAAGCCCAAAAAAACATGAATTCTCCAGATCTGATCTGTCCCTGTGGAGTTAGCTGAGGGCATGTCTCGCATTTGTTAGGAAAAAACATGAGTTTTCGGGACCTGATCTGTACCAAATAGAGCTCAAACTTGAAGAACAAACACATATTCAAAAAACAGAGATATATTCATGTTCCGTCGGGTCTGGGAAACCCAAAAACACATGAGTTTTCTGGATCTTATCTGTCCCTGTGCAGTTGGCCCATGGCATATCTCGCATTTGTTAGGAAAAATCCCATATACTATGAAAAGTGCAAAATGCAGATAGAGCTCAAATTTGAAGAACAAAGACATATTTATGTTCCACCAGTTCAGGGAAGCCCCCCAAAAAATGACTTTTTCGGATCTGATCTCTCCCTGTCGAGTTGGCCCAGGGCATAACTCGCATTTGTTAGGAAAAATCCCTTATACCATCAATCGTGCAAATTGCAGATAGAGCTCAAATTCGAAAAAGAAAGACATATTCATATTCCCCTGGGTCAGGGAAACCCAAAAAACATGAGTTTTCAGCATCTGATCTGTCCGTGTGGAGTTGGCCCAGAGCATATCTCGCATTTGTTAGGAAAAATTCCTTATACAATGAAAAGTGCAAATTGCAGATTGAACTCAAATTTGAAGAACAAACACATATTTATGTTCCCCCAGGTCTGGGAAGCCCTCCAAAAAGAGTTTTCTGAATCTGGTCTTTCCCTGTGGAGTTGGCCCAGGGCATATCTCGCATTTGTTAGGAAAAATCCCTTATACCATGAAAAGTGCAAATTGCAAATAGAGCTAAAATTCGAAAAACAAAGACATATTCATGTTCCCCCGGGTTAGGGAAACCCAAAAATACATGAGTTTCCTGGATCTGGTCTCTCCCTTTGGACTTGGCCCAGGGCATATCTCACATTTCTTAGGAAAAATCCCTTGTACCATCAATAGTGCAAATTGCAGATAGAGGTCAAATTTGAAAAACAAAGACATATTCATGTGCCCCCTGGTCAGGGAAACAAAAAAAAATGGGTTTCTGGGATCTGATCTGTCCCTGTGGAGTTGGCACAGGGCATAACTCACATTTGTTAGGAAAAATCCATGAAAAGTGGAAATTGGAGATAGAGCTCAAATTTCGAAAAAGAAAGACATATTCACGTTCCCCTGTTCAGGGAAGCCCAAAAAAACATGAGTTTTCTGGTTCGGATATGTCCCTGTGGAGTTGGCCCAGAGCATATCTCGCATATGTTAGGAACAATCCTATATACCATGAAAAGTGGAAATTGGAGCTAGAGCTCAAATTCGAAAAAGAAAGACATATTCACATTCCCCGGTTCAGGGAAGCCCAAAAAACATGGGTTTCCTGGATCTGATGTGTCCCTGTGGAGTTGGGCCAGGGCATATCTCACATTTCTTAGGAAAAATCGCGTATACCATCAATAGTGCAAATTGCAGATAGAGCTCAAATTCGAAAAAGAAAGACATATTCATATTCCCCTGGGTCAGGGAAACACAAAAAACATGAGTTTTCAGCATCTGATCTGTCCCTGTGGAGTTGCCCCAGAGCATATCTCGCAATTGTTAGGAAAAATTCCTTATACAATGAAAAGTGCAAATTGCAGATTGAACTCAAATTTGAAGAACAAACACATATTTATGTTCCCCCAGGTCTGGGAAGCCCTCCAAAAAGAGTTTTCTGGATCTGGTCTTTCCCTGTGGAGTTGGCCCAGGGCATATCTCGCATTTGTTAGGAAAAATCCCTTATACCATGAAAAGTGCAAATTGCAAATAGAGCTAAAATTCGAAAAACAAAGACATATTCATGTTCCCCCGGGTTAGGGAAACCCAAAAATACATGAGTTTCCTGGATCTGGTCTCTCCCTTTGGACTTGGCCCAGGGCATATCTCACATTTCTTAGGAAAAATCCCTTGTACCATCAATAGTGCAAATTGCAGATAGAGGTCAAATTTGAAAAACAAAGACATATTCATGTGCCCCCTGGTCAGGGAAACAAAAAAAAATGGGTTTCTGGGATCTGATCTGTCCCTGTGGAGTTGGCACAGGGCATAACTCACATTTGTTAGGAAAAATCCATGAAAAGTGGAAATTGGAGATAGAGCTCAAATTCGAAAAAGAAAGACATATTCACGTTCCCCTGTTCAGGGAAGCCCAAAAAAACATGAGTTTTCTGGTTCGGATATGTCCCTGTGGAGTTGGCCCAGAGCATATCTCGCATATGTTAGGAACAATCCTATATACCATGAAAAGTGGAAATTGGAGATAGAGCTCAAATTCGAAAAAGAAAGACATATTCACATTCCCCGGTTCAGGGAAGCCCAAAAAACATGGGTTTCCTGGATCTGATGTGTCCCTGTGGAGTTGGGCCAGGGCATATCTCACATTTCTTAGGAAAAATCGCGTATACCATCAATAGTGCAAATTGCAGATAGAGCTCAAATTCGAAAAAGAAAGACATATTCATATTCCCCTGGGTCAGGGAAACACAAAAAACATGAGTTTTCAGCATCTGATCTGTCCCTGTGGAGTTGCCCCAGAGCATATCTCGCAATTGTTAGGAAAAATTCCTTATACAATGAAAAGTGCAAATTGCAGATTGAACTCAAATTTGAAGAACAAACACATATTTATGTTCCCCCAGGTCTGGGAAGCCCTCCAAAAAGAGTTTTCTGGATCTGGTCTTTCCCTGTGGAGTTGGCCCAGGGCATATCTCGCATTTGTTAGGAAAAATCCCTTATACCATGAAAAGTGCAAATTGCAAATAGAGCTAAAATTCGAAAAACAAAGACATATTCATGTTCCCCCGGGTTAGGGAAACCCAAAAATACATGAGTTTCCTGGATCTGGTCTCTCCCTTTGGACTTGGCCCAGGGCATATCTCACATTTCTTAGGAAAAATCCCTTGTACCATCAATAGTGCAAATTGCAGATAGAGGTCAAATTTGAAAAACAAAGACATATTCATGTGCCCCCTGGTCAGGGAAACAAAAAAAAATGGGTTTCTGGGATCTGATCTGTCCCTGTGGAGTTGGCACAGGGCATAACTCACATTTGTTAGGAAAAATCCATGAAAAGTGGAAATTGGAGATAGAGCTCAAATTCGAAAAAGAAAGACATATTCACGTTCCCCTGTTCAGGGAAGCCCAAAAAAACATGAGTTTTCTGGTTCGGATATGTCCCTGTGGAGTTGGCCCAGAGCATATCTCGCATATGTTAGGAACAATCCTATATACCATGAAAAGTGGAAATTGGAGATAGAGCTCAAATTCGAAAAAGAAAGACATATTCACATTCCCCGGTTCAGGGAAGCCCAAAAAACATGGGTTTCCTGGATCTGATGTGTCCCTGTGGAGTTGGCCCAGGGCATATCTCACATTTCTTAGGAAAAATCGCGTATACCATCAATAGTGCAAATTGCAGATAGAGCTCAAATTCGAAAAAGAAAGACATATTCATATTCCCCTGGGTCAGGGAAACACAAAAAACATGAGTTTTCAGCATCTGATCTGTCCCTGTGGAGTTGCCCCAGAGCATATCTCGCAATTGTTAGGAAAAATTCCTTATACAATGAAAAGTGCAAATTGCAGATTGAACTCAAATTTGAAGAACAAACACATATTTATGTTCCCCCAGGTCTGGGAAGCCCTCCAAAAAGAGTTTTCTGGATCTGGTCTTTCCCTGTGGAGTTGGCCCAGGGCATATCTCGCATTGGTTAGGAAAAATCCCTTATACCATGAAAAGTGCAAATTGCAAATAGAGCTAAAATTCGAAAAACAAAGACATATTCATGTTCCCCCGGGTTAGGGAAACCCAAAAACACATTAGTTTCCTGGATCTGTTCTCTCCCTTTGGAGTTGGCCCAGGGCATATCTCACATTTCTCAGGAAAAATCCCTTGTACCATCAATAGTGCAAATTGCAGATAGAGGTCAAATTTGAAAAACAAAGACATATTCATGTGCCCCCTGGTCAGGGAAACAAAAAAAAACATGGGTTTCTGGGATCTGATCTGTCCCTGTGGAGTTGGCACAGGGCATAACTCACATTTGTTAGGAAAAATCCATGAAAAGTGGAAATTGGAGATAGAGCTCAAATTTGAAAAAGAAAGACATATTCACGTTCCCCGGTTCAGGGAAGCCCAAAAAAACATGAGTTTTCTGGTTCGGATATGTCCCTTTGGAGTTGGCCCAGAGCATATCTCGCATATGTTATGAACAATCCTATATACCATGAAAAGTGGAAATTGGAGATATAGCTCAAATTCGAAAAAGAAAGACATATTCACATTCCCCGGTACAGGGAAGCCCAAAAAACATGGGTTTCCTGGATCTGATGTGTCCCTGTGGAGTTGGCCCAGGGCATATCTCACATTTCTTAGGAAAAATCACGTATACCATCAATAGTGCAAATTGCAGATAGAGCTCAAATTCGAAAAAGAAAGACATATTCATATTCCACTGGGTCAGGGAAACCCAAAAGACATGAGTTTTCAGCATCTGATCTGTCCCTGTGGAGTTGGCCCAGAGCATATCTCGCATTTGTTAGGAAAAATTCCTTATACAATGAAAAGTGCAAATTGCAGATTGAACTCAAATTTGAAGAACAAACACATATTTATGTTCCCCAAGGTCTGGGAAGCCCTCCAAAAAGAGTTTTCTGGATCTGGTCTTTCCCTGTGGAGTTGGCCCAGGGCATATCTCGCATTTCTTAGGAAAAATCCCTTATACCATGAAAAGTGCAAATTTCAAATAGAGCTAAAATTCGAAAAACAAAGACATATTCATGTTCCCCTGGGTTAGGGAAACCCAAAAATACATGAGTTTCCTGGATCTGGTCTCTCCCTTTGGAGTTGGCCCAGGGCATATCTCACATTTCTTAGGAAAAATCCCTTGTACCATCAATAGTGCAAATTGCAGATAGAGGTCAAATTTGAAAAACAAAGACATATTCATGTGCACCCTGGTCAGGGAAACAAAAAAAACATGGGTTTCTGGGATCTGATCTGTCCCTGTGGAGTTGGCACAGGGCATAACTCACATTTGTTAGGAAAAATCCATGAAAAGTGGAAATTGGAGATAGAGCTCAAATTCGAAAAAGAAAGACATATTCACATTCCCCGGTTCAGGGAAGCCCAAAAAACTTGTGTTTCCTGGATCTGATCTTTCCCTTTGGAGTTGGCCCAGAGCATATCTCGCATATGTTAGGAACAATCCTATATACCATGAAAAGTGGAAATTGGAGATAGAGCTCAAATTCGAAAAAGAAAGAGATATTCATATTCCCCTGGGTCAGGGAAACCCAAAAAACATGAGTTTTCGGCATCTGATCTATCCCTGTGGAGTTGGCCTAGAGCATATCTCGCATTTGTTAGGAAAAATCCATTATACCATAAAAATAGGAGACAGAGTTGAAATTCGAAAAACAAAGACAAATTCATGTTCCCCCGGGTCAGGGAAACCCAAAAAAACATGAGTTTCCTGGATCTGATCTGTCCCTGTGGAGTTGGCCCAGAGCATATCTCGCATATGTTAGGAACAATCCTATATACCATGAAAAGTGGAAATTGGAGATAGAGCTCAAATTCGAAAAAGAAAGACATATTCACATTCCCCGGTTCAGGGAAGCCCAAAAAACTTGTGTTTCCTGGATCTGATCTTTCCCTTTGGAGTTGGCCCAGGGCATAACTTGCATATGTTAGGAAAAATCCCATATACCATGAAAAGTGCAAATTACAGATAGAGCTCAAATTTGAAGAAGAAACACATATATATGTTCCCGCAGGTCACGGAACCCCTCCAAAATAGAGTTTTCTGGATCTGGTCTCTACCTTTGGAGTTGGCCCAACTCATATCTCGCATTTGTTAGGAAAAATCCATTATACCTTGAAAAGTGCACATAGGAGATAGAACTCAAATTCGAAAAACAAACACATATTCATATTCCCCTACGTCAGGGAAGCCCAAAAAACATGAATATTTAGGATCTGATGTGTCCCTTTCGACTGGGCCCAGGGTATAACTCGCATTTGTTAGGAAAAATCCATTATACCATCAATATTGAAAATTGCAGATAGAGGTCAAATTCGAAAAACAAAGACATATTCATGTTCGGGACATGATCTTTCCCTGTGCAGTTGGCGCATGGCATATCTTTGTTAGGAAAAATCCCATATTTGATGAAAAGTGAAAATTGGAGATAGAGCTCAAATTAAAAAAAAAAGACATATTCCTATTCCCCTGGGTCAGGGAAGCCCAAAAAACATGAGTTTCCTGGATCTTATCTGTCCCTGTGGAGTTGGCCAAGGGCATATCTCACATTTCTTAGGAAAAATCACTTATACCATCAATTGTGCAAATTGCAGATAGAGCTCAAATTCGAAAAAGAAAGACATATTCATATTCCCCTGGGTCAGGGAAACCCAAAAAACATGAGTTTTCGGCATCTGATCTATCCCTGTGGTGTTGGCCTAGAGCATATCTCGCATTTGTTAGGAAAAATCCCTTGTACCAACAATATTGAAAATTGCAGATAGAGGTCAAATTAGAAAAACAAAGACATATTCATGTGCCCCCTGGTCAGGGAAACGAAAAAAAGGTGAGTTTCTGGGATCTGATCTGTCCCACAACTCACATTTGTTAGGAAATGTGCAACTCACATTTGATAGGAAAAATCCATGAAAAGTGGAAATTGGAGATAGAGCTCAAATTCGAAAAACAAAGACATATTCATGTTCCCCTGGGTCAAGGAAGCCAGAAAAACTTGAGTTTTTGGGATCTGATCTTTCCCTTTGGAGTGGGCCCAGGGCATAACTCGCATTTCTTAGGAAAAATCACTTATACCATCAATAGTGCAAATTGCAGATAGAGCTCAAATTCGAAAAAGAAAGACATATTCACATTCCCCGGTTCAGGGAAGCCCAAAAAACAAAAACCAAAAAAACCATGAGTTTCTGGGATCTGATCTTTCCCTGTGGAGTTGGCACAGGGCATAACTCGCATTTCTTAGGAAAAATCACTTATACCATCAATCGTGCAAATTGCAGATAGAGCTCAAATTCAAAAAAGAAAGACATATTCATATTCCCCCAAGTCAGGGAAACCAAAAAAAAACACATTAGTTTCCTTGATCTGAAATGTCCCTGTGGAGTTGGCCCAGGGCATATCTCACATTTCTTAGGAAAAATCCCTTATACCATAAAAAAAGAAAGACATATTCTTGTTCGGGAACTGATCTTTCCCTGTGCAGTTGGCGCATGGCATATCTTGCATTTGTTAGGAAAAATCCCATATACCATGAAAAGTGCAAATTACAGATAGAGCTCAAATTTGAAGAAGAAACACATATTTATGTTCCCGCAGGTCACGGAACCCCTCCAAAATAGAGTTTTCTTGATCTGGTCTCTCCCTTTGGAGTTGGCCCAACTCATATCTCGCATTTGTTAGGAAAAATCCATTATACCTTGAAAAGTGCACATAGGAGATAGAGCTCAAATTCGAAAAACAAACACATATTCATATTCCCCTACATCAGGGAAGCCCAAAAAACATGAATATTTAGGATCTGATGTGTCCCTTTCGACTTGGCCCAGGGTATAACACGCATTTGTTAGGAAAAATCCATTATACCATCAATATTGAAAATTGCAGATAGAGGTCAAATTCGAAAAACAAAGACATATTCATGTTCGGGACCTGATCTTTCCTTGTGCAGTTGGCGCATAGCATATCTTTGTTAGGAAAAATCCCATATTTGATGAAAAGTGAAAATTGGAGATAGAGCTCAAATTTAAAAAAAAGACATATTCCTATTCCCCTGGGTCAGGGAAGCCCAAAAAACATGAGTTTCCTGGATCTTATCTGTCCCTGTGGAGTTGGCCAAGGGCATATCTCACATTTCTTAGGAAAAATCACTTATACCATCAATAGTGCAAATTGCAGATAGAGCTCAAATTCAAAAAAGAAAGACATATTCATATTCCCCTGGGTCAGGGAAACCCAAAAAACATGAGTTTTCGGCATCTGATCTGTCCCTGTGGAGTTGGCCTAGAGCATATCTCGCATTTGTTAGGAAAAATCCCTTGTACCAACAATATTGAAAATTGCAGATAGAGGTCAAATTTGAAAAACAAAGACATATTCATGTGCCCCCTGGTCAGGGAAACGAAAAAAAATGTGAGTTTCTGGGATCTGATCTGTCCCACAGGGTGTAACTCACATTTGTTAGGAAAAATCCATGAAAAGTGGAAATTGCAGATAGAGCTCAAATTCGAAAAACAAGCACATATTCATGTTCCCCTGGGTCAAGGAAGCCAGAAAAACTTGAGTTTTTGGGATCTGATCTTTCCCTTTGGAGTGGGCCCAGGGCATAACTCGCATTTCTTAGGAAAAATCACTTATACCATCAATAGTGCAAATTGCAGATAGAGCTCAAATTCGAAAAAGAAAGACATATTCATGTTCCCCGGTTCAGGGAAGCCCAAAAAACAAAAACCAAAAAAACCATGAGTTTCTGGGATCTGATCTTTCCCTGTGGAGTTGGCACAGGGCATAACTCACATTTCTTAGGAAAAATCCATGAAAAGTGGAAATTGGAGATAGAGCTCAAATTCAAAAAAGAAAGACATATTCACATTCCCCGGTTCAGGGAAGCCCAAAAAACATGAGTTTCCTGGATCTGATCTGTCCCTGTGGAGTTGGCCCAGGGCATATCTCACATTTCTTAGGAAAAATCACGTATACCATCAATAGTGCAAATTGCAGATAGAGCTCAAATTCGAAAAAGAAAGACATATTCATATTCCCCTGGGTCAGGGAAACCCAAAAAACATGAGTTTTCAGCATCTGATCTGTCCCTGTGGAGTTGGCCCAGAGCATATCTCGCATTTGTTAGGAAAAATTCCTTATACAATGAAAAGTGCAAATTGCAGATTGAACTCAAATTTGAAGAACAAACACATATTTATGTTCCCCCAGGTCTGGGAAGCCCTCCAAAAAGAGTTTTCTGGATCTGGTCTGTCCCTGTGGAGTTGGACCAGGGCATATCTCGCATTTGTTAGGAAAAATTCCTTATACCATGAAAAGTGCAAATTGCAAATAGAGCTAAAATTCGAAAAACAAAGACATATTCATGTCCCCCTGGGTTAGGGAAAGCCAAAAATACATGAGTTTCCTGGATCTGGTCTCTCCCTTTGGAGTTGGCCCAACTCATATCTCGCATTTGTTAGGAAAAATCCATTATAGCTTGAAAAGTGCACATAGGAGATAGAGCTCAAATTCGAAAAACAAACACATATTCATATTCCCCTGGGTCAGGGAAGCCCAAAAAACATGAATATTTAGGATCTGATCTGTCCCTTTGGAGATGGCCCGGGGTATAACTTTATTTTGTTAGGAAAAATTCCCTTATATGATGTAAAGTGAAAATTGGAGATAGAGCTCAAATTAAAAAAAAAATATTCATATTCCCCTGGGTAAGGGAAACAACAAAAAAAATGAGTTTCCGGGATCTGACCTGTCTTTTTGGAGTTGGCCCAGGGCATATCTCGCATTTGTTAGGAAAAATCACTTATTCCATCAATAGTGCAAATTGCTGATAGAGCTCAAATTCAAAAAAGAAAGACATATTCATATTCCCCTGAGTCAGGGAAACCCAAAAAACCCAGCATCTGATCTGTCCCTGTGGAGTTGGCCCAGAGCATATCTCGCATTTGTTAGGAAAAATTCCTTATACAATCAAAAGTGCAAATTGCAGATTGAACTCAACTTTGAAGAACAAACACATATTTATGTTCCCCCGGGTCTGTGAAGCCCTCCAAAAAGAGTTTTCTGGATCTGGTCTGTCCCTGTGGAAAAATCCCATATACCATGAAAAGTGCAAATTACAGATAGAGCTCAAATTTGAAGAATAAACACATATTTATGTTCCCCCAGGTCAGGGAAACCCTCCAAAAAAAGAGTTTTCTGGATCTGGTCTCTCCCTTTGGATTTGGCCCAACTGATACCTCGCATTTGTTAGGAAAAATCCATTATACCATAAAAATAGGAGACAGAGATCAAATTCGAAAAACAAAGACAAATTCATGTTCCCCCGGATTAGGGAAACCCCAAAAAACATGAGTTTTTGGGATCTGATCTGTCCCTGTGGAGTTGGACAAGGGCATATCTCACATTTCTTAGGAAAAATCACTTATACCATCAATAGTGCAAATTGCAGATAGAGCTCAAATTCGAAAAAGAAAGACATATTCACGTTCCCCGGTTCAGGGAAGCCCAAAAAACATGAGTTTTATAGTTCGGATATGTCCCTGTGGAGTTGGCCCAGAGCATATCTCGCATATGTTAGGAAAAATCCCATATACCATGCAAAGTGGAAATTGGAGACAGAGCTCAAATTCGAAAAAGAAAGACATATTCACATTTCCTGGTTCAGGGAAGCCCAAAAAACATGGGTTTCCTGGATCTGATCTTTCCCTTTGGAGTTCGCCCAGGGCATAACTTGCATATGTTAGGAAAAATCACGTATACCATCAATAGTGCAAATTGCAGATAGAGCTCAAATTCGAAAAAGAAAGACATATTCATATTCCCCTGGGTCAGGGAAACCCAAAAAACATGAGTTTTCAGCATCTCATCTGTCCCTGTGGAGTTGGCCCAGAGCATATCTCGCATTTGTTAGGAAAAATTCCTTATACAATGAAAAGTGCAAATTGCAGATTGAACTCAAATTTGAAGAACAAACACATATTTATGTTCCCCCAGGTCTGGGAAGCCCTCCAAAAAGAGTTTTCTGGATCTGGTCTTTCCCTGTGGAGTTGGCCCAGGGCATATCTCGCATTTCTTAGGAAAAATCCCTTATACCATGAAAAGTGCAAATTGCAAATAGAGCTAAAATTCGAAAAACAAAGACATATTCATGTTCCCCCGGGTTAGGGAAACCGAAAAATACATGAGTTTCCTGGATCTGGTCTCTCCCTTTGGAGTTGGCCCAGGGCATATCTCACATTTCTTAGGAAAAATCCCTTGTACCATCAATAGTGCAAATTGCAGATAGAGGTCAAATTTGAAAAACAAAGACATATTCATGTGCCCCGTGGTCAGGGAAAAAAAAAAAACATGGGTTTCTGGGATCTGATCTGTCCCTGTGGAGTTGGCACAGGGCATAACTCACATTTGTTAGGAAAAATCCATGAAAAGTGGAAATTGGAGATAGAGCTCAAATTCGAAAAACAAAGACATATTCAAGTTCCCCTGTTCAGGGAAGCCCAAAAAAACATGAGTTTTCTGGTTCGGATATGTCCCTGTGGAGTTGGCCCAGAGCATATCTCGCATATGTTAGGAACAATCCTATATACCATGAAAAGTGGAAATTGGAGATAGAGCTCAAATTCGAAAAAGAAAGACATATTCATATTCCCCTGGGTCAGGGAAACCCAAAAAACATGAGTTTTCAGCATCTGATCTGTCCCTGTGGAGTTGCCCCAGAGCATATCTCGCAATTGTTAGGAAAAATTCCTTATACAATGAAAAGTGCAAATTGCAGATTGAACTCAAATTTGAAGAACAAACACATATTTATGTTCCCCCAGGTCTGGGAAGCCCTCCAAAAAGAGTTTTCTGGATCTGGTCTTTCCCTGTGGAGTTGGCCCAGGGCATATCTCGCATTTGTTAGGAAAAATCCCTTATACCATGAAAAGTGCAAATTGCAAATAGAGCTAAAATTCAAAAAAAAAGACATATTCATGTTCCCCCGGGTTAGGGAAACCCAAAAATACATGAGTTTCCTGGATCTGGTCTCTCCCTTTGGAGTTGGCCCAGGGCATATCTCACATTTCTTAGGAAAAATCCCTTGTACCATCAATAGTGCAAATTGCAGATAGAGGTCAAATTTGAAAAACAAAGACATATTCATGTGCACCCTGGTCAGGGAAACAAAAAAAAACATGGGTTTCTGGGATCTGATCTGTCCCTGTGGAGTTGGCCAAGGGCATATCTCACATTTCTTAGGAAAAATCACTTATACCATCAATAGTGCAAATTGCAGATAGAGCTCAAATTCGAAAAAGAAAGACATATTCATATTCCCCTGGGTCAGGGAAGCCCAAACAAACATGAATATTTAGGATCTGATCTGTCCCTTTGGAGTTGGCCCAGTGTATAACTCGCATGTGTTAGGAAAAATCCCATATACCAGGAAAAGTGCACATAAGAGATAGAGCTCAAATTCAAAAAACAAAGACATATTCATATTCCCCCGGTTCAGGGAAGCCCAAAAAAACATGAATTCTCCAGATCTGATCTGTCCCTGTGGAGTTAGCTGAGGGCATGTCTCGCATTTGTTAGGAAAAAACATGAGTTTTCGGGACCTGATCTGTACCAAATAGAGCTCAAACTTGAAGAACAAACACATATTCAAAAAACAGAGATATATTCATGTTCCGTCGGGTCAGGGAAACCCAAAAACACATGAGTTTTCTGGATCTTATCTGTCCCTGACAAGTTGGCCCATGGCATATCTCGCATTTGTTAGGAAAAATCCCATATACTATGAAAAGTGCAAATTGCAGATAGAGCTCAAATTTGAAGAACAAAGACATATTTATGTTCCACCAGTTCAGGGAAGCCCCCCAAAAAATGACTTTTTCGGATCTGATCTCTCCCTGTCGAGTTGGCCCAGGGCATAACTCGCATTTGTTAGGAAAAATCCCTTATACCATCAATCGTGCAAATTGCAGATAGAGCTCAAATTCGAAAAAGAAAGACATATTCATATTCCCCTGGGTCAGGGAAACCCAAAAAACATGAGTTTTCAGCATCTGATCTGTCCGTGTGGAGTTGGCCCAGAGCATATCTCGCATTTGTTAGGAAAAATTCCTTATACAATGAAAAGTGCAAATTGCAGATTGAACTCAAATTTGAAGAACAAACACATATTTATGTTCCCCCAGGTCTGGGAAGCCCTCCAAAAAGAGTTTTCTGGATCTGGTCTTTCCCTGTGGAGTTGGCCCAGGGCATATCTCGCATTTGTTAGGAAAAATCCCTTATACCATGAAAAGTGCAAATTGCAAATAGAGCTAAAATTCGAAAAACAAAGACATATTCATGTTCCCCCGGGTTAGGGAAACCCAAAAATACATGAGTTTCCTGGATCTGGTCTCTCCCTTTGGACTTGGCCCAGGGCATATCTCACATTTCTTAGGAAAAATCCCTTGTACCATCAATAGTGCAAATTGCAGATAGAGGTCAAATTTGAAAAACAAAGACATATTCATGTGCCCCCTGGTCAGGGAAACAAAAAAACATGGGTTTCTGGGATCTGATCTGTCCCTGTGGAGTTGGCACAGGGCATAACTCACATTTGTTAGGAAAAATCCATGAAAAGTGGAAATTGGAGATAGAGCTCAAATTCGAAAAAGAAAGACATATTCACGTTCCCCTGTTCAGGGAAGCCCAAAAAAACATGAGTTTTCTGGTTCGGACATGTCCCTGTGGAGTTGGCCCAGAGCATATCTCGCATATGTTAGGAACAATCCTATATACCATGAAAAGTGGAAATTGGAGATAGAGCTCAAATTCGAAAAAGAAAGACATATTCACATTCCCCGGTTCAGGGAAGCCCAAAAAACATGGGTTTCCTGGATCTGATGTGTCCCTGTGGAGTTGGCCCAGGGCATATCTCATATTTCTTAGGAAAAATCGCGTATACCATCAATAGTGCAAATTGCAGATAGAGCTCAAATTCGAAAAAGAAAGACATATTCATATTCCCCTGGGTCAGGGAAACACAAAAAACATGAGTTTTCAGCATCTGATCTGTCCCTGTGGAGTTGCCCCAGAGCATATCTCGCAATTGTTAGGAAAAATTCCTTATACAATGAAAAGTGCAAATTGCAGATTGAACTCAAATTTGAAGAACAAACACATATTTATGTTCCCCCAGGTCTGGGAAGCCCTCCAAAAAGAGTTTTCTGGATCTGGTCTTTCCCTGTGGAGTTGGCCCAGGGCATATCTCGCATTTGTTAGGAAAAATCCCTTATACCATGAAAAGTGCAAATTGCAAATAGAGCTAAAATTCGAAAAACAAAGACATATTCATGTTCCCCCGGGTTAGGGAAACCCAAAAACACATTAGTTTCCTGGATCTGTTCTCTCCCTTTGGAGTTGGCCCAGGGCATATCTCACATTTCTCAGGAAAAATCCCTTGTACCATCAATAGTGCAAATTGCAGATAGAGGTCAAATTTGAAAAACAAAGACATATTCATGTGCCCCCTGGTCAGGGAAACAAAAAAAAACATGGGTTTCTGGGATCTGATCTGTCCCTGTGGAGTTGGCACAGGGCATAACTCACATTTGTTAGGAAAAATCCATGAAAAGTGGAAATTGGAGATAGAGCTCAAATTTGAAAAAGAAAGACATATTCACGTTCCCCGGTTCAGGGAAGCCCAAAAAAACATGAGTTTTCTGGTTCGGATATGTCCCTTTGGAGTTGGCCCAGAGCATATCTCGCATATGTTATGAACAATCCTATATACCATGAAAAGTGGAAATTGGAGATATAGCTCAAATTCGAAAAAGAAAGACATATTCACATTCCCCGGTTCAGGGAAGCCCAAAAAACATGGGTTTCCTGGATCTGATGTGTCCCTGTGGAGTTGGCCCAGGGCATATCTCACATTTCTTAGGAAAAATCACGTATACCATCAATAGTGCAAATTGCAGATAGAGCTCAAATTCGAAAAAGAAAGACATATTCATATTCCACTGGGTCAGGGAAACCCAAAAGACATGAGTTTTCAGCATCTGATCTGTCCCTGTGGAGTTGGCCCAGAGCATATCTCGCATTTGTTAGGAAAAATTCCTTATACAATGAAAAGTGCAAATTGCAGATTGAACTCAAATTTGAAGAACAAACACATATTTATGTTCCCCAAGGTCTGGGAAGCCCTCCAAAAAGAGTTTTCTGGATCTGGTCTTTCCCTGTGGAGTTGGCCCAGGGCATATCTCGCATTTCTTAGGAAAAATCCCTTATACCATGAAAAGTGCAAATTGCAAATAGAGCTAAAATTCGAAAAACAAAGACATATTCATGTTCCCCTGGGTTAGGGAAACCCAAAAATACATGAGTTTCCTGGATCTGGTCTCTCCCTTTGGAGTTGGCCCAGGGCATATCTCACATTTCTTAGGAAAAATCCCTTCTACCATCAATAGTGCAAATTGCAGATAGAGGTCAAATTTGAAAAACAAAGACATATTCATGTGCACCCTGGTCAGGGAAACAAAAAAAACATGGGTTTCTGGGATCTGATCTGTCCCTGTGGAGTTGGCACAGGGCATAACTCACATTTGTTAGGAAAAATCCATGAAAAGTGGAAATTGGAGATAGAGCTCAAATTCGAAAAAGAAAGACATATTCACGTTCCCCGGTTCAGGGAAGCCCAAAAAAACATGAGTTTTCTGGTTCGGATATGTCCCTTTGGAGTTGGCCCAGAGCATATCTCGCATATGTTAGGAACAATCCTATATACCATGAAAAGTGGAAATTGCAGATAGAGCTCAAATTCGAAAAAGAAAGAGATATTCATATTCCCCTGGGTCAGGGAAACCCAAAAAACATGAGTTTTCGGCATCTGATCTATCCCTGTGGAGTTGGCCTAGAGGATATCTCGCATTTGTTAGGAAAAATCCCTTGTACCAACAATATTGAAAATTGCAGATAGAGGTCAAATTAGTGCAAATTGCTGATAGAGCTCAAATTCGAAAAAGAAAGACATATTCATATTCCCCTGGGTCAGGGAAACCCAAAAAACCCAGCATCTGATCTGTCCCTGTGGAGTTGTCCAAGAACATATGTCGCATTTGTTAGGAAAAATTCCTTATACAATCAAAAGTGCAAATTGCAGATTGAACTCAAATTCGAAAAACAAAGACATATTCATGTTCCCCCCGGTTAGGGAAACCCAAAAATACATGAGTTTTCTGGATCTTATCTGTCCCTGTGCAGTTGGCCCAGGACATATCTCGCATTTGTTTGGAAAACTCCATTATACCATGAAAAGTGAACATAGTTAGTTAGTTCAAATTCGAAATTCGAAAAACAAACACATATTCATATTCCCCTACGTCAGGGAAGCCCAAAAAACATGAATATTTAGGATCTGATCTGTCCCTTTCGACTTTGCCCAGGGTATAACTCGCATTTGTTAGGAAAAAGCCATTATACCATAAAAATAGGAGACAGAGTTGAAATTCGAAAAACAAAGACAAATTCATGTTCCCCCGGGTCAGGGAAACCCAAAAAAACATGAGTTTCCTGGATCTTATCTGTCCCTGTGGAGTTGGCCAAGGGCATATCTCACATTTCTTAGGAAAAATCACTTATACCATCAATAGTGCAAATTGCAGATAGAGCTCAAATTCGAAAAAGAAAGACATATTCATATTCCCCTGGGTCAGGGAAGCCCAAACAAACATGAATATTTAGGATCTGATCTGTCCCTTTGGAGTTGGCCCAGGGTATAACTCGCATTTGTTAGGAAAAATCCCATATACCAGGAAAAGTGCACATAAGAGATAGAGCTCAAATTCAAAAAACAAAGACATATTCATATTCCCCCGTTTCAGGGAAGCCCAAAAAAACATGAATTCTCCAGATCTGATCTGTCCCTGTGGAGTTAGCTGAGGGCATGTCTCGCATTTGTTAGGAAAAAACATGAGTTTTCGGGACCTGATCTGTACCAAATAGAGCTCAAACTTGAAGAACAAACACATATTCAAAAAACAGAGATATATTCATGTTCCGTCGGGTCAGGGAAACCCAAAAACACATGAGTTTTCTGGATCTTATCTGTCCCTGTGCAGTTGGCCCATGGCATATCTCGCATTTGTTAGGAAAAATCCCATATACTATGAAAAGTGCAAATTGCAGATAGAGCTCAAATTTGAAGAACAAAGACATATTTATGTTCCACCAGTTCAGGGAAGCCCCCCAAAAAATGACTTTTTCTGATCTGATCTCTCCCTGTCGAGTTGGCCCAGGGCATAACTCGCATTTGTTAGGAAAAATCCCTTATACCATCAATCGTGCAAATTGCAGATAGAGCTCAAATTCGAAAAAGAAAGACATATTCATATTCCCCTGGGTCAGGGAAACCCAAAAAACATGAGTTTTCAGCATCTGATCTGTCCGTGTGGAGTTGGCCCAGAGCATATCTCGCATTTGTTAGGAAAAATTCCTTATACAATGAAAAGTGCAAATTGCAGATTGAACTCAAATTTGAAGAACAAACACATATTTATGTTCCCCCAGGTCTGGGAAGCCCTCCAAAAAGAGTTTTCTGGATCTGGTCTTTCCCTGTGGAGTTGGCCCAGGGCATATCTCGCATTTGTTAGGAAAAATCCCTTATACCATGAAAAGTGCAAATTGCAAATAGAGCTAAAATTCGAAAAACAAAGACATATCCATGTTCCCCCGGGTTAGGGAAACCCAAAAATACATGAGTTTCCTGGATCTGGTCTCTCCCTGTGGAGTTGGCCCAGGGCATATCTCACATTTCTTAGGAAAAATCCCTTGTACCATCAATAGTGCAAATTGCAGATAGAGGTCAAATTTGAAAAACAAAGACATATTCATGTGCCCCCTGGTCAGGGAAACAAAAAAAAAACATGGGTTTCTGGGATCTGATCTGTCCCTGTGGAGTTGGCACAGGGCATAACTCACATTTGTTAGGAAAAATCCATGAAAAGTGGAAATTGGAGATAGAGCTCAAATTCGAAAAAGAAAGACATATTCACGTTCCCCTGTTCAGGGAAGCCCAAAAAAACATGAGTTTTCTGGTTCGGATATGTCCCTGTGGAGTTGGCCCAGAGCATATCTTGCATATGTTAGGAACAATCCTATATACCATGAAAAGTGGAAATTGGAGATAGAGCTCAAATTCGAAAAAGAAAGACATATTCACATTCCCCGGTTCAGGGAAGCCCAAAAAACATGGGTTTCCTGGATCTGATGTGTCCCTGTGGAGTTGGCCCAGGGCATATCTCACATTTCTTAGGAAAAATCGCGTATACCATCAATAGTGCAAATTGCAGATAGAGCTCAAATTCGAAAAAGAAAGATATATTCATATTCCCCTGAGTCAGGGAAGCCCAAAAAACCCAGCATCTGATCTGTCCCTGTGGAGTTGGCCCAGAGCATATCTCGCAATTGTTAGGAAAAATTCCTTATACAATGAAAAGTGCAAATTGCAGATTGAACTCAAATTTGAAGAACAAACACATATTTATGTTCCCCCTGGTCTGGGAAGCCCTCCAAAAAGAGTTTTCTGGATCTGGTCTTTCCCTGTGGAGTTGGCCCAGGGCATATCTCGCATTTGTTAGGAAAAATCCCTTATACCATGAAAAGTGCAAATTGCAAATAGAGCTAAAATTCGAAAAAAAAGACATATTCATGTTCCCCCGGGAAGCCCAAAAAAACATGAGTTTTCTGGTTCGGATATGTCCCTTTGGAGTTGGCCCAGAGCATATCTCGCATATGTTAGGAACAATCCTATATACCATGAAAAGTGGAAATTGCAGATAGAGCTCAAATTCGAAAAAGAAAGAGATATTCATATTCCCCTGGGTCAGGGAAACCCAAAAAACATGAGTTTTCGGCATCTGATCTATCCCTGTGGAGTTGGCCTAGAGCATATCTCGCATTTGTTAGGAAAAATCCCTTGTACCAACAATATTGAAAATTGCAGATAGAGGTCAAATTTGAAAAACAAAGACATATTCATGTGCCCCCTGGTCAGGGAAACGAAAAAAAAATGTGAGTTTCTGGGATCTGATCTGTCCAACAGGGTGTAACTCACATTTGTTAGGAAAAATCCATGAAAAGTGGAAATTGGAGATAGAGCTCAAATTCGAAAAACAAGCACATATTCATGTTCCCCTGGGTCAAGGAAGCCAGAAAAACTTGAGTTTTTGGGATCTGATCTTTCCCTTTGGAGTGGGCCCAGGGCATAACTCGCATTTCTAAGGAAAAATCACTTATACCATCAATAGTGCAAATTGCAGATAGAGCTCAAATTCGAAAAAGAAAGACATATTCACGTTCCCCGGTTCAGGGAAGCCCAAAAAACAAAAACCAAAAAAACCATGAGTTTCTGGGATCTGATCTTTCCCTGTGGAGTTGGCACAGGGCATAACTCACATTTGTTAGGAAAAATCCATGAAAAGTGGAAATTGGAGATAGAGCTCAAATTCGAAAAAGAAAGACATATTCACATTCCCCGGTTCAGGGAAGCCCAAAAAACATGAGTTTCCTGGATCTGATCTGTCCCTGTGGAGTTGGCCCAGGGCATATCTCACATTTCTTAGGAAAAATCACTTATACCATCAATAGTGCAAATTGCAGATAGAGCTCAAATTCGAAAAAGAAAGACATATTCATATTCCCCTGGGTCAGGGAAACCCAAAAAACATGAGTTTTCGGCATCTGATCTGTCCGTGTGGAGTTGGCCCAGAGCATATCTCGCATTTGTTAGGAAAAATTCCTTATACAATGAAAAGTGCAAATTGCAGATTGAACTCAAATTTGAAGAACAAACACATATTTATGTTCCCCCAGGTCTGGGAAGCCCTCCAAAGAGAGTTTTCTGGATCTGGTCTGTCCCTGTGGAGTTGGCCCAGGGCATATCTCGCATTTGTTAGGAAAAATCCCTTATACCATGAAAAGTGCAAATTGCAAATAGAGCTAAAATTCGAAAAACAAAGACATATTCATGTTCCCCCGGGTTAGGGAAACCCAAAAATACATGAGTTTCCTGGATCTGGTCTCTCCCTTTGGAGTTGGCCCAACTCATATCTCGCATTTGTTAGGAAAAATCCATTATAGCTTGAAAAGTGCACATAGGAGATAGAGCTCAAATTCGAAAAACAAACACATATTCATATTCCCCTGGGTCAGGGAAGCCCAAAAAACATGAATATTTAGGATCTGATCTGTCCCTTTGGAGATGGCCCGGGGTATAACTTTATTTTGTTAGGAAAAATTCCCTTATATGATGTAAAGTGAAAATTGGAGATAGAGCTCAAATTCAAAAAAAAAACATATTCATATTCCCCTGGGTAAGGGAAACAACAAAAAAATGAGTTTCCGGGATCTGACCTGTCTTTTTGGAGTTGGCCCAGGGCATATCTCGCATTTGTTAGGAAAAATCACTTATTCCATCAATAGTGCAAATTGCTGATAGAGCTCAAATTCGAAAAAGAAAGACATATTCATATTCCCCTGAGTCAGGGAAACCCAAAAAACCCAGCATCTGATCTGTCCCTGTGGAGTTGGCCCAGAGCATATCTCGCATTTGTTAGGAAAAATTCCTAATACAATCAAAAGTGCAAATTGCAGATTGAACTCAAATTTGAAGAACAAACACATATTTATGTTCCCCCGGGTCTGTGAAGCCCTCCAAAAAGAGTTTTCTGGATCTGGTCTGTCCCTGTGGAAAAATACCATATACCATGAAAAGTGCAAATTACAGATAGAGCTCAAATTTGAAGAAGAAACACATATTTATGTTCCCCCAGGTCAGGGAAACCCTCCAAAAAAAGAGTTTTCTGGATCTGGTCTCTCCCTTTGGAGTTGGCCCAACTGATACCTCGCATTTGTTAGGAAAAATCCATTATACCATAAAAATAGGAGACAGAGATCAAATTCGAAAAACAAAGACAAATTCATGTTCCCCCGGATTAGGGAAACCCCAAAAAACATGAGTTTTTGGGATCTGATCTGTCCCTGTGGAGTTGGCCCTCGGCATATCTCGCATTTGTTTGGAAAAATCCCATGTACCATGAAAAGTGCAAATTCCCCCGGGTCAGGGAAGCCCAAAGAACATGAGTTTCCTGGATCTGATCTGTCCCTGTGGAGTTGGCCAAGGGCATATCTCACATTTCTTAGGAAAAATCACTTATACCATCAATAGTGCAAATTGCAGATAGAGCTCAAATTCGAAAAAGAAAGACATATTCACGTTCCCCGGTTCAGGGAAGCCCAAAAAACATGAGTTTTATAGTTCGGATATGTCCCTGTGGAGTTGGCCCAGAGCATATCTCGCATATGTTAGGAAAAATCCCATATACCATGAAAAGTGGAAATTGGAGATAGAGCTCAAATTCGAAAAAGAAAGACATATTCACATTTCCTGGTTCAGGGAAGCCCAAAAAACATGGGTTTCCTGGATCTGATGTGTACCTGTGGAGTTGGCCCAGGGCATATCTCACATTTCTTAGGAAAAATCACGTATACCATCAATAGTGCAAATTGCAGATAGAGCTCAAATTCGAAAAAGAAAGACATATTCATATTCCCCTGGGTCAGGGAAACCCAAAAAACATGAGTTTTCGGCATCTGATCTGTCCCTGTGGAGTTGGCCCAGAGCATATCTCGCATTTGTTAGGAAAAATTCCTTATACAATGAAAAGTGCAAATTGCAGATTGAACTCAAATTTGAAGAACAAACACATATTTATGTTCCCCCAGGTCTGGGAAGCCCTCCAAAGAGAGTTTTCTGGATCTGGTCTGTCCCTGTGGAGTTGGCCCAGGGCATATCTCGCATTTGTTAGGAAAAATCCCTTATACCATGAAAAGTGCAAATTGCAAATAGAGCTAAAATTTGAAAAACAAAGACATATTCATGTTCCCCCGGGTTAGGGAAACCCAAAAATACATGAGTTTCCTGGATCTGGTCTCTCCCTTTGGAGTTGGCCGAACTCATATCTCGCATTTGTTAGGAAAAATCCATTATAGCTTGAAAAGTGCACATAGGAGATAGAGCTCAAATTCGAAAAACAAACACATATTCATATTCCCCTGGGTCAGGGAAGCCCAAAAACATGAATATTTAGGATCTGATCTGTCCCTTTGGAGATGGCCCGGGGTATAACTTTATTTTGTTAGGAAAAAATTCCCTTATATGATGTAAAGTGAAAATTGGAGATAGAGCTCAAATTCAAAAAAAAAAACATATTCATATTCCCCTGGGTAAGGGAAACCCCAAGAAAATGAGTTTCCGGGATCTGACCTGTCTTTTTGGAGTTGGCCCAGGGCATATCTCGCATTTGTTAGGAAAAATCACTTATTCCATCAATAGTGCAAATTGCTGATAGAGCTCAAATTCGAAAAAGAAAGACATATTCATATTCCCCTGGGTCAAGGAAACCCAAAAAACCCAGCATCTGATCTGTCCCTGTGGAGTTGGCCCAGAGCATATCTCGCATTTGTTAGGAAAAATTCCTTATACAATCAAAAGTGCAAATTGCAGATTGAACTCAAATTTAAAGAACAAACACATATTTATGTTCACCCGGGTCTGGGAAGCCCTCCAAAAAGTGTTTTCTGGATCTGGTCTGTCCCTGTGGAAAAATCCCATATACCATGAAAAGTGCAAATTACAGATAGAGCTCAAATTTGAAGAAGAAACACATATTTATGTTCCCCCAGGTCAGGGAAACCCTCCAAAAAAGAGTTTTCTGGATCTGGTCTCTCCCTTTGGAGTTGGCCCAACTGATACCTCGCATTTGTTAGGAAAAATCCATTATACCATAAAAATAGGAGACAGAGAACAAATTCGAAAAACAAAGACAAATTCATGTTCCCCCGGGTTAGGGAAACCCCAAAAAACATGAGTTTTTGGGATCTGATCTGTCCCTGTGGAGTTGGCCCTCGGCATATCTCGCATTTGTTTGGAAAAATCCCATGTACCATGAAAAGTGCAAATTCCCCCGGGTCAGGGAAGCCCCAAGAACAGGGATCTGATCTGTCCCTGTGGAGTTGGCCAAGGGCATATCTCACATTTCTTAGGAAAAATCACGTATACCATCAATATTGCAAATTGCAGATAGAGCTCAAATTCGAAAAAGAAAGACGTATTCACATTCCCCCGGGTTAGGGAAACCCAAAAATACATGAGTTTCCTGGATCTGGTCTCTCCCTTTGGAGTTGGCCCAGGGCATATCTCACATTTCTTAGGAAAAATCCCTTGTACCATCAATAGTGCAAATTGCAGATAGAGGTCAAATTTGAAAAACAAAGACATATTCATGTGCCCCCTGGTCAGGGAAACAAAAAAAACATGAGTTTCTGGGATCTGATCTGTCCCTGTGGAGTTGGCACAGGGCATAACTCACATTTGTTAGGAAAAATCCATGAAAAGTGGAAATTGGAGATAGAGCTCAAATTCGAAAAAGAAAGACATATTCACGTTCCCCGGTTCAGGGAAGCCCAAAAAAACATGAGTTTTCTGGTTCGGATATGTCCCTGTGGAGTTGGCCCAGAGCATATCTCGCATATCTTAGGAAAAATCCTATATACCATGAAAAGTGGAAATTGGAGATAGAGCTCAAATTCGAAAAAGAAAGACATATTCACGTTCCCCGGTTCAGGGAAGCCCAAAAAAACATGAGTTTTCTGGTTCGGATATGTCCCTGTGGAGTTGGCCCAGAGCATATCTCGCATATCTTAGGAAAAATCCTATATACCATGAAAAGTGGAAATTGGAGATAGAGCTCAAATTTGAAAAACAAAGACATATTCATGTTCCCCCGGGTCACGGAAACCCAAAAAAACATGAGTTTTTGGGACCTGATCTTTCCCTGTGCAGTTGGCGCATGGCATATCTTGCATTTGTTAGGAAAAATCCCATATACCATGAAAAGTGAAAATTGAAAATAGAACTCAAATTCGAAAAACAAGCACATATTCATGTTCCAATAGGTCAGGGAAGCCCAAAAAAGTTGAGTTTTTGGAATCTGATCTGTCTTTTTGGACTTGGCCCCGGGCATATCTCGCATTTGTTAGGAAAAATCTCTTATTCCATCAATAGTGCAAATTGCTGATAGAGCTCAAATTCAAAAAAGAAAGACATATTCATGCTCCCCTAGGTCGAGGAAAAAAAAAACACATTAGTTTCCTTGATCCGATCTGTTCCTCGGGAGTTGGCCCAGGGCATATCTCACATTTCTTAGGAAAAATCCCTTGTACCATCAATAGTGCAAATTGCAGATAGAGGTCAAGTTTGAAAAACAAAGACATATTCATGTGCCCCCTGGTCAGGGAAACAAAAAAAAATGGGTTTCTGGGATCTGATCTGTCCCTGTGGAGTTGGCACAGGGCATAACTCACATTTGTTAGGAAAAATCCATGAAAAGTGGAAATTGGAGATAGAGCTCAAATTTGAAAAAGAAAGACATATTCACGTTCCCCTGTTCAGGGAAGCACAAAAAAACATGAGTTTTCTGGTTCGGATATGTCCCTGTGGAGTTGGCCCAGAGCATATCTCGCATATGTTAGGAACAATCCTATATACCATGAAAAGTGGAAATTGGAGATAGAGCTCAAATTCGAAAAAGAAAGACATATTCATATTCCCCTGGGTCAGGGAAGCCCAAAAAACATGAGTTTCCTGGATCTGATCTGTCCCTTTGGAGATGGCCCGGGGTATAACTTTATTTTGTTAGGAAAAATTCCCTTATATGATGTAAAGTGAAAATTGGAGATAGAGCTCAAATTCAAAAAAAAAAATATTCATATTCCCCTGGGTAAGGGAAACAACAAAAAAATGAGTTTCCGGGATCTGACCTGTCTTTTTGGAGTTGGCCCAGGGCATATCTCGCATTTGTTAGGAAAAATCACTTATTCCATCAATAGTGCAAATTGCTGATAGAGCTCAAATTCGAAAAAGAAAGACATATTCATATTCCCCTGAGTCAGGGAAACCCAAAAAACCCAGCATCTGATCTGTCCCTGTGGAGTTGGCCCAGAGCATATCTCGCATTTGTTAGGAAAAATTCCTTATACAATCAAAAGTGCAAATTGCAGATTGAACTCAAATTTGAAGAACAAACACATATTTATGTTCCCCCGGGTCTGTGAAGCCCTCCAAAAAGAGTTTTCTGGATCTGGTCTGTCCCTGTGGAAAAATCCCATATACCATGAAAAGTGCAAATTACAGATAGAGCTCAAATTTGAAGAAGAAACACATATTTATGTTCCCCCAGGTCAGGGAAACCCTCCAAAAAAAGAGTTTTCTGGATCTGGTCTCTCCCTTTGGATTTGGCCCAACTGATACCTCGCATTTGTTAGGAAAAATCCATTATACCATAAAAATAGGAGACAGAGATCAAATTCGAAAAACAAAGACAAATTCATGTTCCCCCGGATTAGGGAAACCCCAAAAAACATGAGTTTTTGGGATCTGATCTGTCCCTGTGGAGTTGGCCCTCGGCATATCTCGCATTTGTTTGGAAAAATCCCATGTACCATGAAAAGTGCAAATTCCCCAGGGTCAGGGAAGCCCAAAGAACATGAGTTTCCTGGATCTGATCTGTCCCTGTGGAGTTGGCCAAGGGCATATCTCACATTTCTTAGGAAAAATCACTTATACCATCAATAGTGCAAATTGCAGATAGAGCTCAAATTCGAAAAAGAAAGACATATTCACGTTCCCCGGTTCAGGGAAGCCCAAAAAACATGAGTTTTATAGTTCGGATATGTCCCTGTGGAGTTGGCCCAGAGCATATCTCGCATATGTTAGGAAAAATCCCATATACCATGCAAAGTGGAAATTGGAGACAGAGCTCAAATTCGAAAAAGAAAGACATATTCACATTTCCTGGTTCAGGGAAGCCCAAAAAACATGGGTTTCCTGGATCTGATCTTTCCCTTTGGAGTTGGCCCAGGGCATAACTTGCATATGTTAGGAAAAATCACGTATACCATCAATAGTGCAAATTGCAGATAGAGCTCAAATTCGAAAAAGAAAGACATATTCATATTCCCCGGGGTCAGGGAAACCCAAAAAACATGAGTTTTCAGCATCTCATCTGTCCCTGTGGAGTTGGCCCAGAGCATATCTCGCAATTGTTAGGAAAAATTCCTTATACAATGAAAAGTGCAAATTGCAGATTGAACTCAAATTTGAAGAACAAACACATATTTATGTTCCCCCAGGTCTGGGAAGCCCTCCAAAAAGAGTTTTCTGGATCTGGTCTTTCCCTGTGGAGTTGGCCCAGGGCATATCTCGCATTTGTTAGGAAAAATCCCTTATACCATGAAAAGTGCAAATTGCAAATAGAGCTAAAATTCGAAAAACAAAGACATATTCATGTGCCCCCTGGTCAGGGAAACAAAAAAAAACATGGGTTTCTGGGATCTGATCTGTCCCTGTGGAGTTGGCACAGGGCATAACTCACATTTGTTAGGAAAAATCCATGAAAAGTGGATATTGGAGATAGAGCTCAAATTCGAAAAAGAAAGACATATTCACGTTCCCCTGTTCAGGGAAGCCCAAAAAAACATGAGTTTTCTGGTTCGGATATGTCCCTGTGGAGTTGGCCCAGAGCATATCTCGCATATGTTAGGAACAATCCTATATACCATGAAAAGTGGAAATTGGAGATAGAGCTCAAATTCGAAAAAGAAAGACATATTCACATTCCCCGGTTCAGGGAAGCCCAAAAAACATGGGTTTCCTGGATCTGATGTGTCCCTGTGGAGTTGGCCCAGGGCATATCTCACATTTCTTAGGAAAAATCGCGTATACCATCAATAGTGCAAATTGCAGATAGAGCTCAAATTCGAAAAAGAAAGACATATTCATATTCCCCTGGGTCAGGGAAACCCAAAAAACATGAGTTTTCAGCATCTGATCTGTCCCTGTGGAGTTGCCCCAGAGCATATCTCGCAGTTGTTAGGAAAAATTCCTTATACAATGAAAAGTGCAAATTGCAGATTGAACTCAAATTTGAAGAACAAACACATATTTATGTTCCCCCAGGTCTGGGAAGCCCTCCAAAAAGAGTTTTCTGGATCTGGTCTTTCCCTGTGGAGTTGGCCCAGGGCATATCTCGCATTTGTTAAGAAAAATCCCTTATACCATGAAAAGTGCAAATTGCAAATAGAGCTAAAATTCGAAAAAAAAGACATATTCATGTTCCCCCGGGTTAGGGAAACCCAAAAATACATGAGTTTCCTGGATCTGGTCTCTCCCTTTGGAGTTGGCCCAGGGCATATCTCACATTTCTTAGGAAAAATCCCTTGTACCATCAATAGTGCAAATTGCAGATAGAGGTCAAATTTGAAAAACAAAGACATATTCATGTGCACCCTGGTCAGGGAAACAAAAAAAAAACATGGGTTTCTGGGATCTGATCTGTCCCTGTGGAGTTGGCACAGGACATAACTCACATTTGTTAGGAAAAATCCATGAAAAGTGGAAATTGGAGATAGAGCTCAAATTCGAAAAAGAAAGACATATTCACGTTCCCCTGTTCAGGGAAGCCCAAAAAAACATGAGTTTTCTGGTTCGGATATGTCCCTGTGGAGTTGGCCCAGAGCATATCTCGCATATGTTAGGAACAATCCTATATACCATGAAAAGTGGAAATTGGAGATAGAGCTCAAATTCGAAAAAGAAAGACATATTCACATTCCCCGGTTCAGGGAAGCCCAAAAAACATGGGTTTCCTGGATCTGATGTGTCCCTGTGGAGTTGGCCCAGGGCATATCTCACATTTCTTCGGAAAAATCGCGTATACCATCAATAGTGCAAATTGCAGATAGAGCTCAAATTCGAAAAAGAAAGACATATTCATATTCCCCTGGGTCAGGGAAACCCAAAAAACATGAGTTTTCAGCATCTGATCTGTCCCTGTGGAGTTGGCCCAGAGCATATCTCGCAATTGTTAGGAAAAATTCCTTATACAATGAAAAGTGCAAATTGCAGATTGAACTCAAATTTGAAGAACAAACACATATTTATGTTCCCCCAGGTCTGGGAAGCCCTCCAAAAAGAGTTTTCTGGATCTGGTCTTTCCCTGTGGAGTTGGCCCAGGGCATATCTCGCATTTGTTAGGAAAAATCCCTTATACCATGAAAAGTGCAAATTGCAAATAGAGCTAAAATTCGAAAAACAAAGACATATTCATGTGCCCCCTGGTCAGGGAAACAAAAAAAAACATGGGTTTCTGGGATCTGATCTGTCCCTGTGGAGTTGGCACAGGGCATAACTCACATTTGTTAGGAAAAATCCATGAAAAGTGGATATTGGAGATAGAGCTCAAATTCGAAAAAGAAAGACATATTCACGTTCCCCTGTTCAGGGAAGCCCAAAAAAACATGAGTTTTCTGGTTCGGATATGTCCCTGTGGAGTTGGCCCAGAGCATATCTCGCATATGTTAGGAACAATCCTATATACCATGAAAAGTGGAAATTGGAGATAGAGCTCAAATTCGAAAAAGAAAGACATATTCACATTCCCCGGTTCAGGGAAGCCCAAAAAACATGGGTTTCCTGGATCTGATGTGTCCCTGTGGAGTTGGCCCAGGGCATATCTCACATTTCTTAGGAAAAATCGCGTATACCATCAATAGTGCAAATTGCAGATAGAGCTCAAATTCGAAAAAGAAAGACATATTCATATTCCCCTGGGTCAGGGAAACCCAAAAAACATGAGTTTTCAGCATCTGATCTGTCCCTGTGGAGTTGCCCCAGAGCATATCTCGCAGTTGTTAGGAAAAATTCCTTATACAATGAAAAGTGCAAATTGCAGATTGAACTCAAATTTGAAGAACAAACACATATTTATGTTCCCCCAGGTCTGGGAAGCCCTCCAAAAAGAGTTTTCTGGATCTGGTCTTTCCCTGTGGAGTTGGCCCAGGGCATATCTCGCATTTGTTAAGAAAAATCCCTTATACCATGAAAAGTGCAAATTGCAAATAGAGCTAAAATTCGAAAAAAAAGACATATTCATGTTCCCCCGGGTTAGGGAAACCCAAAAATACATGAGTTTCCTGAATCTGGTCTCTCCCTTTGGAGTTGGCCCAGGGCATATCTCACATTTCTTAGGAAAAATCCCTTGTACCATCAATAGTGCAAATTGCAGATAGAGGTCAAATTTGAAAAACAAAGACATATTCATGTGCACCCTGGTCAGGGAAACAAAAAAAAAACATGGGTTTCTGGGATCTGATCTGTCCCTGTGGAGTTGGCACAGGACATAACTCACATTTGTTAGGAAAAATCCATGAAAAGTGGAAATTGGAGATAGAGCTCAAATTCGAAAAAGAAAGACATATTCACGTTCCCCTGTTCAGGGAAGCCCAAAAAAACATGAGTTTTCTGGTTCGGATATGTCCCTGTGGAGTTGGCCCAGAGCATATCTCGCATATGTTAGGAACAATCCTATATACCATGAAAAGTGGAAATTGGAGATAGAGCTCAAATTCGAAAAAGAAAGACATATTCACATTCCCCGGTTCAGGGAAGCCCAAAAAACATGGGTTTCCTGGATCTGATGTGTCCCTGTGGAGTTGGCCCAGGGCATATCTCACATTTCTTCGGAAAAATCGCGTATACCATCAATAGTGCAAATTGCAGATAGAGCTCAAATTCGAAAAAGAAAGACATATTCATATTCCCCTGGGTCAGGGAAACACAAAAAACATGAGTTTTCAGCATCTGATCTGTCCCTGTGGAGTTGGCCCAGAGCATATCTCGCAATTGTTAGGAAAAATTCCTTATACAATGAAAAGTGCAAATTGCAGATTGAACTCAAATTTGAAGAACAAACACATATTTATGTTCCCCCAGGTCTGGGAAGCCCTCCAAAAAGAGTTTTCTGGATCTGGTCTTTCCCTGTGGAGTTGGCCCAGGGCATATCTCGCATTTGTTAGGAAAAATCCCTTATACCATGAAAAGTGCAAATTGCAAATAGAGCTAAAATTTGAAAAACAAAGACATATTCATGTTCCCCCGGGTTAGGGAAACCCAAAAACACATTAGTTTCCTGGATCTGTTCTCTCCCTTTGGAGTTGGCCCAGGGCATATCTCACATTTCTCAGGAAAAATCCCTTGTACCATCAATAGTGCAAATTGCAGATAGAGGTCAAATTTGAAAAACAAAGACATATTCATGTGCCCCCTGGTCAGGGAAACAAAAAAAAACATGGGTTTCTGGGATCTGATCTGTCCCTGTGGAGTTGGCACAGGGCATAACTCACATTTGTTAGGAAAAATCCATGAAAAGTGGAAATTGGAGATAGAGCTCAAATTCGAAAAACAAGCACATATTCATGTTCCCCTGGGTCAAGGAAGCCAGAAAAACTTGAGTTTTTGGGATCTGATCTTTCCCTTTGGAGTGGGCCCAGGGCATAACTCGCATTTCTTAGGAAAAATCACTTATACCATCAATAGTGCAAATTGCAGATAGAGCTCAAATTCGAAAAAGAAAGACATATTCACGTTCCCCGGTTCAGGGAAGCCCAAAAAACAAAAACCAAAAAAACCATGAGTTTCTGGGATCTGATCTTTCCCTGTGGAGTTGGCACAGGGCATAACTCACATTTGTTAGGAAAAATCCATGAAAAGTGGAAATTGGAGATAGAGCTCAAATTCGAAAAAGAAAGACATATTCACATTCCCCGGTTCAGGGAAGCCCAAAAAACATGGGTTTCCTGGATCTGATGTGTCCCTGTGGAGTTGGCCCAGGGCATATCTCACATTTCTTAGGAAAAATCGCGTATACCATCAATAGTGCAAATTGCAGATAGAGCTCAAATTCGAAAAAGAAAGACATATTCATATTCCCCTGGGTCAGGGAAACCCAAAAAACATGAGTTTTCAGCATCTGATCTGTCCCTGTGGAGTTGCCCAAGAGTATATCTCGCAATTGTTAGGAAAAATTCCTTATACAATGAAAAGTGCAAATTGCAGATTGAACTCAAATTTGAAGAACAAACACATATTTATGTTCCCCCAGGTCTGGGAAGCCCTCCAAAAAGAGTTTTCTGGATCTGGTCTTTCCCTGTGGAGTTGGCCCAGGGCATATCTCGCATTTCTTAGGAAAAATCCCTTATACCATGAAAAGTGCAAATTGCAAATTGTGCTAAAATTCGAAAAAAAAGACATATTCATGTTCCCCCGGGTTAGGGAAACCCAAAAATACATGAGTTTCCTGGATCTGGTCTCTCCCTTTGGAGTTGGCCCAGGGCATATCTCACATTTCTTAGGAAAAATCCCTTGTACCATCAATAGTGCAAATTGCAGATAGAGGTCAAATTTGAAAAACAAAGACATATTCATGTGCACCCTGGTCAGGGAAACAAAAAAAAAACCATGGGTTTCTGGGATCTGATCTGTCCCTGTGGAGTTGGCCAAGGGCATATCTCACATTTCTTAGGAAAAATCACTTATACCATCAATAGTGCAAATTGCAGATAGAGCTCAAATTCGAAAAAGAAAGACATATTCATATTCCCCTGGGTCAGCGAAGCCCAAACAAACATGAATATTTAGGATCTGATCTGTCCCTTTGGAGTTGGCCCAGGGTATAACTCGCATTTGTTAGGAAAAATCCCATATACCAGGAAAAGTGCACATAAGAGATAGAGCTCAAATTCAAAAAACAAAGACATATTCATATTCCCCCGGTTCAGGGAAGCCCAAAAAAACATGAATTCTCCAGATCTGATCTGTCCCTGTGGAGTTAGCTGAGGGCATGTCTCGCATTTGTTAGGAAAAAACATGAGTTTTCGGGACCTGATCTGTACCAAATAGAGCTCAAACTTGAAGAACAAACACATATTCAAAAAACAGAGATATATTCATGTTCCGTCGGGTCAGGGAAACCCAAAAACACATGAGTTTTCTGGATCTTATCTGTCCCTGTGCAGTTGGCCCATGGCATATCTCGCATTTGTTAGGAAAAATCCCATATACTATGAAAAGTGCAAATTGCAGATAGAGCTCAAATTTGAAGAACAAAGACATATTTATGTTCCACCAGTTCAGGGAAGCCCCCCCAAAAATGACTTTTTCGGATCTGATCTCTCCCTGTCGAGTTGGCCCAGGGCATAACTCGCATTTGTTAGGAAAAATTCCTTATACAATGAAAAGTGCAAATTGCAGATTGAACTCAAATTTGAAGAACAAACACATATTTATGTTCCCCCAGGTCTGGGAAGCCCTCCAAAAAGAGTTTTCTGGATCTGGTCTTTCCCTGTGGAGTTGGCCCAGGGCATATCTCGCATTTGTTAGGAAAAATCCCTTATACCATGAAAAGTGCAAATTGCAAATAGAGCTAAAATTTGAAAAACAAAGACATATTCATGTTCCCCCGGGTTAGGGAAACCCAAAAACACATTAGTTTCCTGGATCTGTTCTCTCCCTTTGGAGTTGGCCCAGGGCATATCTCACATTTCTCAGGAAAAATCCCTTGTACCATCAATAGTGCAAATTGCAGATAGAGGTCAAATTTGAAAAACAAAGACATATTCATGTGCCCCCTGGTCAGGGAAACAAAAAAAAACATGGGTTTCTGGGATCTGATCTGTCCCTGTGGAGTTGGCACAGGGCATAACTCACATTTGTTAGGAAAAATCCATGAAAAGTGGAAATTGGAGATAGAGCTCAAATTCGAAAAACAAGCACATATTCATGTTCCCCTGGGTCAAGGAAGCCAGAAAAACTTGAGTTTTTGGGATCTGATCTTTCCTTTTGGAGTGGGCCCAGGGCATAACTCGCATTTCTTAGGAAAAATCACTTATACCATCAATAGTGCAAATTGCAGATAGAGCTCAAATTCGAAAAAGAAAGACATATTCACGTTCCCCGGTTCAGGGAAGCCCAAAAAACAAAATCCAAAAAAACCATGAGTTTCTGGGATCTGATCTTTCCCTGTGGAGTTGGCACAGGGCATAACTCACATTTGTTAGGAAAAATCCATGAAAAGTGGAAATTGGAGATAGAGCTCAAATTCGAAAAAGAAAGACATATTCACATTCCCCGGTTCAGGGAAGCCCAGAAAACATGAGTTTCCTGGATCTGATCTGTCCCTGTGGAGTTGGCCCAGGGCATATCTCACATTTCTTAGGAAAAATCACTTATACCATCAATAGTGCAAATTGCAGATAGAGCTCAAATTCGAAAAAGAAAGACATATTCACGTTCCCCGGTTCAGGGAAGCCCAAAAAACAAAAACCAAAAAAACCATGAGTTTCTGGGATCTGATCTTTCCCTGTGGAGTTGGCACAGGGCATAACTCACATTTGTTAGGAAAAATCCATGAAAAGTGGAAATTGGAGATAGAGCTCAAATTCGAAAAAGAAAGACATATTCACATTCCCCGGTTCAGGGAAGCCCAGAAAACATGAGTTTCCTGGATCTGATCTGTCCCTGTGGAGTTGGCCCAGGGCATATCTCACATTTCTTAGGAAAAATCACTTATACCATCAATAGTGCAAATTGCAGATAGTGGTCAAATTCGAAAAACAAAGGCATATTCATGTTCCCCCGCGTCTCGGAAACCCAAAAAAACATGAGTTTTTGGGACCTGATCTTTCCCTTTGGAGTTGGCCCAGGGCATAACTTGCATATGTTAGGAAAAATCCCATATACCATGAAAAGTGCAAATTACAGATAGAGCTCAAATTTGAAGAAGAAACACATATTTATGTTCCCGCAGGTCACGGAAACCCTCCAAAATAGAGTTTTCTGGATCTGGTCTGTCCCTTTGGAGTTGGCCCAACTCATATCTCGCATTTGTTAGGAAAAATCCATTATACCTTGAAAAGTGCACATAGGAGATAGAGCTCAAATTTGAAAAACAAACACATATTCATATTCCCCTGGGTCAGGGAAGCCCAAAAAACATGAATATTTAGGATCTGATCTGTCCCTTTGGAGATGGCCCGGGGTATAACTTTATTTTGTTAGGAAAAATTCCCTTATATGATGTAAAGTGAAAATTGGAGATAGAGTTCAAATTAAAAAAAAGACATATTCATATTCCACTGGGTAAGGGAAACCCAAAAAAAATGAGTTTCCTGGATCTGATCTGTCTTTTTGGAGTTGGCCCAGGGCATATCTCACATTTCTTAGGAAAAATCACGTATACCATCAATAGTGCAAATTGCTGATAGAGCTCAAATTCGAAAAAGAAAGACATATTCATATTCCCCTGGGTCAGGGAAACCCAAAAAACCCAGCATCTGATCTGTCCCTGTGGAGTTGTCCAAGAACATATGTCGCATTTGTTAGGAAAAATTCCTTATACAATCAAAAGTGCAAATTGCAGATTGAACTCAAATTCGAAAAACAAAGACATATTCATGTTCCCCCCGGTTAGGGAAACCCAAAAATACATGAGTTTTCTGGATCTTATCTGTCCCTGTGCAGTTGGCCCAGGACATATCTCGCATTTGTTTGGAAAACTCCTTTATACCATGAAAAGTGAACATAGTTAGTTAGTTCAAATTCGAAATTCGAAAAACAAACACATATTCATATTCCCCTACGTCAGGGAAGCCCAAAAAACATGAATATTTAGGATCTGATCTGTCCCTTTCGACTTTGCCCAGGGTATAACTCGCATTTGTTAGGAAAAAGCCATTATACCATAAAAATAGGAGACAGAGTTGAAATTCGAAAAACAAAGACAAATTCATGTTCCCCCGGGTCAGGGAAACCCAAAAAAACATGAGTTTCCTGGATCTTATCTGTCCCTGTGGAGTTGGCCAAGGGCATATCTCACATTTCTTAGGAAAAATCACTTATACCATCAATAGTGCAAATTGCAGATAGAGCTCAAATTCGAAAAAGAAAGACATATTCATATTCCCCTGGGTCAGGGAAGCCCAAACAAACATGAATATTTAGGATCTGATCTGTCCCTTTGGAGTTGGCCCAGGGTATAACTCGCATTTGTTAGGAAAAATCCCATATACCAGGAAAAGTGCACATAAGAGATAGAGCTCAAATTCAAAAAACAAAGACATATTCATATTCCCCCGGTTCAGGGAAGCCCAAAAAAACATGAATTCTCCAGATCTGATCTGTCCCTGTGGAGTTAGCTGAGGGCATGTCTCGCATTTGTTAGGAAAAAACATGAGTTTTCGGGACCTGATCTGTACCAAATAGAGCTCAAACTTGAAGAACAAACACATATTCAAAAAACAGAGATATATTCATGTTCCGTCGGGTCAGGGAAACCCAAAAACACATGAGTTTTCTGGATCTTATCTGTCCCTGTGCAGTTGGCCCATGGCATATCTCGCATTTGTTAGGAAAAATCCCATATACTATGAAAAGTGCAAATTGCAGATAGAGCTCAAATTTGAAGAACAAAGACATATTTATGTTCCACCAGTTCAGGGAAGCCCCCCCAAAAATGACTTTTTCGGATCTGATCTCTCCCTGTCGAGTTGGCCCAGGGCATAACTCGCATTTGTTAGGAAAAATTCCTTATACAATGAAAAGTGCAAATTGCAGATTGAACTCAAATTTGAAGAACAAACACATATTTATGTTCCCCAAGGTCTGGGAAGCCCTCCAAAAAGAGTTTTCTGGATCTGGTCTTTCCCTGTGGAGTTGGCCCAGGGCATATCTCGCATTTGTTAGGAAAAATCCCTTATACCATGAAAAGTGCAAATTGCAAATAGAGCTAAAATTCGAAAAACAAAGACATATCCATGTTCCCCCGGGTTAGGGAAACCCAAAAATACATGAGTTTCCTGGATCTGGTCTCTCCCTGTGGAGTTGGCCCAGGGCATATCTCACATTTCTTAGGAAAAATCCCTTGTACCATCAATAGTGCAAATTGCAGATAGAGGTCAAATTTGAAAAACAAAGACATATTCATGTGCCCCCTGGTCAGGGAAACAAAAAAAACATGGGTTTCTGGGATCTGATCTATCCCTGTGGAGTTGGCACAGGGCATAACTCACATTTGTTAGGAAAAATCCATGAAAAGTGGAAATTGGAGATAGAGCTCAAATTCGAAAAAGAAAGACATATTCACGTTCCCCTGTTCAGGGAAGCCCAAAAAAACATGAGTTTTCTGGTTCGGATATGTCCCTGTGGAGTTGGCCCAGAGCATATCTCGCATATGTTAGGAACAATCCTATATACCATGAAAAGTGGAAATTGGAGATAGAGCTCAAATTCGAAAAAGAAAGACATATTCACATTCCCCGGTTCAGGGAAGCCCAAAAAACATGGGTTTCCTGGATCTGATGTGTCCCTGTGGAGTTGGCCCAGGGCATATCTCACATTTCTTAGGAAAAATCGCGTATACCATCAATAGTGCAAATTGCAGATAGAGCTCAAATTCGAAAAAGAAAGACATATTCATATTCCCCTGGGTCAGGGAAACCCAAAAAACATGAGTTTTCAGCATCTGATCTGTCCCTGTGGAGTTGGCCCAGAGCATATCTCGCATTTGTTAGGAAAAATTCCTTATACAATGAAAAGTGCAAATTGCAGATTGAACTCAAATTTGAAGAACAAACACATATTTATGTTCCCCAAGGTCTGGGAAGCCCTCCAAAAAGAGTTTTCTGGATCTGGTCTTTCCCTGTGGAGTTGGCCCAGGGCATATCTCACATTTCTTAGGAAAAATCCCTTGTACCATCAATAGTGCAAATTGCAGATAGAGGTCAAATTTGAAAAACAAAGACATATTCATGTGCACCCTGGTCAGGGAAACAAAAAAAAAACATGGGTTTCTGGGATCTGACCTGTCCCTGTGGAGTTGGCACAGGGCATAACTCACATTTGTTAGGAAAAATCCATGAAAAGTGGAAATTGGAGATAGAGCTCAAATTCGAAAAAGAAAGACATATTCACGTTCCCCGGTTCAGGGAAGCCCAAAAAAACATGAGTTTTCTGGTTCGGATATGTCCCTTTGGAGTTGGCCCAGAGCATATCTCGCATCTCAAACCTCGTCCGGAGAGCAGGAAATTCAAGCAACCGAGACGTAAGCTGAGTTTCCAAAGTGGTTTAATAAGCAAAGCAAACGATCTTCAAACGGAACAAAGCCAGCATTGGCTGCTACCCGCATCCAACGCCTTTAAATACACATTTCATGTATACACCCACGCCCCACCCAACCGCACCCACTTCCGCCCGCTCCCTACTTAATTCCCGTTTCTCCCAAACACCTCCCTTTGTCACCCGGCACCCACTCCCTCCCAGGTGAATCTCCCCGCGAACGCTCTCCCCATTGCCGCTAACCACCACCCCCACCCCCGTCCCTGTACCCGGCACCTTCCCTCCTGTCACGGACCCACCGCTGCCCTGCCGCCCGGCCTCCCCTTGCAGTACAGGCAAGCCCCCAGTCTTTTCTTCTCGCAGACGGGCTCCGCTGCCGAAGGCCCCGCCCGCCATCGCCGCAAAGGCCGAGCGTTCTTTTGGGTTGGCCTCATGGTCCTGTGAGGCCACCGTAGCTGGCAGGGCGGGGCCGGGGTGCACGTAGCGCGTGCGCACTCTCAGGGCTTCAATCGGCCCGGCCCGGACGTCGTGCAACTGGGCGGCAGAAGGAGGATGCCGCCGTCGTTCCAGGCCGCCAGGCGCTCTCCCGGGCCGTGCAGGAGGAGGAGCAACCGGCGCTGGTGAGTGTCTCAGGGCTTCCACCGGCCCGGGCGTCGTGCAGCTGTCGGGCGGCCTCAACCGGCTCGGCCGCCGTCGCAGCTGATGGGCGGCAGAAGGAGGAGGCCGTCGTCGTTCCAGGCCGCCAGGCGCTCTCCCGGGCCGTGCAGGAGGAGGAGCAACCGGCGCTGGTGAGTGTCGCGCCCACGGGGCGCGACATGCCGCCCCTCCTACCAGGGCCCCTCCTGCAGGGGAAGACACAAGAGGTAAGCAAACGTCCACCTTGTCCGCGGTGTCCCCCCGTCCACCCCTCGGCTTCCCAGGGTGCAACCGGTGGAACGCCCGCACTAACCGAGGAGCATGAACATCTGCCTCCCCCACCCACGTCGCCTCTTCCACAGGATATCCCTTCCACCTGATGAGGTATTGGACGCCCCCCCGACGAGCTCTGGAGTCAAGGATCTCCTGGACTTCATAATGATCGCCCTGGGTGGGCCCAGGCCCACCCTCCCCCACAGCTGTTGCGCCTGAGGTGGCAGGTTTCAGAAGGCTACTGTGGAATACTGGGTGAAGTTTGCCTAGGATCTTTGGCAGTCGTAGTCGAACTGTTACAGGGTTAATTACCTGTACCACCCTGAACGGTCCGATGTATTTGGGCCCTAGCTTTTTACAGGGAACCTGGCTACGCAGATACTTAGTAGACAAGTAGACCAGGTCCCCCACCTTTGGGACTGCGAACGCTTTTCGCTTCTTATCAGCCTGCTCCTTATTCGTTATCGCAGCCTGCTCCAACGCTTTTTTCACTGCACCCCAAACCCCCTCAATCTGCCTCATCCATTCGCGTGGCTGACAGGGATCCTCGTGCCCCAGGCTGCATTCGGGGATGGGGACAAAATCATTACCCATAACCACTTTGAAAGGGGAAAACCCCGTACTGCTATGTACAGCATTGTTATACGCTACTTCCGCAAACGCTAAGAGATCCACCCAGTTGGTTTGCTGGTACGAAACGTAGCAACGTAGATACCGCTCAACGGCAGCATTGGCCCGTTCTGCTGCGCCATTGGTGCTAGGGTGGTACGCCGTACTGAGTCCTTGAGTCGACCCGATGAACTGAACAAATTCCCTCCAGAAACGTGCCGTAAACTGAACTCCTCTGTCCGAAATGATACGGCGTGGCACTCCATGTAAACGGTAGACGTGGGTTACGAAGAGCCAAGCTAATCGACGTGCTGAGGGCAACCCTTTACAGGGAATAAAGTGGGCCTGCTTTGAAAATAAGTCTATCACCGTCCAAATAACATTATGGCCCTTACTGTCGGGTAACTCAACAATGAAGTCCATGGCTATGTCCTGCCATGGACGAGTAGGATCAGCCACCCTCTGTAGGAGACCCAATGGTTTTCCCACCATAGGTTTTGTGGTGGCACAAATGTGGCATTGCCGTACATAGTCCTCCACCGTTTTTGTCATATGCGGCCACCAAAATTGCCGACGTGCCAAATGCAGGGTCTTCAGAAACCCATAGTGTCCAGCTTGCTTGGTGTCGTGGCACCGATACAGCACACGCCCCCTCAAAGGGGCTGGCACGTAAAGTCGGGTCCCATGCCAGGCCAAGCCATCACGCATGTCAACGAGTTCTGGGTGGGCCTGTAGCCAGGTATCCCCCTGAAGGCCCTTCCGGAGCTCTTCACAGAACTCGTCTTGTGCTGCCAAAGCGGTGTCCCCCTCCTGATCTGGACTTCTGGTAGGCACTAGCGCTTGTACAACATCCTCCCTCTTCCCCTCAAACTGTGGCATACGTGACAATGCGTCTGCCAGGAAGTTTTTCCCCCCCGGAACATATTTCAATGTGAAGCGGAACTGACGGAAGTACAGTGCCCACCGCACATGCTTGGGGGACAGCCGTCGGGGTGTCTGTAATGCCATCAGATTCTTATGGTCCGTCCACACCTCAAACGGGTGGACAGCCCCCTCCAAATGATGTCGCCACAGTTCCAATGCCCAGCGTACCGCAAAAGCCTCTTTCTCCCATATTGCCCAGGCACGTTCTGCAGGAGACAGCTTTTTAGACGCATAAGCGCATGGTTGAAGCACCCCGTCGTTGTTCCGTTGGAGAAGGACGGCTCCGAGGGCAACGTCACTTGCGTCGGCTTGGACCACGAAAGGCAGGGCAGGGTTTGGGTGTCGTAAGATTGGTTCTTTAGCAAAAAGAGCTTTTAACGTATCAAAAGCTCGTTGGCACTCTGCAGTCCACCCCACCCGTAACCCAGGACGTGGTCGTACGGTTAGTTGTCGTGTGCGAAGAAGGTCCGTAAGTGGCAGGGCTATGGTCGCAAAACTGGGTATGAATTGGCGATAAAAGTTCGCGAAGCCCAGAAACGCTTGTACCTGCCGCCGTGTCCGCGGAGCCTGCCACTGCTGGATGGCCTCCACCTTTTTTGGGTCCATTTCTACCCCACCTGCAGAGATTCTGTACCCCAAATAATCAAGTCGCTGCCGATGGAACTCACACTTGGACAGTTTCACAAAGAGCCGTGCGTCCCGCAATTTCTTCAATACCTGCCTGACCAAGGCGACATGCTCCTCCATCGTCTCGGTGTAAATCAAGATATCATCCAGGTAAACCAAGACCCCACGATATAGGAACTCATGCAAGACCTGGTTGATCAATTGCATGAAGACGGCGGGAGCACCCTGTAGCCCAAACGGCATCACCCTAAACTGGAAACTACCCAGAGGACAGTTGAATGCCGTCTTCCATTCGTCCCCTGCTTTGATTCGAACACGATAGTAGGCCTCCCTGAGGTCCAGTTTGGTAAAAACCCGTCCTTTAGCCAGATGGGCTAACAGGTCCTTCATTAGTGGGAGCGGGTAAAGGTGCTCAACGCACACCGCGTTCACACCACGATAGTCCACGCATAGTCTAAGCCCACCATCCTTTTTCTCACGAAACAGCACGGGCGCCGCCATCCTGGACCGTGCAGGCTGGATGAATCCCCGCTCCAGGTTCTTGTCGATGTACCGCCGGAGTTCCTGCATTTCTTTTGGGGACATGGCGTACATCCGGGGTTTTGGTAACCTAGCACCCTTTTCCAGCTCAATGGCGCAGTCCGTGGAGCGATGAGGTGGTAGCGTGTCGCACTCCCGTTCATTGAAGACGTCCAACAGGTCGGAATATTCACGGGGTATTTGAGCCTCTTGCGCTAACTCACCCGCACAGACCCTCTCCCGTTCCCCCGTGCGTAGTGGCCCCAAAAATGCGTGCTCTCGCGGGGGTTGTGGGCCCAACCCCAACCGGAGATGGCGGCTACCCCCCTCCCACCAGATCGTAGGACCCCACCGATCCAACCATGTGAGCCCCAAAATAACCGCCTCGGTCATAGAAGGCACCACTATAAACCGTAAAGTCTCCCAGTGATCGCCCATCTCCAATCGGATCGGTTCGGTGACGTGAGTGACAGGTGCCCCGCCCAAAAGAGACCCGTCCACCTGCTGAAAGCGTAGTGGGCTAGTTAATCGCTTCACCGTAACCCCCAGCCTTGCCACCACCGCCTGGCTCATTAGGCACCGTGTGCTACCTGAGTCTACGAGGGCTTTATATGCCGTCCTCTGTCCGGTGCGGGGACTGACCAACACCACAGGGAATACAAAGGGACAAACCGGAGCACTTACCATCGGATCTTCGTCTAGATCCTGTTCTTCTGCACTCTCGTACGGAGGAGGCTGGGTATCTAACGGCGTCTCCACCCGAACAGGAGCAGCTGGCCTGGAGACATCTCCGCCCAGTTGGTGAGCGGCCCGTGTCCGCTCTGTGGATCTCCGAGTCCCGGTCCCCCGTGCTGGGGAAACAGGGGCTGGCCGGGCAGGAGGCAGAGGACAATCGACTGCTCGGTGTCCTGGCTGGTCACATCTGAAACACCTCAGAGCAGCCCGTGCTGGCTGGGAGGAAGGTCGTGTGGACATTGCTACGGGTGGCTCTGCCGTTTTCGTCTTCTCGGCCGGCCGTCGGCTTCCGGAAGGAGGTTCAAACCGGCCTCGCACGTCCTGCAAACCCACATCCAGCTCCACGGCCACACGGTACCACTCCTGCAGTCGTGCTGGAACGCCGCGGACCACACAAGCTCGACGGAGAGCCCCGTCCAGGCCAGCCCTAAAATGGTGGACAAGAAGACGCTCCGGCCACGAACGCAACTTCCCGGCCACCTTACGGAACTCCCTTACGTACTCCAGCGCCGATCGACCTCGCTGCCGCAGAGAAAGGATGTCGGCTTCAGCCCGCTGTACCCGGGAAATGTCCTCAAAACGGGCCCGTAACGACTCCAAAAACAGGCCAACATCCCCGAGCTCCCGAGCGTGGTCGGTGTATAAATCGGCTGCCCAAGCCGCTGCCTCCCCTTGCAGGCAAGCTGTTACTGCCACCACCATAGCCCGCTGGGACACGTAAGCCTGGGCATATTGGTCCATATGTCCTATCACCTGGCCCAGGAACATGGCCAGGCGGTCAGGGTGGCCATCATAAGTAACTGACAGAGGTGGAGGTCCCCATACCATTCCAGGTCCCCACGAAGCCACTTGCGGGCCCAGCACAGGAGGAGCTCCAACTAGCCGTGTTGTCGACTGCCCGGGCCTGTCGTCCGTCCCTGACCACATCCCTGCAGCACCTCGCCCGAGGCCTACAGGAGCAGAGCCCTCACGGGGCATGCCCAGACCAGGTTGGGTCAGGTGGGATGGCGCATCCAAAGGTGGAGTCCCGGCAGGGGACCATTGGCCCGGTCCCTGGCCACCAGCCTCCCCAAACCTGGTTCGCAGAATATCCATGGTCTGGTTACCAGGGGTGGTGGAATAGCTCCACTCCTCCCCCTCGTCCTCCACAAGGCAGCGCTCCCTCCATACTGAAGAAGGACCCCTCAACCGAGGTTCATGAGCCCCCTCATATCCTCTTTGGCCCAGGGCAAGATCCGGCCTCCTCCCTCTGCCGTGGCCCTGGGCCCCTGCCTCCCTTGGCTCCACTGAGTGATCCTCGAGCAACGATGGCCGCTGCCTAGGCCGAACCGCCGGAAGCACAACCTCTCCTACATCCATTGTCCTGGGGGAGGCTACACCAGCCCCGGCCCCCATCTCAGGCCCGACCTCCTTCTCCGAAGCAGCCACCGAGGCGGGCCCCTGCGATCCCTCCGCCATACAACTCACCCACTTGTCGCTCGGAAGGAAAAAATGAAAGGGTGAGGTGAATGCTGGCTTTCTCTCAAACCTCGTCCGGAGAGCAGGAAATTCAAGCAACCGAGACGTAAGCTGAGTTTCCAAAGTGGTTTAATAAGCAAAGCAAACGATCTTCAAACGGAACAAAGCCAGCATTGGCTGCTACCCGCATCCAACGCCTTTAAATACACATTTCATGTATACACCCACGCCCCACCCAACCGCACCCACTTCCGCCCGCTCCCTACTTAATTCCCGTTTCTCCCAAACACCTCCCTTTGTCACCCGGCACCCACTCCCTCCCAGGTGAATCTCCCCGCGAACGCTCTCCCCATTGCCGCTAACCACCACCCCCACCCCCGTCCCTGTACCCGGCACCTTCCCTCCTGTCACGGACCCACCGCTGCCCTGCCGCCCGGCCTCCCCTTGCAGTACAGGCAAGCCCCCAGTCTTTTCTTCTCGCAGACGGGCTCCGCTGCCGAAGGCCCCGCCCGCCATCGCCGCAAAGGCCGAGCGTTCTTTTGGGTTGGCCTCATGGTCCTGTGAGGCCACCGTAGCTGGCAGGGCGGGGCCGGGGTGCACGTAGCGCGTGCGCACTCTCAGGGCTTCAATCGGCCCGGCCCGGACGTCGTGCAACTGGGCGGCAGAAGGAGGATGCCGCCGTCGTTCCAGGCCGCCAGGCGCTCTCCCGGGCCGTGCAGGAGGAGGAGCAACCGGCGCTGGTGAGTGTCTCAGGGCTTCCACCGGCCCGGGCGTCGTGCAGCTGTCGGGCGGCCTCAACCGGCTCGGCCGCCGTCGCAGCTGATGGGCGGCAGAAGGAGGAGGCCGTCGTCGTTCCAGGCCGCCAGGCGCTCTCCCGGGCCGTGCAGGAGGAGGAGCAACCGGCGCTGGTGAGTGTCGCGCCCACGGGGCGCGACATCGCATATGTTAGGAACAATCCTATATACCATGAAAAGTGGAAATTGCAGATAGAGCTCAAATTCGAAAAAGAAAGAGATATTCATATTCCCCTGGGTCAGGGAAACCCAAAAAACATGAGTTTTCGGCATCTGATCTATCCCTGTGGAGTTGGCCTAGAGCATATCTCGCATTTGTTAGGAAAAATCCCTTGTACCAACAATATTGAAAATTGCAGATAGAGGTCAAATTTGAAAAACAAAGACATATTCATGTGCCCCCTGGTCAGGGAAACAAAAAAAAAATGTGAGTTTCTGGGATCTGATCTGTCCCACAGGGTGTAACTCACATTTCTTAGGAAAAATCCATGAAAAGTGGAAATTGCAGATAGAGCTCAAATTCGAAAAACAAGCACATATTCATGTTCCCCTGGGTCAAGGAAGCCAGAAAAACTTGAGTTTTTGGGATCTGATCTTTCCCTTTGGAGTGGGCCCAGGGCATAACTCGCATTTCTTAGGAAAAATCACTTATACCATCAATAGTGCAAATTGCAGATAGAGCTCAAATTCGAAAAAGAAAGACATATTCACGTTCCCCGGTTCAGGGAAGCCCAAAAAACAAAAACCAAAAAAACCATGAGTTTCTGGGATCTGATCTTTCCCTGTGGAGTTGGCACAGGGCATAACTCACATTTGTTAGGAAAAATCCATGAAAAGTGGAAATTGGAGATAGAGCTCAAATTCAAAAAAGAAAGACATATTCACATTCCCCGGTTCAGGGAAGCCCAAAAAACATGAGTTTCCTGGATCTGATCTGTCCCTGTGGAGTTGGCCCAGGGCATATCTCACATTTCTTAGGAAAAATCACTTATACCATCAATAGTGCAAATTGCAGATAGTGGTCAAATTCGAAAAACAAAGACATATTCATGTTCCCCCGGGTCTCGGAAACCCAAAAAAACATGAGTTTTTGTGACCTGATCTTTCCCTTTGGAGTTGGCCCAGGGCATAACTTGCATATGTTAGGAAAAATCCCATATACCATGAAAAGTGCAAATTACAGATAGAGCTCAAATTTGAAGAAGAAACACATATTTATGTTCCCGCAGGTCACAGAAACCCTCCAAAATAGAGTTTTCTGGATCTGGTCTGTCCCTTTGGAGTTGGCCCAGATAGAGCTCAAATTCAAAAAAGAAAGACATATTCACATTCCCCGGTTCAGGGAAGCCCAAAAAACATGAGTTTCCTGGATCTGATCTGTCCCAGTGGAGTTAGCTGAGGGCATGTCTCGCATTTGTTAGGAAAAAACATGAGTTTTCGGGACCTGATCTGTACCAAATAGAGCTCAAACTTGAAGAACAAACACATATTCAAAAAACAGAGATATATTCATGTTCCGTCGGGTCAGGGAAACCCAAAAACACATGAGTTTTCTGGATCTTATCTGTCCCTGTGCAGTTGGCCCATGGCATATCTCGCATTTGTTAGGAAAAATCCCATATACTATGAAAAGTGCAAATTGCAGATAGAGCTCAAATTTGAAGAACAAAGACATATTTATGTTCCACCAGTTCAGGGAAGCCCCCCCAAAAATGACTTTTTCGGATCTGATCTCTCCCTGTCGAGTTGGCCCAGGGCATAACTCGCATTTGTTAGGAAAAATCCCTTATACCATCAATCGTGCAAATTGCAGATAGAGCTGAAATTCGTAAAAGAAAGACATATTCATATTCCACTGGGTCAGGGAAGCCCAAAGAACATGAGTTTCCTGGATCTGATCTGTCCCTGTGGAGTTGGCCAAGGGCATATCTCACATTTCTTAGGAAAAATCACTTATACCATCTATAGTGCAAATTGCAGATAGAGCTCAAATTCGAAAAAGAAAGACATATTCACGTTCCCCGGTTCAGGGAAGCCCAAAAAACATGAGTTTTATAGTTCGGATATGTCCCTGTGGAGTTGGCCCAGAGCATATCTCGCATATGTTAGGAAAAATCCCATATACCATGAAAAGTGGAAATTGGAGATAGAGCTCAAATTCGAAAAAGAAAGACATATTCACATTTCCTGGTTCAGGGAAGCCCAAAAAACATGGGTTTCCTGGATCTCATGTGTACCTGTGGAGTTGGCCCAGGGCATATCTCACATTTCTTAGGAAAAATCACGTATACCATCAATAGTGCAAATTGCAGATAGAGCTCAAATTCGAAAAAGAAAGACATATTCATATTCCCCTGGGTCAGGGAAACCCAAAAAACATGAGTTTTCAGCATCTGATCTGTCCCTGTGGATTTGGCCCAGAGCATATCTCGCATTTGTTAGGAAAAATTCCTTATACAATGAAAAGTGCAAATTGCAGATTGAACTCAAATTTGAAGAACAAACACATATTTATGTTCCCCCAGGTCTGGGAAGCCCTCCAAAGAGAGTTTTCTGGATCTGGTCTGTCCCTGTGGAGTTGGCCCAGGGCATATCTCGCATTTGTTAGGAAAAATCCCTTATACCATGAAAAGTGCAAATTGCAAATAGAGCTAAAATTCGAAAAACAAAGACATATTCATGTTCCCCCGGGTTAGGGAAACCCAAAAATACATGAGTTTCCTGGATCTGGTCTCTCCCTTTGGAGTTGGCCCAACTCATATCTCGCATTTGTTAGGAAAAATCCATTATAGCTTGAAAAGTGCACATAGGAGATAGAGCTCAAATTCGAAAAACAAACACATATTCATATTCCCCTGGGTCAGGGAAGCCCAAAAAACATGAATATTTAGGATCTGATCTGTCCCTTTGGAGATGGCCCGGGGTATAACTTTATTTTGTTAGGAAAAAATTCCCTTATATGATGTAAAGTGAAAATTGGAGATAGAGCTCAAATTCAAAAAAAAAAAACATATTCATATTCCCCTGGGTAAGGGAAACCCCAAGAAAATGAGTTTCCGGGATCTGACCTGTCTTTTTGGAGTTGGCCCAGGGCATATCTCGCATTTGTTAGGAAAAATCCCATATACTATGAAAAGTGCAAATTGCAGATAGAGCTCAAATTTGAAGAACAAAGACATATTTATGTTCCACCAGTTCAGGGAAGCCCCCCCAAAAATGACTTTTTCGGATCTCATCTCTCCCTGTCGAGTTGGCCCAGGGCATAACTCGCATTTGTTAGGAAAAATTCCTTATACAATGAAAAGTGCAAATTGCAGATTGAACTCAAATTTGAAGAACAAACACATATTTATGTTCCCCCAGGTCTGGGAAGCCCTCCAAAAAGAGTTTTCTGGATCTGGTCTGTCCCTGTGGAGTTGGCCCAGGGCATATCTCGCATTTGTTAGGAAAAATCCCTTATACCATGAAAAGTGCAAATTGCAAATAGAGCTAAAATTCGAAAAACAAAGACATATTCATGTTCCCCCGGGTTAGGGAAACCCAAAAATACATGAGTTTCCTGGATCTGGTCTCTCCCTTTGGAGTTGGCCCAACTCATATCTCGCATTTGTTAGGAAAAATCCATTATAGCTTGAAAAGTGCACATAGGAGATAGAGCTCAAATTCGAAAAACAAACACATATTCATATTCCCCTGGGTCAGGGAAGCCCAAAAAACATGAATATTTAGGATCTGATCTGTCCCTTTGGAGATGGCCCGGGGTATAACTTTATTTTGTTAGGAAAAATTCCCTTATATGATGTAAAGTGAAAATTGGAGATAGAGCTCAAATTAAAAAAAAAACATATTCATATTCCCCTGGGTAAGGGAAACAACAAAAAAATGAGTTTCCGGGATCTGACCTGTCTTTTTGGAGTTGGCCCAGGGCATATCTCGCATTTGTTAGGAAAAATCACTTATTCCATCAATAGTGCAAATTGCTGATAGAGCTCAAATTCGAAAAAGAAAGACATATTCATATTCCCCTGAGTCAGGGAATCCCAAAAAACCCAGCATCTGATGTGTCCCTGTGGAGTTGGCCCAGAGCATATCTCGCATTTGTTAGGAAAAATTCCTTATACAATCAAAAGTGCAAATTGCAGATTGAACTCAAATTTGAAGAACAAACACATATTTATGTTCCCCCGGGTCTGTGAAGCCCTCCAAAAAGAGTTTTCTGGATCTGGTCTGTCCCTGTGGAAAAATACCATATACCATGAAAAGTGCAAATTACAGATAGAGCTCAAATTTGAAGAAGAAACACATATTTATGTTCCCCCAGGTCAGGGAAACCCTCCAAAAAAAGAGTTTTCTGGATCTGGTCTCTCCCTTTGGAGTTGGCCCAACTGATACCTCGCATTTGTTAGGAAAAATCCATTATACCATAAAAATAGGAGACAGAGATCAAATTCGAAAAACAAAGACAAATTCATGTTCCCCCGGATTAGGGAAACCCCAAAAAACATGAGTTTTTGGGATCTGATCTGTCCCTGTGGAGTTGGCCCTCGGCATATCTCGCATTTGTTTGGAAAAATCCCATGTACCATGAAAAGTGCAAATTCCCCCCGGTCAGGGAAGCCCAAAGAACATGAGTTTCCTGGATCTGATCTGTCCCTGTGGAGTTGGCCAAGGGCATATCTCACATTTCTTAGGAAAAATCACTTATACCATCAATAGTGCAAATTGCAGATAGAGCTCAAATTCGAAAAAGAAAGACATATTCACGTTCCCCGGTTCAGGGAAGCCCAAAAAACATGAGTTTTATAGTTCGGATATGTCCCTGTGGAGTTGGCCCAGAGCATATCTCGCATATGTTAGGAAAAATCCCATATACCATGAAAAGTGGAAATTGGAGATAGAGCTCAAATTCGAAAAAGAAAGACATATTCACATTTCCTGGTTCAGGGAAGCCCAAAAAACATGGGTTTCCTGGATCTCATGTGTACCTGTGGAGTTGGCCCAGGGCATATCTCACATTTCTTAGGAAAAATCACGTATACCATCAATAGTGCAAATTGCAGATAGAGCTCAAATTCGAAAAAGAAAGACATATTCATATTCCCCTGGGTCAGGGAAACCCAAAAAACATGAGTTTTCAGCATCTGATCTGTCCCTGTGGATTTGGCCCAGAGCATATCTCGCATTTGTTAGGAAAAATTCCTTATACAATGAAAAGTGCAAATTGCAGATTGAACTCAAATTTGAAGAACAAACACATATTTATGTTCCCCCAGGTCTGGGAAGCCCTCCAAAGAGAGTTTTCTGGATCTGGTCTGTCCCTGTGGAGTTGGCCCAGGGCATATCTCGCATTTGTTAGGAAAAATCCCTTATACCATGAAAAGTGCAAATTGCAAATAGAGCTAAAATTCGAAAAACAAAGACATATTCATGTTCCCCCGGGTTAGGGAAACCCCAAAATACATGAGTTTCCTGGATCTGGTCTCTCCCTTTGGAGTTGGCCCAACTCATATCTCGCATTTGTTAGGAAAAATCCATTATAGCTTGAAAAGTGCACATAGGAGATAGAGCTCAAATTCGAAAAACAAACACATATTCATATTCCCCTGGGTCAGGGAAGCCCAAAAAACATGAATATTTAGGATCTGATCTGTCCCTTTGGAGATGGCCCGGGGTATAACTTTATTTTGTTAGGAAAAAATTCCCTTATATGATGTAAAGTGAAAATTGGAGATAGAGCTCAAATTCAAAAAAAAAACATATTCATATTCCCCTGGGTAAGGGAAACCCCAAGAAAATGAGTTTCCGGGATCTGACCTGTCTTTTTGGAGTTGGCCCAGGGCATATCTCGCATTTGTTAGGAAAAATTACTTATTCCATCAATAGTGCAAATTGCTGATAGAGCTCAAATTCGAAAAAGAAAGACATATTCATATTCCCCTGGGTCAAGGAAACCCAAAAAACCCAGCATCTGATCTGTCCCTGTGGAGTTGGCCCAGAGCATATCTCGCATTTGTTAGGAAAAATTCCTTATACAATCAAAAGTGCAAATTGGAGATTGAACTCAAATTTAAAGAACAAACACATATTTATGTTCCCCCGGGTCTGGGAAGCCCTCCAAAAAGAGTTTTCTGGATCTGGTCTGTCCCTGTGGAAAAATCCCATATACCATGAAAAGTGCAAATTACAGATAGAGCTCAAATTTGAAGAAGAAACAGGGATCTGATCTGTCCCTGTGGAGTTGGCCCTCGGCATATCTCGCATTTGTTTGGAAAAATCCCATGTACCATGAAAAGTGCAAATTCCCCCGGGTCAGGGAAGCCCAAAGAACAGGGATCTGATCTGTCCCTGTGGAGTTGGCCAAGGGCATATCTCACATTTCTTAGGAAAAATCACGTATACCATCAATAGTGCAAATTGCAGATAGAGCTCAAATTCGAAAAAGAAAGACATATTCACATTCCCCCGGGTTAGGGAAACCCAAAAATACATGAGTTTCCTGGATCTGGTCTCTCCCTGTGGAGTTGGCCCAGGGCATATCTCACATTTCTTAGGAAAAATCCCTTGTACCATCAATAGTGCAAATTGCAGATAGAGGTCAAATTTGAAAAACAAAGACATATTCATGTGCCCCCTGGTCAGGGAAACAAAAAAAAACATGGGTTTCTGGGATCTGATCTGTCCCTGTGGAGTTGGCACAGGGCATAACTCACATTTGTTAGGAAAAATCCATGAAAAGTGGAAATTGGAGATAGAGCTCAAATTCGAAAAAGAAAGACATATTCACGTTCCCCGGTTCAGGGAAGCCCAAAAAAACATGAGTTTTCTGGTTCGGATATGTCCCTGTGGAGTTGGCCCAGAGCATATCTCGCATATCTTAGGAAAAATCCTATATACCATGAAAAGTGGAAATTGGAGATAGAGCTCAAATTCGAAAAACAAAGACATATTCATGTTCCCCCGGGTCACGGAAACCCAAAAAAACATGAGTTTTTGGGACCTGATCTTTCCCTGTGCAGTTGGCGCATGGCATATCTTGCATTTGTTAGGAAAAATCCCATATACCATGAAAAGTGAAAATTGAAAATAGAGCTCAAATTCGAAAAACAAGCACATATTCATGTTCCAATAGGTCAGGGAAGCCCAAAAAAGTTGAGTTTTTGGAATCTGATCTGTCTTTTTGGACTTGGCCCCGGGCATATCTCGCATTTGTTAGGAAAAATCCCTTATACCATCAATATTGCAAATTGCAGATAGAGGTCAAATTCGTAAAAGAAAGACATATTCACGTTCCCCGGTTCAGGGAAAAACTGCAAAAAAAGTGTTTCCTGGATCTGGTCTCTCCCTTTGGAGTTGGCCCAGCTCATATCTCGCATTTGTTAGGAAAAATCCATTATACCATAAAAATAGGAGACAGAGTTGAAATTCGAAAAACAAAGACAAATTCATGTTCCCCCGGGTCAGGGAAACCCAAAAAAACATGAGTTTCCTGGATCTGATCTGTCCCTGTGGAGTTGGCCCAGAGCATATCTCGCATATGTTAGGAACAATCCTATATACCATGAAAAGTGGAAATTGGAGATAGAGCTCAAATTCGAAAAAGAAAGACATATTCACATTCCCCGGTTCAGGGAAGCCCCAAAAACATGGGTTTCCTGGATCTGATCTTTCCCTTTGGAGTTGGCCCAGGGCATAACTTGCATATGTTAGGAAAAATCCCATATACCATGAAAAGTGGAAATTGGAGATAGAGCTCAAATTCGAAAAAGAAAGACATATTCACGTTCCCCGGTTCAGGGAAGCCCAAAAAAACATGAGTTTTCTGGTTCGGATATGTCCCTGTGGAGTTGGCCCAGAGCATATCTCGCATATCTTAGGAAAAATCCTATATACCATGAAAAGTGGAAATTGGAGATAGAGCTCAAATTCGAAAAACAAAGACATATTCATGTTCCCCCGGGTCACGGAAACCCAAAAAAACATGAGTTTTTGGAACCTGATCTTTCCCTGTGCAGTTGGCGCATGGCATATCTTGCATTTGTTAGGAAAAATCCCATATACCATGAAAAGTGAAAATTGAAAATAGAGCTCAAATTCGAAAAACAAGCACATATTCATGTTCCAATAGGTCAGGGAAGCCCAAAAAAGTTGAGTTTTTGGGATCTGATCTGTCTTTTTGGACTTGGCCCAGGGCATATCTCGCATTTGTTAGGAAAAATCTCTTATTCCATCAATAGTGCAAATTGCTGATAGAGCTCAAATTCAAAAAAGAAAGACATATTCATGCTCCCCTAGGTCGAGGAAAAAAAAACACACATTAGTTTCCTTGATCTGATCTCTCCCTCTGGAGTTGGCCCAGGGCATATCTCACATTTCTTAGGAAAAATCCCTTATACCATCAATATTGCAAATTGCAGATAGAGGTCAAATTCGTTAAAGAAAGACATATTCACGTTCCCCGGTTCAGGGAAGCCCAAAAAACATGAGTTTTATGGTTCGGATATGTCCCTGTGGAGTTGGCCCAGAGCATATCTCGCATATGTTAGGAAAAATCCCATATACCATGAAAAGTTTAAATTACAGATAGAGCTCAAATTTGAAGAAGAAACACATATTTATGTTCCCCCAGGTCAGGGAAACCCTCCAAAAAAAGAGTTTTCTGGATCTGGTCTCTCCCTTTGGAGTTGGCCCAACTGATACCTCGCATTTGTTAGGAAAAATGCATTATACCATAAAAATAGGAGACAGAGATCAAATTCGAAAAACAAAGACAAATTCATGTTCCCCCAGGTTAGGGAAACCCCAAAAAACATGAGTTTTTGGGATCTGATCTGTCCCTGTGGAGTTGGCCCTCGGCATAGCTCTCATTTGTTTGGAAAAATTCCATATACCATGAAAAGTGCAAATTGCAGATAGAGCTCAAATTTGTATAACAATCACATATTTATGTTCCCCCGGGTCAGGGAAAAACTGCAAAAAAAGTGTTTCCTGGATCTGGTCTCTCCCTTTGGAGTTGGCCCAGCTCATATCTCGCATTTGTTAGGAAAAATCCATTATACCATAAAAATAGGAGACAGAGTTGAAATTCGAAAAACAAAGACAAATTCATGTTCCCCCGGGTCAGGGAAACCCAAAAAAACATGAGTTTCCTGGATCTGATCTGTCCCTGTGGAGTTGGCCCAGAGCATATCTCGCATATGTTAGGAACAATCCTATATACCATGAAAAGTGGAAATTGGAGATAGAGCTCAAATTCGAAAAAGAAAGACATATTCACATTCCCCGGTTCAGGGAAGCCCAAAAAACTTGTGTTTCCTGGATCTGATCTTTCCCTTTGGAGTTGGCCCAGGGCATAACTTGCATATGTTAGGAAAAATCCCATATACCATGAAAAGTGCAAATTACAGATAGAGCTCAAATTTGAAGAAGAAACACATATATATGTTCCCGCAGGTCACGGAACCCCTCCAAAATAGAGTTTTCTGGATCTGGTCTCTCCCTTTGGAGTTGGCCCAACTCATATCTCGCATTTGTTAGGAAAAATCCATTATACCTTGAAAAGTGCACATAGGAGATAGAGCTCAAATTCGAAAAACAAACACATATTCATATTCCCCTACGTCAGGGAAGCCCAAAAAACATGAATATTTAGGATCTGATGTGTCCCTTTCGACTTGGCCCAGGGTATAACTCGCATTTGTTAGGAAAAATCCATTATACCATCAATATTGAAAATTGCAGATAGAGGTCAAATTCGAAAAACAAAGACATATTCATGTTCGGGACCTGATCTTTCCCTGTGCAGTTGGCGCATGGCATATCTTTGTTAGGAAAAATCCCATATTTGATGAAAAGTGAAAATTGGAGATAGAGCTCAAATTTAAAAAAAAAGACATATTCCTATTCCCCTGGGTCAGGGAAGCCCAAAAAACATGAGTTTCCTGGATCTTATCTGTCCCTGTGGAGTTGGCCAAGGGCATATCTCACATTTCTTAGGAAAAATCACTTATACCATCAATAGTGCAAATTGCAGATAGAGCTCAAATTCGAAAAAGAAAGACATATTCACGTTCCCCGTTTCAGGGAAGCCCAAAAAATCATGAGTTTTCTGGTTCGGATATGTCCCTTTGGAGTTGGCCCAGAGCATATCTCGCATATGTTAGGAACAAACCTATATACCATGAAAAGTGGAAATTGCAGATAGAGCTCAAATTCGAAAAAGAAACACATATTTATGTTCCCGCAGGTCACGGAACCCCTCCAAAATAGAGTTTTCTGGATCTGGTCTCTCCCTTTGGAGTTGGCCCAACTCATATCTCGCATTTGTTAGGAAAAATCCATTATACCTTGAAAAGTGCACATAGGAGATAGAACTCAAATTCGAAAAACAAACACATATTCATATTCCCCTACGTCAGGGAAGCCCAAAAAACATGAATATTTAGGATCTGATGTGTCCCTTTCGACTGGGCCCAGGGTATAACTCGCATTTGTTAGGAAAAATCCATTATACCATCAATATTGAAAATTGCAGATTGAGGTCAAATTCGAAAAACAAAGACATATTCATGTTCGGGACATGATCTTTCCCTGTGCAGTTGGCGCATGGCATATCTTTGTTAGGAAAAATCCCATATTTGATGAAAAGTGAAAATTGGAGATAGAGCTCAAATTAAAAAAAAAAGACATATTCCTATTCCCCTGGGTCAGGGAAGCCCAAAAAACATGAGTTTCCTGGATCTTATCTGTCCCTGTGGAGTTGGCCAAGGGCATATCTCACATTTCTTAGGAAAAATCACTTATACCATCAATTGTGCAAATTGCAGATAGAGCTCAAATTCGAAAAAGAAAGACATATTCATATTCCCCTGGGTCAGGGAAACCCAAAAAACATGAGTTTTCGGCATCTGATCTATCCCTGTGGTGTTGGCCTAGAGCATATCTCGCATTTGTTAGGAAAAATCCCTTGTACCAACAATATTGAAAATTGCAGATAGAGGTCAAATTAGAAAAACAAAGACATATTCATGTGCCCCCTGGTCAGGGAAACGAAAAAAAGGTGAGTTTCTGGGATCTGATCTGTCCCACAACTCACATTTGTTAGGAAATGTGCAACTCACATTTGTTAGGAAAAATCCATGAAAAGTGGAAATTGGAGATAGAGCTCAAATTCGAAAAACAAAGACATATTCATGTTCCCCTGGGTCAAGGAAGCCAGAAAAACTTCAGTTTTTGGGATCTGATCTTTCCCTTTGGAGTGGGCCCAGGGCATAACTCGCATTTCTTAGGAAAAATCACTTATACCATCAATAGTGCAAATTGCAGATAGAGCTCAAATTCGAAAAAGAAAGACATATTCACATTCCCCGGTTCAGGGAAGCCCAAAAAACAAAAACCAAAAAAACCATGAGTTTCTGGGATCTGATCTTTCCCTGTGGAGTTGGCACAGGGCATAACTCGCATTTCTTAGGAAAAATCACTTATACCATCAATCGTGCAAATTGCAGATAGAGCTCAAATTCAAAAAAGAAAGACATATTCATATTCCCCCAAGTCAGGGAAACCAAAAAAAAACATTAGTTTCCTTGATCTGAAATGTCCCTGTGGAGTTGGCCCAGGGCATATCTCACATTTCTTAGGAAAAATCCCTTATACCATAAAAAAAGAAAGACATATTCTTGTTCGGGAACTGATCTTTCCCTGTGCAGTTGGCGCATGGCATATCTTGCATTTGTTAGGAAAAATCCCATATACCATGAAAAGTGCAAATTACAGATAGAGCTCAAATTTGAAGAAGAAACACATATTTATGTTCCCGCAGGTCACGGAACCCCTCCAAAATAGAGTTTTCTTGATCTGGTCTCTCCCTTTGGAGTTGGCCCAACTCATATCTCGCATTTGTTAGGAAAAATCCATTATACCTTGAAAAGTGCACATAGGAGATAGAGCTCAAATTCGAAAAACAAACACATATTCATATTCCCCTACATCAGGGAAGCCCAAAAAACATGAATATTTAGGATCTGATGTGTCCCTTTCGACTTGGCCCAGGGTATAACACGCATTTGTTAGGAAAAATCCATTATACCATCAATATTGAAAATTGCAGATAGAGGTCAAATTCGAAAAACAAAGACATATTCATGTTCGGGACCTGATCTTTCCTTGTGCAGTTGGCGCATGGCATATCTTTGTTAGGAAAAATCCCATATTTGATGAAAAGTGAAAATTGGAGATAGAGCTCAAATTTAAAAAAAAGACATATTCCTATTCCCCTGGGTCAGGGAAGCCCAAAAAACATGAGTTTCCTGGATCTGATCTGTCCCTGTGGAGTTGGCCCAGGGCATATCTCACATTTCTTAGGAAAAATCACGTATACCATCAATCGTGCAAATTGCAGATAGAGCTCAAATTCGAAAAAGAAAGACATATTCATATTCCCCTGGGTCAGGGAAACCCAAAAACACATGAGTTTTCTGGATCTTATCTGTCCCTGTGCAGTTGGCCCATGGCATATCTCGCATTTGTTAGGAAAAATCCCATATACTATGAAAAGTGCAAATTGCAGATAGAGCTCAAATTTGAAGAACAAAGACATATTTATGTTCCACCAGTTCAGGGAAGCCCCCCCAAAAATGACTTTTTCGGATCTGATCTCTCCCTGTCGAGTTGGCCCAGGGCATAACTCGCATTTGTTAGGAAAAATCCCTTATACCATCAATCGTGCAAATTGCAGATAGAGCTCAAATTCGAAAAAGAAAGACATATTCATATTCCCCTGGGTCAGGGAAACCCAAAAAACATGAGTTTTCAGCATCTGATCTGTCCGTGTGGAGTTGGCCCAGAGCATATCTCGCATTTGTTAGGAAAAATTCCTTATACAATGAAAAGTGCAAATTGCAGATTGAACTCAAATTTGAAGAACAAACACATATTTATGTTCCCCCAGGTCTGGGAAGCCCTCCAAAAAGAGTTTTCTGGATCTGGTCTTTCCCTGTGGAGTTGGCCCAGGGCATATCTCGCATTTGTTAGGAAAAATACCTTATACCATGAAAAGTGCAAAATGCAAATAGAGCTAAAATTCGAAAAACAAAGACATATTCATGTTCCCCCGGGTTAGGGAAACCCAAAAATACATGAGTTTCCTGGATCTGGTCTCTCCCTTTGGACTTGGCCCAGGGCATATCTCACCTTTCTTAGGAAAAATCCCTTGTACCATCAATAGTGCAAATTGCAGATAGAGGCCAAATTTGAAAAACAAAGACATATTCATGTGCCCCCTGGTCAGGGATCTGATCTGTCCCTGTGGAGTTGGCACAGGGCATAACTCACATTTGTTAGGAAAAATCCATGAAAAGTGGAAATTGGAGATAGAGCTCAAATTCGAAAAAGAAAGACATATTCACGTTCCCCTGTTCAGGGAAGCCCAAAAAAACATGAGTTTTCTGGTTCGGATATGTCCCTGTGGAGTTGGCCCAGAGCATATCTCGCATATGTTAGGAACAATCCTATATACCATGAAAAGTGGAAATTGGAGATAGAGCTCAAATTCGAAAAAGAAAGACATATTCACATTCCCCGGTTCAGGGAAGCCCAAAAAACATGGGTTTCCTGGATCTGATGTGTCCCTGTGGAGTTGGCCCAGGGCATATCTCGCATTTCTTAGGAAAAATCCCTTATACCATAAAAAGTGCAAATTGCAAATAGAGCTAAAATTCGAAAAACAAAGACATATTCATGTTCCCCTGGGTTAGGGAAACCCAAAAATACATGAGTTTCCTGGATCTGGTCTCTCCCTTTGGAGTTGGCCCAGGGCATATCTCACATTTCTTAGGAAAAATCCCTTGTACCATCAATAGTGCAAATTGCAGATAGAGGTCAAATTTGAAAAACAAAGACATATTCATGTGCACCCTGGTCAGGGAAACAAAAAAAAACATGGGTTTCTGGGATCTGATCTGTCCCTGTGGAGTTGGCACAGGGCATAACTCATATTTGTTAGGAAAAATCCATGAAAAGTGGAAATTGGAGATAGAGCTCAAATTCGAAAAAGAAAGACATATTCACGTTCCCCGGTTCAGGGAAGCCCAAAAAAACATGAGTTTTCTGGTTCGGATATGTCCCTTTGGAGTTGGCCCAGAGCATATCTCGCATATGTTAGGAACAATCCTATATACCATGAAAAGTGGAAATTGCAGATAGAGCTCAAATTCGAAAAAGAAAGAGATATTCATATTCCCCTGGGTCAGGGAAACCCAAAAAACATGAGTTTTCGGCATCTGATCTATCCCTGTGGAGTTGGCCTAGAGCATATCTCGCATTTGTTAGGAAAAATCCCTTGTACCAACAATATTGAAAATTGCAGATAGAGGTCAAATTTGAAAAACAAAGACATATTCATGTGCCCCCTGGTCAGGGAAACGAAAAAAAAATGTGAGTTTCTGGGATCTGATCTGTCCCACAGGGTGTAACTCACATTTCTTAGGAAAAATCCATGAAAAGTGGAAATTGCAGATAGAGCTCAAATTCGAAAAACAAGCACATATTCATGTTCCCCTGGGTCAAGGAAGCCAGAAAAACTTGAGTTTTTGGGATCTGATCTTTCCCTTTGGAGTGGGCCCAGGGCATAACTCGCATTTCCTAGGAAAAATCACTTATACCATCAATAGTGCAAATTGCAGATAGAGCTCAAATTCGAAAAAGAAAGACATATTCACGTTCCCCGGTTCAGGGAAGCCCAAAAAACAAAAACCAAAAAAACCATGAGTTTCTGGGATCTGATCTTTCCCTGTGGAGTTGGCACAGGGCATAACTCACATTTGTTAGGAAAAATCCATGAAAAGTGGAAATTGGAGATAGAGCTCAAATTCGAAAAAGAAAGACATATTCACATTCCCCGGTTCAGGGAAGCCCAAAAAACATGAGTTTCCTGGATCTGATCTGTCCCTGTGGAGTTGGCCCAGGGCATATCTCACATTTCTTAGGAAAAATCACTTATACCATCAATAGTGCAAATTGCAGATAGTGGTCAAATTCGAAAAACAAAGACATATTCATGTTCCCCCGGGTCTCGGAAACCCAAAAAAACATGAGTTTTTGGGACCTGATCTTTCCCTTTGGAGTTGGCCCAGGGCATAACTTGCATATGTTAGGAAAAATCCCATATACCATGAAAAGTGCAAATTACAGATAGAGCTCAAATTTGAAGAAGAAACACATATTTATGTTCCCGCAGGTCACGGAAACCCTCCAAAATAGAGTTTTCTGGATCTGGTCTGTCCCTTTGGAGTTGGCCCAACTCATATCTCGCATTTGTTAGGAAAAATCCATTATACCTTGAAAAGTGCACATAGGAGATAGAGTTCAAATTTGAAAAACAAACACATATTCATATTCCCCTGGGTCAGGGAAGCCCAAAAAACATGAATATTTAGGATCTGATCTGTCCCTTTGGAGATGGCCCGGGGTATAACTTTATTTTGTTAGGAAAAATTCCCTTATATGATGTAAAGTGAAAATTGGAGATAGAGTTCAAATTAAAAAAAAAGACATATTCATATTCCACTGGGTAAGGGAAACCCAAAAAAAATGAGTTTCCTGGATCTGATCTGTCTTTTTGGAGTTGGCCCAGGGCATATCTCACATTTCTTAGGAAAAATCACGTATACCATCAATAGTGCAAATTGCTGATAGAGCTCAAATTCGAAAAAGAAAGACATATTCATATTCCCCTGGGTCAGGGAAACCCAAAAAACCCAGCATCTGATCTGTCCCTGTGGAGTTGTCCAAGAACATATGTCGCATTTGTTAGGAAAAATTCCTTATACAATCAAAAGTGCAAATTGCAGATTGAACTCAAATTCGAAAAACAAAGACATATTAATGTTCCCCCCGGTTAGGGAAACCCAAAAATACATGAGTTTTCTGGATCTTATCTGTCCCTGTGCAGTTGGCCCAGGACATATCTCGCATTTGTTTGGAAAACTCCATTATACCATGAAAAGTGAACATAGTTAGTTAGTTCAAATTCGAAATTCGAAAAACAAACACATATTCATATTCCCCTACGTCAGGGAAGCCCAAAAAACATGAATATTTAGGATCTGATCTGTCCCTTTCGACTTTGCCCAGGGTATAACTCGCATTTGTTAGGAAAAAGCCATTATACCATAAAAATAGGAGACAGAGTTGAAATTCGAAAAACAAAGACAAATTCATGTTCCCCCGGGTCAGGGAAACCCAAAAAAACATGAGTTTCCTGGATCTTATCTGTCCCTGTGGAGTTGGCCAAGGGCATATCTCACATTTCTTAGGAAAAATCACTTATACCATCAATAGTGCAAATTGCAGATAGAGCTCAAATTCGAAAAAGAAAGACATATTCATATTCCCCTGGGTCAGGGAAGCCCAAACAAACATGAATATTTAGGATCTGATCTGTCCCTTTGGAGTTGGCCCAGGGTATAACTCGCATTTGTTAGGAAAAATCCCATATACCAGGAAAAGTGCACATAAGAGATAGAGCTCAAATTCAAAAAACAAAGACATATTCATATTCCCCCGGTTCAGGGAAGCCCAAAAAAACATGAATTCTCCAGATCTGATCTGTCCCTGTGGAGTTAGCTGAGGGCATGTCTCGCATTTGTTAGGAAAAAACATGAGTTTTCGGGACCTGATCTGTACCAAATAGAGCTCAAACTTGAAGAACAAACACATATTCAAAAAACAGAGATATATTCATGTTCCGTCGGGTCAGGGAAACCCAAAAACACATGAGTTTTCTGGATCTTATCTGTCCCTGTGCAGTTGGCCCATGGCATATCTCGCATTTGTTAGGAAAAATCCCATATACTATGAAAAGTGCAAATTGCAGATAGAGCTCAAATTTGAAGAACAAAGACATATTTATGTTCCACCAGTTCAGGGAAGCCCCCCAAAAAATGACTTTTTCTGATCTGATCTCTCCCTGTCGAGTTGGCCCAGGGCATAACTCGCATTTGTTAGGAAAAATCCCTTATACCATCAATCGTGCAAATTGCAGATAGAGCTCAAATTCGAAAAAGAAAGACATATTCATATTCCCCTGGGTCAGGGAAACCCAAAAAACATGAGTTTTCAGCATCTGATCTGTCCGTGTGGAGTTGGCCCAGGGCATATCTCACATTTCTTAGGAAAAATCCCTTGTACCATCAATAGTGCAAATTGCAGATAGAGGTCAAATTTGAAAAACAAAGACATATTCATGTGCCCCCTGGTCAGGGAAACAAAAAAAAACATGGGTTTCTGGGATCTGATCTGTCCCTGTGGAGTTGGCACAGGGCATAACTCACATTTGTTAGGAAAAATCCATGAAAAGTGGAAATTGGAGATAGAGCTCAAATTCGAAAAAGAAAGACATATTCACGTTCCCCTGTTCAGGGAAGCCCAAAAAAACATGAGTTTTCTGGTTCGGATATGTCCCTGTGGAGTTGGCCCAGAGCATATCTCGCATATGTTAGGAACAATCCTATATACCATGAAAAGTGGAAATTGGAGATAGAGCTCAAATTCGAAAAAGAAAGACATATTCACATTCCCCGGTTCAGGGAAGCCCAAAAAACATGGGTTTCCTGGATCTGATGTGTCCCTGTGGAGTTGGCCCAGGGCATATCTCACATTTCTTAGGAAAAATCGCGTATACCATCAATAGTGCAAATTGCAGATAGAGCTCAAATTCGAAAAAGAAAGACATATTCATATTCCCCTGGGTCAGGGAAACCCAAAAAACATGAGTTTTCAGCATCTGATCTGTCCCTGTGGAGTTGCCCAAGAGCATATCTCGCAATTGTTAGGAAAAATTCCTTATACAATGAAAAGTGCAAATTGCAGATTGAACTCAAATTTGAAGAACAAACACATATTTATGTTCCCCCAGGTCTGGGAAGCCCTCCAAAAAGAGTTTTCTGGATCTGGTCTTTCCCTGTGGAGTTGGCCCAGGGCATATCTCGCATTTCTTAGGAAAAATTCCTTATACCATGAAAAGTGCAAATTGCAAATTGTGCTAAAATTCGAAAAAAAAGACATATTCATGTTCCCCCGGGTTAGGGAAACCCAAAAATACATGAGTTTCCTGGATCTGGTCTCTCCCTTTGGAGTTGGCCCAGGGCATATCTCACATTTCTTAGGAAAAATCCCTTGTACCATCAATAGTGCAAATTGCAGATAGAGGTCAAATTTGAAAAACAAAGACATATTCATGTGCACCCTGGTCAGGGAAACAAAAAAAAAACATGGGTTTCTGGGATCTGATCTGTCCCTGTGGAGTTGGCCAAGGGCATATCTCACATTTCTTAGGAAAAATCACTTATACCATCAATAGTGCAAATTGCAGATAGAGCTCAAATTCGAAAAAGAAAGACATATTCATATTCCCCTGGGTCAGCGAAGCCCAAACAAACATGAATATTTAGGATCTGATCTGTCCCTTTGGAGTTGGCCCAGGGTATAACTCGCATTTGTTAGGAAAAATCCCATATACCAGGAAAAGTGCACATAAGAGATAGAGCTCAAATTCAAAAAACAAAGACATATTCATATTCCCCCGGTTCAGGGAAGCCCAAAAAAACATGAATTCTCCAGATCTGATCTGTCCCTGTGGAGTTAGCTGAGGGCATGTCTCGCATTTGTTAGGAAAAAACATGAGTTTTCGGGACCTGATCTGTACCAAATAGAGCTCAAACTTGAAGAACAAACACATATTCAAAAAACAGAGATATATTCATGTTCCGTCGGGTCAGGGAAACCCAAAAACACATGAGTTTTCTGGATCTTATCTGTCCCTGTGCAGTTGGCCCATGGCATATCTCGCATTTGTTAGGAAAAATCCCATATACTATGAAAAGTGCAAATTGCAGATAGAGCTCAAATTTGAAGAACAAAGACATATTTATGTTCCACCAGTTCAGGGAAGCCCCCCCAAAAATGACTTTTTCGGATCTGATCTCTCCCTGTCGAGTTGGCCCAGGGCATAACTCGCATTTGTTAGGAAAAATTCCTTATACAATGAAAAGTGCAAATTGCAGATTGAACTCAAATTTGAAGAACAAACACATATTTATGTTCCCCCAGGTCTGGGAAGCCCTCCAAAAAGAGTTTTCTGGATCTGGTCTTTCCCTGTGGAGTTGGCCCAGGGCATATCTCGCATTTGTTAGGAAAAATCCCTTATACCATGAAAAGTGCAAATTGCAAATAGAGCTAAAATTTGAAAAACAAAGACATATTCATGTTCCCCCGGGTTAGGGAAACCCAAAAACACATTAGTTTCCTGGATCTGTTCTCTCCCTTTGGAGTTGGCCCAGGGCATATCTCACATTTCTCAGGAAAAATCCCTTGTACCATCAATAGTGCAAATTGCAGATAGAGGTCAAATTTGAAAAACAAAGACATATTCATGTGCCCCCTGGTCAGGGAAACAAAAAAAAAACATGGGTTTCTGGGATCTGATCTGTCCCTGTGGAGTTGGCACAGGGCATAACTCACATTTGTTAGGAAAAATCCATGAAAAGTGGAAATTGGAGATAGAGCTCAAATTCGAAAAACAAGCACATATTCATGTTCCCCTGGGTCAAGGAAGCCAGAAAAACTTGAGTTTTTGGGATCTGATCTTTCCTTTTGGAGTGGGCCCAGGGCATAACTCGCATTTCTTAGGAAAAATCACTTATACCATCAATAGTGCAAATTGCAGATAGAGCTCAAATTCGAAAAAGAAAGACATATTCACATTCCCCGGTTCAGGGAAGCCCAGAAAACATGAGTTTCCTGGATCTGATCTGTCCCTGTGGAGTTGGCCCAGGGCATATCTCACATTTCTTAGGAAAAATCACTTATACCATCAATAGTGCAAATTGCAGATAGAGCTCAAATTCGAAAAAGAAAGACATATTCACGTTCCCCGGTTCAGGGAAGCCCAAAAAACAAAAACCAAAAAAACCATGAGTTTCTGGGATCTGATCTTTCCCTGTGGAGTTGGCACAGGGCATAACTCACATTTGTTAGGAAAAATCCATGAAAAGTGGAAATTGGAGATAGAGCTCAAATTCGAAAAAGAAAGACATATTCATATTCCCCTGGGTCAGGGAAGCCCAAACAAACATGAATATTTAGGATCTGATCTGTCCCTTTGGAGTTGGCCCAGGGTATAACTCGCATTTGTTAGGAAAAATCCCATATACCAGGAAAAGTGCACATAAGAGATAGAGCTCAAATTCAAAAAACAAAGACATATTCATATTCCCCCGGTTCAGGGAAGCCCAAAAAAACATGAATTCTCCAGATCTGATCTGTCCCTGTGGAGTTAGCTGAGGGCATGTCTCGCATTTGTTAGGAAAAAACATGAGTTTTCGGGACCTGATCTGTACCAAATAGAGCTCAAACTTGAAGAACAAACACATATTCAAAAAACAGAGATATATTCATGTTCCGTCGGGTCAGGGAAACCCAAAAACACATGAGTTTTCTGGATCTTATCTGTCCCTGTGCAGTTGGCCCATGGCATATCTCGCATTTGTTAGGAAAAATCCCATATACTATGAAAAGTGCAAATTGCAGATAGAGCTCAAATTTGAAGAACAAAGACATATTTATGTTCCACCAGTTCAGGGAAGCCCCCCAAAAAATGACTTTTTCTGATCTGATCTCTCCCTGTCGAGTTGGCCCAGGGCATAACTCGCATTTGTTAGGAAAAATCCCTTATACCATCAATCGTGCAAATTGCAGATAGAGCTCAAATTCGAAAAAGAAAGACATATTCATATTCCCCTGGGTCAGGGAAACCCAAAAAACATGAGTTTTCAGCATCTGATCTGTCCGTGTGGAGTTGGCCCAGGGCATATCTCACATTTCTTAGGAAAAATCCCTTGTACCATCAATAGTGCAAATTGCAGATAGAGGTCAAATTTGAAAAACAAAGACATATTCATGTGCCCCCTGGTCAGGGAAACAAAAAAAAACATGGGTTTCTGGGATCTGATCTGTCCCTGTGGAGTTGGCACAGGGCATAACTCACATTTGTTAGGAAAAATCCATGAAAAGTGGAAATTGGAGATAGAGCTCAAATTCGAAAAAGAAAGACATATTCACGTTCCCCTGTTCAGGGAAGCCCAAAAAAACATGAGTTTTCTGGTTCGGATATGTCCCTGTGGAGTTGGCCCAGAGCATATCTCGCATATGTTAGGAACAATCCTATATACCATGAAAAGTGGAAATTGGAGATAGAGCTCAAATTCGAAAAAGAAAGACATATTCACATTCCCCGGTTCAGGGAAGCCCAAAAAACATGGGTTTCCTGGATCTGATGTGTCCCTGTGGAGTTGGCCCAGGGCATATCTCACATTTCTTAGGAAAAATCGCGTATACCATCAATAGTGCAAATTGCAGATAGAGCTCAAATTCGAAAAAGAAAGACATATTCATATTCCCCTGGGTCAGGGAAACCCAAAAAACATGAGTTTTCAGCATCTGATCTGTCCCTGTGGAGTTGCCCAAGAGCATATCTCGCAATTGTTAGGAAAAATTCCTTATACAATGAAAAGTGCAAATTGCAGATTGAACTCAAATTTGAAGAACAAACACATATTTATGTTCCCCCAGGTCTGGGAAGCCCTCCAAAAAGAGTTTTCTGGATCTGGTCTTTCCCTGTGGAGTTGGCCCAGGGCATATCTCGCATTTCTTAGGAAAAATTCCTTATACCATGAAAAGTGCAAATTGCAAATTGTGCTAAAATTCGAAAAAAAAGACATATTCATGTTCCCCCGGGTTAGGGAAACCCAAAAATACATGAGTTTCCTGGATCTGGTCTCTCCCTTTGGAGTTGGCCCAGGGCATATCTCACATTTCTTAGGAAAAATCCCTTGTACCATCAATAGTGCAAATTGCAGATAGAGGTCAAATTTGAAAAACAAAGACATATTCATGTGCACCCTGGTCAGGGAAACAAAAAAAAAACATGGGTTTCTGGGATCTGATCTGTCCCTGTGGAGTTGGCCAAGGGCATATCTCACATTTCTTAGGAAAAATCACTTATACCATCAATAGTGCAAATTGCAGATAGAGCTCAAATTCGAAAAAGAAAGACATATTCATATTCCCCTGGGTCAGCGAAGCCCAAACAAACATGAATATTTAGGATCTGATCTGTCCCTTTGGAGTTGGCCCAGGGTATAACTCGCATTTGTTAGGAAAAATCCCATATACCAGGAAAAGTGCACATAAGAGATAGAGCTCAAATTCAAAAAACAAAGACATATTCATATTCCCCCGGTTCAGGGAAGCCCAAAAAAACATGAATTCTCCAGATCTGATCTGTCCCTGTGGAGTTAGCTGAGGGCATGTCTCGCATTTGTTAGGAAAAAACATGAGTTTTCGGGACCTGATCTGTACCAAATAGAGCTCAAACTTGAAGAACAAACACATATTCAAAAAACAGAGATATATTCATGTTCCGTCGGGTCAGGGAAACCCAAAAACACATGAGTTTACTGGATCTTATCTGTCCCTGTGCAGTTGGCCCATGGCATATCTCGCATTTGTTAGGAAAAATCCCATATACTATGAAAAGTGCAAATTGCAGATAGAGCTCAAATTTGAAGAACAAAGACATATTTATGTTCCACCAGTTCAGGGAAGCCCCCCCAAAAATGACTTTTTCGGATCTGATCTCTCCCTGTCGAGTTGGCCCAGGGCATAACTCGCATTTGTTAGGAAAAATTCCTTATACAATGAAAAGTGCAAATTGCAGATTGAACTCAAATTTGAAGAACAAACACATATTTATGTTCCCCCAGGTCTGGGAAGCCCTCCAAAAAGAGTTTTCTGGATCTGGTCTTTCCCTGTGGAGTTGGCCCAGGGCATATCTCGCATTTGTTAGGAAAAATCCCTTATACCATGAAAAGTGCAAATTGCAAATAGAGCTAAAATTTGAAAAACAAAGACATATTCATGTTCCCCCGGGTTAGGGAAACCCAAAAACACATTAGTTTCCTGGATCTGTTCTCTCCCTTTGGAGTTGGCCCAGGGCATATCTCACATTTCTCAGGAAAAATCCCTTGTACCATCAATAGTGCAAATTGCAGATAGAGGTCAAATTTGAAAAACAAAGACATATTCATGTGCCCCCTGGTCAGGGAAACAAAAAAAAAACATGGGTTTCTGGAATCTGATCTGTCCCTGTGGAGTTGGCACAGGGCATAACTCACATTTGTTAGGAAAAATCCATGAAAAGTGGAAATTGGAGATAGAGCTCAAATTCGAAAAACAAGCACATATTCATGTTCCCCTGGGTCAAGGAAGCCAGAAAAACTTGAGTTTTTGGGATCTGATCTTTCCTTTTGGAGTGGGCCCAGGGCATAACTCGCATTTCTTAGGAAAAATCACTTATACCATCAATAGTGCAAATTGCAGATAGAGCTCAAATTCGAAAAAGAAAGACATATTCACGTTCCCCGGTTCAGGGAAGCCCAAAAAACAAAAAACAAAAAAACCATGAGTTTTTGGGATCTGATCTTTCCCTGTGGAGTTGGCACAGGGCATAACTCACATTTGTTAGGAAAAATCCATGAAAAGTGGAAATTGGAGATAGAGCTCAAATTCGAAAAAGAAAGACATATTCACATTCCCCGGTTCAGGGAAGCCCAGAAAACATGAGTTTCCTGGATCTGATCTGTCCCTGTGGAGTTGGCCCAGGGCATATCTCACATTTCTTAGGAAAAATCACTTATACCATCAATAGTGCAAATTGCAGATAGAGCTCAAATTCGAAAAAGAAAGACATATTCACGTTCCCCGGTTCAGGGAAGCCCAAAAAACAAAAACCAAAAAAACCATGAGTTTCTGGGATCTGATCTTTCCCTGTGGAGTTGGCACAGGGCATAACTCACATTTGTTAGGAAAAATCCATGAAAAGTGGAAATTGGAGATAGAGCTCAAATTCGAAAAAGAAAGACATATTCACATTCCCCGGTTCAGGGAAGCCCAGAAAACATGAGTTTCCTGGATCTGATCTGTCCCTGTGGAGTTGGCCCAGGGCATATCTCACATTTCTTAGGAAAAATCACTTATACCATCAATAGTGCAAATTGCAGATAGTGGTCAAATTCGAAAAACAAAGGCATATTCATGTTCCCCCGCGTCTCGGAAACCCAAAAAAACATGAGTTTTTGGGACCTGATCTTTCCCTTTGGAGTTGGCCCAGGGCATAACTTGCATATGTTAGGAAAAATCCCATATACCATGAAAAGTGCAAATTACAGATAGAGCTCAAATTTGAAGAAGAAACACATATTTATGTTCCCGCAGGTCACAGAAACCCTCCAAAATAGAGTTTTCTGGATCTGGTCTGTCCCTTTGGAGTTGGCCCAACTCATATCTCGCATTTGTTAGGAAAAATCCATTATACCTTGAAAAGTGCACATAGGAGATAGAGCTCAAATTTGAAAAACAAACACATATTCATATTCCCCTGGGTCAGGGAAGCCCAAAAAACATGAATATTTAGGATCTGATCTGTCCCTTTGGAGATGGCCCGGGGTATAACTTTATTTTGTTAGGAAAAATTCCCTTATATGATGTAAAGTGAAAATTGGAGATAGAGTTCAAATTAAAAAAAAGACATATTCATATTCCACTGGGTAAGGGAAACCCAAAAAAAATGAGTTTCCTGGATCTGATCTGTCTTTTTGGAGTTGGCCCAGGGCATATCTCACATTTCTTAGGAAAAATCACGTATACCATCAATAGTGCAAATTGCTGATAGAGCTCAAATTCGAAAAAGAAAGACATATTCATATTCCCCTGGGTCAGGGAAACCCAAAAAACCCAGCATCTGATCTGTCCCTGTGGAGTTGTCCAAGAACATATGTCGCATTTGTTAGGAAAAATTCCTTATACAATCAAAAGTGCAAATTGCAGATTGAACTCAAATTCGAAAAACAAAGACATATTCATGTTCCCCCCGGTTAGGGAAACCCAAAAATACATGAGTTTTCTGGATCTTATCTGTCCCTGTGCAGTTGGCCCAGGACATATCTCGCATTTGTTTGGAAAACTCCTTTATACCATGAAAAGTGAACATAGTTAGTTAGTTCAAATTCGAAATTCGAAAAACAAACACATATTCATATTCCCCTACGTCAGGGAAGCCCAAAAAACATGAATATTTAGGATCTGATCTGTCCCTTTCGACTTTGCCCAGGGTATAACTCGCATTTGTTAGGAAAAAGCCATTATACCATAAAAATAGGAGACAGAGTTGAAATTCGAAAAACAAAGACAAATTCATGTTCCCCCGGGTCAGGGAAACCCAAAAAAACATGAGTTTCCTGGATCTTATCTGTCCCTGTGGAGTTGGCCAAGGGCATATCTCACATTTCTTAGGAAAAATCACTTATACCATCAATAGTGCAAATTGCAGATAGAGCTCAAATTCGAAAAAGAAAGACATATTCATATTCCCCTGGGTCAGGGAAGCCCAAACAAACATGAATATTTAGGATCTGATCTGTCCCTTTGGAGTTGGCCCAGGGTATAACTCGCATTTGTTAGGAAAAATCCCATATACCAGGAAAAGTGCACATAAGAGATAGAGCTCAAATTCAAAAAACAAAGACATATTCATATTCCCCCGGTTCAGGGAAGCCCAAAAAAACATGAATTCTCCAGATCTGATCTGTCCCTGTGGAGTTAGCTGAGGGCATGTCTCGCATTTGTTAGGAAAAAACATGAGTTTTCGGGACCTGATCTGTACCAAATAGAGCTCAAACTTGAAGAACAAACACATATTCAAAAAACAGAGATATATTCATGTTCCGTCGGGTCAGGGAAACCCAAAAACACATGAGTTTTCTGGATCTTATCTGTCCCTGTGCAGTTGGCCCATGGCATATCTCGCATTTGTTAGGAAAAATCCCATATACTATGAAAAGTGCAAATTGCAGATAGAGCTCAAATTTGAAGAACAAAGACATATTTATGTTCCACCAGTTCAGGGAAGCCCCCCCAAAAATGACTTTTTCGGATCTGATCTCTCCCTGTCGAGTTGGCCCAGGGCATAACTCGCATTTGTTAGGAAAAATTCCTTATACAATGAAAAGTGCAAATTGCAGATTGAACTCAAATTTGAAGAACAAACACATATTTATGTTCCCCAAGGTCTGGGAAGCCCTCCAAAAAGAGTTTTCTGGATCTGGTCTTTCCCTGTGGAGTTGGCCCAGGGCATATCTCACATTTCTTAGGAAAAATCGCGTATACCATCAATAGTGCAAATTGCAGATAGAGCTCAAATTCGAAAAAGAAAGACATATTCATATTCCCCTGGGTCAGGGAAACCCAAAAAACATGAGTTTTCAGCATCTGATCTGTCCCTGTGGAGTTGGCCCAGAGCATATCTCGCATTTGTTAGGAAAAATTCCTTATACAATGAAAAGTGCAAATTGCAGATTGAACTCAAATTTGAAGAACAAACACATATTTATGTTCCCCAAGGTCTGGGAAGCCCTCCAAAAAGAGTTTTCTGGATCTGGTCTTTCCCTGTGGAGTTGGCCCAGGGCATATCTCGCATTTCTTAGGAAAAATCCCTTATACCATGAAAAGTGCAAATTGCAAATAGAGCTAAAATTCGAAAAAAAAGACATATTCATGTTCCCCCGGGTTAGGGAAACCCAAAAATACATGAGTTTCCTGGATCTGGTCTCTCCCTTTGGAGTTGGCCCAGGGCATATCTCACATTTCTTAGGAAAAATCCCTTGTACCATCAATAGTGCAAATTGCAGATAGAGGTCAAATTTGAAAAACAAAGACATATTCATGTGCACCCTGGTCAGGGAAACAAAAAAAAAACATGGGTTTCTGGGATCTGACCTGTCCCTGTGGAGTTGGCACAGGGCATAACTCACATTTGTTAGGAAAAATCCATGAAAAGTGGAAATTGGAGATAGAGCTCAAATTCGAAAAAGAAAGACATATTCACGTTCCCCGGTTCAGGGAAGCCCAAAAAAACATGAGTTTTCTGGTTCGGATATGTCCCTTTGGAGTTGGCCCAGAGCATATCTCGCATATGTTAGGAACAATCCTATATACCATGAAAAGTGGAAATTGCAGATAGAGCTCAAATTCGAAAAAGAAAGAGATATTCATATTCCCCTGGGTCAGGGAAACCCAAAAAACATGAGTTTTCGGCATCTGATCTATCCCTGTGGAGTTGGCCTAGAGCATATCTCGCATTTGTTAGGAAAAATCCCTTGTACCAACAATATTGAAAATTGCAGATAGAGGTCAAATTTGAAAAACAAAGACATATTCATGTGCCCCCTGGTCAGGGAAACAAAAAAAAAATGTGAGTTTCTGGGATCTGATCTGTCCCACAGGGTGTAACTCACATTTCTTAGGAAAAATCCATGAAAAGTGGAAATTGCAGATAGAGCTCAAATTCGAAAAACAAGCACATATTCATGTTCCCCTGGGTCAAGGAAGCCAGAAAAACTTGAGTTTTTGGGATCTGATCTTTCCCTTTGGAGTGGGCCCAGGGCATAACTCGCATTTCTTAGGAAAAATCACTTATACCATCAATAGTGCAAATTGCAGATAGAGCTCAAATTCGAAAAAGAAAGACATATTCACGTTCCCCGGTTCAGGGAAGCCCAAAAAACAAAAACCAAAAAAACCATGAGTTTCTGGGATCTGATCTTTCCCTGTGGAGTTGGCACAGGGCATAACTCACATTTGTTAGGAAAAATCCATGAAAAGTGGAAATTGGAGATAGAGCTCAAATTCAAAAAAGAAAGACATATTCACATTCCCCGGTTCAGGGAAGCCCAAAAAACATGAGTTTCCTGGATCTGATCTGTCCCTGTGGAGTTGGCCCAGGGCATATCTCACATTTCTTAGGAAAAATCACTTATACCATCAATAGTGCAAATTGCAGATAGTGGTCAAATTCGAAAAACAAAGACATATTCATGTTCCCCCGGGTCTCGGAAACCCAAAAAAACATGAGTTTTTGTGACCTGATCTTTCCCTTTGGAGTTGGCCCAGGGCATAACTTGCATATGTTAGGAAAAATCCCATATACCATGAAAAGTGCAAATTACAGATAGAGCTCAAATTTGAAGAAGAAACACATATTTATGTTCCCGCAGGTCACGGAAACCCTCCAAAATAGAGTTTTCTGGATCAGGTCTGTCCCTTTGGAGTTGGCCCAGATAGAGCTCAAATTCAAAAAAGAAAGACATATTCACATTCCCCGGTTCAGGGAAGCCCAAAAAACATGAGTTTCCTGGATCTGATCTGTCCCTGTGGAGTTAGCTGAGGGCATGTCTCGCATTTGTTAGGAAAAAACATGAGTTTTCGGGACCTGATCTGTACCAAATAGAGCTCAAACTTGAAGAACAAACACATATTCAAAAAACAGAGATATATTCATGTTCCGTCGGGTCAGGGAAACCCAAAAACACATGAGTTTTCTGGATCTTATCTGTCCCTGTGCAGTTGGCCCATGGCATATCTCGCATTTGTTAGGAAAAATCCCATATACTATGAAAAGTGCAAATTGCAGATAGAGCTCAAATTTGAAGAACAAAGACATATTTATGTTCCACCAGTTCAGGGAAGCCCCCCCAAAAATGACTTTTTCGGATCTGATCTCTCCCTGTCGAGTTGGCCCAGGGCATAACTCGCATTTGTTAGGAAAAATCCCTTATACCATCAATCGTGCAAATTGCAGATAGAGCTGAAATTCGTAAAAGAAAGACATATTCATATTCCACTGGGTCAGGGAAGCCCAAATAACATGAGTTTCCTGGATCTGATCTGTCCCTGTGGAGTTGGCCAAGGGCATATCTCACATTTCTTAGGAAAAATCACTTATACCATCTATAGTGCAAATTGCAGATAGAGCTCAAATTCGAAAAAGAAAGACATATTCACGTTCTCCGGTTCAGGGAAGCCCAAAAAACATGAGTTTTATAGTTCGGATATGTCCCTGTGGAGTTGGCCCAGAGCATATCTCGCATATGTTAGGAAAAATCCCATATACCATGAAAAGTGGAAATTGGAGATAGAGCTCAAATTCGAAAAAGAAAGACATATTCACATTTCCTGGTTCAGGGAAGCCCAAAAAACATGGGTTTCCTGGATCTCATGTGTACCTGTGGAGTTGGCCCAGGGCATATCTCACATTTCTTAGGAAAAATCACGTATACCATCAATAGTGCAAATTGCAGATAGAGCTCAAATTCGAAAAAGAAAGACATATTCATATTCCCCTGGGTCAGGGAAACCCAAAAAACATGAGTTTTCAGCATCTGATCTGTCCCTGTGGATTTGGCCCAGAGCATATCTCGCATTTGTTAGGAAAAATTCCTTATACAATGAAAAGTGCAAATTGCAGATTGAACTCAAATTTGAAGAACAAACACATATTTATGTTCCCCCAGGTCTGGGAAGCCCTCCAAAGAGAGTTTTCTGGATCTGGTCTGTCCCTGTGGAGTTGGCCCAGGGCATATCTCGCATTTGTTAGGAAAAATCCCTTATACCATGAAAAGTGCAAATTGCAAATAGAGCTAAAATTCGAAAAACAAAGACATATTCATGTTCCCCCGGGTTAGGGAAACCCAAAAATACATGAGTTTCCTGGATCTGGTCTCTCCCTTTGGAGTTGGCCCAACTCATATCTCGCATTTGTTAGGAAAAATCCATTATAGCTTGAAAAGTGCACATAGGAGATAGAGCTCAAATTCGAAAAACAAACACATATTCATATTCCCCTGGGTCAGGGAAGCCCAAAAAACATGAATATTTAGGATCTGATCTGTCCCTTTGGAGATGGCCCGGGGTATAACTTTATTTTGTTAGGAAAAAATTCCCTTATATGATGTAAAGTGAAAATTGGAGATAGAGCTCAAATTCAAAAAAAAAAACATATTCATATTCCCCTGGGTAAGGGAAACCCCAAGAAAATGAGTTTCCGGGATCTGACCTGTCTTTTTGGAGTTGGCCCAGGGCATATCTCGCATTTGTTAGGAAAAATCCCATATACTATGAAAAGTGCAAATTGCAGATAGAGCTCAAATTTGAAGAACAAAGACATATTTATGTTCCACCAGTTCAGGGAAGCCCCCCCAAAAATGACTTTTTCGGATCTCATCTCTCCCTGTCGAGTTGGCCCAGGGCATAACTCGCATTTGTTAGGAAAAATCCCTTATACCATCAATCGTGCAAATTGCAGATAGAGCTCAAATTCGAAAAAGAAAGACATGTTCATATTCCCCTGGGTCAGGGAAACCCAAAAAACATGAGTTTTCAGCATCTGATCTGTCCCTGTGGAGTTGCCCCAGAGCATATCTCGCATTTGTTAGGAAAAATTCCTTATACAATGAAAAGTGCAAATTGCAGATTGAACTCAAATTTGAAGAACAAACACATATTTATGTTCCCCCAGGTCTGGGAAGCCCTCCAAAAAGAGTTTTCTGGATCTGGTCTTTCCCTGTGGAGTTGGCCCAGGGCATATCTCGCATTTGTTAGGAAAAATCCCTTATACCATGAAAAGTGCAAATTGCAAATAGAGCTAAAATTCGAAAAACAAAGACATATCCATGTTCCCCCAGGTTAGGGAAACCCAAAAATACATGAGTTTCCTGGATCTGGTCTCTCCCTGTGGAGTTGGCCCAGGGCATATCTCACATTTCTTAGGAAAAATCCCTTGTACCATCAATAGTGCAAATTGCAGATAGAGGTCAAATTTGAAAAACAAAGACATATTCATGTGCCCCCTGGTCAGGGAAACAAAAAAAACATGGGTTTCTGGGATCTGATCTGTCCCTGTGGAGTTGGCACAGGGCATAACTCACATTTGTTAGGAAAAATCCATGAAAAGTGGAAATTGGAGATAGAGCTCAAATTCGAAAAAGAAAGACATATTCACGTTCCCCTGTTCAGGGAAGCCCAAAAAAATATGAGTTTTCTGGTTCGGATATGTCCCTGTGGAGTTGGCCCAGAGCATATCTCGCATATGTTAGGAACAATCCTATATACCATGAAAAGTGGAAATTGGAGATAGAGCTCAAATTCGAAAAAGAAAGACATATTCACATTCCCCGGTTCAGGGAAGCCCAAAAAACATGGGTTTCCTGGATCTGATGTGTCCCTGTGGAGTTGGCCCAGGGCATATCTCACATTTCTTAGGAAAAATCGCGTATACCATCAGTAGTGCAAATTGCAGATAGAGCTGAAATTCGAAAAAGAAAGACATATTCATATTCCCCTGGGTCAGGGAAACCCAAAAAACATGAGTTTTCAGCATCTGATCTGTCCCTGTGGAGTTGCCCCAGAGCATATCTCGCAATTGTTAGGAAAAATTCCTTATACAATGAAAAGTGCAAATTGCAGATTGAACTCAAATTTGAAGAACAAACACATATTTATGTTCCCCCAGGTCTGGGAAGCCCTCCAAAAAGAGTTTTCTGGATCTGGTCTTTCCCTGTGGAGTTGGCCCAGGGCATATCTCGCATTTCTTAGGAAAAATCCCTTATACCATGAAAAGTGCAAATTGCAAATAGAGCTAAAATTCGAAAAAAAAGACATATTCATGTTCCCCCGGGTTAGGGAAACCCAAAAATACATGAGTTTCCTGGATCTGGTCTCTCCCTTTGGAGTTGGCCCAGGGCATATCTCACATTTCTTAGGAAAAATCCCTTGTACCATCAATAGTGCAAATTGCAGATAGAGGTCAAATTTGAAAAACAAAGACATATTCATGTGCACCCTGGTCAGGGAAACAAAAAAAAAACATGGGTTTCTGGGATCTGATCTGTCCCTGTGGAGTTGGCACAGGGCATAACTCACATTTGTTAGGAAAAATCCATGAAAAGTGGAAATTGGAGATAGAGCTCAAATTCGAAAAAGAAAGACATATTCACGTTCCCCTGTTCAGGGAAGCCCAAAAAAATATGAGTTTTCTGGTTCGGATATGTCCCTGTGGAGTTGGCCCAGAGCATATCTCGCATATGTTAGGAACAATCCTATATACCATGAAAAGTGGAAATTGGAGATAGAGCTCAAATTCGAAAAAGAAAGACATATTCACATTCCCCGGTTCAGGGAAGCCCAAAAAACATGGGTTTCCTGGATCTGATGTGTCCCTGTGGAGTTGGCCCAGGGCATATCTCACATTTCTTAGGAAAAATCGCGTATACCATCAGTAGTGCAAATTGCAGATAGAGCTGAAATTCGAAAAAGAAAGACATATTCATATTCCCCTGGGTCAGGGAAACCCAAAAAACATGAGTTTTCAGCATCTGATCTGTCCCTGTGGAGTTGCCCCAGAGCATATCTCGCAATTGTTAGGAAAAATTCCTTATACAATGAAAAGTGCAAATTGCAGATTGAACTCAAATTTGAAGAACAAACACATATTTATGTTCCCCCAGGTCTGGGAAGCCCTCCAAAAAGAGTTTTCTGGATCTGGTCTTTCCCTGTGGAGTTGGCCCAGGGCATATCTCGCATTTCTTAGGAAAAATCCCTTATACCATGAAAAGTGCAAATTGCAAATAGAGCTAAAATTCGAAAAAAAAGACATATTCATGTTCCCCCGGGTTAGGGAAACCCAAAAATACATGAGTTTCCTGGATCTGGTCTCTCCCTTTGGAGTTGGCCCAGGGCATATCTCACATTTCTTAGGAAAAATCCCTTGTACCATCAATAGTGCAAATTGCAGATAGAGGTCAAATTTGAAAAACAAAGACATATTCATGTGCACCCTGGTCAGGGAAACAAAAAAAAAACATGGGTTTCTGGGATCTGATCTGTCCCTGTGGAGTTGGCACAGGGCATAACTCACATTTGTTAGGAAAAATCCATGAAAAGTGGAAATTGGAGATAGAGCTCAAATTCGAAAAAGAAAGACATATTCACGTTCCCCGGTTCAGGGAAGCCCAAAAAAACATGAGTTTTCTGGTTCGGATATGTCCCTTTGGAGTTGGCCCAGAGCATATCTCGCATTTGTTAGGAAAAATCCCTTGTACCAACAATATTGAAAATTGCAGATAGAGGTCAAATTTGAAAAACAAAGACATATTCATGTGCCCCCTGGTCAGGGAAACGAAAAAAAAATGTGAGTTTCTGGGATCTGATCTGTCCCACAGGGTGTAACTCACATTTCTTAGGAAAAATCCATGAAAAGTGGAAATTGCAGATAGAGCTCAAATTCGAAAAACAAGCACATATTCATGTTCCCCTGGGTCAAGGAAGCCAGAAAAACTTGAGTTTTTGGGATCTGATCTTTCCCTTTGGAGTGGGCCCAGGGCATAACTCGCATTTCTTAGGAAAAATCACTTATACCATCAATAGTGCAAATTGCAGATAGAGCTCAAATTCGAAAAAGAAAGACATATTCACGTTCCCCGGTTCAGGGAAGCCCAAAAAACAAAAACCAAAAAAACCATGAGTTTCTGGGATCTGATCTTTCCCTGTGGAGTTGGCACAGGGCATAACTCACATTTGTTAGGAAAAATCCATGAAAAGTGGAAATTGGAGATAGAGCTCAAATTCGAAAAAGAAAGACATATTCACATTCCCCGGTTCAGGGAAGCCCAAAAAACATGAGTTTCCTGGATCTGATCTGTCCCTGTGGAGTTGGCCCAGGGCATATCTCACATTTCTTAGGAAAAATCACTTATACCATCAATAGTGCAAATTGCATATAGTGGTCAAATTCGAAAAACAAAGACATATTCATGTTCCCCCGGGTCTCGGAAACCCAAAAAAACATGAGTTTTTGGGACCTGATCTTTCCCTTTGGAGTTGGCCCAGGGCATAACTTGCATATGTTAGGAAAAATCCCATATACCATGAAAAGTGCAAATTACAGATAGAGCTCAAATTTGAAGAACCAACACATATTTATGTTCCCGCAGGTCACGGAAACCCTCCAAAATAGAGTTTTCTGGATCTGGTCTGTCCCTTTGGAGTTGGCCCAACTCATATCTCGCATTTGTTAGGAAAAATCCATTATACCTTGAAAAGTGCACATAGGAGATAGAGCTCAAATTAAAAAAAAAGACATATTCATATTCCACTGGGTAAGGGAAACCCAAAAAAATGAGTTTCCTGGATCTGATCTGTCTTTTTGGAGTTGGCCCAGGGCATATCTCGCATTTGTTAGGAAAAATCACTTATTCCATCAATAGTGCAAATTGCTGATAGAGCTCAAATTCGAAAAAGAAAGACATATTCATATTCCCCTGGGTCAGGGAAACCCAAAAAACCCAGCATCTGATCTGTCCCTGTGGAGTTGGCCAAGAACATATGTCGCATTTGTTAGGAAAAATTCCTTATACAATCAAAAGTGCAAATTGCAGATTGAACTCAAATTCGAAAAACAAAGACATATTCATGTTCCCCCCGGTTAGGAAAACCCAAAAATACATGAGTTCTCTGGATCTTATCTGTCCCTGTGCAGTTGGCCCAGGACATATCTCGCATTTGTTTGGAAAACTCCATTATACCATGAAAAGTGAACATAGTTAGTTAGTTCAAATTCGAAATTCGAAAAACAAACACATATTCATATTCCCCTACGTCAGGGAAGCCCAAAAAACATGAATATTTAGGATCTGATCTGTCCCTTTCGACTTTGCCCAGGGTATAACTCGCATTTGTTAGGAAAAATCCATTATACCATAAAAATAGGAGACAGAGTTGAAATTCGAAAAACAAAGACAAATTCATGTTCCCCCGGGTCAGGGAAACCCAAAAAAACATGAGTTTCCTGGATCTTATCTGTCCCTGTGGAGTTGGCCAAGGGCATATCTCACATTTCTTAGGAAAAATCACTTATACCATCAATAGTGCAAATTGCAGATAGAGCTCAAATTCGAAAAAGAAAGACATATTCATATTCCCCTGGGTCAGGGAAGCCCAAACAAACATGAATATTTAGGATCTGATCTGTCCCTTTGGAGTTGGCCCAGGGTATAACTCGCATTTGTTAGGAAAAATCCCATATACCAGGAAAAGTGCACATAAGAGATAGAGCTCAAATTCAAAAAACAAAGACATATTCATATTCCCCCGGTTCAGGGAAGCCCAAAAAAACATGAATTCTCCAGATCTGATCTGTTCCTGTGGAGTTAGCTGAGGGCATGTCTCGCATTTGTTAGGAAAAAACATGAGTTTTCGGGACCTGATCTGTACCAAATAGAGCTCAAACTTGAAGAACAAACACATATTCAAAAAACAGAGATATATTCATGTTCCGTCGGGTCAGGGAAACCCAAAAACACATGAGTTTTCTGGATCTTATCTGTCCCTGTGCAGTTGGCCCATGGCATATCTCGCATTTGTTAGGAAAAATCCCATATACTATGAAAAGTGCAAATTGCAGATAGAGCTCAAATTTGAAGAACAAAGACATATTTATGTTCCACCAGTTCAGGGAAGCCCCCCCAAAAATGACTTTTTCGGATCTGATCTCTCCCTGTCGAGTTGGCCCAGGGCATAACTCGCATTTGTTAGGAAAAATCCCTTATACCATCAATCGTGCAAATTGCAGATAGAGCTCAAATTCGAAAAAGAAAGACATATTCATATTCCCCTGGGTCAGGGAAACCCAAAAATACATGAGTTTCCTGGATCTGGTCTCTCCCTTTGGAGTTGGCCCAGGGCATATCTCACATTTCTTAGGAAAAATCCCTTGTACCATCAATAGTGCAAATTGCAGATAGAGGTCAAATTTGAAAAACAAAGACATATTCATGTGCACCCTGGTCAGGGAAACAAAAAAAAAACATGGGTTTCTGGGATCTGATCTGTCCCTGTGGAGTTGGCCAAGGGCATATCTCACATTTCTTAGGAAAAATCACTTATACCATCAATAGTGCAAATTGCAGATAGAGCTCAAATTCAAAAAAGAAAGACATATTCATGCTCCCCTAGGTCGAGGAAAAAAAAAACACATTAGTTTCCTTGATCTGATCTGTTCCTCTGGAGTTGGCCCAGGGCATATCTCACATTTCTTAGGAAAAATCCCTTATACCATCAATATTGCAAATTGCAGATAGAGGTCAAATTCGTAAAAGAAAGACATATTCACGTTCCCCGGTTCAGGGAAGCCCAAAAAACATGAGTTTTATGGTTCGGATATGTCCCTGTGGAGTTGGCCCAGAGCATAACTTGCATATGTTAGGAAAAATCCCATATACCATGAAAAGTGCAAATTACAGATAGAGCTCAAATTTGAAGAAGAAACACATATATATGTTCCCGCAGGTCACGGAACCCCTCCAAAATAGAGTTTTCTGGATCTGGTCTCTCCCTTTGGGGTTGGCCCAACTCATATCTCGCATTTGTTAGGAAAAATCCATTATACCTTGAAAAGTGCACATAGGAGATAGAGCTCAAATTCGAAAAACAAACACATATTCATATTCCCCTACGTCAGGGAAGCCCAAAAAACATGAATATTTAGGATCTGATGTGTCCCTTTCGACTTGGCCCAGGGTATAACTCGCATTTGTTAGGAAAAATCCATTATACCATCAATATTGAAAATTGCAGATAGAGGTCAAATTCGAAAAACAAAGACATATTCATGTTCGGGACATGATCTTTCCCTGTGCAGTTGGCGCATGGCATATCTTTGTTAGGAAAAATCCCATATTTGATGAAAAGTGAAAATTGGAGATAGAGCTCAAATTTAAAAAAAAAGACATATTCCTATTCCCCTGGGTCAGGGAAGCCCAAAAAACATGAGTTTCCTGGATCTTATCTGTCCCTGTGGAGTTGGCCAAGGGCATATCTCACATTTCTTAGGAAAAATCACTTATACCATCAATAGTGCAAATTGCAGATAGAGCTCAAATTCGAAAAAGAAAGACATATTCATATTCCCCTGGGTCAGGGAAACCCAAAAAACATGAGTTTTCGGCATCTGATCTATCCCTGTGGAGTTGGCCTAGAGCATATCTCGCATTTGTTAGGAAAAATCCCTTGTACCAACAATATTGAAAATTGCAGATAGAGGTCAAATTTGAAAAACAAAGACATATTCATGTGCCCCCTGGTCAGGGAAACGAAAAAAAATGTGAGTTTCTGGGATCTGATCTGTCCCACAGGGTGTAACTCACATTTGTTAGGAAAAATCCATGAAAAGTGGAAATTGCAGATAGAGCTCAAATTCGAAAAACAAGCACATATTCATGTTCCCCTGGGTCAAGGAAGCCAGAAAAACTTGAGTTTTTGGGATCTGATCTTTCCCTTTGGAGTGGGCCCAGGGCATAACTCGCATTTCTTAGGAAAAATCACTTATACCATCAATAGTGCAAATTGCAGATAGAGCTCAAATTCGAAAAAGAAAGACATATTCATGTTCCCCGGTTCAGGGAAGCCCAAAAAACAAAAACCAAAAAAACCATGAGTTTCTGGGATCTGATCTTTCCCTGTGGAGTTGGCACAGGGCATAACTCACATTTCTTAGGAAAAATCCATGAAAAGTGGAAATTGGAGATAGAGCTCAAATTCAAAAAAGAAAGACATATTCACATTCCCCGGTTCAGGGAAGCCCAAAAAACATGAGTTTCCTGGATCTGATCTGTCCCTGTGGAGTTGGCCCAGGGCATATCTCACATTTCTTAGGAAAAATCACGTATACCATCAATAGTGCAAATTGCAGATAGAGTTCAAATTCGAAAAAGAAAGACATATTTATATTCTCCTGGGTCAGGGAAACCCAAAAAACATGAGTTTTCAGCATCTGATCTGTCCCTGTGGAGTTGGCCTAGAGCATATCTCGCATTTGTTAGGAAAAATCCCTTGTACCAACAATATTGAAAATTGCAGATAGAGGTCAAATTCGAAAAACAAAGGCATATTCATGTTCCCCCGGGTCTCGGAAACCCAGAAAAACATGCGTTTTTGGGACCTGATCTTTCCCTTTGGAGTTGGCCCAGGGCATAACTTGCATATGTTAGGAAAAATCCCATATACCATGAAAAGTGCAAATTACAGATAGAGCTCAAATTTGAAGAAGAAACACATATTTATGTTCCCGCAGGTCACGGAAACCCTCCAAAATAGAGTTTTCTGGATCTGGTCTGTCCCTTTGGAGTTGGCCCAACTCATATCTCGCATTTGTTAGGAAAAATCCATTATACCTTGAAAAGTGCACATAGGAGATAGAGCTCAAATTTGAAAAACAAACACATATTCATATTCCCCTGGGTCAGGGAAGCCCAAAAAACATGAATATTTAGGATCTGATCTGTCCCTTTGGAGATGGCCCGGGGTATAACTTTATTTTGTTAGGAAAAATTCCCTTATATGATGTAAAGTGAATATTGGAGATAGAGTTCAAATTAAAAAAAAAGACATATTCATATTCCACTGGGTAAGGGAAACCCAAAAAAAATGAGTTTCCTGGATCTGATCTGTCTTTTTGGAGTTGGCCCAGGGCATATCTCACATTTCTTAGGAAAAATCACGTATACCATCAATAGTGCAAATTGCTGATAGAGCTCAAATTCGAAAAAGAAAGACATATTCATATTCCCCTGGGTCAGGGAAACCCAAAAAACCCAGCATCTGATCTGTCCCTGTGGAGTTGTCCAAGAACATATGTCGCATTTGTTAGGAAAAATTCCTAATACAATCAAAAGTGCAAATTGCAGATTGAACTCAAATTCGAAAAACAAAGACATATTCATGTTCCCCCCGGTTAGGGAAACCCAAAAATACATGAGTTTTCTGGATCTTATCTGTCCCTGTGCAGTTGGCCCAGGACATATCTCGCATTTGTTTGGAAAACTCCATTATACCATGAAAAGTGAACATAGTTAGTTAGTTCAAATTCGAAATTCGAAAAACAAACACATATTCATATTCCCCTACGTCAGGGAAGCCCAAAAAACATGAATATTTAGGATCTGATCTGTCCCTTTCGACTTTGCCCAGGGTATAACTCGCATTTGTTAGGAAAAAGCCATTATACCATAAAAATAGGAGACAGAGTTGAAATTCGAAAAACAAAGACAAATTCATGTTCCCCCGGGTCAGGGAAACCCAAAAAAACATGAGTTTCCTGGATCTTATCTGTCCCTGTGGAGTTGGCCAAGGGCATATCTCACATTTCTTAGGAAAAATCACTTATACCATCAATAGTGCAAATTGCAGATAGAGCTCAAATTCGAAAAAGAAAGACATATTCATATTCCCCTGGGTCAGGGAAGCCCAAACAAACATGAATATTTAGGATCTGATCTGTCCCTTTGGAGTTGGCCCAGGGTATAACTCGCATTTGTTAGGAAAAATCCCATATACCAGGAAAAGTGCACATAAGAGATAGAGCTCAAATTCAAAAAACAAAGACATATTCATATTCCCCCGTTTCAGGGAAGCCCAAAAAAACATGAATTCTCCAGATCTGATCTGTCCCTGTGGAGTTAGCTGAGGGCATGTCTCGCATTTGTTAGGAAAAAACATGAGTTTTCGGGACCTGATCTGTACCAAATAGAGCTCAAACTTGAAGAACAAACACATATTCAAAAAACAGAGATATATTCATGTTCCGTCGGGTCAGGGAAACCCAAAAACACATGAGTTTTCTGGATCTTATCTGTCCCTGTGCAGTTGGCCCATGGCATATCTCGCATTTGTTAGGAAAAATCCCATATACTATGAAAAGTGCAAATTGCAGATAGAGCTCAAATTTGAAGAACAAAGACATATTTATGTTCCACCAGTTCAGGGAAGCCCCCCCAAAAATGACTTTTTCGGATCTGATCTCTCCCTGTCGAGTTGGCCCAGGGCATATCTCACATTTCTTAGGAAAAATCCCTTGTACCATCAATAGTGCAAATTGCAGATAGAGGTCAAATTTGAAAAACAAAGACATATTCATGTGCCCCCTGGTCAGGGAAACAAAAAAAACATGGGTTTCTGGGATCTGATCTGTCCCTGTGGAGTTGGCACAGGGCATAACTCATATTTGTTAGGAAAAATCCATGAAAAGTGGAAATTGGAGATAGAGCTCAAATTCGAAAAAGAAAGACATATTCACGTTCCCCTGTTCAGGGAAGCCCAAAAAAATATGAGTTTTCTGGTTCGGATATGTCCCTGTGGAGTTGGCCCAGAGCATATCTCGCATATGTTAGGAACAATCCTATATACCATGAAAAGTGGAAATTGGAGATAGAGCTCAAATTCGAAAAAGAAAGACATATTCACATTCCCCGGTTCAGGGAAGCCCAAAAAACATGGGTTTCCTGGATCTGATGTGTCCCTGTGGAGTTGGCCCAGAGCATATCTCGCATTTGTTAGGAAAAATCCCTTGTACCAACAATATTGAAAATTGCAGATAGAGGTCAAATTTGAAAAACAAAGACATATTCATGTGCCCCCTGGTCAGGGAAACGAAAAAAAAATGTGAGTTTCTGGGATCTGATCTGTCCCACAGGGTGTAACTCACATTTCTTAGGAAAAATCCATGAAAAGTGGAAATTGCAGATAGAGCTCAAATTCGAAAAACAAGCACATATTCATGTTCCCCTGGGTCAAGGAAGCCAGAAAAACTTGAGTTTTTGGGATCTGATCTTTCCCTTTGGAGTGGGCCCAGGGCATAACTCGCATTTCTTATTTGTTAGGAAAAATCCATGAAAAGTGCAAATTGCAGATAGAGCTCAAATTCGAAAAAGAAAGACATATTCACGTTCCCCGGTTCAGGGAAGCCCAAAAAACAAAAACCAAAAAAACCATGAGTTTCTGGGATCTGATCTTTCCCTGTGGAGTTGGCACAGGGCATAACTCACATTTGTTAGGAAAAATCCATGAAAAGTGGAAATTGGAGATAGAGCTCAAATTCGAAAAAGAAAGACATATTCACATTCCCCGGTTCAGGGAAGCCCAGAAAACATGAGTTTCCTGGATCTGATCTGTCCCTGTGGAGTTGGCCCAGGGCATATCTCACATTTCTTAGGAAAAATCACTTATACCATCAATAGTGCAAATTGCAGATAGTGGTCAAATTCGAAAAACAAAGGCATATTCATGTTCCCCCGGGTCTCGGAAACCCAAAAAAACATGAGTTTTTGGGACCTGATCTTTCCCTTTGGAGTTGGCCCAGGGCATATCTCGCATTTGTTAGGAAAAATTCCTTATACAATGAAAAGTGCAAATTGCAGATTGAACTCAAATTTGAAGAACAAACACATATTTATGTTCCCCCAGGTCTGGGAAGCCCTCCAAAAAGAGTTTTCTGGATCTGGTCTTTCCCTGTGGAGTTGGCCCAGGGCATATCTCGCATTTGTTAGGAAAAATCCCTTATACCATGAAAAGTGCAAATTGCAAATAGAGCTAAAATTCGAAAAACAAAGACATATCCATGTTCCCCCAGGTTAGGGAAACCCAAAAATACATGAGTTTCCTGGATCTGGTCTCTCCCTGTGGAGTTGGCCCAGGGCATATCTCACATTTCTTAGGAAAAATCCCTTGTACCATCAATAGTGCAAATTGCAGATAGAGGTCAAATTTGAAAAACAAAGACATATTCATGTGCCCCCTGGTCAGGGAAACAAAAAAAACATGGGTTTCTGGGATCTGATCTGTCCCTGTGGAGTTGGCACAGGGCATAACTCATATTTGTTAGGAAAAATCCATGAAAAGTGGAAATTGGAGATAGAGCTCAAATTCGAAAAAGAAAGACATATTCACGTTCCCCTGTTCAGGGAAGCCCAAAAAAATATGAGTTTTCTGGTTCGGATATGTCCCTGTGGAGTTGGCCCAGAGCATATCTCGCATATGTTAGGAACAATCCTATATACCATGAAAAGTGGAAATTGGAGATAGAGCTCAAATTCGAAAAAGAAAGACATATTCACATTCCCCGGTTCAGGGAAGCCCAAAAAACATGGGTTTCCTGGATCTGATGTGTCCCTGTGGAGTTGGCCCAGAGCATATCTCGCATTTGTTAGGAAAAATCCCTTGTACCAACAATATTGAAAATTGCAGATAGAGGTCAAATTTGAAAAACAAAGACATATTCATGTGCCCCCTGGTCAGGGAAACGAAAAAAAAATGTGAGTTTCTGGGATCTGATCTGTCCCACAGGGTGTAACTCACATTTCTTAGGAAAAATCCATGAAAAGTGGAAATTGCAGATAGAGCTCAAATTCGAAAAACAAGCACATATTCATGTTCCCCTGGGTCAAGGAAGCCAGAAAAACTTGAGTTTTTGGGATCTGATCTTTCCCTTTGGAGTGGGCCCAGGGCATAACTCGCATTTCTTATTTGTTAGGAAAAATCCATGAAAAGTGCAAATTGCAGATAGAGCTCAAATTCGAAAAAGAAAGACATATTCACGTTCCCCGGTTCAGGGAAGCCCAAAAAACAAAAACCAAAAAAACCATGAGTTTCTGGGATCTGATCTTTCCCTGTGGAGTTGGCACAGGGCATAACTCACATTTGTTAGGAAAAATCCATGAAAAGTGGAAATTGGAGATAGAGCTCAAATTCGAAAAAGAAAGACATATTCACATTCCCCGGTTCAGGGAAGCCCAGAAAACATGAGTTTCCTGGATCTGATCTGTCCCTGTGGAGTTGGCCCAGGGCATATCTCACATTTCTTAGGAAAAATCACTTATACCATCAATAGTGCAAATTGCAGATAGTGGTCAAATTCGAAAAACAAAGGCATATTCATGTTCCCCCGGGTCTCGGAAACCCAAAAAAACATGAGTTTTTGGGACCTGATCTTTCCCTTTGGAGTTGGCCCAGGGCATATCTCGCATTTGTTAGGAAAAATTCCTTATACAATGAAAAGTGCAAATTGCAGATTGAACTCAAATTTGAAGAACAAACACATATTTATGTTCCCCCAGGTCTGGGAAGCCCTCCAAAAAGAGTTTTCTGGATCTGGTCTTTCCCTGTGGAGTTGGCCCAGGGCATATCTCGCATTTGTTAGGAAAAATCCCTTATACCATGAAAAGTGCAAATTGCAAATAGAGCTAAAATTCGAAAAACAAAGACATATCCATGTTCCCCCAGGTTAGGGAAACCCAAAAATACATGAGTTTCCTGGATCTGGTCTCTCCCTGTGGAGTTGGCCCAGGGCATATCTCACATTTCTTAGGAAAAATCCCTTGTACCATCAATAGTGCAAATTGCAGATAGAGGTCAAATTTGAAAAACAAAGACATATTCATGTGCCCCCTGGTCAGGGAAACAAAAAAAACATGGGTTTCTGGGATCTGATCTGTCCCTGTGGAGTTGGCACAGGGCATAACTCACATTTGTTAGGAAAAATCCATGAAAAGTGGAAATTGGAGATAGAGCTCAAATTCGAAAAAGAAAGACATATTCACGTTCCCCTGTTCAGGGAAGCCCAAAAAAATATGAGTTTTCTGGTTCGGATATGTCCCTGTGGAGTTGGCCCAGAGCATATCTCGCATATGTTAGGAACAATCCTATATACCATGAAAAGTGGAAATTGGAGATAGAGCTCAAATTCGAAAAAGAAAGACATATTCACATTCCCCGGTTCAGGGAAGCCCAAAAAACATGGGTTTCCTGGATCTGATGTGTCCCTGTGGAGTTGGCCCAGGGCATATCTCACATTTCTTAGGAAAAATCGCGTATACCATCAATAGTGCAAATTGCAGATAGAGCTGAAATTCGAAAAAGAAAGACATATTCATATTCCCCTGGGTCAGGGAAACCCAAAAAACATGAGTTTTCAGCATCTGATCTGTCCCTGTGGAGTTGCCCCAGAGCATATCTCGCAATTGTTAGGAAAAATTCCTTATACAATGAAAAGTGCAAATTGCAGATTGAACTCAAATTTGAAGAACAAACACATATTTATGTTCCCCCAGGTCTGGGAAGCCCTCCAAAAAGAGTTTTCTGGATCTGGTCTTTCCCTGTGGAGTTGGCCCAGGGCATATCTCGCATTTCTTAGGAAAAATCCCTTATACCATGAAAAGTGCAAATTGCAAATAGAGCTAAAATTTGAAAAAAAAGACATATTCATGTTCCCCCGGGTTAGGGAAACCCAAAAATACATGAGTTTCCTGGATCTGGTCTCTCCCTTTGGAGTTGGCCCAGGGCATATCTCACATTTCTTAGGAAAAATCCCTTGTACCATCAATAGTGCAAATTGCAGATAGAGGTCAAATTTGAAAAACAAAGACATATTCATGTGCACCCTGGTCAGGGAAACAAAAAAAAACATGGGTTTCTGGGATCTGATCTGTCCCTGTGGAGTTGGCACAGGGCATAACTCACATTTGTTAGGAAAAATCCATGAAAAGTGGAAATTGGAGATAGAGCTCAAATTCGAAAAAGAAAGACATATTCACGTTCCCCGGTTCAGGGAAGCCCAAAAAAACATGAGTTTTCTGGTTCGGATATGTCCCTTTGGAGTTGGCCCAGAGCATATCTCGCATTTGTTAGGAAAAATCCCTTGTACCAACAATATTGAAAATTGCAGATAGAGGTCAAATTTGAAAAACAAAGACATATTCATGTGCCCCCTGGTCAGGGAAACGAAAAAAAAATGTGAGTTTCTGGGATCTGATCTGTCCCACAGGGTGTAACTCACATTTCTTAGGAAAAATCCATGAAAAGTGGAAATTGCAGATAGAGCTCAAATTCGAAAAACAAGCACATATTCATGTTCCCCTGGGTCAAGAAAGCCAGAAAAACTTGAGTTTTTGGGATCTGATCTTTCCCTTTGGAGTGGGCCCAGGGCATAACTCACATTTCTTAGGAAAAATCCCTTATACCATCAATAGTGCAAATTGCAGATAGAGCTCAAATTCGAAAAAGAAAGACATATTCACGTTCCCCGGTTCAGGGAAGCCCAAAAAACAAAAACCAAAAAAACCATGAGTTTCTGGGATCTGATCTTTCCCTGTGGAGTTGGCACAGGGCATAACTCACATTTGTTAGGAAAAATCCATGAAAAGTGGAAATTGGAGATAGAGCTCAAATTCGAAAAAGAAAGACATATTCACATTCCCCGGTTCAGGGAAGCCCAAAAAACATGAGTTTCCTGGATCTGATCTGTCCCTGTGGAGTTGGCCCAGGGCATATCTCACATTTCTTAGGAAAAATCCCTTATACCATCAATAGTGCAAATTGCATATAGTGGTCAAATTCGAAAAACAAAGACATATTCATGTTCCCCCGGGTCTCGGAAACCCAAAAAAACATGAGTTTTTGGGACCTGATCTTTCCCTTTGGAGTTGGCCCAGGGCATAACTTGCATTTGTTAGGAAAAATCCCATATACCATGAAAAGTGCAAATTACAGATAGAGCTCAAATTTGAAGAACCAACACATATTTATGTTCCCGCAGGTCACGGAAACCCTCCAAAATAGAGTTTTCTGGATCTGGTCTGTCCCTTTGGAGTTGGCCCAACTCATATCTCGCATTTGTTAGGAAAAATCCATTATACCTTGAAAAGTGCACATAGGAGATAGAGCTCAAATTTGAAAAACAAACACATATTCATATTCCCCTGGGTCAGGGAAGCCCAAAAAACATGAATATTTAGGATCTGATCTGTCCCTTTGGAGATGGCCCGGGGTATAACTTTATTTTGTTAGGAAAAATTCCCTTATATGATGTAAAGTGAAAATTGGAGATAGAGCTCAAATTAAAAAAAAAGACATATTCATATTCCACTGGGTAAGGGAAACCCAAAAAAATGAGTTTCCTGGATCTGATCTGTCTTTTTGGAGTTGGCCCAGGGCATATCTCGCATTTGTTAGGAAAAATCACTTATTCCATCAATAGTGCAAATTGCTGATAGAGCTCAAATTCGAAAAAGAAAGACATATTCATATTCCCCTGGGTCAGGGAAACCCAAAAAACCCAGCATCTGATCTGTCCCTGTGGAGTTGGCCAAGAACATATGTCGCATTTGTTAGGAAAAATTCCTTATACAATCAAAAGTGCAAATTGCAGATTGAACTCAAATTCGAAAAACAAAGACATATTCATGTTCCCCCCGGTTAGGAAAACCCAAAAATACATGAGTTCTCTGGATCTTATCTGTCCCTGTGCAGTTGGCCCAGGACATATCTCGCATTTGTTTGGAAAACTCCATTATACCATGAAAAGTGAACATAGTTAGTTAGTTCAAATTCGAAATTCGAAAAACAAACACATATTCATATTCCCCTACGTCAGGGAAGCCCAAAAAACATGAATATTTAGGATCTGATCTGTCCCTTTCGACTTTGCCCAGGGTATTACTCGCATTTGTTAGGAAAAATCCATTATACCATAAAAATAGGAGACAGAGTTGAAATTCGAAAAACAAAGACAAATTCATGTTCCCCCGGGTCAGGGAAACCCAAAAAAACATGAGTTTCCTGGATCTTATCTGTCCCTGTGGAGTTGGCCAAGGGCATATCTCACATTTCTTAGGAAAAATCACTTATACCATCAATAGTGCAAATTGCAGATAGAGCTCAAATTCGAAAAAGAAAGACATATTCATATTCCCCTGGGTCAGGGAAGCCCAAACAAACATGAATATTTAGGATCTGATCTGTCCCTTTGGAGTTGGCCCAGGGTATAACTCGCATTTGTTAGGAAAAATCCCATATACCAGGAAAAGTGCACATAAGAGATAGAGCTCAAATTCAAAAAACAAAGACATATTCATATTCCCCCGGTTCAGGGAAGCCCAAAAAAACATGAATTCTCCAGATCTGATCTGTCCCTGTGGAGTTAGCTGAGGGCATGTCTCGCATTTGTTAGGAAAAAACATGAGTTTTCGGGACCTGATCTGTACCAAATAGAGCTCAAACTTGAAGAACAAACACATATTCAAAAAACAGAGATATATTCATGTTCCGTCGGGTCAGGGAAACCCAAAAACACATGAGTTTTCTGGATCTTATCTGTCCCTGTGCAGTTGGCCCATGGCATATCTCGCATTTGTTAGGAAAAATCCCATATACTATGAAAAGTGCAAATTGCAGATAGAGCTCAAATTTGAAGAACAAAGACATATTTATGTTCCACCAGTTCAGGGAAGCCCCCCCAAAAATGACTTTTTCGGATCTGATCTCTCCCTGTCGAGTTGGCCCAGGGCATAACTCGCATTTGTTAGGAAAAATCCCTTATACCATCAATCGTGCAAATTGCAGATAGAGCTCAAATTCGAAAAAGAAAGACATATTCATATTCCCCTGGGTCAGGGAAACCCAAAAATACATGAGTTTCCTGGATCTGGTCTCTCCCTTTGGAGTTGGCCCAGGGCATATCTCACATTTCTAAGGAAAAATCCCTTGTACCATCAATAGTGCAAATTGCAGATAGAGGTCAAATTTGAAAAACAAAGACATATTCATGTGCACCCTGGTCAGGGAAACAAAAAAAAAACATGGGTTTCTGGGATCTGATCTGTCCCTGTGGAGTTGGCCAAGGGCATATCTCACATTTCTTAGGAAAAATCACTTATACCATCAATAGTGCAAATTGCAGATAGAGCTCAAATTCGAAAAAGAAAGACATATTCATATTCCCCTGGGTCAGGGAAGCCCAAACAAACATGAATATTTAGGATCTGATCTGTCCCTTTGGAGTTGGCCCAGGGTATAACTCGCATTTGTTAGGAAAAATCCCATATACCAGGAAAAGTGCACATAAGAGATAGAGCTCAAATTCAAAAAACAAAGACATATTCATATTCCCCCGGTTCAGGGAAGCCCAAAAAACATGAATTCTCCAGATCTGATCTGTCCCTGTGGAGTTAGCTGAGGGCATGTCTCGCATTTGTTAGGAAAAAACATGAGTTTTCGGGACCTGATCTGTACCAAATAGAGCTCAAACTTGAAGAACAAACACATATTCAAAAAACAGAGATATATTCATGTTCCGTCGGGTCAGGGAAACCCAAAAACACATGAGTTTTCTGGATCTTATCTGTCCCTGTGCATGGCATATCTCGCATTTGTTAGGAAAAATCCCATATACTATGAAAAGTGCAAATTGCAGATAGAGCTCAAATTTGAAGAACAAAGACATATTTATGTTCCACCAGTTCAGGGAAGCCCCCCCAAAAATGACTTTTTCGGATCTGATCTCTCCCTGTCGAGTTGGCCCAGGGCATAACTCGCATTTGTTAGGAAAAATCCCTTATACCATCAATCGTGCAAATTGCAGATAGAGCTCAAATTCGAAAAAGAAAGACATATTCATATTCCCCTGGGTCAGGGAAACCCAAAAAACATGAGTTTTCAGCATCTGATCTGTCCCTGTGGAGTTGGCCCAGAGCATATCTCGCATTTGTTAGGAAAAATTCCTTATACAATGAAAAGTGCAAATTGCAGATTGAACTCAAATTTGAAGAACAAACACATATTTATGTTCCCCCAGGTCTGGGAAGCCCTCCAAAAAGAGTTTTCTGGATCTGGTCTGTCCCTGTGGAGTTGGCCCAGGGCATATCTCGCATTTGTTAGGAAAAATCCCTTATACCATGAAAAGTGCAAATTGCAAATAGAGCTAAAATTCGAAAAACAAAGACATATTCATGTTCCCCCGGGTTAGGGAAACCCAAAAATACATGAGTTTCCTGGATCTGGTCTCTCCCTTTGGAGTTGGCCCAACTCATATCTCGCATTTGTTAGGAAAAATCCATTATAGCTTGAAAAGTGCACATAGGAGATAGAGCTCAAATTCGAAAAACAAACACATATTCATATTCCCCTGGGTCAGGGAAGCCCAAAAAACATGAATATTTAGGATCTGATCTGTCCCTTTGGAGATGGCCCGGGGTATAACTTTATTTTGTTAGGAAAAATTCCCTTATATGATGTAAAGTGAAAATTGGAGATAGAGCTCAAATTCAAAAAAAAAACATATTCATATTCCCCTGGGTAAGGGAAACAACAAAAAAATGAGTTTCCGGGATCTGACCTGTCTTTTTGGAGTTGGCCCAGGGCATATCTCGCATTTGTTAGGAAAAATCACTTATTCCATCAATAGTGCAAATTGCTGATAGAGCTCAAATTCGAAAAAGAAAGACATATTCATATTCCCCTGAGTCAGGGAAACCCAAAAAACCCAGCATCTGATCTGTCCCTGTGGAGTTGGCCCAGAGCATATCTTGCATTTGTTAGGAAAAATTCCTTATACAATCAAAAGTGCAAATTGCACATTGAACTCAAATTTGAAGAACAAACACATATTTATGTTCCCCCGGGTCTGTGAAGCCCTCCAAAAAGAGTTTTCTGGATCTGGTCTGTCCCTGTGGAAAAATCCCATATACCATGAAAAGTGCAAATTACAGATAGAGCTCAAATTTGAAGAAGAAACACATATTTATGTTCCCCCAGGTCAGGGAAACCCTCCAAAAAAAGAGTTTTCTGGATCTGGTCTCTCCCTTTGGAGTTGGCCCAACTGATACCTCGCATTTGTTAGGAAAAATCCATTATACCATAAAAATAGGAGACAGAGAACAAATTCAAAAAACAATGACAAATTCATGTTCCCCCGGGTTAGGGAAACCCCAAAAAACATGAGTTATTGGGATCTGATCTGTCCCTGTGGAGTTGGCCCTCGGCATATCTTGCATTTGTTTGGAAAAATCCCATGTACCATGAAAAGTGCAAATTCCCCCGGGTCAGGGAAGCCCAAAGAACAGGGATCTGATCTGTCCCTGTGGAGTTGGCCAAGGGCATATCTCACATTTCTTAGGAAAAATCACGTATACCATCAATAGTGCAAATTGCAGATAGAGCTCAAATTCGAAAAAGAAAGACATATTCACATTCCCCCGGGTTAGGGAAACCCAAAAATACATGAGTTTCCTGGATCTGGTCTCTCCCTTTGGAGTTGGCCCAGGGCATATCTCACATTTCTTAGGAAAAATCCCTTATACCATCAATATTGCAAATTGCAGATAGAGGTCAAATTCGTAAAAGAAAGACATATTCACGTTCCCCCTGGTCAGGGAAACCAAAAAAACATGAGTTTCTGGGATCTGATCTGTCCCTGTGGAGTTGGCACAGGGCATAACTCACATTTGTTAGGAAAAATCCATGAAAAGTGGAAATTGGAGATAGAGCTCAAATTCGAAAAAGAAAGACATATTCACGTTCCCCGGTTCAGGGAAGCCCAAAAAAACATGAGTTTTCTGGTTCGGATATGTCCCTGTGGAGTTGGCCCAGAGCATATCTCGCATATCTTAGGAAAAATCCTATATACCATGAAAAGTGGAAATTGGAGATAGAGCTCAAATTCGAAAAACAGAGACATATTCATGTTCCCCCGGGTCACGGAAACCCAAAAAAACATGAGTTTTTGGGACCTGATCTTTCCCTGTGCAGTTGGCGCATGGCATATCTTGCATTTGTTAGGAAAAATCCCATATACCATGAAAAGTGAAAATTGAAAATAGAGCTCAAATTCGAAAAACAAGCACATATTCATGTTCCAATAGGTCAGGGAAGCCCAAAAAAGTTGAGTTTTTGGAATCTGATCTGTCTTTTTGGACTTGGCCCCGGGCATATCTCGCATTTGTTAGGAAAAATCGCTTATTCCATCAATAGTGCAAATTGCTGATAGAGCTCAAATTCAAAAAAGAAAGACATATTCATGCTCCCCTAGGTCGAGGAAAAAAAAAACACATTAGTTTCCTTGATCTGATCTGTTCCTCTGGAGTTGGCCCAGGGCATATCTCACATTTCTTAGGAAAAATCCCTTATACCATCAATATTGCAAATTGCAGATAGAGGTCAAATTCGTAAAAGAAAGACATATTCACGTTCCCCGGTTCAGGGAAGCCCAAAAAACATGAGTTTTATGGTTCGGATATGTCCCTGTGGAGTTGGCCCAGAGCATAACTTGCATATGTTAGGAAAAATCCCATATACCATGAAAAGTGCAAATTACAGATAGAGCTCAAATTTGAAGAAGAAACACATATATATGTTCCCGCAGGTCACGGAACCCCTCCAAAACAGAGTTTTCTGGATCTGGTCTCTCCCTTTGGGGTTGGCCCAACTCATATCTCGCATTTGTTAGGAAAAATCCATTATACCTTGAAAAGTGCACATAGGAGATAGAGCTCAAATTCGAAAAACAAACACATATTCATATTCCCCTACGTCAGGGAAGCCCAAAAAACATGAATATTTAGGATCTGATGTGTCCCTTTCGACTTGGCCCAGGGTATAACTCGCATTTGTTAGGAAAAATCCATTATACCATCAATATTGAAAATTGCAGATAGAGGTCAAATTCGAAAAACAAAGACATATTCATGTTCGGGACATGATCTTTCCCTGTGCAGTTGGCGCATGGCATATCTTTGTTAGGAAAAATCCCATATTTGATGAAAAGTGAAAATTGGAGATAGAGCTCAAATTTAAAAAAAAAGACATATTCCTATTCCCCTGGGTCAGGGAAGCCCAAAAAACATGAGTTTCCTGGATCTTATCTGTCCCTGTGGAGTTGGCCAAGGGCATATCTCACATTTCTTAGGAAAAATCACTTATACCATCAATAGTGCAAATTGCACATAGAGCTCAAATTCGAAAAAGAAAGACATATTCATATTCCCCTGGGTCAGGGAAACCCAAAAAACATGAGTTTTCGGCATCTGATCTGTCCCTGTGGAGTTGGCCTAGAGCATATCTCGCATTTGTTAGGAAAAATCCCTTGTACCAACAATATTGAAAATTGCAGATAGAGGTCAAATTTGAAAAACAAAGACATATTCATGTGCCCCCTGGTCAGGGAAACGAAAAAAAATGTGAGTTTCTGGGATCTGATCTGTCCCACAGGGTGCAACTCACATTTGTTAGGAAAAATCCATGAAAAGTGGAAATTGCAGATAGAGCTCAAATTCGAAAAACGAGCACATATTCATGTTCCCCTGGGTCAAGGAAGCCAGAAAAACTTGAGTTTTTGGGATCTGATCTTTCCCTTTGGAGTGGGCCCAGGGCATAACTCGCATTTCTTAGGAAAAATCACTTATACCATCAATAGTGCAAATTGCATATAGAGCTCAAATTCGAAAAAGAAAGATATATTCATGTTCCCCGGTTCAGGGAAGCCCAAAAAACAAAAACCAAAAAAAACCATGAGTTTCTGGGATCTGATCTTTCCCTGTGGAGTTGGCACAGGGCATAACTCACATTTCTTAGGAAAAATCCATGAAAAGTGGAAATTGGAGATAGAGCTCAAATTCAAAAAAGAAAGACATATTCACATTCCCCGGTTCAGGGAAGCCCAAAAAACATGAGTTTCCTGGATCTGATCTGTCCCTGTGGAGTTGGCCCAGGGCATATCTCACATTTCTTAGGAAAAATCACGTATACCATCAATAGTGCAAATTGCAGATAGAGCTCAAATTCGAAAAAGAAAGACATATTCATATTCCCCTGGGTCAGGGAAACCCAAAAAACATGAGTTTTCAGCATCTGATCTGTCCCTGTGGAGTTGGCCCAGAGCATATCTCGCATTTGTTAGGAAAAATTCCTTATACAATGAAAAGTGCAAATTGCAGATTGAACTCAAATTTGAAGAACAAACACATATTTATGTTCCCCCAGGTCTGGGAAGCCCTCCAAAAAGAGTTTTCTGGATCTGGTCTGTCCCTGTGGAGTTGGCCCAGGGCATATCTCGCATTTGTTAGGAAAAATCCCTTATACCATGAAAAGTGCAAATTGCAAATAGAGCTAAAATTCGAAAAACAAAGACATATTCATGTTCCCCCGGGTTAGGGAAAGCCAAAAATACATGAGTTTCCTGGATCTGGTCTCTCCCTTTGGAGTTGGCCCAACTCATATCTCGCATTTGTTAGGAAAAATCCATTATAGCTTGAAAAGTGCACATAGGAGATAGAGCTCAAATTCGAAAAACAAACACATATTCATATTCCCCTGGGTCAGGGAAGCCCAAAAAACATGAATATTTAGGATCTGATCTGTCCCTTTGGAGATGGCCCGGGGTATAACTTTATTTTGTTAGGAAAAATTCCCTTATATGATGTAAAGTGAAAATTGGAGATAGAGCTCAAATTAAAAAAAAAATATTCATATTCCCCTGGGTAAGGGAAACAACAAAAAAAATGAGTTTCCGGGATCTGACCTGTCTTTTTGGAGTTGGCCCAGGGCATATCTCGCATTTGTTAGGAAAAATCACTTATTCCATCAATAGTGCAAATTGCTGATAGAGCTCAAATTCGAAAAAGAAAGACATATTCATATTCCCCTGAGTCAGGGAAACCCAAAAAACCCAGCATCTCATCTGTCCCTGTGGAGTTGGCCCAGAGCATATCTCGCATATGTTAGGAACAATCCTATATACCATGAAAAGTGGAAATTGGAGATAGAGCTCAAATTCGAAAAAGAAAGACATATTCATATTCCCCTGGGTCAGGGAAAACCAAAAAACATGAGTTTTCAGCATCTGATCTGTCCCTGTGGAGTTGCCCCAGAGCATATCTCGCAATTGTTAGGAAAAATTCCTTATACAATGAAAAGTGCAAATTGCAGATTGAACTCAAATTTGAAGAACAAACACATATTTATGTTCCCCCAGGTCTGGGAAGCCCTCCAAAAAGAGTTTTCTGGATCTGGTCTTTCCCTGTGGAGTTGGCCCAGGGCATATCTCGCATTTGTTAGGAAAAATCCCTTATACCATGAAAAGTGCAAATTGCAAATAGAGCTAAAATTCGAAAAAAAAGACATATTCATGTTCCCCCGGGTTAGGGAAACCCAAAAATACATGAGTTTCCTGGATCTGGTCTCTCCCTTTGGAGTTGGCCCAGGGCATATCTCACATTTCTTAGGAAAAATCCCTTGTACCATCAATAGTGCAAATTGCAGATAGAGGTCAAATTTGAAAAACAAAGACATATTCATGTGCACCCTGGTCAGGGAAACAAAAAAAAAACATGGGTTTCTGGGATCTGATCTGTCCCTGTGGAGTTGGCCAAGGGCATATCTCACATTTCTTAGGAAAAATCACTTATACCATCAATAGTGCAAATTGCAGATAGAGCTCAAATTCGAAAAAGAAAGACATATTCATATTCCCCTGGGTCAGGGAAGCCCAAACAAACATGAATATTTAGGATCTGATCTGTCCCTTTGGAGTTGGCCCAGGGTATAACTCGCATGTGTTAGGAAAAATCCCATATACCAGGAAAAGTGCACATAAGAGATAGAGCTCAAATTCAAAAAACAAAGACATATTCATATTCCCCCGGTTCAGGGAAGCCCAAAAAAACATGAATTCTCCAGATCTGATCTGTCCCTGTGGAGTTAGCTGAGGGCATGTCTCGCATTTGTTAGGAAAAAACATGAGTTTTCGGGACCTGATCTGTACCAAATAGAGCTCAAACTTGAAGAACAAACACATATTCAAAAAACAGAGATATATTCATGTTCCGTCGGGTCAGGGAAACCCAAAAACACATGAGTTTTCTGGATCTTATCTGTCCCTGTGCAGTTGGCCCATGGCATATCTCGCATTTGTTAGGAAAAATCCCATATACTATGAAAAGTGCAAATTGCAGATAGAGCTCAAATTTGAAGAACAAAGACATATTTATGTTCCACCAGTTCAGGGAAGCCCCCCAAAAAATGACTTTTTCGGATCTGATCTCTCCCTGTCGAGTTGGCCCAGGGCATAACTCGCATTTGTTAGGAAAAATCCCTTATACCATCAATCGTGCAAATTGCAGATAGAGCTCAAATTCGAAAAAGAAAGACATATTCATATTCCCCTGGGTCAGGGAAACCCAAAAAACATGAGTTTTCAGCATCTGATCTGTCCGTGTGGAGTTGGCCCAGAGCATATCTCGCATTTGTTAGGAAAAATTCCTTATACAATGAAAAGTGCAAATTGCAGATTGAACTCAAATTTGAAGAACAAACACATATTTATGTTCCCCCAGGTCTGGGAAGCCCTCCAAAAAGAGTTTTCTGGATCTGGTCTTTCCCTGTGGAGTTGGCCCAGGGCATATCTCGCATTTGTTAGGAAAAATCCCTTATACCATGAAAAGTGCAAATTGCAAATAGAGCTAAAATTCGAAAAACAAAGACATATTCATGTTCCCCCGGGTTAGGGAAACCCAAAAATACATGAGTTTCCTGGATCTGGTCTCTCCCTTTGGAGTTGGCCCAGGGCATATCTCACATTTCTTAGGAAAAATCCCTTGTACCATCAATAGTGCAAATTGCAGATAGAGGTCAAATTTGAAAAACAAAGACATATTCATGTGCCCCCTGGTCAGGGAAACAAAAAAACATGGGTTTCTGGGATCTGATCTGTCCCTGTGGAGTTGGCACAGGGCATAACTCACATTTGTTAGGAAAAATCCATGAAAAGTGGAAATTGGAGATAGAGCTCAAATTCGAAAAAGAAAGACATATTCACGTTCCCCTGTTCAGGGAAGCCCAAAAAAACATGAGTTTTCTGGTTCGGATATGTCCCTGTGGAGTTGGCCCAGAGCATATCTCGCATATGTTAGGAACAATCCTATATACCATGAAAAGTGGAAATTGGAGATAGAGCTCAAATTCGAAAAAGAAAGACATATTCACATTCCCCGGTTCAGGGAAGTCCAAAAAACATGGGTTTCCTGGATCTGATGTGTCCCTGTGGAGTTGGCCCAGGGCATATCTCACATTTCTTAGGAAAAATCGCGTATACCATCAATAGTGCAAATTGCAGATAGAGCTCAAATTCGAAAAAGAAAGACATATTCATATTCCCCTGGGTCAGGGAAACACAAAAAACATGAGTTTTCAGCATCTGATCTGTCCCTGTGGAGTTGCCCCAGAGCATATCTCGCAATTGTTAGGAAAAATTCCTTATACAATGAAAAGTGCAAATTGCAGATTGAACTCAAATTTGAAGAACAAACACATATTTATGTTCCCCCAGGTCTGGGAAGCCCTCCAAAAAGAGTTTTCTGGATCTGGTCTTTCCCTGTGGAGTTGGCCCAGGGCATATCACGCATTTGTTAGGAAAAATCCCTTATACCATTAAAAATGCAAATTGCAAATAGAGCTAAAATTCGAAAAACAAAGACATATTCATGTTCCCCCGGGTTAGGGAAACCCAAAAACACATTAGTTTCCTGGATCTGTTCTCTCCCTTTGGAGTTGGCCCAGGGCATATCTCACATTTCTCAGGAAAAATCCCTTGTACCATCAATAGTGCAAATTGCAGATAGAGGTCAAATTTGAAAAACAAAGACATATTCATGTGCCCCCTGGTCAGGGAAACGAAAAAAAAAAGTGAGTTTCTGGGATCTGATCTGTCCCACAGGGTGTAACTCACATTTCTTAGGAAAAATCCATGAAAAGTGGAAATTGCAGATAGAGCTCAAATTCGAAAAACAAGCACATATTCATGTTCCCCTGGGTCAAGGAAGCCAGAAAAACTTGAGTTTTTGGGATCTGATCTTTCCCTTTGGAGTGGGCCCAGGGCATAACTCGCATTTCTTAGGAAAAATCAATTATACCATCAATAGTGCAAATTGCAGATAGAGCTCAAATTCGAAAAAGAAAGACATATTCACGTTCCCCGGTTCAGGGAAGCCCAAAAAACAAAAACCAAAAAAACCATGAGTTTCTGGGATCTGATCTTTCCCTGTGGAGTTGGCACAGGGCATAACTCACATTTGTTAGGAAAAATCCATGAAAAGTGGAAATTGGAGATAGAGCTCAAATTCGAAAAAGAAAGACATATTCACATTCCCCGGGTCAGGGAAGCCCAAAAAACATGAGTTTCCTGGATCTGATCTGTCCCTGTGGAGTTGGCCCAGGGCATATCTCACATTGCTTAGGAAAAATCACTTATACCATCAATAGTGCAAATTGCAGATAGTGGTCAAATTCGAAAAACAAAGACATATTCATGTTCCCCCGGGTCTCGGAAACCCAAAAAAACATGAGTTTTTGGGACCTGATCTTTCCCTTTGGAGTTGGCCCAGGGCATAACTTGCATATGTTAGGAAAAATCCCATATACCATGAAAAGTGCAAATTACAGATAGAGCTCAAATTTGAAGAAGAAACACATATTTATGTTCCCGCAGGTCACGGAAACCCTCCAAAATAGAGTTTTCTGGATCTGGTCTGTCCCTTTGGAGTTGGCCCAACTCATATCTCTCATTTGTTAGGAAAAATCCATTATAGCTTGAAAAGTGCACATAGGAGATAGAGCTCAAATTCGAAAAACAAACACATATTCATATTCCCCTGGGTCAGGGAAGCCCAAAAAACATGAATATTTAGGATCTGATCTGTCCCTTTGGAGATGGCCCGGGGTATAACTTTATTTTGTTAGGAAAAATTCCCTTATATGATGTAAAGTGAAAATTGGAGATAGAGTTCAAATTAAAAAAAAGACATATTCATATTCCACTGGGTAAGGGAAACCCAAAAAAAATGAGTTTCCTGGATCTGATCTGTCTTTTTGGAGTTGGCCCAGGGCATATCTCACATTTCTTAGGAAAAATCACGTATACCATCAATAGTGCAAATTGCTGATAGAGCTCAAATTCGAAAAAGAAAGACATATTCATATTCCCCTGGGTCAGGGAAACCCAAAAAACCCAGCATCTGATCTGTCCCTGTGGAGTTGTCCAAGAACATATGTCGCATTTGTTAGGAAAAATTCCTTATACAATCAAAAGTGCAAATTGCAGATTGAACTCAAATTCGAAAAACAAAGACATATTCATGTTCCCCCCGGTTAGGGAAACCCAAAAATACATGAGTTTTCTGGATCTTATCTGTCCCTGTGCAGTTGGCCCAGGACATATCTCGCATTTGTTTGGAAAACTCCATTATACCATGAAAAGTGAACATAGTTAGTTAGTTCAAATTCGAAATTCGAAAAACAAACACATATTCATATTCCCCTACGTCAGGGAAGCCCAAAAAACATGAATATTTAGGATCTGATCTGTCCCTTTCGACTTTGCCCAGGGTATAACTCGCATTTGTTAGGAAAAAGCCATTATACCATAAAAATAGGAGACAGAGTTGAAATTCGAAAAACAAAGACAAATTCATGTTCCCCCGGGTCAGGGAAACCCAAAAAAACATGAGTTTCCTGGATCTTATCTGTCCCTGTGGAGTTGGCCAAGGGCATATCTCACATTTCTTAGGAAAAATCACTTATACCATCAATAGTGCAAATTGCAGATAGAGCTCAAATTCGAAAAAGAAAGACATATTCATATTCCCCTGGGTCAGGGAAGCCCAAAAAAACATGAATATTTAGGATCTGATCTGTCCCTTTGGAGTTGGCCCAGGGTATAACTCGCATTTGTTAGGAAAAATCCCATATACCAGGAAAAGTGCACATAAGAGATAGAGCTCAAATTCAAAAAACAAAGACATATTCATATTCCCCCGGTTCAGGGAAGCCCAAAAAAACATGAATTCTCCAGATCTGATCTGTCCCTGTGGAGTTAGCTGAGGGCATGTCTCGCATTTGTTAGGAAAAAACATGAGTTTTCGGGACCTGATCTGTACCAAATAGAGCTCAAACTTGAAGAACAAACACATATTCAAAAAACAGAGATATATTCATGTTCCGTCGGGTCAGGGAAACCCAAAAACACATGAGTTTTCTGGATCTTATCTGTCCCTGTGCAGTTGGCCCATGGCATATCTCGCATTTGTTAGGAAAAATCCCATATACCATGAAAAGTGCAAATTGCAGATAGAGCTCAAATTTGAAGAACAAAGACATATTTATGTTCCACCAGTTCAGGGAAGCCCCCCAAAAAATGACTTTTTCGGATCTGATCTCTCCCTGTCGAGTTGGCCCAGGGCATAACTCGCATTTGTTAGGAAAAATCCCTTATACCATGAAAAGTGCAAATTGCAAATAGAGCTAAAATTCGAAAAACAAAGACATATTCATGTTCCCCCAGGTTAGGGAAACCCAAAAATACATGAGTTTCCTGGATCTGGTCTCTCCCTGTGGAGTTGGCCCAGGGCATATCTCACATTTCTTAGGAAAAATCCCTTGTACCATCAATAGTGCAAATTGCAGATAGAGGTCAAATTTGAAAAACAAAGACATATTCATGTGCCCCCTGGTCAGGGAAACAAAAAAAACATGGGTTTCTGGGATCTGATCTGTCCCTGTGGAGTTGGCACAGGGCATAACTCACATTTGTTAGGAAAAATCCATGAAAAGTGGAAATTGGAGATAGAGCTCAAATTCGAAAAAGAAAGACATATTCACGTTCCCCTGTTCAGGGAAGCCCAAAAAAACATGAGTTTTCTGGTTCGGATATGTCCCTGTGGAGTTGGCCCAGAGCATATCTCGCATATGTTAGGAACAATCCTATATACCATGAAAAGTGGAAATTGGAGATAGAGCTCAAATTCGAAAACGAAAGACATATTCACATTCCCCGGTTCAGGGAAGCCCAAAAAACATGGGTTTCCTGGATCTGATGTGTCCCTGTGGAGTTGGCCCAGGGCATATCTCACATTTCTTAGGAAAAATCGCGTATACCATCAATAGTGCAAATTGCAGATAGAGCTCAAATTCGAAAAAGAAAGACATATTCATATTCCCCTGGGTCAGGGAAACCCAAAAAACATGAGTTTTCAGCATCTGATCTGTCCCTGTGGAGTTGCCCAAGAGCATATCTCGCAATTGTTAGGAAAAATTCCTTATACAATGAAAATTGCAAATTGCAGATTGAACTCAAATTTGAAGAACAAACACATATTTATGTTCCCCCAGGTCTGGGAAGCCCTCCAAAAAGAGTTTTCTGGATCTGGTCTTTCCCTGTGGAGTTGGCCCAGGGCATATCTCGCATTTCTTAGGAAAAATCCCTTATACCATGAAAAGTGCAAATTGCAAATTGTGCTAAAATTCAAAAAAAAAGACATATTCATGTTCCCCCGGGTTAGGGAAACCCAAAAATACATGAGTTTCCTGGATCTGGTCTCTCCCTTTGGAGTTGGCCCAGGGCATATCTCACATTTCTTAGGAAAAATCCCTTGTACCATCAATAGTGCAAATTGCAGATAGAGGTCAAATTTGAAAAACAAAGACATATTCATGTGCACCCTGGTCAGGGAAACAAAAAAAAAACATGGGTTTCTGGGATCTGATCTGTCCCTGTGGAGTTGGCCAAGGGCATATCTCACATTTCTTAGGAAAAATCACTTATACCATCAATAGTGCAAATTGCAGATAGAGCTCAAATTCGAAAAAGAAAGACATATTCATATTCCCCTGGGTCAGGGAAGCCCAAACAAACATGAATATTTAGGATCTGATCTGTCCCTTTGGAGTTGGCCCAGGGTATAACTCGCATTTGTTAGGAAAAATCCCATATACCAGGAAAAGTGCACATAAGAGAAAGAGCTCAAATTCAAAAAACAAAGACATATTCATATTCCCCCGGTTCAGGGAAGCCCAAAAAAACATGAATTCTCCAGATCTGATCTGTCCCTGTGGAGTTAGCTGAGGGCATGTCTCGCATTTGTTAGGAAAAAACATGAGTTTTCGGGACCTGATCTGTACCAAATAGAGCTCAAACTTGAAGAACAAACACATATTCAAAAAACAGAGATATATTCATGTTCCGTCGGGTCAGGGAAACCCAAAAACACATGAGTTTTCTGGATCTTATCTGTCCCTGTGCAGTTGGCCCATGGCATATCTCGCATTTGTTAGGAAAAATCCCATATACTATGAAAAGTGCAAATTGCAGATAGAGCTCAAATTTGAAGAACAAAGACATATTTATGTTCCACCAGTTCAGGGAAGCCCCCCAAAAAATGACTTTTTCGGATCTGATCTCTCCCTGTCGAGTTGGCCCAGGGCATAACTCGCATTTGTTAGGAAAAATCCCTTATACCATCAATCGTGCAAATTGCAGATAGAGCTCAAATTCGAAAAAGAAAGACATATTCATATTCCCCTGGGTCAGGGAAACCCAAAAAACATGAGTTTTCAGCATCTGATCTGTCCGTGTGGAGTTGGCCCAGAGCATATCTCGCATTTGTTAGGAAAAATTCCTTATACAATGAAAAGTGCAAATTGCAGATTGAACTCAAATTTGAAGAACAAACACATATTTATGTTCCCCCAGGTCTGGGAAGCCCTCCAAAAAGAGTTTTCTGGATCTGGTCTTTCCCTGTGGAGTTGGCCCAGGGCATATCTCGCATTTCTTAGGAAAAATCCCTTATACCATGAAAAGTGCAAATTGCAAATAGAGCTAAAATTCGAAAAACAAAGACATATTCATGTTCCCCCAGGTTAGGGAAACCCAAAAATACATGAGTTTCCTGGATCTGGTCTCTCCCTGTGGAGTTGGCCCAGGGCATATCTCACATTTCTTAGGAAAAATCCCTTGTACCATCAATAGTGCAAATTGCAGATAGAGGTCAAATTTGAAAAACAAAGACATATTCATGTGCCCCCTGGTCAGGGAAACAAAAAAAACATGGGTTTCTGGGATCTGATCTGTCCCTGTGGAGTTGGCACAGGGCATAACTCACATTTGTTAGGAAAAATCCATGAAAAGTGGAAATTGGAGATAGAGCTCAAATTCGAAAAAGAAAGACATATTCACGTTCCCCTGTTCAGGGAAGCCCAAAAAAACATGAGTTTTCTGGTTCGGATATGTCCCTGTGGAGTTGGCCCAGAGCATATCTCGCATATGTTAGGAACAATCCTATATACCATGAAAATTGGAAATTGGAGATAGAGCTCAAATTCGAAAACGAAAGACATATTCACATTCCCCGGTTCAGGGAAGCCCAAAAAACATGGGTTTCCTGGATCTGATGTGTACCTGTGGAGTTGGCCCAGGGCATATCTCACATTTCTTAGGAAAAATCGCGTATACCATCAATAGTGCAAATTGCAGATAGAGCTCAAATTCGAAAAAGAAAGACATATTCATATTCCCCTGGGTCAGGGAAACCCAAAAAACATGAGTTTTCAGCATCTGATCTGTCCCTGTGGAGTTGCCCAAGAGCATATCTCGCAATTGTTAGGAAAAATTCCTTATACAATGAAAATTGCAAATTGCAGATTGAACTCAAATTTGAAGAACAAACACATATTTATGTTCCCCCAGGTCTGGGAAGCCCTCCAAAAAGAGTTTTCTGGATCTGGTCTTTCCCTGTGGAGTTGGCCCAGGGCATATCTCGCATTTCTTAGGAAAAATCCCTTATACCATGAAAAGTGCAAATTGCAAATTGTGCTAAAATTCGAAAAAAAAGACATATTCATGTTCCCCCGGGTTAGGGAAACCCAAAAATACATGAGTTTCCTGGATCTGGTCTCTCCCTTTGGAGTTGGCCCAGGGCATATCTCACATTTCTTAGGAAAAATCCCTTGTACCATCAATAGTGCAAATTGCAGATAGAGGTCAAATTTGAAAAACAAAGACATATTCATGTGCACCCTGGTCAGGGAAACAAAAAAAAAACATGGGTTTCTGGGATCTGATCTGTCCCTGTGGAGTTGGCCAAGGGCATATCTCACATTTCTTAGGAAAAATCACTTATACCATCAATAGTGCAAATTGCAGATAGAGCTCAAATTCGAAAAAGAAAGACATATTCATATTCCCCTGGGTCAGGGAAGCCCAAACAAACATGAATATTTAGGATCTGATCTGTCCCTTTGGAGTTGGCCCAGGGTATAACTCGCATTTGTTAGGAAAAATCCCATATACCAGGAAAAGTGCACATAAGAGATAGAGCTCAAATTCAAAAAACAAAGACATATTCATATTCCACCGGTTCAGGGAAGCCCAAAAAAACATGAATTCTCCAGATCTGATCTGTCCCTGTGGAGTTAGCTGAGGGCATGTCTCGCATTTGTTAGGAAAAAACATGAGTTTTCGGGACCTGATCTGTACCAAATAGAGCTCAAACTTGAAGAACAAACACATATTCAAAAAACAGAGATATATTCATGTTCCGTCGGGTCAGGGAAACCCAAAAACACATGAGTTTTCTGGATCTTATCTGTCCCTGTGCAGTTGGCCCATGGCATATCTCGCATTTGTTAGGAAAAATCCCATATACTATGAAAAGTGCAAATTGCAGATAGAGCTCAAATTTGAAGAACAAAGACATATTTATGTTCCACCAGTTCAGGGAAGCCCCCCAAAAAATGACTTTTTCGGATCTGATCTCTCCCTGTCGAGTTGGCCCAGGGCATAACTCGCATTTTTTAGGAAAAATCCCTTATACCATCAATCGTGCAAATTGCAGATAGAGCTCAAATTCGAAAAAGAAAGACATATTCATATTCCCCTGGGTCAGGGAAACCCAAAAAACATGAGTTTTCAGCATCTGATCTGTCCGTGTGGAGTTGGCCCAGAGCATATCTCGCATTTGTTAGGAAAAATTCCTTATACAATGAAAAGTGCAAATTGCAGATTGAACTCAAATTTGAAGAACAAACACATATTTATGTTCCCCCAGGTCTGGGAAGCCCTCCAAAAAGAGTTTTCTGGATCTGGTCTTTCCCTGTGGAGTTGGCCCAGGGCATATCTCACATTTCTTAGGAAAAATCCCTTGTACCATCAATAGTACAAATTGCAGATAGAGGTCAAGTTTGAAAAACAAAGACATATTCATGTGCCCCCTGGTCAGGGAAACAAAAAAAAATGGGTTTCTGGGATCTGATCTGTCCCTGTGGAGTTGGCACAGGGTATAACTCACATTTGTTAGGAAAAATCCATGAAAAGTGGAAATTGGAGATAGAGCTCAAATTCGAAAAAGAAAGACATATTCACGTTCCCCTGTTCAGGGAAGCCCAAAAAAACATGAGTTTTCTGGTTCGGATATGTCCCTGTGGAGTTGGCCCAGAGCATATCTCGCATATGTTAGGAACAATCCTATATACCATGAAAAGTGGAAATTGGAGATAGAGCTCAAATTCGAAAAAGAAAGACATATTCACATTCCCCGGTTCAGGGAAGCCCAAAAAACATGGGTTTCCTGGATCTGATGTGTCCCTGTGGAGTTGGCCCAGGGCATATCTCACATTTCTTAGGAAAAATCGCGTATACCATCAATAGTGCAAATTGCAGATAGAGCTCAAATTCGAAAAAGAAAGACATATTCATATTCCCCTGGGTCAGGGAAACCCAAAAAACATGAGTTTTCAGCATCTGATCTGTCCCTGTGGAGTTGCCCCAGAGCATATCTCGCAATTGTTAGGAAAAATTCCTTATACAATGAAAAGTGCAAATTTCAGATTGAACTCAAATTTGAAGAACAAACACGTATTTATGTTCCCCCAGGTCTGGGAAGCCCTCCAAAAAGAGTTTTCTGGATCTGGTCTTTCCCTGTGGAGTTGGCCCAGGGCATATCTCGCATTTCTTAGGAAAAATCCCTTATACCATGAAAAGTGCAAATTGCAAATAGAGCTAAAATTCGAAAAAAAGACATATTCATGTTCCCCCGGGAAGCCCAAAAAAACATGAGTTTTCTGGTTCGGATATGTCCCTTTGGAGTTGGCCCAGAGCATATCTCGCATATGTTAGGAACAATCCTATATACCATGAAAAGTGGAAATTGCAGATAGAGCTCAAATTCGAAAAAGAAAGAGATATTCATATTCCCCTGGGTCAGGGAAACCCAAAAAACATGAGTTTTCGGCATCTGATCTATCCCTGTGGAGTTGGCCTAGAGCATATCTCGCATTTGTTAGGAAAAATCCCTTGTACCAACAATATTGAAAATTGCAGATAGAGGTCAAATTTGAAAAACAAAGACATATTCATGTGCCCCCTGGTCAGGGAAACGAAAAAAAAATGTGAGTTTCTGGGATCTGATCTGTCCCACAGGGTGTAACTCACATTTCTTAGGAAAAATCCATGAAAAGTGGAAATTGCAGATAGAGCTCAAATTCGAAAAACAAGCACATATTCATGTTCCCCTGGGTCAAGGAAGCCAGAAAAACTTGAGTTTTTGGGATCTGATCTTTCCCTTTGGAGTGGGCCCAGGGCATAACTCGCATTTCTTAGGAAAAATCACTTATACCATCAATAGTGCAAATTGCAGATAGAGCTCAAATTCGAAAAAGAAAGACATATTCACGTTCCCCGGTTCAGGGAAGCCCAAAAAACAAAAACCAAAAAAACCATGAGTTTCTGGGATCTGATCTTTCCCTGTGGAGTTGGCACAGGGCATAACTCACATTTGTTAGGAAAAATCCATGAAAAGTGGAAATTGGAGATAGAGCTCAAATTCGAAAAAGAAAGACATATTCACATTCCCCGGTTCAGGGAAGCCCAAAAAACATGAGTTTCCCGGATCTGATCTGTCCCTGTGGAGTTGGCCCAGGGCATATCTCACATTGCTTAGGAAAAATCACTTATACCATCAATAGTGCAAATTGCAGATAGTGGTCAAATTCGAAAAACAAAGACATATTCATGTTCCCCCGGGTCTCAGAAACCCAAAAAAACATGAGTTTTTGGGACCTGATCTTTCCCTTTGGAGTTGGCCCAGGGCATAACTTGCATATGTTAGGAAAAATCCCATATACCATTTAAAGTGCAAATTACAGATAGAGCTCAAATTTGAAGAAGAAACACATATTTATGTTCCCGCAGGTCACGGAAACCCTCCAAAATAGAGTTTTCTGGATCTGGTCTGTCCCTTTGGAGTTGGCCCAACTCATATCTCGCATTTGTTAGGAAAAATCCATTATACCTTGAAAAGTGCACATAGGAGATAGAGCTCAAATTTGAAAAACAAACACATATTCATATTCCCCTGGGTCAGGGAAGCCCAAAAAACATGAATATTTAGGATCTGATCTGTCCCTTTGGAGATGGCCCGGGGTATAACTTTATTTTGTTAGGAAAAATTCCCTTATATGATGTAAAGTGAAAATTGGAGATAGAGCTCAAATTAAAAAAAAAGACATATTCATATTCCACTGGGTAAGGGAAAGCGAAAAAAAATGAGTTTCCTGGATCTGATCTGTCTTTTTGGAGTTGGCCCAGGGCATATCTCACATTTCTTAGGAAAATCACGTATACCATCAATAGTGCAAATTGCTGATAGAGCTCAAATTCGAAAAAGAAAGACATATTCATATTCCCCTGGGTCAGGGAAACCCAAAAAACCCAGCATCTGATCTGTCCCTGTGGAGTTGTCCAAGAACATATGTCGCATTTGTTAGGAAAAATTCCTTATACAATCAAAAGTGCAAATTGCAGATTGAACTCAAATTCGAAAAACAAAGACATATTAATGTTCCCCCCGGTTAGGGAAACCCAAAAATACATGAGTTTTCTGGATCTTATCTGTCCCTGTGCAGTTGGCCCAGGACATATCTCGCATTTGTTTGGAAAACTCCATTATACCATGAAAAGTGAACATAGTTAGTTAGTTCAAATTCGAAATTCAAAAAACAAACACATATTCATATTCCCCTATGTCAGGGAAGCCCAAAAAACATGAATATTTAGGATCTGATCTGTCCCTTTGGAGATGGCCCGGGGTATAACTTTATTTTGTTAGGAAAATTTCCCTTATATGATGTAAAGTGAAAATTGGAGATAGAGCTCAAATTCAAAAAAAAACATATTCATATTCCCCTGGGTAAGGGAAACAACAAAAAAATGAGTTTCCGGGATCTGACCTGTCTTTTTGGAGTTGGCCCAGGGCATATCTCGCATTTGTTAGGAAAAATCACTTATTCCATCAATAGTGCAAATTGCTGATAGAGCTCAAATTCGAAAAAGAAAGACATATTCATATTCCCCTGAGTCAGGGAAACCCAAAAAACCCAGCATCTGATCTGTCCCTGTGGAGTTGGCCCAGAGCATATCTCGCATTTGTTAGGAAAAATTCCTTATACAATGAAAAGTGCAAATTGCAGATTGAACTCAAATTTGAAGAACAAACACATATTTATGTTCCCCCAGGTCTGGGAAGCCCTCCAAAGAGAGTTTTCTGGATCTGGTCTGTCCCTGTGGAGTTGGCCCAGGGCATATCTCGCATTTGTTAGGAAAAATCCCTTATACCATGAAAAGTGCAAATTGCAAATAGAGCTAAAATTCGAAAAACAAAGACATATTCATGTTCCCCCGGGTTAGGGAAACCCAAAAATACATGAGTTTCCTGGATCTGGTCTCTCCCTTTGGAGTTGGCCCAACTCATATCTCGCATTTGTTAGGAAAAATCCATTATAGCTTGAAAAGTGCACATAGGAGATAGAGCTCAAATTCGAAAAACAAACACATATTCATATTCCCCTGGGTCAGGGAAGCCCAAAAAACATGAATATTTAGGATCTGATCTGTCCCTTTGGAGATGGCCCGGGGTATAACTTTATTTTGTTAGGAAAATTTCCCTTATATGATGTAAAGTGAAAATTGGAGATAGAGCTCAAATTCAAAAAAAAACATATTCATATTCCCCTGGGTAAGGGAAACAACAAAAAAATGAGTTTCCGGGATCTGACCTGTCTTTTTGGAGTTGGCCCAGGGCATATCTCGCATTTGTTAGGAAAAATCACTTATTCCATCAATAGTGCAAATTGCTGATAGAGCTCAAATTCGAAAAAGAAAGACATATTCATATTCCCCTGAGTCAGGGAAACCCAAAAAACCCAGCATCTGATCTGTCCCTGTGGAGTTGGCCCAGAGCATATCTCGCATTTGTTAGGAAAAATTCCTTATACAATCAAAAGTGCAAATTGCAGATTGAACTCAAATTTGAAGAACAAACACATATTTATGTTCCCCCGGGTCTGTGAAGCCCTCCAAAAAGAGTTTTCTGGATCTGGTCTGTCCCTGTGGAAAAATCCCATATACCATGAAAAGTGCAAATTACAGATAGAGCTCAAATTTGAAGAAGAAACACATATTTATGTTCCCCCAGGTCAGGGAAACCCTCCGAAAAAAGAGTTTTCTGGATCTGGTCTCTCCCTTTGGAGTTGGCCCAACTGATACCTCGCATTTGTTAGGAAAAATCCATTATACCATAAAAATTGGAGACAGAGATCAAATTCGAAAAACAAATACAAATTCATGTTCCCCCGGATTAGGGAAACCCCAAAAAACATGAGTTTTTGGGATCTGATCTGTCCCTGTGGAGTTGGCCCTCGGCATATCTCGCATTTGTTTGGAAAAATCCCATGTACCATGAAAAGTGCAAATTCCCCCGGGTCAGGGAAGCCCAAAGAACATGAGTTTCCTGGATCTGATCTGTCCCTGTGGAGTTGGCCAAGGGCATATCTCACATTTCTTAGGAAAAATCACTTATACCATCAATAGTGCAAATTGCAGATAGAGCTCAAATTCGAAAAAGAAAGACATATTCACGTTCCCCGGTTCAGGGAAGCCCAAAAAACATGAGTTTTATAGTTCGGATATGTCCCTGTGGAGTTGGCCCAGAGCATATCTCGCATATGTTAGGAAAAATCCCATATACCATGAAAAGTGGAAATTGGAGATAGAGCTCAAATTCGAAAAAGAAAGACATATTCACATTTCCTGGTTCAGGGAAGCCCAAAAAACATGGGTTTCCTGGATCTGATGTGTACCTGTGGAGTTGGCCCAGGGCATATCTCACATTTCTTAGGAAAAATCACGTATACCATCAATAGTGCAAATTGCAGATAGAGCTCAAATTCGAAAAAGAAAGACATATTCATATTCCCCTGGGTCAGGGAAACCCAAAAAACATGAGTTTTCGGCATCTGATCTGTCCCTGTGGAGTTGGCCCAGAGCATATCTCGCATTTGTTAGGAAAAATTCCTTATACAATGAAAAGTGCAAATTGCAGATTGAACTCAAATTTGAAGAACAAACACATATTTATCTTCCCCCAGGTCTGGGAAGCCCTCCAAAGAGAGTTTTCTGGATCTGGTCTGTCCCTGTGGAGTTGGCCCAGGGCATATCTCGCATTTGTTAGGAAAAATCCCTTATACCATCAAAAGTGCAAATTGCAAATAGAGCTAAAATTCGAAAAACAAAGACATATTCATGTTCCCCCGGGTTAGGGAAACCCAAAAATACATGAGTTTCCTGGATCTGGTCTCTCCCTTTGGAGTTGGCCCAACTCATATCTCGCATTTGTTAGGAAAAATCCATTATAGCTTGAAAAGTGCACATAGGAGATAGAGCTCAAATTCGAAAAACAAACACATATTCATATTCCCCTGGGTCAGGGAAGCCCAAAAACATGAATATTTAGGATCTGATCTGTCCCTTTGGAGATGGCCCGGGGTATAACTTTATTTTGTTAGGAAAAAATTCCCTTATATGATGTAAAGTGAAAATTGGAGATAGAGCTCAAATTCAAAAAAAAAAAACATATTCATATTCCCCTGGGTAAGGGAAACCCCAAGAAAATGAGTTTCCGGGATCTGACCTGTCTTTTTGGAGTTGGCCCAGGGCATATCTCGCATTTGTTAGGAAAAATCACTTATTCCATCAATAGTGCAAATTGCTGATAGAGCTCAAATTCGAAAAAGAAAGACATATTCATATTCCCCTGGGTCAAGGAAACCCAAAAAACCCAGCATCTGAACTGTCCCTGTGGAGTTGGCCCAGAGCATATCTCGCATTTGTTAGGAAAAATTCCTTATACAATCAAAAGTGCAAATTGCAGATTGAACTCAAATTTAAAGAACAAATACATATTTATGTTCCCCCGGGTCTGGGAAGCCCTCCAAAAAGAGTTTTCTGGATCTGGTCTGTCCCTGTGGAAAAATCCCATATACCATGAAAAGTGCAAATTACAGATAGAGCTCAAATTTGAAGAAGAAACACATATTTATGTTCCCCCAGGTCAGGGAAACCCTCCAAAAAAGAGTTTTCTGGATCTGGTCTCTCCCTTTGGAGTTGGCCCAACTGATACCTCGCATTTGTTAGGAAAAATCCATTATACCATAAAAATAGGAGACAGAGAACAAATTCGAAAAACAAAGACAAATTCATGTTCCCCCGGGTTAGGGAAACCCCAAAAAACATGAGTTTTTGGGATCTGATCTGTCCCTGTGGAGTTGGCCCTCGGCATATCTTGCATTTGTTTGGAAAAATCCCATGTACCATGAAAAGTGCAAATTCCCCCGGGTCAGGGAAGCCCAAAGAACAGGGATCTGATCTGTCCCTGTGGAGTTGGCCAAGGGCATATCTCACATTTCTTAGGAAAAATCACGTATACCATCAATAGTGCAAATTGCAGATAGAGCTCAAATTCGAAAAAGAAAGACATATTCACATTCCCCCGGGTTAGGGAAACCCAAAAATACATGAGTTTCCTGGATCTGGTCTCTCCCTTTGGAGTTGGCCCAGGGCATATCTCACATTTCTTAGGAAAAATCCCTTGTACCATCAATAGTGCAAATTGCAGATAGAGGTCAAATTTGAAAAACAAAGACATATTCATGTGCCCCCTGGTCAGGGAAACCAAAAAAACATGAGTTTCTGGGATCTGATCTGTCCCTGTGGAGTTGGCACAGGGCATAACTCACATTTGTTAGGAAAAATCCATGAAAAGTGGAAATTGGAGATAGAGCTTAAATTCGAAAAAGAAAGACATATTCACGTTCCCCGGTTCAGGGAAGCCCAAAAAAACATGAGTTTTCTGGTTCGGATATGTCCCTGTGGAGTTGGCCCAGAGCATATCTCGCATATCTTAGGAAAAATCCTATATACCATGAAAAGTGGAAATTGGAGATAGAGCTCAAATTCGAAAAACAAAGACATATTCATGTTCCCCCGGGTCACGGAAACCCAAAAAAACATGAGTTTTTGGGACCTGATCTTTCCCTGTGCAGTTGGCGCATGGCATATCTTGCATTTGTTAGGAAAAATCCCATATACCATGAAAAGTGAAAATTGAAAATAGAGCTCAAATTCGAAAAACAAGCACATATTCATGTTCCAATAGGTCAGGGAAGCCCAAAAAAGTTGAGTTTTTGGAATCTGATCTGTCTTTTTGGACTTGGCCCCGGGCATATCTCGCATTTGTTAGGAAAAATCTCTTATTCCATCAATAGTGCAAATTGCTGATAGAGCTCAAATTCAAAAAAGAAAGACATATTCATGCTCCCCTAGGTCGAGGAAAAAAAAAACACATTAGTTTCCTTGATCTGATCTGTTCCTCTGGAGTTGGCCCAGGGCATATCTCACATTTCTTAGGAAAAATCCCTTATACCATCAATATTGCAAATTGCAGATAGAGGTCAAATTCGTAAAAGAAAGACATATTCACGTTCCCCGGTTCAGGGAAGCCCAAAAAACATGAGTTTTATGGTTCGGATATGTCCCTGTGGAGTTGGCCCAGAGCATAACTTGCATATGTTAGGAAAAATCCCATATACCATGAAAAGTGCAAATTACAGATAGAGCTCAAATTTGAAGAAGAAACACATATATATGTTCCCGCAGGTCACGGAACCCCTCCAAAATAGAGTTTTCTGGATCTGGTCTCTCCCTTTGGGGTTGGCCCAACTCATATCTCGCATTTGTTAGGAAAAATCCATTATACCTTGAAAAGTGCACATAGGAGATAGAGCTCAAATTCGAAAAACAAACACATATTCATATTCCCCTATGTCAGGGAAGCCCAAAAAACATGAATATTTAGGATCTGATGTGTCCCTTTCGACTTGGCCCAGGGTATAACTCGCATTTGTTAGGAAAAATCCATTATACCATCAATATTGAAAATTGCAGATAGAGGTCAAATTCGAAAAACAAAGACATATTCATGTTCGGGACCTGATCTTTCCCTGTGCAGTTGGCGCATGGCATATCTTTGTTAGGAAAAATCCCATATTTGATGAAAAGTGAAAATTGGAGATAGAGCTCAAATTTAAAAAAAAAGACATATTCCTATTCCCCTGGGTCAGGGAAGCCCAAAAAACATGAGTTTCCTGGATCTTATCTGTCCCTGTGGAGTTGGCCAAGGGCATATCTCACATTTCTTAGGAAAAATCACTTATACCATCAATAGTGCAAATTGCAGATAGAGCTCAAATTCGAAAAAGAAAGACATATTCATATTCCACTGGGTCAGGGAAACCCAAAAAACATGAGTTTTCGGCATCTGATCTATCCCTGTGGAGTTGGCCTAGAGCATATCTCGCATTTGTTAGGAAAAATCCCTTGTACCAACAATATTGAAAATTGCAGATAGAGGTCAAATTTGAAAAACAAAGACATATTCATGTGCCCCCTGGTCAGGGGAACGAAAAAAAATGTGAGTTTCTGGGATCTGATCTGTCCCACAGGGTGTAACTCACATTTGTTAGGAAAAATCCATGAAAAGTGGAAATTGCAGATAGAGCTCAAATTCGAAAAACAAGCACATATTCATGTTCCCCTGGGTCAAGGAAGCCAGAAAAACTTGAGTTTTTGGGATCTGATCTTTCCCTTTGGAGTGGGCCCAGGGCATAACTCGCATTTCTTAGGAAAAATCACTTATACCATCAATAGTGCAAATTGCAGATAGAGCTCAAATTCGAAAAAGAAAGACATATTCATGTTCCCCGGTTCAGGGAAGCCCAAAAAATCATGAGTTTTCTGGTTCGGATATGTCCCTTTGGAGTTGGCCCAGAGCATATCTCGCATATGTTAGGAACAATCCTATATACCATGAAAAGTGGAAATTGCAGATAGAGCTCAAATTCGAAAAAGAAACACATATTTATGTTCCCGCAGGTCACGGAACCCCTCCAAAATAGAGTTTTCTGGATCTGGTCTCTCCCTTTGGAGTTGGCCCAACTCGTATTTCGCATTTGTTAGGAAAAATCCATTATACCTTGAAAAGTGCATATAGGAGATAGAGCTCAAATTCGAAAAACAAACACATATTCATATTCCCCTACATCAGGGAAGCCCAAAAAACATGAATATTTAGGATCTGATGTGTCCCTTTCGACTTGGCCCAGGGTATAACTCGCATTTGTTAGGAAAAATCCATTATACCATCAATATTGAAAATTGCAGATAGAGGTCAAATTCGAAAAACAAAGACATATTCATGTTCGGGACATGATCTTTCCCTGTGCAGTTGGCGCATGGCATATCTTTGTTAGGAAAAATCCCATATTTGATGAAAAGTGAAAATTGGAGATAGAGCTCAAATTAAAAAAAAAAGACATATTCCTATTCCCCTGGGTCAGGGAAGCCCAAAAAACATGAGTTTCCTGGATCTTATCTGTCCCTGTGGAGTTGGCCAAGGGCATATCTCACATTTCTTAGGAAAAATCACTTATACCATCAATAGTGCAAATTGCAGATAGAGCTCAAATTCAAAAAAGAAAGACATATTCATATTCCCCTGGGTCAGGGAAACCCAAAAAACATGAGTTTTCGGCATCTGATCTATCCCTGTGGAGTTGGCCTAGAGCATATCTCGCATTTGTTAGGAAAAATCCCTTGTACCAACAATATTGAAAATTGCAGATAGAGGTCAAATTTGAAAAACAAAGACATATTCATGTGCCCCCTGGTCAGGGAAACGAAAAAAAATGTGAGTTTCTGGGATCTGATCTGTCCCACAGGGTGTAACTCACATTTGTTAGGAAAAATCCATGAAAAGTGGAAATTGCAGATAGAGCTCAAATTCGAAAAACAAGCACATATTCATGTTCCCCTGGGTCAAGGAAGCCAGAAAAACTTGAGTTTTTGGGATCTGATCTTTCCCTTTGGAGTGGGCCCAGGGCATAACTCGCATTTCTTAGGAAAAATCACTTATACCATCAATAGTGCAAATTGCAGATAGAGCTCAAATTCGAAAAAGAAAGACATATTCATGTTCCCCGGTTCAGGGAAGCCCAAAAAACAAAAACCAAAAAAACCATGAGTTTCTGGGATCTGATCTTTCCCTGTGGAGTTGGCACAGGGCATAACTCACATTTCTTAGGAAAAATCCATGAAAAGTGGAAATTGGAGATAGAGCTCAAATTCAAAAAAGAAAGACATATTCACATTCCCCGGTTCAGGGAAGCCCAAAAAACATGAGTTTCCTGGATCTGATCTGTCCCTGTGGAGTTGGCCCAGGGCATATCTCACATTTCTTAGGAAAAATCACGTATACCATCAATAGTGCAAATTGCAGATAGAGCTCAAATTCGAAAAAGAAAGACATATTCATATTCCCCTGGGTCAGGGAAACCCAAAAAACATGAGTTTTCAGCATCTGCTCTGTCCCTGTGGAGTTGGCCTAGAGCATATCTCGCATTTGTTAGGAAAAATCCCTTGTACCAACAATATTGAAAATTGCAGATAGAGGTCAAATTTGAAAAACAAAGACATATTCATGTGCCCCCTGGTCAGGGAAACGAAAAAAATGTGAGTTTCTGGGATCTGATCTGTCCCACAGGGTGTAACTCACATTTGTTAGGAAAAATCCATGAAAAGTGGAAATTGCAGATAGAGCTCAAATTCGAAAAACAAGCACATATTCATGTTCCCCTGGGTCAAGGAAGCCAGAAAAACTTGAGTTTTTGGGATCTGATCTTTCCCTTTGGAGTGGGCCCAGGGCATAACTCGCATTTCTTAGGAAAAATCACTTATACCATCAATAGTGCAAATTGCAGATAGAGCTCAAATTCGAAAAAGAAAGACATATTCATGTTCCCCGGTTCAGGGAAGCCCAAAAAACAAAAACCAAAAAAAACCATGAGTTTCTGGGATCTGATCTTTCCCTGTGGAGTTGGCACAGGGCATAACTCACATTTCTTAGGAAAAATCCATGAAAAGTGGAAATTGGAGATAGAGCTCAAATTCAAAAAAGAAAGACATATTCACATTCCCCGGTTCAGGGAAGCCCAAAAAACATGAGTTTCCTGGATCTGATCTGTCCCTGTGGAGTTGGCCCAGGGCATATCTCACATTTCTTAGGAAAAATCACGTATACCATCAATAGTGCAAATTGCAGATAGAGCTCAAATTCGAAAAAGAAAGACATATTCATATTCCCCTGGGTCAGGGAAACCCAAAAAACATGAGTTTTCAGCATCTGATCTGTCCCTGTGGAGTTGGCCCAGAGCATATCTCGCATTTGTTAGGAAAAATTCCTTATACAATGAAAAGTGCAAATTGCAGATTGAACTCAAATTTGAAGAACAAACACATATTTATGTTCCCCCAGGTCTGGGAAGCCCTCCAAAAAGAGTTTTCTGGATCTGGTCTGTCCCTGTGGAGTTGGCCCAGGGCATATCTCGCATTTGTTAGGAAAAATCCCTTATACCATGAAAAGTGCAAATTGCAAATAGAGCTAAAATTCGAAAAACAAAGACATATTCATGTTCCCCCGGGTTAGGGAAAGCCAAAAATACATGAGTTTCCTGGATCTGGTCTCTCCCTTTGGAGTTGGCCCAACTCATATCTCGCATTTGTTAGGAAAAATCCATTATAGCTTGAAAAGTGCACATAGGAGATAGAGCTCAAATTCGAAAAACAAACACATATTCATATTCCCCTGGGTCAGGGAAGCCCAAAAAACATGAATATTTAGGATCTGATCTGTCCCTTTGGAGATGGCCCGGGGTATAACTTTATTTTGTTAGGAAAAATTCCCTTATATGATGTAAAGTGAAAATTGGAGATAGAGCTCAAATTCAAAAAAAAAAAATTCATATTCCCCTGGGTAAGGGAAACAACAAAAAAATGAGTTTCCGGGATCTGACCTGTCTTTTTGGAGTTGGCCCAGGGCATATCTCGCATTTGTTAGGAAAAATCACTTATTCCATCAATAGTGCAAATTGCGGATAGAGCTCAAATTCGAAAAAGAAAGACATATTCATATTCCCCTGAGTCAGGGAAACCCAAAAAACCCAGCATCTGATCTGTCCCTGTGGAGTTGGCCCAGAGCATATCTCGCATTTGTTAGGAAAAATTCCTTATACAATCAAAAGTGCAAATTGTAGATTGAACTCAACTTTGAAGAACAAACACATATTTATGTTCCCCCGGGTCTGTGAAGCCCTCCAAAAAGAGTTTTCTGGATCTGGTCTGTCCCTGTGGAAAAATCCCATATACCATGAAAAGTGCAAATTACAGATAGAGCTCAAATTTGAAGAATAAACACATATTTATGTTCCCCCAGGTCAGGGAAACCCTCCAAAAAAAGAGTTTTCTGGATCTGGTCTCTCCCTTTGGATTTGGCCCAACTGATACCTCGCATTTGTTAGGAAAAATCCATTATACCATAAAAATAGGAGACAGAGATCAAATTCGAAAAACAAAGACAAATTCATGTTCCCCCGGATTAGGGAAACCCCAAAAAACATGAGTTTTTGGGATCTGATCTGTCCCTGTGGAGTTGGCCCTCGGCATATCTCGCATTTGTTTGGAAAAATCCCATGTACCATGAAAAGTGCAAATTCCCCCGGGTCAGGGAAGCCCAAAGAACATGAGTTTCCTGGATCTGATCTGTCCCTGTGGAGTTGGCCAAGGGCATATCTCACATTTCTTAGGAAAAATCACTTATACCATCAATAGTGCAAATTGCAGATAGAGCTCAAATTCGAAAAAGAAAGACATATTCACGTTCCCCGGTTCAGGGAAGCCCAAAAAACATGAGTTTTATAGTTCGGATATGTCCCTGTGGAGTTGGCCCAGAGCATATCTCGCATATGTTAGGAAAAATCCCATATACCATGCAAAGTGGAAATTGGAGACAGAGCTCAAATTCGAAAAAGAAAGACATATTCACATTTCCTGGTTCAGGGAAGCCCAAAAAACATGGGTTTCCTGGATCTGATCTTTCCCTTTGGAGTTGGCCCAGGGCATAACTTGCATATGTTAGGAAAAATCACGTATACCATCAATAGTGCAAATTGCAGATAGAGCTCAAATTCGAAAAAGAAAGACATATTCATATTCCCCTGGGTCAGGGAAACCCAAAAAACATGAGTTTTCAGCATCTCATCTGTCCCTGTGGAGTTGGCTCAGAGCATATCTCGCATTTGTTAGGAAAATTTCCTTATACAATGAAAAGTGCAAATTGCAGATTGAACTCAAATTTGAAGAACAAACACATATTTATGTTCCCCCAGGTCTGGGAAGCCCTCCAAAAAGAGTTTTCTGGATCTGGTCTTTCCCTGTGGAGTTGGCCCAGGGCATATCTCGCATTTCTTAGGAAAAATCCCTTATACCATGAAAAGTGCAAATTGCAAATAGAGCTAAAATTCGAAAAACAAAGACATATTCATGTTCCCCCGGGTTAGGGAAACCGAAAAATAGATGAGTTTCCTGGATCTGGTCTCTCCCTTTGGAGTTGGCCCAGGGCATATCTCACATTTCTTAGGAAAAATCCCTTGTACCATCAATAGTGCAAATTGCAGATAGAGGTCAAATTTGAAAAACAAAGACATATTCATGTGCCCCCTGGTCAGGGAAACAAAAAAAAACATGGGTTTCTGGGATCTGATCTGTCCCTGTGGAGTTGGCACAGGGCATAACTCACATTTGTTAGGAAAAATCCATGAAAAGTGGAAATTGGAGATAGAGCTCAAATTCGAAAAAGAAAGACATATTCACGTTCCCCTGTTCAGGGAAGCCCAAAAAAACATGAGTTTTCTGGTTCGGATATGTCCCTGTGGAGTTGGCCCAGAGCATATCTCGCATATGTTATGAACAATCCTATATACCATGAAAAGTGGAAATTGGAGATATAGCTAAAATTCGAAAAAGAAAGACATATTCACATTCCCCGGTTCAGGGAAGCCCAAAAAACATGGGTTTCCTGGATCTGATGTGTCCCTGTGGAGTTGGCCCAGGGCATATCTCACATTTCTTAGGAAAAATCGCGTATACCATCAATAGTGCAAATTGCAGATAGAGCTCAAATTCGAAAAAGAAAGACATATTCATATTCCCCTGGGTCAGGGAAACACAAAAAACATGAGTTTTCAGCATGTGATCTGTCCCTGTGGAGTTGGCCCAGAGTATATCTCGCAATTGTTAGGAAAAATTCCTTATACAATGAAAAGTGCAAATTGCAGATTGAACTCAAATTTGAAGAACAAACACATATTTATGTTCCCCCAGGTCTGGGAAGCCCTCCAAAAAGAGTTTTCTGGATCTGGTCTTTCCCTGTGGAGTTGGCCCAGGGCATATCTCGCATTTGTTAGGAAAAATCCCTTATACCATGAAAAGTGCAAATTGCAAATAGAGCTAAAATTCGAAAAACAAAGACATATTCATGTTCCCCCGGGTTAGGGAAACCCAAAAACACATTAGTTTCCTGGATCTGTTCTCTCCCTTTGGAGTTGGCCCAGGGCATATCTCACATTTCTCAGGAAAAATCCCTTGTACCATCAATAGTGCAAATTGCAGATAGAGGTCAAATTTGAAAAACAAAGACATATTCATGTGCCCCCTGGTCAGGGAAACAAAAAAAAAAAACATGGGTTTCTGGGATCTGATCTGTCCCTGTGGAGTTGGCACAGGGCATAACTCACATTTGTTAGGAAAAATCCATGAAAAGTGGAAATTGGAGATAGAGCTCAAATTTGAAAAAGAAAGACATATTCACGTTCCCCGGTTCAGGGAAGCCCAAAAAAACATGAGTTTTCTGGTTCGGATATGTCCCTTTGGAGTTGGCCCAGAGCATATCTCGCATATGTTATGAACAATCCTATATACCATGAAAAGTGGAAATTGGAGATATAGCTAAAATTCGAAAAAGAAAGACATATTCACATTCCCCGGTTCAGGGAAGCCCAAAAAACATGGGTTTCCTGGATCTGATGTGTCCCTGTGGAGTTGGCCCAGGGCATATCTCACATTTCTTAGGAAAAATCACGTATACCATCAATAGTGCAAATTGCAGATAGAGCTCAAATTCGAAAAAGAAAGACATATTCATATTCCACTGGGTCAAGGAAACCCAAAAAACATGAGTTTTCAGCATCTGATCTGTCCCTGTGGAGTTGGCCCAGAGCATATCTCGCATTTGTTAGGAAAAATTCCTTATACAATGAAAAGTGCAAATTGCAGATTGAACTCAAATTTGAAGAACAAACACATATTTATGTTCCCCAAGGTCTGGGAAGCCCTCCAAAAAGAGTTTTCTGGATCTGGTCTTTCCCTGTGGAGTTGGCCCAGGGCATATCTCGCATTTCTTAGGAAAAATCCCTTATACCATGAAAAGTGCAAATTGCAAATAGAGCTAAAATTCGAAAAACAAAGAGATATTCATGTTCCCCTGGGTTAGGGAAACCCAAAAATACATGAGTTTCCTGGATCTGGTCTCTCCCTTTGGAGTTGGCCCAGGGCATATCTCACATTTCTTAGGAAAAATCCCTTGTACCATCAATAGTGCAAATTGCAGATAGACGTCAAATTTGAAAAACAAAGACATATTCATGTGCACCCTGGTCAGGGAAACAAAAAAAAAAACATGGGTTTCTGGGATCTGATCTGTCCCTGTGGAGTTGGCCCAACTCATATCTCGCATTTGTTAGGAAAAATCCATTATACCTTGAAAAGTGCACATAGGAGATAGAGCTCAAATTCGAAAAACAAACACATATTCATATTCCCCTACGTCAGGGAAGCCCAAAAAACATGAATATTTAGGATCTGATGTGTCCCTTTCGACTTGGCCCAGGGTATAACTCGCATTTGTTAGGAAAAATCCATTATACCATCAATATTGAAAATTGCAGATAGAGGTCAAATTCGAAAAACAAAGACATATTCATGTTCGGGACCTGATCTTTCCCTGTGCAGTTGGCGCATGGCATATCTTTGTTAGGAAAAATCCCATATTTGATGAAAAGTGAAAATTGGAGATAGAGCTCAAATTTAAAAAAAAAGACATATTCCTATTCCCCTGGGTCAGGGAAGCCCAAAAAACATGAGTTTTCTGGTTCGGATATGTCCCTTTGGAGTTGGCCCAGAGCATATCTCGCATATGTTATGAACAATCCTATATACCATGAAAAGTGGAAATTGGAGATATAGCTAAAATTCGAAAAAGAAAGACATATTCACATTCCCCGGTTCAGGGAAGCCCAAAAAACATGGGTTTCCTGGATCTGATGTGTCCCTGTGGAGTTGGCCCAGGGCATATCTCACATTTCTTAGGAAAAATCACGTATACCATCAATAGTGCAAATTGCAGATAGAGCTCAAATTCGAAAAAGAAAGACATATTCATATTCCACTGGGTCAAGGAAACCCAAAAAACATGAGTTTTCAGCATCTGATCTGTCCCTGTGGAGTTGGCCCAGAGCATATCTCGCATTTGTTAGGAAAAATTCCTTATACAATGAAAAGTGCAAATTGCAGATTGAACTCAAATTTGAAGAACAAACACATATTTATGTTCCCCAAGGTCTGGGAAGCCCTCCAAAAAGAGTTTTCTGGATCTGGTCTTTCCCTGTGGAGTTGGCCCAGGGCATATCTCGCATTTCTTAGGAAAAATCCCTTATACCATGAAAAGTGCAAATTGCAAATAGAGCTAAAATTCGAAAAACAAAGAGATATTCATGTTCCCCTGGGTTAGGGAAACCCAAAAATACATGAGTTTCCTGGATCTGGTCTCTCCCTTTGGAGTTGGCCCAGGGCATATCTCACATTTCTTAGGAAAAATCCCTTGTACCATCAATAGTGCAAATTGCAGATAGAGGTCAAATTTGAAAAACAAAGACATATTCATGTGCACCCTGGTCAGGGAAACAAAAAAAAAAACATGGGTTTCTGGGATCTGATCTGTCCCTGTGGAGTTGGCACAGGGCATAACTCACATTTGTTAGGAAAAATCCATGAAAAGTGGAAATTGGAGATAGAGCTCAAATTCGAAAAAGAAAGACATATTCACGTTCCCCGGTTCAGGGAAGCCCAAAAAAACATGAGTTTTCTGTTTCGGATATGTCCCTTTGGAGTTGGCCCAGAGCATATCTCGCATATGTTAGGAACAATCCTATATACCATGAAAAGTGGAAATTGCAGATAGAGCTCAAATTCGAAAAAGAAAGAGATATTCATATTCCCCTGGGTCAGGGAAACCCAAAAAACATGAGTTTTCGGCATCTGATCTATCCCTGTGGAGTTGGCCTAGAGCATATCTCGCATTTGTTAGGAAAAATCCCTTGTACCAACAATATTGAAAATTGCAGATAGAGGTCAAATTTGAAAAACAAAGACATATTCATGTGCCCCCTGGTCAGGGAAACGAAAAAAAAAAAGTGAGTTTCTGGGATCTGATCTGTCCCACAGGGTGTAACTCACATTTCTTAGGAAAAATCCATGAAAAGTGGAAATTGCAGATAGAGCTCAAATTCGAAAAACAAGCACATATTCATGTTCCCCTGGGTCAAGGAAGCCAGAAAAACTTGAGTTTTTGGGATCTGATCTTTCCCTTTGGAGTGGGCCCAGGGCATAAATCGCATTTCTTAGGAAAAATCACTTATACCATCAATAGTGCAAATTGCAGATAGAGCTCAAATTCGAAAAAGAAAGACATATTCACGTTCCCCGGTTCAGGGAAGCCCAAAAAACAAAAACCAAAAAAACCATGAGTTTCTGGGATCTGATCTTTCCCTGTGGAGTTGGCACAGGGCATAACTCACATTTGTTAGGAAAAATCCATGAAAAGTGGAAATTGGAGATAGAGCTCAAATTCGAAAAAGAAAGACATATTCACATTCCCCGGTTCAGGGAAGCCCAAAAAACATGATTTTCCTGGATCTGATCTGTCCCTGTGGAGTTGGCCCAGGGCATATCTCACATTTCTTAGGAAAAATCACTTATACCATCAATAGTGCAAATTGCAGATAGTGGTCAAATTCGAAAAACAAAGACATATTCATGTTCCCCCGGGTCTCGGAATCCCAAAAAAACATGAGTTTTTGGGACCTGATCTTTCCCTTTGGAGTTGGCCCAGGGCATAACTTGCATATGTTAGGAAAAATCCCATATACCATGAAAAGTGCAAATTACAGATAGAGCTCAAATTTGAAGAAGAAACACATATTTATGTTCCCGCAGGTCACGGAAACCCTCCAAAATAGAGTTTTCTGGATCTGGTCTGTCCCTTTGGAGTTGGCCCAACTCATATCTCGCATTTGTTAGGAAAAATCCATTATACCTTGAAAAGTGCACATAGGAGATAGAGCTCAAATTTGAAAAACAAACACATATTCATATTCCCCTGGGTCAGGGAAGCCCAAAAAACATGAATATTTAGGATCTGATCTGTCCCTTTGGAGATGGCCCGGGGTATAACTTTATTTTGTTAGGAAAAATTCCCTTATATGATGTAAAGTGAAAATTGGAGATAGAGTTCAAATTAAAAAAAAAGACATATTCATATTCCACTGGGTAAGGGAAACCCAAAAAAAATGAGTTTCCTGGATCTGATCTGTCTTTTTGGAGTTGGCCCAGGGCATATCTCACATTTCTTAGGAAAAATCACGTATACCATCAATAGTGCAAATTGCTGATAGAGCTCAAATTCGAAAAAGAAAGACATATTCATATTCCCCTGGGTCAGGGAAACCCAAAAAACCCAGCATCTGATCTGTCCCTGTGGAGTTGTCCAAGAACATATGTCGCATTTGTTAGGAAAAATTCCTTATACAATCAAAAGTGCAAATTGCAGATTGAACTCAAATTCAAAAAACAAAGACATATTCATGTTCCCCCCGGTTAGGGAAACCCAAAAATACATGAGTTTTCTGGATCTTATCTGTCCCTGTGCAGTTGGCCCAGGACATATCTCGCATTTGTTTGGAAAACTCCATTATACCATGAAAAGTGAACATAGTTAGTTAGTTCAAATTCGAAATTCGAAAAACAAACACATATTCATATTCCCCTACGTCAGGGAAGCCCAAAAAACATGAATATTTAGGATCTGATCTGTCCCTTTCGACTTTGCCCAGGGTATATCTCGCATTTGTTAGGAAAAAGCCATTATACCATAAAAATAGGAGACAGAGTTGAAATTCGAAAAACAAAGACAAATTCATGTTCCCCCGGGTCAGGGAAACCCAAAAAAACATGAGTTTCCTGGATCTTATCTGTCCCTGTGGAGTTGGCCAAGGGCATATCTCACATTTCTTAGGAAAAATCACTTATACCATCAATAGTGCAAATTGCAGATAGAGCTCAAATTCGAAAAAGAAAGACATATTCATATTCCCCTGGGTCAGGGAAGCCCAAACAAACATGAATATTTAGGATCTGATCTGTCCCTTTGGAGTTGGCCCAGGGTATAACTCGCATTTGTTAGGAAAAATCCCATATACCAGGAAAAGTGCACATAAGAGATAGAGCTCAAATTCAAAAAACAAAGACATATTCATATTCCCCCGGTTCAGGGAAGCCCAAAAAAACATGAATTCTCCAGATCTGATCTGTCCCTGTGGAGTTAGCTGAGGGCATGTCTCGCATTTGTTAGGAAAAAACATGAGTTTTCGGGACCTGATCTGTACCAAATAGAGCTCAAACTTGAAGAACAAACACATATTCAAAAAACAGAGATATATTCATGTTCCGTCGGGTCAGGGAAACCCAAAAACACATGAGTTTTCTGGATCTTATCTGTCCCTGTGCAGTTGGCCCATGGCATATCTCGCATTTGTTAGGAAAAATCCCATATACTATGAAAAGTGCAAATTGCAGATAGAGCTCAAATTTGAAGAACAAAGACATATTTATGTTCCACCAGTTCAGGGAAGCCCCCCCAAAAATGACTTTTTCGGATCTGATCTCTCCCTGTCGAGTTGGCCCAGGGCATAACTCGCATTTGTTAGGAAAAATCCCTTATACCATCAATCGTGCAAATTGCAGATAGAGCTGAAATTCGTAAAAGAAAGACATATTCATATTCCCCTGGGTGAGGGAAGCCCAAAGAACATGAGTTTCCTGGATCTGATCTGTCCCTGTGGAGTTGGCCAAGGGCATATCTCACATTTCTTAGGAAAAATCACTTATACCATCTATAGTGCAAATTGCAGATAGAGCTCAAATTCGAAAAAGAAAGACATATTCACGTTCCCCGGTTCAGGGAAGCCCAAAAAACATGAGTTTTATAGTTCGGATATGTCCCTGTGGAGTTGGCCCAGAGCATATCTCGCATATGTTAGGAAAAATCCCATATACCATGAAAAGTGGAAATTGGAGATAGAGCTCAAATTCGAAAAAGAAAGACATATTCACATTTCCTGGTTCAGGGAAGCCCAAAAAACATGGGTTTCCTGGATCTCATGTGTACCTGTGGGGTTGGCCCAGGGCATATCTCACATTTCTTAGGAAAAATCACGTATACCATCAATAGTGCAAATTGCAGATAGAGCTCAAATTCGAAAAAGAAAGACATATTCATATTCCCCTGGGTCAGGGAAACCCAAAAAACATGATTTTTCAGCTTCTGATCTGTCCCTGTGGATTTGGCCCAGAGCATATCTCGCATTTGTTAGGAAAAATTCCTTATACAATGAAAAGTGCAAATTGCAGATTGAACTCAAATTTGAAGAACAAACACATATTTATGTTCCCCCAGGTCTGGGAAGCCCTCCAAAGAGAGTTTTCTGGATCTGGTCTGTCCCTGTGGAGTTGGCCCAGGGCATATCTCGCATTTGTTAGGAAAAATCCCTTATACCATGAAAAGTGCAAATTGCAAATAGAGCTAAAATTCAAAAAACAAAGACATATTCATGTTCCCCCGGGTTAGGGAAACCCAAAAATACATGAGTTTCCTGGATCTGGTCTCTCCCTTTGGAGTTGGCCCAACTCATATCTCGCATTTGTTAGGAAAAATCCATTATAGCTTGAAAAGTGCACATAGGAGATAGAGCTCAAATTCGAAAAACAAACACATATTCATATTCCCCTGGGTCAGGGAAGCCCAAAAAACATGAATATTTAGGATCTGATCTGTCCCTTTGGAGATGGCCCGGGGTATAACTTTATTTTGTTAGGAAAAAATTCCCTTTTATGATGTAAAGTGAAAATTGGAGATAGAGCTCAAATTCAAAAAAAAAAACATATTCATATTCCCCTGGGTAAGGGAAACCCCAAGAAAATGAGTTTCCGGGATCTGACCTGTCTTTTTGGAGTTGGCCCAGGGCATATCTCGCATTTGTTAGGAAAAATCCCATATACTATGAAAAGTGCAAATTGCAGATAGAGCTCAAATTTGAAGAACAAAGACATATTTATGTTCCACCAGTTCAGGGAAGCCCCCCCAAAAATGACTTTTTCGGATCTGATCTCTCCCTGTCGAGTTGGCCCAGGGCATAACTCGCATTTGTTAGGAATAATTCCTTATACAATGAAAAGTGCAAATTGCAGATTGAACTCAAATTTGAAGAACAAACACATATTTATGTTCCCCCAGGTCTGGGAAGCCCTCCAAAGAGAGTTTTCTGGATCTGGTCTGTCCCTGTGGAGTTGGCCCAGGGCATATCTCGCATTTGTTAGGAAAAATCCCTTATACCATGAAAAGTGCAAATTGCAAATAGAGCTAAAATTCGAAAAACAAAGACATATTCATGTTCCCCCGGGTTAGGGAAACCCAAAAATACATGAGTTTCCTGGATCTGGTCTCTCCCTTTGGAGTTGGCCCAACTCATATCTCGCATTTGTTAGGAAAAATCCATTATAGCTTGAAAAGTGCACATAGGAGATAGAGCTCAAATTCGAAAAACAAACACATATTCATATTCCCCTGGGTCAGGGAAGCCCAAAAAACATGAATATTTAGGATCTGATCTGTCCCTTTGGAGATGGCCCGGGGTATAACTTTATTTTGTTAGGAAAAAATTCCCTAATATGATGTAAAGTGAAAATTGGAGATAGAGCTCAAATTCAAAAAAAAAAACATATTCATATTCCCCTGGGTAAGGGAAACCCCAAGAAAATGAGTTTCCGGGATCTGACCTGTCTTTTTGGAGTTGGCCCAGGGCATATCTCGCATTTGTTAGGAAAAATCACTTATTCCATCAATAGTGCAAATTGCTGATAGAGCTCAAATTCGAAAAAGAAAGACATATTCATATTCCCCTGGGTCAAGGAAACCCAAAAAACCCAGCATCTGATCTGTCCCTGTGGAGTTGGCCCAGAGCATATCTCGCATTTGTTAGGAAAAATTCCTTATACAATCAAAAGTGCAAATTGGAGATTGAACTCAAATTTAAAGAACAAACACATATTTATGTTCCCCCGGGTCTGGGAAGCCCTCCAAAAAGAGTTTTCTGGATCTGGTCTGTCCCTGTGGAAAAATCCCATATACCATGAAAAGTGCAAATTACAGATAGAGCTCAAATTTGAAGAAGAAACAGGGATCTGATCTGTCCCTGTGGAGTTGGCCCTCGGCATATCTCGCATTTGTTTGGAAAAATCCCATGTACCATGAAAAGTGCAAATTCCCCCGGGTCAGGGAAGCCCAAAGAACAGGGATCTGATCTGTCCCTGTGGAGTTGGCCAAGGGCATATCTCACATTTCTTAGGAAAAATCACGTATACCATCAATAGTGCAAATTGCAGATAGAGCTCAAATTCGAAAAAGAAAGACATATTCACATTCCCCCGGGTTAGGGAAACCCAAAAATACATGAGTTTCCTGGATCTGGTCTCTCCCTTTGGAGTTGGCCCAGGGCATATCTCACATTTCTTAGGAAAAATCCCTTGTACCATCAATAGTGCAAATTGCAGATAGAGGTCAAATTTGAAAAACAAAGACATATTCATGTGCCCCCTGGTCAGGGAAACCAAAAAAACATGAGTTTCTGGGATCTGATCTGTCCCTGTGGAGTTGGCACAGGGCATAACTCACATTTGTTAGGAAAAATCCATGAAAAGTGGAAATTGGAGATAGAGCTCAAATTCGAAAAACAAAGACATATTCATGTTCCCCCGGGTCACGGAAACCCAAAAAAACATGAGTTTTTGGGACCTGATCTTTCCCTGTGCAGTTGGCGCATGGCATATCTTGCATTTGTTAGGAAAAATCCCATATACCATGAAAAGTGAAAATTGAAAATAGAGCTCAAATTCGAAAAACAAGCACATATTCATGTTCCAATAGGTCAGGGAAGCCCAAAAAAGTTGAGTTTTTGGAATCTGATCTGTCTTTTTGGACTTGGCCCCGGGCATATCTCGCATTTGTTAGGAAAAATCCCTTATACCATCAATATTGCAAATTGCAGATAGAGGTCAAATTCGTAAAAGAAAGACATATTCACGTTCCCCGGTTCAGGGAAGCCCAAAAAACATGAGTTTTATGGTTCGGATATGTCCCTGTGGAGTTGGCCCAGAGCATATCTCGCATATGTTAGGAAAAATCCCATATACCATGAAAAGTGCAAATTACAGATAGAGCTCAAATTTGAAGAAGAAACACATATTTATGTTCCCCCAGGTCAGGGAAACCCTCCAAAAAAAGAGTTTTCTGGATCTGGTCTCTCCCTTTGGAGTTGGCCCAACTGATACCTCGCATTTGTTAGGAAAAATGCATTATACCATAAAAATAGGAGACAGAGATCAAATTCGAAAAACAAAGACAAATTCATGTTCCCCCGGGTTAGGGAAACCCCAAAAAACATGAGTTTTTGGGATCTGATCTTTCCCTGTGCAGTTGGCGCATGGCATATCTTGCATTTGTTAGGAAAAATTCCATATACCATGAAAAGTGCAAATTGCAGATAGAGCACAAATTTGTATAACAATCACATATTTATGTTCCCCCGGGTCAGGGAAAAACTGCAAAAAAAGTGTTTCCTGGATCTGGTCTCTCCCTTTGGAGTTGGCCCAGCTCATATCTCGCATTTGTTAGGAAAAATCCATTATACCATAAAAATAGGAGACAGAGTTGAAATTCGAAAAACAAAGACAAATTCATGTTCCCCCGGGTCAGGGAAACCCAAAAAACCATGAGTTTCCTGGATCTGATCTGTCCCTGTGGAGTTGGCCCAGAGCATATCTCGCATATGTTAGGAACAATCCTATATACCATGAAAAGTGGAAATTGGAGATAGAGCTCAAATTCGAAAAAGAAAGACATATTCACATTCCCCGGTTCAGGGAAGCCCAAAAAACATGGGTTTCCTGGATCTGATCTTTCCCTTTGGAGTTGGCCCAGGGCATAACTTGCATATGTTAGGAAAAATCCCATATACCATGAAAAGTGGAAATTGGAGATAGAGCTCAAATTCGAAAAACAAAGACATATTCATGTTCCCCCGGGTCACGGAAACCCAAAAAAACATGAGTTTTTGGGACCTGATCTTTCCCTGTGCAGTTGGCGCATGGCATATCTTGCATTTGTTAGGAAAAATCCCATATACCATGAAAAGTGAAAATTGAAAATAGAGCTCAAATTCGAAAAACAAGCATATATTCATGTTCCAATAGGTCAGGGAAGCCCAAAAAAGTTGAGTTTTTGGGATCTGATCTGTCTTTTTGGACTTGGCCCAGGGCATATCTCGCATTTGTTAGGAAAAATCTCTTATTCCATCAATAGTGCAAATTGCTGATAGAGCTCAAATTCAAAAAAGAAAGACATATTCATGCTCCCCTAGGTCGAGGAAAAAAAAACACATTAGTTTCCTTGATCTGATCTGTCCCTCTGGAGTTGGCCCAGGGCATATCTCACATTTCTTAGGAAAAATCCCTTATACCATCAATATTGCAAATTGCAGATAGAGGTCAAATTCGTAAAAGAAAGACATATTCACGTTCCCCGGTTCAGGGAAGCCCAAAAAACATGAGTTTTATGGTTCAGATATGTCCCTGTGGAGTTGGCCTAGAGCATATCTCGCATATTTTAGGAAAAATCCCATATACCATGAAAAGTGCAAATTACAGATAGATCTCAAATTTGAAGAAGAAACACATATTTATGTTCCCCCAGGTCAGGGAAACACTCCAAAAAAAGAGTTTTCTGGATCTGGTCTCTCCCTTTGGAGTTGGCCCAACTGATACCTCGCATTTGTTAGGAAAAATGCATTATACCATAAAAATAGGAGACAGAGATCAAATTCGAAAAACAAAGACAAATTCATGTTCCCCCAGGTTAGGGAAACCCCAAAAAACATGAGTTTTTGGGATCTGATCTTTCCCTGTGCAGTTGGCGCATGGCATATCTTGCATTTGTTAGGAAAAATTCCATATACCATGAAAAGTGCAAATTGCAGATAGAGCTCAAATTTGAAGAAGAAACACATATTTATGTTCCCCCAGGTCAGGGAAACCCTCCAAAAAAAGAGTTTTCTGGATCTGGTCTCTCCCTTTGGAGTTGGCCCAACTGATACCTCGCATTTGTTAGGAAAAATGCATTATACCATAAAAATAGGAGACAGAGATCAAATTCGAAAAACAAAGACAAATTCATGTTCCCCCAGGTTAGGGAAACCCCAAAAAACATGAGTTTTTGGGATCTGATCTTTCCCTGTGCAGTTGGCGCATGGCATATCTTGCATTTGTTAGGAAAAATTCCATATACCATGAAAAGTGCAAATTGCAGATAGAGCTCAAATTTGTATAACAATCACATATTTATGTTCCCCCGGGTCAGGGAAAAACTGCAAAAAAAGTGTTTCCTGGATCTGGTCTCTCCCTTTGGAGTTGGCCCAGCTCATATCTCGCATTTGTTAGGAAAAATCCATTATACCATAAAAATAGGAGACAGAGTTGAAATTCGAAAAACAAAGACAAATTCATGTTCCCCAGGGTCAGGGAAACCCAAAAAAACATGAGTTTCCTGGATCTGATCGGTCCCTGTGGAGTTGGCCCAGAGCATATCTCGCATATGTTAGGAACAATCCTATATACCATGAAAAGTGGAAATTGGAGATAGAGCTCAAATTCGAAAAAGAAAGACATATTCACATTCCCCGGTTCAGGGAAGCCCAAAAAACATGGGTTTCCTTGATCTGATCTTTCCCTTTGGAGTTGGCCCAGGGCATAACTTGCATATGTTAGGAAAAATCCCATATACCATGAAAAGTGGAAATTGGAGATAGAGCTCAAATTCGAAAAAGAAAGACATATTCACGTTCCCCGGTTCAGGGAAGCCCAAAAAAACATGAGTTTTCTGGTTCGGATATGTCCCTGTGGAGCTGGCCCAGAGCATATCTCGCATATCTTAGGAAAAATCCTATATACCATGAAAAGTGGAAATTGGAGATAGAGCTCAAATTCGAAAAACAAAGACATATTCATGTTCCCCCGGGTCACGGAAACCCAAAAAAACATGAGTTTTTGGGACCTGATCTTTCCCTGTGCAGTTGGCGCATGGCATATCTTGCATTTGTTAGGAAAAATCCCATATACCATGAAAAGTGAAAATTGAAAATAGAGCTCAAATTCGAAAAACAAGCACATATTCATGTTCCAATAGGTCAGGGAAGCCCAAAAAAGTTGAGTTTTTGGGATCTGATCTGTCTTTTTGGACTTGGCCCAGGGCATATCTCGCATTTGTTAGGAAAAATCTCTTATTCCATCAATAGTGGAAATTGCTGATAGAGCTCAAATTCAAAAAAGAAAGACATATTCATGCTCCCCTAGGTCGAGGAAAAAAAAACACATTAGTTTCCTTGATCTGATCTGTCCCTCTGGAGTTGGCCCAGGGCATATCTCACATTTCTTAGGAAAAATCCCTTATACCATCAATATTGCAAATTGCAGATAGAGGTCAAATTCGTAAAAGAAAGACATATTCACGTTCCCCGGTTCAGGGAAGCCCAAAAAACATGAGTTTTATGGTTCGGATATGTCCCTGTGGAGTTGGCCCAGAGCATATCTCGCATATGTTAGGAAAAATCCCATATACCATGAAAAGTTTAAATTACAGATAGAGCTCAAATTTGAAGAAGAAACACATATTTATGTTCCCCCAGGTCAGGGAAACCCTCCAAAAAAAGAGTTTTCTGGATCTGGTCTCTCCCTTTGGAGTTGGCCCAACTGATACCTCGCATTTGTTAGGAAAAATGCATTATACCATAAAAATAGGAGACAGAGATCAAATTCGAAAAACAAAGACAAATTCATGTTCCCCCAGGTTAGGGAAACCCCAAAAAACATGAGTTTTTGGGATCTGATCTGTCCCTGTGGAGTTGGCCCTCGGCATAGCTCTCATTTGTTTGGAAAAATTCCATATACCATGAAAAGTGCAAATTGCAGATAGAGCTCAAATTTGTATAACAATCACATATTTATGTTCCCCCGGGTCAGGGAAAAACTGCAAAAAAAGTGTTTCCTGGATCTGGTCTCTCCCTTTGGAGTTGGCCCAGCTCATATCTCGCATTTGTTAGGAAAAATCCATTATACCATAAAAATAGGAGACAGAGTTGAAATTCGAAAAACAAAGACAAATTCATGTTCCCCCGGGTCAGGGAAACCCAAAAAAACATGAGTTTCCTGGATCTGATCTGTCCCTGTGGAGTTGGCCCAGAGCATATCTCGCATATGTTAGGAACAATCCTATATACCATGAAAAGTGGAAATTGGAGATAGAGCTCAAATTCGAAAAAGAAAGACATATTCACGTTCCCCGGTTCAGGGAAGCCCAAAAAACATGAGTTTTATGGTTCGGATATGTCCCTGTGGAGTTGGCCCAGAGCATATCTCGCATATGTTAGGAAAAATCCCATATACCATGAAAAGTGCAAATTACAGATAGAGCTCAAATTTGAAGAAGAAACACATATTTATGTTCCCCCAGGTCAGGGAAACCCTCCAAAAAAAGAGTTTTCTGGATCTGGTCTCTCCCTTTGGAGTTGGCCCAACTGATACCTCGCATTTGTTAGGAAAAATGCATTATACCATAAAAATAGGAGACAGAGATCAAATTCGAAAAACAAAGACAAATTCATGTTCCCCCAGGTTAGGGAAACCCCAAAAAACATGAGTTTTTGGGATCTGATCTTTCCCTGTGCAGTTGGCGCATGTCATATCTTGCATTTGTTAGGAAAAATTCCATATACCATGAAAAGTGCAAATTGCAGATAGAGCTCAAATTTGTATAACAATCACATATTTATGTTCCCCCGGGTCAGGGAAAAACTGCAAAAAAAGTGTTTCCTGGATCTGGTCTCTCCCTTTGGAGTTGGCCCAGCTCATATCTCGCATTTGTTAGGAAAAATCCATTATACCATAAAAATAGGAGACAGAGTTGAAATTCGAAAAACAAAGACAAATTCATGTTCCCCCGGGTCAGGGAAACCCAAAAAAACATGAGTTTCCTGGATCTGATCTGTCCCTGTGGAGTTGGCCCAGAGCATATCTCGCATATGTTAGGAACAATCCTATATACCATGAAAAGTGGAAATTGGAGATAGAGCTCAAATTCGAAAAAGAAAGACATATTCACATTCCCCGGTTCAGGGAAGCCCAAAAAACATGGGTTTCCTGGATCTGATCTTTCCCTTTGGAGTTGGCCCAGGGCATAACTTGCATATGTTAGGAAAAATCCCATATACCATGAAAAGTGGAAATTGGAGATAGAGCTCAAATTCGAAAAAGAAAGACATATTCATGTTCCCCGGTTCAGGGAAGCCCAAAAAAACATGAGTTTTCTGGTTCGGATATGTCCCTGTGGAGTTGGCCCAGAGCATATCTCGCATATCTTAGGAAAAATCCTATATACCATGAAAAGTGGAAATTGGAGATAGAGCTCAAATTCGAAAAACAAAGACATATTCATGTTCCCCCGGGTCACGGAAACCCAAAAAAACATGAGTTTTTGGAACCTGATCTTTCCCTGTGCAGTTGGCGCATGGCATATCTTGCATTTGTTAGGAAAAATCCCATATACCATGAAAAGTGAAAATTGAAAATAGAGCTCAAATTCGAAAAACAAGCACATATTCATGTTCCAATAGGTCAGGGAAGCCCAAAAAAGTTGAGTTTTTGGGATCTGATCTGTCTTTTTGGACTTGGCCCAGGGCATATCTCGCATTTGTTAGGAAAAATCTCTTATTCCATCAATAGTGCAAATTGCTGATAGAGCTCAAATTCAAAAAAGAAAGACATATTCATGCTCCCCTAGGTCGAGGAAAAAAAAACACATTAGTTTCCTTGATCTGATCTGTCCCTCTGGAGTTGGCCCAGGGCATATCTCACATTTCTTAGGAAAAATCCCTTATACCATCAATATTGCAAATTGCAGATAGAGGTCAAATTCGTAAAAGAAAGACATATTCACGTTCCCCGGTTCAGGGAAGCCCAAAAAACATGAGTTTTATAGTTCGGATATGTCCCTGTGGAGTTGGCCCAGAGCATATCTCGCATATGTTAGGAAAAATCCCATATACCATGAAAAGTTTAAATTACAGATAGAGCTCAAATTTGAAGAAGAAACACATATTTATGTTCCCCCAGGTCAGGGAAACCCTCCAAAAAAAGAGTTTTCTGGATCTGGTCTCTCCCTTTGGAGTTGGCCCAACTGATACCTCGCATTTGTTAGGAAAAATGCATTATACCATAAAAATAGGAGACAGAGATCAAATTCGAAAAACAAAGACAAATTCATGTTCCCCCAGGTTAGGGAAACCCCAAAAAACATGAGTTTTTGGGATCTGATCTGTCCCTGTGGAGTTGGCCCTCGGCATAGCTCTCATTTGTTTGGAAAAATTCCATATACCATGAAAAGTGCAAATTGCAGATAGAGCTCAAATTTGTATAACAATCACATATTTATGTTCCCCCGGGTCAGGGAAAAACTGCAAAAAAAGTGTTTCCTGGATCTGGTCTCTCCCTTTGGAGTTGGCCCAGCTCATATCTCGCATTTGTTAGGAAAAATCCATTATACCATAAAAATAGGAGACAGAGTTGAAATTCGAAAAACAAAGACAAATTCATGTTCCCCCGGGTCAGGGAAACCCAAAAAAACATGAGTTTCCTGGATCTGATCTGTCCCTGTGGAGTTGGCCCAGAGCATATCTCGCATATGTTAGGAACAATCCTATATACCATGAAAAGTGGAAATTGGAGATAGAGCTCAAATTCGAAAAAGAAAGACATATTCACATTCCCCGGTTCAGGGAAGCCCAAAAAACTTGTGTTTCCTGGATCTGATCTTTCCCTTTGGAGTTGGCCCAGGGCATAACTTGCATATGTTAGGAAAAATCCCATATACCATGAAAAGTGCAAATTACAGATAGAGCTCAAATTTGAAGAAGAAACACATATATATGTTCCCGCAGGTCACGGAACCCCTCCAAAATAGAGTTTTCTGGATCTGGTCTCTCCCTTTGGAGTTGGCCCAACTCATATCTCGCATTTGTTAGGAAAAATCCATTATACCTTGAAAAGTGCACATAGGAGATAGAGCTCAAATTCGAAAAACAAACACATATTCATATTCCCCTACGTCAGGGAAGCCCAAAAAACATGAATATTTAGGATCTGATGTGTCCCTTTCGACTTGGCCCAGGGTATAACTCGCATTTGTTAGGAAAAATCCATTATACCATCAATATTGAAAATTGCAGATAGAGGTCAAATTCGAAAAACAAAGACATATTCATGTTCGGGACCTGATCTTTCCCTGTGCAGTTGGCGCATGGCATATCTTTGTTAGGAAAAATCCCATATTTGATGAAAAGTGAAAATTGGAGATAGAGCTCAAATTTAAAAAAAAAGACATATTCCTATTCCCCTGGGTCAGGGAAGCCCAAAAAACATGAGTTTTCTGGTTCGGATATGTCCCTTTGGAGTTGGCCCAGAGCATATCTCGCATATGTTATGAACAATCCTATATACCATGAAAAGTGGAAATTGGAGATATAGCTAAAATTCGAAAAAGAAAGACATATTCACATTCCCCGGTTCAGGGAAGCCCAAAAAACATGGGTTTCCTGGATCTGATGTGTCCCTGTGGAGTTGGCCCAGGGCATATCTCACATTTCTTAGGAAAAATCACGTATACCATCAATAGTGCAAATTGCAGATAGAGCTCAAATTCGAAAAAGAAAGACATATTCATATTCCACTGGGTCAAGGAAACCCAAAAAACATGAGTTTTCAGCATCTGATCTGTCCCTGTGGAGTTGGCCCAGAGCATATCTCGCATTTGTTAGGAAAAATTCCTTATACAATGAAAAGTGCAAATTGCAGATTGAACTCAAATTTGAAGAACAAACACATATTTATGTTCCCCAAGGTCTGGGAAGCCCTCCAAAAAGAGTTTTCTGGATCTGGTCTTTCCCTGTGGAGTTGGCCCAGGGCATATCTCGCATTTCTTAGGAAAAATCCCTTATACCATGAAAAGTGCAAATTGCAAATAGAGCTAAAATTCGAAAAACAAAGAGATATTCATGTTCCCCTGGGTTAGGGAAACCCAAAAATACATGAGTTTCCTGGATCTGGTCTCTCCCTTTGGAGTTGGCCCAGGGCATATCTCACATTTCTTAGGAAAAATCCCTTGTACCATCAATAGTGCAAATTGCAGATAGAGGTCAAATTTGAAAAACAAAGACATATTCATGTGCACCCTGGTCAGGGAAACAAAAAAAAAAACATGGGTTTCTGGGATCTGATCTGTCCCTGTGGAGTTGGCACAGGGCATAACTCACATTTGTTAGGAAAAATCCATGAAAAGTGGAAATTGGAGATAGAGCTCAAATTCGAAAAAGAAAGACATATTCACGTTCCCCGGTTCAGGGAAGCCCAAAAAAACATGAGTTTTCTGTTTCGGATATGTCCCTTTGGAGTTGGCCCAGAGCATATCTCGCATATGTTAGGAACAATCCTATATACCATGAAAAGTGGAAATTGCAGATAGAGCTCAAATTCGAAAAAGAAAGAGATATTCATATTCCCCTGGGTCAGGGAAACCCAAAAAACATGAGTTTTCGGCATCTGATCTATCCCTGTGGAGTTGGCCTAGAGCATATCTCGCATTTGTTAGGAAAAATCCCTTGTACCAACAATATTGAAAATTGCAGATAGAGGTCAAATTTGAAAAACAAAGACATATTCATGTGCCCCCTGGTCAGGGAAACGAAAAAAAAAAGTGAGTTTCTGGGATCTGATCTGTCCCACAGGGTGTAACTCACATTTCTTAGGAAAAATCCATGAAAAGTGGAAATTGCAGATAGAGCTCAAATTCGAAAAACAAGCACATATTCATGTTCCCCTGGGTCAAGGAAGCCAGAAAAACTTGAGTTTTTGGGATCTGATCTTTCCCTTTGGAGTGGGCCCAGGGCATAAATCGCATTTCTTAGGAAAAATCACTTATACCATCAATAGTGCAAATTGCAGATAGAGCTCAAATTCGAAAAAGAAAGACATATTCACGTTCCCCGGTTCAGGGAAGCCCAAAAAACAAAAACCAAAAAAACCATGAGTTTCTGGGATCTGATCTTTCCCTGTGGAGTTGGCACAGGGCATAACTCACATTTGTTAGGAAAAATCCATGAAAAGTGGAAATTGGAGATAGAGCTCAAATTCGAAAAAGAAAGACATATTCACATTCCCCGGTTCAGGGAAGCCCAAAAAACATGATTTTCCTGGATCTGATCTGTCCCTGTGGAGTTGGCCCAGGGCATATCTCACATTTCTTAGGAAAAATCACTTATACCATCAATAGTGCAAATTGCAGATAGTGGTCAAATTCGAAAAACAAAGACATATTCATGTTCCCCCGGGTCTCGGAATCCCAAAAAAACATGAGTTTTTGGGACCTGATCTTTCCCTTTGGAGTTGGCCCAGGGCATAACTTGCATATGTTAGGAAAAATCCCATATACCATGAAAAGTGCAAATTACAGATAGAGCTCAAATTTGAAGAAGAAACACATATTTATGTTCCCGCAGGTCACGGAAACCCTCCAAAATAGAGTTTTCTGGATCTGGTCTGTCCCTTTGGAGTTGGCCCAACTCATATCTCGCATTTGTTAGGAAAAATCCATTATACCTTGAAAAGTGCACATAGGAGATAGAGCTCAAATTTGAAAAACAAACACATATTCATATTCCCCTGGGTCAGGGAAGCCCAAAAAACATGAATATTTAGGATCTGATCTGTCCCTTTGGAGATGGCCCGGGGTATAACTTTATTTTGTTAGGAAAAATTCCCTTATATGATGTAAAGTGAAAATTGGAGATAGAGTTCAAATTAAAAAAAAAGACATATTCATATTCCACTGGGTAAGGGAAACCCAAAAAAAATGAGTTTCCTGGATCTGATCTGTCTTTTTGGAGTTGGCCCAGGGCATATCTCACATTTCTTAGGAAAAATCACGTATACCATCAATAGTGCAAATTGCTGATAGAGCTCAAATTCGAAAAAGAAAGACATATTCATATTCCCCTGGGTCAGGGAAACCCAAAAAACCCAGCATCTGATCTGTCCCTGTGGAGTTGTCCAAGAACATATGTCGCATTTGTTAGGAAAAATTCCTTATACAATCAAAAGTGCAAATTGCAGATTGAACTCAAATTCAAAAAACAAAGACATATTCATGTTCCCCCCGGTTAGGGAAACCCAAAAATACATGAGTTTTCTGGATCTTATCTGTCCCTGTGCAGTTGGCCCAGGACATATCTCGCATTTGTTTGGAAAACTCCATTATACCATGAAAAGTGAACATAGTTAGTTAGTTCAAATTCGAAATTCGAAAAACAAACACATATTCATATTCCCCTACGTCAGGGAAGCCCAAAAAACATGAATATTTAGGATCTGATCTGTCCCTTTCGACTTTGCCCAGGGTATATCTCGCATTTGTTAGGAAAAAGCCATTATACCATAAAAATAGGAGACAGAGTTGAAATTCGAAAAACAAAGACAAATTCATGTTCCCCCGGGTCAGGGAAACCCAAAAAAACATGAGTTTCCTGGATCTTATCTGTCCCTGTGGAGTTGGCCAAGGGCATATCTCACATTTCTTAGGAAAAATCACTTATACCATCAATAGTGCAAATTGCAGATAGAGCTCAAATTCGAAAAAGAAAGACATATTCATATTCCCCTGGGTCAGGGAAGCCCAAACAAACATGAATATTTAGGATCTGATCTGTCCCTTTGGAGTTGGCCCAGGGTATAACTCGCATTTGTTAGGAAAAATCCCATATACCAGGAAAAGTGCACATAAGAGATAGAGCTCAAATTCAAAAAACAAAGACATATTCATATTCCCCCGGTTCAGGGAAGCCCAAAAAAACATGAATTCTCCAGATCTGATCTGTCCCTGTGGAGTTAGCTGAGGGCATGTCTCGCATTTGTTAGGAAAAAACATGAGTTTTCGGGACCTGATCTGTACCAAATAGAGCTCAAACTTGAAGAACAAACACATATTCAAAAAACAGAGATATATTCATGTTCCGTCGGGTCAGGGAAACCCAAAAACACATGAGTTTTCTGGATCTTATCTGTCCCTGTGCAGTTGGCCCATGGCATATCTCGCATTTGTTAGGAAAAATCCCATATACTATGAAAAGTGCAAATTGCAGATAGAGCTCAAATTTGAAGAACAAAGACATATTTATGTTCCACCAGTTCAGGGAAGCCCCCCCAAAAATGACTTTTTCGGATCTGATCTCTCCCTGTCGAGTTGGCCCAGGGCATAACTCGCATTTGTTAGGAAAAATCCCTTATACCATCAATCGTGCAAATTGCAGATAGAGCTGAAATTCGTAAAAGAAAGACATATTCATATTCCCCTGGGTCAGGGAAGCCCAAAGAACATGAGTTTCCTGGATCTGATCTGTCCCTGTGGAGTTGGCCAAGGGCATATCTCACATTTCTTAGGAAAAATCACTTATACCATCTATAGTGCAAATTGCAGATAGAGCTCAAATTCGAAAAAGAAAGACATATTCACGTTCCCCGGTTCAGGGAAGCCCAAAAAACATGAGTTTTATAGTTCGGATATGTCCCTGTGGAGTTGGCCCAGAGCATATCTCGCATATGTTAGGAAAAATCCCATATACCATGAAAAGTGGAAATTGGAGATAGAGCTCAAATTCGAAAAAGAAAGACATATTCACATTTCCTGGTTCAGGGAAGCCCAAAAAACATGGGTTTCCTGGATCTCATGTGTACCTGTGGGGTTGGCCCAGGGCATATCTCACATTTCTTAGGAAAAATCACGTATACCATCAATAGTGCAAATTGCAGATAGAGCTCAAATTCGAAAAAGAAAGACATATTCATATTCCCCTGGGTCAGGGAAACCCAAAAAACATGATTTTTCAGCTTCTGATCTGTCCCTGTGGATTTGGCCCAGAGCATATCTCGCATTTGTTAGGAAAAATTCCTTATACAATGAAAAGTGCAAATTGCAGATTGAACTCAAATTTGAAGAACAAACACATATTTATGTTCCCCCAGGTCTGGGAAGCCCTCCAAAGAGAGTTTTCTGGATCTGGTCTGTCCCTGTGGAGTTGGCCCAGGGCATATCTCGCATTTGTTAGGAAAAATCCCTTATACCATGAAAAGTGCAAATTGCAAATAGAGCTAAAATTCAAAAAACAAAGACATATTCATGTTCCCCCGGGTTAGGGAAACCCAAAAATACATGAGTTTCCTGGATCTGGTCTCTCCCTTTGGAGTTGGCCCAACTCATATCTCGCATTTGTTAGGAAAAATCCATTATAGCTTGAAAAGTGCACATAGGAGATAGAGCTCAAATTCGAAAAACAAACACATATTCATATTCCCCTGGGTCAGGGAAGCCCAAAAAACATGAATATTTAGGATCTGATCTGTCCCTTTGGAGATGGCCCGGGGTATAACTTTATTTTGTTAGGAAAAAATTCCCTTTTATGATGTAAAGTGAAAATTGGAGATAGAGCTCAAATTCAAAAAAAAAAACATATTCATATTCCCCTGGGTAAGGGAAACCCCAAGAAAATGAGTTTCCGGGATCTGACCTGTCTTTTTGGAGTTGGCCCAGGGCATATCTCGCATTTGTTAGGAAAAATCCCATATACTATGAAAAGTGCAAATTGCAGATAGAGCTCAAATTTGAAGAACAAAGACATATTTATGTTCCACCAGTTCAGGGAAGCCCCCCCAAAAATGACTTTTTCGGATCTGATCTCTCCCTGTCGAGTTGGCCCAGGGCATAACTCGCATTTGTTAGGAATAATTCCTTATACAATGAAAAGTGCAAATTGCAGATTGAACTCAAATTTGAAGAACAAACACATATTTATGTTCCCCCAGGTCTGGGAAGCCCTCCAAAGAGAGTTTTCTGGATCTGGTCTGTCCCTGTGGAGTTGGCCCAGGGCATATCTCGCATTTGTTAGGAAAAATCCCTTATACCATGAAAAGTGCAAATTGCAAATAGAGCTAAAATTCGAAAAACAAAGACATATTCATGTTCCCCCGGGTTAGGGAAACCCAAAAATACATGAGTTTCCTGGATCTGGTCTCTCCCTTTGGAGTTGGCCCAACTCATATCTCGCATTTGTTAGGAAAAATCCATTATAGCTTGAAAAGTGCACATAGGAGATAGAGCTCAAATTCGAAAAACAAACACATATTCATATTCCCCTGGGTCAGGGAAGCCCAAAAAACATGAATATTTAGGATCTGATCTGTCCCTTTGGAGATGGCCCGGGGTATAACTTTATTTTGTTAGGAAAAAATTCCCTAATATGATGTAAAGTGAAAATTGGAGATAGAGCTCAAATTCAAAAAAAAAAACATATTCATATTCCCCTGGGTAAGGGAAACCCCAAGAAAATGAGTTTCCGGGATCTGACCTGTCTTTTTGGAGTTGGCCCAGGGCATATCTCGCATTTGTTAGGAAAAATCACTTATTCCATCAATAGTGCAAATTGCTGATAGAGCTCAAATTCGAAAAAGAAAGACATATTCATATTCCCCTGGGTCAAGGAAACCCAAAAAACCCAGCATCTGATCTGTCCCTGTGGAGTTGGCCCAGAGCATATCTCGCATTTGTTAGGAAAAATTCCTTATACAATCAAAAGTGCAAATTGGAGATTGAACTCAAATTTAAAGAACAAACACATATTTATGTTCCCCCGGGTCTGGGAAGCCCTCCAAAAAGAGTTTTCTGGATCTGGTCTGTCCCTGTGGAAAAATCCCATATACCATGAAAAGTGCAAATTACAGATAGAGCTCAAATTTGAAGAAGAAACAGGGATCTGATCTGTCCCTGTGGAGTTGGCCCTCGGCATATCTCGCATTTGTTTGGAAAAATCCCATGTACCATGAAAAGTGCAAATTCCCCCGGGTCAGGGAAGCCCAAAGAACAGGGATCTGATCTGTCCCTGTGGAGTTGGCCAAGGGCATATCTCACATTTCTTAGGAAAAATCACGTATACCATCAATAGTGCAAATTGCAGATAGAGCTCAAATTCGAAAAAGAAAGACATATTCACATTCCCCCGGGTTAGGGAAACCGAAAAATACATGAGTTTCCTGGATCTGGTCTCTCCCTTTGGAGTTGGCCCAGGGCATATCTCACATTTCTTAGGAAAAATCCCTTGTACCATCAATAGTGCAAATTGCAGATAGAGGTCAAATTTGAAAAACAAAGACATATTCATGTGCCCCCTGGTCAGGGAAACCAAAAAAACATGAGTTTCTGGGATCTGATCTGTCCCTGTGGAGTTGGCACAGGGCATAACTCACATTTGTTAGGAAAAATCCATGAAAAGTGGAAATTGGAGATAGAGCTCAAATTCGAAAAACAAAGACATATTCATGTTCCCCCGGGTCACGGAAACCCAAAAAAACATGAGTTTTTGGGACCTGATCTTTCCCTGTGCAGTTGGCGCATGGCATATCTTGCATTTGTTAGGAAAAATCCCATATACCATGAAAAGTGAAAATTGAAAATAGAGCTCAAATTCGAAAAACAAGCACATATTCATGTTCCAATAGGTCAGGGAAGCCCAAAAAAGTTGAGTTTTTGGAATCTGATCTGTCTTTTTGGACTTGGCCCCGGGCATATCTCGCATTTGTTAGGAAAAATCCCTTATACCATCAATATTGCAAATTGCAGATAGAGGTCAAATTCGTAAAAGAAAGACATATTCACGTTCCCCGGTTCAGGGAAGCCCAAAAAACATGAGTTTTATGGTTCGGATATGTCCCTGTGGAGTTGGCCCAGAGCATATCTCGCATATGTTAGGAAAAATCCCATATACCATGAAAAGTGCAAATTACAGATAGAGCTCAAATTTGAAGAAGAAACACATATTTATGTTCCCCCAGGTCAGGGAAACCCTCCAAAAAAAGAGTTTTCTGGATCTGGTCTCTCCCTTTGGAGTTGGCCCAACTGATACCTCGCATTTGTTAGGAAAAATGCATTATACCATAAAAATAGGAGACAGAGATCAAATTCGAAAAACAAAGACAAATTCATGTTCCCCCGGGTTAGGGAAACCCCAAAAAACATGAGTTTTTGGGATCTGATCTTTCCCTGTGCAGTTGGCGCATGGCATATCTTGCATTTGTTAGGAAAAATTCCATATACCATGAAAAGTGCAAATTGCAGATAGAGCACAAATTTGTATAACAATCACATATTTATGTTCCCCCGGGTCAGGGAAAAACTGCAAAAAAAGTGTTTCCTGGATCTGGTCTCTCCCTTTGGAGTTGGCCCAGCTCATATCTCGCATTTGTTAGGAAAAATCCATTATACCATAAAAATAGGAGACAGAGTTGAAATTCGAAAAACAAAGACAAATTCATGTTCCCCCGGGTCAGGGAAACCCAAAAAAACATGAGTTTCCTGGATCTGATCTGTCCCTGTGGAGTTGGCCCAGAGCATATCTCGCATATGTTAGGAACAATCCTATATACCATGAAAAGTGGAAATTGGAGATAGAGCTCAAATTCGAAAAAGAAAGACATATTCACATTCCCCGGTTCAGGGAAGCCCAAAAAACATGGGTTTCCTGGATCTGATCTTTCCCTTTGGAGTTGGCCCAGGGCATAACTTGCATATGTTAGGAAAAATCCCATATACCATGAAAAGTGGAAATTGGAGATAGAGCTCAAATTCGAAAAACAAAGACATATTCATGTTCCCCCGGGTCACGGAAACCCAAAAAAACATGAGTTTTTGGGACCTGATCTTTCCCTGTGCAGTTGGCGCATGGCATATCTTGCATTTGTTAGGAAAAATCCCATATACCATGAAAAGTGAAAATTGAAAATAGAGCTCAAATTCGAAAAACAAGCATATATTCATGTTCCAATAGGTCAGGGAAGCCCAAAAAAGTTGAGTTTTTGGGATCTGATCTGTCTTTTTGGACTTGGCCCAGGGCATATCTCGCATTTGTTAGGAAAAATCTCTTATTCCATCAATAGTGCAAATTGCTGATAGAGCTCAAATTCAAAAAAGAAAGACATATTCATGCTCCCCTAGGTCGAGGAAAAAAAAACACATTAGTTTCCTTGATCTGATCTGTCCCTCTGGAGTTGGCCCAGGGCATATCTCACATTTCTTAGGAAAAATCCCTTATACCATCAATATTGCAAATTGCAGATAGAGGTCAAATTCGTAAAAGAAAGACATATTCACGTTCCCCGGTTCAGGGAAGCCCAAAAAACATGAGTTTTATGGTTCAGATATGTCCCTGTGGAGTTGGCCTAGAGCATATCTCGCATATTTTAGGAAAAATCCCATATACCATGAAAAGTGCAAATTACAGATAGAGCTCAAATTTGAAGAAGAAACACATATTTATGTTCCCCCAGGTCAGGGAAACACTCCAAAAAAAGAGTTTTCTGGATCTGGTCTCTCCCTTTGGAGTTGGCCCAACTGATACCTCGCATTTGTTAGGAAAAATGCATTATACCATAAAAATAGGAGACAGAGATCAAATTCGAAAAACAAAGACAAATTCATGTTCCCCCAGGTTAGGGAAACCCCAAAAAACATGAGTTTTTGGGATCTGATCTTTCCCTGTGCAGTTGGCGCATGGCATATCTTGCATTTGTTAGGAAAAATTCCATATACCATGAAAAGTGCAAATTGCAGATAGAGCTCAAATTTGAAGAAGAAACACATATTTATGTTCCCCCAGGTCAGGGAAACCCTCCAAAAAAAGAGTTTTCTGGATCTGGTCTCTCCCTTTGGAGTTGGCCCAACTGATACCTCGCATTTGTTAGGAAAAATGCATTATACCATAAAAATAGGAGACAGAGATCAAATTCGAAAAACAAAGACAAATTCATGTTCCCCCAGGTTAGGGAAACCCCAAAAAACATGAGTTTTTGGGATCTGATCTTTCCCTGTGCAGTTGGCGCATGGCATATCTTGCATTTGTTAGGAAAAATTCCATATACCATGAAAAGTGCAAATTGCAGATAGAGCTCAAATTTGTATAACAATCACATATTTATGTTCCCCCGGGTCAGGGAAAAACTGCAAAAAAAGTGTTTCCTGGATCTGGTCTCTCCCTTTGGAGTTGGCCCAGCTCATATCTCGCATTTGTTAGGAAAAATCCATTATACCATAAAAATAGGAGACAGAGTTGAAATTCGAAAAACAAAGACAAATTCATGTTCCCCAGGGTCAGGGAAACCCAAAAAAACATGAGTTTCCTGGATCTGATCGGTCCCTGTGGAGTTGGCCCAGAGCATATCTCGCATATGTTAGGAACAATCCTATATACCATGAAAAGTGGAAATTGGAGATAGAGCTCAAATTCGTAAAAGAAAGACATATTCACGTTCCCCGGTTCAGGGAAGCCCAAAAAACATGAGTTTTATGGTTCAGATATGTCCCTGTGGAGTTGGCCTAGAGCATATCTCGCATATTTTAGGAAAAATCCCATATACCATGAAAAGTGCAAATTACAGATAGAGCTCAAATTTGAAGAAGAAACACATATTTATGTTCCCCCAGGTCAGGGAAACACTCCAAAAAAAGAGTTTTCTGGATCTGGTCTCTCCCTTTGGAGTTGGCCCAACTGATACCTCGCATTTGTTAGGAAAAATGCATTATACCATAAAAATAGGAGACAGAGATCAAATTCGAAAAACAAAGACAAATTCATGTTCCCCCAGGTTAGGGAAACCCCAAAAAACATGAGTTTTTGGGATCTGATCTTTCCCTGTGCAGTTGGCGCATGGCATATCTTGCATTTGTTAGGAAAAATTCCATATACCATGAAAAGTGCAAATTGCAGATAGAGCTCAAATTTGAAGAAGAAACACATATTTATGTTCCCCCAGGTCAGGGAAACCCTCCAAAAAAAGAGTTTTCTGGATCTGGTCTCTCCCTTTGGAGTTGGCCCAACTGATACCTCGCATTTGTTAGGAAAAATGCATTATACCATAAAAATAGGAGACAGAGATCAAATTCGAAAAACAAAGACAAATTCATGTTCCCCCAGGTTAGGGAAACCCCAAAAAACATGAGTTTTTGGGATCTGATCTTTCCCTGTGCAGTTGGCGCATGGCATATCTTGCATTTGTTAGGAAAAATTCCATATACCATGAAAAGTGCAAATTGCAGATAGAGCTCAAATTTGTATAACAATCACATATTTATGTTCCCCCGGGTCAGGGAAAAACTGCAAAAAAAGTGTTTCCTGGATCTGGTCTCTCCCTTTGGAGTTGGCCCAGCTCATATCTCGCATTTGTTAGGAAAAATCCATTATACCATAAAAATAGGAGACAGAGTTGAAATTCGAAAAACAAAGACAAATTCATGTTCCCCAGGGTCAGGGAAACCCAAAAAAACATGAGTTTCCTGGATCTGATCGGTCCCTGTGGAGTTGGCCCAGAGCATATCTCGCATATGTTAGGAACAATCCTATATACCATGAAAAGTGGAAATTGGAGATAGAGCTCAAATTCGAAAAAGAAAGACATATTCACATTCCCCGGTTCAGGGAAGCCCAAAAAACATGGGTTTCCTGGATCTGATCTTTCCCTTTGGAGTTGGCCCAGGGCATAACTTGCATATGTTAGGAAAAATCCCATATACCATGAAAAGTGGAAATTGGAGATAGAGCTCAAATTCGAAAAAGAAAGACATATTCACGTTCCCCGGTTCAGGGAAGCCCAAAAAAACATGAGTTTTCTGGTTCGGATATGTCCCTGTGGAGCTGGCCCAGAGCATATCTCGCATATCTTAGGAAAAATCCTATATACCATGAAAAGTGGAAATTGGAGATAGAGCTCAAATTCGAAAAACAAAGACATATTCATGTTCCCCCGGGTCACGGAAACCCAAAAAAACATGAGTTTTTGGGACCTGATCTTTCCCTGTGCAGTTGGCGCATGGCATATCTTGCATTTGTTAGGAAAAATCCCATATACCATGAAAAGTGAAAATTGAAAATAGAGCTCAAATTCGAAAAACAAGCACATATTCATGTTCCAATAGGTCAGGGAAGCCCAAAAAAGTTGAGTTTTTGGGATCTGATCTGTCTTTTTGGACTTGGCCCAGGGCATATCTCGCATTTGTTAGGAAAAATCTCTTATTCCATCAATAGTGGAAATTGCTGATAGAGCTCAAATTCAAAAAAGAAAGACATATTCATGCTCCCCTAGGTCGAGGAAAAAAAAACACATTAGTTTCCTTGATCTGATCTGTCCCTCTGGAGTTGGCCCAGGGCATATCTCACATTTCTTAGGAAAAATCCCTTATACCATCAATATTGCAAATTGCAGATAGAGGTCAAATTCGTAAAAGAAAGACATATTCACGTTCCCCGGTTCAGGGAAGCCCAAAAAACATGAGTTTTATGGTTCGGATATGTCCCTGTGGAGTTGGCCCAGAGCATATCTCGCATATGTTAGGAAAAATCCCATATACCATGAAAAGTTTAAATTACAGATAGAGCTCAAATTTGAAGAAGAAACACATATTTATGTTCCCCCAGGTCAGGGAAACCCTCCAAAAAAAGAGTTTTCTGGATCTGGTCTCTCCCTTTGGAGTTGGCCCAACTGATACCTCGCATTTGTTAGGAAAAATGCATTATACCATAAAAATAGGAGACAGAGATCAAATTCGAAAAACAAAGACAAATTCATGTTCCCCCAGGTTAGGGAAACCCCAAAAAACATGAGTTTTTGGGATCTGATCTGTCCCTGTGGAGTTGGCCCTCGGCATAGCTCTCATTTGTTTGGAAAAATTCCATATACCATGAAAAGTGCAAATTGCAGATAGAGCTCAAATTTGTATAACAATCACATATTTATGTTCCCCCGGGTCAGGGAAAAACTGCAAAAAAAGTGTTTCCTGGATCTGGTCTCTCCCTTTGGAGTTGGCCCAGCTCATATCTCGCATTTGTTAGGAAAAATCCATTATACCATAAAAATAGGAGACAGAGTTGAAATTCGAAAAACAAAGACAAATTCATGTTCCCCCGGGTCAGGGAAACCCAAAAAAACATGAGTTTCCTGGATCTGATCTGTCCCTGTGGAGTTGGCCCAGAGCATATCTCGCATATGTTAGGAACAATCCTATATACCATGAAAAGTGGAAATTGGAGATAGAGCTCAAATTCGAAAAAGAAAGACATATTCACGTTCCCCGGTTCAGGGAAGCCCAAAAAACATGAGTTTTATGGTTCGGATATGTCCCTGTGGAGTTGGCCCAGAGCATATCTCGCATATGTTAGGAAAAATCCCATATACCATGAAAAGTGCAAATTACAGATAGAGCTCAAATTTGAAGAAGAAACACATATTTATGTTCCCCCAGGTCAGGGAAACCCTCCAAAAAAAGAGTTTTCTGGATCTGGTCTCTCCCTTTGGAGTTGGCCCAACTGATACCTCGCATTTGTTAGGAAAAATGCATTATACCATAAAAATAGGAGACAGAGATCAAATTCGAAAAACAAAGACAAATTCATGTTCCCCCAGGTTAGGGAAACCCCAAAAAACATGAGTTTTTGGGATCTGATCTTTCCCTGTGCAGTTGGCGCATGGCATATCTTGCATTTGTTAGGAAAAATTCCATATACCATGAAAAGTGCAAATTGCAGATAGAGCTCAAATTTGTATAACAATCACATATTTATGTTCCCCCGGGTCAGGGAAAAACTGCAAAAAAAGTGTTTCCTGGATCTGGTCTCTCCCTTTGGAGTTGGCCCAGCTCATATCTCGCATTTGTTAGGAAAAATCCATTATACCATAAAAATAGGAGACAGAGTTGAAATTCGAAAAACAAAGACAAATTCATGTTCCCCCGGGTCAGGGAAACCCAAAAAAACATGAGTTTCCTGGATCTGATCTGTCCCAGTGGAGTTGGCCCAGAGCATATCTCGCATATGTTAGGAACAATCCTATATACCATGAAAAGTGGAAATTGGAGATAGAGCTCAAATTCGAAAAAGAAAGACATATTCACATTCCCCGGTTCAGGGAAGCCCAAAAAACATGGGTTTCCTGGATCTGATCTTTCCCTTTGGAGTTGGCCCAGGGCATAACTTGCATATGTTAGGAAAAATCCCATATACCATGAAAAGTGGAAATTGGAGATAGAGCTCAAATTCGAAAAAGAAAGACATATTCATGTTCCCCGGTTCAGGGAAGCCCAAAAAAACATGAGTTTTCTGGTTCGGATATGTCCCTGTGGAGTTGGCCCAGAGCATATCTCGCATATCTTAGGAAAAATCCTATATACCATGAAAAGTGGAAATTGGAGATAGAGCTCAAATTCGAAAAACAAAGACATATTCATGTTCCCCCGGGTCACGGAAACCCAAAAAAACATGAGTTTTTGGAACCTGATCTTTCCCTGTGCAGTTGGCGCATGGCATATCTTGCATTTGTTAGGAAAAATCCCATATACCATGAAAAGTGAAAATTGAAAATAGAGCTCAAATTCGAAAAACAAGCACATATTCATGTTCCAATAGGTCAGGGAAGCCCAAAAAAGTTGAGTTTTTGGGATCTGATCTGTCTTTTTGGACTTGGCCCAGGGCATATCTCGCATTTGTTAGGAAAAATCTCTTATTCCATCAATAGTGCAAATTGCTGATAGAGCTCAAATTCAAAAAAGAAAGACATATTCATGCTCCCCTAGGTCGAGGAAAAAAAAACACATTAGTTTCCTTGATCTGATCTGTCCCTCTGGAGTTGGCCCAGGGCATATCTCACATTTCTTAGGAAAAATCCCTTATACCATCAATATTGCAAATTGCAGATAGAGGTCAAATTCGTAAAAGAAAGACATATTCACGTTCCCCGGTTCAGGGAAGCCCAAAAAACATGAGTTTTATAGTTCGGATATGTCCCTGTGGAGTTGGCCCAGAGCATATCTCGCATATGTTAGGAAAAATCCCATATACCATGAAAAGTTTAAATTACAGATAGAGCTCAAATTTGAAGAAGAAACACATATTTATGTTCCCCCAGGTCAGGGAAACCCTCCAAAAAAAGAGTTTTCTGGATCTGGTCTCTCCCTTTGGAGTTGGCCCAACTGATACCTCGCATTTGTTAGGAAAAATGCATTATACCATAAAAATAGGAGACAGAGATCAAATTCGAAAAACAAAGACAAATTCATGTTCCCCCAGGTTAGGGAAACCCCAAAAAACATGAGTTTTTGGGATCTGATCTGTCCCTGTGGAGTTGGCCCTCGGCATAGCTCTCATTTGTTTGGAAAAATTCCATATACCATGAAAAGTGCAAATTGCAGATAGAGCTCAAATTTGTATAACAATCACATATTTATGTTCCCCCGGGTCAGGGAAAAACTGCAAAAAAAGTGTTTCCTGGATCTGGTCTCTCCCTTTGGAGTTGGCCCAGCTCATATCTCGCATTTGTTAGGAAAAATCCATTATACCATAAAAATAGGAGACAGAGTTGAAATTCGAAAAACAAAGACAAATTCATGTTCCCCCGGGTCAGGGAAACCCAAAAAAACATGAGTTTCCTGGATCTGATCTGTCCCTGTGGAGTTGGCCCAGAGCATATCTCGCATATGTTAGGAACAATCCTATATACCATGAAAAGTGGAAATTGGAGATAGAGCTCAAATTCGAAAAAGAAAGACATATTCACATTCCCCGGTTCAGGGAAGCCCAAAAAACTTGTGTTTCCTGGATCTGATCTTTCCCTTTGGAGTTGGCCCAGGGCATAACTTGCATATGTTAGGAAAAATCCCATATACCATGAAAAGTGCAAATTACAGATAGAGCTCAAATTTGAAGAAGAAACACATATATATGTTCCCGCAGGTCACGGAACCCCTCCAAAATAGAGTTTTCTGGATCTGGTCTCTCCCTTTGGAGTTGGCCCAACTCATATCTCGCATTTGTTAGGAAAAATCCATTATACCTTGAAAAGTGCACATAGGAGATAGAGCTCAAATTTGAAAAACAAACACATATTCATATTCCCCTACGTCAGGGAAGCCCAAAAAACATGAATATTTAGGATCTGATGTGTCCCTTTCGACTTGGCCCAGGGTATAACTCGCATTTGTTAGGAAAAATCCATTATACCATCAATATTGAAAATTGCAGATAGAGGTCAAATTCGAAAAACAAAGACATATTCATGTTCGGGACCTGATCTTTCCCTGTGCAGTTGGCGCATGGCATATCTTTGTTAGGAAAAATCCCATATTTGATGAAAAGTGAAAATTGGAGATAGAGCTCAAATTTAAAAAAAAAGACATATTCCTATTCCCCTGGGTCAGGGAAGCCCAAAAAACATGAGTTTCCTGGATCTTATCTGTCCCTGTGGAGTTGGCCAAGGGCATATCTCACATTTCTTAGGAAAAATCACTTATACCATCAATAGTGCAAATTGCAGATAGAGCTCAAATTCGAAAAAGAAAGACATATTCACGTTCCCCGTTTCAGGGAAGCCCAAAAAATCATGAGTTTTCTGGTTCGGATATGTCCCTTTGGAGTTGGCCCAGAGCATATCTCGCATATGTTAGGAACAATCCTATATACCATGAAAAGTGGAAATTGGAGATAGAGCTCAAATTCGAAAAAGAAACACATATTTATGTTCCCGCAGGTCACGGAACCCCTCCAAAATAGAGTTTTCTGGATCTGGTCTCTCCCTTTGGAGTTGGCCCAACTCATATCTCGCATTTGTTAGGAAAAATCCATTATACCTTGAAAAGTGCACATAGGAGATAGAACTCAAATTCGAAAAACAAACACATATTCATATTCCCCTACGTCAGGGAAGCCCAAAAAACATGAATATTTAGGATCTGATGTGTCCCTTTCGACTGGGCCCAGGGTATAACTCGCATTTGTTAGGAAAAATCCATTATACCATCAATATTGAAAATTGCAGATAGAGGTCAAATTCGAAAAACAAAGACATATTCATGTTCGGGACATGATCTTTCCCTGTGCAGTTGGCGCATGGCATATCTTTGTTAGGAAAAATCCCATATTTGATGAAAAGTGAAAATTGGAGATAGAGCTCAAATTTAAAAAAAAAGACATATTCCTATTCCCCTGGGTCAGGGAAGCCCAAAAAACATGAGTTTCCTGGATCTTATCTGTCCCTGTGGAGTTGGCCAAGGGCATATCTCACATTTCTTAGGAAAAATCACTTATACCATCAATAGTGCAAATTGCAGATAGAACTCAAATTCGAAAAAGAAAGACATATTCACATTCCCCGTTTCAGGGAAGCCCAAAAAATCATGAGTTTTCTGGTTCGGATATGTCCCTTTGGAGTTGGCCCAGAGCATATCTCGCATATGTTAGGAACAATCCTATATACCATGAAAAGTGGAAATTGGAGATAGAGCTCAAATTCGAAAAAGAAACACATATTTATGTTCCCGCAGGTCACGGAACCCCTCCAAAATAGAGTTTTCTGGATCTGGTCTCTCCCTTTGGAGTTGGCCCAACTCATATCTCGCATTTGTTAGGAAAAATCCATTATACCTTGAAAAGTGCACATAGGAGATAGAACTCAAATTCGAAAAACAAACACATATTCATATTCCCCTACGTCAGGGAAGCCCAAAAAACATGAATATTTAGGATCTGATGTGTCCCTTTCGACTGGGCCCAGGGTATAACTCGCATTTGTTAGGAAAAATCCATTATACCATCAATATTGAAAATTGCAGATAGAGGTCAAATTCGAAAAACAAAGACATATTCATGTTCGGGACATGATCTTTCCCTGTGCAGTTGGCGCATGGCATATCTTTGTTAGGAAAAATCCCATATTTGATGAAAAGTGAAAATTGGAGATAGAGCTCAAATTAAAAAAAAAAGACATATTCCTATTCCCCTGGGTCAGGGAAGCCCAAAAAACATGAGTTTCCTGGATCTTATCTGTCCCTGTGGAGTTGGCCAAGGGCATATCTCACATTTCTTAGGAAAAATCACTTATACCATCAATTGTGCAAATTGCAGATAGAGCTCAAATTCGAAAAAGAAAGACATATTCATATTCCCCTGGGTCAGGGAAACCCAAAAAACATGAGTTTTCGGCATCTGATCTATCCCTGTGGTGTTGGCCTAGAGCATATCTCGCATTTGTTAGGAAAAATCCCTTGTACCAACAATATTGAAAATTGCAGATAGAGGTCAAATTAGAAAAACAAAGACATATTCATGTGCCCCCTGGTCAGGGAAATGAAAAAAAGGTGAGTTTCTGGGATCTGATCTGTCCCACAACTCACATTTGTTAGGAAATGTGCAACTCACATTTGTTAGGAAAAATCCATGAAAAGTGGAAATTGGAGATAGAGCTCAAATTCGAAAAACAAAGACATATTCATGTTCCCCTGGTTCAAGGAAGCCAGAAAAACTTGAGTTTTTGGGATCTGATCTTTCCCTTTGGAGTGGGCCCAGGGCATAACTCGCATTTCTTAGGAAAAATCACTTATACCATCAATAGTGCAAATTGCAGATAGAGCTCAAATTCGAAAAAGAAAGACATATTCACATTCCCCGGTTCAGGGAAGCCCAAAAAACAAAAACCAAAAAAACCATGAGTTTCTGGGATCTGATCTTTCCCTGTGGAGTTGGCACAGGGCATAACTCGCATTTCTTAGGAAAAATCACTTATACCATCAATCGTGCAAATTGCAGATAGAGCTCAAATTCAAAAAAGAAAGACATATTCATATTCCCCCAAGTCAGGGAAACCAAAAAAAAACATTAGTTTCCTTGATCTGAAATGTCCCTGTGGAGTTGGCCCAGGGCATATCTCACATTTCTTAGGAAAAATCCCTTATACCATAAAAAAAGAAAGACATATTCTTGTTCGGGAACTGATCTTTCCCTGTGCAGTTGGCGCATGGCATATCTTGCATTTGTTAGGAAAAATCCCATATACCATGAAAAGTGCAAATTACAGATAGAGCTCAAATTTGAAGAAGAAACACATATTTATGTTCCCGCAGGTCACGGAACCCCTCCAAAATAGAGTTTTCTTGATCTGGTCTCTCCCTTTGGAGTTGGCCCAACTCATATCTCGCATTTGTTACGAAAAATCCATTATACCTTGAAAAGTGCACATAGGAGATAGAGCTCAAATTCGAAAAACAAACACATATTCATATTCCCCTACATCAGGGAAGCCCAAAAAACATGAATATTTAGGATCTGATGTGTCCCTTTCGACTTGGCCCAGGGTATAACACGCATTTGTTAGGAAAAATCCATTATACCATCAATATTGAAAATTGCAGATAGAAGTCAAATTCGAAAAACAAAGACATATTCATGTTCGGGACCTGATCTTTGCTTGTGCAGTTGGCGCTTGGCATATCTTTGTTAGGAAAAATCCCATATTTGATGAAAAGTGAAAATTGGAGATAGAGCTCAAATTTAAAAAAAAGACATATTCCTATTCCCCTGGGTCAGGGAAGCCCAAAAAACATGAGTTTCCTGGATCTTATCTGTCCCTGTGGAGTTGGCCAAGGGCATATCTCACATTTCTTAGGAAAAATCACTTATGCCATCAATAGTGCAAATTGCAGATAGAGCTCAAATTCAAAAAAGAAAGACATATTCATATTCCCCTGGGTCAGGGAAACCCAAAAAACATGAGTTTTCGGCATCTCATCTATCCCTGTGGAGTTGGCCTAGAGCATATCTCGCATTTGTTAGGAAAAATCCCTTGTACCAACAATATTGAAAATTGCAGATAGAGGTCAAATTTGAAAAACAAAGACATATTCATGTGCCCCCTGGTCAGGGAAACGAAAAAAAATGTGAGTTTCTGGGATCTGATCTGTCCCACAGGGTGTAACTCACATTTGTTAGGAAAAATCCATGAAAAGTGGAAATTGCAGATAGAGCTCAAATTCGAAAAACAAGCACATATTCATGTTCCCCTGGGTCAAGGAAGCCAGAAAAACTTGAGTTTTTGGGATCTGATCTTTCCCTTTGGAGTGGGCCCAGGGCATAACTCGCATTTCTTAGGAAAAATCACTTATACCATCAATAGTGCAAATTGCAGATAGAGCTCAAATTCGAAAAAGAAAGACATATTCATGTTCCCCGGTTCAGGGAAGCCCAAAAAACAAAAACAAAAAAAACCATGAGTTTCTGGGATCTGATCTTTCCCTGTGGAGTTGGCACAGGGCATAACTCACATTTCTTAGGAAAAGTCCATGAAAAGTGGAAATTGGAGATAGAGCTCAAATTCAAAAAAGAAAGACATATTCACATTCCCTGGTTCAGGGAAGCCCAAAAAACATGAGTTTCCTGGATCTGATCTGTCCCTGTGGAGTTGTCCCAGGGCATATCTCACATTTCTTAGGAAAAATCACGTATACCATCAATAGTGCAAATTGCAGATAGAGCTCAAATTCGAAAAAGAAAGACATATTCATATTCCCCTGGGTCAGGGAAACCCAAAAAACATGAGTTTTCAGCATCTGATCTGTCCCTGTGGAGTTGGCCCAGAGCATATCTCGCATTTGTTAGGAAAAATTCCTTATACAATGAAAAGTGCAAATTGCAGATTGAACTCAAATTTGAAGAACAAACACATATTTATGTTCCCCCAGGTCTGGGAAGCCCTCCAAAAAGAGTTTTCTGGATCTGGTCTGTCCCTGTGGAGTTGGCCCAGGGCATATCTCGCATTTGTTAGGAAAAATCCCTTATACCATGAAAAGTGCAAATTGCAAATAGAGCTAAAATTCGAAAAACAAAGACATATTCATGTTCCCCCGGGTTAGGGAAAGCCAAAAATACATGAGTTTCCTGGATCTGGTCTCTCCCTTTGGAGTTGGCCCAACTCATATCTCGCATTTGTTAGGAAAAATCCATTATAGCTTGAAAAGTGCACATAGGAGATAGAGCTCAAATTCGAAAAACAAACACATATTCATATTCCCCTGGGTCAGGGAAGCCCAAAAAACATGAATATTTTTTTTTTATATACCATATATGCCCTCGCTACCCCTCTCATCATTGCCTTAGCTGTATCCCAATTGTTTTGTACTGAGGTGTCTATAGCTTTATTTTCCTTAAAGAAAAAACTTAGTTCTCTCTCCATCTTAGATTTGAATTCGTCTTCTTTTAAAATTGCTCTTTGAAGCGTCCATCTGGGTATTTTTTTGGAACCTTTCCAGATAAGTTTAATAGGATTGTGATCTGCCCAAGTACCTGTCGCTATATGTACCTCGTCTATTTCTGAACTAATTTCTTTCGTCATCCATACCATGTCTATTCTAGACCATGAGTTATGTCGGTTGGAGTAATATGTATATTGTCTAGCCTTACGATTTCTTTCCCTCCAGACATCTTGGATATTTAGTTCCTCAGCCAAGTTAAGAAAAGATCTCGGTAGAGTTCTTCTCTTCTTTTTCCTAAGCGTCTTTCCCATATAATCCAAATTTATATCTAGGATAGCATTAAAATCTCCTATTAAACAAATCTCCTCATAATCAATGCTACATATCTTATTGTGAAGTGTTTTGAAAAATTGTTCTTGGTTATGGTTTGGGGCATATATCTCTACCATCATGACCTTCCTGTGATTTATTATAACCTCGACTATCAGTATTCTACCCTCTTTATCGTTATAAATTTGTTTTGCAGTCAATTTTGGGTTTACATATAGTGCCACTCCTCTCTTTTTCTTGTGTCGGTCTAAGGAAACGAATAGGTTCCCTATTCTTGGTTGTACTAACAAATATTTTTGTTGTTCCTTTATATGGACTTCTTGTATTGCCACGATATCCAATTGTTGGTGAATTGTTGGTATATAAAAATAAGGGGAAAAGACAACAACGGGAAAGATTAGAAGAGGAATATAAGAGCTTAGAAGTTACACTCCAACAAGATCCACAAAAAGAGAATATCAAGCAATCTATGGATCTGATTAAACACAAACTTAACATTCTAGACAAAGACAAAATGGCACAACAATTGAGAAACACGAAACAAAATTTTTTTGAAAATGCAAATAAACCGGGCCGGTGGCTCGCATACAAATTGGGAAAACAAAAGGGGAAAAACTGGATTCACGAACTACGAGATGAGGAAGGGAGAATATTCCACCAGGAGGAAAAAAAAAAAATTATAGCCCAGGAATTTTATGAACGTTTATACAAAGAAGATAGCCAGGCAAGTGTGGAGAAAATGGAGGAATATTTCCAAAGAGCCAAACTACCTAAGGTCACAGAAGATACCAGAAATATGTTAAACGAGGAAATTCGACTATCTGAGGTGATAAAAGCTATTAATGCACAAAAGAATAATAAAGCATCGGGACCCGACGGTCTTCCATCAGAGATTTATAAAGAATTACAAAATATCCTAGCTCAACCCCTAGTGGAGGTATTTAACGCAGTATTAGAAGGCGCAAGGACGCCTAAATCTTGGCTAGAGGCAAACATAACCCTTATTCCGAAAGATAACACAGACCATACATTAATCCAAAATTACAGACCCATATCACTTCTTAACTCGGACTACAAGATATTTACATCAATTATAGCGGAACGATTGAAACGATTTCTGAATGATTTCATACACGCAGATCAAAATGGTTTTCTCGCTAAGAGACACACTAAGCACAACATTAGAATAATATTAGATACATTGGAGTACTATGAATTACATAGCGAACAACAGATGGCATTACTTTTCTTAGACGCCCAAAAGGCATTTGACAATGTTAAATGGTCTTTTTTGTGCCAACAGCTTAGCTTTATGAATATGGGAGAAAAGTTTATAAATATAATTAGGGCAATTTATGACAATCAGGAAGCAAAAATAATTATTAATGGGGAAGCATCTAGCAAGTTTCAAATTCAAAAGGGAACACGGCAAGGCTGCCCCTTATCACCGTTGCTGTTTATATTGACTCTTGAAGTATTAACGAGAACTATAAGAAACGACCCAAAGATAAAAGAATTAACCATTAAAAAGGAAACCTTTAAATTGCAAGCTTTCGCGGACGATCTAGTTTTTATTATGGAGGATCCATGTCAGACGGGACCAAAGCTATTGGAAGAATTATCTAAATATGGTGAGGTTGCCGGACTGCGAATAAATAGAAATAAGACCAAGATGATTGTTAAAAATATGACCAATAAACAAAAAGGTAATCTGGCCGAAATCACGGATATAGAAATAGTCAAGAAAATAAAATATTTAGGGATTAACATTACGGCTAGATGCACTTCACTCAAAAAGGATAATTATGATAGTGTAGTGAATCAAATAAAAGGTGACCTGGAAAGATGGGGAAACCTAAAACTCTCATTATTGGGAAGAATCGCTGTCATTAAGATGAATATTCTGCCTAAAATCCTGTTTCTGTTTCAGAATATCCCAATTCAACTCGACTCTAAATTTTTTCGAAATTTGGATAAATTATCACTAAATTTTATTTGGCAGGGGAAAAAACCAAGAATTAAATTGAAATATTTACAAGACACGAAGGAAAATGGGGGTTTTGGATTGCCAGACTGGGAATTATATTACCACGCCGCGGCCCTGAGCTGGATTAGAGAATGGGTAACCTTGAGAAATAGAAGACTATTAACTTTAGAGGGTCACGATTTGCAATATGGCTGGCATGCTTTCCTATGGACGGAGAAACAAGGTCTTTTCTCGCATTTTCAAAGACACCGGATCAGGCAAGCGCTATTCAATACTTGGAAAAAAATTAGATCTCACAATTACACCAAAATACCGGTCTGGCTATCCACCCTTGAAGCGATAGTTTACCCAAATCTGTTTGATTTGGGTAACATAATCTCATACAAGGATATTCTGAATGAGGAGGGGGAATTGAAACTTAGGAATGAACTAGAATTACAAGGTATAAAACTCGATTGGTGGGCCTACTTACAAATCCAATCGAGATTTAGGAAGGATAAAAATGAATGGGGGATATATACCTCTGAAACAGCATTGGACAAAATATTATTGGGACCGGACTCTAAACAAATAAGGAATTTTTATAAATTACTTTTGGGATATAAGCTGTTTGAAGAGCAAGTGAAAGACCCCATGTTGATCTGGGCTAACAATTTAGGACATAACATCGACCTAGATACTTGGCAAACAATTTGGGATAGGAATAAAAGGATAACACTGGCCTCATCGTATAAAGAAAATTTATTTAAAATGTTTTACCGATGGCATCTTCCCCCAGCCCGCTTAGCAAAAATGTACACAACAGCATCTCCCAAATGTTGGAAGTGTTCTGAAGAGATAGGCACATACTTCCACACGTGGTGGTCTTGCAGTAAAACACAAAAATTTTGGAGAATGATTTGGATTTGGCTGAAAGAAATATTGAAACAAGATCTGGAGTTTAGTCCAGAACTTTTCTTGTTGGGAATCACGAAAGAGAAATATCCTAAAGATGTGCTATACTTAACGATCCATATTATCACAGCAGCTAGAATATCATTTGCGCAAAAATGGAAAAAGAATGAGATCCCAGGACAAAAAGAGGTTATTAGGAAAATTTGGGATTGCGCTGAAATGGACAAATTAACTTTGGAATTAAAGAATAAAGATCAATCAGACTATTATAGAATTTGGAACAAATTGTATCTTTGGATGGATAAAAAGAAAGGTCTCTATTAGGTTTTACAGACTAGCTCACTGTTTTAAATATCGTGGTATTTCACCGATTTGTAATCTAAGTGTATTTAAGTGTATTTTTGATGTACATATATACATGTATATATATATATTTAAACATTGTAGACAAAAAGGTTTGTCAGCTCGCTGGTACTGTGTCCAATGTTTTTAAATAATAAATTTAATAAAAATTTAAAAAAAAAAAACATGAATATTTAGGATCTGATCTGTCCCTTTGGAGATGGCCCGGGGTATAACTTTATTTTGTTAGGAAAAATTCCCTTATATGATGTAAAGTGAAAATTGGAGATAGAGCTCAAATTAAAAAAAAATATTCATATTCCCCTGGGTAAGGGAAACAACAAAAAAAATGAGTTTCCGGGATCTGACCTGTCTTTTTGGAGTTGGCCCAGGGCATATCTCGCATTTGTTAGGAAAAATCACTTATTCCATCAATAGTGCAAATTGCAGATAGAGCTCAAATTCGAAAAAGAAAGACATATTCATATTCCCCTGGGTCAGGGAAACCCAAAAAACATGAGTTTTCAGCATCTGATCTGTCCCTGTGGAGTTGGCCCAGAGCATATCTCGCATTTGTTAGGAAAAATTCCTTATACAATCAAAAGTGCAAATTGCAGATTGAACTCAAATTTGAAGAACAAACACATATTTATGTTCCCCCGGGTCTGTGAAGCCCTCCAAAAAGAGTTTTCTGGATCTGGTCTGTCCCTGTGGAAAAATACCATATACCATGAAAAGTGCAAATTACAGATAGAGCTCAAATTTGAAGAAGAAACACATATTTATGTTCCCCCAGGTCAGGGAAACCCTCCAAAAAAAGAGTTTTCTGGATCTGGTCTCTCCCTTTGGATTTGGCCCAACTGATACCTCGCATTTGTTAGGAAAAATCCATTATACCTTGAAAAGTGCACATAGGAGATAGAGCTCAAATTTGAAAAACAAACACATATTCATATTCCCCTGGGTCAGGGAAGCCCAAAAAACATGAATATTTAGGATCTGATCTGTCCCTTTGGAGATGGCCCGGGGTATAACTTTATTTTGTTAGGAAAAATTCCCTTATATGATGTAAAGTGAAAATTGGAGATAGAGCTCAAATTAAAAAAAAAGACATATTCATATTCCACTGGGTAAGGGAAAGCGAAAAAAAATGAGTTTCCTGGATCTGATCTGTCTTTTTGGAGTTGGCCCAGGGCATATCTCGCATTTGTTAGGAAAAATCACTTATTCCATCAGTAGTGCAAATTGCTGATAGAGCTCAAATTCGAAAAAGAAAGACATATTCATATTCCCCTGGGTCAGGGAAACCCAAAAAACCCAGCATCTGATCTGTCCCTGTGGAGTTGTCCAAGAACATATGTCGCATTTGTTAGGAAAAATTCCTAATACAATCAAAAGTGCAAATTGCAGATTGAACTCAAATTCGAAAAAGAAAGACATATTCATGTTCCCCCCGGTTAGGGAAACCCAAAAATACATGAGTTTTCTGGATCTTATCTGTCCCTGTGCAGTTGGCCCAGGACATATCTCGCATTTGTTTGGAAAACTCCATTATACCATGAAAAGTGAACATAGTTAGTTAGTTCAAATTCGAAATTCGAAAAACAAACACATATTCATATTCCCCTATGTCAGGGAAGCCCAAAAAACATGAATATTTAGGATCTGATCTGTCCCTTTCGACTTTGCCCAGGGTATAACTCGCATTTGTTAGGAAAAATCCATTATACCATAAAAATAGGAGACAGAGTTGAAATTCGAAAAACAAAGACAAATTCATGTTCCCCCGGGTCAGGGAAACCCAAAAAAACATGAGTTTCCTGGATCTTATCTGTCCCTGTGGAGTTGGCCAAGGGCATATCTCACATTTCTTAGGAAAAATCACTTATACCATCAATAGTGCAAATTGCAGATAGAGCTCAAATTCGAAAAAGAAAGACATATTCATATTCCCCTGGGTCAGGGAAGCCCAAAAAACATGAATATTTAGGATCTGATCTGTCCCTTTGGAGATGGCCCGGGGTATAACTTTATTTTGTTAGGAAAAATTCCCTTATATGATGTAAAGTGAAAATTGGAGATAGAGCTCAAATTCAAAAAAAAAACATATTCATATTCCCCTGGGTAAGGGAAACAACAAAAAAATGAGTTTCCGGGATCTGACCTGTCTTTTTGGAGTTGGCCCAGGGCATATCTCGCATTTGTTAGGAAAAATCACTTATTCCATCAATAGTGCAAATTGCTGATAGAGCTCAAATTCGAAAAAGAAAGACATATTCATATTCCCCTGAGTCAGGGAAACCCAAAAAACCCAGCATCTGATCTGTCCCTGTGGAGTTGGCCCAGAGCATATCTCGCATTTGTTAGGAAAAATTCCTTATACAATCAAAAGTGCAAATTGCAGATTGAACTCAAATTTGAAGAACAAACACATATTTATGTTCCCCCGGGTCTGTGAAGCCCTCCAAAAAGAGTTTTCTGGATCTGGTCTGTCCCTGTGGAAAAATACCATATACCATGAAAAGTGCAAATTACAGATAGAGCTCAAATTTGAAGAAGAAACACATATTTATGTTCCCCCAGGTCAGGGAAACCCTCCAAAATAGAGTTTTCTGGATCTGGTCTCTCCCTTTGGAGTTGGCCCAACTGATACCTCGCATTTGTTAGGAAAAATCCATTATACCATAAAAATAGGAGACAGAGATCAAATTCGAAAAACAAAGACAAATTCATGTTCCCCCGGATTAGGGAAACCCCAAAAAACATGAGTTTTTGGGATCTGATCTGTCCCTGTGGAGTTGGCCCTCGGCATATCTCGCATTTGTTTGGAAAAATCCCATGTACCATGAAAAGTGCAAATTCCCCCGGGTCAGGGAAGCCCAAAGAACATGAGTTTCCTGGATCTGATCTGTCCCTGTGGAGTTGGCCAAGGGCATATCTCACATTTCTTAGGAAAAATCACTTATACCATCAATAGTGCAAATTGCAGATAGAGCTCAAATTCGAAAAAGAAAGACATATTCACGTTCCCCGGTTCAGGGAAGCCCAAAAAACATGAGTTTTATAGTTCGGATATGTCCCTGTGGAGTTGGCCCAGAGCATATCTCGCATATGTTAGGAAAAATCCCATATACCATGAAAAGTGGAAATTGGAGATAGAGCTCAAATTCGAAAAAGAAAGACATATTCACATTTCCTGGTTCAGGGAAGCCCAAAAAACATGGGTTTCCTGGATCTGATGTGTACCTGTGGAGTTGGCCCAGGGCATATCTCACATTTCTTAGGAAAAATCCCTTATACCATCAATCGTGCAAATTGCAGATAGAGCTCAAATTCGAAAAAGAAAGACATATTCATATTCCCCTGGGTCAGGGAAACCCAAAAAACATGAGTTTTCGGCATCTGATCTGTCCCTGTGGAGTTGGCCCAGAGCATATCTCGCATTTGTTAGGAAAAATTCCTTATACAATGAAAAGTGCAAATTGCAGATTGAACTCAAATTTGAAGAACAAACACATATTTATGTTCCCCCAGGTCTGGGAAGCCCTCCAAAGAGAGTTTTCTGGATCTGGTCTGTCCCTGTGGAGTTGGCCCAGGGCATATCTCGCATTTGTTAGGAAAAATCCCTTATACCATGAAAAGTGCAAATTGAAAATAGAGCTAAAATTCGAAAAACAAAGACATATTCATGTTCCCCCGGGTTAGGGAAACCCAAAAATACATGAGTTTCCTGGATCTGGTCTCTCCCTTTGGAGTTGGCCCAACTCATATCTCGCATTTGTTAGGAAAAATCCATTATAGCTTGAAAAGTGCACATAGGAGATAGAGCTCAAATTCGAAAAACAAACACATATTCATATTCCCCTGGGTCAGGGAAGCCCAAAAACATGAATATTTAGGATCTGATCTGTCCCTTTGGAGATGGCCCGGGGTATAACTTTATTTTGTTAGGAAAAAATTCCCTTATATGATGTAAAGTGAAAATTGGAGATAGAGCTCAAATTCAAAAAAAAAAACATATTCATATTCCCCTGGGTAAGGGAAACCCCAAGAAAATGAGTTTCCGGGATCTGACCTGTCTTTTTGGAGTTGGCCCAGGGCATATCTCGCATTTGTTAGGAAAAATCACTTATTCCATCAATAGTGCAAATTGCTGATAGAGCTCAAATTCGAAAAAGAAAGACATATTCATATTCCCCTGGGTCAAGGAAACCCAAAAAACCCAGCATCTGATCTGTCCCTGTGGAGTTGGCCCAGAGCATATCTCGCATTTGTTAGGAAAAATTCCTTATACAATCAAAAGTGCAAATTGCAGATTGAACTCAAATTTAAAGAACAAACACATATTTATGTTCACCCGGGTCTGGGAAGCCCTCCAAAAAGAGTTTTCTGGATCTGGTCTGTCCCTGTGGAAAAATCCCATATACCATGAAAAGTGCAAATTACAGATAGAGCTCAAATTTGAAGAAGAAACACATATTTATGTTCCCCCAGGTCAGGGAAACCCTCCAAAAAAGAGTTTTCTGGATCTGGTCTCTCCCTCTGGAGTTGGCCCAGGGCATATCTCACATTTCTTAGGAAAAATCCCTTATACCATCAATATTGCAAATTGCAGATAGAGGTCAAATTCGTAAAAGAAAGACATTTTCACGTTCCCCGGTTCAGGGAAGCCCAAAAAACATGAGTTTTATGGTTCGGATATGTCCCTGTGGAGTTGGCCCAGAGCATATCTCGCATATGTTAGGAAAAATCCCATATACCATGAAAAGTTTAAATTACAGATAGAGCTCAAATTTGAAGAAGAAACACATATTTATGTTCCCCCAGGTCAGGGAAACCCTCCAAAAAAAGAGTTTTCTGGATCTGGTCTCTCCCTTTGGAGTTGGCCCAACTGATACCTCGCATTTGTTAGGAAAAATGCATTATACCATAAAAATAGGAGACAGAGATCAAATTCGAAAAACAAAGACAAATTCATGTTCCCCCAGGTTAGGGAAACCCCAAAAAACATGAGTTTTTGGGATCTGATCTGTCCCTGTGGAGTTGGCCCTCGGCATAGCTCTCATTTGTTTGGAAAAATTCCATATACCATGAAAAGTGCAAATTGCAGATAGAGCTCAAATTTGTATAACAATCACATATTTATGTTCCCCCGGATCAGGGAAAAACTGCAAAAAAAGTGTTTCCTGGATCTGGTCTCTCCCTTTGGAGTTGGCCCAGCTCATATCTCGCATTTGTTAGGAAAAATCCATTATACCATAAAAATAGGAGACAGAGTTGAAATTCGAAAAACAAAGACAAATTCATGTTCCCCCGGGTCAGGGAAACCCAAAAAAACATGAGTTTCCTGGATCTGATCTGTCCCTGTGGAGTTGGCCCAGAGCATATCTCGCATATGTTAGGAACAATCCTATATACCATGAAAAGTGGAAATTGGAGATAGAGCTCAAATTCGAAAAAGAAAGACATATTCACGTTCCCCGGTTCAGGGAAGCCCAAAAAACATGAGTTTTATGGTTCGGATATGTCCCTGTGGAGTTGGCCCAGAGCATATCTCGCATATGTTAGGAAAAATCCCATATACCATGAAAAGTGCAAATTACAGATAGAGCTCAAATTTGAAGAAGAAACACATATTTATGTTCCCCCAGGTCAGGGAAACCCTCCAAAAAAAGAGTTTTCTGGATCTGGTCTCTCCCTTTGGAGTTGGCCCAACTGATACCTCGCATTTGTTAGGAAAAATGCATTATACCATAAAAATAGGAGACAGAGATCAAATTCGAAAAACAAAGACAAATTCATGTTCCCCCAGGTTAGGGAAACCCCAAAAAACATGAGTTTTTGGGATCTGATCTTTCCCTGTGCAGTTGGCGCATGGCATATCTTGCATTTGTTAGGAAAAATTCCATATACCATGAAAAGTGCAAATTGCAGATAGAGCTCAAATTTGTATAACAATCACATATTTATGTTCCCCCGGGTCAGGGAAAAACTGCAAAAAAAGTGTTTCCTGGATCTGGTCTCTCCCTTTGGAGTTGGCCCAGCTCATATCTCGCATTTGTTAGGAAAAATCCATTATACCATAAAAATAGGAGACAGAGTTGAAATTCGAAAAACAAAGACAAATTCATGTTCCCCCGGGTCAGGGAAACCCAAAAAAACATGAGTTTCCTGGATCTGATCTGTCCCTGTGGAGTTGGCCCAGAGCATATCTCGCATATGTTAGGAACAATCCTATATACCATGAAAAGTGGAAATTGGAGATAGAGCTCAAATTCGAAAAAGAAAGACATATTCACATTCCCCGGTTCAGGGAAGCCCAAAAAACATGGGTTTCCTGGATCTGATCTTTCCCTTTGGAGTTGGCCCAGGGCATAACTTGCATATGTTAGGAAAAATCCCATATACCATGAAAAGTGGAAATTGGAGATAGAGCTCAAATTCGAAAAAGAAAGACATATTCATGTTCCCCGGTTCAGGGAAGCCCAAAAAAACATGAGTTTTCTGGTTCGGATATGTCCCTGTGGAGTTGGCCCAGAGCATATCTCGCATATCTTAGGAAAAATCCTATATACCATGAAAAGTGGAAATTGGAGATAGAGCTCAAATTCGAAAAACAAAGACATATTCATGTTCCCCCGGGTCACGGAAACCCAAAAAAACATGAGTTTTTGGAACCTGATCTTTCCCTGTGCAGTTGGCGCATGGCATATCTTGCATTTGTTAGGAAAAATCCCATATACCATGAAAAGTGAAAATTGAAAATAGAGCTCAAATTCGAAAAACAAGCACATATTCATGTTCCAATAGGTCAGGGAAGCCCAAAAAAGTTGAGTTTTTGGGATCTGATCTGTCTTTTTGGACTTGGCCCAGGGCATATCTCGCATTTGTTAGGAAAAATCTCTTATTCCATCAATAGTGCAAATTGCTGATAGAGCTCAAATTCAAAAAAGAAAGACATATTCATGCTCCCCTAGGTCGAGGAAAAAAAAAACACATTAGTTTCCTTGATCTGATCTGTCCCTCTGGAGTTGGCCCAGGGCATATCTCACATTTCTTAGGAAAAATCCCTTATACCATCAATATTGCAAATTGCAGATAGAGGTCAAATTCGTAAAAGAAAGACATATTCACGTTCCCCGGTTCAGGGAAACCCAAAAAACATGAGTTTTATGGTTCGGATATGTCCCTGTGGAGTTGGCCCAGAGCATATCTCGCATATGTTAGGAAAAATCCCATATACCATGAAAAGTTTAAATTACAGATAGAGCTCAAATTTGAAGAAGAAACACATATTTATGTTCCCCCAGGTCAGGGAAACCCTCCAAAAAAAGAGTTTTCTGGATCTGGTCTCTCCCTTTGGAGTTGGCCCAACTGATACCTCGCATTTGTTAGGAAAAATGCATTATACCATAAAAATAGGAGACAGAGCTAAAATTCGAAAAACAAAGACATATTCATGTTCCCCCGGGTTAGGGAAACCGAAAAATACATGAGTTTCCTGGATCTGGTCTCTCCCTTTGGAGTTGGCCCAGGGCATATCTCACATTTCTTAGGAAAAATCCCTTGTACCATCAATAGTGCAAATTGCAGATAGAGGTCAAATTTGAAAAACAAAGACATATTCATGTGCCCCGTGGTCAGGGAAAAAAAAAAACATGGGTTTCTGGGATCTGATCTCTCCCTGTGGAGTTGGCACAGGGCATAACTCACATTTGTTAGGAAAAATCCATGAAAAGTGGAAATTGGAGATAGAGCTCAAATTCGAAAAAGAAAGACATATTCAAGTTCCCCTGTTCAGGGAAGCCCAAAAAAACATGAGTTTTCTGGTTCGGATATGTCCCTGTGGAGTTGGCCCAGAGCATATCTCGCATATGTTAGGAACAATCCTATATACCATGAAAAGTGGAAATTGGAGATAGAGCTCAAATTCGAAAAAGAAAGACATATTCATATTCCCCTGGGTCAGGGAAACCCAAAAAACATGAGTTTTCAGCATCTGATCTGTCCCTGTGGAGTTGCCCCAGAGCATATCTCGCAATTGTTAGGAAAAATTCCTTATACAATGAAAAGTGCAAATTGCAGATTGAACTCAAATTTGAAGAACAAACACATATTTATGTTCCCCCAGGTCTGGGAAGCCCTCCAAAAAGAGTTTTCTGGATCTGGTCTTTCCCTGTGGAGTTGGCCCAGGGCATATCTCGCATTTGTTAGGAAAAATCCCTTATACCATGAAAAGTGCAAATTGCAAATAGAGCTAAAATTCGAAAAAAAGACATATTCATGTTCCCCCGGGTTAGGGAAACCCAAAAATACATGAGTTTCCTGGATCTGGTCTCTCCCTTTGGAGTTGGCCCAGGGCATATCTCACATTTCTTAGGAAAAATCCCTTGTACCATCAATAGTGCAAATTGCAGATAGAGGTCAAATTTGAAAAACAAAGACATATTCATGTGCCCCCTGGTCAGGGAAACAAAAAAAAACATGGGTTTCTGGGATCTGATCTGTCCCTGTGGAGTTGGCCAAGGGCATATCTCACATTTCTTAGGAAAAATCACTTATACCATCAATAGTGCAAATTGCAGATAGAGCTCAAATTCGAAAAAGAAAGACATATTCATATTCCCCTGGGTCAGGGAAGCCCAAACAAACATGAATATTTAGGATCTGATCTGTCCCTTTGGAGTTGGCCCAGGGTATAACTCGCATGTGTTAGGAAAAATCCCATATACCAGGAAAAGTGCACATAAGAGATAGAGCTCAAATTCAAAAAACAAAGACATATTCATATTCCCCCGGTTCAGGGAAGCCCAAAAAAACATGAATTCTCCAGATCTGATCTGTCCCTGTGGAGTTAGCTGAGGGCATGTCTCGCATTTGTTAGGAAAAAACATGAGTTTTCGGGACCTGATCTGTACCAAATAGAGCTCAAACTTGAAGAACAAACACATATTCAAAAAACAGAGATATATTCATGTTCCGTCGGGTCTGGGAAACCCAAAAACACATGAGTTTTCTGGATCTTATCTGTCCCTGTGCAGTTGGCCCATGGCATATCTCGCATTTGTTAGGAAAAATCCCATATACTATGAAAAGTGCAAAATGCAGATAGAGCTCAAATTTGAAGAACAAAGACATATTTATGTTCCACCAGTTCAGGGAAGCCCCCCAAAAAATGACTTTTTCGGATCTGATCTCTCCCTGTCGAGTTGGCCCAGGGCATAACTCGCATTTGTTAGGAAAAATCCCTTATACCATCAATCGTGCAAATTGCAGATAGAGCTCAAATTCGAAAAAGAAAGACATATTCATATTCCCCTGGGTCAGGGAAACCCAAAAAACATGAGTTTTCAGCATCTGATCTGTCCGTGTGGAGTTGGCCCAGAGCATATCTCGCATTTGTTAGGAAAAATTCCTTATACAATGAAAAGTGCAAATTGCAGATTGAACTCAAATTTGAAGAACAAACACATATTTATGTTCCCCCAGGTCTGGGAAGCCCTCCAAAAAGAGTTTTCTGGATCTGGTCTTTCCCTGTGGAGTTGGCCCAGGGCATATCTCGCATTTGTTAGGAAAAATCCCTTATACCATGAAAAGTGCAAATTGCAAATAGAGCTAAAATTCGAAAAACAAAGACATATTCATGTTCCCCCGGGTTAGGGAAACCCAAAAATACATGAGTTTCCTGGATCTGGTCTCTCCCTTTGGACTTGGCCCAGGGCATATCTCACATTTCTTAGGAAAAATCCCTTGTACCATCAATAGTGCAAATTGCAGATAGAGGTCAAATTTGAAAAACAAAGACATATTCATGTGCCCCCTGGTCAGGGAAACAAAAAAAAATGGGTTTCTGGGATCTGATCTGTCCCTGTGGAGTTGGCACAGGGCATAACTCACATTTGTTAGGAAAAATCCATGAAAAGTGGAAATTGGAGATAGAGCTCAAATTTCGAAAAAGAAAGACATATTCACGTTCCCCTGTTCAGGGAAGCCCAAAAAAACATGAGTTTTCTGGTTCGGATATGTCCCTGTGGAGTTGGCCCAGAGCATATCTCGCATATGTTAGGAACAATCCTATATACCATGAAAAGTGGAAATTGGAGCTAGAGCTCAAATTCGAAAAAGAAAGACATATTCACATTCCCCGGTTCAGGGAAGCCCAAAAAACATGGGTTTCCTGGATCTGATGTGTCCCTGTGGAGTTGGGCCAGGGCATATCTCACATTTCTTAGGAAAAATCGCGTATACCATCAATAGTGCAAATTGCAGATAGAGCTCAAATTCGAAAAAGAAAGACATATTCATATTCCCCTGGGTCAGGGAAACACAAAAAACATGAGTTTTCAGCATCTGATCTGTCCCTGTGGAGTTGCCCCAGAGCATATCTCGCAATTGTTAGGAAAAATTCCTTATACAATGAAAAGTGCAAATTGCAGATTGAACTCAAATTTGAAGAACAAACACATATTTATGTTCCCCCAGGTCTGGGAAGCCCTCCAAAAAGAGTTTTCTGGATCTGGTCTTTCCCTGTGGAGTTGGCCCAGGGCATATCTCGCATTTGTTAGGAAAAATCCCTTATACCATGAAAAGTGCAAATTGCAAATAGAGCTAAAATTCGAAAAACAAAGACATATTCATGTTCCCCCGGGTTAGGGAAACCCAAAAATACATGAGTTTCCTGGATCTGGTCTCTCCCTTTGGACTTGGCCCAGGGCATATCTCACATTTCTTAGGAAAAATCCCTTGTACCATCAATAGTGCAAATTGCAGATAGAGGTCAAATTTGAAAAACAAAGACATATTCATGTGCCCCCTGGTCAGGGAAACAAAAAAAAATGGGTTTCTTTGATCTGATCTGTCCCTGTGGAGTTGGCACAGGGCATAACTCACATTTGTTAGGAAAAATCCATGAAAAGTGGAAATTGGAGATAGAGCTCAAATTCGAAAAAGAAAGACATATTCACGTTCCCCTGTTCAGGGAAGCCCAAAAAAACATGAGTTTTCTGGTTCGGATATGTCCCTGTGGAGTTGGCCCAGAGCATATCTCGCATATGTTAGGAACAATCCTATATACCATGAAAAGTGGAAATTGGAGATAGAGCTCAAATTCGAAAAAGAAAGACATATTCACATTCCCCGGTTCAGGGAAGCCCAAAAAACATGGGTTTCCTGGATCTGATGTGTCCCTGTGGAGTTGGGCCAGGGCATATCTCACATTTCTTAGGAAAAATCGCGTATACCATCAATAGTGCAAATTGCAGATAGAGCTCAAATTCGAAAAAGAAAGACATATTCATATTCCCCTGGGTCAGGGAAACACAAAAAACATGAGTTTTCAGCATCTGATCTGTCCCTGTGGAGTTGCCCCAGAGCATATCTCGCAATTGTTAGGAAAAATTCCTTATACAATGAAAAGTGCAAATTGCAGATTGAACTCAAATTTGAAGAACAAACACATATTTATGTTCCCCCAGGTCTGGGAAGCCCTCCAAAAAGAGTTTTCTGGATCTGGTCTTTCCCTGTGGAGTTGGCCCAGGGCATATCTCGCATTTGTTAGGAAAAATCCCTTATACCATGAAAAGTGCAAATTGCAAATAGAGCTAAAATTCGAAAAACAAAGACATATTCATGTTCCCCCGGGTTAGGGAAACCCAAAAATACATGAGTTTCCTGGATCTGGTCTCTCCCTTTGGACTTGGCCCAGGGCATATCTCACATTTCTTAGGAAAAATCCCTTGTACCATCAATAGTGCAAATTGCAGATAGAGGTCAAATTTGAAAAACAAAGACATATTCATGTGCCCCCTGGTCAGGGAAACAAAAAAAAATGGGTTTCTGGGATCTGATCTGTCCCTGTGGAGTTGGCACAGGGCATAACTCACATTTGTTAGGAAAAATCCATGAAAAGTGGAAATTGGAGATAGAGCTCAAATTCGAAAAAGAAAGACATATTCACGTTCCCCTGTTCAGGGAAGCCCAAAAAAACATGAGTTTTCTGGTTCGGATATGTCCCTGTGGAGTTGGCCCAGAGCATATCTCGCATATGTTAGGAACAATCCTATATACCATGAAAAGTGGAAATTGGAGATAGAGCTCAAATTCGAAAAAGAAAGACATATTCACATTCCCCGGTTCAGGGAAGCCCAAAAAACATGGGTTTCCTGGATCTGATGTGTCCCTGTGGAGTTGGCCCAGGGCATATCTCACATTTCTTAGGAAAAATCGCGTATACCATCAATAGTGCAAATTGCAGATAGAGCTCAAATTCGAAAAAGAAAGACATATTCATATTCCCCTGGGTCAGGGAAACACAAAAAACATGAGTTTTCAGCATCTGATCTGTCCCTGTGGAGTTGCCCCAGAGCATATCTCGCAATTGTTAGGAAAAATTCCTTATACAATGAAAAGTGCAAATTGCAGATTGAACTCAAATTTGAAGAACAAACACATATTTATGTTCCCCCAGGTCTGGGAAGCCCTCCAAAAAGAGTTTTCTGGATCTGGTCTTTCCCTGTGGAGTTGGCCCAGGGCATATCTCGCATTGGTTAGGAAAAATCCCTTATACCATGAAAAGTGCAAATTGCAAATAGAGCTAAAATTCGAAAAACAAAGACATATTCATGTTCCCCCGGGTTAGGGAAACCCAAAAACACATTAGTTTCCTGGATCTGTTCTCTCCCTTTGGAGTTGGCCCAGGGCATATCTCACATTTCTCAGGAAAAATCCCTTGTACCATCAATAGTGCAAATTGCAGATAGAGGTCAAATTTGAAAAACAAAGACATATTCATGTGCCCCCTGGTCAGGGAAACAAAAAAAAACATGGGTTTCTGGGATCTGATCTGTCCCTGTGGAGTTGGCACAGGGCATAACTCACATTTGTTAGGAAAAATCCATGAAAAGTGGAAATTGGAGATAGAGCTCAAATTTGAAAAAGAAAGACATATTCACGTTCCCCGGTTCAGGGAAGCCCAAAAAAACATGAGTTTTCTGGTTCGGATATGTCCCTTTGGAGTTGGCCCAGAGCATATCTCGCATATGTTATGAACAATCCTATATACCATGAAAAGTGGAAATTGGAGATATAGCTCAAATTCGAAAAAGAAAGACATATTCACATTCCCCGGTACAGGGAAGCCCAAAAAACATGGGTTTCCTGGATCTGATGTGTCCCTGTGGAGTTGGCCCAGGGCATATCTCACATTTCTTAGGAAAAATCACGTATACCATCAATAGTGCAAATTGCAGATAGAGCTCAAATTCGAAAAAGAAAGACATATTCATATTCCACTGGGTCAGGGAAACCCAAAAGACATGAGTTTTCAGCATCTGATCTGTCCCTGTGGAGTTGGCCCAGAGCATATCTCGCATTTGTTAGGAAAAATTCCTTATACAATGAAAAGTGCAAATTGCAGATTGAACTCAAATTTGAAGAACAAACACATATTTATGTTCCCCAAGGTCTGGGAAGCCCTCCAAAAAGAGTTTTCTGGATCTGGTCTTTCCCTGTGGAGTTGGCCCAGGGCATATCTCGCATTTCTTAGGAAAAATCCCTTATACCATGAAAAGTGCAAATTTCAAATAGAGCTAAAATTCGAAAAACAAAGACATATTCATGTTCCCCTGGGTTAGGGAAACCCAAAAATACATGAGTTTCCTGGATCTGGTCTCTCCCTTTGGAGTTGGCCCAGGGCATATCTCACATTTCTTAGGAAAAATCCCTTGTACCATCAATAGTGCAAATTGCAGATAGAGGTCAAATTTGAAAAACAAAGACATATTCATGTGCACCCTGGTCAGGGAAACAAAAAAAACATGGGTTTCTGGGATCTGATCTGTCCCTGTGGAGTTGGCACAGGGCATAACTCACATTTGTTAGGAAAAATCCATGAAAAGTGGAAATTGGAGATAGAGCTCAAATTCGAAAAAGAAAGACATATTCACATTCCCCGGTTCAGGGAAGCCCAAAAAACTTGTGTTTCCTGGATCTGATCTTTCCCTTTGGAGTTGGCCCAGAGCATATCTCGCATATGTTAGGAACAATCCTATATACCATGAAAAGTGGAAATTGGAGATAGAGCTCAAATTCGAAAAAGAAAGAGATATTCATATTCCCCTGGGTCAGGGAAACCCAAAAAACATGAGTTTTCGGCATCTGATCTATCCCTGTGGAGTTGGCCTAGAGCATATCTCGCATTTGTTAGGAAAAATCCATTATACCATAAAAATAGGAGACAGAGTTGAAATTCGAAAAACAAAGACAAATTCATGTTCCCCCGGGTCAGGGAAACCCAAAAAAACATGAGTTTCCTGGATCTGATCTGTCCCTGTGGAGTTGGCCCAGAGCATATCTCGCATATGTTAGGAACAATCCTATATACCATGAAAAGTGGAAATTGGAGATAGAGCTCAAATTCGAAAAAGAAAGACATATTCACATTCCCCGGTTCAGGGAAGCCCAAAAAACTTGTGTTTCCTGGATCTGATCTTTCCCTTTGGAGTTGGCCCAGGGCATAACTTGCATATGTTAGGAAAAATCCCATATACCATGAAAAGTGCAAATTACAGATAGAGCTCAAATTTGAAGAAGAAACACATATATATGTTCCCGCAGGTCACGGAACCCCTCCAAAATAGAGTTTTCTGGATCTGGTCTCTACCTTTGGAGTTGGCCCAACTCATATCTCGCATTTGTTAGGAAAAATCCATTATACCTTGAAAAGTGCACATAGGAGATAGAACTCAAATTCGAAAAACAAACACATATTCATATTCCCCTACGTCAGGGAAGCCCAAAAAACATGAATATTTAGGATCTGATGTGTCCCTTTCGACTGGGCCCAGGGTATAACTCGCATTTGTTAGGAAAAATCCATTATACCATCAATATTGAAAATTGCAGATAGAGGTCAAATTCGAAAAACAAAGACATATTCATGTTCGGGACATGATCTTTCCCTGTGCAGTTGGCGCATGGCATATCTTTGTTAGGAAAAATCCCATATTTGATGAAAAGTGAAAATTGGAGATAGAGCTCAAATTAAAAAAAAAAGACATATTCCTATTCCCCTGGGTCAGGGAAGCCCAAAAAACATGAGTTTCCTGGATCTTATCTGTCCCTGTGGAGTTGGCCAAGGGCATATCTCACATTTCTTAGGAAAAATCACTTATACCATCAATTGTGCAAATTGCAGATAGAGCTCAAATTCGAAAAAGAAAGACATATTCATATTCCCCTGGGTCAGGGAAACCCAAAAAACATGAGTTTTCGGCATCTGATCTATCCCTGTGGTGTTGGCCTAGAGCATATCTCGCATTTGTTAGGAAAAATCCCTTGTACCAACAATATTGAAAATTGCAGATAGAGGTCAAATTAGAAAAACAAAGACATATTCATGTGCCCCCTGGTCAGGGAAACGAAAAAAAGGTGAGTTTCTGGGATCTGATCTGTCCCACAACTCACATTTGTTAGGAAATGTGCAACTCACATTTGATAGGAAAAATCCATGAAAAGTGGAAATTGGAGATAGAGCTCAAATTCGAAAAACAAAGACATATTCATGTTCCCCTGGGTCAAGGAAGCCAGAAAAACTTGAGTTTTTGGGATCTGATCTTTCCCTTTGGAGTGGGCCCAGGGCATAACTCGCATTTCTTAGGAAAAATCACTTATACCATCAATAGTGCAAATTGCAGATAGAGCTCAAATTCGAAAAAGAAAGACATATTCACATTCCCCGGTTCAGGGAAGCCCAAAAAACAAAAACCAAAAAAACCATGAGTTTCTGGGATCTGATCTTTCCCTGTGGAGTTGGCACAGGGCATAACTCGCATTTCTTAGGAAAAATCACTTATACCATCAATCGTGCAAATTGCAGATAGAGCTCAAATTCAAAAAAGAAAGACATATTCATATTCCCCCAAGTCAGGGAAACCAAAAAAAAACACATTAGTTTCCTTGATCTGAAATGTCCCTGTGGAGTTGGCCCAGGGCATATCTCACATTTCTTAGGAAAAATCCCTTATACCATAAAAAAAGAAAGACATATTCTTGTTCGGGAACTGATCTTTCCCTGTGCAGTTGGCGCATGGCATATCTTGCATTTGTTAGGAAAAATCCCATATACCATGAAAAGTGCAAATTACAGATAGAGCTCAAATTTGAAGAAGAAACACATATTTATGTTCCCGCAGGTCACGGAACCCCTCCAAAATAGAGTTTTCTTGATCTGGTCTCTCCCTTTGGAGTTGGCCCAACTCATATCTCGCATTTGTTAGGAAAAATCCATTATACCTTGAAAAGTGCACATAGGAGATAGAGCTCAAATTCGAAAAACAAACACATATTCATATTCCCCTACATCAGGGAAGCCCAAAAAACATGAATATTTAGGATCTGATGTGTCCCTTTCGACTTGGCCCAGGGTATAACACGCATTTGTTAGGAAAAATCCATTATACCATCAATATTGAAAATTGCAGATAGAGGTCAAATTCGAAAAACAAAGACATATTCATGTTCGGGACCTGATCTTTCCTTGTGCAGTTGGCGCATAGCATATCTTTGTTAGGAAAAATCCCATATTTGATGAAAAGTGAAAATTGGAGATAGAGCTCAAATTTAAAAAAAAGACATATTCCTATTCCCCTGGGTCAGGGAAGCCCAAAAAACATGAGTTTCCTGGATCTTATCTGTCCCTGTGGAGTTGGCCAAGGGCATATCTCACATTTCTTAGGAAAAATCACTTATACCATCAATAGTGCAAATTGCAGATAGAGCTCAAATTCAAAAAAGAAAGACATATTCATATTCCCCTGGGTCAGGGAAACCCAAAAAACATGAGTTTTCGGCATCTGATCTGTCCCTGTGGAGTTGGCCTAGAGCATATCTCGCATTTGTTAGGAAAAATCCCTTGTACCAACAATATTGAAAATTGCAGATAGAGGTCAAATTTGAAAAACAAAGACATATTCATGTGCCCCCTGGTCAGGGAAACGAAAAAAAATGTGAGTTTCTGGGATCTGATCTGTCCCACAGGGTGTAACTCACATTTGTTAGGAAAAATCCATGAAAAGTGGAAATTGCAGATAGAGCTCAAATTCGAAAAACAAGCACATATTCATGTTCCCCTGGGTCAAGGAAGCCAGAAAAACTTGAGTTTTTGGGATCTGATCTTTCCCTTTGGAGTGGGCCCAGGGCATAACTCGCATTTCTTAGGAAAAATCACTTATACCATCAATAGTGCAAATTGCAGATAGAGCTCAAATTCGAAAAAGAAAGACATATTCATGTTCCCCGGTTCAGGGAAGCCCAAAAAACAAAAACCAAAAAAACCATGAGTTTCTGGGATCTGATCTTTCCCTGTGGAGTTGGCACAGGGCATAACTCACATTTCTTAGGAAAAATCCATGAAAAGTGGAAATTGGAGATAGAGCTCAAATTCAAAAAAGAAAGACATATTCACATTCCCCGGTTCAGGGAAGCCCAAAAAACATGAGTTTCCTGGATCTGATCTGTCCCTGTGGAGTTGGCCCAGGGCATATCTCACATTTCTTAGGAAAAATCACGTATACCATCAATAGTGCAAATTGCAGATAGAGCTCAAATTCGAAAAAGAAAGACATATTCATATTCCCCTGGGTCAGGGAAACCCAAAAAACATGAGTTTTCAGCATCTGATCTGTCCCTGTGGAGTTGGCCCAGAGCATATCTCGCATTTGTTAGGAAAAATTCCTTATACAATGAAAAGTGCAAATTGCAGATTGAACTCAAATTTGAAGAACAAACACATATTTATGTTCCCCCAGGTCTGGGAAGCCCTCCAAAAAGAGTTTTCTGGATCTGGTCTGTCCCTGTGGAGTTGGACCAGGGCATATCTCGCATTTGTTAGGAAAAATTCCTTATACCATGAAAAGTGCAAATTGCAAATAGAGCTAAAATTCGAAAAACAAAGACATATTCATGTCCCCCTGGGTTAGGGAAAGCCAAAAATACATGAGTTTCCTGGATCTGGTCTCTCCCTTTGGAGTTGGCCCAACTCATATCTCGCATTTGTTAGGAAAAATCCATTATAGCTTGAAAAGTGCACATAGGAGATAGAGCTCAAATTCGAAAAACAAACACATATTCATATTCCCCTGGGTCAGGGAAGCCCAAAAAACATGAATATTTAGGATCTGATCTGTCCCTTTGGAGATGGCCCGGGGTATAACTTTATTTTGTTAGGAAAAATTCCCTTATATGATGTAAAGTGAAAATTGGAGATAGAGCTCAAATTAAAAAAAAAATATTCATATTCCCCTGGGTAAGGGAAACAACAAAAAAAATGAGTTTCCGGGATCTGACCTGTCTTTTTGGAGTTGGCCCAGGGCATATCTCGCATTTGTTAGGAAAAATCACTTATTCCATCAATAGTGCAAATTGCTGATAGAGCTCAAATTCAAAAAAGAAAGACATATTCATATTCCCCTGAGTCAGGGAAACCCAAAAAACCCAGCATCTGATCTGTCCCTGTGGAGTTGGCCCAGAGCATATCTCGCATTTGTTAGGAAAAATTCCTTATACAATCAAAAGTGCAAATTGCAGATTGAACTCAACTTTGAAGAACAAACACATATTTATGTTCCCCCGGGTCTGTGAAGCCCTCCAAAAAGAGTTTTCTGGATCTGGTCTGTCCCTGTGGAAAAATCCCATATACCATGAAAAGTGCAAATTACAGATAGAGCTCAAATTTGAAGAATAAACACATATTTATGTTCCCCCAGGTCAGGGAAACCCTCCAAAAAAAGAGTTTTCTGGATCTGGTCTCTCCCTTTGGATTTGGCCCAACTGATACCTCGCATTTGTTAGGAAAAATCCATTATACCATAAAAATAGGAGACAGAGATCAAATTCGAAAAACAAAGACAAATTCATGTTCCCCCGGATTAGGGAAACCCCAAAAAACATGAGTTTTTGGGATCTGATCTGTCCCTGTGGAGTTGGACAAGGGCATATCTCACATTTCTTAGGAAAAATCACTTATACCATCAATAGTGCAAATTGCAGATAGAGCTCAAATTCGAAAAAGAAAGACATATTCACGTTCCCCGGTTCAGGGAAGCCCAAAAAACATGAGTTTTATAGTTCGGATATGTCCCTGTGGAGTTGGCCCAGAGCATATCTCGCATATGTTAGGAAAAATCCCATATACCATGCAAAGTGGAAATTGGAGACAGAGCTCAAATTCGAAAAAGAAAGACATATTCACATTTCCTGGTTCAGGGAAGCCCAAAAAACATGGGTTTCCTGGATCTGATCTTTCCCTTTGGAGTTCGCCCAGGGCATAACTTGCATATGTTAGGAAAAATCACGTATACCATCAATAGTGCAAATTGCAGATAGAGCTCAAATTCGAAAAAGAAAGACATATTCATATTCCCCTGGGTCAGGGAAACCCAAAAAACATGAGTTTTCAGCATCTCATCTGTCCCTGTGGAGTTGGCCCAGAGCATATCTCGCATTTGTTAGGAAAAATTCCTTATACAATGAAAAGTGCAAATTGCAGATTGAACTCAAATTTGAAGAACAAACACATATTTATGTTCCCCCAGGTCTGGGAAGCCCTCCAAAAAGAGTTTTCTGGATCTGGTCTTTCCCTGTGGAGTTGGCCCAGGGCATATCTCGCATTTCTTAGGAAAAATCCCTTATACCATGAAAAGTGCAAATTGCAAATAGAGCTAAAATTCGAAAAACAAAGACATATTCATGTTCCCCCGGGTTAGGGAAACCGAAAAATACATGAGTTTCCTGGATCTGGTCTCTCCCTTTGGAGTTGGCCCAGGGCATATCTCACATTTCTTAGGAAAAATCCCTTGTACCATCAATAGTGCAAATTGCAGATAGAGGTCAAATTTGAAAAACAAAGACATATTCATGTGCCCCGTGGTCAGGGAAAAAAAAAAAACATGGGTTTCTGGGATCTGATCTGTCCCTGTGGAGTTGGCACAGGGCATAACTCACATTTGTTAGGAAAAATCCATGAAAAGTGGAAATTGGAGATAGAGCTCAAATTCGAAAAACAAAGACATATTCAAGTTCCCCTGTTCAGGGAAGCCCAAAAAAACATGAGTTTTCTGGTTCGGATATGTCCCTGTGGAGTTGGCCCAGAGCATATCTCGCATATGTTAGGAACAATCCTATATACCATGAAAAGTGGAAATTGGAGATAGAGCTCAAATTCGAAAAAGAAAGACATATTCATATTCCCCTGGGTCAGGGAAACCCAAAAAACATGAGTTTTCAGCATCTGATCTGTCCCTGTGGAGTTGCCCCAGAGCATATCTCGCAATTGTTAGGAAAAATTCCTTATACAATGAAAAGTGCAAATTGCAGATTGAACTCAAATTTGAAGAACAAACACATATTTATGTTCCCCCAGGTCTGGGAAGCCCTCCAAAAAGAGTTTTCTGGATCTGGTCTTTCCCTGTGGAGTTGGCCCAGGGCATATCTCGCATTTGTTAGGAAAAATCCCTTATACCATGAAAAGTGCAAATTGCAAATAGAGCTAAAATTCAAAAAAAAAGACATATTCATGTTCCCCCGGGTTAGGGAAACCCAAAAATACATGAGTTTCCTGGATCTGGTCTCTCCCTTTGGAGTTGGCCCAGGGCATATCTCACATTTCTTAGGAAAAATCCCTTGTACCATCAATAGTGCAAATTGCAGATAGAGGTCAAATTTGAAAAACAAAGACATATTCATGTGCACCCTGGTCAGGGAAACAAAAAAAAACATGGGTTTCTGGGATCTGATCTGTCCCTGTGGAGTTGGCCAAGGGCATATCTCACATTTCTTAGGAAAAATCACTTATACCATCAATAGTGCAAATTGCAGATAGAGCTCAAATTCGAAAAAGAAAGACATATTCATATTCCCCTGGGTCAGGGAAGCCCAAACAAACATGAATATTTAGGATCTGATCTGTCCCTTTGGAGTTGGCCCAGTGTATAACTCGCATGTGTTAGGAAAAATCCCATATACCAGGAAAAGTGCACATAAGAGATAGAGCTCAAATTCAAAAAACAAAGACATATTCATATTCCCCCGGTTCAGGGAAGCCCAAAAAAACATGAATTCTCCAGATCTGATCTGTCCCTGTGGAGTTAGCTGAGGGCATGTCTCGCATTTGTTAGGAAAAAACATGAGTTTTCGGGACCTGATCTGTACCAAATAGAGCTCAAACTTGAAGAACAAACACATATTCAAAAAACAGAGATATATTCATGTTCCGTCGGGTCAGGGAAACCCAAAAACACATGAGTTTTCTGGATCTTATCTGTCCCTGACAAGTTGGCCCATGGCATATCTCGCATTTGTTAGGAAAAATCCCATATACTATGAAAAGTGCAAATTGCAGATAGAGCTCAAATTTGAAGAACAAAGACATATTTATGTTCCACCAGTTCAGGGAAGCCCCCCAAAAAATGACTTTTTCGGATCTGATCTCTCCCTGTCGAGTTGGCCCAGGGCATAACTCGCATTTGTTAGGAAAAATCCCTTATACCATCAATCGTGCAAATTGCAGATAGAGCTCAAATTCGAAAAAGAAAGACATATTCATATTCCCCTGGGTCAGGGAAACCCAAAAAACATGAGTTTTCAGCATCTGATCTGTCCGTGTGGAGTTGGCCCAGAGCATATCTCGCATTTGTTAGGAAAAATTCCTTATACAATGAAAAGTGCAAATTGCAGATTGAACTCAAATTTGAAGAACAAACACATATTTATGTTCCCCCAGGTCTGGGAAGCCCTCCAAAAAGAGTTTTCTGGATCTGGTCTTTCCCTGTGGAGTTGGCCCAGGGCATATCTCGCATTTGTTAGGAAAAATCCCTTATACCATGAAAAGTGCAAATTGCAAATAGAGCTAAAATTCGAAAAACAAAGACATATTCATGTTCCCCCGGGTTAGGGAAACCCAAAAATACATGAGTTTCCTGGATCTGGTCTCTCCCTTTGGACTTGGCCCAGGGCATATCTCACATTTCTTAGGAAAAATCCCTTGTACCATCAATAGTGCAAATTGCAGATAGAGGTCAAATTTGAAAAACAAAGACATATTCATGTGCCCCCTGGTCAGGGAAACAAAAAAACATGGGTTTCTGGGATCTGATCTGTCCCTGTGGAGTTGGCACAGGGCATAACTCACATTTGTTAGGAAAAATCCATGAAAAGTGGAAATTGGAGATAGAGCTCAAATTCGAAAAAGAAAGACATATTCACGTTCCCCTGTTCAGGGAAGCCCAAAAAAACATGAGTTTTCTGGTTCGGACATGTCCCTGTGGAGTTGGCCCAGAGCATATCTCGCATATGTTAGGAACAATCCTATATACCATGAAAAGTGGAAATTGGAGATAGAGCTCAAATTCGAAAAAGAAAGACATATTCACATTCCCCGGTTCAGGGAAGCCCAAAAAACATGGGTTTCCTGGATCTGATGTGTCCCTGTGGAGTTGGCCCAGGGCATATCTCATATTTCTTAGGAAAAATCGCGTATACCATCAATAGTGCAAATTGCAGATAGAGCTCAAATTCGAAAAAGAAAGACATATTCATATTCCCCTGGGTCAGGGAAACACAAAAAACATGAGTTTTCAGCATCTGATCTGTCCCTGTGGAGTTGCCCCAGAGCATATCTCGCAATTGTTAGGAAAAATTCCTTATACAATGAAAAGTGCAAATTGCAGATTGAACTCAAATTTGAAGAACAAACACATATTTATGTTCCCCCAGGTCTGGGAAGCCCTCCAAAAAGAGTTTTCTGGATCTGGTCTTTCCCTGTGGAGTTGGCCCAGGGCATATCTCGCATTTGTTAGGAAAAATCCCTTATACCATGAAAAGTGCAAATTGCAAATAGAGCTAAAATTCGAAAAACAAAGACATATTCATGTTCCCCCGGGTTAGGGAAACCCAAAAACACATTAGTTTCCTGGATCTGTTCTCTCCCTTTGGAGTTGGCCCAGGGCATATCTCACATTTCTCAGGAAAAATCCCTTGTACCATCAATAGTGCAAATTGCAGATAGAGGTCAAATTTGAAAAACAAAGACATATTCATGTGCCCCCTGGTCAGGGAAACAAAAAAAAACATGGGTTTCTGGGATCTGATCTGTCCCTGTGGAGTTGGCACAGGGCATAACTCACATTTGTTAGGAAAAATCCATGAAAAGTGGAAATTGGAGATAGAGCTCAAATTTGAAAAAGAAAGACATATTCACGTTCCCCGGTTCAGGGAAGCCCAAAAAAACATGAGTTTTCTGGTTCGGATATGTCCCTTTGGAGTTGGCCCAGAGCATATCTCGCATATGTTATGAACAATCCTATATACCATGAAAAGTGGAAATTGGAGATATAGCTCAAATTCGAAAAAGAAAGACATATTCACATTCCCCGGTTCAGGGAAGCCCAAAAAACATGGGTTTCCTGGATCTGATGTGTCCCTGTGGAGTTGGCCCAGGGCATATCTCACATTTCTTAGGAAAAATCACGTATACCATCAATAGTGCAAATTGCAGATAGAGCTCAAATTCGAAAAAGAAAGACATATTCATATTCCACTGGGTCAGGGAAACCCAAAAGACATGAGTTTTCAGCATCTGATCTGTCCCTGTGGAGTTGGCCCAGAGCATATCTCGCATTTGTTAGGAAAAATTCCTTATACAATGAAAAGTGCAAATTGCAGATTGAACTCAAATTTGAAGAACAAACACATATTTATGTTCCCCAAGGTCTGGGAAGCCCTCCAAAAAGAGTTTTCTGGATCTGGTCTTTCCCTGTGGAGTTGGCCCAGGGCATATCTCGCATTTCTTAGGAAAAATCCCTTATACCATGAAAAGTGCAAATTGCAAATAGAGCTAAAATTCGAAAAACAAAGACATATTCATGTTCCCCTGGGTTAGGGAAACCCAAAAATACATGAGTTTCCTGGATCTGGTCTCTCCCTTTGGAGTTGGCCCAGGGCATATCTCACATTTCTTAGGAAAAATCCCTTCTACCATCAATAGTGCAAATTGCAGATAGAGGTCAAATTTGAAAAACAAAGACATATTCATGTGCACCCTGGTCAGGGAAACAAAAAAAACATGGGTTTCTGGGATCTGATCTGTCCCTGTGGAGTTGGCACAGGGCATAACTCACATTTGTTAGGAAAAATCCATGAAAAGTGGAAATTGGAGATAGAGCTCAAATTCGAAAAAGAAAGACATATTCACGTTCCCCGGTTCAGGGAAGCCCAAAAAAACATGAGTTTTCTGGTTCGGATATGTCCCTTTGGAGTTGGCCCAGAGCATATCTCGCATATGTTAGGAACAATCCTATATACCATGAAAAGTGGAAATTGCAGATAGAGCTCAAATTCGAAAAAGAAAGAGATATTCATATTCCCCTGGGTCAGGGAAACCCAAAAAACATGAGTTTTCGGCATCTGATCTATCCCTGTGGAGTTGGCCTAGAGCATATCTCGCATTTGTTAGGAAAAATCCCTTGTACCAACAATATTGAAAATTGCAGATAGAGGTCAAATTAGTGCAAATTGCTGATAGAGCTCAAATTCGAAAAAGAAAGACATATTCATATTCCCCTGGGTCAGGGAAACCCAAAAAACCCAGCATCTGATCTGTCCCTGTGGAGTTGTCCAAGAACATATGTCGCATTTGTTAGGAAAAATTCCTTATACAATCAAAAGTGCAAATTGCAGATTGAACTCAAATTCGAAAAACAAAGACATATTCATGTTCCCCCCGGTTAGGGAAACCCAAAAATACATGAGTTTTCTGGATCTTATCTGTCCCTGTGCAGTTGGCCCAGGACATATCTCGCATTTGTTTGGAAAACTCCATTATACCATGAAAAGTGAACATAGTTAGTTAGTTCAAATTCGAAATTCGAAAAACAAACACATATTCATATTCCCCTACGTCAGGGAAGCCCAAAAAACATGAATATTTAGGATCTGATCTGTCCCTTTCGACTTTGCCCAGGGTATAACTCGCATTTGTTAGGAAAAAGCCATTATACCATAAAAATAGGAGACAGAGTTGAAATTCGAAAAACAAAGACAAATTCATGTTCCCCCGGGTCAGGGAAACCCAAAAAAACATGAGTTTCCTGGATCTTATCTGTCCCTGTGGAGTTGGCCAAGGGCATATCTCACATTTCTTAGGAAAAATCACTTATACCATCAATAGTGCAAATTGCAGATAGAGCTCAAATTCGAAAAAGAAAGACATATTCATATTCCCCTGGGTCAGGGAAGCCCAAACAAACATGAATATTTAGGATCTGATCTGTCCCTTTGGAGTTGGCCCAGGGTATAACTCGCATTTGTTAGGAAAAATCCCATATACCAGGAAAAGTGCACATAAGAGATAGAGCTCAAATTCAAAAAACAAAGACATATTCATATTCCCCCGTTTCAGGGAAGCCCAAAAAAACATGAATTCTCCAGATCTGATCTGTCCCTGTGGAGTTAGCTGAGGGCATGTCTCGCATTTGTTAGGAAAAAACATGAGTTTTCGGGACCTGATCTGTACCAAATAGAGCTCAAACTTGAAGAACAAACACATATTCAAAAAACAGAGATATATTCATGTTCCGTCGGGTCAGGGAAACCCAAAAACACATGAGTTTTCTGGATCTTATCTGTCCCTGTGCAGTTGGCCCATGGCATATCTCGCATTTGTTAGGAAAAATCCCATATACTATGAAAAGTGCAAATTGCAGAAAGAGCTCAAATTTGAAGAACAAAGACATATTTATGTTCCACCAGTTCAGGGAAGCCCCCCAAAAAATGACTTTTTCTGATCTGATCTCTCCCTGTCGAGTTGGCCCAGGGCATAACTCGCATTTGTTAGGAAAAATCCCTTATACCATCAATCGTGCAAATTGCAGATAGAGCTCAAATTCGAAAAAGAAAGACATATTCATATTCCCCTGGGTCAGGGAAACCCAAAAAACATGAGTTTTCAGCATCTGATCTGTCCGTGTGGAGTTGGCCCAGAGCATATCTCGCATTTGTTAGGAAAAATTCCTTATACAATGAAAAGTGCAAATTGCAGATTGAACTCAAATTTGAAGAACAAACACATATTTATGTTCCCCCAGGTCTGGGAAGCCCTCCAAAAAGAGTTTTCTGGATCTGGTCTTTCCCTGTGGAGTTGGCCCAGGGCATATCTCGCATTTGTTAGGAAAAATCCCTTATACCATGAAAAGTGCAAATTGCAAATAGAGCTAAAATTCGAAAAACAAAGACATATCCATGTTCCCCCGGGTTAGGGAAACCCAAAAATACATGAGTTTCCTGGATCTGGTCTCTCCCTGTGGAGTTGGCCCAGGGCATATCTCACATTTCTTAGGAAAAATCCCTTGTACCATCAATAGTGCAAATTGCAGATAGAGGTCAAATTTGAAAAACAAAGACATATTCATGTGCCCCCTGGTCAGGGAAACAAAAAAAAAACATGGGTTTCTGGGATCTGATCTGTCCCTGTGGAGTTGGCACAGGGCATAACTCACATTTGTTAGGAAAAATCCATGAAAAGTGGAAATTGGAGATAGAGCTCAAATTCGAAAAAGAAAGACATATTCACGTTCCCCTGTTCAGGGAAGCCCAAAAAAACATGAGTTTTCTGGTTCGGATATGTCCCTGTGGAGTTGGCCCAGAGCATATCTTGCATATGTTAGGAACAATCCTATATACCATGAAAAGTGGAAATTGGAGATAGAGCTCAAATTCGAAAAAGAAAGACATATTCACATTCCCCGGTTCAGGGAAGCCCAAAAAACATGGGTTTCCTGGATCTGATGTGTCCCTGTGGAGTTGGCCCAGGGCATATCTCACATTTCTTAGGAAAAATCGCGTATACCATCAATAGTGCAAATTGCAGATAGAGCTCAAATTCGAAAAAGAAAGATATATTCATATTCCCCTGAGTCAGGGAAGCCCAAAAAACCCAGCATCTGATCTGTCCCTGTGGAGTTGGCCCAGAGCATATCTCGCAATTGTTAGGAAAAATTCCTTATACAATGAAAAGTGCAAATTGCAGATTGAACTCAAATTTGAAGAACAAACACATATTTATGTTCCCCCTGGTCTGGGAAGCCCTCCAAAAAGAGTTTTCTGGATCTGGTCTTTCCCTGTGGAGTTGGCCCAGGGCATATCTCGCATTTGTTAGGAAAAATCCCTTATACCATGAAAAGTGCAAATTGCAAATAGAGCTAAAATTCGAAAAACAAAGACATATTCATGTTCCCCCGGGTTAGGGAAACCCAAAAACACATTAGTTTCCTGGATCTGTTCTCTCCCTTTGGAGTTGGCCCAGGGCATATCTCACATTTCTCAGGAAAAATCCCTTGTACCATCAATAGTGCAAATTGCAGATAGAGGTCAAATTTGAAAAACAAAGACATATTCATGTGCCCCCTGGTCAGGGAAACAAAAAAAAACATGGGTTTCTGGGATCTGATCTGTCCCTGTGGAGTTGGCACAGGGCATAACTCACATTTGTTAGGAAAAATCCATGAAAAGTGGAAATTGGAGATAGAGCTCAAATTTGAAAAAGAAAGACATATTCACGTTCCCCGGTTCAGGGAAGCCCAAAAAAACATGAGTTTTCTGGTTCGGATATGTCCCTTTGGAGTTGGCCCAGAGCATATCTCGCATATGTTATGAACAATCCTATATACCATGAAAAGTGGAAATTGGAGATATAGCTCAAATTCGAAAAAGAAAGACATATTCACATTCCCCGGTTCAGGGAAGCCCAAAAAACATGGGTTTCCTGGATCTGATGTGTCCCTGTGGAGTTGGCCCAGGGCATATCTCACATTTCTTAGGAAAAATCACGTATACCATCAATAGTGCAAATTGCAGATAGAGCTCAAATTCGAAAAAGAAAGACATATTCATATTCCACTGGGTCAGGGAAACCCAAAAGACATGAGTTTTCAGCATCTGATCTGTCCCTGTGGAGTTGGCCCAGAGCATATCTCGCATTTGTTAGGAAAAATTCCTTATACAATGAAAAGTGCAAATTGCAGATTGAACTCAAATTTGAAGAACAAACACATATTTATGTTCCCCAAGGTCTGGGAAGCCCTCCAAAAAGAGTTTTCTGGATCTGGTCTTTCCCTGTGGAGTTGGCCCAGGGCATATCTCGCATTTCTTAGGAAAAATCCCTTATACCATGAAAAGTGCAAATTGCAAATAGAGCTAAAATTCGAAAAACAAAGACATATTCATGTTCCCCTGGGTTAGGGAAACCCAAAAATACATGAGTTTCCTGGATCTGGTCTCTCCCTTTGGAGTTGGCCCAGGGCATATCTCACATTTCTTAGGAAAAATCCCTTCTACCATCAATAGTGCAAATTGCAGATAGAGGTCAAATTTGAAAAACAAAGACATATTCATGTGCACCCTGGTCAGGGAAACAAAAAAAACATGGGTTTCTGGGATCTGATCTGTCCCTGTGGAGTTGGCACAGGGCATAACTCACATTTGTTAGGAAAAATCCATGAAAAGTGGAAATTGGAGATAGAGCTCAAATTCGAAAAAGAAAGACATATTCACGTTCCCCGGTTCAGGGAAGCCCAAAAAAACATGAGTTTTCTGGTTCGGATATGTCCCTTTGGAGTTGGCCCAGAGCATATCTCGCATATGTTAGGAACCATCCTATATACCATGAAAAGTGGAAATTGCAGATAGAGCTCAAATTCGAAAAAGAAAGAGATATTCATATTCCCCTGGGTCAGGGAAACCCAAAAAACATGAGTTTTCGGCATCTGATCTATCCCTGTGGAGTTGGCCTAGAGCATATCTCGCATTTGTTAGGAAAAATCCCTTGTACCAACAATATTGAAAATTGCAGATAGAGGTCAAATTAGTGCAAATTGCTGATAGAGCTCAAATTCGAAAAAGAAAGACATATTCATATTCCCCTGGGTCAGGGAAACCCAAAAAACCCAGCATCTGATCTGTCCCTGTGGAGTTGTCCAAGAACATATGTCGCATTTGTTAGGAAAAATTCCTTATACAATCAAAAGTGCAAATTGCAGATTGAACTCAAATTCGAAAAACAAAGACATATTCATGTTCCCCCCGGTTAGGGAAACCCAAAAATACATGAGTTTTCTGGATCTTATCTGTCCCTGTGCAGTTGGCCCAGGACATATCTCGCATTTGTTTGGAAAACTCCATTATACCATGAAAAGTGAACATAGTTAGTTAGTTCAAATTCGAAATTCGAAAAACAAACACATATTCATATTCCCCTACGTCAGGGAAGCCCAAAAAACATGAATATTTAGGATCTGATCTGTCCCTTTCGACTTTGCCCAGGGTATAACTCGCATTTGTTAGGAAAAAGCCATTATACCATAAAAATAGGAGACAGAGTTGAAATTCGAAAAACAAAGACAAATTCATGTTCCCCCGGGTCAGGGAAACCCAAAAAAACATGAGTTTCCTGGATCTTATCTGTCCCTGTGGAGTTGGCCAAGGGCATATCTCACATTTCTTAGGAAAAATCACTTATACCATCAATAGTGCAAATTGCAGATAGAGCTCAAATTCGAAAAAGAAAGACATATTCATATTCCCCTGGGTCAGGGAAGCCCAAACAAACATGAATATTTAGGATCTGATCTGTCCCTTTGGAGTTGGCCCAGGGTATAACTCGCATTTGTTAGGAAAAATCCCATATACCAGGAAAAGTGCACATAAGAGATAGAGCTCAAATTCAAAAAACAAAGACATATTCATATTCCCCCGTTTCAGGGAAGCCCAAAAAAACATGAATTCTCCAGATCTGATCTGTCCCTGTGGAGTTAGCTGAGGGCATGTCTCGCATTTGTTAGGAAAAAACATGAGTTTTCGGGACCTGATCTGTACCAAATAGAGCTCAAACTTGAAGAACAAACACATATTCAAAAAACAGAGATATATTCATGTTCCGTCGGGTCAGGGAAACCCAAAAACACATGAGTTTTCTGGATCTTATCTGTCCCTGTGCAGTTGGCCCATGGCATATCTCGCATTTGTTAGGAAAAATCCCATATACTATGAAAAGTGCAAATTGCAGATAGAGCTCAAATTTGAAGAACAAAGACATATTTATGTTCCACCAGTTCAGGGAAGCCCCCCAAAAAATGACTTTTTCTGATCTGATCTCTCCCTGTCGAGTTGGCCCAGGGCATAACTCGCATTTGTTAGGAAAAATCCCTTATACCATCAATCGTGCAAATTGCAGATAGAGCTCAAATTCGAAAAAGAAAGACATATTCATATTCCCCTGGGTCAGGGAAACCCAAAAAACATGAGTTTTCAGCATCTGATCTGTCCGTGTGGAGTTGGCCCATGGCATATCTCGCATTTGTTAGGAAAAATCCCTTGTACCATCAATAGTGCAAATTGCAGATAGAGGTCAAATTTGAAAAACAAAGACATATTCATGTGCCCCCTGGTCAGGGAAACAAAAAAAAAACATGGGTTTCTGGGATCTGATCTGTCCCTGTGGAGTTGGCACAGGGCATAACTCACATTTGTTAGGAAAAATCCATGAAAAGTGGAAATTGGAGATAGAGCTCAAATTCGAAAAAGAAAGACATATTCACATTCCCCGGTTCAGGGAAGCCCAGAAAACATGAGTTTCCTGGATCTGATCTGTCCCTGTGGAGTTGGCCCAGGGCATATCTCGCATTTGTTAGGAAAAATCCCATATACTATGAAAAGTGCAAATTGCAGATTGAACTCAAATTTGAAGAACAAACACATATTTATGTTCCCCCAGGTCTGGGAAGCCCTCCAAAAAGAGTTTTCTGGATCTGGTCTTTCCCTGTGGAGTTGGCCCAGGGCATATCTCGCATTTGTTAGGAAAAATCCCTTATACCATGAAAAGTGCAAATTGCAAATAGAGCTAAAATTCGAAAAACAAAGACATATCCATGTTCCCCCGGGTTAGGGAAACCCAAAAATACATGAGTTTCCTGGATCTGGTCTCTCCCTGTGGAGTTGGCCCAGGGCATATCTCACATTTCTTAGGAAAAATCCCTTGTACCATCAATAGTGCAAATTGCAGATAGAGGTCAAATTTGAAAAACAAAGACATATTCATGTGCCCCCTGGTCAGGGAAACAAAAAAAAAACATGGGTTTCTGGGATCTGATCTGTCCCTGTGGAGTTGGCACAGGGCATAACTCACATTTGTTAGGAAAAATCCATGAAAAGTGGAAATTGGAGATAGAGCTCAAATTCGAAAAAGAAAGACATATTCACGTTCCCCTGTTCAGGGAAGCCCAAAAAAACATGAGTTTTCTGGTTCGGATATGTCCCTGTGGAGTTGGCCCAGAGCATATCTTGCATATGTTAGGAACAATCCTATATACCATGAAAAGTGGAAATTGGAGATAGAGCTCAAATTCGAAAAAGAAAGACATATTCACATTCCCCGGTTCAGGGAAGCCCAAAAAACATGGGTTTCCTGGATCTGATGTGTCCCTGTGGAGTTGGCCCAGGGCATATCTCACATTTCTTAGGAAAAATCGCGTATACCATCAATAGTGCAAATTGCAGATAGAGCTCAAATTCGAAAAAGAAAGATATATTCATATTCCCCTGAGTCAGGGAAGCCCAAAAAACCCAGCATCTGATCTGTCCCTGTGGAGTTGGCCCAGAGCATATCTCGCAATTGTTAGGAAAAATTCCTTATACAATGAAAAGTGCAAATTGCAGATTGAACTCAAATTTGAAGAACAAACACATATTTATGTTCCCCCTGGTCTGGGAAGCCCTCCAAAAAGAGTTTTCTGGATCTGGTCTTTCCCTGTGGAGTTGGCCCAGGGCATATCTCGCATTTGTTAGGAAAAATCCCTTATACCATGAAAAGTGCAAATTGCAAATAGAGCTAAAATTCGAAAAAAAAGACATATTCATGTTCCCCCGGGAAGCCCAAAAAAACATGAGTTTTCTGGTTCGGATATGTCCCTTTGGAGTTGGCCCAGAGCATATCTCGCATATGTTAGGAACAATCCTATATACCATGAAAAGTGGAAATTGCAGATAGAGCTCAAATTCGAAAAAGAAAGAGATATTCATATTCCCCTGGGTCAGGGAAACCCAAAAAACATGAGTTTTCGGCATCTGATCTATCCCTGTGGAGTTGGCCTAGAGCATATCTCGCATTTGTTAGGAAAAATCCCTTGTACCAACAATATTGAAAATTGCAGATAGAGGTCAAATTTGAAAAACAAAGACATATTCATGTGCCCCCTGGTCAGGGAAACGAAAAAAAAATGTGAGTTTCTGGGATCTGATCTGTCCAACAGGGTGTAACTCACATTTGTTAGGAAAAATCCATGAAAAGTGGAAATTGCAGATAGAGCTCAAATTCGAAAAACAAGCACATATTCATGTTCCCCTGGGTCAAGGAAGCCAGAAAAACTTGAGTTTTTGGGATCTGATCTTTCCCTTTGGAGTGGGCCCAGGGCATAACTCGCATTTCTAAGGAAAAATCACTTATACCATCAATAGTGCAAATTGCAGATAGAGCTCAAATTCGAAAAAGAAAGACATATTCACGTTCCCCGGTTCAGGGAAGCCCAAAAAACAAAAACCAAAAAAACCATGAGTTTCTGGGATCTGATCTTTCCCTGTGGAGTTGGCACAGGGCATAACTCACATTTGTTAGGAAAAATCCATGAAAAGTGGAAATTGGAGATAGAGCTCAAATTCGAAAAAGAAAGACATATTCACATTCCCCGGTTCAGGGAAGCCCAAAAAACATGAGTTTCCTGGATCTGATCTGTCCCTGTGGAGTTGGCCCAGGGCATATCTCACATTTCTTAGGAAAAATCACTTATACCATCAATAGTGCAAATTGCAGATAGAGCTCAAATTCGAAAAAGAAAGACATATTCATATTCCCCTGGGTCAGGGAAACCCAAAAAACATGAGTTTTCGGCATCTGATCTGTCCGTGTGGAGTTGGCCCAGAGCATATCTCGCATTTGTTAGGAAAAATTCCTTATACAATGAAAAGTGCAAATTGCAGATTGAACTCAAATTTGAAGAACAAACACATATTTATGTTCCCCCAGGTCTGGGAAGCCCTCCAAAGAGAGTTTTCTGGATCTGGTCTGTCCCTGTGGAGTTGGCCCAGGGCATATCTCGCATTTGTTAGGAAAAATCCCTTATACCATGAAAAGTGCAAATTGCAAATAGAGCTAAAATTCGAAAAACAAAGACATATTCATGTTCCCCCGGGTTAGGGAAACCCAAAAATACATGAGTTTCCTGGATCTGGTCTCTCCCTTTGGAGTTGGCCCAACTCATATCTCGCATTTGTTAGGAAAAATCCATTATAGCTTGAAAAGTGCACATAGGAGATAGAGCTCAAATTCGAAAAACAAACACATATTCATATTCCCCTGGGTCAGGGAAGCCCAAAAAACATGAATATTTAGGATCTGATCTGTCCCTTTGGAGATGGCCCGGGGTATAACTTTATTTTGTTAGGAAAAATTCCCTTATATGATGTAAAGTGAAAATTGGAGATAGAGCTCAAATTCAAAAAAAAAACATATTCATATTCCCCTGGGTAAGGGAAACAACAAAAAAATGAGTTTCCGGGATCTGACCTGTCTTTTTGGAGTTGGCCCAGGGCATATCTCGCATTTGTTAGGAAAAATCACTTATTCCATCAATAGTGCAAATTGCTGATAGAGCTCAAATTCGAAAAAGAAAGACATATTCATATTCCCCTGAGTCAGGGAAACCCAAAAAACCCAGCATCTGATCTGTCCCTGTGGAGTTGGCCCAGAGCATATCTCGCATTTGTTAGGAAAAATTCCTAATACAATCAAAAGTGCAAATTGCAGATTGAACTCAAATTTGAAGAACAAACACATATTTATGTTCCCCCGGGTCTGTGAAGCCCTCCAAAAAGAGTTTTCTGGATCTGGTCTGTCCCTGTGGAAAAATACCATATACCATGAAAAGTGCAAATTACAGATAGAGCTCAAATTTGAAGAAGAAACACATATTTATGTTCCCCCAGGTCAGGGAAACCCTCCAAAAAAAGAGTTTTCTGGATCTGGTCTCTCCCTTTGGAGTTGGCCCAACTGATACCTCGCATTTGTTAGGAAAAATCCATTATACCATAAAAATAGGAGACAGAGATCAAATTCGAAAAACAAAGACAAATTCATGTTCCCCCGGATTAGGGAAACCCCAAAAAACATGAGTTTTTGGGATCTGATCTGTCCCTGTGGAGTTGGCCCTCGGCATATCTCGCATTTGTTTGGAAAAATCCCATGTACCATGAAAAGTGCAAATTCCCCCGGGTCAGGGAAGCCCAAAGAACATGAGTTTCCTGGATCTGATCTGTCCCTGTGGAGTTGGCCAAGGGCATATCTCACATTTCTTAGGAAAAATCACTTATACCATCAATAGTGCAAATTGCAGATAGAGCTCAAATTCGAAAAAGAAAGACATATTCACGTTCCCCGGTTCAGGGAAGCCCAAAAAACATGAGTTTTATAGTTCGGATATGTCCCTGTGGAGTTGGCCCAGAGCATATCTCGCATATGTTAGGAAAAATCCCATATACCATGAAAAGTGGAAATTGGAGATAGAGCTCAAATTCGAAAAAGAAAGACATATTCACATTTCCTGGTTCAGGGAAGCCCAAAAAACATGGGTTTCCTGGATCTGATGTGTACCTGTGGAGTTGGCCCAGGGCATATCTCACATTTCTTAGGAAAAATCACGTATACCATCAATAGTGCAAATTGCAGATAGAGCTCAAATTCGAAAAAGAAAGACATATTCATATTCCCCTGGGTCAGGGAAACCCAAAAAACATGAGTTTTCGGCATCTGATCTGTCCCTGTGGAGTTGGCCCAGAGCATATCTCGCATTTGTTAGGAAAAATTCCTTATACAATGAAAAGTGCAAATTGCAGATTGAACTCAAATTTGAAGAACAAACACATATTTATGTTCCCCCAGGTCTGGGAAGCCCTCCAAAGAGAGTTTTCTGGATCTGGTCTGTCCCTGTGGAGTTGGCCCAGGGCATATCTCGCATTTGTTAGGAAAAATCCCTTATACCATGAAAAGTGCAAATTGCAAATAGAGCTAAAATTTGAAAAACAAAGACATATTCATGTTCCCCCGGGTTAGGGAAACCCAAAAATACATGAGTTTCCTGGATCTGGTCTCTCCCTTTGGAGTTGGCCGAACTCATATCTCGCATTTGTTAGGAAAAATCCATTATAGCTTGAAAAGTGCACATAGGAGATAGAGCTCAAATTCGAAAAACAAACACATATTCATATTCCCCTGGGTCAGGGAAGCCCAAAAACATGAATATTTAGGATCTGATCTGTCCCTTTGGAGATGGCCCGGGGTATAACTTTATTTTGTTAGGAAAAAATTCCCTTATATGATGTAAAGTGAAAATTGGAGATAGAGCTCAAATTCAAAAAAAAAAAACATATTCATATTCCCCTGGGTAAGGGAAACCCCAAGAAAATGAGTTTCCGGGATCTGACCTGTCTTTTTGGAGTTGGCCCAGGGCATATCTCGCATTTGTTAGGAAAAATCACTTATTCCATCAATAGTGCAAATTGCTGATAGAGCTCAAATTCGAAAAAGAAAGACATATTCATATTCCCCTGGGTCAAGGAAACCCAAAAAACCCAGCATCTGATCTGTCCCTGTGGAGTTGGCCCAGAGCATATCTCGCATTTGTTAGGAAAAATTCCTTATACAATCAAAAGTGCAAATTGCAGATTGAACTCAAATTTAAAGAACAAACACATATTTATGTTCACCCGGGTCTGGGAAGCCCTCCAAAAAGTGTTTTCTGGATCTGGTCTGTCCCTGTGGAAAAATCCCATATACCATGAAAAGTGCAAATTACAGATAGAGCTCAAATTTGAAGAAGAAACACATATTTATGTTCCCCCAGGTCAGGGAAACCCTCCAAAAAAGAGTTTTCTGGATCTGGTCTCTCCCTTTGGAGTTGGCCCAACTGATACCTCGCATTTGTTAGGAAAAATCCATTATACCATAAAAATAGGAGACAGAGAACAAATTCGAAAAACAAAGACAAATTCATGTTCCCCCGGGTTAGGGAAACCCCAAAAAACATGAGTTTTTGGGATCTGATCTGTCCCTGTGGAGTTGGCCCTCGGCATATCTCGCATTTGTTTGGAAAAATCCCATGTACCATGAAAAGTGCAAATTCCCCCGGGTCAGGGAAGCCCCAAGAACAGGGATCTGATCTGTCCCTGTGGAGTTGGCCAAGGGCATATCTCACATTTCTTAGGAAAAATCACGTATACCATCAATATTGCAAATTGCAGATAGAGCTCAAATTCGAAAAAGAAAGACGTATTCACATTCCCCCGGGTTAGGGAAACCCAAAAATACATGAGTTTCCTGGATCTGGTCTCTCCCTTTGGAGTTGGCCCAGGGCATATCTCACATTTCTTAGGAAAAATCCCTTGTACCATCAATAGTGCAAATTGCAGATAGAGGTCAAATTTGAAAAACAAAGACATATTCATGTGCCCCCTGGTCAGGGAAACAAAAAAAACATGAGTTTCTGGGATCTGATCTGTCCCTGTGGAGTTGGCACAGGGCATAACTCACATTTGTTAGGAAAAATCCATGAAAAGTGGAAATTGGAGATAGAGCTCAAATTCGAAAAAGAAAGACATATTCACGTTCCCCGGTTCAGGGAAGCCCAAAAAAACATGAGTTTTCTGGTTCGGATATGTCCCTGTGGAGTTGGCCCAGAGCATATCTCGCATATCTTAGGAAAAATCCTATATACCATGAAAAGTGGAAATTGGAGATAGAGCTCAAATTTGAAAAACAAAGACATATTCATGTTCCCCCGGGTCACGGAAACCCAAAAAAACATGAGTTTTTGGGACCTGATCTTTCCCTGTGCAGTTGGCGCATGGCATATCTTGCATTTGTTAGGAAAAATCCCATATACCATGAAAAGTGAAAATTGAAAATAGAACTCAAATTCGAAAAACAAGCACATATTCATGTTCCAATAGGTCAGGGAAGCCCAAAAAAGTTGAGTTTTTGGAATCTGATCTGTCTTTTTGGACTTGGCCCCGGGCATATCTCGCATTTGTTAGGAAAAATCTCTTATTCCATCAATAGTGCAAATTGCTGATAGAGCTCAAATTCAAAAAAGAAAGACATATTCATGCTCCCCTAGGTCGAGGAAAAAAAAAACACATTAGTTTCCTTGATCCGATCTGTTCCTCGGGAGTTGGCCCAGGGCATATCTCACATTTCTTAGGAAAAATCCCTTGTACCATCAATAGTGCAAATTGCAGATAGAGGTCAAGTTTGAAAAACAAAGACATATTCATGTGCCCCCTGGTCAGGGAAACAAAAAAAAATGGGTTTCTGGGATCTGATCTGTCCCTGTGGAGTTGGCACAGGGCATAACTCACATTTGTTAGGAAAAATCCATGAAAAGTGGAAATTGGAGATAGAGCTCAAATTTGAAAAAGAAAGACATATTCACGTTCCCCTGTTCAGGGAAGCACAAAAAAACATGAGTTTTCTGGTTCGGATATGTCCCTGTGGAGTTGGCCCAGAGCATATCTCGCATATGTTAGGAACAATCCTATATACCATGAAAAGTGGAAATTGGAGATAGAGCTCAAATTCGAAAAAGAAAGACATATTCATATTCCCCTGGGTCAGGGAAGCCCAAAAAACATGAATATTTAGGATCTGATCTGTCCCTTTGGAGATGGCCCGGGGTATAACTTTATTTTGTTAGGAAAAATTCCCTTATATGATGTAAAGTGAAAATTGGAGATAGAGCTCAAATTCAAAAAAAAAAATATTCATATTCCCCTGGGTAAGGGAAACAACAAAAAAATGAGTTTCCGGGATCTGACCTGTCTTTTTGGAGTTGGCCCAGGGCATATCTCGCATTTGTTAGGAAAAATCACTTATTCCATCAATAGTGCAAATTGCTGATAGAGCTCAAATTCGAAAAAGAAAGACATATTCATATTCCCCTGAGTCAGGGAAACCCAAAAAACCCAGCATCTGATCTGTCCCTGTGGAGTTGGCCCAGAGCATATCTCGCATTTGTTAGGAAAAATTCCTTATACAATCAAAAGTGCAAATTGCAGATTGAACTCAAATTTGAAGAACAAACACATATTTATGTTCCCCCGGGTCTGTGAAGCCCTCCAAAAAGAGTTTTCTGGATCTGGTCTGTCCCTGTGGAAAAATCCCATATACCATGAAAAGTGCAAATTACAGATAGAGCTCAAATTTGAAGAAGAAACACATATTTATGTTCCCCCAGGTCAGGGAAACCCTCCAAAAAAAGAGTTTTCTGGATCTGGTCTCTCCCTTTGGATTTGGCCCAACTGATACCTCGCATTTGTTAGGAAAAATCCATTATACCATAAAAATAGGAGACAGAGATCAAATTCGAAAAACAAAGACAAATTCATGTTCCCCCGGATTAGGGAAACCCCAAAAAACATGAGTTTTTGGGATCTGATCTGTCCCTGTGGAGTTGGCCCTCGGCATATCTCGCATTTGTTTGGAAAAATCCCATGTACCATGAAAAGTGCAAATTCCCCAGGGTCAGGGAAGCCCAAAGAACATGAGTTTCCTGGATCTGATCTGTCCCTGTGGAGTTGGCCAAGGGCATATCTCACATTTCTTAGGAAAAATCACTTATACCATCAATAGTGCAAATTGCAGATAGAGCTCAAATTCGAAAAAGAAAGACATATTCACGTTCCCCGGTTCAGGGAAGCCCAAAAAACATGAGTTTTATAGTTCGGATATGTCCCTGTGGAGTTGGCCCAGAGCATATCTCGCATATGTTAGGAAAAATCCCATATACCATGCAAAGTGGAAATTGGAGACAGAGCTCAAATTCGAAAAAGAAAGACATATTCACATTTCCTGGTTCAGGGAAGCCCAAAAAACATGGGTTTCCTGGATCTGATCTTTCCCTTTGGAGTTGGCCCAGGGCATAACTTGCATATGTTAGGAAAAATCACGTATACCATCAATAGTGCAAATTGCAGATAGAGCTCAAATTCGAAAAAGAAAGACATATTCATATTCCCCGGGGTCAGGGAAACCCAAAAAACATGAGTTTTCAGCATCTCATCTGTCCCTGTGGAGTTGGCCCAGAGCATATCTCGCAATTGTTAGGAAAAATTCCTTATACAATGAAAAGTGCAAATTGCAGATTGAACTCAAATTTGAAGAACAAACACATATTTATGTTCCCCCAGGTCTGGGAAGCCCTCCAAAAAGAGTTTTCTGGATCTGGTCTTTCCCTGTGGAGTTGGCCCAGGGCATATCTCGCATTTGTTAGGAAAAATCCCTTATACCATGAAAAGTGCAAATTGCAAATAGAGCTAAAATTCGAAAAACAAAGACATATTCATGTGCCCCCTGGTCAGGGAAACAAAAAAAAACATGGGTTTCTGGGATCTGATCTGTCCCTGTGGAGTTGGCACAGGGCATAACTCACATTTGTTAGGAAAAATCCATGAAAAGTGGATATTGGAGATAGAGCTCAAATTCGAAAAAGAAAGACATATTCACGTTCCCCTGTTCAGGGAAGCCCAAAAAAACATGAGTTTTCTGGTTCGGATATGTCCCTGTGGAGTTGGCCCAGAGCATATCTCGCATATGTTAGGAACAATCCTATATACCATGAAAAGTGGAAATTGGAGATAGAGCTCAAATTCGAAAAAGAAAGACATATTCACATTCCCCGGTTCAGGGAAGCCCAAAAAACATGGGTTTCCTGGATCTGATGTGTCCCTGTGGAGTTGGCCCAGGGCATATCTCACATTTCTTAGGAAAAATCGCGTATACCATCAATAGTGCAAATTGCAGATAGAGCTCAAATTCGAAAAAGAAAGACATATTCATATTCCCCTGGGTCAGGGAAACCCAAAAAACATGAGTTTTCAGCATCTGATCTGTCCCTGTGGAGTTGCCCCAGAGCATATCTCGCAGTTGTTAGGAAAAATTCCTTATACAATGAAAAGTGCAAATTGCAGATTGAACTCAAATTTGAAGAACAAACACATATTTATGTTCCCCCAGGTCTGGGAAGCCCTCCAAAAAGAGTTTTCTGGATCTGGTCTTTCCCTGTGGAGTTGGCCCAGGGCATATCTCGCATTTGTTAAGAAAAATCCCTTATACCATGAAAAGTGCAAATTGCAAATAGAGCTAAAATTCGAAAAAAAAGACATATTCATGTTCCCCCGGGTTAGGGAAACCCAAAAATACATGAGTTTCCTGGATCTGGTCTCTCCCTTTGGAGTTGGCCCAGGGCATATCTCACATTTCTTAGGAAAAATCCCTTGTACCATCAATAGTGCAAATTGCAGATAGAGGTCAAATTTGAAAAACAAAGACATATTCATGTGCACCCTGGTCAGGGAAACAAAAAAAAAACATGGGTTTCTGGGATCTGATCTGTCCCTGTGGAGTTGGCACAGGACATAACTCACATTTGTTAGGAAAAATCCATGAAAAGTGGAAATTGGAGATAGAGCTCAAATTCGAAAAAGAAAGACATATTCACGTTCCCCTGTTCAGGGAAGCCCAAAAAAACATGAGTTTTCTGGTTCGGATATGTCCCTGTGGAGTTGGCCCAGAGCATATCTCGCATATGTTAGGAACAATCCTATATACCATGAAAAGTGGAAATTGGAGATAGAGCTCAAATTCGAAAAAGAAAGACATATTCACATTCCCCGGTTCAGGGAAGCCCAAAAAACATGGGTTTCCTGGATCTGATGTGTCCCTGTGGAGTTGGCCCAGGGCATATCTCACATTTCTTCGGAAAAATCGCGTATACCATCAATAGTGCAAATTGCAGATAGAGCTCAAATTCGAAAAAGAAAGACATATTCATATTCCCCTGGGTCAGGGAAACCCAAAAAACATGAGTTTTCAGCATCTGATCTGTCCCTGTGGAGTTGGCCCAGAGCATATCTCGCAATTGTTAGGAAAAATTCCTTATACAATGAAAAGTGCAAATTGCAGATTGAACTCAAATTTGAAGAACAAACACATATTTATGTTCCCCCAGGTCTGGGAAGCCCTCCAAAAAGAGTTTTCTGGATCTGGTCTTTCCCTGTGGAGTTGGCCCAGGGCATATCTCGCATTTGTTAGGAAAAATCCCTTATACCATGAAAAGTGCAAATTGCAAATAGAGCTAAAATTCGAAAAACAAAGACATATTCATGTGCCCCCTGGTCAGGGAAACAAAAAAAAACATGGGTTTCTGGGATCTGATCTGTCCCTGTGGAGTTGGCACAGGGCATAACTCACATTTGTTAGGAAAAATCCATGAAAAGTGGATATTGGAGATAGAGCTCAAATTCGAAAAAGAAAGACATATTCACGTTCCCCTGTTCAGGGAAGCCCAAAAAAACATGAGTTTTCTGGTTCGGATATGTCCCTGTGGAGTTGGCCCAGAGCATATCTCGCATATGTTAGGAACAATCCTATATACCATGAAAAGTGGAAATTGGAGATAGAGCTCAAATTCGAAAAAGAAAGACATATTCACATTCCCCGGTTCAGGGAAGCCCAAAAAACATGGGTTTCCTGGATCTGATGTGTCCCTGTGGAGTTGGCCCAGGGCATATCTCACATTTCTTAGGAAAAATCGCGTATACCATCAATAGTGCAAATTGCAGATAGAGCTCAAATTCGAAAAAGAAAGACATATTCATATTCCCCTGGGTCAGGGAAACCCAAAAAACATGAGTTTTCAGCATCTGATCTGTCCCTGTGGAGTTGCCCCAGAGCATATCTCGCAGTTGTTAGGAAAAATTCCTTATACAATGAAAAGTGCAAATTGCAGATTGAACTCAAATTTGAAGAACAAACACATATTTATGTTCCCCCAGGTCTGGGAAGCCCTCCAAAAAGAGTTTTCTGGATCTGGTCTTTCCCTGTGGAGTTGGCCCAGGGCATATCTCGCATTTGTTAAGAAAAATCCCTTATACCATGAAAAGTGCAAATTGCAAATAGAGCTAAAATTCGAAAAAAAAGACATATTCATGTTCCCCCGGGTTAGGGAAACCCAAAAATACATGAGTTTCCTGAATCTGGTCTCTCCCTTTGGAGTTGGCCCAGGGCATATCTCACATTTCTTAGGAAAAATCCCTTGTACCATCAATAGTGCAAATTGCAGATAGAGGTCAAATTTGAAAAACAAAGACATATTCATGTGCACCCTGGTCAGGGAAACAAAAAAAAAACATGGGTTTCTGGGATCTGATCTGTCCCTGTGGAGTTGGCACAGGACATAACTCACATTTGTTAGGAAAAATCCATGAAAAGTGGAAATTGGAGATAGAGCTCAAATTCGAAAAAGAAAGACATATTCACGTTCCCCTGTTCAGGGAAGCCCAAAAAAACATGAGTTTTCTGGTTCGGATATGTCCCTGTGGAGTTGGCCCAGAGCATATCTCGCATATGTTAGGAACAATCCTATATACCATGAAAAGTGGAAATTGGAGATAGAGCTCAAATTCGAAAAAGAAAGACATATTCACATTCCCCGGTTCAGGGAAGCCCAAAAAACATGGGTTTCCTGGATCTGATGTGTCCCTGTGGAGTTGGCCCAGGGCATATCTCACATTTCTTCGGAAAAATCGCGTATACCATCAATAGTGCAAATTGCAGATAGAGCTCAAATTCGAAAAAGAAAGACATATTCATATTCCCCTGGGTCAGGGAAACACAAAAAACATGAGTTTTCAGCATCTGATCTGTCCCTGTGGAGTTGGCCCAGAGCATATCTCGCAATTGTTAGGAAAAATTCCTTATACAATGAAAAGTGCAAATTGCAGATTGAACTCAAATTTGAAGAACAAACACATATTTATGTTCCCCCAGGTCTGGGAAGCCCTCCAAAAAGAGTTTTCTGGATCTGGTCTTTCCCTGTGGAGTTGGCCCAGGGCATATCTCGCATTTGTTAGGAAAAATCCCTTATACCATGAAAAGTGCAAATTGCAAATAGAGCTAAAATTTGAAAAACAAAGACATATTCATGTTCCCCCGGGTTAGGGAAACCCAAAAACACATTAGTTTCCTGGATCTGTTCTCTCCCTTTGGAGTTGGCCCAGGGCATATCTCACATTTCTCAGGAAAAATCCCTTGTACCATCAATAGTGCAAATTGCAGATAGAGGTCAAATTTGAAAAACAAAGACATATTCATGTGCCCCCTGGTCAGGGAAACAAAAAAAAACATGGGTTTCTGGGATCTGATCTGTCCCTGTGGAGTTGGCACAGGGCATAACTCACATTTGTTAGGAAAAATCCATGAAAAGTGGAAATTGGAGATAGAGCTCAAATTCGAAAAACAAGCACATATTCATGTTCCCCTGGGTCAAGGAAGCCAGAAAAACTTGAGTTTTTGGGATCTGATCTTTCCTTTTGGAGTGGGCCCAGGGCATAACTCGCATTTCTTAGGAAAAATCACTTATACCATCAATAGTGCAAATTGCAGATAGAGCTCAAATTCGAAAAAGAAAGACATATTCGCGTTCCCCGGTTCAGGGAAGCCCAAAAAACAAAAACCAAAAAAACCATGAGTTTCTGGGATCTGATCTTTCCCTGTGGAGTTGGCACAGGGCATAACTCACATTTGTTAGGAAAAATCCATGAAAAGTGGAAATTGGAGATAGAGCTCAAATTCGAAAAAGAAAGACATATTCACATTCCCCGGTTCAGGGAAGCCCAAAAAACATGAGTTTCCTGGATCTGATCTGTCCCTGTGGAGTTGGCCCAGGGCATATCTCACATTTCTCAGGAAAAATCCCTTGTACCATCAATAGTGCAAATTGCAGATAGAGGTCAAATTTGAAAAACAAAGACATATTCATGTGCCCCCTGGTCAGGGAAACAAAAAAAAACATGGGTTTCTGGGATCTGATCTGTCCCTGTGGAGTTGGCACAGGGCATAACTCACATTTGTTAGGAAAAATCCATGAAAAGTGGAAATTGGAGATAGAGCTCAAATTCGAAAAACAAGCACATATTCATGTTCCCCTGGGTCAAGGAAGCCAGAAAAACTTGAGTTTTTGGGATCTGATCTTTCCTTTTGGAGTGGGCCCAGGGCATAACTCGCATTTCTTAGGAAAAATCACTTATACCATCAATAGTGCAAATTGCAGATAGAGCTCAAATTCGAAAAAGAAAGACATATTCACGTTCCCCGGTTCAGGGAAGCCCAAAAAACAAAAACCAAAAAAACCATGAGTTTCTGGGATCTGATCTTTCCCTGTGGAGTTGGCACAGGGCATAACTCACATTTGTTAGGAAAAATCCATGAAAAGTGGAAATTGGAGATAGAGCTCAAATTCGAAAAAGAAAGACATATTCACATTCCCCGGTTCAGGGAAGCCCAAAAAACATGGGTTTCCTGGATCTGATGTGTCCCTGTGGAGTTGGCCCAGGGCATATCTCACATTTCTTAGGAAAAATCGCGTATACCATCAATAGTGCAAATTGCAGATAGAGCTCAAATTCGAAAAAGAAAGACATATTCATATTCCCCTGGGTCAGGGAAACCCAAAAAACATGAGTTTTCAGCATCTGATCTGTCCCTGTGGAGTTGCCCAAGAGTATATCTCGCAATTGTTAGGAAAAATTCCTTATACAATGAAAAGTGCAAATTGCAGATTGAACTCAAATTTGAAGAACAAACACATATTTATGTTCCCCCAGGTCTGGGAAGCCCTCCAAAAAGAGTTTTCTGGATCTGGTCTTTCCCTGTGGAGTTGGCCCAGGGCATATCTCGCATTTCTTAGGAAAAATCCCTTATACCATGAAAAGTGCAAATTGCAAATTGTGCTAAAATTCGAAAAAAAAGACATATTCATGTTCCCCCGGGTTAGGGAAACCCAAAAATACATGAGTTTCCTGGATCTGGTCTCTCCCTTTGGAGTTGGCCCAGGGCATATCTCACATTTCTTAGGAAAAATCCCTTGTACCATCAATAGTGCAAATTGCAGATAGAGGTCAAATTTGAAAAACAAAGACATATTCATGTGCACCCTGGTCAGGGAAACAAAAAAAAACCATGGGTTTCTGGGATCTGATCTGTCCCTGTGGAGTTGGCCAAGGGCATATCTCACATTTCTTAGGAAAAATCACTTATACCATCAATAGTGCAAATTGCAGATAGAGCTCAAATTCGAAAAAGAAAGACATATTCATATTCCCCTGGGTCAGCGAAGCCCAAACAAACATGAATATTTAGGATCTGATCTGTCCCTTTGGAGTTGGCCCAGGGTATAACTCGCATTTGTTAGGAAAAATCCCATATACCAGGAAAAGTGCACATAAGAGATAGAGCTCAAATTCAAAAAACAAAGACATATTCATATTCCCCCGGTTCAGGGAAGCCCAAAAAAACATGAATTCTCCAGATCTGATCTGTCCCTGTGGAGTTAGCTGAGGGCATGTCTCGCATTTGTTAGGAAAAAACATGAGTTTTCGGGACCTGATCTGTACCAAATAGAGCTCAAACTTGAAGAACAAACACATATTCAAAAAACAGAGATATATTCATGTTCCGTCGGGTCAGGGAAACCCAAAAACACATGAGTTTTCTGGATCTTATCTGTCCCTGTGCAGTTGGCCCATGGCATATCTCGCATTTGTTAGGAAAAATCCCATATACTATGAAAAGTGCAAATTGCAGATAGAGCTCAAATTTGAAGAACAAAGACATATTTATGTTCCACCAGTTCAGGGAAGCCCCCCCAAAAATGACTTTTTCGGATCTGATCTCTCCCTGTCGAGTTGGCCCAGGGCATAACTCGCATTTGTTAGGAAAAATTCCTTATACAATGAAAAGTGCAAATTGCAGATTGAACTCAAATTTGAAGAACAAACACATATTTATGTTCCCCCAGGTCTGGGAAGCCCTCCAAAAAGAGTTTTCTGGATCTGGTCTTTCCCTGTGGAGTTGGCCCAGGGCATATCTCGCATTTGTTAGGAAAAATCCCTTATACCATGAAAAGTGCAAATTGCAAATAGAGCTAAAATTTGAAAAACAAAGACATATTCATGTTCCCCCGGGTTAGGGAAACCCAAAAACACATTAGTTTCCTGGATCTGTTCTCTCCCTTTGGAGTTGGCCCAGGGCATATCTCACATTTCTCAGGAAAAATCCCTTGTACCATCAATAGTGCAAATTGCAGATAGAGGTCAAATTTGAAAAACAAAGACATATTCATGTGCCCCCTGGTCAGGGAAACAAAAAAAAACATGGGTTTCTGGGATCTGATCTGTCCCTGTGGAGTTGGCACAGGGCATAACTCACATTTGTTAGGAAAAATCCATGAAAAGTGGAAATTGGAGATAGAGCTCAAATTCGAAAAACAAGCACATATTCATGTTCCCCTGGGTCAAGGAAGCCAGAAAAACTTGAGTTTTTGGGATCTGATCTTTCCTTTTGGAGTGGGCCCAGGGCATAACTCGCATTTCTTAGGAAAAATCACTTATACCATCAATAGTGCAAATTGCAGATAGAGCTCAAATTCGAAAAAGAAAGACATATTCACGTTCCCCGGTTCAGGGAAGCCCAAAAAACAAAATCCAAAAAAACCATGAGTTTCTGGGATCTGATCTTTCCCTGTGGAGTTGGCACAGGGCATAACTCACATTTGTTAGGAAAAATCCATGAAAAGTGGAAATTGGAGATAGAGCTCAAATTCGAAAAAGAAAGACATATTCACATTCCCCGGTTCAGGGAAGCCCAGAAAACATGAGTTTCCTGGATCTGATCTGTCCCTGTGGAGTTGGCCCAGGGCATATCTCACATTTCTTAGGAAAAATCACTTATACCATCAATAGTGCAAATTGCAGATAGAGCTCAAATTCGAAAAAGAAAGACATATTCACGTTCCCCGGTTCAGGGAAGCCCAAAAAACAAAAACCAAAAAAACCATGAGTTTCTGGGATCTGATCTTTCCCTGTGGAGTTGGCACAGGGCATAACTCACATTTGTTAGGAAAAATCCATGAAAAGTGGAAATTGGAGATAGAGCTCAAATTCGAAAAAGAAAGACATATTCACATTCCCCGGTTCAGGGAAGCCCAGAAAACATGAGTTTCCTGGATCTGATCTGTCCCTGTGGAGTTGGCCCAGGGCATATCTCACATTTCTTAGGAAAAATCACTTATACCATCAATAGTGCAAATTGCAGATAGTGGTCAAATTCGAAAAACAAAGGCATATTCATGTTCCCCCGCGTCTCGGAAACCCAAAAAAACATGAGTTTTTGGGACCTGATCTTTCCCTTTGGAGTTGGCCCAGGGCATAACTTGCATATGTTAGGAAAAATCCCATATACCATGAAAAGTGCAAATTACAGATAGAGCTCAAATTTGAAGAAGAAACACATATTTATGTTCCCGCAGGTCACGGAAACCCTCCAAAATAGAGTTTTCTGGATCTGGTCTGTCCCTTTGGAGTTGGCCCAACTCATATCTCGCATTTGTTAGGAAAAATCCATTATACCTTGAAAAGTGCACATAGGAGATAGAGCTCAAATTTGAAAAACAAACACATATTCATATTCCCCTGGGTCAGGGAAGCCCAAAAAACATGAATATTTAGGATCTGATCTGTCCCTTTGGAGATGGCCCGGGGTATAACTTTATTTTGTTAGGAAAAATTCCCTTATATGATGTAAAGTGAAAATTGGAGATAGAGTTCAAATTAAAAAAAAGACATATTCATATTCCACTGGGTAAGGGAAACCCAAAAAAAATGAGTTTCCTGGATCTGATCTGTCTTTTTGGAGTTGGCCCAGGGCATATCTCACATTTCTTAGGAAAAATCACGTATACCATCAATAGTGCAAATTGCTGATAGAGCTCAAATTCGAAAAAGAAAGACATATTCATATTCCCCTGGGTCAGGGAAACCCAAAAAACCCAGCATCTGATCTGTCCCTGTGGAGTTGTCCAAGAACATATGTCGCATTTGTTAGGAAAAATTCCTTATACAATCAAAAGTGCAAATTGCAGATTGAACTCAAATTCGAAAAACAAAGACATATTCATGTTCCCCCCGGTTAGGGAAACCCAAAAATACATGAGTTTTCTGGATCTTATCTGTCCCTGTGCAGTTGGCCCAGGACATATCTCGCATTTGTTTGGAAAACTCCTTTATACCATGAAAAGTGAACATAGTTAGTTAGTTCAAATTCGAAATTCGAAAAACAAACACATATTCATATTCCCCTACGTCAGGGAAGCCCAAAAAACATGAATATTTAGGATCTGATCTGTCCCTTTCGACTTTGCCCAGGGTATAACTCGCATTTGTTAGGAAAAAGCCATTATACCATAAAAATAGGAGACAGAGTTGAAATTCGAAAAACAAAGACAAATTCATGTTCCCCCGGGTCAGGGAAACCCAAAAAAACATGAGTTTCCTGGATCTTATCTGTCCCTGTGGAGTTGGCCAAGGGCATATCTCACATTTCTTAGGAAAAATCACTTATACCATCAATAGTGCAAATTGCAGATAGAGCTCAAATTCGAAAAAGAAAGACATATTCATATTCCCCTGGGTCAGGGAAGCCCAAACAAACATGAATATTTAGGATCTGATCTGTCCCTTTGGAGTTGGCCCAGGGTATAACTCGCATTTGTTAGGAAAAATCCCATATACCAGGAAAAGTGCACATAAGAGATAGAGCTCAAATTCAAAAAACAAAGACATATTCATATTCCCCCGGTTCAGGGAAGCCCAAAAAAACATGAATTCTCCAGATCTGATCTGTCCCTGTGGAGTTAGCTGAGGGCATGTCTCGCATTTGTTAGGAAAAAACATGAGTTTTCGGGACCTGATCTGTACCAAATAGAGCTCAAACTTGAAGAACAAACACATATTCAAAAAACAGAGATATATTCATGTTCCGTCGGGTCAGGGAAACCCAAAAACACATGAGTTTTCTGGATCTTATCTGTCCCTGTGCAGTTGGCCCATGGCATATCTCGCATTTGTTAGGAAAAATCCCATATACTATGAAAAGTGCAAATTGCAGATAGAGCTCAAATTTGAAGAACAAAGACATATTTATGTTCCACCAGTTCAGGGAAGCCCCCCCAAAAATGACTTTTTCGGATCTGATCTCTCCCTGTCGAGTTGGCCCAGGGCATAACTCGCATTTGTTAGGAAAAATTCCTTATACAATGAAAAGTGCAAATTGCAGATTGAACTCAAATTTGAAGAACAAACACATATTTATGTTCCCCAAGGTCTGGGAAGCCCTCCAAAAAGAGTTTTCTGGATCTGGTCTTTCCCTGTGGAGTTGGCCCAGGGCATATCTCGCATTTGTTAGGAAAAATCCCTTATACCATGAAAAGTGCAAATTGCAAATAGAGCTAAAATTCGAAAAACAAAGACATATCCATGTTCCCCCGGGTTAGGGAAACCCAAAAATACATGAGTTTCCTGGATCTGGTCTCTCCCTGTGGAGTTGGCCCAGGGCATATCTCACATTTCTTAGGAAAAATCCCTTGTACCATCAATAGTGCAAATTGCAGATAGAGGTCAAATTTGAAAAACAAAGACATATTCATGTGCCCCCTGGTCAGGGAAACAAAAAAAACATGGGTTTCTGGGATCTGATCTATCCCTGTGGAGTTGGCACAGGGCATAACTCACATTTGTTAGGAAAAATCCATGAAAAGTGGAAATTGGAGATAGAGCTCAAATTCGAAAAAGAAAGACATATTCACGTTCCCCTGTTCAGGGAAGCCCAAAAAAACATGAGTTTTCTGGTTCGGATATGTCCCTGTGGAGTTGGCCCAGAGCATATCTCGCATATGTTAGGAACAATCCTATATACCATGAAAAGTGGAAATTGGAGATAGAGCTCAAATTCGAAAAAGAAAGACATATTCACATTCCCCGGTTCAGGGAAGCCCAAAAAACATGGGTTTCCTGGATCTGATGTGTCCCTGTGGAGTTGGCCCAGGGCATATCTCACATTTCTTAGGAAAAATCGCGTATACCATCAATAGTGCAAATTGCAGATAGAGCTCAAATTCGAAAAAGAAAGACATATTCATATTCCCCTGGGTCAGGGAAACCCAAAAAACATGAGTTTTCAGCATCTGATCTGTCCCTGTGGAGTTGGCCCAGAGCATATCTCGCATTTGTTAGGAAAAATTCCTTATACAATGAAAAGTGCAAATTGCAGATTGAACTCAAATTTGAAGAACAAACACATATTTATGTTCCCCAAGGTCTGGGAAGCCCTCCAAAAAGAGTTTTCTGGATCTGGTCTTTCCCTGTGGAGTTGGCCCAGGGCATATCTCACATTTCTTAGGAAAAATCCCTTGTACCATCAATAGTGCAAATTGCAGATAGAGGTCAAATTTGAAAAACAAAGACATATTCATGTGCACCCTGGTCAGGGAAACAAAAAAAAAACATGGGTTTCTGGGATCTGACCTGTCCCTGTGGAGTTGGCACAGGGCATAACTCACATTTGTTAGGAAAAATCCATGAAAAGTGGAAATTGGAGATAGAGCTCAAATTCGAAAAAGAAAGACATATTCACGTTCCCCGGTTCAGGGAAGCCCAAAAAAACATGAGTTTTCTGGTTCGGATATGTCCCTTTGGAGTTGGCCCAGAGCATATCTCGCATCTCAAACCTCGTCCGGAGAGCAGGAAATTCAAGCAACCGAGACGTAAGCTGAGTTTCCAAAGTGGTTTAATAAGCAAAGCAAACGATCTTCAAACGGAACAAAGCCAGCATTGGCTGCTACCCGCATCCAACGCCTTTAAATACACATTTCATGTATACACCCACGCCCCACCCAACCGCACCCACTTCCGCCCGCTCCCTACTTAATTCCCGTTTCTCCCAAACACCTCCCTTTGTCACCCGGCACCCACTCCCTCCCAGGTGAATCTCCCCGCGAACGCTCTCCCCATTGCCGCTAACCACCACCCCCACCCCCGTCCCTGTACCCGGCACCTTCCCTCCTGTCACGGACCCACCGCTGCCCTGCCGCCCGGCCTCCCCTTGCAGTACAGGCAAGCCCCCAGTCTTTTCTTCTCGCAGACGGGCTCCGCTGCCGAAGGCCCCGCCCGCCATCGCCGCAAAGGCCGAGCGTTCTTTTGGGTTGGCCTCATGGTCCTGTGAGGCCACCGTAGCTGGCAGGGCGGGGCCGGGGTGCACGTAGCGCGTGCGCACTCTCAGGGCTTCAATCGGCCCGGCCCGGACGTCGTGCAACTGGGCGGCAGAAGGAGGATGCCGCCGTCGTTCCAGGCCGCCAGGCGCTCTCCCGGGCCGTGCAGGAGGAGGAGCAACCGGCGCTGGTGAGTGTCTCAGGGCTTCCACCGGCCCGGGCGTCGTGCAGCTGTCGGGCGGCCTCAACCGGCTCGGCCGCCGTCGCAGCTGATGGGCGGCAGAAGGAGGAGGCCGTCGTCGTTCCAGGCCGCCAGGCGCTCTCCCGGGCCGTGCAGGAGGAGGAGCAACCGGCGCTGGTGAGTGTCGCGCCCACGGGGCGCGACATGCCGCCCCTCCTACCAGGGCCCCTCCTGCAGGGGAAGACACAAGAGGTAAGCAAACGTCCACCTTGTCCGCGGTGTCCCCCCGTCCACCCCTCGGCTTCCCAGGGTGCAACCGGTGGAACGCCCGCACTAACCGAGGAGCATGAACATCTGCCTCCCCCACCCACGTCGCCTCTTCCACAGGATATCCCTTCCACCTGATGAGGTATTGGACGCCCCCCCGACGAGCTCTGGAGTCAAGGATCTCCTGGACTTCATAATGATCGCCCTGGGTGGGCCCAGGCCCACCCTCCCCCACAGCTGTTGCGCCTGAGGTGGCAGGTTTCAGAAGGCTACTGTGGAATACTGGGTGAAGTTTGCCTAGGATCTTTGGCAGTCGTAGTCGAACTGTTACAGGGTTAATTACCTGTACCACCCTGAACGGTCCGATGTATTTGGGCCCTAGCTTTTTACAGGGAACCTGGCTACGCAGATACTTAGTAGACAAGTAGACCAGGTCCCCCACCTTTGGGACTGCGAACGCTTTTCGCTTCTTATCAGCCTGCTCCTTATTCGTTATCGCAGCCTGCTCCAACGCTTTTTTCACTGCACCCCAAACCCCCTCAATCTGCCTCATCCATTCGCGTGGCTGACAGGGATCCTCGTGCCCCAGGCTGCATTCGGGGATGGGGACAAAATCATTACCCATAACCACTTTGAAAGGGGAAAACCCCGTACTGCTATGTACAGCATTGTTATACGCTACTTCCGCAAACGCTAAGAGATCCACCCAGTTGGTTTGCTGGTACGAAACGTAGCAACGTAGATACCGCTCAACGGCAGCATTGGCCCGTTCTGCTGCGCCATTGGTGCTAGGGTGGTACGCCGTACTGAGTCCTTGAGTCGACCCGATGAACTGAACAAATTCCCTCCAGAAACGTGCCGTAAACTGAACTCCTCTGTCCGAAATGATACGGCGTGGCACTCCATGTAAACGGTAGACGTGGGTTACGAAGAGCCAAGCTAATCGACGTGCTGAGGGCAACCCTTTACAGGGAATAAAGTGGGCCTGCTTTGAAAATAAGTCTATCACCGTCCAAATAACATTATGGCCCTTACTGTCGGGTAACTCAACAATGAAGTCCATGGCTATGTCCTGCCATGGACGAGTAGGATCAGCCACCCTCTGTAGGAGACCCAATGGTTTTCCCACCATAGGTTTTGTGGTGGCACAAATGTGGCATTGCCGTACATAGTCCTCCACCGTTTTTGTCATATGCGGCCACCAAAATTGCCGACGTGCCAAATGCAGGGTCTTCAGAAACCCATAGTGTCCAGCTTGCTTGGTGTCGTGGCACCGATACAGCACACGCCCCCTCAAAGGGGCTGGCACGTAAAGTCGGGTCCCATGCCAGGCCAAGCCATCACGCATGTCAACGAGTTCTGGGTGGGCCTGTAGCCAGGTATCCCCCTGAAGGCCCTTCCGGAGCTCTTCACAGAACTCGTCTTGTGCTGCCAAAGCGGTGTCCCCCTCCTGATCTGGACTTCTGGTAGGCACTAGCGCTTGTACAACATCCTCCCTCTTCCCCTCAAACTGTGGCATACGTGACAATGCGTCTGCCAGGAAGTTTTTCCCCCCCGGAACATATTTCAATGTGAAGCGGAACCGACGGAAGTACAGTGCCCACCGCACATGCTTGGGGGACAGCCGTCGGGGTGTCTGTAATGCCATCAGATTCTTATGGTCCGTCCACACCTCAAACGGGTGGACAGCCCCCTCCAAATGATGTCGCCACAGTTCCAATGCCCAGCGTACCGCAAAAGCCTCTTTCTCCCATATTGCCCAGGCACGTTCTGCAGGAGACAGCTTTTTAGACGCATAAGCGCATGGTTGAAGCACCCCGTCGTTGTTCCGTTGGAGAAGGACGGCTCCGAGGGCAACGTCACTTGCGTCGGCTTGGACCACGAAAGGCAGGGCAGGGTTTGGGTGTCGTAAGATTGGTTCTTTAGCAAAAAGAGCTTTTAACGTATCAAAAGCTCGTTGGCACTCTGCAGTCCACCCCACCCGTAACCCAGGACGTGGTCGTACGGTTAGTTGTCGTGTGCGAAGAAGGTCCGTAAGTGGCAGGGCTATGGTCGCAAAACTGGGTATGAATTGGCGATAAAAGTTCGCGAAGCCCAGAAACGCTTGTACCTGCCGCCGTGTCCGCGGAGCCTGCCACTGCTGGATGGCCTCCACCTTTTTTGGGTCCATTTCTACCCCACCTGCAGAGATTCTGTACCCCAAATAATCAAGTCGCTGCCGATGGAACTCACACTTGGACAGTTTCACAAAGAGCCGTGCGTCCCGCAATTTCTTCAATACCTGCCTGACCAAGGCGACATGCTCCTCCATCGTCTCGGTGTAAATCAAGATATCATCCAGGTAAACCAAGACCCCACGATATAGGAACTCATGCAAGACCTGGTTGATCAATTGCATGAAGACGGCGGGAGCACCCTGTAGCCCAAACGGCATCACCCTAAACTGGAAACTACCCAGAGGACAGTTGAATGCCGTCTTCCATTCGTCCCCTGCTTTGATTCGAACACGATAGTAGGCCTCCCTGAGGTCCAGTTTGGTAAAAACCCGTCCTTTAGCCAGATGGGCTAACAGGTCCTTCATTAGTGGGAGCGGGTAAAGGTGCTCAACGCACACCGCGTTCACACCACGATAGTCCACGCATAGTCTAAGCCCACCATCCTTTTTCTCACGAAACAGCACGGGCGCCGCCATCCTGGACCGTGCAGGCTGGATGAATCCCCGCTCCAGGTTCTTGTCGATGTACCGCCGGAGTTCCTGCATTTCTTTTGGGGACATGGCGTACATCCGGGGTTTTGGTAACCTAGCACCCTTTTCCAGCTCAATGGCGCAGTCCGTGGAGCGATGAGGTGGTAGCGTGTCGCACTCCCGTTCATTGAAGACGTCCAACAGGTCGGAATATTCACGGGGTATTTGAGCCTCTTGCGCTAACTCACCCGCACAGACCCTCTCCCGTTCCCCCGTGCGTAGTGGCCCCAAAAATGCGTGCTCTCGCGGGGGTTGTGGGCCCAACCCCAACCGGAGATGGCAGCTACCCCCCTCCCACCAGATCGTAGGACCCCACCGATCCAACCATGTGAGCCCCAAAATAACCGCCTCGGTCATAGAAGGCACCACTATAAACCGTAAAGTCTCCCAGTGATCGCCCATCTCCAATCGGATCGGTTCGGTGACGTGAGTGACAGGTGCCCCGCCCAAAAGAGACCCGTCCACCTGCTGAAAGCGTAGTGGGCTAGTTAATCGCTTCACCGTAACCCCCAGCCTTGCCACCACCGCCTGGCTCATTAGGCACCGTGTGCTACCTGAGTCTACGAGGGCTTTATATGCCGTCCTCTGTCCGGTGCGGGGACTGACCAACACCACAGGGAATACAAAGGGACAAACCGGAGCACTTACCATCGGATCTTCGTCTAGATCCTGTTCTTCTGCACTCTCGTACGGAGGAGGCTGGGTATCTAACGGCGTCTCCACCCGAACAGGAGCAGCTGGCCTGGAGACATCTCCGCCCAGTTGGTGAGCGGCCCGTGTCCGCTCTGTGGATCTCCGAGTCCCGGTCCCCCGTGCTGGGGAAACAGGGGCTGGCCGGGCAGGAGGCAGAGGACAATCGACTGCTCGGTGTCCTGGCTGGTCACATCTGAAACACCTCAGAGCAGCCCGTGCTGGCTGGGAGGAAGGTCGTGTGGACATTGCTACGGGTGGCTCTGCCGTTTTCGTCTTCTCGGCCGGCCGTCGGCTTCCGGAAGGAGGTTCAAACCGGCCTCGCACGTCCTGCAAACCCACATCCAGCTCCACGGCCACACGGTACCACTCCTGCAGTCGTGCTGGAACGCCGCGGACCACACAAGCTCGACGGAGAGCCCCGTCCAGGCCAGCCCTAAAATGGTGGACAAGAAGACGCTCCGGCCACGAACGCAACTTCCCGGCCACCTTACGGAACTCCCTTACGTACTCCAGCGCCGATCGACCTCGCTGCCGCAGAGAAAGGATGTCGGCTTCAGCCCGCTGTACCCGGGAAATGTCCTCAAAACGGGCCCGTAACGACTCCAAAAACAGGCCAACATCCCCGAGCTCCCGAGCGTGGTCGGTGTATAAATCGGCTGCCCAAGCCGCTGCCTCCCCTTGCAGGCAAGCTGTTACTGCCACCACCATAGCCCGCTGGGACACGTAAGCCTGGGCATATTGGTCCATATGTCCTATCACCTGGCCCAGGAACATGGCCAGGCGGTCAGGGTGGCCATCATAAGTAACTGACAGAGGTGGAGGTCCCCATACCATTCCAGGTCCCCACGAAGCCACTTGCGGGCCCAGCACAGGAGGAGCTCCAACTAGCCGTGTTGTCGACTGCCCGGGCCTGTCGTCCGTCCCTGACCACATCCCTGCAGCACCTCGCCCGAGGCCTACAGGAGCAGAGCCCTCACGGGGCATGCCCAGACCAGGTTGGGTCAGGTGGGATGGCGCATCCAAAGGTGGAGTCCCGGCAGGGGACCATTGGCCCGGTCCCTGGCCACCAGCCTCCCCAAACCTGGTTCGCAGAATATCCATGGTCTGGTTACCAGGGGTGGTGGAATAGCTCCACTCCTCCCCCTCGTCCTCCACAAGGCAGCGCTCCCTCCATACTGAAGAAGGACCCCTCAACCGAGGTTCATGAGCCCCCTCATATCCTCTTTGGCCCAGGGCAAGATCCGGCCTCCTCCCTCTGCCGTGGCCCTGGGCCCCTGCCTCCCTTGGCTCCACTGAGTGATCCTCGAGCAACGATGGCCGCTGCCTAGGCCGAACCGCCGGAAGCACAACCTCTCCTACATCCATTGTCCTGGGGGAGGCTACACCAGCCCCGGCCCCCATCTCAGGCCCGACCTCCTTCTCCGAAGCAGCCACCGAGGCGGGCCCCTGCGATCCCTCCGCCATACAACTCACCCACTTGTCGCTCGGAAGGAAAAAATGAAAGGGTGAGGTGAATGCTGGCTTTCTCTCAAACCTCGTCCGGAGAGCAGGAAATTCAAGCAACCGAGACGTAAGCTGAGTTTCCAAAGTGGTTTAATAAGCAAAGCAAACGATCTTCAAACGGAACAAAGCCAGCATTGGCTGCTACCCGCATCCAACGCCTTTAAATACACATTTCATGTATACACCCACGCCCCACCCAACCGCACCCACTTCCGCCCGCTCCCTACTTAATTCCCGTTTCTCCCAAACACCTCCCTTTGTCACCCGGCACCCACTCCCTCCCAGGTGAATCTCCCCGCGAACGCTCTCCCCATTGCCGCTAACCACCACCCCCACCCCCGTCCCTGTACCCGGCACCTTCCCTCCTGTCACGGACCCACCGCTGCCCTGCCGCCCGGCCTCCCCTTGCAGTACAGGCAAGCCCCCAGTCTTTTCTTCTCGCAGACGGGCTCCGCTGCCGAAGGCCCCGCCCGCCATCGCCGCAAAGGCCGAGCGTTCTTTTGGGTTGGCCTCATGGTCCTGTGAGGCCACCGTAGCTGGCAGGGCGGGGCCGGGGTGCACGTAGCGCGTGCGCACTCTCAGGGCTTCAATCGGCCCGGCCCGGACGTCGTGCAACTGGGCGGCAGAAGGAGGATGCCGCCGTCGTTCCAGGCCGCCAGGCGCTCTCCCGGGCCGTGCAGGAGGAGGAGCAACCGGCGCTGGTGAGTGTCTCAGGGCTTCCACCGGCCCGGGCGTCGTGCAGCTGTCGGGCGGCCTCAACCGGCTCGGCCGCCGTCGCAGCTGATGGGCGGCAGAAGGAGGAGGCCGTCGTCGTTCCAGGCCGCCAGGCGCTCTCCCGGGCCGTGCAGGAGGAGGAGCAACCGGCGCTGGTGAGTGTCGCGCCCACGGGGCGCGACATCGCATATGTTAGGAACAATCCTATATACCATGAAAAGTGGAAATTGCAGATAGAGCTCAAATTCGAAAAAGAAAGAGATATTCATATTCCCCTGGGTCAGGGAAACCCAAAAAACATGAGTTTTCGGCATCTGATCTATCCCTGTGGAGTTGGCCTAGAGCATATCTCGCATTTGTTAGGAAAAATCCCTTGTACCAACAATATTGAAAATTGCAGATAGAGGTCAAATTTGAAAAACAAAGACATATTCATGTGCCCCCTGGTCAGGGAAACAAAAAAAAAATGTGAGTTTCTGGGATCTGATCTGTCCCACAGGGTGTAACTCACATTTCTTAGGAAAAATCCATGAAAAGTGGAAATTGCAGATAGAGCTCAAATTCGAAAAACAAGCACATATTCATGTTCCCCTGGGTCAAGGAAGCCAGAAAAACTTGAGTTTTTGGGATCTGATCTTTCCCTTTGGAGTGGGCCCAGGGCATAACTCGCATTTCTTAGGAAAAATCACTTATACCATCAATAGTGCAAATTGCAGATAGAGCTCAAATTCGAAAAAGAAAGACATATTCACGTTCCCCGGTTCAGGGAAGCCCAAAAAACAAAAACCAAAAAAACCATGAGTTTCTGGGATCTGATCTTTCCCTGTGGAGTTGGCACAGGGCATAACTCACATTTGTTAGGAAAAATCCATGAAAAGTGGAAATTGGAGATAGAGCTCAAATTCAAAAAAGAAAGACATATTCACATTCCCCGGTTCAGGGAAGCCCAAAAAACATGAGTTTCCTGGATCTGATCTGTCCCTGTGGAGTTGGCCCAGGGCATATCTCACATTTCTTAGGAAAAATCACTTATACCATCAATAGTGCAAATTGCAGATAGTGGTCAAATTCGAAAAACAAAGACATATTCATGTTCCCCCGGGTCTCGGAAACCCAAAAAAACATGAGTTTTTGTGACCTGATCTTTCCCTTTGGAGTTGGCCCAGGGCATAACTTGCATATGTTAGGAAAAATCCCATATACCATGAAAAGTGCAAATTACAGATAGAGCTCAAATTTGAAGAAGAAACACATATTTATGTTCCCGCAGGTCACAGAAACCCTCCAAAATAGAGTTTTCTGGATCTGGTCTGTCCCTTTGGAGTTGGCCCAGATAGAGCTCAAATTCAAAAAAGAAAGACATATTCACATTCCCCGGTTCAGGGAAGCCCAAAAAACATGAGTTTCCTGGATCTGATCTGTCCCAGTGGAGTTAGCTGAGGGCATGTCTCGCATTTGTTAGGAAAAAACATGAGTTTTCGGGACCTGATCTGTACCAAATAGAGCTCAAACTTGAAGAACAAACACATATTCAAAAAACAGAGATATATTCATGTTCCGTCGGGTCAGGGAAACCCAAAAACACATGAGTTTTCTGGATCTTATCTGTCCCTGTGCAGTTGGCCCATGGCATATCTCGCATTTGTTAGGAAAAATCCCATATACTATGAAAAGTGCAAATTGCAGATAGAGCTCAAATTTGAAGAACAAAGACATATTTATGTTCCACCAGTTCAGGGAAGCCCCCCCAAAAATGACTTTTTCGGATCTGATCTCTCCCTGTCGAGTTGGCCCAGGGCATAACTCGCATTTGTTAGGAAAAATCCCTTATACCATCAATCGTGCAAATTGCAGATAGAGCTGAAATTCGTAAAAGAAAGACATATTCATATTCCACTGGGTCAGGGAAGCCCAAAGAACATGAGTTTCCTGGATCTGATCTGTCCCTGTGGAGTTGGCCAAGGGCATATCTCACATTTCTTAGGAAAAATCACTTATACCATCTATAGTGCAAATTGCAGATAGAGCTCAAATTCGAAAAAGAAAGACATATTCACGTTCCCCGGTTCAGGGAAGCCCAAAAAACATGAGTTTTATAGTTCGGATATGTCCCTGTGGAGTTGGCCCAGAGCATATCTCGCATATGTTAGGAAAAATCCCATATACCATGAAAAGTGGAAATTGGAGATAGAGCTCAAATTCGAAAAAGAAAGACATATTCACATTTCCTGGTTCAGGGAAGCCCAAAAAACATGGGTTTCCTGGATCTCATGTGTACCTGTGGAGTTGGCCCAGGGCATATCTCACATTTCTTAGGAAAAATCACGTATACCATCAATAGTGCAAATTGCAGATAGAGCTCAAATTCGAAAAAGAAAGACATATTCATATTCCCCTGGGTCAGGGAAACCCAAAAAACATGAGTTTTCAGCATCTGATCTGTCCCTGTGGATTTGGCCCAGAGCATATCTCGCATTTGTTAGGAAAAATTCCTTATACAATGAAAAGTGCAAATTGCAGATTGAACTCAAATTTGAAGAACAAACACATATTTATGTTCCCCCAGGTCTGGGAAGCCCTCCAAAGAGAGTTTTCTGGATCTGGTCTGTCCCTGTGGAGTTGGCCCAGGGCATATCTCGCATTTGTTAGGAAAAATCCCTTATACCATGAAAAGTGCAAATTGCAAATAGAGCTAAAATTCGAAAAACAAAGACATATTCATGTTCCCCCGGGTTAGGGAAACCCAAAAATACATGAGTTTCCTGGATCTGGTCTCTCCCTTTGGAGTTGGCCCAACTCATATCTCGCATTTGTTAGGAAAAATCCATTATAGCTTGAAAAGTGCACATAGGAGATAGAGCTCAAATTCGAAAAACAAACACATATTCATATTCCCCTGGGTCAGGGAAGCCCAAAAAACATGAATATTTAGGATCTGATCTGTCCCTTTGGAGATGGCCCGGGGTATAACTTTATTTTGTTAGGAAAAAATTCCCTTATATGATGTAAAGTGAAAATTGGAGATAGAGCTCAAATTCAAAAAAAAAAAACATATTCATATTCCCCTGGGTAAGGGAAACCCCAAGAAAATGAGTTTCCGGGATCTGACCTGTCTTTTTGGAGTTGGCCCAGGGCATATCTCGCATTTGTTAGGAAAAATCCCATATACTATGAAAAGTGCAAATTGCAGATAGAGCTCAAATTTGAAGAACAAAGACATATTTATGTTCCACCAGTTCAGGGAAGCCCCCCCAAAAATGACTTTTTCGGATCTCATCTCTCCCTGTCGAGTTGGCCCAGGGCATAACTCGCATTTGTTAGGAAAAATTCCTTATACAATGAAAAGTGCAAATTGCAGATTGAACTCAAATTTGAAGAACAAACACATATTTATGTTCCCCCAGGTCTGGGAAGCCCTCCAAAAAGAGTTTTCTGGATCTGGTCTGTCCCTGTGGAGTTGGCCCAGGGCATATCTCGCATTTGTTAGGAAAAATCCCTTATACCATGAAAAGTGCAAATTGCAAATAGAGCTAAAATTCGAAAAACAAAGACATATTCATGTTCCCCCGGGTTAGGGAAACCCAAAAATACATGAGTTTCCTGGATCTGGTCTCTCCCTTTGGAGTTGGCCCAACTCATATCTCGCATTTGTTAGGAAAAATCCATTATAGCTTGAAAAGTGCACATAGGAGATAGAGCTCAAATTCGAAAAACAAACACATATTCATATTCCCCTGGGTCAGGGAAGCCCAAAAAACATGAATATTTAGGATCTGATCTGTCCCTTTGGAGATGGCCCGGGGTATAACTTTATTTTGTTAGGAAAAATTCCCTTATATGATGTAAAGTGAAAATTGGAGATAGAGCTCAAATTAAAAAAAAAACATATTCATATTCCCCTGGGTAAGGGAAACAACAAAAAAATGAGTTTCCGGGATCTGACCTGTCTTTTTGGAGTTGGCCCAGGGCATATCTCGCATTTGTTAGGAAAAATCACTTATTCCATCAATAGTGCAAATTGCTGATAGAGCTCAAATTCGAAAAAGAAAGACATATTCATATTCCCCTGAGTCAGGGAATCCCAAAAAACCCAGCATCTGATGTGTCCCTGTGGAGTTGGCCCAGAGCATATCTCGCATTTGTTAGGAAAAATTCCTTATACAATCAAAAGTGCAAATTGCAGATTGAACTCAAATTTGAAGAACAAACACATATTTATGTTCCCCCGGGTCTGTGAAGCCCTCCAAAAAGAGTTTTCTGGATCTGGTCTGTCCCTGTGGAAAAATACCATATACCATGAAAAGTGCAAATTACAGATAGAGCTCAAATTTGAAGAAGAAACACATATTTATGTTCCCCCAGGTCAGGGAAACCCTCCAAAAAAAGAGTTTTCTGGATCTGGTCTCTCCCTTTGGAGTTGGCCCAACTGATACCTCGCATTTGTTAGGAAAAATCCATTATACCATAAAAATAGGAGACAGAGATCAAATTCGAAAAACAAAGACAAATTCATGTTCCCCCGGATTAGGGAAACCCCAAAAAACATGAGTTTTTGGGATCTGATCTGTCCCTGTGGAGTTGGCCCTCGGCATATCTCGCATTTGTTTGGAAAAATCCCATGTACCATGAAAAGTGCAAATTCCCCCCGGTCAGGGAAGCCCAAAGAACATGAGTTTCCTGGATCTGATCTGTCCCTGTGGAGTTGGCCAAGGGCATATCTCACATTTCTTAGGAAAAATCACTTATACCATCAATAGTGCAAATTGCAGATAGAGCTCAAATTCGAAAAAGAAAGACATATTCACGTTCCCCGGTTCAGGGAAGCCCAAAAAACATGAGTTTTATAGTTCGGATATGTCCCTGTGGAGTTGGCCCAGAGCATATCTCGCATATGTTAGGAAAAATCCCATATACCATGAAAAGTGGAAATTGGAGATAGAGCTCAAATTCGAAAAAGAAAGACATATTCACATTTCCTGGTTCAGGGAAGCCCAAAAAACATGGGTTTCCTGGATCTCATGTGTACCTGTGGAGTTGGCCCAGGGCATATCTCACATTTCTTAGGAAAAATCACGTATACCATCAATAGTGCAAATTGCAGATAGAGCTCAAATTCGAAAAAGAAAGACATATTCATATTCCCCTGGGTCAGGGAAACCCAAAAAACATGAGTTTTCAGCATCTGATCTGTCCCTGTGGATTTGGCCCAGAGCATATCTCGCATTTGTTAGGAAAAATTCCTTATACAATGAAAAGTGCAAATTGCAGATTGAACTCAAATTTGAAGAACAAACACATATTTATGTTCCCCCAGGTCTGGGAAGCCCTCCAAAGAGAGTTTTCTGGATCTGGTCTGTCCCTGTGGAGTTGGCCCAGGGCATATCTCGCATTTGTTAGGAAAAATCCCTTATACCATGAAAAGTGCAAATTGCAAATAGAGCTAAAATTCGAAAAACAAAGACATATTCATGTTCCCCCGGGTTAGGGAAACCCCAAAATACATGAGTTTCCTGGATCTGGTCTCTCCCTTTGGAGTTGGCCCAACTCATATCTCGCATTTGTTAGGAAAAATCCATTATAGCTTGAAAAGTGCACATAGGAGATAGAGCTCAAATTCGAAAAACAAACACATATTCATATTCCCCTGGGTCAGGGAAGCCCAAAAAACATGAATATTTAGGATCTGATCTGTCCCTTTGGAGATGGCCCGGGGTATAACTTTATTTTGTTAGGAAAAAATTCCCTTATATGATGTAAAGTGAAAATTGGAGATAGAGCTCAAATTCAAAAAAAAAACATATTCATATTCCCCTGGGTAAGGGAAACCCCAAGAAAATGAGTTTCCGGGATCTGACCTGTCTTTTTGGAGTTGGCCCAGGGCATATCTCGCATTTGTTAGGAAAAATTACTTATTCCATCAATAGTGCAAATTGCTGATAGAGCTCAAATTCGAAAAAGAAAGACATATTCATATTCCCCTGGGTCAAGGAAACCCAAAAAACCCAGCATCTGATCTGTCCCTGTGGAGTTGGCCCAGAGCATATCTCGCATTTGTTAGGAAAAATTCCTTATACAATCAAAAGTGCAAATTGGAGATTTAACTCAAATTTAAAGAACAAACACATATTTATGTTCCCCCGGGTCTGGGAAGCCCTCCAAAAAGAGTTTTCTGGATCTGGTCTGTCCCTGTGGAAAAATCCCATATACCATGAAAAGTGCAAATTACAGATAGAGCTCAAATTTGAAGAAGAAACAGGGATCTGATCTGTCCCTGTGGAGTTGGCCCTCGGCATATCTCGCATTTGTTTGGAAAAATCCCATGTACCATGAAAAGTGCAAATTCCCCCGGGTCAGGGAAGCCCAAAGAACAGGGATCTGATCTGTCCCTGTGGAGTTGGCCAAGGGCATATCTCACATTTCTTAGGAAAAATCACGTATACCATCAATAGTGCAAATTGCAGATAGAGCTCAAATTCGAAAAAGAAAGACATATTCACATTCCCCCGGGTTAGGGAAACCCAAAAATACATGAGTTTCCTGGATCTGGTCTCTCCCTGTGGAGTTGGCCCAGGGCATATCTCACATTTCTTAGGAAAAATCCCTTGTACCATCAATAGTGCAAATTGCAGATAGAGGTCAAATTTGAAAAACAAAGACATATTCATGTGCCCCCTGGTCAGGGAAACAAAAAAAAAACATGGGTTTCTGGGATCTGATCTGTCCCTGTGGAGTTGGCACAGGGCATAACTCACATTTGTTAGGAAAAATCCATGAAAAGTGGAAATTGGAGATAGAGCTCAAATTCGAAAAAGAAAGACATATTCACGTTCCCCGGTTCAGGGAAGCCCAAAAAAACATGAGTTTTCTGGTTCGGATATGTCCCTGTGGAGTTGGCCCAGAGCATATCTCGCATATCTTAGGAAAAATCCTATATACCATGAAAAGTGGAAATTGGAGATAGAGCTCAAATTCGAAAAACAAAGACATATTCATGTTCCCCCGGGTCACGGAAACCCAAAAAAACATGAGTTTTTGGGACCTGATCTTTCCCTGTGCAGTTGGCGCATGGCATATCTTGCATTTGTTAGGAAAAATCCCATATACCATGAAAAGTGAAAATTGAAAATAGAGCTCAAATTCGAAAAACAAGCACATATTCATGTTCCAATAGGTCAGGGAAGCCCAAAAAAGTTGAGTTTTTGGAATCTGATCTGTCTTTTTGGACTTGGCCCCGGGCATATCTCGCATTTGTTAGGAAAAATCCCTTATACCATCAATATTGCAAATTGCAGATAGAGGTCAAATTCGTAAAAGAAAGACATATTCACGTTCCCCGGTTCAGGGAAAAACTGCAAAAAAAGTGTTTCCTGGATCTGGTCTCTCCCTTTGGAGTTGGCCCAGCTCATATCTCGCATTTGTTAGGAAAAATCCATTATACCATAAAAATAGGAGACAGAGTTGAAATTCGAAAAACAAAGACAAATTCATGTTCCCCCGGGTCAGGGAAACCCAAAAAAACATGAGTTTCCTGGATCTGATCTGTCCCTGTGGAGTTGGCCCAGAGCATATCTCGCATATGTTAGGAACAATCCTATATACCATGAAAAGTGGAAATTGGAGATAGAGCTCAAATTCGAAAAAGAAAGACATATTCACATTCCCCGGTTCAGGGAAGCCCCAAAAACATGGGTTTCCTGGATCTGATCTTTCCCTTTGGAGTTGGCCCAGGGCATAACTTGCATATGTTAGGAAAAATCCCATATACCATGAAAAGTGGAAATTGGAGATAGAGCTCAAATTCGAAAAAGAAAGACATATTCACGTTCCCCGGTTCAGGGAAGCCCAAAAAAACATGAGTTTTCTGGTTCGGATATGTCCCTGTGGAGTTGGCCCAGAGCATATCTCGCATATCTTAGGAAAAATCCTATATACCATGAAAAGTGGAAATTGGAGATAGAGCTCAAATTCGAAAAACAAAGACATATTCATGTTCCCCCGGGTCACGGAAACCCAAAAAAACATGAGTTTTTGGAACCTGATCTTTCCCTGTGCAGTTGGCGCATGGCATATCTTGCATTTGTTAGGAAAAATCCCATATACCATGAAAAGTGAAAATTGAAAATAGAGCTCAAATTCGAAAAACAAGCACATATTCATGTTCCAATAGGTCAGGGAAGCCCAAAAAAGTTGAGTTTTTGGGATCTGATCTGTCTTTTTGGACTTGGCCCAGGGCATATCTCGCATTTGTTAGGAAAAATCTCTTATTCCATCAATAGTGCAAATTGCTGATAGAGCTCAAATTCAAAAAAGAAAGACATATTCATGCTCCCCTAGGTCGAGGAAAAAAAAACACACATTAGTTTCCTTGATCTGATCTCTCCCTCTGGAGTTGGCCCAGGGCATATCTCACATTTCTTAGGAAAAATCCCTTATACCATCAATATTGCAAATTGCAGATAGAGGTCAAATTCGTTAAAGAAAGACATATTCACGTTCCCCGGTTCAGGGAAGCCCAAAAAACATGAGTTTTATGGTTCGGATATGTCCCTGTGGAGTTGGCCCAGAGCATATCTCGCATATGTTAGGAAAAATCCCATATACCATGAAAAGTTTAAATTACAGATAGAGCTCAAATTTGAAGAAGAAACACATATTTATGTTCCCCCAGGTCAGGGAAACCCTCCAAAAAAAGAGTTTTCTGGATCTGGTCTCTCCCTTTGGAGTTGGCCCAACTGATACCTCGCATTTGTTAGGAAAAATGCATTATACCATAAAAATAGGAGACAGAGATCAAATTCGAAAAACAAAGACAAATTCATGTTCCCCCAGGTTAGGGAAACCCCAAAAAACATGAGTTTTTGGGATCTGATCTGTCCCTGTGGAGTTGGCCCTCGGCATAGCTCTCATTTGTTTGGAAAAATTCCATATACCATGAAAAGTGCAAATTGCAGATAGAGCTCAAATTTGTATAACAATCACATATTTATGTTCCCCCGGGTCAGGGAAAAACTGCAAAAAAAGTGTTTCCTGGATCTGGTCTCTCCCTTTGGAGTTGGCCCAGCTCATATCTCGCATTTGTTAGGAAAAATCCATTATACCATAAAAATAGGAGACAGAGTTGAAATTCGAAAAACAAAGACAAATTCATGTTCCCCCGGGTCAGGGAAACCCAAAAAAACATGAGTTTCCTGGATCTGATCTGTCCCTGTGGAGTTGGCCCAGAGCATATCTCGCATATGTTAGGAACAATCCTATATACCATGAAAAGTGGAAATTGGAGATAGAGCTCAAATTCGAAAAAGAAAGACATATTCACATTCCCCGGTTCAGGGAAGCCCAAAAAACTTGTGTTTCCTGGATCTGATCTTTCCCTTTGGAGTTGGCCCAGGGCATAACTTGCATATGTTAGGAAAAATCCCATATACCATGAAAAGTGCAAATTACAGATAGAGCTCAAATTTGAAGAAGAAACACATATATATGTTCCCGCAGGTCACGGAACCCCTCCAAAATAGAGTTTTCTGGATCTGGTCTCTCCCTTTGGAGTTGGCCCAACTCATATCTCGCATTTGTTAGGAAAAATCCATTATACCTTGAAAAGTGCACATAGGAGATAGAGCTCAAATTCGAAAAACAAACACATATTCATATTCCCCTACGTCAGGGAAGCCCAAAAAACATGAATATTTAGGATCTGATGTGTCCCTTTCGACTTGGCCCAGGGTATAACTCGCATTTGTTAGGAAAAATCCATTATACCATCAATATTGAAAATTGCAGATAGAGGTCAAATTCGAAAAACAAAGACATATTCATGTTCGGGACCTGATCTTTCCCTGTGCAGTTGGCGCATGGCATATCTTTGTTAGGAAAAATCCCATATTTGATGAAAAGTGAAAATTGGAGATAGAGCTCAAATTTAAAAAAAAAGACATATTCCTATTCCCCTGGGTCAGGGAAGCCCAAAAAACATGAGTTTCCTGGATCTTATCTGTCCCTGTGGAGTTGGCCAAGGGCATATCTCACATTTCTTAGGAAAAATCACTTATACCATCAATAGTGCAAATTGCAGATAGAGCTCAAATTCGAAAAAGAAAGACATATTCACGTTCCCCGTTTCAGGGAAGCCCAAAAAATCATGAGTTTTCTGGTTCGGATATGTCCCTTTGGAGTTGGCCCAGAGCATATCTCGCATATGTTAGGAACAAACCTATATACCATGAAAAGTGGAAATTGCAGATAGAGCTCAAATTCGAAAAAGAAACACATATTTATGTTCCCGCAGGTCACGGAACCCCTCCAAAATAGAGTTTTCTGGATCTGGTCTCTCCCTTTGGAGTTGGCCCAACTCATATCTCGCATTTGTTAGGAAAAATCCATTATACCTTGAAAAGTGCACATAGGAGATAGAACTCAAATTCGAAAAACAAACACATATTCATATTCCCCTACGTCAGGGAAGCCCAAAAAACATGAATATTTAGGATCTGATGTGTCCCTTTCGACTGGGCCCAGGGTATAACTCGCATTTGTTAGGAAAAATCCATTATACCATCAATATTGAAAATTGCAGATTGAGGTCAAATTCGAAAAACAAAGACATATTCATGTTCGGGACATGATCTTTCCCTGTGCAGTTGGCGCATGGCATATCTTTGTTAGGAAAAATCCCATATTTGATGAAAAGTGAAAATTGGAGATAGAGCTCAAATTAAAAAAAAAAGACATATTCCTATTCCCCTGGGTCAGGGAAGCCCAAAAAACATGAGTTTCCTGGATCTTATCTGTCCCTGTGGAGTTGGCCAAGGGCATATCTCACATTTCTTAGGAAAAATCACTTATACCATCAATTGTGCAAATTGCAGATAGAGCTCAAATTCGAAAAAGAAAGACATATTCATATTCCCCTGGGTCAGGGAAACCCAAAAAACATGAGTTTTCGGCATCTGATCTATCCCTGTGGTGTTGGCCTAGAGCATATCTCGCATTTGTTAGGAAAAATCCCTTGTACCAACAATATTGAAAATTGCAGATAGAGGTCAAATTAGAAAAACAAAGACATATTCATGTGCCCCCTGGTCAGGGAAACGAAAAAAAGGTGAGTTTCTGGGATCTGATCTGTCCCACAACTCACATTTGTTAGGAAATGTGCAACTCACATTTGTTAGGAAAAATCCATGAAAAGTGGAAATTGGAGATAGAGCTCAAATTCGAAAAACAAAGACATATTCATGTTCCCCTGGGTCAAGGAAGCCAGAAAAACTTCAGTTTTTGGGATCTGATCTTTCCCTTTGGAGTGGGCCCAGGGCATAACTCGCATTTCTTAGGAAAAATCACTTATACCATCAATAGTGCAAATTGCAGATAGAGCTCAAATTCGAAAAAGAAAGACATATTCACATTCCCCGGTTCAGGGAAGCCCAAAAAACAAAAACCAAAAAAACCATGAGTTTCTGGGATCTGATCTTTCCCTGTGGAGTTGGCACAGGGCATAACTCGCATTTCTTAGGAAAAATCACTTATACCATCAATCGTGCAAATTGCAGATAGAGCTCAAATTCAAAAAAGAAAGACATATTCATATTCCCCCAAGTCAGGGAAACCAAAAAAAAACATTAGTTTCCTTGATCTGAAATGTCCCTGTGGAGTTGGCCCAGGGCATATCTCACATTTCTTAGGAAAAATCCCTTATACCATAAAAAAAGAAAGACATATTCTTGTTCGGGAACTGATCTTTCCCTGTGCAGTTGGCGCATGGCATATCTTGCATTTGTTAGGAAAAATCCCATATACCATGAAAAGTGCAAATTACAGATAGAGCTCAAATTTGAAGAAGAAACACATATTTATGTTCCCGCAGGTCACGGAACCCCTCCAAAATAGAGTTTTCTTGATCTGGTCTCTCCCTTTGGAGTTGGCCCAACTCATATCTCGCATTTGTTAGGAAAAATCCATTATACCTTGAAAAGTGCACATAGGAGATAGAGCTCAAATTCGAAAAACAAACACATATTCATATTCCCCTACATCAGGGAAGCCCAAAAAACATGAATATTTAGGATCTGATGTGTCCCTTTCGACTTGGCCCAGGGTATAACACGCATTTGTTAGGAAAAATCCATTATACCATCAATATTGAAAATTGCAGATAGAGGTCAAATTCGAAAAACAAAGACATATTCATGTTCGGGACCTGATCTTTCCTTGTGCAGTTGGCGCATGGCATATCTTTGTTAGGAAAAATCCCATATTTGATGAAAAGTGAAAATTGGAGATAGAGCTCAAATTTAAAAAAAAGACATATTCCTATTCCCCTGGGTCAGGGAAGCCCAAAAAACATGAGTTTCCTGGATCTGATCTGTCCCTGTGGAGTTGGCCCAGGGCATATCTCACATTTCTTAGGAAAAATCACGTATACCATCAATCGTGCAAATTGCAGATAGAGCTCAAATTCGAAAAAGAAAGACATATTCATATTCCCCTGGGTCAGGGAAACCCAAAAACACATGAGTTTTCTGGATCTTATCTGTCCCTGTGCAGTTGGCCCATGGCATATCTCGCATTTGTTAGGAAAAATCCCATATACTATGAAAAGTGCAAATTGCAGATAGAGCTCAAATTTGAAGAACAAAGACATATTTATGTTCCACCAGTTCAGGGAAGCCCCCCCAAAAATGACTTTTTCGGATCTGATCTCTCCCTGTCGAGTTGGCCCAGGGCATAACTCGCATTTGTTAGGAAAAATCCCTTATACCATCAATCGTGCAAATTGCAGATAGAGCTCAAATTCGAAAAAGAAAGACATATTCATATTCCCCTGGGTCAGGGAAACCCAAAAAACATGAGTTTTCAGCATCTGATCTGTCCGTGTGGAGTTGGCCCAGAGCATATCTCGCATTTGTTAGGAAAAATTCCTTATACAATGAAAAGTGCAAATTGCAGATTGAACTCAAATTTGAAGAACAAACACATATTTATGTTCCCCCAGGTCTGGGAAGCCCTCCAAAAAGAGTTTTCTGGATCTGGTCTTTCCCTGTGGAGTTGGCCCAGGGCATATCTCGCATTTGTTAGGAAAAATACCTTATACCATGAAAAGTGCAAAATGCAAATAGAGCTAAAATTCGAAAAACAAAGACATATTCATGTTCCCCCGGGTTAGGGAAACCCAAAAATACATGAGTTTCCTGGATCTGGTCTCTCCCTTTGGACTTGGCCCAGGGCATATCTCACATTTCTTAGGAAAAATCCCTTGTACCATCAATAGTGCAAATTGCAGATAGAGGCCAAATTTGAAAAACAAAGACATATTCATGTGCCCCCTGGTCAGGGATCTGATCTGTCCCTGTGGAGTTGGCACAGGGCATAACTCACATTTGTTAGGAAAAATCCATGAAAAGTGGAAATTGGAGATAGAGCTCAAATTCGAAAAAGAAAGACATATTCACGTTCCCCTGTTCAGGGAAGCCCAAAAAAACATGAGTTTTCTGGTTCGGATATGTCCCTGTGGAGTTGGCCCAGAGCATATCTCGCATATGTTAGGAACAATCCTATATACCATGAAAAGTGGAAATTGGAGATAGAGCTCAAATTCGAAAAAGAAAGACATATTCACATTCCCCGGTTCAGGGAAGCCCAAAAAACATGGGTTTCCTGGATCTGATGTGTCCCTGTGGAGTTGGCCCAGGGCATATCTCGCATTTCTTAGGAAAAATCCCTTATACCATAAAAAGTGCAAATTGCAAATAGAGCTAAAATTCGAAAAACAAAGACATATTCATGTTCCCCTGGGTTAGGGAAACCCAAAAATACATGAGTTTCCTGGATCTGGTCTCTCCCTTTGGAGTTGGCCCAGGGCATATCTCACATTTCTTAGGAAAAATCCCTTGTACCATCAATAGTGCAAATTGCAGATAGAGGTCAAATTTGAAAAACAAAGACATATTCATGTGCACCCTGGTCAGGGAAACAAAAAAAAACATGGGTTTCTGGGATCTGATCTGTCCCTGTGGAGTTGGCACAGGGCATAACTCATATTTGTTAGGAAAAATCCATGAAAAGTGGAAATTGGAGATAGAGCTCAAATTCGAAAAAGAAAGACATATTCACGTTCCCCGGTTCAGGGAAGCCCAAAAAAACATGAGTTTTCTGGTTCGGATATGTCCCTTTGGAGTTGGCCCAGAGCATATCTCGCATATGTTAGGAACAATCCTATATACCATGAAAAGTGGAAATTGCAGATAGAGCTCAAATTCGAAAAAGAAAGAGATATTCATATTCCCCTGGGTCAGGGAAACCCAAAAAACATGAGTTTTCGGCATCTGATCTATCCCTGTGGAGTTGGCCTAGAGCATATCTCGCATTTGTTAGGAAAAATCCCTTGTACCAACAATATTGAAAATTGCAGATAGAGGTCAAATTTGAAAAACAAAGACATATTCATGTGCCCCCTGGTCAGGGAAACGAAAAAAAAATGTGAGTTTCTGGGATCTGATCTGTCCCACAGGGTGTAACTCACATTTCTTAGGAAAAATCCATGAAAAGTGGAAATTGCAGATAGAGCTCAAATTCGAAAAACAAGCACATATTCATGTTCCCCTGGGTCAAGGAAGCCAGAAAAACTTGAGTTTTTGGGATCTGATCTTTCCCTTTGGAGTGGGCCCAGGGCATAACTCGCATTTCCTAGGAAAAATCACTTATACCATCAATAGTGCAAATTGCAGATAGAGCTCAAATTCGAAAAAGAAAGACATATTCACGTTCCCCGGTTCAGGGAAGCCCAAAAAACAAAAACCAAAAAAACCATGAGTTTCTGGGATCTGATCTTTCCCTGTGGAGTTGGCACAGGGCATAACTCACATTTGTTAGGAAAAATCCATGAAAAGTGGAAATTGGAGATAGAGCTCAAATTCGAAAAAGAAAGACATATTCACATTCCCCGGTTCAGGGAAGCCCAAAAAACATGAGTTTCCTGGATCTGATCTGTCCCTGTGGAGTTGGCCCAGGGCATATCTCACATTTCTTAGGAAAAATCACTTATACCATCAATAGTGCAAATTGCAGATAGTGGTCAAATTCGAAAAACAAAGACATATTCATGTTCCCCCGGGTCTCGGAAACCCAAAAAAACATGAGTTTTTGGGACCTGATCTTTCCCTTTGGAGTTGGCCCAGGGCATAACTTGCATATGTTAGGAAAAATCCCATATACCATGAAAAGTGCAAATTACAGATAGAGCTCAAATTTGAAGAAGAAACACATATTTATGTTCCCGCAGGTCACGGAAACCCTCCAAAATAGAGTTTTCTGGATCTGGTCTGTCCCTTTGGAGTTGGCCCAACTCATATCTCGCATTTGTTAGGAAAAATCCATTATACCTTGAAAAGTGCACATAGGAGATAGAGTTCAAATTTGAAAAACAAACACATATTCATATTCCCCTGGGTCAGGGAAGCCCAAAAAACATGAATATTTAGGATCTGATCTGTCCCTTTGGAGATGGCCCGGGGTATAACTTTATTTTGTTAGGAAAAATTCCCTTATATGATGTAAAGTGAAAATTGGAGATAGAGTTCAAATTAAAAAAAAAGACATATTCATATTCCACTGGGTAAGGGAAACCCAAAAAAAATGAGTTTCCTGGATCTGATCTGTCTTTTTGGAGTTGGCCCAGGGCATATCTCACATTTCTTAGGAAAAATCACGTATACCATCAATAGTGCAAATTGCTGATAGAGCTCAAATTCGAAAAAGAAAGACATATTCATATTCCCCTGGGTCAGGGAAACCCAAAAAACCCAGCATCTGATCTGTCCCTGTGGAGTTGTCCAAGAACATATGTCGCATTTGTTAGGAAAAATTCCTTATACAATCAAAAGTGCAAATTGCAGATTGAACTCAAATTCGAAAAACAAAGACATATTAATGTTCCCCCCGGTTAGGGAAACCCAAAAATACATGAGTTTTCTGGATCTTATCTGTCCCTGTGCAGTTGGCCCAGGACATATCTCGCATTTGTTTGGAAAACTCCATTATACCATGAAAAGTGAACATAGTTAGTTAGTTCAAATTCGAAATTCGAAAAACAAACACATATTCATATTCCCCTACGTCAGGGAAGCCCAAAAAACATGAATATTTAGGATCTGATCTGTCCCTTTCGACTTTGCCCAGGGTATAACTCGCATTTGTTAGGAAAAAGCCATTATACCATAAAAATAGGAGACAGAGTTGAAATTCGAAAAACAAAGACAAATTCATGTTCCCCCGGGTCAGGGAAACCCAAAAAAACATGAGTTTCCTGGATCTTATCTGTCCCTGTGGAGTTGGCCAAGGGCATATCTCACATTTCTTAGGAAAAATCACTTATACCATCAATAGTGCAAATTGCAGATAGAGCTCAAATTCGAAAAAGAAAGACATATTCATATTCCCCTGGGTCAGGGAAGCCCAAACAAACATGAATATTTAGGATCTGATCTGTCCCTTTGGAGTTGGCCCAGGGTATAACTCGCATTTGTTAGGAAAAATCCCATATACCAGGAAAAGTGCACATAAGAGATAGAGCTCAAATTCAAAAAACAAAGACATATTCATATTCCCCCGGTTCAGGGAAGCCCAAAAAAACATGAATTCTCCAGATCTGATCTGTCCCTGTGGAGTTAGCTGAGGGCATGTCTCGCATTTGTTAGGAAAAAACATGAGTTTTCGGGACCTGATCTGTACCAAATAGAGCTCAAACTTGAAGAACAAACACATATTCAAAAAACAGAGATATATTCATGTTCCGTCGGGTCAGGGAAACCCAAAAACACATGAGTTTTCTGGATCTTATCTGTCCCTGTGCAGTTGGCCCATGGCATATCTCGCATTTGTTAGGAAAAATCCCATATACTATGAAAAGTGCAAATTGCAGATAGAGCTCAAATTTGAAGAACAAAGACATATTTATGTTCCACCAGTTCAGGGAAGCCCCCCAAAAAATGACTTTTTCTGATCTGATCTCTCCCTGTCGAGTTGGCCCAGGGCATAACTCGCATTTGTTAGGAAAAATCCCTTATACCATCAATCGTGCAAATTGCAGATAGAGCTCAAATTCGAAAAAGAAAGACATATTCATATTCCCCTGGGTCAGGGAAACCCAAAAAACATGAGTTTTCAGCATCTGATCTGTCCGTGTGGAGTTGGCCCAGGGCATATCTCACATTTCTTAGGAAAAATCCCTTGTACCATCAATAGTGCAAATTGCAGATAGAGGTCAAATTTGAAAAACAAAGACATATTCATGTGCCCCCTGGTCAGGGAAACAAAAAAAAACATGGGTTTCTGGGATCTGATCTGTCCCTGTGGAGTTGGCACAGGGCATAACTCACATTTGTTAGGAAAAATCCATGAAAAGTGGAAATTGGAGATAGAGCTCAAATTCGAAAAAGAAAGACATATTCACGTTCCCCTGTTCAGGGAAGCCCAAAAAAACATGAGTTTTCTGGTTCGGATATGTCCCTGTGGAGTTGGCCCAGAGCATATCTCGCATATGTTAGGAACAATCCTATATACCATGAAAAGTGGAAATTGGAGATAGAGCTCAAATTCGAAAAAGAAAGACATATTCACATTCCCCGGTTCAGGGAAGCCCAAAAAACATGGGTTTCCTGGATCTGATGTGTCCCTGTGGAGTTGGCCCAGGGCATATCTCACATTTCTTAGGAAAAATCGCGTATACCATCAATAGTGCAAATTGCAGATAGAGCTCAAATTCGAAAAAGAAAGACATATTCATATTCCCCTGGGTCAGGGAAACCCAAAAAACATGAGTTTTCAGCATCTGATCTGTCCCTGTGGAGTTGCCCAAGAGCATATCTCGCAATTGTTAGGAAAAATTCCTTATACAATGAAAAGTGCAAATTGCAGATTGAACTCAAATTTGAAGAACAAACACATATTTATGTTCCCCCAGGTCTGGGAAGCCCTCCAAAAAGAGTTTTCTGGATCTGGTCTTTCCCTGTGGAGTTGGCCCAGGGCATATCTCGCATTTCTTAGGAAAAATTCCTTATACCATGAAAAGTGCAAATTGCAAATTGTGCTAAAATTCGAAAAAAAAGACATATTCATGTTCCCCCGGGTTAGGGAAACCCAAAAATACATGAGTTTCCTGGATCTGGTCTCTCCCTTTGGAGTTGGCCCAGGGCATATCTCACATTTCTTAGGAAAAATCCCTTGTACCATCAATAGTGCAAATTGCAGATAGAGGTCAAATTTGAAAAACAAAGACATATTCATGTGCACCCTGGTCAGGGAAACAAAAAAAAAACATGGGTTTCTGGGATCTGATCTGTCCCTGTGGAGTTGGCCAAGGGCATATCTCACATTTCTTAGGAAAAATCACTTATACCATCAATAGTGCAAATTGCAGATAGAGCTCAAATTCGAAAAAGAAAGACATATTCATATTCCCCTGGGTCAGCGAAGCCCAAACAAACATGAATATTTAGGATCTGATCTGTCCCTTTGGAGTTGGCCCAGGGTATAACTCGCATTTGTTAGGAAAAATCCCATATACCAGGAAAAGTGCACATAAGAGATAGAGCTCAAATTCAAAAAACAAAGACATATTCATATTCCCCCGGTTCAGGGAAGCCCAAAAAAACATGAATTCTCCAGATCTGATCTGTCCCTGTGGAGTTAGCTGAGGGCATGTCTCGCATTTGTTAGGAAAAAACATGAGTTTTCGGGACCTGATCTGTACCAAATAGAGCTCAAACTTGAAGAACAAACACATATTCAAAAAACAGAGATATATTCATGTTCCGTCGGGTCAGGGAAACCCAAAAACACATGAGTTTTCTGGATCTTATCTGTCCCTGTGCAGTTGGCCCATGGCATATCTCGCATTTGTTAGGAAAAATCCCATATACTATGAAAAGTGCAAATTGCAGATAGAGCTCAAATTTGAAGAACAAAGACATATTTATGTTCCACCAGTTCAGGGAAGCCCCCCCAAAAATGACTTTTTCGGATCTGATCTCTCCCTGTCGAGTTGGCCCAGGGCATAACTCGCATTTGTTAGGAAAAATTCCTTATACAATGAAAAGTGCAAATTGCAGATTGAACTCAAATTTGAAGAACAAACACATATTTATGTTCCCCCAGGTCTGGGAAGCCCTCCAAAAAGAGTTTTCTGGATCTGGTCTTTCCCTGTGGAGTTGGCCCAGGGCATATCTCGCATTTGTTAGGAAAAATCCCTTATACCATGAAAAGTGCAAATTGCAAATAGAGCTAAAATTTGAAAAACAAAGACATATTCATGTTCCCCCGGGTTAGGGAAACCCAAAAACACATTAGTTTCCTGGATCTGTTCTCTCCCTTTGGAGTTGGCCCAGGGCATATCTCACATTTCTCAGGAAAAATCCCTTGTACCATCAATAGTGCAAATTGCAGATAGAGGTCAAATTTGAAAAACAAAGACATATTCATGTGCCCCCTGGTCAGGGAAACAAAAAAAAAACATGGGTTTCTGGGATCTGATCTGTCCCTGTGGAGTTGGCACAGGGCATAACTCACATTTGTTAGGAAAAATCCATGAAAAGTGGAAATTGGAGATAGAGCTCAAATTCGAAAAACAAGCACATATTCATGTTCCCCTGGGTCAAGGAAGCCAGAAAAACTTGAGTTTTTGGGATCTGATCTTTCCTTTTGGAGTGGGCCCAGGGCATAACTCGCATTTCTTAGGAAAAATCACTTATACCATCAATAGTGCAAATTGCAGATAGAGCTCAAATTCGAAAAAGAAAGACATATTCACGTTCCCCGGTTCAGGGAAGCCCAAAAAACAAAAACCAAAAAAACCATGAGTTTTTGGGATCTGATCTTTCCCTGTGGAGTTGGCACAGGGCATAACTCACATTTGTTAGGAAAAATCCATGAAAAGTGGAAATTGGAGATAGAGCTCAAATTCGAAAAAGAAAGACATATTCACATTCCCCGGTTCAGGGAAGCCCAGAAAACATGAGTTTCCTGGATCTGATCTGTCCCTGTGGAGTTGGCCCAGGGCATATCTCACATTTCTTAGGAAAAATCACTTATACCATCAATAGTGCAAATTGCAGATAGAGCTCAAATTCGAAAAAGAAAGACATATTCACGTTCCCCGGTTCAGGGAAGCCCAAAAAACAAAAACCAAAAAAACCATGAGTTTCTGGGATCTGATCTTTCCCTGTGGAGTTGGCACAGGGCATAACTCACATTTGTTAGGAAAAATCCATGAAAAGTGGAAATTGGAGATAGAGCTCAAATTCGAAAAAGAAAGACATATTCATATTCCCCTGGGTCAGGGAAGCCCAAACAAACATGAATATTTAGGATCTGATCTGTCCCTTTGGAGTTGGCCCAGGGTATAACTCGCATTTGTTAGGAAAAATCCCATATACCAGGAAAAGTGCACATAAGAGATAGAGCTCAAATTCAAAAAACAAAGACATATTCATATTCCCCCGGTTCAGGGAAGCCCAAAAAAACATGAATTCTCCAGATCTGATCTGTCCCTGTGGAGTTAGCTGAGGGCATGTCTCGCATTTGTTAGGAAAAAACATGAGTTTTCGGGACCTGATCTGTACCAAATAGAGCTCAAACTTGAAGAACAAACACATATTCAAAAAACAGAGATATATTCATGTTCCGTCGGGTCAGGGAAACCCAAAAACACATGAGTTTTCTGGATCTTATCTGTCCCTGTGCAGTTGGCCCATGGCATATCTCGCATTTGTTAGGAAAAATCCCATATACTATGAAAAGTGCAAATTGCAGATAGAGCTCAAATTTGAAGAACAAAGACATATTTATGTTCCACCAGTTCAGGGAAGCCCCCCAAAAAATGACTTTTTCTGATCTGATCTCTCCCTGTCGAGTTGGCCCAGGGCATAACTCGCATTTGTTAGGAAAAATCCCTTATACCATCAATCGTGCAAATTGCAGATAGAGCTCAAATTCGAAAAAGAAAGACATATTCATATTCCCCTGGGTCAGGGAAACCCAAAAAACATGAGTTTTCAGCATCTGATCTGTCCGTGTGGAGTTGGCCCAGGGCATATCTCACATTTCTTAGGAAAAATCCCTTGTACCATCAATAGTGCAAATTGCAGATAGAGGTCAAATTTGAAAAACAAAGACATATTCATGTGCCCCCTGGTCAGGGAAACAAAAAAAAACATGGGTTTCTGGGATCTGATCTGTCCCTGTGGAGTTGGCACAGGGCATAACTCACATTTGTTAGGAAAAATCCATGAAAAGTGGAAATTGGAGATAGAGCTCAAATTCGAAAAAGAAAGACATATTCACGTTCCCCTGTTCAGGGAAGCCCAAAAAAACATGAGTTTTCTGGTTCGGATATGTCCCTGTGGAGTTGGCCCAGAGCATATCTCGCATATGTTAGGAACAATCCTATATACCATGAAAAGTGGAAATTGGAGATAGAGCTCAAATTCGAAAAAGAAAGACATATTCACATTCCCCGGTTCAGGGAAGCCCAAAAAACATGGGTTTCCTGGATCTGATGTGTCCCTGTGGAGTTGGCCCAGGGCATATCTCACATTTCTTAGGAAAAATCGCGTATACCATCAATAGTGCAAATTGCAGATAGAGCTCAAATTCGAAAAAGAAAGACATATTCATATTCCCCTGGGTCAGGGAAACCCAAAAAACATGAGTTTTCAGCATCTGATCTGTCCCTGTGGAGTTGCCCAAGAGCATATCTCGCAATTGTTAGGAAAAATTCCTTATACAATGAAAAGTGCAAATTGCAGATTGAACTCAAATTTGAAGAACAAACACATATTTATGTTCCCCCAGGTCTGGGAAGCCCTCCAAAAAGAGTTTTCTGGATCTGGTCTTTCCCTGTGGAGTTGGCCCAGGGCATATCTCGCATTTCTTAGGAAAAATTCCTTATACCATGAAAAGTGCAAATTGCAAATTGTGCTAAAATTCGAAAAAAAAGACATATTCATGTTCCCCCGGGTTAGGGAAACCCAAAAATACATGAGTTTCCTGGATCTGGTCTCTCCCTTTGGAGTTGGCCCAGGGCATATCTCACATTTCTTAGGAAAAATCCCTTGTACCATCAATAGTGCAAATTGCAGATAGAGGTCAAATTTGAAAAACAAAGACATATTCATGTGCACCCTGGTCAGGGAAACAAAAAAAAAACATGGGTTTCTGGGATCTGATCTGTCCCTGTGGAGTTGGCCAAGGGCATATCTCACATTTCTTAGGAAAAATCACTTATACCATCAATAGTGCAAATTGCAGATAGAGCTCAAATTCGAAAAAGAAAGACATATTCATATTCCCCTGGGTCAGCGAAGCCCAAACAAACATGAATATTTAGGATCTGATCTGTCCCTTTGGAGTTGGCCCAGGGTATAACTCGCATTTGTTAGGAAAAATCCCATATACCAGGAAAAGTGCACATAAGAGATAGAGCTCAAATTCAAAAAACAAAGACATATTCATATTCCCCCGGTTCAGGGAAGCCCAAAAAAACATGAATTCTCCAGATCTGATCTGTCCCTGTGGAGTTAGCTGAGGGCATGTCTCGCATTTGTTAGGAAAAAACATGAGTTTTCGGGACCTGATCTGTACCAAATAGAGCTCAAACTTGAAGAACAAACACATATTCAAAAAACAGAGATATATTCATGTTCCGTCGGGTCAGGGAAACCCAAAAACACATGAGTTTACTGGATCTTATCTGTCCCTGTGCAGTTGGCCCATGGCATATCTCGCATTTGTTAGGAAAAATCCCATATACTATGAAAAGTGCAAATTGCAGATAGAGCTCAAATTTGAAGAACAAAGACATATTTATGTTCCACCAGTTCAGGGAAGCCCCCCCAAAAATGACTTTTTCGGATCTGATCTCTCCCTGTCGAGTTGGCCCAGGGCATAACTCGCATTTGTTAGGAAAAATTCCTTATACAATGAAAAGTGCAAATTGCAGATTGAACTCAAATTTGAAGAACAAACACATATTTATGTTCCCCCAGGTCTGGGAAGCCCTCCAAAAAGAGTTTTCTGGATCTGGTCTTTCCCTGTGGAGTTGGCCCAGGGCATATCTCGCATTTGTTAGGAAAAATCCCTTATACCATGAAAAGTGCAAATTGCAAATAGAGCTAAAATTTGAAAAACAAAGACATATTCATGTTCCCCCGGGTTAGGGAAACCCAAAAACACATTAGTTTCCTGGATCTGTTCTCTCCCTTTGGAGTTGGCCCAGGGCATATCTCACATTTCTCAGGAAAAATCCCTTGTACCATCAATAGTGCAAATTGCAGATAGAGGTCAAATTTGAAAAACAAAGACATATTCATGTGCCCCCTGGTCAGGGAAACAAAAAAAAAACATGGGTTTCTGGAATCTGATCTGTCCCTGTGGAGTTGGCACAGGGCATAACTCACATTTGTTAGGAAAAATCCATGAAAAGTGGAAATTGGAGATAGAGCTCAAATTCGAAAAACAAGCACATATTCATGTTCCCCTGGGTCAAGGAAGCCAGAAAAACTTGAGTTTTTGGGATCTGATCTTTCCTTTTGGAGTGGGCCCAGGGCATAACTCGCATTTCTTAGGAAAAATCACTTATACCATCAATAGTGCAAATTGCAGATAGAGCTCAAATTCGAAAAAGAAAGACATATTCACGTTCCCCGGTTCAGGGAAGCCCAAAAAACAAAAAACAAAAAAACCATGAGTTTTTGGGATCTGATCTTTCCCTGTGGAGTTGGCACAGGGCATAACTCACATTTGTTAGGAAAAATCCATGAAAAGTGGAAATTGGAGATAGAGCTCAAATTCGAAAAAGAAAGACATATTCACATTCCCCGGTTCAGGGAAGCCCAGAAAACATGAGTTTCCTGGATCTGATCTGTCCCTGTGGAGTTGGCCCAGGGCATATCTCACATTTCTTAGGAAAAATCACTTATACCATCAATAGTGCAAATTGCAGATAGAGCTCAAATTCGAAAAAGAAAGACATATTCACGTTCCCCGGTTCAGGGAAGCCCAAAAAACAAAAACCAAAAAAACCATGAGTTTCTGGGATCTGATCTTTCCCTGTGGAGTTGGCACAGGGCATAACTCACATTTGTTAGGAAAAATCCATGAAAAGTGGAAATTGGAGATAGAGCTCAAATTCGAAAAAGAAAGACATATTCACATTCCCCGGTTCAGGGAAGCCCAGAAAACATGAGTTTCCTGGATCTGATCTGTCCCTGTGGAGTTGGCCCAGGGCATATCTCACATTTCTTAGGAAAAATCACTTATACCATCAATAGTGCAAATTGCAGATAGTGGTCAAATTCGAAAAACAAAGGCATATTCATGTTCCCCCGCGTCTCGGAAACCCAAAAAAACATGAGTTTTTGGGACCTGATCTTTCCCTTTGGAGTTGGCCCAGGGCATAACTTGCATATGTTAGGAAAAATCCCATATACCATGAAAAGTGCAAATTACAGATAGAGCTCAAATTTGAAGAAGAAACACATATTTATGTTCCCGCAGGTCACAGAAACCCTCCAAAATAGAGTTTTCTGGATCTGGTCTGTCCCTTTGGAGTTGGCCCAACTCATATCTCGCATTTGTTAGGAAAAATCCATTATACCTTGAAAAGTGCACATAGGAGATAGAGCTCAAATTTGAAAAACAAACACATATTCATATTCCCCTGGGTCAGGGAAGCCCAAAAAACATGAATATTTAGGATCTGATCTGTCCCTTTGGAGATGGCCCGGGGTATAACTTTATTTTGTTAGGAAAAATTCCCTTATATGATGTAAAGTGAAAATTGGAGATAGAGTTCAAATTAAAAAAAAGACATATTCATATTCCACTGGGTAAGGGAAACCCAAAAAAAATGAGTTTCCTGGATCTGATCTGTCTTTTTGGAGTTGGCCCAGGGCATATCTCACATTTCTTAGGAAAAATCACGTATACCATCAATAGTGCAAATTGCTGATAGAGCTCAAATTCGAAAAAGAAAGACATATTCATATTCCCCTGGGTCAGGGAAACCCAAAAAACCCAGCATCTGATCTGTCCCTGTGGAGTTGTCCAAGAACATATGTCGCATTTGTTAGGAAAAATTCCTTATACAATCAAAAGTGCAAATTGCAGATTGAACTCAAATTCGAAAAACAAAGACATATTCATGTTCCCCCCGGTTAGGGAAACCCAAAAATACATGAGTTTTCTGGATCTTATCTGTCCCTGTGCAGTTGGCCCAGGACATATCTCGCATTTGTTTGGAAAACTCCTTTATACCATGAAAAGTGAACATAGTTAGTTAGTTCAAATTCGAAATTCGAAAAACAAACACATATTCATATTCCCCTACGTCAGGGAAGCCCAAAAAACATGAATATTTAGGATCTGATCTGTCCCTTTCGACTTTGCCCAGGGTATAACTCGCATTTGTTAGGAAAAAGCCATTATACCATAAAAATAGGAGACAGAGTTGAAATTCGAAAAACAAAGACAAATTCATGTTCCCCCGGGTCAGGGAAACCCAAAAAAACATGAGTTTCCTGGATCTTATCTGTCCCTGTGGAGTTGGCCAAGGGCATATCTCACATTTCTTAGGAAAAATCACTTATACCATCAATAGTGCAAATTGCAGATAGAGCTCAAATTCGAAAAAGAAAGACATATTCATATTCCCCTGGGTCAGGGAAGCCCAAACAAACATGAATATTTAGGATCTGATCTGTCCCTTTGGAGTTGGCCCAGGGTATAACTCGCATTTGTTAGGAAAAATCCCATATACCAGGAAAAGTGCACATAAGAGATAGAGCTCAAATTCAAAAAACAAAGACATATTCATATTCCCCCGGTTCAGGGAAGCCCAAAAAAACATGAATTCTCCAGATCTGATCTGTCCCTGTGGAGTTAGCTGAGGGCATGTCTCGCATTTGTTAGGAAAAAACATGAGTTTTCGGGACCTGATCTGTACCAAATAGAGCTCAAACTTGAAGAACAAACACATATTCAAAAAACAGAGATATATTCATGTTCCGTCGGGTCAGGGAAACCCAAAAACACATGAGTTTTCTGGATCTTATCTGTCCCTGTGCAGTTGGCCCATGGCATATCTCGCATTTGTTAGGAAAAATCCCATATACTATGAAAAGTGCAAATTGCAGATAGAGCTCAAATTTGAAGAACAAAGACATATTTATGTTCCACCAGTTCAGGGAAGCCCCCCCAAAAATGACTTTTTCGGATCTGATCTCTCCCTGTCGAGTTGGCCCAGGGCATAACTCGCATTTGTTAGGAAAAATTCCTTATACAATGAAAAGTGCAAATTGCAGATTGAACTCAAATTTGAAGAACAAACACATATTTATGTTCCCCAAGGTCTGGGAAGCCCTCCAAAAAGAGTTTTCTGGATCTGGTCTTTCCCTGTGGAGTTGGCCCAGGGCATATCTCGCATTTGTTAGGAAAAATCCCTTATACCATGAAAAGTGCAAATTGCAAATAGAGCTAAAATTCGAAAAACAAAGACATATCCATGTTCCCCCGGGTTAGGGAAACCCAAAAATACATGAGTTTCCTGGATCTGGTCTCTCCCTGTGGAGTTGGCCCAGGGCATATCTCACATTTCTTAGGAAAAATCCCTTGTACCATCAATAGTGCAAATTGCAGATAGAGGTCAAATTTGAAAAACAAAGACATATTCATGTGCCCCCTGGTCAGGGAAACAAAAAAAACATGGGTTTCTGGGATCTGATCTGTCCCTGTGGAGTTGGCACAGGGCATAACTCACATTTGTTAGGAAAAATCCATGAAAAGTGGAAATTGGAGATAGAGCTCAAATTCGAAAAAGAAAGACATATTCACGTTCCCCTGTTCAGGGAAGCCCAAAAAAACATGAGTTTTCTGGTTCGGATATGTCCCTGTGGAGTTGGCCCAGAGCATATCTCGCATATGTTAGGAACAATCCTATATACCATGAAAAGTGGAAATTGGAGATAGAGCTCAAATTCGAAAAAGAAAGACATATTCACATTCCCCGGTTCAGGGAAGCCCAAAAAACATGGGTTTCCTGGATCTGATGTGTCCCTGTGGAGTTGGCCCAGGGCATATCTCACATTTCTTAGGAAAAATCGCGTATACCATCAATAGTGCAAATTGCAGATAGAGCTCAAATTCGAAAAAGAAAGACATATTCATATTCCCCTGGGTCAGGGAAACCCAAAAAACATGAGTTTTCAGCATCTGATCTGTCCCTGTGGAGTTGGCCCAGAGCATATCTCGCATTTGTTAGGAAAAATTCCTTATACAATGAAAAGTGCAAATTGCAGATTGAACTCAAATTTGAAGAACAAACACATATTTATGTTCCCCAAGGTCTGGGAAGCCCTCCAAAAAGAGTTTTCTGGATCTGGTCTTTCCCTGTGGAGTTGGCCCAGGGCATATCTCGCATTTCTTAGGAAAAATCCCTTATACCATGAAAAGTGCAAATTGCAAATAGAGCTAAAATTCGAAAAAAAAGACATATTCATGTTCCCCCGGGTTAGGGAAACCCAAAAATACATGAGTTTCCTGGATCTGGTCTCTCCCTTTGGAGTTGGCCCAGGGCATATCTCACATTTCTTAGGAAAAATCCCTTGTACCATCAATAGTGCAAATTGCAGATAGAGGTCAAATTTGAAAAACAAAGACATATTCATGTGCACCCTGGTCAGGGAAACAAAAAAAAAACATGGGTTTCTGGGATCTGACCTGTCCCTGTGGAGTTGGCACAGGGCATAACTCACATTTGTTAGGAAAAATCCATGAAAAGTGGAAATTGGAGATAGAGCTCAAATTCGAAAAAGAAAGACATATTCACGTTCCCCGGTTCAGGGAAGCCCAAAAAAACATGAGTTTTCTGGTTCGGATATGTCCCTTTGGAGTTGGCCCAGAGCATATCTCGCATATGTTAGGAACAATCCTATATACCATGAAAAGTGGAAATTGCAGATAGAGCTCAAATTCGAAAAAGAAAGAGATATTCATATTCCCCTGGGTCAGGGAAACCCAAAAAACATGAGTTTTCGGCATCTGATCTATCCCTGTGGAGTTGGCCTAGAGCATATCTCGCATTTGTTAGGAAAAATCCCTTGTACCAACAATATTGAAAATTGCAGATAGAGGTCAAATTTGAAAAACAAAGACATATTCATGTGCCCCCTGGTCAGGGAAACAAAAAAAAAAATGTGAGTTTCTGGGATCTGATCTGTCCCACAGGGTGTAACTCACATTTCTTAGGAAAAATCCATGAAAAGTGGAAATTGCAGATAGAGCTCAAATTCGAAAAACAAGCACATATTCATGTTCCCCTGGGTCAAGGAAGCCAGAAAAACTTGAGTTTTTGGGATCTGATCTTTCCCTTTGGAGTGGGCCCAGGGCATAACTCGCATTTCTTAGGAAAAATCACTTATACCATCAATAGTGCAAATTGCAGATAGAGCTCAAATTCGAAAAAGAAAGACATATTCACGTTCCCCGGTTCAGGGAAGCCCAAAAAACAAAAACCAAAAAAACCATGAGTTTCTGGGATCTGATCTTTCCCTGTGGAGTTGGCACAGGGCATAACTCACATTTGTTAGGAAAAATCCATGAAAAGTGGAAATTGGAGATAGAGCTCAAATTCAAAAAAGAAAGACATATTCACATTCCCCGGTTCAGGGAAGCCCAAAAAACATGAGTTTCCTGGATCTGATCTGTCCCTGTGGAGTTGGCCCAGGGCATATCTCACATTTCTTAGGAAAAATCACTTATACCATCAATAGTGCAAATTGCAGATAGTGGTCAAATTCGAAAAACAAAGACATATTCATGTTCCCCCGGGTCTCGGAAACCCAAAAAAACATGAGTTTTTGTGACCTGATCTTTCCCTTTGGAGTTGGCCCAGGGCATAACTTGCATATGTTAGGAAAAATCCCATATACCATGAAAAGTGCAAATTACAGATAGAGCTCAAATTTGAAGAAGAAACACATATTTATGTTCCCGCAGGTCACGGAAACCCTCCAAAATAGAGTTTTCTGGATCTGGTCTGTCCCTTTGGAGTTGGCCCAGATAGAGCTCAAATTCAAAAAAGAAAGACATATTCACATTCCCCGGTTCAGGGAAGCCCAAAAAACATGAGTTTCCTGGATCTGATCTGTCCCTGTGGAGTTAGCTGAGGGCATGTCTCGCATTTGTTAGGAAAAAACATGAGTTTTCGGGACCTGATCTGTACCAAATAGAGCTCAAACTTGAAGAACAAACACATATTCAAAAAACAGAGATATATTCATGTTCCGTCGGGTCAGGGAAACCCAAAAACACATGAGTTTTCTGGATCTTATCTGTCCCTGTGCAGTTGGCCCATGGCATATCTCGCATTTGTTAGGAAAAATCCCATATACTATGAAAAGTGCAAATTGCAGATAGAGCTCAAATTTGAAGAACAAAGACATATTTATGTTCCACCAGTTCAGGGAAGCCCCCCCAAAAATGACTTTTTCGGATCTGATCTCTCCCTGTCGAGTTGGCCCAGGGCATAACTCGCATTTGTTAGGAAAAATCCCTTATACCATCAATCGTGCAAATTGCAGATAGAGCTGAAATTCGTAAAAGAAAGACATATTCATATTCCACTGGGTCAGGGAAGCCCAAATAACATGAGTTTCCTGGATCTGATCTGTCCCTGTGGAGTTGGCCAAGGGCATATCTCACATTTCTTAGGAAAAATCACTTATACCATCTATAGTGCAAATTGCAGATAGAGCTCAAATTCGAAAAAGAAAGACATATTCACGTTCTCCGGTTCAGGGAAGCCCAAAAAACATGAGTTTTATAGTTCGGATATGTCCCTGTGGAGTTGGCCCAGAGCATATCTCGCATATGTTAGGAAAAATCCCATATACCATGAAAAGTGGAAATTGGAGATAGAGCTCAAATTCGAAAAAGAAAGACATATTCACATTTCCTGGTTCAGGGAAGCCCAAAAAACATGGGTTTCCTGGATCTCATGTGTACCTGTGGAGTTGGCCCAGGGCATATCTCACATTTCTTAGGAAAAATCACGTATACCATCAATAGTGCAAATTGCAGATAGAGCTCAAATTCGAAAAAGAAAGACATATTCATATTCCCCTGGGTCAGGGAAACCCAAAAAACATGAGTTTTCAGCATCTGATCTGTCCCTGTGGATTTGGCCCAGAGCATATCTCGCATTTGTTAGGAAAAATTCCTTATACAATGAAAAGTGCAAATTGCAGATTGAACTCAAATTTGAAGAACAAACACATATTTATGTTCCCCCAGGTCTGGGAAGCCCTCCAAAGAGAGTTTTCTGGATCTGGTCTGTCCCTGTGGAGTTGGCCCAGGGCATATCTCGCATTTGTTAGGAAAAATCCCTTATACCATGAAAAGTGCAAATTGCAAATAGAGCTAAAATTCGAAAAACAAAGACATATTCATGTTCCCCCGGGTTAGGGAAACCCAAAAATACATGAGTTTCCTGGATCTGGTCTCTCCCTTTGGAGTTGGCCCAACTCATATCTCGCATTTGTTAGGAAAAATCCATTATAGCTTGAAAAGTGCACATAGGAGATAGAGCTCAAATTCGAAAAACAAACACATATTCATATTCCCCTGGGTCAGGGAAGCCCAAAAAACATGAATATTTAGGATCTGATCTGTCCCTTTGGAGATGGCCCGGGGTATAACTTTATTTTGTTAGGAAAAAATTCCCTTATATGATGTAAAGTGAAAATTGGAGATAGAGCTCAAATTCAAAAAAAAAAAACATATTCATATTCCCCTGGGTAAGGGAAACCCCAAGAAAATGAGTTTCCGGGATCTGACCTGTCTTTTTGGAGTTGGCCCAGGGCATATCTCGCATTTGTTAGGAAAAATCCCATATACTATGAAAAGTGCAAATTGCAGATAGAGCTCAAATTTGAAGAACAAAGACATATTTATGTTCCACCAGTTCAGGGAAGCCCCCCCAAAAATGACTTTTTCGGATCTCATCTCTCCCTGTCGAGTTGGCCCAGGGCATAACTCGCATTTGTTAGGAAAAATCCCTTATACCATCAATCGTGCAAATTGCAGATAGAGCTCAAATTCGAAAAAGAAAGACATGTTCATATTCCCCTGGGTCAGGGAAACCCAAAAAACATGAGTTTTCAGCATCTGATCTGTCCCTGTGGAGTTGCCCCAGAGCATATCTCGCATTTGTTAGGAAAAATTCCTTATACAATGAAAAGTGCAAATTGCAGATTGAACTCAAATTTGAAGAACAAACACATATTTATGTTCCCCCAGGTCTGGGAAGCCCTCCAAAAAGAGTTTTCTGGATCTGGTCTTTCCCTGTGGAGTTGGCCCAGGGCATATCTCGCATTTGTTAGGAAAAATCCCTTATACCATGAAAAGTGCAAATTGCAAATAGAGCTAAAATTCGAAAAACAAAGACATATCCATGTTCCCCCAGGTTAGGGAAACCCAAAAATACATGAGTTTCCTGGATCTGGTCTCTCCCTGTGGAGTTGGCCCAGGGCATATCTCACATTTCTTAGGAAAAATCCCTTGTACCATCAATAGTGCAAATTGCAGATAGAGGTCAAATTTGAAAAACAAAGACATATTCATGTGCCCCCTGGTCAGGGAAACAAAAAAAACATGGGTTTCTGGGATCTGATCTGTCCCTGTGGAGTTGGCACAGGGCATAACTCACATTTGTTAGGAAAAATCCATGAAAAGTGGAAATTGGAGATAGAGCTCAAATTCGAAAAAGAAAGACATATTCACGTTCCCCTGTTCAGGGAAGCCCAAAAAAATATGAGTTTTCTGGTTCGGATATGTCCCTGTGGAGTTGGCCCAGAGCATATCTCGCATATGTTAGGAACAATCCTATATACCATGAAAAGTGGAAATTGGAGATAGAGCTCAAATTCGAAAAAGAAAGACATATTCACATTCCCCGGTTCAGGGAAGCCCAAAAAACATGGGTTTCCTGGATCTGATGTGTCCCTGTGGAGTTGGCCCAGGGCATATCTCACATTTCTTAGGAAAAATCGCGTATACCATCAGTAGTGCAAATTGCAGATAGAGCTGAAATTCGAAAAAGAAAGACATATTCATATTCCCCTGGGTCAGGGAAACCCAAAAAACATGAGTTTTCAGCATCTGATCTGTCCCTGTGGAGTTGCCCCAGAGCATATCTCGCAATTGTTAGGAAAAATTCCTTATACAATGAAAAGTGCAAATTGCAGATTGAACTCAAATTTGAAGAACAAACACATATTTATGTTCCCCCAGGTCTGGGAAGCCCTCCAAAAAGAGTTTTCTGGATCTGGTCTTTCCCTGTGGAGTTGGCCCAGGGCATATCTCGCATTTCTTAGGAAAAATCCCTTATACCATGAAAAGTGCAAATTGCAAATAGAGCTAAAATTCGAAAAAAAAGACATATTCATGTTCCCCCGGGTTAGGGAAACCCAAAAATACATGAGTTTCCTGGATCTGGTCTCTCCCTTTGGAGTTGGCCCAGGGCATATCTCACATTTCTTAGGAAAAATCCCTTGTACCATCAATAGTGCAAATTGCAGATAGAGGTCAAATTTGAAAAACAAAGACATATTCATGTGCACCCTGGTCAGGGAAACAAAAAAAAAACATGGGTTTCTGGGATCTGATCTGTCCCTGTGGAGTTGGCACAGGGCATAACTCACATTTGTTAGGAAAAATCCATGAAAAGTGGAAATTGGAGATAGAGCTCAAATTCGAAAAAGAAAGACATATTCACGTTCCCCTGTTCAGGGAAGCCCAAAAAAATATGAGTTTTCTGGTTCGGATATGTCCCTGTGGAGTTGGCCCAGAGCATATCTCGCATATGTTAGGAACAATCCTATATACCATGAAAAGTGGAAATTGGAGATAGAGCTCAAATTCGAAAAAGAAAGACATATTCACATTCCCCGGTTCAGGGAAGCCCAAAAAACATGGGTTTCCTGGATCTGATGTGTCCCTGTGGAGTTGGCCCAGGGCATATCTCACATTTCTTAGGAAAAATCGCGTATACCATCAGTAGTGCAAATTGCAGATAGAGCTGAAATTCGAAAAAGAAAGACATATTCATATTCCCCTGGGTCAGGGAAACCCAAAAAACATGAGTTTTCAGCATCTGATCTGTCCCTGTGGAGTTGCCCCAGAGCATATCTCGCAATTGTTAGGAAAAATTCCTTATACAATGAAAAGTGCAAATTGCAGATTGAACTCAAATTTGAAGAACAAACACATATTTATGTTCCCCCAGGTCTGGGAAGCCCTCCAAAAAGAGTTTTCTGGATCTGGTCTTTCCCTGTGGAGTTGGCCCAGGGCATATCTCGCATTTCTTAGGAAAAATCCCTTATACCATGAAAAGTGCAAATTGCAAATAGAGCTAAAATTCGAAAAAAAAGACATATTCATGTTCCCCCGGGTTAGGGAAACCCAAAAATACATGAGTTTCCTGGATCTGGTCTCTCCCTTTGGAGTTGGCCCAGGGCATATCTCACATTTCTTAGGAAAAATCCCTTGTACCATCAATAGTGCAAATTGCAGATAGAGGTCAAATTTGAAAAACAAAGACATATTCATGTGCACCCTGGTCAGGGAAACAAAAAAAAAACATGGGTTTCTGGGATCTGATCTGTCCCTGTGGAGTTGGCACAGGGCATAACTCACATTTGTTAGGAAAAATCCATGAAAAGTGGAAATTGGAGATAGAGCTCAAATTCGAAAAAGAAAGACATATTCACGTTCCCCGGTTCAGGGAAGCCCAAAAAAACATGAGTTTTCTGGTTCGGATATGTCCCTTTGGAGTTGGCCCAGAGCATATCTCGCATTTGTTAGGAAAAATCCCTTGTACCAACAATATTGAAAATTGCAGATAGAGGTCAAATTTGAAAAACAAAGACATATTCATGTGCCCCCTGGTCAGGGAAACGAAAAAAAAATGTGAGTTTCTGGGATCTGATCTGTCCCACAGGGTGTAACTCACATTTCTTAGGAAAAATCCATGAAAAGTGGAAATTGCAGATAGAGCTCAAATTCGAAAAACAAGCACATATTCATGTTCCCCTGGGTCAAGGAAGCCAGAAAAACTTGAGTTTTTGGGATCTGATCTTTCCCTTTGGAGTGGGCCCAGGGCATAACTCGCATTTCTTAGGAAAAATCACTTATACCATCAATAGTGCAAATTGCAGATAGAGCTCAAATTCGAAAAAGAAAGACATATTCACGTTCCCCGGTTCAGGGAAGCCCAAAAAACAAAAACCAAAAAAACCATGAGTTTCTGGGATCTGATCTTTCCCTGTGGAGTTGGCACAGGGCATAACTCACATTTGTTAGGAAAAATCCATGAAAAGTGGAAATTGGAGATAGAGCTCAAATTCGAAAAAGAAAGACATATTCACATTCCCCGGTTCAGGGAAGCCCAAAAAACATGAGTTTCCTGGATCTGATCTGTCCCTGTGGAGTTGGCCCAGGGCATATCTCACATTTCTTAGGAAAAATCACTTATACCATCAATAGTGCAAATTGCATATAGTGGTCAAATTCGAAAAACAAAGACATATTCATGTTCCCCCGGGTCTCGGAAACCCAAAAAAACATGAGTTTTTGGGACCTGATCTTTCCCTTTGGAGTTGGCCCAGGGCATAACTTGCATATGTTAGGAAAAATCCCATATACCATGAAAAGTGCAAATTACAGATAGAGCTCAAATTTGAAGAACCAACACATATTTATGTTCCCGCAGGTCACGGAAACCCTCCAAAATAGAGTTTTCTGGATCTGGTCTGTCCCTTTGGAGTTGGCCCAACTCATATCTCGCATTTGTTAGGAAAAATCCATTATACCTTGAAAAGTGCACATAGGAGATAGAGCTCAAATTAAAAAAAAAGACATATTCATATTCCACTGGGTAAGGGAAACCCAAAAAAATGAGTTTCCTGGATCTGATCTGTCTTTTTGGAGTTGGCCCAGGGCATATCTCGCATTTGTTAGGAAAAATCACTTATTCCATCAATAGTGCAAATTGCTGATAGAGCTCAAATTCGAAAAAGAAAGACATATTCATATTCCCCTGGGTCAGGGAAACCCAAAAAACCCAGCATCTGATCTGTCCCTGTGGAGTTGGCCAAGAACATATGTCGCATTTGTTAGGAAAAATTCCTTATACAATCAAAAGTGCAAATTGCAGATTGAACTCAAATTCGAAAAACAAAGACATATTCATGTTCCCCCCGGTTAGGAAAACCCAAAAATACATGAGTTCTCTGGATCTTATCTGTCCCTGTGCAGTTGGCCCAGGACATATCTCGCATTTGTTTGGAAAACTCCATTATACCATGAAAAGTGAACATAGTTAGTTAGTTCAAATTCGAAATTCGAAAAACAAACACATATTCATATTCCCCTACGTCAGGGAAGCCCAAAAAACATGAATATTTAGGATCTGATCTGTCCCTTTCGACTTTGCCCAGGGTATAACTCGCATTTGTTAGGAAAAATCCATTATACCATAAAAATAGGAGACAGAGTTGAAATTCGAAAAACAAAGACAAATTCATGTTCCCCCGGGTCAGGGAAACCCAAAAAAACATGAGTTTCCTGGATCTTATCTGTCCCTGTGGAGTTGGCCAAGGGCATATCTCACATTTCTTAGGAAAAATCACTTATACCATCAATAGTGCAAATTGCAGATAGAGCTCAAATTCGAAAAAGAAAGACATATTCATATTCCCCTGGGTCAGGGAAGCCCAAACAAACATGAATATTTAGGATCTGATCTGTCCCTTTGGAGTTGGCCCAGGGTATAACTCGCATTTGTTAGGAAAAATCCCATATACCAGGAAAAGTGCACATAAGAGATAGAGCTCAAATTCAAAAAACAAAGACATATTCATATTCCCCCGGTTCAGGGAAGCCCAAAAAAACATGAATTCTCCAGATCTGATCTGTTCCTGTGGAGTTAGCTGAGGGCATGTCTCGCATTTGTTAGGAAAAAACATGAGTTTTCGGGACCTGATCTGTACCAAATAGAGCTCAAACTTGAAGAACAAACACATATTCAAAAAACAGAGATATATTCATGTTCCGTCGGGTCAGGGAAACCCAAAAACACATGAGTTTTCTGGATCTTATCTGTCCCTGTGCAGTTGGCCCATGGCATATCTCGCATTTGTTAGGAAAAATCCCATATACTATGAAAAGTGCAAATTGCAGATAGAGCTCAAATTTGAAGAACAAAGACATATTTATGTTCCACCAGTTCAGGGAAGCCCCCCCAAAAATGACTTTTTCGGATCTGATCTCTCCCTGTCGAGTTGGCCCAGGGCATAACTCGCATTTGTTAGGAAAAATCCCTTATACCATCAATCGTGCAAATTGCAGATAGAGCTCAAATTCGAAAAAGAAAGACATATTCATATTCCCCTGGGTCAGGGAAACCCAAAAATACATGAGTTTCCTGGATCTGGTCTCTCCCTTTGGAGTTGGCCCAGGGCATATCTCACATTTCTTAGGAAAAATCCCTTGTACCATCAATAGTGCAAATTGCAGATAGAGGTCAAATTTGAAAAACAAAGACATATTCATGTGCACCCTGGTCAGGGAAACAAAAAAAAAACATGGGTTTCTGGGATCTGATCTGTCCCTGTGGAGTTGGCCAAGGGCATATCTCACATTTCTTAGGAAAAATCACTTATACCATCAATAGTGCAAATTGCAGATAGAGCTCAAATTCAAAAAAGAAAGACATATTCATGCTCCCCTAGGTCGAGGAAAAAAAAAACACATTAGTTTCCTTGATCTGATCTGTTCCTCTGGAGTTGGCCCAGGGCATATCTCACATTTCTTAGGAAAAATCCCTTATACCATCAATATTGCAAATTGCAGATAGAGGTCAAATTCGTAAAAGAAAGACATATTCACGTTCCCCGGTTCAGGGAAGCCCAAAAAACATGAGTTTTATGGTTCGGATATGTCCCTGTGGAGTTGGCCCAGAGCATAACTTGCATATGTTAGGAAAAATCCCATATACCATGAAAAGTGCAAATTACAGATAGAGCTCAAATTTGAAGAAGAAACACATATATATGTTCCCGCAGGTCACGGAACCCCTCCAAAATAGAGTTTTCTGGATCTGGTCTCTCCCTTTGGGGTTGGCCCAACTCATATCTCGCATTTGTTAGGAAAAATCCATTATACCTTGAAAAGTGCACATAGGAGATAGAGCTCAAATTCGAAAAACAAACACATATTCATATTCCCCTACGTCAGGGAAGCCCAAAAAACATGAATATTTAGGATCTGATGTGTCCCTTTCGACTTGGCCCAGGGTATAACTCGCATTTGTTAGGAAAAATCCATTATACCATCAATATTGAAAATTGCAGATAGAGGTCAAATTCGAAAAACAAAGACATATTCATGTTCGGGACATGATCTTTCCCTGTGCAGTTGGCGCATGGCATATCTTTGTTAGGAAAAATCCCATATTTGATGAAAAGTGAAAATTGGAGATAGAGCTCAAATTTAAAAAAAAAGACATATTCCTATTCCCCTGGGTCAGGGAAGCCCAAAAAACATGAGTTTCCTGGATCTTATCTGTCCCTGTGGAGTTGGCCAAGGGCATATCTCACATTTCTTAGGAAAAATCACTTATACCATCAATAGTGCAAATTGCAGATAGAGCTCAAATTCGAAAAAGAAAGACATATTCATATTCCCCTGGGTCAGGGAAACCCAAAAAACATGAGTTTTCGGCATCTGATCTATCCCTGTGGAGTTGGCCTAGAGCATATCTCGCATTTGTTAGGAAAAATCCCTTGTACCAACAATATTGAAAATTGCAGATAGAGGTCAAATTTGAAAAACAAAGACATATTCATGTGCCCCCTGGTCAGGGAAACGAAAAAAAATGTGAGTTTCTGGGATCTGATCTGTCCCACAGGGTGTAACTCACATTTGTTAGGAAAAATCCATGAAAAGTGGAAATTGCAGATAGAGCTCAAATTCGAAAAACAAGCACATATTCATGTTCCCCTGGGTCAAGGAAGCCAGAAAAACTTGAGTTTTTGGGATCTGATCTTTCCCTTTGGAGTGGGCCCAGGGCATAACTCGCATTTCTTAGGAAAAATCACTTATACCATCAATAGTGCAAATTGCAGATAGAGCTCAAATTCGAAAAAGAAAGACATATTCATGTTCCCCGGTTCAGGGAAGCCCAAAAAACAAAAACCAAAAAAACCATGAGTTTCTGGGATCTGATCTTTCCCTGTGGAGTTGGCACAGGGCATAACTCACATTTCTTAGGAAAAATCCATGAAAAGTGGAAATTGGAGATAGAGCTCAAATTCAAAAAAGAAAGACATATTCACATTCCCCGGTTCAGGGAAGCCCAAAAAACATGAGTTTCCTGGATCTGATCTGTCCCTGTGGAGTTGGCCCAGGGCATATCTCACATTTCTTAGGAAAAATCACGTATACCATCAATAGTGCAAATTGCAGATAGAGTTCAAATTCGAAAAAGAAAGACATATTTATATTCTCCTGGGTCAGGGAAACCCAAAAAACATGAGTTTTCAGCATCTGATCTGTCCCTGTGGAGTTGGCCTAGAGCATATCTCGCATTTGTTAGGAAAAATCCCTTGTACCAACAATATTGAAAATTGCAGATAGAGGTCAAATTCGAAAAACAAAGGCATATTCATGTTCCCCCGGGTCTCGGAAACCCAGAAAAACATGCGTTTTTGGGACCTGATCTTTCCCTTTGGAGTTGGCCCAGGGCATAACTTGCATATGTTAGGAAAAATCCCATATACCATGAAAAGTGCAAATTACAGATAGAGCTCAAATTTGAAGAAGAAACACATATTTATGTTCCCGCAGGTCACGGAAACCCTCCAAAATAGAGTTTTCTGGATCTGGTCTGTCCCTTTGGAGTTGGCCCAACTCATATCTCGCATTTGTTAGGAAAAATCCATTATACCTTGAAAAGTGCACATAGGAGATAGAGCTCAAATTTGAAAAACAAACACATATTCATATTCCCCTGGGTCAGGGAAGCCCAAAAAACATGAATATTTAGGATCTGATCTGTCCCTTTGGAGATGGCCCGGGGTATAACTTTATTTTGTTAGGAAAAATTCCCTTATATGATGTAAAGTGAATATTGGAGATAGAGTTCAAATTAAAAAAAAAGACATATTCATATTCCACTGGGTAAGGGAAACCCAAAAAAAATGAGTTTCCTGGATCTGATCTGTCTTTTTGGAGTTGGCCCAGGGCATATCTCACATTTCTTAGGAAAAATCACGTATACCATCAATAGTGCAAATTGCTGATAGAGCTCAAATTCGAAAAAGAAAGACATATTCATATTCCCCTGGGTCAGGGAAACCCAAAAAACCCAGCATCTGATCTGTCCCTGTGGAGTTGTCCAAGAACATATGTCGCATTTGTTAGGAAAAATTCCTAATACAATCAAAAGTGCAAATTGCAGATTGAACTCAAATTCGAAAAACAAAGACATATTCATGTTCCCCCCGGTTAGGGAAACCCAAAAATACATGAGTTTTCTGGATCTTATCTGTCCCTGTGCAGTTGGCCCAGGACATATCTCGCATTTGTTTGGAAAACTCCATTATACCATGAAAAGTGAACATAGTTAGTTAGTTCAAATTCGAAATTCGAAAAACAAACACATATTCATATTCCCCTACGTCAGGGAAGCCCAAAAAACATGAATATTTAGGATCTGATCTGTCCCTTTCGACTTTGCCCAGGGTATAACTCGCATTTGTTAGGAAAAAGCCATTATACCATAAAAATAGGAGACAGAGTTGAAATTCGAAAAACAAAGACAAATTCATGTTCCCCCGGGTCAGGGAAACCCAAAAAAACATGAGTTTCCTGGATCTTATCTGTCCCTGTGGAGTTGGCCAAGGGCATATCTCACATTTCTTAGGAAAAATCACTTATACCATCAATAGTGCAAATTGCAGATAGAGCTCAAATTCGAAAAAGAAAGACATATTCATATTCCCCTGGGTCAGGGAAGCCCAAACAAACATGAATATTTAGGATCTGATCTGTCCCTTTGGAGTTGGCCCAGGGTATAACTCGCATTTGTTAGGAAAAATCCCATATACCAGGAAAAGTGCACATAAGAGATAGAGCTCAAATTCAAAAAACAAAGACATATTCATATTCCCCCGTTTCAGGGAAGCCCAAAAAAACATGAATTCTCCAGATCTGATCTGTCCCTGTGGAGTTAGCTGAGGGCATGTCTCGCATTTGTTAGGAAAAAACATGAGTTTTCGGGACCTGATCTGTACCAAATAGAGCTCAAACTTGAAGAACAAACACATATTCAAAAAACAGAGATATATTCATGTTCCGTCGGGTCAGGGAAACCCAAAAACACATGAGTTTTCTGGATCTTATCTGTCCCTGTGCAGTTGGCCCATGGCATATCTCGCATTTGTTAGGAAAAATCCCATATACTATGAAAAGTGCAAATTGCAGATAGAGCTCAAATTTGAAGAACAAAGACATATTTATGTTCCACCAGTTCAGGGAAGCCCCCCCAAAAATGACTTTTTCGGATCTGATCTCTCCCTGTCGAGTTGGCCCAGGGCATATCTCACATTTCTTAGGAAAAATCCCTTGTACCATCAATAGTGCAAATTGCAGATAGAGGTCAAATTTGAAAAACAAAGACATATTCATGTGCCCCCTGGTCAGGGAAACAAAAAAAACATGGGTTTCTGGGATCTGATCTGTCCCTGTGGAGTTGGCACAGGGCATAACTCATATTTGTTAGGAAAAATCCATGAAAAGTGGAAATTGGAGATAGAGCTCAAATTCGAAAAAGAAAGACATATTCACGTTCCCCTGTTCAGGGAAGCCCAAAAAAATATGAGTTTTCTGGTTCGGATATGTCCCTGTGGAGTTGGCCCAGAGCATATCTCGCATATGTTAGGAACAATCCTATATACCATGAAAAGTGGAAATTGGAGATAGAGCTCAAATTCGAAAAAGAAAGACATATTCACATTCCCCGGTTCAGGGAAGCCCAAAAAACATGGGTTTCCTGGATCTGATGTGTCCCTGTGGAGTTGGCCCAGAGCATATCTCGCATTTGTTAGGAAAAATCCCTTGTACCAACAATATTGAAAATTGCAGATAGAGGTCAAATTTGAAAAACAAAGACATATTCATGTGCCCCCTGGTCAGGGAAACGAAAAAAAAATGTGAGTTTCTGGGATCTGATCTGTCCCACAGGGTGTAACTCACATTTCTTAGGAAAAATCCATGAAAAGTGGAAATTGCAGATAGAGCTCAAATTCGAAAAACAAGCACATATTCATGTTCCCCTGGGTCAAGGAAGCCAGAAAAACTTGAGTTTTTGGGATCTGATCTTTCCCTTTGGAGTGGGCCCAGGGCATAACTCGCATTTCTTATTTGTTAGGAAAAATCCATGAAAAGTGCAAATTGCAGATAGAGCTCAAATTCGAAAAAGAAAGACATATTCACGTTCCCCGGTTCAGGGAAGCCCAAAAAACAAAAACCAAAAAAACCATGAGTTTCTGGGATCTGATCTTTCCCTGTGGAGTTGGCACAGGGCATAACTCACATTTGTTAGGAAAAATCCATGAAAAGTGGAAATTGGAGATAGAGCTCAAATTCGAAAAAGAAAGACATATTCACATTCCCCGGTTCAGGGAAGCCCAGAAAACATGAGTTTCCTGGATCTGATCTGTCCCTGTGGAGTTGGCCCAGGGCATATCTCACATTTCTTAGGAAAAATCACTTATACCATCAATAGTGCAAATTGCAGATAGTGGTCAAATTCGAAAAACAAAGGCATATTCATGTTCCCCCGGGTCTCGGAAACCCAAAAAAACATGAGTTTTTGGGACCTGATCTTTCCCTTTGGAGTTGGCCCAGGGCATATCTCGCATTTGTTAGGAAAAATTCCTTATACAATGAAAAGTGCAAATTGCAGATTGAACTCAAATTTGAAGAACAAACACATATTTATGTTCCCCCAGGTCTGGGAAGCCCTCCAAAAAGAGTTTTCTGGATCTGGTCTTTCCCTGTGGAGTTGGCCCAGGGCATATCTCGCATTTGTTAGGAAAAATCCCTTATACCATGAAAAGTGCAAATTGCAAATAGAGCTAAAATTCGAAAAACAAAGACATATCCATGTTCCCCCAGGTTAGGGAAACCCAAAAATACATGAGTTTCCTGGATCTGGTCTCTCCCTGTGGAGTTGGCCCAGGGCATATCTCACATTTCTTAGGAAAAATCCCTTGTACCATCAATAGTGCAAATTGCAGATAGAGGTCAAATTTGAAAAACAAAGACATATTCATGTGCCCCCTGGTCAGGGAAACAAAAAAAACATGGGTTTCTGGGATCTGATCTGTCCCTGTGGAGTTGGCACAGGGCATAACTCATATTTGTTAGGAAAAATCCATGAAAAGTGGAAATTGGAGATAGAGCTCAAATTCGAAAAAGAAAGACATATTCACGTTCCCCTGTTCAGGGAAGCCCAAAAAAATATGAGTTTTCTGGTTCGGATATGTCCCTGTGGAGTTGGCCCAGAGCATATCTCGCATATGTTAGGAACAATCCTATATACCATGAAAAGTGGAAATTGGAGATAGAGCTCAAATTCGAAAAAGAAAGACATATTCACATTCCCCGGTTCAGGGAAGCCCAAAAAACATGGGTTTCCTGGATCTGATGTGTCCCTGTGGAGTTGGCCCAGAGCATATCTCGCATTTGTTAGGAAAAATCCCTTGTACCAACAATATTGAAAATTGCAGATAGAGGTCAAATTTGAAAAACAAAGACATATTCATGTGCCCCCTGGTCAGGGAAACGAAAAAAAAATGTGAGTTTCTGGGATCTGATCTGTCCCACAGGGTGTAACTCACATTTCTTAGGAAAAATCCATGAAAAGTGGAAATTGCAGATAGAGCTCAAATTCGAAAAACAAGCACATATTCATGTTCCCCTGGGTCAAGGAAGCCAGAAAAACTTGAGTTTTTGGGATCTGATCTTTCCCTTTGGAGTGGGCCCAGGGCATAACTCGCATTTCTTATTTGTTAGGAAAAATCCATGAAAAGTGCAAATTGCAGATAGAGCTCAAATTCGAAAAAGAAAGACATATTCACGTTCCCCGGTTCAGGGAAGCCCAAAAAACAAAAACCAAAAAAACCATGAGTTTCTGGGATCTGATCTTTCCCTGTGGAGTTGGCACAGGGCATAACTCACATTTGTTAGGAAAAATCCATGAAAAGTGGAAATTGGAGATAGAGCTCAAATTCGAAAAAGAAAGACATATTCACATTCCCCGGTTCAGGGAAGCCCAGAAAACATGAGTTTCCTGGATCTGATCTGTCCCTGTGGAGTTGGCCCAGGGCATATCTCACATTTCTTAGGAAAAATCACTTATACCATCAATAGTGCAAATTGCAGATAGTGGTCAAATTCGAAAAACAAAGGCATATTCATGTTCCCCCGGGTCTCGGAAACCCAAAAAAACATGAGTTTTTGGGACCTGATCTTTCCCTTTGGAGTTGGCCCAGGGCATATCTCGCATTTGTTAGGAAAAATTCCTTATACAATGAAAAGTGCAAATTGCAGATTGAACTCAAATTTGAAGAACAAACACATATTTATGTTCCCCCAGGTCTGGGAAGCCCTCCAAAAAGAGTTTTCTGGATCTGGTCTTTCCCTGTGGAGTTGGCCCAGGGCATATCTCGCATTTGTTAGGAAAAATCCCTTATACCATGAAAAGTGCAAATTGCAAATAGAGCTAAAATTCGAAAAACAAAGACATATCCATGTTCCCCCAGGTTAGGGAAACCCAAAAATACATGAGTTTCCTGGATCTGGTCTCTCCCTGTGGAGTTGGCCCAGGGCATATCTCACATTTCTTAGGAAAAATCCCTTGTACCATCAATAGTGCAAATTGCAGATAGAGGTCAAATTTGAAAAACAAAGACATATTCATGTGCCCCCTGGTCAGGGAAACAAAAAAAACATGGGTTTCTGGGATCTGATCTGTCCCTGTGGAGTTGGCACAGGGCATAACTCACATTTGTTAGGAAAAATCCATGAAAAGTGGAAATTGGAGATAGAGCTCAAATTCGAAAAAGAAAGACATATTCACGTTCCCCTGTTCAGGGAAGCCCAAAAAAATATGAGTTTTCTGGTTCGGATATGTCCCTGTGGAGTTGGCCCAGAGCATATCTCGCATATGTTAGGAACAATCCTATATACCATGAAAAGTGGAAATTGGAGATAGAGCTCAAATTCGAAAAAGAAAGACATATTCACATTCCCCGGTTCAGGGAAGCCCAAAAAACATGGGTTTCCTGGATCTGATGTGTCCCTGTGGAGTTGGCCCAGGGCATATCTCACATTTCTTAGGAAAAATCGCGTATACCATCAATAGTGCAAATTGCAGATAGAGCTGAAATTCGAAAAAGAAAGACATATTCATATTCCCCTGGGTCAGGGAAACCCAAAAAACATGAGTTTTCAGCATCTGATCTGTCCCTGTGGAGTTGCCCCAGAGCATATCTCGCAATTGTTAGGAAAAATTCCTTATACAATGAAAAGTGCAAATTGCAGATTGAACTCAAATTTGAAGAACAAACACATATTTATGTTCCCCCAGGTCTGGGAAGCCCTCCAAAAAGAGTTTTCTGGATCTGGTCTTTCCCTGTGGAGTTGGCCCAGGGCATATCTCGCATTTCTTAGGAAAAATCCCTTATACCATGAAAAGTGCAAATTGCAAATAGAGCTAAAATTTGAAAAAAAAGACATATTCATGTTCCCCCGGGTTAGGGAAACCCAAAAATACATGAGTTTCCTGGATCTGGTCTCTCCCTTTGGAGTTGGCCCAGGGCATATCTCACATTTCTTAGGAAAAATCCCTTGTACCATCAATAGTGCAAATTGCAGATAGAGGTCAAATTTGAAAAACAAAGACATATTCATGTGCACCCTGGTCAGGGAAACAAAAAAAAACATGGGTTTCTGGGATCTGATCTGTCCCTGTGGAGTTGGCACAGGGCATAACTCACATTTGTTAGGAAAAATCCATGAAAAGTGGAAATTGGAGATAGAGCTCAAATTCGAAAAAGAAAGACATATTCACGTTCCCCGGTTCAGGGAAGCCCAAAAAAACATGAGTTTTCTGGTTCGGATATGTCCCTTTGGAGTTGGCCCAGAGCATATCTCGCATTTGTTAGGAAAAATCCCTTGTACCAACAATATTGAAAATTGCAGATAGAGGTCAAATTTGAAAAACAAAGACATATTCATGTGCCCCCTGGTCAGGGAAACGAAAAAAAAATGTGAGTTTCTGGGATCTGATCTGTCCCACAGGGTGTAACTCACATTTCTTAGGAAAAATCCATGAAAAGTGGAAATTGCAGATAGAGCTCAAATTCGAAAAACAAGCACATATTCATGTTCCCCTGGGTCAAGGAAGCCAGAAAAACTTGAGTTTTTGGGATCTGATCTTTCCCTTTGGAGTGGGCCCAGGGCATAACTCACATTTCTTAGGAAAAATCCCTTATACCATCAATAGTGCAAATTGCAGATAGAGCTCAAATTCGAAAAAGAAAGACATATTCACGTTCCCCGGTTCAGGGAAGCCCAAAAAACAAAAACCAAAAAAACCATGAGTTTCTGGGATCTGATCTTTCCCTGTGGAGTTGGCACAGGGCATAACTCACATTTGTTAGGAAAAATCCATGAAAAGTGGAAATTGGAGATAGAGCTCAAATTCGAAAAAGAAAGACATATTCACATTCCCCGGTTCAGGGAAGCCCAAAAAACATGAGTTTCCTGGATCTGATCTGTCCCTGTGGAGTTGGCCCAGGGCATATCTCACATTTCTTAGGAAAAATCCCTTATACCATCAATAGTGCAAATTGCATATAGTGGTCAAATTCGAAAAACAAAGACATATTCATGTTCCCCCGGGTCTCGGAAACCCAAAAAAACATGAGTTTTTGGGACCTGATCTTTCCCTTTGGAGTTGGCCCAGGGCATAACTTGCATTTGTTAGGAAAAATCCCATATACCATGAAAAGTGCAAATTACAGATAGAGCTCAAATTTGAAGAACCAACACATATTTATGTTCCCGCAGGTCACGGAAACCCTCCAAAATAGAGTTTTCTGGATCTGGTCTGTCCCTTTGGAGTTGGCCCAACTCATATCTCGCATTTGTTAGGAAAAATCCATTATACCTTGAAAAGTGCACATAGGAGATAGAGCTCAAATTTGAAAAACAAACACATATTCATATTCCCCTGGGTCAGGGAAGCCCAAAAAACATGAATATTTAGGATCTGATCTGTCCCTTTGGAGATGGCCCGGGGTATAACTTTATTTTGTTAGGAAAAATTCCCTTATATGATGTAAAGTGAAAATTGGAGATAGAGCTCAAATTAAAAAAAAAGACATATTCATATTCCACTGGGTAAGGGAAACCCAAAAAAATGAGTTTCCTGGATCTGATCTGTCTTTTTGGAGTTGGCCCAGGGCATATCTCGCATTTGTTAGGAAAAATCACTTATTCCATCAATAGTGCAAATTGCTGATAGAGCTCAAATTCGAAAAAGAAAGACATATTCATATTCCCCTGGGTCAGGGAAACCCAAAAAACCCAGCATCTGATCTGTCCCTGTGGAGTTGGCCAAGAACATATGTCGCATTTGTTAGGAAAAATTCCTTATACAATCAAAAGTGCAAATTGCAGATTGAACTCAAATTCGAAAAACAAAGACATATTCATGTTCCCCCCGGTTAGGAAAACCCAAAAATACATGAGTTCTCTGGATCTTATCTGTCCCTGTGCAGTTGGCCCAGGACATATCTCGCATTTGTTTGGAAAACTCCATTATACCATGAAAAGTGAACATAGTTAGTTAGTTCAAATTCGAAATTCGAAAAACAAACACATATTCATATTCCCCTACGTCAGGGAAGCCCAAAAAACATGAATATTTAGGATCTGATCTGTCCCTTTCGACTTTGCCCAGGGTATTACTCGCATTTGTTAGGAAAAATCCATTATACCATAAAAATAGGAGACAGAGTTGAAATTCGAAAAACAAAGACAAATTCATGTTCCCCCGGGTCAGGGAAACCCAAAAAAACATGAGTTTCCTGGATCTTATCTGTCCCTGTGGAGTTGGCCAAGGGCATATCTCACATTTCTTAGGAAAAATCACTTATACCATCAATAGTGCAAATTGCAGATAGAGCTCAAATTCGAAAAAGAAAGACATATTCATATTCCCCTGGGTCAGGGAAGCCCAAACAAACATGAATATTTAGGATCTGATCTGTCCCTTTGGAGTTGGCCCAGGGTATAACTCGCATTTGTTAGGAAAAATCCCATATACCAGGAAAAGTGCACATAAGAGATAGAGCTCAAATTCAAAAAACAAAGACATATTCATATTCCCCCGGTTCAGGGAAGCCCAAAAAAACATGAATTCTCCAGATCTGATCTGTCCCTGTGGAGTTAGCTGAGGGCATGTCTCGCATTTGTTAGGAAAAAACATGAGTTTTCGGGACCTGATCTGTACCAAATAGAGCTCAAACTTGAAGAACAAACACATATTCAAAAAACAGAGATATATTCATGTTCCGTCGGGTCAGGGAAACCCAAAAACACATGAGTTTTCTGGATCTTATCTGTCCCTGTGCAGTTGGCCCATGGCATATCTCGCATTTGTTAGGAAAAATCCCATATACTATGAAAAGTGCAAATTGCAGATAGAGCTCAAATTTGAAGAACAAAGACATATTTATGTTCCACCAGTTCAGGGAAGCCCCCCCAAAAATGACTTTTTCGGATCTGATCTCTCCCTGTCGAGTTGGCCCAGGGCATAACTCGCATTTGTTAGGAAAAATCCCTTATACCATCAATCGTGCAAATTGCAGATAGAGCTCAAATTCGAAAAAGAAAGACATATTCATATTCCCCTGGGTCAGGGAAACCCAAAAATACATGAGTTTCCTGGATCTGGTCTCTCCCTTTGGAGTTGGCCCAGGGCATATCTCACATTTCTAAGGAAAAATCCCTTGTACCATCAATAGTGCAAATTGCAGATAGAGGTCAAATTTGAAAAACAAAGACATATTCATGTGCACCCTGGTCAGGGAAACAAAAAAAAAACATGGGTTTCTGGGATCTGATCTGTCCCTGTGGAGTTGGCCAAGGGCATATCTCACATTTCTTAGGAAAAATCACTTATACCATCAATAGTGCAAATTGCAGATAGAGCTCAAATTCGAAAAAGAAAGACATATTCATATTCCCCTGGGTCAGGGAAGCCCAAACAAACATGAATATTTAGGATCTGATCTGTCCCTTTGGAGTTGGCCCAGGGTATAACTCGCATTTGTTAGGAAAAATCCCATATACCAGGAAAAGTGCACATAAGAGATAGAGCTCAAATTCAAAAAACAAAGACATATTCATATTCCCCCGGTTCAGGGAAGCCCAAAAAACATGAATTCTCCAGATCTGATCTGTCCCTGTGGAGTTAGCTGAGGGCATGTCTCGCATTTGTTAGGAAAAAACATGAGTTTTCGGGACCTGATCTGTACCAAATAGAGCTCAAACTTGAAGAACAAACACATATTCAAAAAACAGAGATATATTCATGTTCCGTCGGGTCAGGGAAACCCAAAAACACATGAGTTTTCTGGATCTTATCTGTCCCTGTGCATGGCATATCTCGCATTTGTTAGGAAAAATCCCATATACTATGAAAAGTGCAAATTGCAGATAGAGCTCAAATTTGAAGAACAAAGACATATTTATGTTCCACCAGTTCAGGGAAGCCCCCCCAAAAATGACTTTTTCGGATCTGATCTCTCCCTGTCGAGTTGGCCCAGGGCATAACTCGCATTTGTTAGGAAAAATCCCTTATACCATCAATCGTGCAAATTGCAGATAGAGCTCAAATTCGAAAAAGAAAGACATATTCATATTCCCCTGGGTCAGGGAAACCCAAAAAACATGAGTTTTCAGCATCTGATCTGTCCCTGTGGAGTTGGCCCAGAGCATATCTCGCATTTGTTAGGAAAAATTCCTTATACAATGAAAAGTGCAAATTGCAGATTGAACTCAAATTTGAAGAACAAACACATATTTATGTTCCCCCAGGTCTGGGAAGCCCTCCAAAAAGAGTTTTCTGGATCTGGTCTGTCCCTGTGGAGTTGGCCCAGGGCATATCTCGCATTTGTTAGGAAAAATCCCTTATACCATGAAAAGTGCAAATTGCAAATAGAGCTAAAATTCGAAAAACAAAGACATATTCATGTTCCCCCGGGTTAGGGAAACCCAAAAATACATGAGTTTCCTGGATCTGGTCTCTCCCTTTGGAGTTGGCCCAACTCATATCTCGCATTTGTTAGGAAAAATCCATTATAGCTTGAAAAGTGCACATAGGAGATAGAGCTCAAATTCGAAAAACAAACACATATTCATATTCCCCTGGGTCAGGGAAGCCCAAAAAACATGAATATTTAGGATCTGATCTGTCCCTTTGGAGATGGCCCGGGGTATAACTTTATTTTGTTAGGAAAAATTCCCTTATATGATGTAAAGTGAAAATTGGAGATAGAGCTCAAATTCAAAAAAAAAACATATTCATATTCCCCTGGGTAAGGGAAACAACAAAAAAATGAGTTTCCGGGATCTGACCTGTCTTTTTGGAGTTGGCCCAGGGCATATCTCGCATTTGTTAGGAAAAATCACTTATTCCATCAATAGTGCAAATTGCTGATAGAGCTCAAATTCGAAAAAGAAAGACATATTCATATTCCCCTGAGTCAGGGAAACCCAAAAAACCCAGCATCTGATCTGTCCCTGTGGAGTTGGCCCAGAGCATATCTTGCATTTGTTAGGAAAAATTCCTTATACAATCAAAAGTGCAAATTGCACATTGAACTCAAATTTGAAGAACAAACACATATTTATGTTCCCCCGGGTCTGTGAAGCCCTCCAAAAAGAGTTTTCTGGATCTGGTCTGTCCCTGTGGAAAAATCCCATATACCATGAAAAGTGCAAATTACAGATAGAGCTCAAATTTGAAGAAGAAACACATATTTATGTTCCCCCAGGTCAGGGAAACCCTCCAAAAAAAGAGTTTTCTGGATCTGGTCTCTCCCTTTGGAGTTGGCCCAACTGATACCTCGCATTTGTTAGGAAAAATCCATTATACCATAAAAATAGGAGACAGAGAACAAATTCAAAAAACAATGACAAATTCATGTTCCCCCGGGTTAGGGAAACCCCAAAAAACATGAGTTATTGGGATCTGATCTGTCCCTGTGGAGTTGGCCCTCGGCATATCTTGCATTTGTTTGGAAAAATCCCATGTACCATGAAAAGTGCAAATTCCCCCGGGTCAGGGAAGCCCAAAGAACAGGGATCTGATCTGTCCCTGTGGAGTTGGCCAAGGGCATATCTCACATTTCTTAGGAAAAATCACGTATACCATCAATAGTGCAAATTGCAGATAGAGCTCAAATTCGAAAAAGAAAGACATATTCACATTCCCCCGGGTTAGGGAAACCCAAAAATACATGAGTTTCCTGGATCTGGTCTCTCCCTTTGGAGTTGGCCCAGGGCATATCTCACATTTCTTAGGAAAAATCCCTTATACCATCAATATTGCAAATTGCAGATAGAGGTCAAATTCGTAAAAGAAAGACATATTCACGTTCCCCCTGGTCAGGGAAACCAAAAAAACATGAGTTTCTGGGATCTGATCTGTCCCTGTGGAGTTGGCACAGGGCATAACTCACATTTGTTAGGAAAAATCCATGAAAAGTGGAAATTGGAGATAGAGCTCAAATTCGAAAAAGAAAGACATATTCACGTTCCCCGGTTCAGGGAAGCCCAAAAAAACATGAGTTTTCTGGTTCGGATATGTCCCTGTGGAGTTGGCCCAGAGCATATCTCGCATATCTTAGGAAAAATCCTATATACCATGAAAAGTGGAAATTGGAGATAGAGCTCAAATTCGAAAAACAGAGACATATTCATGTTCCCCCGGGTCACGGAAACCCAAAAAAACATGAGTTTTTGGGACCTGATCTTTCCCTGTGCAGTTGGCGCATGGCATATCTTGCATTTGTTAGGAAAAATCCCATATACCATGAAAAGTGAAAATTGAAAATAGAGCTCAAATTCGAAAAACAAGCACATATTCATGTTCCAATAGGTCAGGGAAGCCCAAAAAAGTTGAGTTTTTGGAATCTGATCTGTCTTTTTGGACTTGGCCCCGGGCATATCTCGCATTTGTTAGGAAAAATCGCTTATTCCATCAATAGTGCAAATTGCTGATAGAGCTCAAATTCAAAAAAGAAAGACATATTCATGCTCCCCTAGGTCGAGGAAAAAAAAAACACATTAGTTTCCTTGATCTGATCTGTTCCTCTGGAGTTGGCCCAGGGCATATCTCACATTTCTTAGGAAAAATCCCTTATACCATCAATATTGCAAATTGCAGATAGAGGTCAAATTCGTAAAAGAAAGACATATTCACGTTCCCCGGTTCAGGGAAGCCCAAAAAACATGAGTTTTATGGTTCGGATATGTCCCTGTGGAGTTGGCCCAGAGCATAACTTGCATATGTTAGGAAAAATCCCATATACCATGAAAAGTGCAAATTACAGATAGAGCTCAAATTTGAAGAAGAAACACATATATATGTTCCCGCAGGTCACGGAACCCCTCCAAAACAGAGTTTTCTGGATCTGGTCTCTCCCTTTGGGGTTGGCCCAACTCATATCTCGCATTTGTTAGGAAAAATCCATTATACCTTGAAAAGTGCACATAGGAGATAGAGCTCAAATTCGAAAAACAAACACATATTCATATTCCCCTACGTCAGGGAAGCCCAAAAAACATGAATATTTAGGATCTGATGTGTCCCTTTCGACTTGGCCCAGGGTATAACTCGCATTTGTTAGGAAAAATCCATTATACCATCAATATTGAAAATTGCAGATAGAGGTCAAATTCGAAAAACAAAGACATATTCATGTTCGGGACATGATCTTTCCCTGTGCAGTTGGCGCATGGCATATCTTTGTTAGGAAAAATCCCATATTTGATGAAAAGTGAAAATTGGAGATAGAGCTCAAATTTAAAAAAAAAGACATATTCCTATTCCCCTGGGTCAGGGAAGCCCAAAAAACATGAGTTTCCTGGATCTTATCTGTCCCTGTGGAGTTGGCCAAGGGCATATCTCACATTTCTTAGGAAAAATCACTTATACCATCAATAGTGCAAATTGCACATAGAGCTCAAATTCGAAAAAGAAAGACATATTCATATTCCCCTGGGTCAGGGAAACCCAAAAAACATGAGTTTTCGGCATCTGATCTGTCCCTGTGGAGTTGGCCTAGAGCATATCTCGCATTTGTTAGGAAAAATCCCTTGTACCAACAATATTGAAAATTGCAGATAGAGGTCAAATTTGAAAAACAAAGACATATTCATGTGCCCCCTGGTCAGGGAAACGAAAAAAAATGTGAGTTTCTGGGATCTGATCTGTCCCACAGGGTGCAACTCACATTTGTTAGGAAAAATCCATGAAAAGTGGAAATTGCAGATAGAGCTCAAATTCGAAAAACGAGCACATATTCATGTTCCCCTGGGTCAAGGAAGCCAGAAAAACTTGAGTTTTTGGGATCTGATCTTTCCCTTTGGAGTGGGCCCAGGGCATAACTCGCATTTCTTAGGAAAAATCACTTATACCATCAATAGTGCAAATTGCATATAGAGCTCAAATTCGAAAAAGAAAGATATATTCATGTTCCCCGGTTCAGGGAAGCCCAAAAAACAAAAACCAAAAAAAACCATGAGTTTCTGGGATCTGATCTTTCCCTGTGGAGTTGGCACAGGGCATAACTCACATTTCTTAGGAAAAATCCATGAAAAGTGGAAATTGGAGATAGAGCTCAAATTCAAAAAAGAAAGACATATTCACATTCCCCGGTTCAGGGAAGCCCAAAAAACATGAGTTTCCTGGATCTGATCTGTCCCTGTGGAGTTGGCCCAGGGCATATCTCACATTTCTTAGGAAAAATCACGTATACCATCAATAGTGCAAATTGCAGATAGAGCTCAAATTCGAAAAAGAAAGACATATTCATATTCCCCTGGGTCAGGGAAACCCAAAAAACATGAGTTTTCAGCATCTGATCTGTCCCTGTGGAGTTGGCCCAGAGCATATCTCGCATTTGTTAGGAAAAATTCCTTATACAATGAAAAGTGCAAATTGCAGATTGAACTCAAATTTGAAGAACAAACACATATTTATGTTCCCCCAGGTCTGGGAAGCCCTCCAAAAAGAGTTTTCTGGATCTGGTCTGTCCCTGTGGAGTTGGCCCAGGGCATATCTCGCATTTGTTAGGAAAAATCCCTTATACCATGAAAAGTGCAAATTGCAAATAGAGCTAAAATTCGAAAAACAAAGACATATTCATGTTCCCCCGGGTTAGGGAAAGCCAAAAATACATGAGTTTCCTGGATCTGGTCTCTCCCTTTGGAGTTGGCCCAACTCATATCTCGCATTTGTTAGGAAAAATCCATTATAGCTTGAAAAGTGCACATAGGAGATAGAGCTCAAATTCGAAAAACAAACACATATTCATATTCCCCTGGGTCAGGGAAGCCCAAAAAACATGAATATTTAGGATCTGATCTGTCCCTTTGGAGATGGCCCGGGGTATAACTTTATTTTGTTAGGAAAAATTCCCTTATATGATGTAAAGTGAAAATTGGAGATAGAGCTCAAATTAAAAAAAAAATATTCATATTCCCCTGGGTAAGGGAAACAACAAAAAAAATGAGTTTCCGGGATCTGACCTGTCTTTTTGGAGTTGGCCCAGGGCATATCTCGCATTTGTTAGGAAAAATCACTTATTCCATCAATAGTGCAAATTGCTGATAGAGCTCAAATTCGAAAAAGAAAGACATATTCATATTCCCCTGAGTCAGGGAAACCCAAAAAACCCAGCATCTCATCTGTCCCTGTGGAGTTGGCCCAGAGCATATCTCGCATATGTTAGGAACAATCCTATATACCATGAAAAGTGGAAATTGGAGATAGAGCTCAAATTCGAAAAAGAAAGACATATTCATATTCCCCTGGGTCAGGGAAAACCAAAAAACATGAGTTTTCAGCATCTGATCTGTCCCTGTGGAGTTGCCCCAGAGCATATCTCGCAATTGTTAGGAAAAATTCCTTATACAATGAAAAGTGCAAATTGCAGATTGAACTCAAATTTGAAGAACAAACACATATTTATGTTCCCCCAGGTCTGGGAAGCCCTCCAAAAAGAGTTTTCTGGATCTGGTCTTTCCCTGTGGAGTTGGCCCAGGGCATATCTCGCATTTGTTAGGAAAAATCCCTTATACCATGAAAAGTGCAAATTGCAAATAGAGCTAAAATTCGAAAAAAAAGACATATTCATGTTCCCCCGGGTTAGGGAAACCCAAAAATACATGAGTTTCCTGGATCTGGTCTCTCCCTTTGGAGTTGGCCCAGGGCATATCTCACATTTCTTAGGAAAAATCCCTTGTACCATCAATAGTGCAAATTGCAGATAGAGGTCAAATTTGAAAAACAAAGACATATTCATGTGCACCCTGGTCAGGGAAACAAAAAAAAAACATGGGTTTCTGGGATCTGATCTGTCCCTGTGGAGTTGGCCAAGGGCATATCTCACATTTCTTAGGAAAAATCACTTATACCATCAATAGTGCAAATTGCAGATAGAGCTCAAATTCGAAAAAGAAAGACATATTCATATTCCCCTGGGTCAGGGAAGCCCAAACAAACATGAATATTTAGGATCTGATCTGTCCCTTTGGAGTTGGCCCAGGGTATAACTCGCATGTGTTAGGAAAAATCCCATATACCAGGAAAAGTGCACATAAGAGATAGAGCTCAAATTCAAAAAACAAAGACATATTCATATTCCCCCGGTTCAGGGAAGCCCAAAAAAACATGAATTCTCCAGATCTGATCTGTCCCTGTGGAGTTAGCTGAGGGCATGTCTCGCATTTGTTAGGAAAAAACATGAGTTTTCGGGACCTGATCTGTACCAAATAGAGCTCAAACTTGAAGAACAAACACATATTCAAAAAACAGAGATATATTCATGTTCCGTCGGGTCAGGGAAACCCAAAAACACATGAGTTTTCTGGATCTTATCTGTCCCTGTGCAGTTGGCCCATGGCATATCTCGCATTTGTTAGGAAAAATCCCATATACTATGAAAAGTGCAAATTGCAGATAGAGCTCAAATTTGAAGAACAAAGACATATTTATGTTCCACCAGTTCAGGGAAGCCCCCCAAAAAATGACTTTTTCGGATCTGATCTCTCCCTGTCGAGTTGGCCCAGGGCATAACTCGCATTTGTTAGGAAAAATCCCTTATACCATCAATCGTGCAAATTGCAGATAGAGCTCAAATTCGAAAAAGAAAGACATATTCATATTCCCCTGGGTCAGGGAAACCCAAAAAACATGAGTTTTCAGCATCTGATCTGTCCGTGTGGAGTTGGCCCAGAGCATATCTCGCATTTGTTAGGAAAAATTCCTTATACAATGAAAAGTGCAAATTGCAGATTGAACTCAAATTTGAAGAACAAACACATATTTATGTTCCCCCAGGTCTGGGAAGCCCTCCAAAAAGAGTTTTCTGGATCTGGTCTTTCCCTGTGGAGTTGGCCCAGGGCATATCTCGCATTTGTTAGGAAAAATCCCTTATACCATGAAAAGTGCAAATTGCAAATAGAGCTAAAATTCGAAAAACAAAGACATATTCATGTTCCCCCGGGTTAGGGAAACCCAAAAATACATGAGTTTCCTGGATCTGGTCTCTCCCTTTGGAGTTGGCCCAGGGCATATCTCACATTTCTTAGGAAAAATCCCTTGTACCATCAATAGTGCAAATTGCAGATAGAGGTCAAATTTGAAAAACAAAGACATATTCATGTGCCCCCTGGTCAGGGAAACAAAAAAACATGGGTTTCTGGGATCTGATCTGTCCCTGTGGAGTTGGCACAGGGCATAACTCACATTTGTTAGGAAAAATCCATGAAAAGTGGAAATTGGAGATAGAGCTCAAATTCGAAAAAGAAAGACATATTCACGTTCCCCTGTTCAGGGAAGCCCAAAAAAACATGAGTTTTCTGGTTCGGATATGTCCCTGTGGAGTTGGCCCAGAGCATATCTCGCATATGTTAGGAACAATCCTATATACCATGAAAAGTGGAAATTGGAGATAGAGCTCAAATTCGAAAAAGAAAGACATATTCACATTCCCCGGTTCAGGGAAGTCCAAAAAACATGGGTTTCCTGGATCTGATGTGTCCCTGTGGAGTTGGCCCAGGGCATATCTCACATTTCTTAGGAAAAATCGCGTATACCATCAATAGTGCAAATTGCAGATAGAGCTCAAATTCGAAAAAGAAAGACATATTCATATTCCCCTGGGTCAGGGAAACACAAAAAACATGAGTTTTCAGCATCTGATCTGTCCCTGTGGAGTTGCCCCAGAGCATATCTCGCAATTGTTAGGAAAAATTCCTTATACAATGAAAAGTGCAAATTGCAGATTGAACTCAAATTTGAAGAACAAACACATATTTATGTTCCCCCAGGTCTGGGAAGCCCTCCAAAAAGAGTTTTCTGGATCTGGTCTTTCCCTGTGGAGTTGGCCCAGGGCATATCACGCATTTGTTAGGAAAAATCCCTTATACCATTAAAAATGCAAATTGCAAATAGAGCTAAAATTCGAAAAACAAAGACATATTCATGTTCCCCCGGGTTAGGGAAACCCAAAAACACATTAGTTTCCTGGATCTGTTCTCTCCCTTTGGAGTTGGCCCAGGGCATATCTCACATTTCTCAGGAAAAATCCCTTGTACCATCAATAGTGCAAATTGCAGATAGAGGTCAAATTTGAAAAACAAAGACATATTCATGTGCCCCCTGGTCAGGGAAACGAAAAAAAAAAGTGAGTTTCTGGGATCTGATCTGTCCCACAGGGTGTAACTCACATTTCTTAGGAAAAATCCATGAAAAGTGGAAATTGCAGATAGAGCTCAAATTCGAAAAACAAGCACATATTCATGTTCCCCTGGGTCAAGGAAGCCAGAAAAACTTGAGTTTTTGGGATCTGATCTTTCCCTTTGGAGTGGGCCCAGGGCATAACTCGCATTTCTTAGGAAAAATCACTTATACCATCAATAGTGCAAATTGCAGATAGAGCTCAAATTCGAAAAAGAAAGACATATTCACGTTCCCCGGTTCAGGGAAGCCCAAAAAACAAAAACCAAAAAAACCATGAGTTTCTGGGATCTGATCTTTCCCTGTGGAGTTGGCACAGGGCATAACTCACATTTGTTAGGAAAAATCCATGAAAAGTGGAAATTGGAGATAGAGCTCAAATTCGAAAAAGAAAGACATATTCACATTCCCCGGGTCAGGGAAGCCCAAAAAACATGAGTTTCCTGGATCTGATCTGTCCCTGTGGAGTTGGCCCAGGGCATATCTCACATTGCTTAGGAAAAATCACTTATACCATCAATAGTGCAAATTGCAGATAGTGGTCAAATTCGAAAAACAAAGACATATTCATGTTCCCCCGGGTCTCGGAAACCCAAAAAAACATGAGTTTTTGGGACCTGATCTTTCCCTTTGGAGTTGGCCCAGGGCATAACTTGCATATGTTAGGAAAAATCCCATATACCATGAAAAGTGCAAATTACAGATAGAGCTCAAATTTGAAGAAGAAACACATATTTATGTTCCCGCAGGTCACGGAAACCCTCCAAAATAGAGTTTTCTGGATCTGGTCTGTCCCTTTGGAGTTGGCCCAACTCATATCTCTCATTTGTTAGGAAAAATCCATTATAGCTTGAAAAGTGCACATAGGAGATAGAGCTCAAATTCGAAAAACAAACACATATTCATATTCCCCTGGGTCAGGGAAGCCCAAAAAACATGAATATTTAGGATCTGATCTGTCCCTTTGGAGATGGCCCGGGGTATAACTTTATTTTGTTAGGAAAAATTCCCTTATATGATGTAAAGTGAAAATTGGAGATAGAGTTCAAATTAAAAAAAAGACATATTCATATTCCACTGGGTAAGGGAAACCCAAAAAAAATGAGTTTCCTGGATCTGATCTGTCTTTTTGGAGTTGGCCCAGGGCATATCTCACATTTCTTAGGAAAAATCACGTATACCATCAATAGTGCAAATTGCTGATAGAGCTCAAATTCGAAAAAGAAAGACATATTCATATTCCCCTGGGTCAGGGAAACCCAAAAAACCCAGCATCTGATCTGTCCCTGTGGAGTTGTCCAAGAACATATGTCGCATTTGTTAGGAAAAATTCCTTATACAATCAAAAGTGCAAATTGCAGATTGAACTCAAATTCGAAAAACAAAGACATATTCATGTTCCCCCCGGTTAGGGAAACCCAAAAATACATGAGTTTTCTGGATCTTATCTGTCCCTGTGCAGTTGGCCCAGGACATATCTCGCATTTGTTTGGAAAACTCCATTATACCATGAAAAGTGAACATAGTTAGTTAGTTCAAATTCGAAATTCGAAAAACAAACACATATTCATATTCCCCTACGTCAGGGAAGCCCAAAAAACATGAATATTTAGGATCTGATCTGTCCCTTTCGACTTTGCCCAGGGTATAACTCGCATTTGTTAGGAAAAAGCCATTATACCATAAAAATAGGAGACAGAGTTGAAATTCGAAAAACAAAGACAAATTCATGTTCCCCCGGGTCAGGGAAACCCAAAAAAACATGAGTTTCCTGGATCTTATCTGTCCCTGTGGAGTTGGCCAAGGGCATATCTCACATTTCTTAGGAAAAATCACTTATACCATCAATAGTGCAAATTGCAGATAGAGCTCAAATTCGAAAAAGAAAGACATATTCATATTCCCCTGGGTCAGGGAAGCCCAAAAAAACATGAATATTTAGGATCTGATCTGTCCCTTTGGAGTTGGCCCAGGGTATAACTCGCATTTGTTAGGAAAAATCCCATATACCAGGAAAAGTGCACATAAGAGATAGAGCTCAAATTCAAAAAACAAAGACATATTCATATTCCCCCGGTTCAGGGAAGCCCAAAAAAACATGAATTCTCCAGATCTGATCTGTCCCTGTGGAGTTAGCTGAGGGCATGTCTCGCATTTGTTAGGAAAAAACATGAGTTTTCGGGACCTGATCTGTACCAAATAGAGCTCAAACTTGAAGAACAAACACATATTCAAAAAACAGAGATATATTCATGTTCCGTCGGGTCAGGGAAACCCAAAAACACATGAGTTTTCTGGATCTTATCTGTCCCTGTGCAGTTGGCCCATGGCATATCTCGCATTTGTTAGGAAAAATCCCATATACCATGAAAAGTGCAAATTGCAGATAGAGCTCAAATTTGAAGAACAAAGACATATTTATGTTCCACCAGTTCAGGGAAGCCCCCCAAAAAATGACTTTTTCGGATCTGATCTCTCCCTGTCGAGTTGGCCCAGGGCATAACTCGCATTTGTTAGGAAAAATCCCTTATACCATGAAAAGTGCAAATTGCAAATAGAGCTAAAATTCGAAAAACAAAGACATATTCATGTTCCCCCAGGTTAGGGAAACCCAAAAATACATGAGTTTCCTGGATCTGGTCTCTCCCTGTGGAGTTGGCCCAGGGCATATCTCACATTTCTTAGGAAAAATCCCTTGTACCATCAATAGTGCAAATTGCAGATAGAGGTCAAATTTGAAAAACAAAGACATATTCATGTGCCCCCTGGTCAGGGAAACAAAAAAAACATGGGTTTCTGGGATCTGATCTGTCCCTGTGGAGTTGGCACAGGGCATAACTCACATTTGTTAGGAAAAATCCATGAAAAGTGGAAATTGGAGATAGAGCTCAAATTCGAAAAAGAAAGACATATTCACGTTCCCCTGTTCAGGGAAGCCCAAAAAAACATGAGTTTTCTGGTTCGGATATGTCCCTGTGGAGTTGGCCCAGAGCATATCTCGCATATGTTAGGAACAATCCTATATACCATGAAAAGTGGAAATTGGAGATAGAGCTCAAATTCGAAAACGAAAGACATATTCACATTCCCCGGTTCAGGGAAGCCCAAAAAACATGGGTTTCCTGGATCTGATGTGTCCCTGTGGAGTTGGCCCAGGGCATATCTCACATTTCTTAGGAAAAATCGCGTATACCATCAATAGTGCAAATTGCAGATAGAGCTCAAATTCGAAAAAGAAAGACATATTCATATTCCCCTGGGTCAGGGAAACCCAAAAAACATGAGTTTTCAGCATCTGATCTGTCCCTGTGGAGTTGCCCAAGAGCATATCTCGCAATTGTTAGGAAAAATTCCTTATACAATGAAAATTGCAAATTGCAGATTGAACTCAAATTTGAAGAACAAACACATATTTATGTTCCCCCAGGTCTGGGAAGCCCTCCAAAAAGAGTTTTCTGGATCTGGTCTTTCCCTGTGGAGTTGGCCCAGGGCATATCTCGCATTTCTTAGGAAAAATCCCTTATACCATGAAAAGTGCAAATTGCAAATTGTGCTAAAATTCAAAAAAAAAGACATATTCATGTTCCCCCGGGTTAGGGAAACCCAAAAATACATGAGTTTCCTGGATCTGGTCTCTCCCTTTGGAGTTGGCCCAGGGCATATCTCACATTTCTTAGGAAAAATCCCTTGTACCATCAATAGTGCAAATTGCAGATAGAGGTCAAATTTGAAAAACAAAGACATATTCATGTGCACCCTGGTCAGGGAAACAAAAAAAAAACATGGGTTTCTGGGATCTGATCTGTCCCTGTGGAGTTGGCCAAGGGCATATCTCACATTTCTTAGGAAAAATCACTTATACCATCAATAGTGCAAATTGCAGATAGAGCTCAAATTCGAAAAAGAAAGACATATTCATATTCCCCTGGGTCAGGGAAGCCCAAACAAACATGAATATTTAGGATCTGATCTGTCCCTTTGGAGTTGGCCCAGGGTATAACTCGCATTTGTTAGGAAAAATCCCATATACCAGGAAAAGTGCACATAAGAGAAAGAGCTCAAATTCAAAAAACAAAGACATATTCATATTCCCCCGGTTCAGGGAAGCCCAAAAAAACATGAATTCTCCAGATCTGATCTGTCCCTGTGGAGTTAGCTGAGGGCATGTCTCGCATTTGTTAGGAAAAAACATGAGTTTTCGGGACCTGATCTGTACCAAATAGAGCTCAAACTTGAAGAACAAACACATATTCAAAAAACAGAGATATATTCATGTTCCGTCGGGTCAGGGAAACCCAAAAACACATGAGTTTTCTGGATCTTATCTGTCCCTGTGCAGTTGGCCCATGGCATATCTCGCATTTGTTAGGAAAAATCCCATATACTATGAAAAGTGCAAATTGCAGATAGAGCTCAAATTTGAAGAACAAAGACATATTTATGTTCCACCAGTTCAGGGAAGCCCCCCAAAAAATGACTTTTTCGGATCTGATCTCTCCCTGTCGAGTTGGCCCAGGGCATAACTCGCATTTGTTAGGAAAAATCCCTTATACCATCAATCGTGCAAATTGCAGATAGAGCTCAAATTCGAAAAAGAAAGACATATTCATATTCCCCTGGGTCAGGGAAACCCAAAAAACATGAGTTTTCAGCATCTGATCTGTCCGTGTGGAGTTGGCCCAGAGCATATCTCGCATTTGTTAGGAAAAATTCCTTATACAATGAAAAGTGCAAATTGCAGATTGAACTCAAATTTGAAGAACAAACACATATTTATGTTCCCCCAGGTCTGGGAAGCCCTCCAAAAAGAGTTTTCTGGATCTGGTCTTTCCCTGTGGAGTTGGCCCAGGGCATATCTCGCATTTCTTAGGAAAAATCCCTTATACCATGAAAAGTGCAAATTGCAAATAGAGCTAAAATTCGAAAAACAAAGACATATTCATGTTCCCCCAGGTTAGGGAAACCCAAAAATACATGAGTTTCCTGGATCTGGTCTCTCCCTGTGGAGTTGGCCCAGGGCATATCTCACATTTCTTAGGAAAAATCCCTTGTACCATCAATAGTGCAAATTGCAGATAGAGGTCAAATTTGAAAAACAAAGACATATTCATGTGCCCCCTGGTCAGGGAAACAAAAAAAACATGGGTTTCTGGGATCTGATCTGTCCCTGTGGAGTTGGCACAGGGCATAACTCACATTTGTTAGGAAAAATCCATGAAAAGTGGAAATTGGAGATAGAGCTCAAATTCGAAAAAGAAAGACATATTCACGTTCCCCTGTTCAGGGAAGCCCAAAAAAACATGAGTTTTCTGGTTCGGATATGTCCCTGTGGAGTTGGCCCAGAGCATATCTCGCATATGTTAGGAACAATCCTATATACCATGAAAATTGGAAATTGGAGATAGAGCTCAAATTCGAAAACGAAAGACATATTCACATTCCCCGGTTCAGGGAAGCCCAAAAAACATGGGTTTCCTGGATCTGATGTGTACCTGTGGAGTTGGCCCAGGGCATATCTCACATTTCTTAGGAAAAATCGCGTATACCATCAATAGTGCAAATTGCAGATAGAGCTCAAATTCGAAAAAGAAAGACATATTCATATTCCCCTGGGTCAGGGAAACCCAAAAAACATGAGTTTTCAGCATCTGATCTGTCCCTGTGGAGTTGCCCAAGAGCATATCTCGCAATTGTTAGGAAAAATTCCTTATACAATGAAAATTGCAAATTGCAGATTGAACTCAAATTTGAAGAACAAACACATATTTATGTTCCCCCAGGTCTGGGAAGCCCTCCAAAAAGAGTTTTCTGGATCTGGTCTTTCCCTGTGGAGTTGGCCCAGGGCATATCTCGCATTTCTTAGGAAAAATCCCTTATACCATGAAAAGTGCAAATTGCAAATTGTGCTAAAATTCGAAAAAAAAGACATATTCATGTTCCCCCGGGTTAGGGAAACCCAAAAATACATGAGTTTCCTGGATCTGGTCTCTCCCTTTGGAGTTGGCCCAGGGCATATCTCACATTTCTTAGGAAAAATCCCTTGTACCATCAATAGTGCAAATTGCAGATAGAGGTCAAATTTGAAAAACAAAGACATATTCATGTGCACCCTGGTCAGGGAAACAAAAAAAAAACATGGGTTTCTGGGATCTGATCTGTCCCTGTGGAGTTGGCCAAGGGCATATCTCACATTTCTTAGGAAAAATCACTTATACCATCAATAGTGCAAATTGCAGATAGAGCTCAAATTCGAAAAAGAAAGACATATTCATATTCCCCTGGGTCAGGGAAGCCCAAACAAACATGAATATTTAGGATCTGATCTGTCCCTTTGGAGTTGGCCCAGGGTATAACTCGCATTTGTTAGGAAAAATCCCATATACCAGGAAAAGTGCACATAAGAGATAGAGCTCAAATTCAAAAAACAAAGACATATTCATATTCCACCGGTTCAGGGAAGCCCAAAAAAACATGAATTCTCCAGATCTGATCTGTCCCTGTGGAGTTAGCTGAGGGCATGTCTCGCATTTGTTAGGAAAAAACATGAGTTTTCGGGACCTGATCTGTACCAAATAGAGCTCAAACTTGAAGAACAAACACATATTCAAAAAACAGAGATATATTCATGTTCCGTCGGGTCAGGGAAACCCAAAAACACATGAGTTTTCTGGATCTTATCTGTCCCTGTGCAGTTGGCCCATGGCATATCTCGCATTTGTTAGGAAAAATCCCATATACTATGAAAAGTGCAAATTGCAGATAGAGCTCAAATTTGAAGAACAAAGACATATTTATGTTCCACCAGTTCAGGGAAGCCCCCCAAAAAATGACTTTTTCGGATCTGATCTCTCCCTGTCGAGTTGGCCCAGGGCATAACTCGCATTTTTTAGGAAAAATCCCTTATACCATCAATCGTGCAAATTGCAGATAGAGCTCAAATTCGAAAAAGAAAGACATATTCATATTCCCCTGGGTCAGGGAAACCCAAAAAACATGAGTTTTCAGCATCTGATCTGTCCGTGTGGAGTTGGCCCAGAGCATATCTCGCATTTGTTAGGAAAAATTCCTTATACAATGAAAAGTGCAAATTGCAGATTGAACTCAAATTTGAAGAACAAACACATATTTATGTTCCCCCAGGTCTGGGAAGCCCTCCAAAAAGAGTTTTCTGGATCTGGTCTTTCCCTGTGGAGTTGGCCCAGGGCATATCTCACATTTCTTAGGAAAAATCCCTTGTACCATCAATAGTACAAATTGCAGATAGAGGTCAAGTTTGAAAAACAAAGACATATTCATGTGCCCCCTGGTCAGGGAAACAAAAAAAAATGGGTTTCTGGGATCTGATCTGTCCCTGTGGAGTTGGCACAGGGTATAACTCACATTTGTTAGGAAAAATCCATGAAAAGTGGAAATTGGAGATAGAGCTCAAATTCGAAAAAGAAAGACATATTCACGTTCCCCTGTTCAGGGAAGCCCAAAAAAACATGAGTTTTCTGGTTCGGATATGTCCCTGTGGAGTTGGCCCAGAGCATATCTCGCATATGTTAGGAACAATCCTATATACCATGAAAAGTGGAAATTGGAGATAGAGCTCAAATTCGAAAAAGAAAGACATATTCACATTCCCCGGTTCAGGGAAGCCCAAAAAACATGGGTTTCCTGGATCTGATGTGTCCCTGTGGAGTTGGCCCAGGGCATATCTCACATTTCTTAGGAAAAATCGCGTATACCATCAATAGTGCAAATTGCAGATAGAGCTCAAATTCGAAAAAGAAAGACATATTCATATTCCCCTGGGTCAGGGAAACCCAAAAAACATGAGTTTTCAGCATCTGATCTGTCCCTGTGGAGTTGCCCCAGAGCATATCTCGCAATTGTTAGGAAAAATTCCTTATACAATGAAAAGTGCAAATTTCAGATTGAACTCAAATTTGAAGAACAAACACGTATTTATGTTCCCCCAGGTCTGGGAAGCCCTCCAAAAAGAGTTTTCTGGATCTGGTCTTTCCCTGTGGAGTTGGCCCAGGGCATATCTCGCATTTCTTAGGAAAAATCCCTTATACCATGAAAAGTGCAAATTGCAAATAGAGCTAAAATTCGAAAAAAAGACATATTCATGTTCCCCCGGGAAGCCCAAAAAAACATGAGTTTTCTGGTTCGGATATGTCCCTTTGGAGTTGGCCCAGAGCATATCTCGCATATGTTAGGAACAATCCTATATACCATGAAAAGTGGAAATTGCAGATAGAGCTCAAATTCGAAAAAGAAAGAGATATTCATATTCCCCTGGGTCAGGGAAACCCAAAAAACATGAGTTTTCGGCATCTGATCTATCCCTGTGGAGTTGGCCTAGAGCATATCTCGCATTTGTTAGGAAAAATCCCTTGTACCAACAATATTGAAAATTGCAGATAGAGGTCAAATTTGAAAAACAAAGACATATTCATGTGCCCCCTGGTCAGGGAAACGAAAAAAAAATGTGAGTTTCTGGGATCTGATCTGTCCCACAGGGTGTAACTCACATTTCTTAGGAAAAATCCATGAAAAGTGGAAATTGCAGATAGAGCTCAAATTCGAAAAACAAGCACATATTCATGTTCCCCTGGGTCAAGGAAGCCAGAAAAACTTGAGTTTTTGGGATCTGATCTTTCCCTTTGGAGTGGGCCCAGGGCATAACTCGCATTTCTTAGGAAAAATCACTTATACCATCAATAGTGCAAATTGCAGATAGAGCTCAAATTCGAAAAAGAAAGACATATTCACGTTCCCCGGTTCAGGGAAGCCCAAAAAACAAAAACCAAAAAAACCATGAGTTTCTGGGATCTGATCTTTCCCTGTGGAGTTGGCACAGGGCATAACTCACATTTGTTAGGAAAAATCCATGAAAAGTGGAAATTGGAGATAGAGCTCAAATTCGAAAAAGAAAGACATATTCACATTCCCCGGTTCAGGGAAGCCCAAAAAACATGAGTTTCCCGGATCTGATCTGTCCCTGTGGAGTTGGCCCAGGGCATATCTCACATTGCTTAGGAAAAATCACTTATACCATCAATAGTGCAAATTGCAGATAGTGGTCAAATTCGAAAAACAAAGACATATTCATGTTCCCCCGGGTCTCAGAAACCCAAAAAAACATGAGTTTTTGGGACCTGATCTTTCCCTTTGGAGTTGGCCCAGGGCATAACTTGCATATGTTAGGAAAAATCCCATATACCATTTAAAGTGCAAATTACAGATAGAGCTCAAATTTGAAGAAGAAACACATATTTATGTTCCCGCAGGTCACGGAAACCCTCCAAAATAGAGTTTTCTGGATCTGGTCTGTCCCTTTGGAGTTGGCCCAACTCATATCTCGCATTTGTTAGGAAAAATCCATTATACCTTGAAAAGTGCACATAGGAGATAGAGCTCAAATTTGAAAAACAAACACATATTCATATTCCCCTGGGTCAGGGAAGCCCAAAAAACATGAATATTTAGGATCTGATCTGTCCCTTTGGAGATGGCCCGGGGTATAACTTTATTTTGTTAGGAAAAATTCCCTTATATGATGTAAAGTGAAAATTGGAGATAGAGCTCAAATTAAAAAAAAAGACATATTCATATTCCACTGGGTAAGGGAAAGCGAAAAAAAATGAGTTTCCTGGATCTGATCTGTCTTTTTGGAGTTGGCCCAGGGCATATCTCACATTTCTTAGGAAAATCACGTATACCATCAATAGTGCAAATTGCTGATAGAGCTCAAATTCGAAAAAGAAAGACATATTCATATTCCCCTGGGTCAGGGAAACCCAAAAAACCCAGCATCTGATCTGTCCCTGTGGAGTTGTCCAAGAACATATGTCGCATTTGTTAGGAAAAATTCCTTATACAATCAAAAGTGCAAATTGCAGATTGAACTCAAATTCGAAAAACAAAGACATATTAATGTTCCCCCCGGTTAGGGAAACCCAAAAATACATGAGTTTTCTGGATCTTATCTGTCCCTGTGCAGTTGGCCCAGGACATATCTCGCATTTGTTTGGAAAACTCCATTATACCATGAAAAGTGAACATAGTTAGTTAGTTCAAATTCGAAATTCAAAAAACAAACACATATTCATATTCCCCTATGTCAGGGAAGCCCAAAAAACATGAATATTTAGGATCTGATCTGTCCCTTTGGAGATGGCCCGGGGTATAACTTTATTTTGTTAGGAAAATTTCCCTTATATGATGTAAAGTGAAAATTGGAGATAGAGCTCAAATTCAAAAAAAAACATATTCATATTCCCCTGGGTAAGGGAAACAACAAAAAAATGAGTTTCCGGGATCTGACCTGTCTTTTTGGAGTTGGCCCAGGGCATATCTCGCATTTGTTAGGAAAAATCACTTATTCCATCAATAGTGCAAATTGCTGATAGAGCTCAAATTCGAAAAAGAAAGACATATTCATATTCCCCTGAGTCAGGGAAACCCAAAAAACCCAGCATCTGATCTGTCCCTGTGGAGTTGGCCCAGAGCATATCTCGCATTTGTTAGGAAAAATTCCTTATACAATGAAAAGTGCAAATTGCAGATTGAACTCAAATTTGAAGAACAAACACATATTTATGTTCCCCCAGGTCTGGGAAGCCCTCCAAAGAGAGTTTTCTGGATCTGGTCTGTCCCTGTGGAGTTGGCCCAGGGCATATCTCGCATTTGTTAGGAAAAATCCCTTATACCATGAAAAGTGCAAATTGCAAATAGAGCTAAAATTCGAAAAACAAAGACATATTCATGTTCCCCCGGGTTAGGGAAACCCAAAAATACATGAGTTTCCTGGATCTGGTCTCTCCCTTTGGAGTTGGCCCAACTCATATCTCGCATTTGTTAGGAAAAATCCATTATAGCTTGAAAAGTGCACATAGGAGATAGAGCTCAAATTCGAAAAACAAACACATATTCATATTCCCCTGGGTCAGGGAAGCCCAAAAAACATGAATATTTAGGATCTGATCTGTCCCTTTGGAGATGGCCCGGGGTATAACTTTATTTTGTTAGGAAAATTTCCCTTATATGATGTAAAGTGAAAATTGGAGATAGAGCTCAAATTCAAAAAAAAACATATTCATATTCCCCTGGGTAAGGGAAACAACAAAAAAATGAGTTTCCGGGATCTGACCTGTCTTTTTGGAGTTGGCCCAGGGCATATCTCGCATTTGTTAGGAAAAATCACTTATTCCATCAATAGTGCAAATTGCTGATAGAGCTCAAATTCGAAAAAGAAAGACATATTCATATTCCCCTGAGTCAGGGAAACCCAAAAAACCCAGCATCTGATCTGTCCCTGTGGAGTTGGCCCAGAGCATATCTCGCATTTGTTAGGAAAAATTCCTTATACAATCAAAAGTGCAAATTGCAGATTGAACTCAAATTTGAAGAACAAACACATATTTATGTTCCCCCGGGTCTGTGAAGCCCTCCAAAAAGAGTTTTCTGGATCTGGTCTGTCCCTGTGGAAAAATCCCATATACCATGAAAAGTGCAAATTACAGATAGAGCTCAAATTTGAAGAAGAAACACATATTTATGTTCCCCCAGGTCAGGGAAACCCTCCGAAAAAAGAGTTTTCTGGATCTGGTCTCTCCCTTTGGAGTTGGCCCAACTGATACCTCGCATTTGTTAGGAAAAATCCATTATACCATAAAAATTGGAGACAGAGATCAAATTCGAAAAACAAATACAAATTCATGTTCCCCCGGATTAGGGAAACCCCAAAAAACATGAGTTTTTGGGATCTGATCTGTCCCTGTGGAGTTGGCCCTCGGCATATCTCGCATTTGTTTGGAAAAATCCCATGTACCATGAAAAGTGCAAATTCCCCCGGGTCAGGGAAGCCCAAAGAACATGAGTTTCCTGGATCTGATCTGTCCCTGTGGAGTTGGCCAAGGGCATATCTCACATTTCTTAGGAAAAATCACTTATACCATCAATAGTGCAAATTGCAGATAGAGCTCAAATTCGAAAAAGAAAGACATATTCACGTTCCCCGGTTCAGGGAAGCCCAAAAAACATGAGTTTTATAGTTCGGATATGTCCCTGTGGAGTTGGCCCAGAGCATATCTCGCATATGTTAGGAAAAATCCCATATACCATGAAAAGTGGAAATTGGAGATAGAGCTCAAATTCGAAAAAGAAAGACATATTCACATTTCCTGGTTCAGGGAAGCCCAAAAAACATGGGTTTCCTGGATCTGATGTGTACCTGTGGAGTTGGCCCAGGGCATATCTCACATTTCTTAGGAAAAATCACGTATACCATCAATAGTGCAAATTGCAGATAGAGCTCAAATTCGAAAAAGAAAGACATATTCATATTCCCCTGGGTCAGGGAAACCCAAAAAACATGAGTTTTCGGCATCTGATCTGTCCCTGTGGAGTTGGCCCAGAGCATATCTCGCATTTGTTAGGAAAAATTCCTTATACAATGAAAAGTGCAAATTGCAGATTGAACTCAAATTTGAAGAACAAACACATATTTATCTTCCCCCAGGTCTGGGAAGCCCTCCAAAGAGAGTTTTCTGGATCTGGTCTGTCCCTGTGGAGTTGGCCCAGGGCATATCTCGCATTTGTTAGGAAAAATCCCTTATACCATCAAAAGTGCAAATTGCAAATAGAGCTAAAATTCGAAAAACAAAGACATATTCATGTTCCCCCGGGTTAGGGAAACCCAAAAATACATGAGTTTCCTGGATCTGGTCTCTCCCTTTGGAGTTGGCCCAACTCATATCTCGCATTTGTTAGGAAAAATCCATTATAGCTTGAAAAGTGCACATAGGAGATAGAGCTCAAATTCGAAAAACAAACACATATTCATATTCCCCTGGGTCAGGGAAGCCCAAAAACATGAATATTTAGGATCTGATCTGTCCCTTTGGAGATGGCCCGGGGTATAACTTTATTTTGTTAGGAAAAAATTCCCTTATATGATGTAAAGTGAAAATTGGAGATAGAGCTCAAATTCAAAAAAAAAAAACATATTCATATTCCCCTGGGTAAGGGAAACCCCAAGAAAATGAGTTTCCGGGATCTGACCTGTCTTTTTGGAGTTGGCCCAGGGCATATCTCGCATTTGTTAGGAAAAATCACTTATTCCATCAATAGTGCAAATTGCTGATAGAGCTCAAATTCGAAAAAGAAAGACATATTCATATTCCCCTGGGTCAAGGAAACCCAAAAAACCCAGCATCTGAACTGTCCCTGTGGAGTTGGCCCAGAGCATATCTCGCATTTGTTAGGAAAAATTCCTTATACAATCAAAAGTGCAAATTGCAGATTGAACTCAAATTTAAAGAACAAATACATATTTATGTTCCCCCGGGTCTGGGAAGCCCTCCAAAAAGAGTTTTCTGGATCTGGTCTGTCCCTGTGGAAAAATCCCATATACCATGAAAAGTGCAAATTACAGATAGAGCTCAAATTTGAAGAAGAAACACATATTTATGTTCCCCCAGGTCAGGGAAACCCTCCAAAAAAGAGTTTTCTGGATCTGGTCTCTCCCTTTGGAGTTGGCCCAACTGATACCTCGCATTTGTTAGGAAAAATCCATTATACCATAAAAATAGGAGACAGAGAACAAATTCGAAAAACAAAGACAAATTCATGTTCCCCCGGGTTAGGGAAACCCCAAAAAACATGAGTTTTTGGGATCTGATCTGTCCCTGTGGAGTTGGCCCTCGGCATATCTTGCATTTGTTTGGAAAAATCCCATGTACCATGAAAAGTGCAAATTCCCCCGGGTCAGGGAAGCCCAAAGAACAGGGATCTGATCTGTCCCTGTGGAGTTGGCCAAGGGCATATCTCACATTTCTTAGGAAAAATCACGTATACCATCAATAGTGCAAATTGCAGATAGAGCTCAAATTCGAAAAAGAAAGACATATTCACATTCCCCCGGGTTAGGGAAACCCAAAAATACATGAGTTTCCTGGATCTGGTCTCTCCCTTTGGAGTTGGCCCAGGGCATATCTCACATTTCTTAGGAAAAATCCCTTGTACCATCAATAGTGCAAATTGCAGATAGAGGTCAAATTTGAAAAACAAAGACATATTCATGTGCCCCCTGGTCAGGGAAACCAAAAAAACATGAGTTTCTGGGATCTGATCTGTCCCTGTGGAGTTGGCACAGGGCATAACTCACATTTGTTAGGAAAAATCCATGAAAAGTGGAAATTGGAGATAGAGCTTAAATTCGAAAAAGAAAGACATATTCACGTTCCCCGGTTCAGGGAAGCCCAAAAAAACATGAGTTTTCTGGTTCGGATATGTCCCTGTGGAGTTGGCCCAGAGCATATCTCGCATATCTTAGGAAAAATCCTATATACCATGAAAAGTGGAAATTGGAGATAGAGCTCAAATTCGAAAAACAAAGACATATTCATGTTCCCCCGGGTCACGGAAACCCAAAAAAACATGAGTTTTTGGGACCTGATCTTTCCCTGTGCAGTTGGCGCATGGCATATCTTGCATTTGTTAGGAAAAATCCCATATACCATGAAAAGTGAAAATTGAAAATAGAGCTCAAATTCGAAAAACAAGCACATATTCATGTTCCAATAGGTCAGGGAAGCCCAAAAAAGTTGAGTTTTTGGAATCTGATCTGTCTTTTTGGACTTGGCCCCGGGCATATCTCGCATTTGTTAGGAAAAATCTCTTATTCCATCAATAGTGCAAATTGCTGATAGAGCTCAAATTCAAAAAAGAAAGACATATTCATGCTCCCCTAGGTCGAGGAAAAAAAAAACACATTAGTTTCCTTGATCTGATCTGTTCCTCTGGAGTTGGCCCAGGGCATATCTCACATTTCTTAGGAAAAATCCCTTATACCATCAATATTGCAAATTGCAGATAGAGGTCAAATTCGTAAAAGAAAGACATATTCACGTTCCCCGGTTCAGGGAAGCCCAAAAAACATGAGTTTTATGGTTCGGATATGTCCCTGTGGAGTTGGCCCAGAGCATAACTTGCATATGTTAGGAAAAATCCCATATACCATGAAAAGTGCAAATTACAGATAGAGCTCAAATTTGAAGAAGAAACACATATATATGTTCCCGCAGGTCACGGAACCCCTCCAAAATAGAGTTTTCTGGATCTGGTCTCTCCCTTTGGGGTTGGCCCAACTCATATCTCGCATTTGTTAGGAAAAATCCATTATACCTTGAAAAGTGCACATAGGAGATAGAGCTCAAATTCGAAAAACAAACACATATTCATATTCCCCTATGTCAGGGAAGCCCAAAAAACATGAATATTTAGGATCTGATGTGTCCCTTTCGACTTGGCCCAGGGTATAACTCGCATTTGTTAGGAAAAATCCATTATACCATCAATATTGAAAATTGCAGATAGAGGTCAAATTCGAAAAACAAAGACATATTCATGTTCGGGACCTGATCTTTCCCTGTGCAGTTGGCGCATGGCATATCTTTGTTAGGAAAAATCCCATATTTGATGAAAAGTGAAAATTGGAGATAGAGCTCAAATTTAAAAAAAAAGACATATTCCTATTCCCCTGGGTCAGGGAAGCCCAAAAAACATGAGTTTCCTGGATCTTATCTGTCCCTGTGGAGTTGGCCAAGGGCATATCTCACATTTCTTAGGAAAAATCACTTATACCATCAATAGTGCAAATTGCAGATAGAGCTCAAATTCGAAAAAGAAAGACATATTCATATTCCACTGGGTCAGGGAAACCCAAAAAACATGAGTTTTCGGCATCTGATCTATCCCTGTGGAGTTGGCCTAGAGCATATCTCGCATTTGTTAGGAAAAATCCCTTGTACCAACAATATTGAAAATTGCAGATAGAGGTCAAATTTGAAAAACAAAGACATATTCATGTGCCCCCTGGTCAGGGGAACGAAAAAAAATGTGAGTTTCTGGGATCTGATCTGTCCCACAGGGTGTAACTCACATTTGTTAGGAAAAATCCATGAAAAGTGGAAATTGCAGATAGAGCTCAAATTCGAAAAACAAGCACATATTCATGTTCCCCTGGGTCAAGGAAGCCAGAAAAACTTGAGTTTTTGGGATCTGATCTTTCCCTTTGGAGTGGGCCCAGGGCATAACTCGCATTTCTTAGGAAAAATCACTTATACCATCAATAGTGCAAATTGCAGATAGAGCTCAAATTCGAAAAAGAAAGACATATTCATGTTCCCCGGTTCAGGGAAGCCCAAAAAATCATGAGTTTTCTGGTTCGGATATGTCCCTTTGGAGTTGGCCCAGAGCATATCTCGCATATGTTAGGAACAATCCTATATACCATGAAAAGTGGAAATTGCAGATAGAGCTCAAATTCGAAAAAGAAACACATATTTATGTTCCCGCAGGTCACGGAACCCCTCCAAAATAGAGTTTTCTGGATCTGGTCTCTCCCTTTGGAGTTGGCCCAACTCGTATTTCGCATTTGTTAGGAAAAATCCATTATACCTTGAAAAGTGCATATAGGAGATAGAGCTCAAATTCGAAAAACAAACACATATTCATATTCCCCTACATCAGGGAAGCCCAAAAAACATGAATATTTAGGATCTGATGTGTCCCTTTCGACTTGGCCCAGGGTATAACTCGCATTTGTTAGGAAAAATCCATTATACCATCAATATTGAAAATTGCAGATAGAGGTCAAATTCGAAAAACAAAGACATATTCATGTTCGGGACATGATCTTTCCCTGTGCAGTTGGCGCATGGCATATCTTTGTTAGGAAAAATCCCATATTTGATGAAAAGTGAAAATTGGAGATAGAGCTCAAATTAAAAAAAAAAGACATATTCCTATTCCCCTGGGTCAGGGAAGCCCAAAAAACATGAGTTTCCTGGATCTTATCTGTCCCTGTGGAGTTGGCCAAGGGCATATCTCACATTTCTTAGGAAAAATCACTTATACCATCAATAGTGCAAATTGCAGATAGAGCTCAAATTCAAAAAAGAAAGACATATTCATATTCCCCTGGGTCAGGGAAACCCAAAAAACATGAGTTTTCGGCATCTGATCTATCCCTGTGGAGTTGGCCTAGAGCATATCTCGCATTTGTTAGGAAAAATCCCTTGTACCAACAATATTGAAAATTGCAGATAGAGGTCAAATTTGAAAAACAAAGACATATTCATGTGCCCCCTGGTCAGGGAAACGAAAAAAAATGTGAGTTTCTGGGATCTGATCTGTCCCACAGGGTGTAACTCACATTTGTTAGGAAAAATCCATGAAAAGTGGAAATTGCAGATAGAGCTCAAATTCGAAAAACAAGCACATATTCATGTTCCCCTGGGTCAAGGAAGCCAGAAAAACTTGAGTTTTTGGGATCTGATCTTTCCCTTTGGAGTGGGCCCAGGGCATAACTCGCATTTCTTAGGAAAAATCACTTATACCATCAATAGTGCAAATTGCAGATAGAGCTCAAATTCGAAAAAGAAAGACATATTCATGTTCCCCGGTTCAGGGAAGCCCAAAAAACAAAAACCAAAAAAACCATGAGTTTCTGGGATCTGATCTTTCCCTGTGGAGTTGGCACAGGGCATAACTCACATTTCTTAGGAAAAATCCATGAAAAGTGGAAATTGGAGATAGAGCTCAAATTCAAAAAAGAAAGACATATTCACATTCCCCGGTTCAGGGAAGCCCAAAAAACATGAGTTTCCTGGATCTGATCTGTCCCTGTGGAGTTGGCCCAGGGCATATCTCACATTTCTTAGGAAAAATCACGTATACCATCAATAGTGCAAATTGCAGATAGAGCTCAAATTCGAAAAAGAAAGACATATTCATATTCCCCTGGGTCAGGGAAACCCAAAAAACATGAGTTTTCAGCATCTGCTCTGTCCCTGTGGAGTTGGCCTAGAGCATATCTCGCATTTGTTAGGAAAAATCCCTTGTACCAACAATATTGAAAATTGCAGATAGAGGTCAAATTTGAAAAACAAAGACATATTCATGTGCCCCCTGGTCAGGGAAACGAAAAAAATGTGAGTTTCTGGGATCTGATCTGTCCCACAGGGTGTAACTCACATTTGTTAGGAAAAATCCATGAAAAGTGGAAATTGCAGATAGAGCTCAAATTCGAAAAACAAGCACATATTCATGTTCCCCTGGGTCAAGGAAGCCAGAAAAACTTGAGTTTTTGGGATCTGATCTTTCCCTTTGGAGTGGGCCCAGGGCATAACTCGCATTTCTTAGGAAAAATCACTTATACCATCAATAGTGCAAATTGCAGATAGAGCTCAAATTCGAAAAAGAAAGACATATTCATGTTCCCCGGTTCAGGGAAGCCCAAAAAACAAAAACCAAAAAAAACCATGAGTTTCTGGGATCTGATCTTTCCCTGTGGAGTTGGCACAGGGCATAACTCACATTTCTTAGGAAAAATCCATGAAAAGTGGAAATTGGAGATAGAGCTCAAATTCAAAAAAGAAAGACATATTCACATTCCCCGGTTCAGGGAAGCCCAAAAAACATGAGTTTCCTGGATCTGATCTGTCCCTGTGGAGTTGGCCCAGGGCATATCTCACATTTCTTAGGAAAAATCACGTATACCATCAATAGTGCAAATTGCAGATAGAGCTCAAATTCGAAAAAGAAAGACATATTCATATTCCCCTGGGTCAGGGAAACCCAAAAAACATGAGTTTTCAGCATCTGATCTGTCCCTGTGGAGTTGGCCCAGAGCATATCTCGCATTTGTTAGGAAAAATTCCTTATACAATGAAAAGTGCAAATTGCAGATTGAACTCAAATTTGAAGAACAAACACATATTTATGTTCCCCCAGGTCTGGGAAGCCCTCCAAAAAGAGTTTTCTGGATCTGGTCTGTCCCTGTGGAGTTGGCCCAGGGCATATCTCGCATTTGTTAGGAAAAATCCCTTATACCATGAAAAGTGCAAATTGCAAATAGAGCTAAAATTCGAAAAACAAAGACATATTCATGTTCCCCCGGGTTAGGGAAAGCCAAAAATACATGAGTTTCCTGGATCTGGTCTCTCCCTTTGGAGTTGGCCCAACTCATATCTCGCATTTGTTAGGAAAAATCCATTATAGCTTGAAAAGTGCACATAGGAGATAGAGCTCAAATTCGAAAAACAAACACATATTCATATTCCCCTGGGTCAGGGAAGCCCAAAAAACATGAATATTTAGGATCTGATCTGTCCCTTTGGAGATGGCCCGGGGTATAACTTTATTTTGTTAGGAAAAATTCCCTTATATGATGTAAAGTGAAAATTGGAGATAGAGCTCAAATTCAAAAAAAAAAAATTCATATTCCCCTGGGTAAGGGAAACAACAAAAAAATGAGTTTCCGGGATCTGACCTGTCTTTTTGGAGTTGGCCCAGGGCATATCTCGCATTTGTTAGGAAAAATCACTTATTCCATCAATAGTGCAAATTGCGGATAGAGCTCAAATTCGAAAAAGAAAGACATATTCATATTCCCCTGAGTCAGGGAAACCCAAAAAACCCAGCATCTGATCTGTCCCTGTGGAGTTGGCCCAGAGCATATCTCGCATTTGTTAGGAAAAATTCCTTATACAATCAAAAGTGCAAATTGTAGATTGAACTCAACTTTGAAGAACAAACACATATTTATGTTCCCCCGGGTCTGTGAAGCCCTCCAAAAAGAGTTTTCTGGATCTGGTCTGTCCCTGTGGAAAAATCCCATATACCATGAAAAGTGCAAATTACAGATAGAGCTCAAATTTGAAGAATAAACACATATTTATGTTCCCCCAGGTCAGGGAAACCCTCCAAAAAAAGAGTTTTCTGGATCTGGTCTCTCCCTTTGGATTTGGCCCAACTGATACCTCGCATTTGTTAGGAAAAATCCATTATACCATAAAAATAGGAGACAGAGATCAAATTCGAAAAACAAAGACAAATTCATGTTCCCCCGGATTAGGGAAACCCCAAAAAACATGAGTTTTTGGGATCTGATCTGTCCCTGTGGAGTTGGCCCTCGGCATATCTCGCATTTGTTTGGAAAAATCCCATGTACCATGAAAAGTGCAAATTCCCCCGGGTCAGGGAAGCCCAAAGAACATGAGTTTCCTGGATCTGATCTGTCCCTGTGGAGTTGGCCAAGGGCATATCTCACATTTCTTAGGAAAAATCACTTATACCATCAATAGTGCAAATTGCAGATAGAGCTCAAATTCGAAAAAGAAAGACATATTCACGTTCCCCGGTTCAGGGAAGCCCAAAAAACATGAGTTTTATAGTTCGGATATGTCCCTGTGGAGTTGGCCCAGAGCATATCTCGCATATGTTAGGAAAAATCCCATATACCATGCAAAGTGGAAATTGGAGACAGAGCTCAAATTCGAAAAAGAAAGACATATTCACATTTCCTGGTTCAGGGAAGCCCAAAAAACATGGGTTTCCTGGATCTGATCTTTCCCTTTGGAGTTGGCCCAGGGCATAACTTGCATATGTTAGGAAAAATCACGTATACCATCAATAGTGCAAATTGCAGATAGAGCTCAAATTCGAAAAAGAAAGACATATTCATATTCCCCTGGGTCAGGGAAACCCAAAAAACATGAGTTTTCAGCATCTCATCTGTCCCTGTGGAGTTGGCTCAGAGCATATCTCGCATTTGTTAGGAAAATTTCCTTATACAATGAAAAGTGCAAATTGCAGATTGAACTCAAATTTGAAGAACAAACACATATTTATGTTCCCCCAGGTCTGGGAAGCCCTCCAAAAAGAGTTTTCTGGATCTGGTCTTTCCCTGTGGAGTTGGCCCAGGGCATATCTCGCATTTCTTAGGAAAAATCCCTTATACCATGAAAAGTGCAAATTGCAAATAGAGCTAAAATTCGAAAAACAAAGACATATTCATGTTCCCCCGGGTTAGGGAAACCGAAAAATAGATGAGTTTCCTGGATCTGGTCTCTCCCTTTGGAGTTGGCCCAGGGCATATCTCACATTTCTTAGGAAAAATCCCTTGTACCATCAATAGTGCAAATTGCAGATAGAGGTCAAATTTGAAAAACAAAGACATATTCATGTGCCCCCTGGTCAGGGAAACAAAAAAAAACATGGGTTTCTGGGATCTGATCTGTCCCTGTGGAGTTGGCACAGGGCATAACTCACATTTGTTAGGAAAAATCCATGAAAAGTGGAAATTGGAGATAGAGCTCAAATTCGAAAAAGAAAGACATATTCACGTTCCCCTGTTCAGGGAAGCCCAAAAAAACATGAGTTTTCTGGTTCGGATATGTCCCTGTGGAGTTGGCCCAGAGCATATCTCGCATATGTTATGAACAATCCTATATACCATGAAAAGTGGAAATTGGAGATATAGCTAAAATTCGAAAAAGAAAGACATATTCACATTCCCCGGTTCAGGGAAGCCCAAAAAACATGGGTTTCCTGGATCTGATGTGTCCCTGTGGAGTTGGCCCAGGGCATATCTCACATTTCTTAGGAAAAATCGCGTATACCATCAATAGTGCAAATTGCAGATAGAGCTCAAATTCGAAAAAGAAAGACATATTCATATTCCCCTGGGTCAGGGAAACACAAAAAACATGAGTTTTCAGCATGTGATCTGTCCCTGTGGAGTTGGCCCAGAGTATATCTCGCAATTGTTAGGAAAAATTCCTTATACAATGAAAAGTGCAAATTGCAGATTGAACTCAAATTTGAAGAACAAACACATATTTATGTTCCCCCAGGTCTGGGAAGCCCTCCAAAAAGAGTTTTCTGGATCTGGTCTTTCCCTGTGGAGTTGGCCCAGGGCATATCTCGCATTTGTTAGGAAAAATCCCTTATACCATGAAAAGTGCAAATTGCAAATAGAGCTAAAATTCGAAAAACAAAGACATATTCATGTTCCCCCGGGTTAGGGAAACCCAAAAACACATTAGTTTCCTGGATCTGTTCTCTCCCTTTGGAGTTGGCCCAGGGCATATCTCACATTTCTCAGGAAAAATCCCTTGTACCATCAATAGTGCAAATTGCAGATAGAGGTCAAATTTGAAAAACAAAGACATATTCATGTGCCCCCTGGTCAGGGAAACAAAAAAAAAAAACATGGGTTTCTGGGATCTGATCTGTCCCTGTGGAGTTGGCACAGGGCATAACTCACATTTGTTAGGAAAAATCCATGAAAAGTGGAAATTGGAGATAGAGCTCAAATTTGAAAAAGAAAGACATATTCACGTTCCCCGGTTCAGGGAAGCCCAAAAAAACATGAGTTTTCTGGTTCGGATATGTCCCTTTGGAGTTGGCCCAGAGCATATCTCGCATATGTTATGAACAATCCTATATACCATGAAAAGTGGAAATTGGAGATATAGCTAAAATTCGAAAAAGAAAGACATATTCACATTCCCCGGTTCAGGGAAGCCCAAAAAACATGGGTTTCCTGGATCTGATGTGTCCCTGTGGAGTTGGCCCAGGGCATATCTCACATTTCTTAGGAAAAATCACGTATACCATCAATAGTGCAAATTGCAGATAGAGCTCAAATTCGAAAAAGAAAGACATATTCATATTCCACTGGGTCAAGGAAACCCAAAAAACATGAGTTTTCAGCATCTGATCTGTCCCTGTGGAGTTGGCCCAGAGCATATCTCGCATTTGTTAGGAAAAATTCCTTATACAATGAAAAGTGCAAATTGCAGATTGAACTCAAATTTGAAGAACAAACACATATTTATGTTCCCCAAGGTCTGGGAAGCCCTCCAAAAAGAGTTTTCTGGATCTGGTCTTTCCCTGTGGAGTTGGCCCAGGGCATATCTCGCATTTCTTAGGAAAAATCCCTTATACCATGAAAAGTGCAAATTGCAAATAGAGCTAAAATTCGAAAAACAAAGAGATATTCATGTTCCCCTGGGTTAGGGAAACCCAAAAATACATGAGTTTCCTGGATCTGGTCTCTCCCTTTGGAGTTGGCCCAGGGCATATCTCACATTTCTTAGGAAAAATCCCTTGTACCATCAATAGTGCAAATTGCAGATAGACGTCAAATTTGAAAAACAAAGACATATTCATGTGCACCCTGGTCAGGGAAACAAAAAAAAAAACATGGGTTTCTGGGATCTGATCTGTCCCTGTGGAGTTGGCCCAACTCATATCTCGCATTTGTTAGGAAAAATCCATTATACCTTGAAAAGTGCACATAGGAGATAGAGCTCAAATTCGAAAAACAAACACATATTCATATTCCCCTACGTCAGGGAAGCCCAAAAAACATGAATATTTAGGATCTGATGTGTCCCTTTCGACTTGGCCCAGGGTATAACTCGCATTTGTTAGGAAAAATCCATTATACCATCAATATTGAAAATTGCAGATAGAGGTCAAATTCGAAAAACAAAGACATATTCATGTTCGGGACCTGATCTTTCCCTGTGCAGTTGGCGCATGGCATATCTTTGTTAGGAAAAATCCCATATTTGATGAAAAGTGAAAATTGGAGATAGAGCTCAAATTTAAAAAAAAAGACATATTCCTATTCCCCTGGGTCAGGGAAGCCCAAAAAACATGAGTTTTCTGGTTCGGATATGTCCCTTTGGAGTTGGCCCAGAGCATATCTCGCATATGTTATGAACAATCCTATATACCATGAAAAGTGGAAATTGGAGATATAGCTAAAATTCGAAAAAGAAAGACATATTCACATTCCCCGGTTCAGGGAAGCCCAAAAAACATGGGTTTCCTGGATCTGATGTGTCCCTGTGGAGTTGGCCCAGGGCATATCTCACATTTCTTAGGAAAAATCACGTATACCATCAATAGTGCAAATTGCAGATAGAGCTCAAATTCGAAAAAGAAAGACATATTCATATTCCACTGGGTCAAGGAAACCCAAAAAACATGAGTTTTCAGCATCTGATCTGTCCCTGTGGAGTTGGCCCAGAGCATATCTCGCATTTGTTAGGAAAAATTCCTTATACAATGAAAAGTGCAAATTGCAGATTGAACTCAAATTTGAAGAACAAACACATATTTATGTTCCCCAAGGTCTGGGAAGCCCTCCAAAAAGAGTTTTCTGGATCTGGTCTTTCCCTGTGGAGTTGGCCCAGGGCATATCTCGCATTTCTTAGGAAAAATCCCTTATACCATGAAAAGTGCAAATTGCAAATAGAGCTAAAATTCGAAAAACAAAGAGATATTCATGTTCCCCTGGGTTAGGGAAACCCAAAAATACATGAGTTTCCTGGATCTGGTCTCTCCCTTTGGAGTTGGCCCAGGGCATATCTCACATTTCTTAGGAAAAATCCCTTGTACCATCAATAGTGCAAATTGCAGATAGAGGTCAAATTTGAAAAACAAAGACATATTCATGTGCACCCTGGTCAGGGAAACAAAAAAAAAAACATGGGTTTCTGGGATCTGATCTGTCCCTGTGGAGTTGGCACAGGGCATAACTCACATTTGTTAGGAAAAATCCATGAAAAGTGGAAATTGGAGATAGAGCTCAAATTCGAAAAAGAAAGACATATTCACGTTCCCCGGTTCAGGGAAGCCCAAAAAAACATGAGTTTTCTGTTTCGGATATGTCCCTTTGGAGTTGGCCCAGAGCATATCTCGCATATGTTAGGAACAATCCTATATACCATGAAAAGTGGAAATTGCAGATAGAGCTCAAATTCGAAAAAGAAAGAGATATTCATATTCCCCTGGGTCAGGGAAACCCAAAAAACATGAGTTTTCGGCATCTGATCTATCCCTGTGGAGTTGGCCTAGAGCATATCTCGCATTTGTTAGGAAAAATCCCTTGTACCAACAATATTGAAAATTGCAGATAGAGGTCAAATTTGAAAAACAAAGACATATTCATGTGCCCCCTGGTCAGGGAAGCGAAAAAAAAAAAGTGAGTTTCTGGGATCTGATCTGTCCCACAGGGTGTAACTCACATTTCTTAGGAAAAATCCATGAAAAGTGGAAATTGCAGATAGAGCTCAAATTCGAAAAACAAGCACATATTCATGTTCCCCTGGGTCAAGGAAGCCAGAAAAACTTGAGTTTTTGGGATCTGATCTTTCCCTTTGGAGTGGGCCCAGGGCATAAATCGCATTTCTTAGGAAAAATCACTTATACCATCAATAGTGCAAATTGCAGATAGAGCTCAAATTCGAAAAAGAAAGACATATTCACGTTCCCCGGTTCAGGGAAGCCCAAAAAACAAAAACCAAAAAAACCATGAGTTTCTGGGATCTGATCTTTCCCTGTGGAGTTGGCACAGGGCATAACTCACATTTGTTAGGAAAAATCCATGAAAAGTGGAAATTGGAGATAGAGCTCAAATTCGAAAAAGAAAGACATATTCACATTCCCCGGTTCAGGGAAGCCCAAAAAACATGATTTTCCTGGATCTGATCTGTCCCTGTGGAGTTGGCCCAGGGCATATCTCACATTTCTTAGGAAAAATCACTTATACCATCAATAGTGCAAATTGCAGATAGTGGTCAAATTCGAAAAACAAAGACATATTCATGTTCCCCCGGGTCTCGGAATCCCAAAAAAACATGAGTTTTTGGGACCTGATCTTTCCCTTTGGAGTTGGCCCAGGGCATAACTTGCATATGTTAGGAAAAATCCCATATACCATGAAAAGTGCAAATTACAGATAGAGCTCAAATTTGAAGAAGAAACACATATTTATGTTCCCGCAGGTCACGGAAACCCTCCAAAATAGAGTTTTCTGGATCTGGTCTGTCCCTTTGGAGTTGGCCCAACTCATATCTCGCATTTGTTAGGAAAAATCCATTATACCTTGAAAAGTGCACATAGGAGATAGAGCTCAAATTTGAAAAACAAACACATATTCATATTCCCCTGGGTCAGGGAAGCCCAAAAAACATGAATATTTAGGATCTGATCTGTCCCTTTGGAGATGGCCCGGGGTATAACTTTATTTTGTTAGGAAAAATTCCCTTATATGATGTAAAGTGAAAATTGGAGATAGAGTTCAAATTAAAAAAAAAGACATATTCATATTCCACTGGGTAAGGGAAACCCAAAAAAAATGAGTTTCCTGGATCTGATCTGTCTTTTTGGAGTTGGCCCAGGGCATATCTCACATTTCTTAGGAAAAATCACGTATACCATCAATAGTGCAAATTGCTGATAGAGCTCAAATTCGAAAAAGAAAGACATATTCATATTCCCCTGGGTCAGGGAAACCCAAAAAACCCAGCATCTGATCTGTCCCTGTGGAGTTGTCCAAGAACATATGTCGCATTTGTTAGGAAAAATTCCTTATACAATCAAAAGTGCAAATTGCAGATTGAACTCAAATTCAAAAAACAAAGACATATTCATGTTCCCCCCGGTTAGGGAAACCCAAAAATACATGAGTTTTCTGGATCTTATCTGTCCCTGTGCAGTTGGCCCAGGACATATCTCGCATTTGTTTGGAAAACTCCATTATACCATGAAAAGTGAACATAGTTAGTTAGTTCAAATTCGAAATTCGAAAAACAAACACATATTCATATTCCCCTACGTCAGGGAAGCCCAAAAAACATGAATATTTAGGATCTGATCTGTCCCTTTCGACTTTGCCCAGGGTATATCTCGCATTTGTTAGGAAAAAGCCATTATACCATAAAAATAGGAGACAGAGTTGAAATTCGAAAAACAAAGACAAATTCATGTTCCCCCGGGTCAGGGAAACCCAAAAAAACATGAGTTTCCTGGATCTTATCTGTCCCTGTGGAGTTGGCCAAGGGCATATCTCACATTTCTTAGGAAAAATCACTTATACCATCAATAGTGCAAATTGCAGATAGAGCTCAAATTCGAAAAAGAAAGACATATTCATATTCCCCTGGGTCAGGGAAGCCCAAACAAACATGAATATTTAGGATCTGATCTGTCCCTTTGGAGTTGGCCCAGGGTATAACTCGCATTTGTTAGGAAAAATCCCATATACCAGGAAAAGTGCACATAAGAGATAGAGCTCAAATTCAAAAAACAAAGACATATTCATATTCCCCCGGTTCAGGGAAGCCCAAAAAAACATGAATTCTCCAGATCTGATCTGTCCCTGTGGAGTTAGCTGAGGGCATGTCTCGCATTTGTTAGGAAAAAACATGAGTTTTCGGGACCTGATCTGTACCAAATAGAGCTCAAACTTGAAGAACAAACACATATTCAAAAAACAGAGATATATTCATGTTCCGTCGGGTCAGGGAAACCCAAAAACACATGAGTTTTCTGGATCTTATCTGTCCCTGTGCAGTTGGCCCATGGCATATCTCGCATTTGTTAGGAAAAATCCCATATACTATGAAAAGTGCAAATTGCAGATAGAGCTCAAATTTGAAGAACAAAGACATATTTATGTTCCACCAGTTCAGGGAAGCCCCCCCAAAAATGACTTTTTCGGATCTGATCTCTCCCTGTCGAGTTGGCCCAGGGCATAACTCGCATTTGTTAGGAAAAATCCCTTATACCATCAATCGTGCAAATTGCAGATAGAGCTGAAATTCGTAAAAGAAAGACATATTCATATTCCCCTGGGTCAGGGAAGCCCAAAGAACATGAGTTTCCTGGATCTGATCTGTCCCTGTGGAGTTGGCCAAGGGCATATCTCACATTTCTTAGGAAAAATCACTTATACCATCTATAGTGCAAATTGCAGATAGAGCTCAAATTCGAAAAAGAAAGACATATTCACGTTCCCCGGTTCAGGGAAGCCCAAAAAACATGAGTTTTATAGTTCGGATATGTCCCTGTGGAGTTGGCCCAGAGCATATCTCGCATATGTTAGGAAAAATCCCATATACCATGAAAAGTGGAAATTGGAGATAGAGCTCAAATTCGAAAAAGAAAGACATATTCACATTTCCTGGTTCAGGGAAGCCCAAAAAACATGGGTTTCCTGGATCTCATGTGTACCTGTGGGGTTGGCCCAGGGCATATCTCACATTTCTTAGGAAAAATCACGTATACCATCAATAGTGCAAATTGCAGATAGAGCTCAAATTCGAAAAAGAAAGACATATTCATATTCCCCTGGGTCAGGGAAACCCAAAAAACATGATTTTTCAGCTTCTGATCTGTCCCTGTGGATTTGGCCCAGAGCATATCTCGCATTTGTTAGGAAAAATTCCTTATACAATGAAAAGTGCAAATTGCAGATTGAACTCAAATTTGAAGAACAAACACATATTTATGTTCCCCCAGGTCTGGGAAGCCCTCCAAAGAGAGTTTTCTGGATCTGGTCTGTCCCTGTGGAGTTGGCCCAGGGCATATCTCGCATTTGTTAGGAAAAATCCCTTATACCATGAAAAGTGCAAATTGCAAATAGAGCTAAAATTCAAAAAACAAAGACATATTCATGTTCCCCCGGGTTAGGGAAACCCAAAAATACATGAGTTTCCTGGATCTGGTCTCTCCCTTTGGAGTTGGCCCAACTCATATCTCGCATTTGTTAGGAAAAATCCATTATAGCTTGAAAAGTGCACATAGGAGATAGAGCTCAAATTCGAAAAACAAACACATATTCATATTCCCCTGGGTCAGGGAAGCCCAAAAAACATGAATATTTAGGATCTGATCTGTCCCTTTGGAGATGGCCCGGGGTATAACTTTATTTTGTTAGGAAAAAATTCCCTTTTATGATGTAAAGTGAAAATTGGAGATAGAGCTCAAATTCAAAAAAAAAAACATATTCATATTCCCCTGGGTAAGGGAAACCCCAAGAAAATGAGTTTCCGGGATCTGACCTGTCTTTTTGGAGTTGGCCCAGGGCATATCTCGCATTTGTTAGGAAAAATCCCATATACTATGAAAAGTGCAAATTGCAGATAGAGCTCAAATTTGAAGAACAAAGACATATTTATGTTCCACCAGTTCAGGGAAGCCCCCCCAAAAATGACTTTTTCGGATCTGATCTCTCCCTGTCGAGTTGGCCCAGGGCATAACTCGCATTTGTTAGGAATAATTCCTTATACAATGAAAAGTGCAAATTGCAGATTGAACTCAAATTTGAAGAACAAACACATATTTATGTTCCCCCAGGTCTGGGAAGCCCTCCAAAGAGAGTTTTCTGGATCTGGTCTGTCCCTGTGGAGTTGGCCCAGGGCATATCTCGCATTTGTTAGGAAAAATCCCTTATACCATGAAAAGTGCAAATTGCAAATAGAGCTAAAATTCGAAAAACAAAGACATATTCATGTTCCCCCGGGTTAGGGAAACCCAAAAATACATGAGTTTCCTGGATCTGGTCTCTCCCTTTGGAGTTGGCCCAACTCATATCTCGCATTTGTTAGGAAAAATCCATTATAGCTTGAAAAGTGCACATAGGAGATAGAGCTCAAATTCGAAAAACAAACACATATTCATATTCCCCTGGGTCAGGGAAGCCCAAAAAACATGAATATTTAGGATCTGATCTGTCCCTTTGGAGATGGCCCGGGGTATAACTTTATTTTGTTAGGAAAAAATTCCCTAATATGATGTAAAGTGAAAATTGGAGATAGAGCTCAAATTCAAAAAAAAAAACATATTCATATTCCCCTGGGTAAGGGAAACCCCAAGAAAATGAGTTTCCGGGATCTGACCTGTCTTTTTGGAGTTGGCCCAGGGCATATCTCGCATTTGTTAGGAAAAATCACTTATTCCATCAATAGTGCAAATTGCTGATAGAGCTCAAATTCGAAAAAGAAAGACATATTCATATTCCCCTGGGTCAAGGAAACCCAAAAAACCCAGCATCTGATCTGTCCCTGTGGAGTTGGCCCAGAGCATATCTCGCATTTGTTAGGAAAAATTCCTTATACAATCAAAAGTGCAAATTGGAGATTGAACTCAAATTTAAAGAACAAACACATATTTATGTTCCCCCGGGTCTGGGAAGCCCTCCAAAAAGAGTTTTCTGGATCTGGTCTGTCCCTGTGGAAAAATCCCATATACCATGAAAAGTGCAAATTACAGATAGAGCTCAAATTTGAAGAAGAAACAGGGATCTGATCTGTCCCTGTGGAGTTGGCCCTCGGCATATCTCGCATTTGTTTGGAAAAATCCCATGTACCATGAAAAGTGCAAATTCCCCCGGGTCAGGGAAGCCCAAAGAACAGGGATCTGATCTGTCCCTGTGGAGTTGGCCAAGGGCATATCTCACATTTCTTAGGAAAAATCACGTATACCATCAATAGTGCAAATTGCAGATAGAGCTCAAATTCGAAAAAGAAAGACATATTCACATTCCCCCGGGTTAGGGAAACCCAAAAATACATGAGTTTCCTGGATCTGGTCTCTCCCTTTGGAGTTGGCCCAGGGCATATCTCACATTTCTTAGGAAAAATCCCTTGTACCATCAATAGTGCAAATTGCAGATAGAGGTCAAATTTGAAAAACAAAGACATATTCATGTGCCCCCTGGTCAGGGAAACCAAAAAAACATGAGTTTCTGGGATCTGATCTGTCCCTGTGGAGTTGGCACAGGGCATAACTCACATTTGTTAGGAAAAATCCATGAAAAGTGGAAATTGGAGATAGAGCTCAAATTCGAAAAACAAAGACATATTCATGTTCCCCCGGGTCACGGAAACCCAAAAAAACATGAGTTTTTGGGACCTGATCTTTCCCTGTGCAGTTGGCGCATGGCATATCTTGCATTTGTTAGGAAAAATCCCATATACCATGAAAAGTGAAAATTGAAAATAGAGCTCAAATTCGAAAAACAAGCACATATTCATGTTCCAATAGGTCAGGGAAGCCCAAAAAAGTTGAGTTTTTGGAATCTGATCTGTCTTTTTGGACTTGGCCCCGGGCATATCTCGCATTTGTTAGGAAAAATCCCTTATACCATCAATATTGCAAATTGCAGATAGAGGTCAAATTCGTAAAAGAAAGACATATTCACGTTCCCCGGTTCAGGGAAGCCCAAAAAACATGAGTTTTATGGTTCGGATATGTCCCTGTGGAGTTGGCCCAGAGCATATCTCGCATATGTTAGGAAAAATCCCATATACCATGAAAAGTGCAAATTACAGATAGAGCTCAAATTTGAAGAAGAAACACATATTTATGTTCCCCCAGGTCAGGGAAACCCTCCAAAAAAAGAGTTTTCTGGATCTGGTCTCTCCCTTTGGAGTTGGCCCAACTGATACCTCGCATTTGTTAGGAAAAATGCATTATACCATAAAAATAGGAGACAGAGATCAAATTCGAAAAACAAAGACAAATTCATGTTCCCCCGGGTTAGGGAAACCCCAAAAAACATGAGTTTTTGGGATCTGATCTTTCCCTGTGCAGTTGGCGCATGGCATATCTTGCATTTGTTAGGAAAAATTCCATATACCATGAAAAGTGCAAATTGCAGATAGAGCACAAATTTGTATAACAATCACATATTTATGTTCCCCCGGGTCAGGGAAAAACTGCAAAAAAAGTGTTTCCTGGATCTGGTCTCTCCCTTTGGAGTTGGCCCAGCTCATATCTCGCATTTGTTAGGAAAAATCCATTATACCATAAAAATAGGAGACAGAGTTGAAATTCGAAAAACAAAGACAAATTCATGTTCCCCCGGGTCAGGGAAACCCAAAAAACCATGAGTTTCCTGGATCTGATCTGTCCCTGTGGAGTTGGCCCAGAGCATATCTCGCATATGTTAGGAACAATCCTATATACCATGAAAAGTGGAAATTGGAGATAGAGCTCAAATTCGAAAAAGAAAGACATATTCACATTCCCCGGTTCAGGGAAGCCCAAAAAACATGGGTTTCCTGGATCTGATCTTTCCCTTTGGAGTTGGCCCAGGGCATAACTTGCATATGTTAGGAAAAATCCCATATACCATGAAAAGTGGAAATTGGAGATAGAGCTCAAATTCGAAAAACAAAGACATATTCATGTTCCCCCGGGTCACGGAAACCCAAAAAAACATGAGTTTTTGGGACCTGATCTTTCCCTGTGCAGTTGGCGCATGGCATATCTTGCATTTGTTAGGAAAAATCCCATATACCATGAAAAGTGAAAATTGAAAATAGAGCTCAAATTCGAAAAACAAGCATATATTCATGTTCCAATAGGTCAGGGAAGCCCAAAAAAGTTGAGTTTTTGGGATCTGATCTGTCTTTTTGGACTTGGCCCAGGGCATATCTCGCATTTGTTAGGAAAAATCTCTTATTCCATCAATAGTGCAAATTGCTGATAGAGCTCAAATTCAAAAAAGAAAGACATATTCATGCTCCCCTAGGTCGAGGAAAAAAAAACACATTAGTTTCCTTGATCTGATCTGTCCCTCTGGAGTTGGCCCAGGGCATATCTCACATTTCTTAGGAAAAATCCCTTATACCATCAATATTGCAAATTGCAGATAGAGGTCAAATTCGTAAAAGAAAGACATATTCACGTTCCCCGGTTCAGGGAAGCCCAAAAAACATGAGTTTTATGGTTCAGATATGTCCCTGTGGAGTTGGCCTAGAGCATATCTCGCATATTTTAGGAAAAATCCCATATACCATGAAAAGTGCAAATTACAGATAGATCTCAAATTTGAAGAAGAAACACATATTTATGTTCCCCCAGGTCAGGGAAACACTCCAAAAAAAGAGTTTTCTGGATCTGGTCTCTCCCTTTGGAGTTGGCCCAACTGATACCTCGCATTTGTTAGGAAAAATGCATTATACCATAAAAATAGGAGACAGAGATCAAATTCGAAAAACAAAGACAAATTCATGTTCCCCCAGGTTAGGGAAACCCCAAAAAACATGAGTTTTTGGGATCTGATCTTTCCCTGTGCAGTTGGCGCATGGCATATCTTGCATTTGTTAGGAAAAATTCCATATACCATGAAAAGTGCAAATTGCAGATAGAGCTCAAATTTAAAGAAGAAACACATATTTATGTTCCCCCAGGTCAGGGAAACCCTCCAAAAAAAGAGTTTTCTGGATCTGGTCTCTCCCTTTGGAGTTGGCCCAACTGATACCTCGCATTTGTTAGGAAAAATGCATTATACCATAAAAATAGGAGACAGAGATCAAATTCGAAAAACAAAGACAAATTCATGTTCCCCCAGGTTAGGGAAACCCCAAAAAACATGAGTTTTTGGGATCTGATCTTTCCCTGTGCAGTTGGCGCATGGCATATCTTGCATTTGTTAGGAAAAATTCCATATACCATGAAAAGTGCAAATTGCAGATAGAGCTCAAATTTGTATAACAATCACATATTTATGTTCCCCCGGGTCAGGGAAAAACTGCAAAAAAAGTGTTTCCTGGATCTGGTCTCTCCCTTTGGAGTTGGCCCAGCTCATATCTCGCATTTGTTAGGAAAAATCCATTATACCATAAAAATAGGAGACAGAGTTGAAATTCGAAAAACAAAGACAAATTCATGTTCCCCAGGGTCAGGGAAACCCAAAAAAACATGAGTTTCCTGGATCTGATCGGTCCCTGTGGAGTTGGCCCAGAGCATATCTCGCATATGTTAGGAACAATCCTATATACCATGAAAAGTGGAAATTGGAGATAGAGCTCAAATTCGAAAAAGAAAGACATATTCACATTCCCCGGTTCAGGGAAGCCCAAAAAACATGGGTTTCCTGGATCTGATCTTTCCCTTTGGAGTTGGCCCAGGGCATAACTTGCATATGTTAGGAAAAATCCCATATACCATGAAAAGTGGAAATTGGAGATAGAGCTCAAATTCGAAAAAGAAAGACATATTCACGTTCCCCGGTTCAGGGAAGCCCAAAAAAACATGAGTTTTCTGGTTCGGATATGTCCCTGTGGAGCTGGCCCAGAGCATATCTCGCATATCTTAGGAAAAATCCTATATACCATGAAAAGTGGAAATTGGAGATAGAGCTCAAATTCGAAAAACAAAGACATATTCATGTTCCCCCGGGTCACGGAAACCCAAAAAAACATGAGTTTTTGGGACCTGATCTTTCCCTGTGCAGTTGGCGCATGGCATATCTTGCATTTGTTAGGAAAAATCCCATATACCATGAAAAGTGAAAATTGAAAATAGAGCTCAAATTCGAAAAACAAGCACATATTCATGTTCCAATAGGTCAGGGAAGCCCAAAAAAGTTGAGTTTTTGGGATCTGATCTGTCTTTTTGGACTTGGCCCAGGGCATATCTCGCATTTGTTAGGAAAAATCTCTTATTCCATCAATAGTGGAAATTGCTGATAGAGCTCAAATTCAAAAAAGAAAGACATATTCATGCTCCCCTAGGTCGAGGAAAAAAAAACACATTAGTTTCCTTGATCTGATCTGTCCCTCTGGAGTTGGCCCAGGGCATATCTCACATTTCTTAGGAAAAATCCCTTATACCATCAATATTGCAAATTGCAGATAGAGGTCAAATTCGTAAAAGAAAGACATATTCACGTTCCCCGGTTCAGGGAAGCCCAAAAAACATGAGTTTTATGGTTCGGATATGTCCCTGTGGAGTTGGCCCAGAGCATATCTCGCATATGTTAGGAAAAATCCCATATACCATGAAAAGTTTAAATTACAGATAGAGCTCAAATTTGAAGAAGAAACACATATTTATGTTCCCCCAGGTCAGGGAAACCCTCCAAAAAAAGAGTTTTCTGGATCTGGTCTCTCCCTTTGGAGTTGGCCCAACTGATACCTCGCATTTGTTAGGAAAAATGCATTATACCATAAAAATAGGAGACAGAGATCAAATTCGAAAAACAAAGACAAATTCATGTTCCCCCAGGTTAGGGAAACCCCAAAAAACATGAGTTTTTGGGATCTGATCTGTCCCTGTGGAGTTGGCCCTCGGCATAGCTCTCATTTGTTTGGAAAAATTCCATATACCATGAAAAGTGCAAATTGCAGATAGAGCTCAAATTTGTATAACAATCACATATTTATGTTCCCCCGGGTCAGGGAAAAACTGCAAAAAAGTGTTTCCTGGATCTGGTCTCTCCCTTTGGAGTTGGCCCAGCTCATATCTCGCATTTGTTAGGAAAAATCCATTATACCATAAAAATAGGAGACAGAGTTGAAATTCGAAAAACAAAGACAAATTCATGTTCCCCCGGGTCAGGGAAACCCAAAAAAACATGAGTTTCCTGGATCTGATCTGTCCCTGTGGAGTTGGCCCAGAGCATATCTCGCATATGTTAGGAACAATCCTATATACCATGAAAAGTGGAAATTGGAGATAGAGCTCAAATTCGAAAAAGAAAGACATATTCACGTTCCCCGGTTCAGGGAAGCCCAAAAAACATGAGTTTTATGGTTCGGATATGTCCCTGTGGAGTTGGCCCAGAGCATATCTCGCATATGTTAGGAAAAATCCCATATACCATGAAAAGTGCAAATTACAGATAGAGCTCAAATTTGAAGAAGAAACACATATTTATGTTCCCCCAGGTCAGGGAAACCCTCCAAAAAAAGAGTTTTCTGGATCTGGTCTCTCCCTTTGGAGTTGGCCCAACTGATACCTCGCATTTGTTAGGAAAAATGCATTATACCATAAAAATAGGAGACAGAGATCAAATTCGAAAAACAAAGACAAATTCATGTTCCCCCAGGTTAGGGAAACCCCAAAAAACATGAGTTTTTGGGATCTGATCTTTCCCTGTGCAGTTGGCGCATGTCATATCTTGCATTTGTTAGGAAAAATTCCATATACCATGAAAAGTGCAAATTGCAGATAGAGCTCAAATTTGTATAACAATCACATATTTATGTTCCCCCGGGTCAGGGAAAAACTGCAAAAAAAGTGTTTCCTGGATCTGGTCTCTCCCTTTGGAGTTGGCCCAGCTCATATCTCGCATTTGTTAGGAAAAATCCATTATACCATAAAAATAGGAGACAGAGTTGAAATTCGAAAAACAAAGACAAATTCATGTTCCCCCGGGTCAGGGAAACCCAAAAAAACATGAGTTTCCTGGATCTGATCTGTCCCTGTGGAGTTGGCCCAGAGCATATCTCGCATATGTTAGGAACAATCCTATATACCATGAAAAGTGGAAATTGGAGATAGAGCTCAAATTCGAAAAAGAAAGACATATTCACATTCCCCGGTTCAGGGAAGCCCAAAAAACATGGGTTTCCTGGATCTGATCTTTCCCTTTGGAGTTGGCCCAGGGCATAACTTGCATATGTTAGGAAAAATCCCATATACCATGAAAAGTGGAAATTGGAGATAGAGCTCAAATTCGAAAAAGAAAGACATATTCATGTTCCCCGGTTCAGGGAAGCCCAAAAAAACATGAGTTTTCTGGTTCGGATATGTCCCTGTGGAGTTGGCCCAGAGCATATCTCGCATATCTTAGGAAAAATCCTATATACCATGAAAAGTGGAAATTGGAGATAGAGCTCAAATTCGAAAAACAAAGACATATTCATGTTCCCCCGGGTCACGGAAACCCAAAAAAACATGAGTTTTTGGAACCTGATCTTTCCCTGTGCAGTTGGCGCATGGCATATCTTGCATTTGTTAGGAAAAATCCCATATACCATGAAAAGTGAAAATTGAAAATAGAGCTCAAATTCGAAAAACAAGCACATATTCATGTTCCAATAGGTCAGGGAAGCCCAAAAAAGTTGAGTTTTTGGGATCTGATCTGTCTTTTTGGACTTGGCCCAGGGCATATCTCGCATTTGTTAGGAAAAATCTCTTATTCCATCAATAGTGCAAATTGCTGATAGAGCTCAAATTCAAAAAAGAAAGACATATTCATGCTCCCCTAGGTCGAGGAAAAAAAAACACATTAGTTTCCTTGATCTGATCTGTCCCTCTGGAGTTGGCCCAGGGCATATCTCACATTTCTTAGGAAAAATCCCTTATACCATCAATATTGCAAATTGCAGATAGAGGTCAAATTCGTAAAAGAAAGACATATTCACGTTCCCCGGTTCAGGGAAGCCCAAAAAACATGAGTTTTATAGTTCGGATATGTCCCTGTGGAGTTGGCCCAGAGCATATCTCGCATATGTTAGGAAAAATCCCATATACCATGAAAAGTTTAAATTACAGATAGAGCTCAAATTTGAAGAAGAAACACATATTTATGTTCCCCCAGGTCAGGGAAACCCTCCAAAAAAAGAGTTTTCTGGATCTGGTCTCTCCCTTTGGAGTTGGCCCAACTGATACCTCGCATTTGTTAGGAAAAATGCATTATACCATAAAAATAGGAGACAGAGATCAAATTCGAAAAACAAAGACAAATTCATGTTCCCCCAGGTTAGGGAAACCCCAAAAAACATGAGTTTTTGGGATCTGATCTGTCCCTGTGGAGTTGGCCCTCGGCATAGCTCTCATTTGTTTGGAAAAATTCCATATACCATGAAAAGTGCAAATTGCAGATAGAGCTCAAATTTGTATAACAATCACATATTTATGTTCCCCCGGGTCAGGGAAAAACTGCAAAAAAAGTGTTTCCTGGATCTGGTCTCTCCCTTTGGAGTTGGCCCAGCTCATATCTCGCATTTGTTAGGAAAAATCCATTATACCATAAAAATAGGAGACAGAGTTGAAATTCGAAAAACAAAGACAAATTCATGTTCCCCCGGGTCAGGGAAACCCAAAAAAACATGAGTTTCCTGGATCTGATCTGTCCCTGTGGAGTTGGCCCAGAGCATATCTCGCATATGTTAGGAACAATCCTATATACCATGAAAAGTGGAAATTGGAGATAGAGCTCAAATTCGAAAAAGAAAGACATATTCACATTCCCCGGTTCAGGGAAGCCCAAAAAACTTGTGTTTCCTGGATCTGATCTTTCCCTTTGGAGTTGGCCCAGGGCATAACTTGCATATGTTAGGAAAAATCCCATATACCATGAAAAGTGCAAATTACAGATAGAGCTCAAATTTGAAGAAGAAACACATATATATGTTCCCGCAGGTCACGGAACCCCTCCAAAATAGAGTTTTCTGGATCTGGTCTCTCCCTTTGGAGTTGGCCCAACTCATATCTCGCATTTGTTAGGAAAAATCCATTATACCTTGAAAAGTGCACATAGGAGATAGAGCTCAAATTCGAAAAACAAACACATATTCATATTCCCCTACGTCAGGGAAGCCCAAAAAACATGAATATTTAGGATCTGATGTGTCCCTTTCGACTTGGCCCAGGGTATAACTCGCATTTGTTAGGAAAAATCCATTATACCATCAATATTGAAAATTGCAGATAGAGGTCAAATTCGAAAAACAAAGACATATTCATGTTCGGGACCTGATCTTTCCCTGTGCAGTTGGCGCATGGCATATCTTTGTTAGGAAAAATCCCATATTTGATGAAAAGTGAAAATTGGAGATAGAGCTCAAATTTAAAAAAAAAGACATATTCCTATTCCCCTGGGTCAGGGAAGCCCAAAAAACATGAGTTTTCTGGTTCGGATATGTCCCTTTGGAGTTGGCCCAGAGCATATCTCGCATATGTTATGAACAATCCTATATACCATGAAAAGTGGAAATTGGAGATATAGCTAAAATTCGAAAAAGAAAGACATATTCACATTCCCCGGTTCAGGGAAGCCCAAAAAACATGGGTTTCCTGGATCTGATGTGTCCCTGTGGAGTTGGCCCAGGGCATATCTCACATTTCTTAGGAAAAATCACGTATACCATCAATAGTGCAAATTGCAGATAGAGCTCAAATTCGAAAAAGAAAGACATATTCATATTCCACTGGGTCAAGGAAACCCAAAAAACATGAGTTTTCAGCATCTGATCTGTCCCTGTGGAGTTGGCCCAGAGCATATCTCGCATTTGTTAGGAAAAATTCCTTATACAATGAAAAGTGCAAATTGCAGATTGAACTCAAATTTGAAGAACAAACACATATTTATGTTCCCCAAGGTCTGGGAAGCCCTCCAAAAAGAGTTTTCTGGATCTGGTCTTTCCCTGTGGAGTTGGCCCAGGGCATATCTCGCATTTCTTAGGAAAAATCCCTTATACCATGAAAAGTGCAAATTGCAAATAGAGCTAAAATTCGAAAAACAAAGAGATATTCATGTTCCCCTGGGTTAGGGAAACCCAAAAATACATGAGTTTCCTGGATCTGGTCTCTCCCTTTGGAGTTGGCCCAGGGCATATCTCACATTTCTTAGGAAAAATCCCTTGTACCATCAATAGTGCAAATTGCAGATAGAGGTCAAATTTGAAAAACAAAGACATATTCATGTGCACCCTGGTCAGGGAAACAAAAAAAAAAACATGGGTTTCTGGGATCTGATCTGTCCCTGTGGAGTTGGCACAGGGCATAACTCACATTTGTTAGGAAAAATCCATGAAAAGTGGAAATTGGAGATAGAGCTCAAATTCGAAAAAGAAAGACATATTCACGTTCCCCGGTTCAGGGAAGCCCAAAAAAACATGAGTTTTCTGTTTCGGATATGTCCCTTTGGAGTTGGCCCAGAGCATATCTCGCATATGTTAGGAACAATCCTATATACCATGAAAAGTGGAAATTGCAGATAGAGCTCAAATTCGAAAAAGAAAGAGATATTCATATTCCCCTGGGTCAGGGAAACCCAAAAAACATGAGTTTTCGGCATCTGATCTATCCCTGTGGAGTTGGCCTAGAGCATATCTCGCATTTGTTAGGAAAAATCCCTTGTACCAACAATATTGAAAATTGCAGATAGAGGTCAAATTTGAAAAACAAAGACATATTCATGTGCCCCCTGGTCAGGGAAACGAAAAAAAAAAGTGAGTTTCTGGGATCTGATCTGTCCCACAGGGTGTAACTCACATTTCTTAGGAAAAATCCATGAAAAGTGGAAATTGCAGATAGAGCTCAAATTCGAAAAACAAGCACATATTCATGTTCCCCTGGGTCAAGGAAGCCAGAAAAACTTGAGTTTTTGGGATCTGATCTTTCCCTTTGGAGTGGGCCCAGGGCATAAATCGCATTTCTTAGGAAAAATCACTTATACCATCAATAGTGCAAATTGCAGATAGAGCTCAAATTCGAAAAAGAAAGACATATTCACGTTCCCCGGTTCAGGGAAGCCCAAAAAACAAAAACCAAAAAAACCATGAGTTTCTGGGATCTGATCTTTCCCTGTGGAGTTGGCACAGGGCATAACTCACATTTGTTAGGAAAAATCCATGAAAAGTGGAAATTGGAGATAGAGCTCAAATTCGAAAAAGAAAGACATATTCACATTCCCCGGTTCAGGGAAGCCCAAAAAACATGATTTTCCTGGATCTGATCTGTCCCTGTGGAGTTGGCCCAGGGCATATCTCACATTTCTTAGGAAAAATCACTTATACCATCAATAGTGCAAATTGCAGATAGTGGTCAAATTCGAAAAACAAAGACATATTCATGTTCCCCCGGGTCTCGGAATCCCAAAAAAACATGAGTTTTTGGGACCTGATCTTTCCCTTTGGAGTTGGCCCAGGGCATAACTTGCATATGTTAGGAAAAATCCCATATACCATGAAAAGTGCAAATTACAGATAGAGCTCAAATTTGAAGAAGAAACACATATTTATGTTCCCGCAGGTCACGGAAACCCTCCAAAATAGAGTTTTCTGGATCTGGTCTGTCCCTTTGGAGTTGGCCCAACTCATATCTCGCATTTGTTAGGAAAAATCCATTATACCTTGAAAAGTGCACATAGGAGATAGAGCTCAAATTTGAAAAACAAACACATATTCATATTCCCCTGGGTCAGGGAAGCCCAAAAAACATGAATATTTAGGATCTGATCTGTCCCTTTGGAGATGGCCCGGGGTATAACTTTATTTTGTTAGGAAAAATTCCCTTATATGATGTAAAGTGAAAATTGGAGATAGAGTTCAAATTAAAAAAAAAGACATATTCATATTCCACTGGGTAAGGGAAACCCAAAAAAAATGAGTTTCCTGGATCTGATCTGTCTTTTTGGAGTTGGCCCAGGGCATATCTCACATTTCTTAGGAAAAATCACGTATACCATCAATAGTGCAAATTGCTGATAGAGCTCAAATTCGAAAAAGAAAGACATATTCATATTCCCCTGGGTCAGGGAAACCCAAAAAACCCAGCATCTGATCTGTCCCTGTGGAGTTGTCCAAGAACATATGTCGCATTTGTTAGGAAAAATTCCTTATACAATCAAAAGTGCAAATTGCAGATTGAACTCAAATTCAAAAAACAAAGACATATTCATGTTCCCCCCGGTTAGGGAAACCCAAAAATACATGAGTTTTCTGGATCTTATCTGTCCCTGTGCAGTTGGCCCAGGACATATCTCGCATTTGTTTGGAAAACTCCATTATACCATGAAAAGTGAACATAGTTAGTTAGTTCAAATTCGAAATTCGAAAAACAAACACATATTCATATTCCCCTACGTCAGGGAAGCCCAAAAAACATGAATATTTAGGATCTGATCTGTCCCTTTCGACTTTGCCCAGGGTATATCTCGCATTTGTTAGGAAAAAGCCATTATACCATAAAAATAGGAGACAGAGTTGAAATTCGAAAAACAAAGACAAATTCATGTTCCCCCGGGTCAGGGAAACCCAAAAAAACATGAGTTTCCTGGATCTTATCTGTCCCTGTGGAGTTGGCCAAGGGCATATCTCACATTTCTTAGGAAAAATCACTTATACCATCAATAGTGCAAATTGCAGATAGAGCTCAAATTCGAAAAAGAAAGACATATTCATATTCCCCTGGGTCAGGGAAGCCCAAACAAACATGAATATTTAGGATCTGATCTGTCCCTTTGGAGTTGGCCCAGGGTATAACTCGCATTTGTTAGGAAAAATCCCATATACCAGGAAAAGTGCACATAAGAGATAGAGCTCAAATTCAAAAAACAAAGACATATTCATATTCCCCCGGTTCAGGGAAGCCCAAAAAAACATGAATTCTCCAGATCTGATCTGTCCCTGTGGAGTTAGCTGAGGGCATGTCTCGCATTTGTTAGGAAAAAACATGAGTTTTCGGGACCTGATCTGTACCAAATAGAGCTCAAACTTGAAGAACAAACACATATTCAAAAAACAGAGATATATTCATGTTCCGTCGGGTCAGGGAAACCCAAAAACACATGAGTTTTCTGGATCTTATCTGTCCCTGTGCAGTTGGCCCATGGCATATCTCGCATTTGTTAGGAAAAATCCCATATACTATGAAAAGTGCAAATTGCAGATAGAGCTCAAATTTGAAGAACAAAGACATATTTATGTTCCACCAGTTCAGGGAAGCCCCCCCAAAAATGACTTTTTCGGATCTGATCTCTCCCTGTCGAGTTGGCCCAGGGCATAACTCGCATTTGTTAGGAAAAATCCCTTATACCATCAATCGTGCAAATTGCAGATAGAGCTGAAATTCGTAAAAGAAAGACATATTCATATTCCCCTGGGTCAGGGAAGCCCAAAGAACATGAGTTTCCTGGATCTGATCTGTCCCTGTGGAGTTGGCCAAGGGCATATCTCACATTTCTTAGGAAAAATCACTTATACCATCTATAGTGCAAATTGCAGATAGAGCTCAAATTCGAAAAAGAAAGACATATTCACGTTCCCCGGTTCAGGGAAGCCCAAAAAACATGAGTTTTATAGTTCGGATATGTCCCTGTGGAGTTGGCCCAGAGCATATCTCGCATATGTTAGGAAAAATCCCATATACCATGAAAAGTGGAAATTGGAGATAGAGCTCAAATTCGAAAAAGAAAGACATATTCACATTTCCTGGTTCAGGGAAGCCCAAAAAACATGGGTTTCCTGGATCTCATGTGTACCTGTGGGGTTGGCCCAGGGCATATCTCACATTTCTTAGGAAAAATCACGTATACCATCAATAGTGCAAATTGCAGATAGAGCTCAAATTCGAAAAAGAAAGACATATTCATATTCCCCTGGGTCAGGGAAACCCAAAAAACATGATTTTTCAGCTTCTGATCTGTCCCTGTGGATTTGGCCCAGAGCATATCTCGCATTTGTTAGGAAAAATTCCTTATACAATGAAAAGTGCAAATTGCAGATTGAACTCAAATTTGAAGAACAAACACATATTTATGTTCCCCCAGGTCTGGGAAGCCCTCCAAAGAGAGTTTTCTGGATCTGGTCTGTCCCTGTGGAGTTGGCCCAGGGCATATCTCGCATTTGTTAGGAAAAATCCCTTATACCATGAAAAGTGCAAATTGCAAATAGAGCTAAAATTCAAAAAACAAAGACATATTCATGTTCCCCCGGGTTAGGGAAACCCAAAAATACATGAGTTTCCTGGATCTGGTCTCTCCCTTTGGAGTTGGCCCAACTCATATCTCGCATTTGTTAGGAAAAATCCATTATAGCTTGAAAAGTGCACATAGGAGATAGAGCTCAAATTCGAAAAACAAACACATATTCATATTCCCCTGGGTCAGGGAAGCCCAAAAAACATGAATATTTAGGATCTGATCTGTCCCTTTGGAGATGGCCCGGGGTATAACTTTATTTTGTTAGGAAAAAATTCCCTTTTATGATGTAAAGTGAAAATTGGAGATAGAGCTCAAATTCAAAAAAAAAAACATATTCATATTCCCCTGGGTAAGGGAAACCCCAAGAAAATGAGTTTCCGGGATCTGACCTGTCTTTTTGGAGTTGGCCCAGGGCATATCTCGCATTTGTTAGGAAAAATCCCATATACTATGAAAAGTGCAAATTGCAGATAGAGCTCAAATTTGAAGAACAAAGACATATTTATGTTCCACCAGTTCAGGGAAGCCCCCCCAAAAATGACTTTTTCGGATCTGATCTCTCCCTGTCGAGTTGGCCCAGGGCATAACTCGCATTTGTTAGGAATAATTCCTTATACAATGAAAAGTGCAAATTGCAGATTGAACTCAAATTTGAAGAACAAACACATATTTATGTTCCCCCAGGTCTGGGAAGCCCTCCAAAGAGAGTTTTCTGGATCTGGTCTGTCCCTGTGGAGTTGGCCCAGGGCATATCTCGCATTTGTTAGGAAAAATCCCTTATACCATGAAAAGTGCAAATTGCAAATAGAGCTAAAATTCGAAAAACAAAGACATATTCATGTTCCCCCGGGTTAGGGAAACCCAAAAATACATGAGTTTCCTGGATCTGGTCTCTCCCTTTGGAGTTGGCCCAACTCATATCTCGCATTTGTTAGGAAAAATCCATTATAGCTTGAAAAGTGCACATAGGAGATAGAGCTCAAATTCGAAAAACAAACACATATTCATATTCCCCTGGGTCAGGGAAGCCCAAAAAACATGAATATTTAGGATCTGATCTGTCCCTTTGGAGATGGCCCGGGGTATAACTTTATTTTGTTAGGAAAAAATTCCCTAATATGATGTAAAGTGAAAATTGGAGATAGAGCTCAAATTCAAAAAAAAAAACATATTCATATTCCCCTGGGTAAGGGAAACCCCAAGAAAATGAGTTTCCGGGATCTGACCTGTCTTTTTGGAGTTGGCCCAGGGCATATCTCGCATTTGTTAGGAAAAATCACTTATTCCATCAATAGTGCAAATTGCTGATAGAGCTCAAATTCGAAAAAGAAAGACATATTCATATTCCCCTGGGTCAAGGAAACCCAAAAAACCCAGCATCTGATCTGTCCCTGTGGAGTTGGCCCAGAGCATATCTCGCATTTGTTAGGAAAAATTCCTTATACAATCAAAAGTGCAAATTGGAGATTGAACTCAAATTTAAAGAACAAACACATATTTATGTTCCCCCGGGTCTGGGAAGCCCTCCAAAAAGAGTTTTCTGGATCTGGTCTGTCCCTGTGGAAAAATCCCATATACCATGAAAAGTGCAAATTACAGATAGAGCTCAAATTTGAAGAAGAAACAGGGATCTGATCTGTCCCTGTGGAGTTGGCCCTCGGCATATCTCGCATTTGTTTGGAAAAATCCCATGTACCATGAAAAGTGCAAATTCCCCCGGGTCAGGGAAGCCCAAAGAACAGGGATCTGATCTGTCCCTGTGGAGTTGGCCAAGGGCATATCTCACATTTCTTAGGAAAAATCACGTATACCATCAATAGTGCAAATTGCAGATAGAGCTCAAATTCGAAAAAGAAAGACATATTCACATTCCCCCGGGTTAGGGAAACCGAAAAATACATGAGTTTCCTGGATCTGGTCTCTCCCTTTGGAGTTGGCCCAGGGCATATCTCACATTTCTTAGGAAAAATCCCTTGTACCATCAATAGTGCAAATTGCAGATAGAGGTCAAATTTGAAAAACAAAGACATATTCATGTGCCCCCTGGTCAGGGAAACCAAAAAAACATGAGTTTCTGGGATCTGATCTGTCCCTGTGGAGTTGGCACAGGGCATAACTCACATTTGTTAGGAAAAATCCATGAAAAGTGGAAATTGGAGATAGAGCTCAAATTCGAAAAACAAAGACATATTCATGTTCCCCCGGGTCACGGAAACCCAAAAAAACATGAGTTTTTGGGACCTGATCTTTCCCTGTGCAGTTGGCGCATGGCATATCTTGCATTTGTTAGGAAAAATCCCATATACCATGAAAAGTGAAAATTGAAAATAGAGCTCAAATTCGAAAAACAAGCACATATTCATGTTCCAATAGGTCAGGGAAGCCCAAAAAAGTTGAGTTTTTGGAATCTGATCTGTCTTTTTGGACTTGGCCCCGGGCATATCTCGCATTTGTTAGGAAAAATCCCTTATACCATCAATATTGCAAATTGCAGATAGAGGTCAAATTCGTAAAAGAAAGACATATTCACGTTCCCCGGTTCAGGGAAGCCCAAAAAACATGAGTTTTATGGTTCGGATATGTCCCTGTGGAGTTGGCCCAGAGCATATCTCGCATATGTTAGGAAAAATCCCATATACCATGAAAAGTGCAAATTACAGATAGAGCTCAAATTTGAAGAAGAAACACATATTTATGTTCCCCCAGGTCAGGGAAACCCTCCAAAAAAAGAGTTTTCTGGATCTGGTCTCTCCCTTTGGAGTTGGCCCAACTGATACCTCGCATTTGTTAGGAAAAATGCATTATACCATAAAAATAGGAGACAGAGATCAAATTCGAAAAACAAAGACAAATTCATGTTCCCCCGGGTTAGGGAAACCCCAAAAAACATGAGTTTTTGGGATCTGATCTTTCCCTGTGCAGTTGGCGCATGGCATATCTTGCATTTGTTAGGAAAAATTCCATATACCATGAAAAGTGCAAATTGCAGATAGAGCACAAATTTGTATAACAATCACATATTTATGTTCCCCCGGGTCAGGGAAAAACTGCAAAAAAAGTGTTTCCTGGATCTGGTCTCTCCCTTTGGAGTTGGCCCAGCTCATATCTCGCATTTGTTAGGAAAAATCCATTATACCATAAAAATAGGAGACAGAGTTGAAATTCGAAAAACAAAGACAAATTCATGTTCCCCCGGGTCAGGGAAACCCAAAAAAACATGAGTTTCCTGGATCTGATCTGTCCCTGTGGAGTTGGCCCAGAGCATATCTCGCATATGTTAGGAACAATCCTATATACCATGAAAAGTGGAAATTGGAGATAGAGCTCAAATTCGAAAAAGAAAGACATATTCACATTCCCCGGTTCAGGGAAGCCCAAAAAACATGGGTTTCCTGGATCTGATCTTTCCCTTTGGAGTTGGCCCAGGGCATAACTTGCATATGTTAGGAAAAATCCCATATACCATGAAAAGTGGAAATTGGAGATAGAGCTCAAATTCGAAAAACAAAGACATATTCATGTTCCCCCGGGTCACGGAAACCCAAAAAAACATGAGTTTTTGGGACCTGATCTTTCCCTGTGCAGTTGGCGCATGGCATATCTTGCATTTGTTAGGAAAAATCCCATATACCATGAAAAGTGAAAATTGAAAATAGAGCTCAAATTCGAAAAACAAGCATATATTCATGTTCCAATAGGTCAGGGAAGCCCAAAAAAGTTGAGTTTTTGGGATCTGATCTGTCTTTTTGGACTTGGCCCAGGGCATATCTCGCATTTGTTAGGAAAAATCTCTTATTCCATCAATAGTGCAAATTGCTGATAGAGCTCAAATTCAAAAAAGAAAGACATATTCATGCTCCCCTAGGTCGAGGAAAAAAAAACACATTAGTTTCCTTGATCTGATCTGTCCCTCTGGAGTTGGCCCAGGGCATATCTCACATTTCTTAGGAAAAATCCCTTATACCATCAATATTGCAAATTGCAGATAGAGGTCAAATTCGTAAAAGAAAGACATATTCACGTTCCCCGGTTCAGGGAAGCCCAAAAAACATGAGTTTTATGGTTCAGATATGTCCCTGTGGAGTTGGCCTAGAGCATATCTCGCATATTTTAGGAAAAATCCCATATACCATGAAAAGTGCAAATTACAGATAGAGCTCAAATTTGAAGAAGAAACACATATTTATGTTCCCCCAGGTCAGGGAAACACTCCAAAAAAAGAGTTTTCTGGATCTGGTCTCTCCCTTTGGAGTTGGCCCAACTGATACCTCGCATTTGTTAGGAAAAATGCATTATACCATAAAAATAGGAGACAGAGATCAAATTCGAAAAACAAAGACAAATTCATGTTCCCCCAGGTTAGGGAAACCCCAAAAAACATGAGTTTTTGGGATCTGATCTTTCCCTGTGCAGTTGGCGCATGGCATATCTTGCATTTGTTAGGAAAAATTCCATATACCATGAAAAGTGCAAATTGCAGATAGAGCTCAAATTTGAAGAAGAAACACATATTTATGTTCCCCCAGGTCAGGGAAACCCTCCAAAAAAAGAGTTTTCTGGATCTGGTCTCTCCCTTTGGAGTTGGCCCAACTGATACCTCGCATTTGTTAGGAAAAATGCATTATACCATAAAAATAGGAGACAGAGATCAAATTCGAAAAACAAAGACAAATTCATGTTCCCCCAGGTTAGGGAAACCCCAAAAAACATGAGTTTTTGGGATCTGATCTTTCCCTGTGCAGTTGGCGCATGGCATATCTTGCATTTGTTAGGAAAAATTCCATATACCATGAAAAGTGCAAATTGCAGATAGAGCTCAAATTTGTATAACAATCACATATTTATGTTCCCCCGGGTCAGGGAAAAACTGCAAAAAAAGTGTTTCCTGGATCTGGTCTCTCCCTTTGGAGTTGGCCCAGCTCATATCTCGCATTTGTTAGGAAAAATCCATTATACCATAAAAATAGGAGACAGAGTTGAAATTCGAAAAACAAAGACAAATTCATGTTCCCCAGGGTCAGGGAAACCCAAAAAAACATGAGTTTCCTGGATCTGATCGGTCCCTGTGGAGTTGGCCCAGAGCATATCTCGCATATGTTAGGAACAATCCTATATACCATGAAAAGTGGAAATTGGAGATAGAGCTCAAATTCGTAAAAGAAAGACATATTCACGTTCCCCGGTTCAGGGAAGCCCAAAAAACATGAGTTTTATGGTTCAGATATGTCCCTGTGGAGTTGGCCTAGAGCATATCTCGCATATTTTAGGAAAAATCCCATATACCATGAAAAGTGCAAATTACAGATAGAGCTCAAATTTGAAGAAGAAACACATATTTATGTTCCCCCAGGTCAGGGAAACACTCCAAAAAAAGAGTTTTCTGGATCTGGTCTCTCCCTTTGGAGTTGGCCCAACTGATACCTCGCATTTGTTAGGAAAAATGCATTATACCATAAAAATAGGAGACAGAGATCAAATTCGAAAAACAAAGACAAATTCATGTTCCCCCAGGTTAGGGAAACCCCAAAAAACATGAGTTTTTGGGATCTGATCTTTCCCTGTGCAGTTGGCGCATGGCATATCTTGCATTTGTTAGGAAAAATTCCATATACCATGAAAAGTGCAAATTGCAGATAGAGCTCAAATTTGAAGAAGAAACACATATTTATGTTCCCCCAGGTCAGGGAAACCCTCCAAAAAAAGAGTTTTCTGGATCTGGTCTCTCCCTTTGGAGTTGGCCCAACTGATACCTCGCATTTGTTAGGAAAAATGCATTATACCATAAAAATAGGAGACAGAGATCAAATTCGAAAAACAAAGACAAATTCATGTTCCCCCAGGTTAGGGAAACCCCAAAAAACATGAGTTTTTGGGATCTGATCTTTCCCTGTGCAGTTGGCGCATGGCATATCTTGCATTTGTTAGGAAAAATTCCATATACCATGAAAAGTGCAAATTGCAGATAGAGCTCAAATTTGTATAACAATCACATATTTATGTTCCCCCGGGTCAGGGAAAAACTGCAAAAAAAGTGTTTCCTGGATCTGGTCTCTCCCTTTGGAGTTGGCCCAGCTCATATCTCGCATTTGTTAGGAAAAATCCATTATACCATAAAAATAGGAGACAGAGTTGAAATTCGAAAAACAAAGACAAATTCATGTTCCCCAGGGTCAGGGAAACCCAAAAAAACATGAGTTTCCTGGATCTGATCGGTCCCTGTGGAGTTGGCCCAGAGCATATCTCGCATATGTTAGGAACAATCCTATATACCATGAAAAGTGGAAATTGGAGATAGAGCTCAAATTCGAAAAAGAAAGACATATTCACATTCCCCGGTTCAGGGAAGCCCAAAAAACATGGGTTTCCTGGATCTGATCTTTCCCTTTGGAGTTGGCCCAGGGCATAACTTGCATATGTTAGGAAAAATCCCATATACCATGAAAAGTGGAAATTGGAGATAGAGCTCAAATTCGAAAAAGAAAGACATATTCACGTTCCCCGGTTCAGGGAAGCCCAAAAAAACATGAGTTTTCTGGTTCGGATATGTCCCTGTGGAGCTGGCCCAGAGCATATCTCGCATATCTTAGGAAAAATCCTATATACCATGAAAAGTGGAAATTGGAGATAGAGCTCAAATTCGAAAAACAAAGACATATTCATGTTCCCCCGGGTCACGGAAACCCAAAAAAACATGAGTTTTTGGGACCTGATCTTTCCCTGTGCAGTTGGCGCATGGCATATCTTGCATTTGTTAGGAAAAATCCCATATACCATGAAAAGTGAAAATTGAAAATAGAGCTCAAATTCGAAAAACAAGCACATATTCATGTTCCAATAGGTCAGGGAAGCCCAAAAAAGTTGAGTTTTTGGGATCTGATCTGTCTTTTTGGACTTGGCCCAGGGCATATCTCGCATTTGTTAGGAAAAATCTCTTATTCCATCAATAGTGGAAATTGCTGATAGAGCTCAAATTCAAAAAAGAAAGACATATTCATGCTCCCCTAGGTCGAGGAAAAAAAAACACATTAGTTTCCTTGATCTGATCTGTCCCTCTGGAGTTGGCCCAGGGCATATCTCACATTTCTTAGGAAAAATCCCTTATACCATCAATATTGCAAATTGCAGATAGAGGTCAAATTCGTAAAAGAAAGACATATTCACGTTCCCCGGTTCAGGGAAGCCCAAAAAACATGAGTTTTATGGTTCGGATATGTCCCTGTGGAGTTGGCCCAGAGCATATCTCGCATATGTTAGGAAAAATCCCATATACCATGAAAAGTTTAAATTACAGATAGAGCTCAAATTTGAAGAAGAAACACATATTTATGTTCCCCCAGGTCAGGGAAACCCTCCAAAAAAAGAGTTTTCTGGATCTGGTCTCTCCCTTTGGAGTTGGCCCAACTGATACCTCGCATTTGTTAGGAAAAATGCATTATACCATAAAAATAGGAGACAGAGATCAAATTCGAAAAACAAAGACAAATTCATGTTCCCCCAGGTTAGGGAAACCCCAAAAAACATGAGTTTTTGGGATCTGATCTGTCCCTGTGGAGTTGGCCCTCGGCATAGCTCTCATTTGTTTGGAAAAATTCCATATACCATGAAAAGTGCAAATTGCAGATAGAGCTCAAATTTGTATAACAATCACATATTTATGTTCCCCCGGGTCAGGGAAAAACTGCAAAAAAAGTGTTTCCTGGATCTGGTCTCTCCCTTTGGAGTTGGCCCAGCTCATATCTCGCATTTGTTAGGAAAAATCCATTATACCATAAAAATAGGAGACAGAGTTGAAATTCGAAAAACAAAGACAAATTCATGTTCCCCCGGGTCAGGGAAACCCAAAAAAACATGAGTTTCCTGGATCTGATCTGTCCCTGTGGAGTTGGCCCAGAGCATATCTCGCATATGTTAGGAACAATCCTATATACCATGAAAAGTGGAAATTGGAGATAGAGCTCAAATTCGAAAAAGAAAGACATATTCACGTTCCCCGGTTCAGGGAAGCCCAAAAAACATGAGTTTTATGGTTCGGATATGTCCCTGTGGAGTTGGCCCAGAGCATATCTCGCATATGTTAGGAAAAATCCCATATACCATGAAAAGTGCAAATTACAGATAGAGCTCAAATTTGAAGAAGAAACACATATTTATGTTCCCCCAGGTCAGGGAAACCCTCCAAAAAAAGAGTTTTCTGGATCTGGTCTCTCCCTTTGGAGTTGGCCCAACTGATACCTCGCATTTGTTAGGAAAAATGCATTATACCATAAAAATAGGAGACAGAGATCAAATTCGAAAAACAAAGACAAATTCATGTTCCCCCAGGTTAGGGAAACCCCAAAAAACATGAGTTTTTGGGATCTGATCTTTCCCTGTGCAGTTGGCGCATGGCATATCTTGCATTTGTTAGGAAAAATTCCATATACCATGAAAAGTGCAAATTGCAGATAGAGCTCAAATTTGTATAACAATCACATATTTATGTTCCCCCGGGTCAGGGAAAAACTGCAAAAAAAGTGTTTCCTGGATCTGGTCTCTCCCTTTGGAGTTGGCCCAGCTCATATCTCGCATTTGTTAGGAAAAATCCATTATACCATAAAAATAGGAGACAGAGTTGAAATTCGAAAAACAAAGACAAATTCATGTTCCCCCGGGTCAGGGAAACCCAAAAAAACATGAGTTTCCTGGATCTGATCTGTCCCTGTGGAGTTGGCCCAGAGCATATCTCGCATATGTTAGGAACAATCCTATATACCATGAAAAGTGGAAATTGGAGATAGAGCTCAAATTCGAAAAAGAAAGACATATTCACATTCCCCGGTTCAGGGAAGCCCAAAAAACATGGGTTTCCTGGATCTGATCTTTCCCTTTGGAGTTGGCCCAGGGCATAACTTGCATATGTTAGGAAAAATCCCATATACCATGAAAAGTGGAAATTGGAGATAGAGCTCAAATTCGAAAAAGAAAGACATATTCATGTTCCCCGGTTCAGGGAAGCCCAAAAAAACATGAGTTTTCTGGTTCGGATATGTCCCTGTGGAGTTGGCCCAGAGCATATCTCGCATATCTTAGGAAAAATCCTATATACCATGAAAAGTGGAAATTGGAGATAGAGCTCAAATTCGAAAAACAAAGACATATTCATGTTCCCCCGGGTCACGGAAACCCAAAAAAACATGAGTTTTTGGAACCTGATCTTTCCCTGTGCAGTTGGCGCATGGCATATCTTGCATTTGTTAGGAAAAATCCCATATACCATGAAAAGTGAAAATTGAAAATAGAGCTCAAATTCGAAAAACAAGCACATATTCATGTTCCAATAGGTCAGGGAAGCCCAAAAAAGTTGAGTTTTTGGGATCTGATCTGTCTTTTTGGACTTGGCCCAGGGCATATCTCGCATTTGTTAGGAAAAATCTCTTATTCCATCAATAGTGCAAATTGCTGATAGAGCTCAAATTCAAAAAAGAAAGACATATTCATGCTCCCCTAGGTCGAGGAAAAAAAAACACATTAGTTTCCTTGATCTGATCTGTCCCTCTGGAGTTGGCCCAGGGCATATCTCACATTTCTTAGGAAAAATCCCTTATACCATCAATATTGCAAATTGCAGATAGAGGTCAAATTCGTAAAAGAAAGACATATTCACGTTCCCCGGTTCAGGGAAGCCCAAAAAACATGAGTTTTATAGTTCGGATATGTCCCTGTGGAGTTGGCCCAGAGCATATCTCGCATATGTTAGGAAAAATCCCATATACCATGAAAAGTTTAAATTACAGATAGAGCTCAAATTTGAAGAAGAAACACATATTTATGTTCCCCCAGGTCAGGGAAACCCTCCAAAAAAAGAGTTTTCTGGATCTGGTCTCTCCCTTTGGAGTTGGCCCAACTGATACCTCGCATTTGTTAGGAAAAATGCATTATACCATAAAAATAGGAGACAGAGATCAAATTCGAAAAACAAAGACAAATTCATGTTCCCCCAGGTTAGGGAAACCCCAAAAAACATGAGTTTTTGGGATCTGATCTGTCCCTGTGGAGTTGGCCCTCGGCATAGCTCTCATTTGTTTGGAAAAATTCCATATACCATGAAAAGTGCAAATTGCAGATAGAGCTCAAATTTGTATAACAATCACATATTTATGTTCCCCCGGGTCAGGGAAAAACTGCAAAAAAAGTGTTTCCTGGATCTGGTCTCTCCCTTTGGAGTTGGCCCAGCTCATATCTCGCATTTGTTAGGAAAAATCCATTATACCATAAAAATAGGAGACAGAGTTGAAATTCGAAAAACAAAGACAAATTCATGTTCCCCCGGGTCAGGGAAACCCAAAAAAACATGAGTTTCCTGGATCTGATCTGTCCCTGTGGAGTTGGCCCAGAGCATATCTCGCATATGTTAGGAACAATCCTATATACCATGAAAAGTGGAAATTGGAGATAGAGCTCAAATTCGAAAAAGAAAGACATATTCACATTCCCCGGTTCAGGGAAGCCCAAAAAACTTGTGTTTCCTGGATCTGATCTTTCCCTTTGGAGTTGGCCCAGGGCATAACTTGCATATGTTAGGAAAAATCCCATATACCATGAAAAGTGCAAATTACAGATAGAGCTCAAATTTGAAGAAGAAACACATATATATGTTCCCGCAGGTCACGGAACCCCTCCAAAATAGAGTTTTCTGGATCTGGTCTCTCCCTTTGGAGTTGGCCCAACTCATATCTCGCATTTGTTAGGAAAAATCCATTATACCTTGAAAAGTGCACATAGGAGATAGAGCTCAAATTTGAAAAACAAACACATATTCATATTCCCCTACGTCAGGGAAGCCCAAAAAACATGAATATTTAGGATCTGATGTGTCCCTTTCGACTTGGCCCAGGGTATAACTCGCATTTGTTAGGAAAAATCCATTATACCATCAATATTGAAAATTGCAGATAGAGGTCAAATTCGAAAAACAAAGACATATTCATGTTCGGGACCTGATCTTTCCCTGTGCAGTTGGCGCATGGCATATCTTTGTTAGGAAAAATCCCATATTTGATGAAAAGTGAAAATTGGAGATAGAGCTCAAATTTAAAAAAAAAGACATATTCCTATTCCCCTGGGTCAGGGAAGCCCAAAAAACATGAGTTTCCTGGATCTTATCTGTCCCTGTGGAGTTGGCCAAGGGCATATCTCACATTTCTTAGGAAAAATCACTTATACCATCAATAGTGCAAATTGCAGATAGAGCTCAAATTCGAAAAAGAAAGACATATTCACGTTCCCCGTTTCAGGGAAGCCCAAAAAATCATGAGTTTTCTGGTTCGGATATGTCCCTTTGGAGTTGGCCCAGAGCATATCTCGCATATGTTAGGAACAATCCTATATACCATGAAAAGTGGAAATTGGAGATAGAGCTCAAATTCGAAAAAGAAACACATATTTATGTTCCCGCAGGTCACGGAACCCCTCCAAAATAGAGTTTTCTGGATCTGGTCTCTCCCTTTGGAGTTGGCCCAACTCATATCTCGCATTTGTTAGGAAAAATCCATTATACCTTGAAAAGTGCACATAGGAGATAGAACTCAAATTCGAAAAACAAACACATATTCATATTCCCCTACGTCAGGGAAGCCCAAAAAACATGAATATTTAGGATCTGATGTGTCCCTTTCGACTGGGCCCAGGGTATAACTCGCATTTGTTAGGAAAAATCCATTATACCATCAATATTGAAAATTGCAGATAGAGGTCAAATTCGAAAAACAAAGACATATTCATGTTCGGGACATGATCTTTCCCTGTGCAGTTGGCGCATGGCATATCTTTGTTAGGAAAAATCCCATATTTGATGAAAAGTGAAAATTGGAGATAGAGCTCAAATTTAAAAAAAAAGACATATTCCTATTCCCCTGGGTCAGGGAAGCCCAAAAAACATGAGTTTCCTGGATCTTATCTGTCCCTGTGGAGTTGGCCAAGGGCATATCTCACATTTCTTAGGAAAAATCACTTATACCATCAATAGTGCAAATTGCAGATAGAACTCAAATTCGAAAAAGAAAGACATATTCACATTCCCCGTTTCAGGGAAGCCCAAAAAATCATGAGTTTTCTGGTTCGGATATGTCCCTTTGGAGTTGGCCCAGAGCATATCTCGCATATGTTAGGAACAATCCTATATACCATGAAAAGTGGAAATTGGAGATAGAGCTCAAATTCGAAAAAGAAACACATATTTATGTTCCCGCAGGTCACGGAACCCCTCCAAAATAGAGTTTTCTGGATCTGGTCTCTCCCTTTGGAGTTGGCCCAACTCATATCTCGCATTTGTTAGGAAAAATCCATTATACCTTGAAAAGTGCACATAGGAGATAGAACTCAAATTCGAAAAACAAACACATATTCATATTCCCCTACGTCAGGGAAGCCCAAAAAACATGAATATTTAGGATCTGATGTGTCCCTTTCGACTGGGCCCAGGGTATAACTCGCATTTGTTAGGAAAAATCCATTATACCATCAATATTGAAAATTGCAGATAGAGGTCAAATTCGAAAAACAAAGACATATTCATGTTCGGGACATGATCTTTCCCTGTGCAGTTGGCGCATGGCATATCTTTGTTAGGAAAAATCCCATATTTGATGAAAAGTGAAAATTGGAGATAGAGCTCAAATTAAAAAAAAAAGACATATTCCTATTCCCCTGGGTCAGGGAAGCCCAAAAAACATGAGTTTCCTGGATCTTATCTGTCCCTGTGGAGTTGGCCAAGGGCATATCTCACATTTCTTAGGAAAAATCACTTATACCATCAATTGTGCAAATTGCAGATAGAGCTCAAATTCGAAAAAGAAAGACATATTCATATTCCCCTGGGTCAGGGAAACCCAAAAAACATGAGTTTTCGGCATCTGATCTATCCCTGTGGTGTTGGCCTAGAGCATATCTCGCATTTGTTAGGAAAAATCCCTTGTACCAACAATATTGAAAATTGCAGATAGAGGTCAAATTAGAAAAACAAAGACATATTCATGTGCCCCCTGGTCAGGGAAATGAAAAAAAGGTGAGTTTCTGGGATCTGATCTGTCCCACAACTCACATTTGTTAGGAAATGTGCAACTCACATTTGTTAGGAAAAATCCATGAAAAGTGGAAATTGGAGATAGAGCTCAAATTCGAAAAACAAAGACATATTCATGTTCCCCTGGTTCAAGGAAGCCAGAAAAACTTGAGTTTTTGGGATCTGATCTTTCCCTTTGGAGTGGGCCCAGGGCATAACTCGCATTTCTTAGGAAAAATCACTTATACCATCAATAGTGCAAATTGCAGATAGAGCTCAAATTCGAAAAAGAAAGACATATTCACATTCCCCGGTTCAGGGAAGCCCAAAAAACAAAAACCAAAAAAACCATGAGTTTCTGGGATCTGATCTTTCCCTGTGGAGTTGGCACAGGGCATAACTCGCATTTCTTAGGAAAAATCACTTATACCATCAATCGTGCAAATTGCAGATAGAGCTCAAATTCAAAAAAGAAAGACATATTCATATTCCCCCAAGTCAGGGAAACCAAAAAAAAACATTAGTTTCCTTGATCTGAAATGTCCCTGTGGAGTTGGCCCAGGGCATATCTCACATTTCTTAGGAAAAATCCCTTATACCATAAAAAAAGAAAGACATATTCTTGTTCGGGAACTGATCTTTCCCTGTGCAGTTGGCGCATGGCATATCTTGCATTTGTTAGGAAAAATCCCATATACCATGAAAAGTGCAAATTACAGATAGAGCTCAAATTTGAAGAAGAAACACATATTTATGTTCCCGCAGGTCACGGAACCCCTCCAAAATAGAGTTTTCTTGATCTGGTCTCTCCCTTTGGAGTTGGCCCAACTCATATCTCGCATTTGTTACGAAAAATCCATTATACCTTGAAAAGTGCACATAGGAGATAGAGCTCAAATTCGAAAAACAAACACATATTCATATTCCCCTACATCAGGGAAGCCCAAAAAACATGAATATTTAGGATCTGATGTGTCCCTTTCGACTTGGCCCAGGGTATAACACGCATTTGTTAGGAAAAATCCATTATACCATCAATATTGAAAATTGCAGATAGAAGTCAAATTCGAAAAACAAAGACATATTCATGTTCGGGACCTGATCTTTGCTTGTGCAGTTGGCGCATGGCATATCTTTGTTAGGAAAAATCCCATATTTGATGAAAAGTGAAAATTGGAGATAGAGCTCAAATTTAAAAAAAAGACATATTCCTATTCCCCTGGGTCAGGGAAGCCCAAAAAACATGAGTTTCCTGGATCTTATCTGTCCCTGTGGAGTTGGCCAAGGGCATATCTCACATTTCTTAGGAAAAATCACTTATGCCATCAATAGTGCAAATTGCAGATAGAGCTCAAATTCAAAAAAGAAAGACATATTCATATTCCCCTGGGTCAGGGAAACCCAAAAAACATGAGTTTTCGGCATCTCATCTATCCCTGTGGAGTTGGCCTAGAGCATATCTCGCATTTGTTAGGAAAAATCCCTTGTACCAACAATATTGAAAATTGCAGATAGAGGTCAAATTTGAAAAACAAAGACATATTCATGTGCCCCCTGGTCAGGGAAACGAAAAAAAATGTGAGTTTCTGGGATCTGATCTGTCCCACAGGGTGTAACTCACATTTGTTAGGAAAAATCCATGAAAAGTGGAAATTGCAGATAGAGCTCAAATTCGAAAAACAAGCACATATTCATGTTCCCCTGGGTCAAGGAAGCCAGAAAAACTTGAGTTTTTGGGATCTGATCTTTCCCTTTGGAGTGGGCCCAGGGCATAACTCGCATTTCTTAGGAAAAATCACTTATACCATCAATAGTGCAAATTGCAGATAGAGCTCAAATTCGAAAAAGAAAGACATATTCATGTTCCCCGGTTCAGGGAAGCCCAAAAAACAAAAACAAAAAAAACCATGAGTTTCTGGGATCTGATCTTTCCCTGTGGAGTTGGCACAGGGCATAACTCACATTTCTTAGGAAAAGTCCATGAAAAGTGGAAATTGGAGATAGAGCTCAAATTCAAAAAAGAAAGACATATTCACATTCCCTGGTTCAGGGAAGCCCAAAAAACATGAGTTTCCTGGATCTGATCTGTCCCTGTGGAGTTGTCCCAGGGCATATCTCACATTTCTTAGGAAAAATCACGTATACCATCAATAGTGCAAATTGCAGATAGAGCTCAAATTCGAAAAAGAAAGACATATTCATATTCCCCTGGGTCAGGGAAACCCAAAAAACATGAGTTTTCAGCATCTGATCTGTCCCTGTGGAGTTGGCCCAGAGCATATCTCGCATTTGTTAGGAAAAATTCCTTATACAATGAAAAGTGCAAATTGCAGATTGAACTCAAATTTGAAGAACAAACACATATTTATGTTCCCCCAGGTCTGGGAAGCCCTCCAAAAAGAGTTTTCTGGATCTGGTCTGTCCCTGTGGAGTTGGCCCAGGGCATATCTCGCATTTGTTAGGAAAAATCCCTTATACCATGAAAAGTGCAAATTGCAAATAGAGCTAAAATTCGAAAAACAAAGACATATTCATGTTCCCCCGGGTTAGGGAAAGCCAAAAATACATGAGTTTCCTGGATCTGGTCTCTCCCTTTGGAGTTGGCCCAACTCATATCTCGCATTTGTTAGGAAAAATCCATTATAGCTTGAAAAGTGCACATAGGAGATAGAGCTCAAATTCGAAAAACAAACACATATTCATATTCCCCTGGGTCAGGGAAGCCCAAAAAACATGAATATTTTTTTTTTATATACCATATATGCCCTCGCTACCCCTCTCATCATTGCCTTAGCTGTATCCCAATTGTTTTGTACTGAGGTGTCTATAGCTTTATTTTCCTTAAAGAAAAAACTTAGTTCTCTCTCCATCTTAGATTTGAATTCGTCTTCTTTTAAAATTGCTCTTTGAAGCGTCCATCTGGGTATTTTTTTGGAACCTTTCCAGATAAGTTTAATAGGATTGTGATCTGCCCAAGTACCTGTCGCTATATGTACCTCGTCTATTTCTGAACTAATTTCTTTCGTCATCCATACCATGTCTATTCTAGACCATGAGTTATGTCGGTTGGAGTAATATGTATATTGTCTAGCCTTACGATTTCTTTCCCTCCAGACATCTTGGATATTTAGTTCCTCAGCCAAGTTAAGAAAAGATCTCGGTAGAGTTCTTCTCTTCTTTTTCCTAAGCGTCTTTCCCATATAATCCAAATTTATATCTAGGATAGCATTAAAATCTCCTATTAAACAAATCTCCTCATAATCAATGCTACATATCTTATTGTGAAGTGTTTTGAAAAATTGTTCTTGGTTATGGTTTGGGGCATATATCTCTACCATCATGACCTTCCTGTGATTTATTATAACCTCGACTATCAGTATTCTACCCTCTTTATCGTTATAAATTTGTTTTGCAGTCAATTTTGGGTTTACATATAGTGCCACTCCTCTCTTTTTCTTGTGTCGGTCTAAGGAAACGAATAGGTTCCCTATTCTTGGTTGTACTAACAAATATTTTTGTTGTTCCTTTATATGGACTTCTTGTATTGCCACGATATCCAATTGTTGGTGAATTGTTGGTATATAAAAATAAGGGGAAAAGACAACAACGGGAAAGATTAGAAGAGGAATATAAGAGCTTAGAAGTTACACTCCAACAAGATCCACAAAAAGAGAATATCAAGCAATCTATGGATCTGATTAAACACAAACTTAACATTCTAGACAAAGAGAAATTGGCACAACAATTGAGAAACACGAAACAAAATTTTTTTGAAAATGCAAATAAACCGGGCCGGTGGCTCGCATACAAATTGGGAAAACAAAAGGGGAAAAACTGGATTCACGAACTACGAGATGAGGAAGGGAGAATATTCCACCAGGAGGAAAAAAAAAAAATTATAGCCCAGGAATTTTATGAACGTTTATACAAAGAAGATAGCCAGGCAAGTGTGGAGAAAATGGAGGAATATTTCCAAAGAGCCAAACTACCTAAGGTCACAGAAGATACCAGAAATATGTTAAACGAGGAAATTCGACTATCTGAGGTGATAAAAGCTATTAATGCACAAAAGAATAATAAAGCATCGGGACCCGACGGTCTTCCATCAGAGATTTATAAAGAATTACAAAATATCCTAGCTCAACCCCTAGTGGAGGTATTTAACGCAGTATTAGAAGGCGCAAGGACGCCTAAATCTTGGCTAGAGGCAAACATAACCCTTATTCCGAAAGATAACACAGACCATACATTAATCCAAAATTACAGACCCATATCACTTCTTAACTCGGACTACAAGATATTTACATCAATTATAGCGGAACGATTGAAACGATTTCTGAATGATTTCATACACGCAGATCAAAATGGTTTTCTCGCTAAGAGACACACTAAGCACAACATTAGAATAATATTAGATACATTGGAGTACTATGAATTACATAGCGAACAACAGATGGCATTACTTTTCTTAGACGCCCAAAAGGCATTTGACAATGTTAAATGGTCTTTTTTGTGCCAACAGCTTAGCTTTATGAATATGGGAGAAAAGTTTATAAATATAATTAGGGCAATTTATGACAATCAGGAAGCAAAAATAATTATTAATGGGGAAGCATCTAGCAAGTTTCAAATTCAAAAGGGAACACGGCAAGGCTGCCCCTTATCACCGTTGCTGTTTATATTGACTCTTGAAGTATTAACGAGAACTATAAGAAACGACCCAAAGATAAAAGAATTAACCATTAAAAAGGAAACCTTTAAATTGCAAGCTTTCGCGGACGATCTAGTTTTTATTATGGAGGATCCATGTCAGACGGGACCAAAGCTATTGGAAGAATTATCTAAATATGGTGAGGTTGCCGGACTGCGAATAAATAGAAATAAGACCAAGATGATTGTTAAAAATATGACCAATAAACAAAAAGGTAATCTGGCCGAAATCACGGATATAGAAATAGTCAAGAAAATAAAATATTTAGGGATTAACATTACGGCTAGATGCACTTCACTCAAAAAGGATAATTATGATAGTGTAGTGAATCAAATAAAAGGTGACCTGGAAAGATGGGGAAACCTAAAACTCTCATTATTGGGAAGAATCGCTGTCATTAAGATGAATATTCTGCCTAAAATCCTGTTTCTGTTTCAGAATATCCCAATTCAACTCGACTCTAAATTTTTTCGAAATTTGGATAAATTATCACTAAATTTTATTTGGCAGGGGAAAAAACCAAGAATTAAATTGAAATATTTACAAGACACGAAGGAAAATGGGGGTTTTGGATTGCCAGACTGGGAATTATATTACCACGCCGCGGCCCTGAGCTGGATTAGAGAATGGGTAACCTTGAGAAATAGAAGACTATTAACTTTAGAGGGTCACGATTTGCAATATGGCTGGCATGCTTTCCTATGGACGGAGAAACAAGGTCTTTTCTCGCATTTTCAAAGACACCGGATCAGGCAAGCGCTATTCAATACTTGGAAAAAAATTAGATCTCACAATTACACCAAAATACCGGTCTGGCTATCCACCCTTGAAGCGATAGTTTACCCAAATCTGTTTGATTTGGGTAACATAATCTCATACAAGGATATTCTGAATGAGGAGGGGGAATTGAAACTTAGGAATGAACTAGAATTACAAGGTATAAAACTCGATTGGTGGGCCTACTTACAAATCCAATCGAGATTTAGGAAGGATAAAAATGAATGGGGGATATATACCTCTGAAACAGCATTGGACAAAATATTATTGGGACCGGACTCTAAACAAATAAGGAATTTTTATAAATTACTTTTGGGATATAAGCTGTTTGAAGAGCAAGTGAAAGACCCCATGTTGATCTGGGCTAACAATTTAGGACATAACATCGACCTAGATACTTGGCAAACAATTTGGGATAGGAATAAAAGGATAACACTGGCCTCATCGTATAAAGAAAATTTATTTAAAATGTTTTACCGATGGCATCTTCCCCCAGCCCGCTTAGCAAAAATGTACACAACAGCATCTCCCAAATGTTGGAAGTGTTCTGAAGAGATAGGCACATACTTCCACACGTGGTGGTCTTGCAGTAAAACACAAAAATTTTGGAGAATGATTTGGATTTGGCTGAAAGAAATATTGAAACAAGATCTGGAGTTTAGTCCAGAACTTTTCTTGTTGGGAATCACGAAAGAGAAATATCCTAAAGATGTGCTATACTTAACGATCCATATTATCACAGCAGCTAGAATATCATTTGCGCAAAAATGGAAAAAGAATGAGATCCCAGGACAAAAAGAGGTTATTAGGAAAATTTGGGATTGCGCTGAAATGGACAAATTAACTTTGGAATTAAAGAATAAAGATCAATCAGACTATTATAGAATTTGGAACAAATTGTATCTTTGGATGGATAAAAAGAAAGGTCTCTATTAGGTTTTACAGACTAGCTCACTGTTTTAAATATCGTGGTATTTCACCGATTTGTAATCTAAGTGTATTTAAGTGTATTTTTGATGTACATATATACATGTATATATATATATTTAAACATTGTAGACAAAAAGGTTTGTCAGCTCGCTGGTACTGTGTCCAATGTTTTTAAATAATAAATTTAATAAAAATTTAAAAAAAAAAAACATGAATATTTAGGATCTGATCTGTCCCTTTGGAGATGGCCCGGGGTATAACTTTATTTTGTTAGGAAAAATTCCCTTATATGATGTAAAGTGAAAATTGGAGATAGAGCTCAAATTAAAAAAAAATATTCATATTCCCCTGGGTAAGGGAAACAACAAAAAAAATGAGTTTCCGGGATCTGACCTGTCTTTTTGGAGTTGGCCCAGGGCATATCTCGCATTTGTTAGGAAAAATCACTTATTCCATCAATAGTGCAAATTGCAGATAGAGCTCAAATTCGAAAAAGAAAGACATATTCATATTCCCCTGGGTCAGGGAAACCCAAAAAACATGAGTTTTCAGCATCTGATCTGTCCCTGTGGAGTTGGCCCAGAGCATATCTCGCATTTGTTAGGAAAAATTCCTTATACAATCAAAAGTGCAAATTGCAGATTGAACTCAAATTTGAAGAACAAACACATATTTATGTTCCCCCGGGTCTGTGAAGCCCTCCAAAAAGAGTTTTCTGGATCTGGTCTGTCCCTGTGGAAAAATACCATATACCATGAAAAGTGCAAATTACAGATAGAGCTCAAATTTGAAGAAGAAACACATATTTATGTTCCCCCAGGTCAGGGAAACCCTCCAAAAAAAGAGTTTTCTGGATCTGGTCTCTCCCTTTGGATTTGGCCCAACTGATACCTCGCATTTGTTAGGAAAAATCCATTATACCATAAAAATAGGAGACAGAGATCAAATTCGAAAAACAAAGACAAATTCATGTTCCCCCGGATTAGGGAAACCCCAAAAAACATGAGTTTTTGGGATCTGATCTGTCCCTGTGGAGTTGGCCCTCGGCATATCTCGCATTTGTTTGGAAAAATCCCATGTACCATGAAAAGTGCAAATTCCCCCGGGTCAGGGAAGCCCAAAGAACATGAGTTTCCTGGATCTGATCTGTCCCTGTGGAGTTGGCCAAGGGCATATCTCACATTTCTTAGGAAAAATCACTTATACCATCAATAGTGCAAATTGCAGATAGAGCTCAAATTCGAAAAAGAAAGACATATTCACGTTCCCCGGTTCAGGGAAGCCCAAAAAACATGAGTTTTATAGTTCGGATATGTCCCTGTGGAGTTGGCCCAGAGCATATCTCGCATATGTTAGGAAAAATCCCATATACCATGCAAAGTGGAAATTGGAGACAGAGCTCAAATTCGAAAAAGAAAGACATATTCACATTTCCTGGTTCAGGGAAGCCCAAAAAACATGGGTTTCCTGGATCTGATCTTTCCCTTTGGAGTTGGCCCAGGGCATAACTTGCATATGTTAGGAAAAATCACGTATACCATCAATAGTGCAAATTGCAGATAGAGCTCAAATTCGAAAAAGAAAAACATATTCATATTCCCCGGGGTCAGGGAAACCCAAAAAACATGAGTTTTCAGCATCTCATCTGTCCCTGTGGAGTTGGCCCAGAGCATATCTCGCATTTGTTAGGAAAAATTCCTTATACAATGAAAAGTGCAAATTGCAGATTGAACTCAAATTTGAAGAACAAACACATATTTATGTTCCCCCAGGTCTGGGAAGCCCTCCAAAAAGAGTTTTCTGGATCTGGTCTTTCCCTGTGGAGTTGGCCCAGGGCATATCTCGCATTTCTTAGGAAAAATCCCTTATACCATGAAAAGTGCAAATTGCAAATAGAGCTAAAATTCGAAAAACAAAGACATATTCATGTTCCCCCGGGTTAGGGAAACCGAAAAATACATGAGTTTCCTGGATCTGGTCTCTCTCTTTGGAGTTGGCCCAGGGCATATCTCACATTTCTTAGGAAAAATCCCTTGTACCATCAATAGTGCAAATTGCAGATAGTGGTCAAATTTGAAAAACAAAGACATATTCATGTGCCCCGTGGTCAGGGAAAAAAAAAAACATGGGTTTCTGGGATCTGATCTGTCCCTGTGGAGTTGGCATAGGGCATAACTCACATTTCTTAGGAAAAATCCATGAAAAGTGGAAATTGGAGATAGAGCTCAAATTCGAAAAAGAAAGACATATTCAAGTTCCCCTGTTCAGGGAAGCCCAAAAAAACATGAGTTTTCTGGTTCGGATATGTCCCTGTGGAGTTGGCCCAGAGCATATCTCGCATATGTTAGGAACAATCCTATATACCATGAAAAGTGGAAATTGGAGATAGAGCTCAAATTCGAAAAAGAAAGACATATTCATATTCCCCTGGGTCAGGGAAACCCAAAAAACATGAGTTTTCAGCATCTGATCTGTCCCTGTGGAGTTGCCCCAGAGCATATCTCGCAATTGTTAGGAAAAATTCTTTATACAATGAAAAGTGCAAATTGCAGATTGAACTCAAATTTGAAGAACAAACACATATTGATGTTCCCCCAGGTCTGGGAAGCCCTCCAAAAAGAGTTTTCTGGATCTGGTCTTTCCCTGTGGAGTTGGCCCAGGGCATATCTCGCATTTGTTAGGAAAAATCCCTTGTACCATCAATAGTGCAAATTGCAGATAGAGGTCAAATTTGAAAAACAAAGACATATTCATGTGCACCCTGGTCAGGGAAACAAAAAAAAACATGGGTTTCTGGGATCTGATCTGTCCCTGTGGAGTTGGCCAAGGGCATATCTCACATTTCTTAGGAAAAATCACTTATACCATCAATAGTGCAAATTGCAGATAGAGCTCAAATTCGAAAAAGAAAGACATATTCATATTCCCCTGGGTCAGGGAAGCCCAAACAAACATGAATATTTAGGATCTGATCTGTCCCTTTGGAGTTGGCCCAGGGTATAACTCGCATGTGTTAGGAAAAATCCCATATACCAGGAAAAGTGCACATAAGAGATAGAGCTCAAATTCAAAAAACAAAGACATATTCATATTCCCCCGGTTCAGGGAAGCCCAAAAAAACATGAATTCTCCAGAACTGATCTGTCCCTGTGGAGTTAGCTGAGGGCATGTCTCGCATTTGTTAGGAAAAAACATGAGTTTTCGGGACCTGATCTGTACCAAATAGAGCTCAAACTTGAAGAAGAAACACATATTCAAAAAACAGAGATATATTCATGTTCCGTCGGGTCAGGGAAACCCAAAAACACATGAGTTTTCTGGATCTTATCTGTCCCTGTGCAGTTGGCCCATGGCATATCTCGCATTTGTTAGGAAAAATCCCATATACTATGAAAAGTGCAAATTGCAGATAGAGCTCAAATTTGAAGAACAAAGACATATTTATGTTCCACCAGTTCAGGGAAGCCCCCCAAAAAATGACTTTTTCGGATCTGATCTCTCCCTGTCGAGTTGGCCCAGGGCATAACTCGCATTTGTTAGGAAAAATCCCTTATACCATCAATCGTGCAAATTGCAGATAGAGCTCAAATTCGAAAAAGAAAGACATATTCATATTCCCCTGGGTCAGGGAAACCCAAAAAACATGAGTTTTCAGCATCTGATCTGTCCGTGTGGAGTTGGCCCAGAGCATATCTCGCATTTGTTAGGAAAAATTCCTTATACAATGAAAAGTGCAAATTGCAGATTGAACTCAAATTTGAAGAACAAACACATATTTATGTTCCCCCAGGTCTGGGAAGCCCTCCAAAAAGAGTTTTCTGGATCTGGTCTTTCCCTGTGGAGTTGGCCCAGGGCATATCACGCATTTGTTAGGAAAAATCCCTTATACCATGAAAAGTGCAAATTGCAAATAGAGCTAAAATTCGAAAAACAAAGACATATTCATGTTCCCCCGGGTTAGGGAAACCCAAAAATACATGAGTTTCCTGGATCTGGTCTCTCCCTTTGGACTTGGCCCAGGGCATATCTCACATTTCTTAGGAAAAATCCCTTGTACCATCAATAGTGCAAATTGCAGATAGAGGTCAAATTTGAAAAACAAAGACATATTCATGTGCCCCCTGGTCAGGGAAACAAAAAAAAATGGGTTTCTGGGATCTGATCTGTCCCTGTGGAGTTGGCACAGGGCATAACTCACATTTGTTAGGAAAAATCCATGAAAAGTGGAAATTGGAGATAGAGCTCAAATTCGAAAAAGAAAGACATATTCACGTTCCCCTGTTCAGGGAAGCCCAAAAAAACATGAGTTTTCTGGTTCGGATATGTCCCTGTGGAGTTGGCCCAGAGCATATCTCGCATATGTTAGGAACAATCCTATATACCATGAAAAGTGGAAATTGGAGATATAGCTCAAATTCGAAAAAGAAAGACATATTCACATTCCCCGGTTCAGGGAAGCCCAAAAAACATGGGTTTCCTGGATCTGATGTGTCCCTGTGGAGTTGGCCCAGGGCATATCTCACATTTCTTAGGAAAAATCACGTATACCATCAATAGTGCAAATTGCAGATAGAGCTCAAATTCGAAAAAGAAAGACATATTCATATTCCACTGGGTCAGGGAAACCCAAAAGACACGAGTTTTCAGCATCTGATCTGTCCCTGTGGAGTTGGCCCAGAGCATATCTCGCATTTGTTAGGAAAAATTCCTTATACAATGAAAAGTGCAAATTGCAGATTGAACTCAAATTTGAAGAACAAACACATATTTATGTTCCCCAAGGTCTGGGAAGCCCTCCAAAAAGAGTTTTCTGGATCTGGACTTTCCCTGTGGAGTTGGCCCAGGGCATATCTCGCATTTCTTAGGAAAAATCCCTTATACCATGAAAAGTGCAAATTGCAAATAGAGCTAAAATTCGAAAAACAAAGACATATTCATGTTCCCCTGGGTTAGGGAAACCCAAAAATACATGAGTTTCCTGGATCTGGTCTCTCCCTTTGGAGTTGGCCCAGGGCATATCTCACATTTCTTAGGAAAAATCCCTTGTACCATCAATAGTGCAAATTGCAGATAGTGGTCAAATTTGAAAAACAAAGACATATTCATGTGCCCCGTGGTCAGGGGAAAAAAAAACATGGGTTTCTGGGATCTGATCTGTCCCTGTGGAGTTGGCACAGGGCATAACTCACATTTGTTAGGAAAAATCCATGAAAAGTGGAAATTGGAGATAGAGCTCAAATTCGAAAAAGAAAGACATATTCAAGTTCCCCTGTTCAGGGAAGCCCAAAAAAACATGAGTTTTCTGGTTCGGATATGTCCCTGTGGAGTTGGCCCAGAGCATATCTCGCATATGTTAGGAACAATCCTATATACCATGAAAAGTGGAAATTGGAGATAGAGCTCAAATTCGAAAAAGAAAGACATATTCATATTCCCCTGGGTCAGGGAAACCCAAAAAACATGAGTTTTCAGCATCTGATCTGTCCCTGTGGAGTTGCCCCAGAGCATATCTCGCAATTGTTAGGAAAAATTCTTTATACAATGAAAAGTGCAAATTGCAGATTGAACTCAAATTTGAAGAACAAACACATATTGATGTTCCCCCAGGTCTGGGAAGCCCTCCAAAAAGAGTTTTCTGGATCTGGTCTTTCCCTGTGGAGTTGGCCCAGGGCATATCTCGCATTTGTTAGGAAAAATCCCTTGTACCATCAATAGTGCAAATTGCAGATAGAGGTCAAATTTGAAAAACAAAGACATATTCATGTGCACCCTGGTCAGGGAAACAAAAAAAAACATGGGTTTCTGGGATCTGATCTGTCCCTGTGGAGTTGGCCAAGGGCATATCTCACATTTCTTAGGAAAAATCACTTATACCATCAATAGTGCAAATTGCAGATAGAGCTCAAATTCGAAAAAGAAAGACATATTCATATTCCCCTGGGTCAGGGAAGCCCAAACAAACATGAATATTTAGGATCTGATCTGTCCCTTTGGAGTTGGCCCAGGGTATAACTCGCATGTGTTAGGAAAAATCCCATATACCAGGAAAAGTGCACATAAGAGATAGAGCTCAAATTCAAAAAACAAAGACATATTCATATTCCCCCGGTTCAGGGAAGCCCAAAAAAACATGAATTCTCCAGAACTGATCTGTCCCTGTGGAGTTAGCTGAGGGCATGTCTCGCATTTGTTAGGAAAAAACATGAGTTTTCGGGACCTGATCTGTACCAAATAGAGCTCAAACTTGAAGAAGAAACACATATTCAAAAAACAGAGATATATTCATGTTCCGTCGGGTCAGGGAAACCCAAAAACACATGAGTTTTCTGGATTTTATCTGTCCCTGTGCAGTTGGCCCATGGCATATCTCGCATTTGTTAGGAAAAATCCCATATACTATGAAAAGTGCAAATTGCAGATAGAGCTCAAATTTGAAGAACAAAGACATATTTATGTTCCACCAGTTCAGGGAAGCCCCCCAAAAAATGACTTTTTCGGATCTGATCTCTCCCTGTCGAGTTGGCCCAGGGCATAACTCGCATTTGTTAGGAAAAATCCCTTATACCATCAATCGTGCAAATTGCAGATAGAGCTCAAATTCGAAAAAGAAAGACATATTCATATTCCCCTGGGTCAGGGAAACCCAAAAAACATGAGTTTTCAGCATCTGATCTGTCCGTGTGGAGTTGGCCCAGAGCATATCTCGCATTTGTTAGGAAAAATTCCTTATACAATGAAAAGTGCAAATTGCAGATTGAACTCAAATTTGAAGAACAAACACATATTTATGTTCCCCCAGGTCTGGGAAGCCCTCCAAAAAGAGTTTTCTGGATCTGGTCTTTCCCTGTGGAGTTGGCCCAGGGCATATCACGCATTTGTTAGGAAAAATCCCTTATACCATGAAAAGTGCAAATTGCAAATAGAGCTAAAATTCGAAAAACAAAGACATATTCATGTTCCCCCGGGTTAGGGAAACCCAAAAATACATGAGTTTCCTGGATCTGGTCTCTCCCTTTGGACTTGGCCCAGGGCATATCTCACATTTCTTAGGAAAAATCCCTTGTACCATCAATAGTGCAAATTGCAGATAGAGGTCAAATTTGAAAAACAAAGACATATTCATGTGCCCCCTGGTCAGGGAAACAAAAAAAAATGGGTTTCTGGGATCTGATCTGTCCCTGTGGAGTTGGCACAGGGCATAACTCACATTTGTTAGGAAAAATCCATGAAAAGTGGAAATTGGAGATAGAGCTCAAATTCGAAAAAGAAAGACATATTCACGTTCCCCTGTTCAGGGAAGCCCAAAAAAACATGAGTTTTCTGGTTCGGATATGTCCCTGTGGAGTTGGCCCAGAGCATATCTCGCATATGTTAGGAACAATCCTATATACCATGAAAAGTGGAAATTGGAGATATAGCTCAAATTCGAAAAAGAAAGACATATTCACATTCCCCGGTTCAGGGAAGCCCAAAAAACATGGGTTTCCTGGATCTGATGTGTCCCTGTGGAGTTGGCCCAGGGCATATCTCACATTTCTTAGGAAAAATCACGTATACCATCAATAGTGCAAATTGCAGATAGAGCTCAAATTCGAAAAAGAAAGACATATTCATATTCCACTGGGTCAGGGAAACCCAAAAGACATGAGTTTTCAGCATCTGATCTGTCCCTGTGGAGTTGGCCCAGAGCATATCTCGCATTTGTTAGGAAAAATTCCTTATACAATGAAAAGTGCAAATTGCAGATTGAACTCAAATTTGAAGAACAAACACATATTTATGTTCCCCAAGGTCTGGGAAGCCCTCCAAAAAGAGTTTTCTGGATCTGGTCTTTCCCTGTGGAGTTGGCCCAGGGCATATCTCGCATTTCTTAGGAAAAATCCCTTATACCATGAAAAGTGCAAATTGCAAATAGAGCTAAAATTCGAAAAACAAAGACATATTCATGTTCCCCTGGGTTAGGGAAACCCAAAAATACATGAGTTTCCTGGATCTGGTCTCTCCCTTTGGAGTTGGCCCAGGGCATATCTCACATTTCTTAGGAAAAATCCCTTGTACCATCAATAGTGCAAATTGCAGATAGTGGTCAAATTTGAAAAACAAAGACATATTCATGTGCCCCGTGGTCAGGGAAAAAAAAAACATGGGTTTCTGGGATCTGATCTGTCCCTGTGGAGTTGGCACAGGGCATAACTCACATTTGTTAGGAAAAATCCATGAAAAGTGGAAATTGGAGATAGAGCTCAAATTCGAAAAAGAAAGACATATTCAAGTTCCCCTGTTCAGGGAAGCCCAAAAAAACATGAGTTTTCTGGTTCGGATATGTCCCTGTGGAGTTGGCCCAGAGCATATCTCGCATATGTTAGGAACAATCCTATATACCATGAAAAGTGGAAATTGGAGATAGAGCTCAAATTCGAAAAAGAAAGACATATTCATATTCCCCTGGGTCAGGGAAACCCAAAAAACATGAGTTTTCAGCATCTGATCTGTCCCTGTGGAGTTGCCCCAGAGCATATCTCGCAATTGTTAGGAAAAATTCCTTATACAATGAAAACTGCAAATTGCAGATTGAACTCAAATTTGAAGAACAAACACATATTTATGTTCCCCCAGGTCTGGGAAGCCCTCCAAAAAGAGTTTTCTGGATCTGGTCTTTCCCTGTGGAGTTGGCCCAGGGCATATCTCGCATTTGTTAGGAAAAATCCCTTGTACCATCAATAGTGCAAATTGCAGATAGAGGTCAAATTTGAAAAACAAAGACATATTCATGTGCACCCTGGTCAGGGAAACAAAAAAAAACATGGGTTTCTGGGATCTGATCTGTCCCTGTGGAGTTGGCCAAGGGCATATCTCACATTTCTTAGGAAAAATCACTTATACCATCAATAGTGCAAATTGCAGATAGAGCTCAAATTCGAAAAAGAAAGACATATTCATATTCCCCTGGGTCAGGGAAGCCCAAACAAACATGAATATTTAGGATCTGATCTGTCCCTTTGGAGTTGGCCCAGGGTATAACTCGCATGTGTTAGGAAAAATCCCATATACCAGGAAAAGTGCACATAAGAGATAGAGCTCAAATTCAAAAAACAAAGACATATTCATATTCCCCCGGTTCAGGGAAGCCCAAAAAAACATGAATTCTCCAGATCTGATCTGTCCCTGTGGAGTTAGCTGAGGGCATGTCTCGCATTTGTTAGGAAAAAACATGAGTTTTCGGGACCTGATCTGTACCAAATAGAGCTCAAACTTGAAGAACAAACACATATTCAAAAAACAGAGATATATTCATGTTCCGTCGGGTCAGGGAAACCCAAAAACACATGAGTTTTCTGGATCTTATCTGTCCCTGTGCAGTTGGCCCATGGCATATCTCGCATTTGTTAGGAAAAATCCCATATACTATGAAAAGTGCAAATTGCAGATAGAGCTCAAATTTGAAGAACAAAGACATATTTATGTTCCACCAGTTCAGGGAAGCCCCCCAAAAAATGACTTTTTCGGATCTGATCTCTCCCTGTCGAGTTGGCCCAGGGCATAACTCGCATTTGTTAGGAAAAATCCCTTATACCATCAATCGTGCAAATTGCAGATAGAGCTCAAATTCGAAAAAGAAAGACATATTCATATTCCCCTGGGTCAGGGAAACCCAAAAAACATGAGTTTTCAGCATCTGATCTGTCCGTGTGGAGTTGGCCCAGAGCATATCTCGCATTTGTTAGGAAAAATTCCTTATACAATGAAAAGTGCAAATTGCAGATTGAACTCAAATTTGAAGAACAAACACATATTTATGTTCCCCAAGGTCTGGGAAGCCCTCCAAAAAGAGTTTTCTGGATCTGGTCTTTCCCTGTGGAGTTGGCCCAGGGCATATCTCGCATTTGTTAGGAAAAATCCCTTATACCATGAAAAGTGCAAATTGCAAATAGAGCTAAAATTCGAAAAACAAAGACATATTCATGTTCCCCCGGGTTAGGGAAACCCAAAAATACATGAGTTTCCTGGATCTGGTCTCTCCCTTTGGACTTGGCCCAGGGCATATCTCACATTTCTTAGGAAAAATCCCTTGTACCATCAATAGTGCAAATTGCAGATAGAGGTCAAATTTGAAAAACAAAGACATATTCATGTGCCCCCTGGTCAGGGAAACAAAAAAAAATGGGTTTCTGGGATCTGATCTGTCCCTGTGGAGTTGGCACAGGGCATAACTCACATTTGTTAGGAAAAATCCATGAAAAGTGGAAATTGGAGATAGAGCTCAAATTCGAAAAAGAAAGACATATTCACGTTCCCCTGTTCAGGGAAGCCCAAAAAAACATGAGTTTTCTGGTTCGGATATGTCCCTGTGGAGTTGGCCCAGAGCATATCTCGCATATGTTAGGAACAATCCTATATACCATGAAAAGTGGAAATTGGAGATATAGCTCAAATTCGAAAAAGAAAGACATATTCACATTCCCCGGTTCAGGGAAGCCCAAAAAACATGGGTTTCCTGGATCTGATGTGTCCCTGTGGAGTTGGCCCAGGGCATATCTCACATTTCTTAGGAAAAATCACGTATACCATCAATAGTGCAAATTGCAGATAGAGCTCAAATTCGAAAAAGAAAGACATATTCATATTCCACTGGGTCAGGGAAACCCAAAAGACATGAGTTTTCAGCATCTGATCTGTCCCTGTGGAGTTGGCCCAGAGCATATCTCGCATTTGTTAGGAAAAATTCCTTATACAATGAAAAGTGCAAATTGCAGATTGAACTCAAATTTGAAGAACAAACACATATTTATGTTCCCCAAGGTCTGGGAAGCCCTCCAAAAAGAGTTTTCTGGATCTGGTCTTTCCCTGTGGAGTTGGCCCAGGGCATATCTCGCATTTCTTAGGAAAAATCCCTTATACCATGAAAAGTGCAAATTGCAAATAGAGCTAAAATTCAAAAAACAAAGACATATTCATGTTCCCCTGGGTTAGGGAAACCCAAAAATACATGAGTTTCCTGGATCTGGTCTCTCCCTTTGGAGTTGGCCCAGGGCATATCTCACATTTCTTAGGAAAAATCCCTTGTACCATCAATAGTGCAAATTGCAGATAGAGGTCAAATTTGAAAAACAAAGACATATTCATGTGCACCCTGGTCAGGGAAACAAAAAAAAAACATGGGTTTCTGGGATCTGATCTGTCCCTGTGGAGTTGGCCAAGGGCATATCTCACATTTCTTAGGAAAAATCACTTATACCATCAATAGTGCAAATTGCAGATAGAGCTCAAATTCGAAAAAGAAAGACATATTCATATTCCCCTGAGTCAGGGAAACCCAAAAAACCCAGCATCTGATCTGTCCCTGTGGAGTTGGCCCAGAGCATATCTCGCAATTGTTAGGAAAAATTCCTTATACAATGAAAAGTGCAAATTGCAGATTGAACTCAAATTTGAAGAACAAACACATATTTATGTTCCCCCAGGTCTGGGAAGCCCTCCAAAAAGAGTTTTCTCGATCTGGTCTTTCCCTGTGGAGTTGGCCCAGGGCATATCTCGCATTTGTTAGGAAAAATCCCTTATACCATGAAAAGTGCAAATTGCAAATAGAGCTAAAATTCGAAAAAAAAGACATATTCATGTTCCCCCGGGAAGCCCAAAAAAACATGAGTTTTCTGGTTCGGATATGTCCCTTTGGAGTTGGCCCAGAGCATATCTCGCATATGTTAGGAACAATCCTATATACCATGAAAAGTGGAAATTGCAGATAGAGCTCAAATTCGAAAAAGAAAGAGATATTCATATTCCCCTGGGTCAGGGAAACCCAAAAAACATGAGTTTTCGGCATCTGATCTATCCCTGTGGAGTTGGCCTAGAGCATATCTCGCATTTGTTAGGAAAAATCCCTTGTACCAACAATATTGAAAATTGCAGATAGAGGTCAAATTTGAAAAACAAAGACATATTCATGTGCCCCCTGGTCAGGGAAACGAAAAAAAAATGTGAGTTTCTGGGATCTGATCTGTCCCACAGGGTGTAACTCACATTTCTTAGGAAAAATCCATGAAAAGTGGAAATTGCAGATAGAGCTCAAATTCGAAAAACAAGCACATATTCATGTTCCCCTGGGTCAAGGAAGCCAGAAAAACTTGAGTTTTTGGGATCTGATCTTTCCCTTTGGAGTGGGCCCAGGGCATAACTCGCATTTCTTAGGAAAAATCACTTATACCATCAATAGTGCAAATTGCAGATAGAGCTCAAATTCGAAAAAGAAAGACATATTCACGTTCCCCGGTTCAGGGAAGCCCAAAAAACAAAAACCAAAAAAACCATGAGTTTCTGGGATCTGATCTTTCCCTGTGGAGTTGGCGCAGGGCATAACTCACATTTGTTAGGAAAAATCCATGAAAAGTGGAAATTGGAGATAGAGCTCAAATTCGAAAAAGAAAGACATATTCACATTCCCCGGTTCAGGGAAGCCCAAAAAACATGAGTTTCCTGGATCTGATCTGTCCCTGTGGAGTTGGCCCAGGGCATATCTCACATTTCTTAGGAAAAATCACTTATACCATCAATAGTGCAAATTGCAGATAGTGGTCAAATTCGAAAAACAAAGACATATTCATGTTTCCCCGGGTCTCGGAAACCCAAAAAAACATGAGTTTTTGGGACCTGATCTTTCCCTTTGGAGTTGGCCCAGGGCATAACTTGCATATGTTAGGAAAAATTCCTTATACAATGAAAAGTGCAAATTGCAGATTGAACTCAAATTTGAAGAACAAACACATATTTATGTTCCCCAAGGTCTGGGAAGCCCTCCAAAAAGAGTTTTCTGGATCTGGTCTTTCCCTGTGGAGTTGGCCCAGGGCATATCTCGCATTTGTTAGGAAAAATCCCTTGTACCATCAATAGTGCAAATTGCAGATAGAGGTCAAATTTGAAAAACAAAGACATATTCATGTGCACCCTGGTCAGGGAAACAAAAAAAAACATGGGTTTCTGGGATCTGATCTGTCCCTGTGGAGTTGGCCAAGGGCATATCTCACATTTCTTAGGAAAAATCACTTATACCATCAATAGTGCAAATTGCAGATAGAGCTCAAATTCGAAAAAGAAAGACATATTCATATTCCCCTGGGTCAGGGAAGCCCAAACAAACATGAATATTTAGGATCTGATCTGTCCCTTTGGAGTTGGCCCAGGGTATAACTCGCATGTGTTAGGAAAAATCCCATATACCAGGAAAAGTGCACATAAGAGATAGAGCTCAAATTCAAAAAACAAAGACATATTCATATTCCCCCGGTTCAGGGAAGCCCAAAAAAACATGAATTCTCCAGATCTGATCTGTCCCTGTGGAGTTAGCTGAGGGCATGTCTCGCATTTGTTAGGAAAAAACATGAGTTTTCGGGACCTGATCTGTACCAAATAGAGCTCAAACTTGAAGAACAAACACATATTCAAAAAACAGAGATATATTCATGTTCCGTCGGGTCAGGGAAACCCAAAAACACATGAGTTTTCTGGATCTTATCTGTCCCTGTGCAGTTGGCCCATGGCATATCTCGCATTTGTTAGGAAAAATCCCATATACTATGAAAAGTGCAAATTGCAGATAGAGCTCAAATTTGAAGAACAAAGACATATTTATGTTCCACCAGTTCAGGGAAGCCCCCCAAAAAATGACTTTTTCGGATCTGATCTCTCCCTGTCGAGTTGGCCCAGGGCATAACTCGCATTTGTTAGGAAAAATCCCTTATACCATCAATCGTGCAAATTGCAGATAGAGCTCAAATTCGAAAAAGAAAGACATATTCATATTCCCCTGGGTCAGGGAAACCCAAAAAACATGAGTTTTCAGCATCTGATCTGTCCGTGTGGAGTTGGCCCAGAGCATATCTCGCATTTGTTAGGAAAAATTCCTTATACAATGAAAAGTGCAAATTGCAGATTGAACTCAAATTTGAAGAACAAACACATATTTATGTTCCCCAAGGTCTGGGAAGCCCTCCAAAAAGAGTTTTCTGGATCTGGTCTTTCCCTGTGGAGTTGGCCCAGGGCATATCTCGCATTTGTTAGGAAAAATCCCTTATACCATGAAAAGTGCAAATTGCAAATAGAGCTAAAATTCGAAAAACAAAGACATATTCATGTTCCCCCGGGTTAGGGAAACCCAAAAATACATGAGTTTCCTGGATCTGGTCTCTCCCTTTGGACTTGGCCCAGGGCATATCTCACATTTCTTAGGAAAAATCCCTTGTACCATCAATAGTGCAAATTGCAGATAGAGGTCAAATTTGAAAAACAAAGACATATTCATGTGCCCCCTGGTCAGGGAAACAAAAAAAAATGGGTTTCTGGGATCTGATCTGTCCCTGTGGAGTTGGCACAGGGCATAACTCACATTTGTTAGGAAAAATCCATGAAAAGTGGAAATTGGAGATAGAGCTCAAATTCGAAAAAGAAAGACATATTCACGTTCCCCTGTTCAGGGAAGCCCAAAAAAACATGAGTTTTCTGGTTCGGATATGTCCCTGTGGAGTTGGCCCAGAGCATATCTCGCATATGTTAGGAACAATCCTATATACCATGAAAAGTGGAAATTGGAGATATAGCTCAAATTCGAAAAAGAAAGACATATTCACATTCCCCGGTTCAGGGAAGCCCAAAAAACATGGGTTTCCTGGATCTGATGTGTCCCTGTGGAGTTGGCCCAGGGCATATCTCACATTTCTTAGGAAAAATCACGTATACCATCAATAGTGCAAATTGCAGATAGAGCTCAAATTCGAAAAAGAAAGACATATTCATATTCCACTGGGTCAGGGAAACCCAAAAGACATGAGTTTTCAGCATCTGATCTGTCCCTGTGGAGTTGGCCCAGAGCATATCTCGCATTTGTTAGGAAAAATTCCTTATACAATGAAAAGTGCAAATTGCAGATTGAACTCAAATTTGAAGAACAAACACATATTTATGTTCCCCAAGGTCTGGGAAGCCCTCCAAAAAGAGTTTTCTGGATCTGGTCTTTCCCTGTGGAGTTGGCCCAGGGCATATCTCGCATTTCTTAGGAAAAATCCCTTATACCATGAAAAGTGCAAATTGCAAATAGAGCTAAAATTCAAAAAACAAAGACATATTCATGTTCCCCTGGGTTAGGGAAACCCAAAAATACATGAGTTTCCTGGATCTGGTCTCTCCCTTTGGAGTTGGCCCAGGGCATATCTCACATTTCTTAGGAAAAATCCCTTGTACCATCAATAGTGCAAATTGCAGATAGAGGTCAAATTTGAAAAACAAAGACATATTCATGTGCACCCTGGTCAGGGAAACAAAAAAAAAACATGGGTTTCTGGGATCTGATCTGTCCCTGTGGAGTTGGCCAAGGGCATATCTCACATTTCTTAGGAAAAATCACTTATACCATCAATAGTGCAAATTGCAGATAGAGCTCAAATTCGAAAAAGAAAGACATATTCATATTCCCCTGAGTCAGGGAAACCCAAAAAACCCAGCATCTGATCTGTCCCTGTGGAGTTGGCCCAGAGCATATCTCGCAATTGTTAGGAAAAATTCCTTATACAATGAAAAGTGCAAATTGCAGATTGAACTCAAATTTGAAGAACAAACACATATTTATGTTCCCCCAGGTCTGGGAAGCCCTCCAAAAAGAGTTTTCTCGATCTGGTCTTTCCCTGTGGAGTTGGCCCAGGGCATATCTCGCATTTGTTAGGAAAAATCCCTTATACCATGAAAAGTGCAAATTGCAAATAGAGCTAAAATTCGAAAAAAAAGACATATTCATGTTCCCCCGGGAAGCCCAAAAAAACATGAGTTTTCTGGTTCGGATATGTCCCTTTGGAGTTGGCCCAGAGCATATCTCGCATATGTTAGGAACAATCCTATATACCATGAAAAGTGGAAATTGCAGATAGAGCTCAAATTCGAAAAAGAAAGAGATATTCATATTCCCCTGGGTCAGGGAAACCCAAAAAACATGAGTTTTCGGCATCTGATCTATCCCTGTGGAGTTGGCCTAGAGCATATCTCGCATTTGTTAGGAAAAATCCCTTGTACCAACAATATTGAAAATTGCAGATAGAGGTCAAATTTGAAAAACAAAGACATATTCATGTGCCCCCTGGTCAGGGAAACGAAAAAAAAATGTGAGTTTCTGGGATCTGATCTGTCCCACAGGGTGTAACTCACATTTCTTAGGAAAAATCCATGAAAAGTGGAAATTGCAGATAGAGCTCAAATTCGAAAAACAAGCACATATTCATGTTCCCCTGGGTCAAGGAAGCCAGAAAAACTTGAGTTTTTGGGATCTGATCTTTCCCTTTGGAGTGGGCCCAGGGCATAACTCGCATTTCTTAGGAAAAATCACTTATACCATCAATAGTGCAAATTGCAGATAGAGCTCAAATTCGAAAAAGAAAGACATATTCACGTTCCCCGGTTCAGGGAAGCCCAAAAAACAAAAACCAAAAAAACCATGAGTTTCTGGGATCTGATCTTTCCCTGTGGAGTTGGCGCAGGGCATAACTCACATTTGTTAGGAAAAATCCATGAAAAGTGGAAATTGGAGATAGAGCTCAAATTCGAAAAAGAAAGACATATTCACATTCCCCGGTTCAGGGAAGCCCAAAAAACATGAGTTTCCTGGATCTGATCTGTCCCTGTGGAGTTGGCCCAGGGCATATCTCACATTTCTTAGGAAAAATCACTTATACCATCAATAGTGCAAATTGCAGATAGTGGTCAAATTCGAAAAACAAAGACATATTCATGTTTCCCCGGGTCTCGGAAACCCAAAAAAACATGAGTTTTTGGGACCTGATCTTTCCCTTTGGAGTTGGCCCAGGGCATAACTTGCATATGTTAGGAAAAATCCCATATACCATGAAAAGTGCAAATTACAGATAGAGCTCAAATTTGAAGAAGAAACACATATTTATGTTCCCGCAGGTCACGGAAACCCTCCAAAATAGAGTTTTCTGGATCTGGTCTGTCCCTTTGGAGTTGGCCCAACTCATATCTCGCATTTGTTAGGAAAAATCCATTATACCTTGAAAAGTGCACATAGGAGATAGAGCTCAAATTTGAAAAACAAACACATATTCATATTCCCCTGGGTCAGGGAAGCCCAAAAAACATGAATATTTAGGATCTGATCTGTCCCTTTGGAGATGGCCCGGGGTATAACTTTATTTTGTTAGGAAAAATTCCCTTATATGATGTAAAGTGAAAATTGGAGATAGAGCTCAAATTTAAAAAAAAGACATATTCATATTCCACTGGGTAAGGGAAAGCGAAAAAAAAATGAGTTTCCTGGATCTGATCTGTCTTTTTGGAGTTGGCCCAGGGCATATCTCGCATTTGTTAGGAAAAATCACTTATTCCATCAGTAGTGCAAAATGCTGATAGAGCTCAAATTCGAAAAAGAAAGACATATTCATATTCCCCTGGGTCAGGGAAACCCAAAAAACCCAGCATCTGATCTGTCCCTGTGGAGTTGGCCAAGAACATATGTCGCATTTGTTAGGAAAAATTCCTTATACAATCAAAAGTGCAAATTGCAGATTGAACTCAAATTCGAAAAACAAAGACATATTCATGTTCCCCCCGGTTAGGGAAACCCAAAAATACATGAGTTTTCTGGATCTTATCTGTCCCTGTGCAGTTGGCCCAGGACATATCTCGCATTTGTTTGGAAAACTCCATTATACCATGAAAAGTGAACATAGTTAGTTAGTTCAAATTCGAAATTCGAAAAACAAACACATATTCATATTCCCCTATGTCAGGGAAGCCCAAAAAACATGAATATTTAGGATCTGATCTGTCCCTTTCGACTTTGCCCAGGGTATAACTCGCATTTGTTAGGAAAAATCCATTATACCATAAAAATAGGAGACAGAGTTGAAATTCGAAAAACAAAGACAAATTCATGTTCCCCCGGGTCAGGGAAACCCAAAAAAACATGAGTTTCCTGGATCTTATCTGTCCCTGTGGAGTTGGCCAAGGGCATATCTCACATTTCTTAGGAAAAATCACTTATACCATCAATAGTGCAAATTGCAGATAGAGCTCAAATTCGAAAAAGAAAGACATATTCATATTCCCCTGGGTCAGGGAAGCCCAAAAAAACATGAATATTTAGGATCTGATCTGTCCCTTTGGAGTTGGCCCAGGGTATAACTCGCATTTGTTAGGAAAAATCCCATATACCAGGAAAAGTGCACATAAGAGATAGAGCTCAAATTCAAAAAACAAAGACATATTCATATTCCCCCGGTTCAGGGAAGCCCAAAAAAACATGAATTCTCCAGATCTGATCTGTCCCTGTGGAGTTAGCTGAGGGCATGTCTCGCATTTGTTAGGAAAAAACATGAGTTTTCGGGACCTGATCTGTACCAAATAGAGCTCAAACTTGAAGAACAAACACATATTCAAAAAACAGAGATATATTCATGTTCCGTCAGGTCAGGGAAACCCAAAAACACATGAGTTTTCTGGATCTTATCTGTCCCTGTGCAGTTGGCCCATGGCATATCTCGCATTTGTTAGGAAAAATCCCATATACTATGAAAAGTGCAAATTGCAGATAGAGCTCAAATTTGAAGAACAAAGACATATTTATGTTCCACCAGTTCAGGGAAGCCCCCCCAAAAATGACTTTTTCGGATCTGATCTCTCCCTGTCGAGTTGGCCCAGGGCATAACTCGCATTTGTTAGGAAAAATCCCTTATACCATCAATAGTGCAAATTGCTGATAGAGCTCAAATTCAAAAAAGAAAGACATATTCATGCTCCCCTAGGTCGAGGAAAAAAAAAACACATTAGTTTCCTTGATCTGATCTGTCCCTCTGGAGTTGGCCCAGGGCATATCTCACATTTCTTAGGAAAAATCCCTTATACCATCAATATTGCAAATTGCAGATAGAGGTCAAATTCGTAAAAGAAAGACATATTCACGTTCCCCGGTTCAGGGAAGCCCAAAAAACATGAGTTTTATGGTTCGGATATGTCCCTATGGAGTTGGCCCAGAGCATATCTCGCATATGTTAGGAACAATCCTATATACCATGAAAAGTGGAAATTGGAGATAGAGCTCAAATTCGAAAAAGAAAGACATATTCACGTTCCCCGGTTCAGGGAAGCCCAAAAAACATGAGTTTTATGGTTCGGATATGTCCCTGTGGAGTTGGCCCAGAGTATATCTCGCATATGTTAGGAAAAATCCCATATACCATGAAAAGTGCAAATTACAGATAGAGCTCAAATTTGAAGAAGAAACACATATTTATGTTCCCCCAGGTCAGGGAAACCCTCCAAAAAAAGAGTTTTCTGGATCTGGTCTCTCCCTTTGGAGTTGGCCCAACTGATACCTCGCATTTGTTAGGAAAAATGCATTATACCATAAAAATAGGAGACAGAGATCAAATTCGAAAAACAAAGACAAATTCATGTTCCCCCAGGTTAGGGAAACCCCAAAAAACATGAGTTTTTGGGATCTGATCTTTCCCTGTGCAGTTGGCGCATGGCATATCTTGCATTTGTTAGGAAAAATTCCATATACCATGAAAAGTGCAAATTGCAGATAGAGCTCAAATTTGAAGAACAAAGACATATTTATGTTCCACCAGTTCAGGGAAGCCCCCCCAAAAATGACTTTTTCGGATCTGATCTCTCCCTGTCGAGTTGGCCCAGGGCATAACTCGCATTTGTTAGGAAAAATCCCTTATACCATCAATAGTGCAAATTGCTGATAGAGCTCAAATTCAAAAAAGAAAGACATATTCATGCTCCCCTAGGTCGAGGAAAAAAAAAACACATTAGTTTCCTTGATCTGATCTGTCCCTCTGGAGTTGGCCCAGGGCATATCTCACATTTCTTAGGAAAAATCCCTTATACCATCAATATTGCAAATTGCAGATAGAGGTCAAATTCGTAAAAGAAAGACATATTCACGTTCCCCGGTTCAGGGAAGCCCAAAAAACATGAGTTTTATGGTTCGGATATGTCCCTATGGAGTTGGCCCAGAGCATATCTCGCATATGTTAGGAACAATCCTATATACCATGAAAAGTGGAAATTGGAGATAGAGCTCAAATTCGAAAAAGAAAGACATATTCACGTTCCCCGGTTCAGGGAAGCCCAAAAAACATGAGTTTTATGGTTCGGATATGTCCCTGTGGAGTTGGCCCAGAGTATATCTCGCATATGTTAGGAAAAATCCCATATACCATGAAAAGTGCAAATTACAGATAGAGCTCAAATTTGAAGAAGAAACACATATTTATGTTCCCCCAGGTCAGGGAAACCCTCCAAAAAAAGAGTTTTCTGGATCTGGTCTCTCCCTTTGGAGTTGGCCCAACTGATACCTCGCATTTGTTAGGAAAAATGCATTATACCATAAAAATAGGAGACAGAGATCAAATTCGAAAAACAAAGACAAATTCATGTTCCCCCAGGTTAGGGAAACCCCAAAAAACATGAGTTTTTGGGATCTGATCTTTCCCTGTGCAGTTGGCGCATGGCATATCTTGCATTTGTTAGGAAAAATTCCATATACCATGAAAAGTGCAAATTGCAGATAGAGCTCAAATTTGTATAACAATCACATATTTATGTTCCCCCGGGTCAGGGAAAAACTGCAAAAAAAGTGTTTCCTGGATCTGGTCTCTCCCTTTGGAGTTGGCCCAGCTCATATCTCGCATTTGTTAGGAAAAATCCATTATACCATAAAAATAGGAGACAGAGTTGAAATTCGAAAAACAAAGACAAATTCATGTTCCCCCGGGTCAGGGAAACCCAAAAAAACATGAGTTTCCTGGATCTGATCTGTCCCTGTGGAGTTGGCCCAGAGCATATCTCGCATAAGTTAGGAACAATCCTATATACCATGAAAAGTGGAAATTGGAGATAGAGCTCAAATTCGAAAAAGAAAGACATATTCACATTCCCCGGTTCAGGGAAGCCCAAAAAACATGGGTTTCCTGGATCTGATCTTTCCCTTTGGAGTTGGCCCAGGGCATAACTTGCATATGTTAGGAAAAATCACGTATACCATCAATAGTGCAAATTGCAGATAGAGCTCAAATTCGAAAAAGAAAGACATATTCATATTCCCCTGGGTCAGGGAAACCCAAAAAACATGAGTTTTCAGCATCTGATCTGTCCCTGTGGAGTTGGCCCAGAGCATATCTCGCATTTGTTAGGAAAAATTCCTTATACAATGAAAAGTGCAAATTGCAGATTGAACTCAAATTTGAAGAACAAACACATATTTATGTTCCCCCAGGTCTGGGAAGCCCTCCAAAAAGAGTTTTCTGGATCTGGTCTGTCCCTGTGGAGTTGGCCCAGGGCATATCTCGCATTTCTTAGGAAAAATCCCTTATACCATGAAAAGTGCAAATTGCAAATAGAGCTAAAATTCGAAAAACAAAGACATATTCATGTTCGGGACATGATCTTTCCCTGTGCAGTTGGCGCATGGCATATCTTTGTTAGGAAAAATCCCATATTTGATGAAAAGTGAAAATTGGAGATAGAGCTCAAATTAAAAAAAAAAGACATATTCCTATTCCCCTGGGTCAGGGAAGCCCAAAAAACATGAGTTTCCTGGATCTTATCTGTCCCTGTGGAGTTGGCCAAGGGCATATCTCACATTTCTTAGGAAAAATCACTTATACCATCAATAGTGCAAATTGCAGATAGAGCTCAAATTCGAAAAACAAAGACATATTCATGTTCCCCCGGGTCACGGAAACCCAAAAAAACATGAGTTTTTGGGACCTGATCTTTCCCTGTGCAGTTGGCGCATGGCATATCTTGCATTTGTTAGGAAAAATCCCATATACCATGAAAAGTGAAAATTGAAAATAGAGCTCAAATTCGAAAAACAAGCACATATTCATGTTCCAATAGGTCAGGGAAGCCCAAAAAAGTTGAGTTTTTGGAATCTGATCTGTCTTTTTGGACTTGGCCCCGGGCATATCTCGCATTTGTTAGGAAAAATCCCTTATACCATCAATATTGCAAATTGCAGATAGAGGTCAAATTCGTAAAAGAAAGACATATTCACGTTCCCCGGTTCAGGGAAGCCCAAAAAACATGAGTTTTATGGTTCGGATATGTCCCTGTGGAGTTGGCCCAGAGCATATCTCGCATATGTTAGGAAAAATCCCATATACCATGAAAAGTGCAAATTACAGATAGAGCTCAAATTTGAAGAAGAAACACATATTTATGTTCCCCCAGGTCAGGGAAACCCTCCAAAAAAAGAGTTTTCTGGATCTGGTCTCTCCCTTTGGAGTTGGCCCAACTGATACCTCGCATTTGTTAGGAAAAATGCATTATACCATAAAAATAGGAGACAGAGATCAAATTCGAAAAACAAAGACAAATTCATGTTCCCCCAGGTTAGGGAAACCCCAAAAAACATGAGTTTTTGGGATCTGATCTTTCCCTGTGCAGTTGGCGCATGGCATATCTTGCATTTGTTAGGAAAAATTCCATATACCATGAAAAGTGCAAATTGCAGATAGAGCTCAAATTTGTATAACAATCACATATTTATGTTCCCCCGGGTCAGGGAAAAACTGCAAAAAAAGTGTTTCCTGGATCTGGTCTCTCCCTTTGGAGTTGGCCCAGCTCATATCTCGCATTTGTTAGGAAAAATCCATTATACCATAAAAATAGGAGACAGAGTTGAAATTCGAAAAACAAAGACAAATTCATGTTCCCCCGGGTCAGGGAAACCCAAAAAAACATGAGTTTCCTGGATCTGATCTGTCCCTGTGGAGTTGGCCCAGAGCATATCTCGCATATGTTAGGAACAATCCTATATACCATGAAAAGTGGAAATTGGAGATAGAGCTCAAATTCGAAAAAGAAAGACATATTCACATTCCCCGGTTCAGGGAAGCCCAAAAAACATGGGTTTCCTGGATCTGATCTTTCCCTTTGGAGTTGGCCCAGGGCATAACTTGCATATGTTAGGAAAAATCCCATATACCATGAAAAGTGGAAATAGGAGATAGAGCTCAAATTCGAAAAAGAAAGACATATTCACGTTCCCCGGTTCAGGGAAGCCCAAAAAAACATGAGTTTTCTGGTTCGGATATGTCCCTGTGGAGTTGGCCCAGAGCATATCTCGCATATCTTAGGAAAAATCCTATATACCATGAAAAGTGGAAATTGGAGATAGAGCTCAAATTCGAAAAAGAAAGACATATTCATGTTCCCCCGGGTCACGGAAACCCAAAAAAACATGAGTTTTTGGGACCTGATCTTTCCCTGTGCAGTTGGCGCATGGCATATCTTGCATTTGTTAGGAAAAATCCCATATACCATGAAAAGTGAAAATTGAAAATAGAGCTCAAATTCGAAAAACAAGCACATATTCATGTTCCAATAGGTCAGGGAAGCCCAAAAAAGTTGAGTTTTTGGGATCTGATCTGTCTTTTTGGACTTGGCCCAGGGCATATCTCGCATTTGTTAGGAAAAATCTCTTATTCCATCAATAGTGCAAATTGCTGATAGAGCTCAAATTCAAAAAAGAAAGACATATTCATGCTCCCCTAGGTCGAGGAAAAAAAAACCACATTAGTTTCCTTGATCTGATCTGTCCCTCTGGAGTTGGCCCAGGGCATATCTCACATTTCTTAGGAAAAATCCCTTATACCATCAATATTGCAAATTGCAGATAGAGGTCAAATTCGTAAAAGAAAGACATATTCACGTTCCCCGGTTCAGGGAAGCCCAAAAAACATGAGTTTTATGGTTCGGATATGTCCCTGTGGAGTTGGCCTAGAGCATATCTCACATATTTTAGGAAAAATCCCATATACCATGAAAAGTGCAAATTACAGATAGAGCTCAAATTTGAAGAAGAAACACATATTTATGTTCCCCCAGGTCAGGGAAACCCTCCAAAAAAAGAGTTTTCTGGATCTGGTCTCTCCCTTTGGAGTTGGCCCAACTGATACCTCGCATTTGTTAGGAAAAATGCATTATACCATAAAAATAGGAGACAGAGATCAAATTCGAAAAACAAAGACAAATTCATGTTCCCCCAGGTTAGGGAAACCCCAAAAAACATGAGTTTTTGGGATCTGATCTTTCCCTGTGCAGTTGGCGCATGGCATATCTTGCATTTGTTAGGAAAAATTCCATATACCATGAAAAGTGCAAATTGCAGATAGAGCTCAAATTTGAAGAAGAAACACATATTTATGTTCCCCCAGGTCAGGGAAACCCTCCAAAAAAAGAGTTTTCTGGATCTGGTCTCTCCCTTTGGAGTTGGCCCAACTGATACCTCGCATTTGTTAGGAAAAATGCATTATACCATAAAAATAGGAGACAGAGATCAAATTCGAAAAACAAAGACAAATTCATGTTCCCCCAGGTTAGGGAAACCCCAAAAAACATGAGTTTTTGGGATCTGATCTGTCCCTGTGGAGTTGGCCCTCGGCATAGCTCTCATTTGTTTGGAAAAATTCCATATACCATGAAAAGTGCAAATTGCAGATAGAGCTCAAATTTGTATAACAATCACATATTTATGTTCCCCCGGGTCAGGGAAAAACTGCAAAAAATGTGTTTCCTGGATCTGGTCTCTCCCTTTGGAGTTGGCCCAGCTCATATCTCGCATTTGTTAGGAAAAATCCATTATACCATAAAAATAGGAGACAGAGTTGAAATTCGAAAAACAAAGACAAATTCATGTTCCCCCGGGTCAGGGAAACCCAAAAAAACATGAGTTTCCTGGATCTGATCTGTCCCTGTGGAGTTGGCCCAGAGCATATCTCGCATATGTTAGGAACAATCCTATATACCATGAAAAGTGGAAATTGGAGATAGAGCTCAAATTCGAAAAAGAAAGACATATTCACATTCCCCGGTTCAGGGAAGCCCAAAAAACTTGTGTTTCCTGGATCTGATCTTTCCCTTTGGAGTTGGCCCAGGGCATAACTTGCATATGTTAGGAAAAATCCCATATACCATGAAAAGTGCAAATTACAGATAGAGCTCAAATTTGAAGAAGAAACACATATATATGTTCCCGCAGGTCACGGAACCCCTCCAAAATAGAGTTTTCTGGATCTGGTCTCTCCCTTTGGAGTTGGCCCAACTCATATCTCGCATTTGTTAGGAAAAATCCATTATACCTTGAAAAGTGCACATAGGAGATAGAACTCAAATTCGAAAAACAAACACATATTCATATTCCCCTACGTCAGGGAAGCCCAAAAAACATGAATATTTAGGATCTGATGTGTCCCTTTCGACTGGGCCCAGGGTATAACTCGCATTTGTTAGGAAAAATCCATTATACCATCAATATTGAAAATTGCAGATAGAGGTCAAATTCGAAAAACAAAGACATATTCATGTTCGGGACATGATCTTTCCCTGTGCAGTTGGCGCATGGCATATCTTTGTTAGGAAAAATCCCATATTTGATGAAAAGTGAAAATTGGAGATAGAGCTCAAATTAAAAAAAAAAGACATATTCCTATTCCCCTGGGTCAGGGAAGCCCAAAAAACATGAGTTTCCTGGATCTTATCTGTCCCTGTGGAGTTGGCCAAGGGCATATCTCACATTTCTTAGGAAAAATCACTTATACCATCAATTGTGCAAATTGCAGATAGAGCTCAAATTCGAAAAACAAAGACATATTCATGTTCCCCTGGGTCAAGGAAGCCAGAAAAACTTGAGTTTTTGGGATCTGATCTTTCCCTTTGGAGTGGGCCCAGGGCATAACTCGCATTTCTTAGGAAAAATCACTTATACCATCAATAGTGCAAATTGCAGATAGAGCTCAAATTCGAAAAAGAAAGACATATTCACATTCCCCGGTTCAGGGAAGCCCAAAAAACAAAAACCAAAAAAACCATGAGTTTCTGGGATCTGATCTTTCCCTGTGGAGTTGGCACAGGGCATAACTCGCATTTCTTAGGAAAAATCACTTATACCATCAATCGTGCAAATTGCAGATAGAGCTCAAATTCAAAAAAGAAAGACATATTCATATTCCCCCAAGTCAGGGAAACCAAAAAAAAACATTAGTTTCCTTGATCTGAAATGTCCCTGTGGAGTTGGCCCAGGGCATATCTCACATTTCTTAGGAAAAATCCCTTATACCATAAAAAAAGAAAGACATATTCTTGTTCGGGAACTGATCTTTCCCTGTGCAGTTGGCGCATGGCATATCTTGCATTTGTTAGGAAAAATCCCATATACCATGAAAAGTGCAAATTACAGATAGAGCTCAAATTTGAAGAAGAAACACATATTTATGTTCCCGCAGGTCACGGAACCCCTCCAAAATAGAGTTTTCTTGATCTGGTCTCTCCCTTTGGAGTTGGCCCAACTCATATCTCGCATTTGTTAGGAAAAATCCATTATACCTTGAAAAGTGCACATAGGAGATAGAGCTCAAATTCGAAAAACAAACACATATTCATATTCCCCTACATCAGGGAAGCCCAAAAAACATGAATATTTAGGATCTGATGTGTCCCTTTCGACTTGGCCCAGGGTATAACACGCATTTGTTAGGAAAAATCCATTATACCATCAATATTGAAAATTGCAGATAGAGGTCAAATTCGAAAAACAAAGACATATTCATGTTCGGGACCTGATCTTTCCTTGTGCAGTTGGCGCATGGCATATCTTTGTTAGGAAAAATCCCATATTTGATGAAAAGTGAAAATTGGAGATAGAGCTCAAATTTAAAAAAAAGACATATTCCTATTCCCCTGGGTCAGGGAAGCCCAAAAAACATGAGTTTCCTGGATCTTATCTGTCCCTGTGGAGTTGGCCAAGGGCATATCTCACATTTCTTAGGAAAAATCACTTATACCATCAATAGTGCAAATTGCAGATAGAGCTCAAATTCAAAAAAGAAAGACATATTCATATTCCCCTGGGTCAGGGAAACCCAAAAAACATGAGTTTTCGGCATCTGATCTATCCCTGTGGAGTTGGCCTAGAGCATATCTCGCATTTGTTAGGAAAAATCCCTTGTACCAACAATATTGAAAATTGCAGATAGAGGTCAAATTTGAAAAACAAAGACATATTCATGTGCCCCCTGGTCAGGGAAACGAAAAAAAATGTGAGTTTCTGGGATCTGATCTGTCCCACAGGGTGTAACTCACATTTGTTAGGAAAAATCCATGAAAAGTGGAAATTGCAGATAGAGCTCAAATTCGAAAAACAAGCATATATTCATGTTCCCCTGGGTCAAGGAAGCCAGAAAAACTTGAGTTTTTGGGATCTGATCTTTCCCTTTGGAGTGGGCCCAGGGCATAACTCGCATTTCTTAGGAAAAATCACTTATACCATCAATAGTGCAAATTGCAGATAGAGCTCAAATTCGAAAAAGAAAGACATATTCATGTTCCCCGGTTCAGGGAAGCCCAAAAAACAAAAACCAAAAAAACCATGAGTTTCTGGGATCTGATCTTTCCCTGTGGAGTTGGCCCAGGGCATATCTCACATTTCTTAGGAAAAATCACGTATACCATCAATAGTGCAAATTGCAGATAGAGCTCAAATTCGAAAAAGAAAGACATATTCATATTCCCCTGGGTCAGGGAAACCCAAAAAACATGAGTTTTCAGCATCTGATCTGTCCCTGTGGAGTTGGCCCAGAGCATATCTCGCATTTGTTAGGAAAAATTCCTTATACAATGAAAAGTGCAAATTGCAGATTGAACTCAAATTTGAAGAACAAACACATATTTATGTTCCCCCAGGTCTGGGAAGCCCTCCAAAAAGAGTTTTCTGGATCTGGTCTGTCCCTGTGGAGTTGGCCCAGGGCATATCTCGCATTTGTTAGGAAAAATCCCTTATACCATGAAAAGTGCAAATTGCAAATAGAGCTAAAATTCGAAAAACAAAGACATATTCATGTTCCCCCGGGTTAGGGAAAGCCAAAAATACATGAGTTTCCTGGATCTGGTCTCTCCCTTTGGAGTTGGCCCAACTCATATCTCGCATTTGTTAGGAAAAATCCATTATAGCTTGAAAAGTGCACATAGGAGATAGAGCTCAAATTCGAAAAACAAACACATATTCATATTCCCCTGGGTCAGGGAAGCCCAAAAAACATGAATATTTAGGATCTGATCTGTCCCTTTGGAGATGGCCCGGGGTATAACTTTATTTTGTTAGGAAAAATTCCCTTATATGATGTAAAGTGAAAATTGGAGATAGAGCTCAAATTAAAAAAAAAAAATATTCATATTCCCCTGGGTAAGGGAAACAACAAAAAAAATGAGTTTCCGGGATCTGACCTGTCTTTTTGGAGTTGGCCCAGGGCATATCTCGCATTTGTTAGGAAAAATCACTTATTCCATCAATAGTGCAAATTGCTGATAGAGCTCAAATTCAAAAAAGAAAGACATATTCATATTCCCCTGAGTCAGGGAAACCCAAAAAACCCAGCATCTGATCTGTCCCTGTGGAGTTGGCCCAGAGCATATCTCGCATTTGTTAGGAAAAATTCCTTATACAATCAAAAGTGCAAATTGCAGATTGAACTCAACTTTGAAGAACAAACACATATTTATGTTCCCCAGGGTCTGTGAAGCCCTCCAAAAAGAGTTTTCTGGATCTGGTCTGTCCCTGTGGAAAAATCCCATATACCATGAAAAGTGCAAATTACAGATAGAGCTCAAATTTGAAGAATAAACACATATTTATGTTCCCCCAGGTCAGGGAAACCCTCCAAAAAAAGAGTTTTCTGGATCTGGTCTCTCCCTTTGGATTTGGCCCAACTGATACCTCGCATTTGTTAGGAAAAATCCATTATACCATAAAAATAGGAGACAGAGATCAAATTCGAAAAACAAAGACAAATTCATGTTCCCCCGGATTAGGGAAACCCCAAAAAACATGAGTTTTTGGGATCTGATCTGTCCCTGTGGAGTTGGCCCTCGGCATATCTCGCATTTGTTTGGAAAAATCCCATGTACCATGAAAAGTGCAAATTCCCCCGGGTCAGGGAAGCCCAAAGAACATGAGTTTCCTGGATCTGATCTGTCCCTGTGGAGTTGGCCAAGGGCATATCTCACATTTCTTAGGAAAAATCACTTATACCATCAATAGTGCAAATTGCAGATAGAGCTCAAATTCGAAAAAGAAAGACATATTCACGTTCCCCGGTTCAGGGAAGCCCAAAAAGCATGAGTTTTATAGTTCGGATATGTCCCTGTGGAGTTGGCCCAGAGCATATCTCGCATATGTTAGGAAAAATCCCATATACCATGCAAAGTGGAAATTGGAGACAGAGCTCAAATTCGAAAAAGAAAGACATATTCACATTTCCTGGTTCAGGGAAGCCCAAAAAACATGGGTTTCCTGGATCTGATCTTTCCCTTTGGAGTTCGCCCAGGGCATAACTTGCATATGTTAGGAAAAATCACGTATACCATCAATAGTGCAAATTGCAGATAGAGCTCAAATTCGAAAAAGAAAGACATATTCATATTCCCCTGGGTCAGGGAAACCCAAAAAACATGAGTTTTCAGCATCTCATCTGTCCCTGTGGAGTTGGCCCAGAGCATATCTCGCATTTGTTAGGAAAAATTCCTTATACAATGAAAAGTGCAAATTGCAGATTGAACTCAAATTTGAAGAACAAACACATATTTATGTTCCCCCAGGTCTGGGAAGCCCTCCAAAAAGAGTTTTCTGGATCTGGTCTTTCCCTGTGGAGTTGGCCCAGGGCATATCTCGCATTTCTTAGGAAAAATCCCTTATACCATGAAAAGTGCAAATTGCAAATAGAGCTAAAATTCGAAAAACAAAGACATATTCATGTTCCCCCGGGTTAGGGAAACCGAAAAATACATGAGTTTCCTGGATCTGGTCTCTCCCTTTGGAGTTGGCCCAGGGCATATCTCACATTTCTTAGGAAAAATCCCTTGTACCATCAATAGTGCAAATTGCAGATAGAGGTCAAATTTGAAAAACAAAGACATATTCATGTGCCCCGTGGTCAGGGAAAAAAAAAAACATGGGTTTCTGGGATCTGATCTCTCCCTGTGGAGTTGGCACAGGGCATAACTCACATTTGTTAGGAAAAATCCATGAAAAGTGGAAATTGGAGATAGAGCTCAAATTCGAAAAAGAAAGACATATTCAAGTTCCCCTGTTCAGGGAAACCCAAAAAACATGAGTTTTCAGCATCTGATCTGTCCCTGTGGAGTTGGCCCAGAGCATATCTCGCATTTGTTAGGAAAAATTCCTTATACAATGAAAAGTGCAAATTGCAGATTGAACTCAAATTTGAAGAACAAACACATATTTATGTTCCCCCAGGTCTGGGAAGCCCTCCAAAAAGAGTTTTCTGGATCTGGTCTGTCCCTGTGGAGTTGGCCCAGGGCATATCTCGCATTTGTTAGGAAAAATCCCTTATACCATGAAAAGTGCAAATTGCAAATAGAGCTAAAATTCGAAAAACAAAGACATATTCATGTTCCCCCGGGTTAGGGAAAGCCAAAAATACATGAGTTTCCTGGATCTGGTCTCTCCCTTTGGAGTTGGCCCAACTCATATCTCGCATTTGTTAGGAAAAATCCATTATAGCTTGAAAAGTGCACATAGGAGATAGAGCTCAAATTCGAAAAACAAACACATATTCATATTCCCCTGGGTCAGGGAAGCCCAAAAAACATGAATATTTAGGATCTGATCTGTCCCTTTGGAGATGGCCCGGGGTATAACTTTATTTTGTTAGGAAAAATTCCCTTATATGATGTAAAGTGAAAATTGGAGATAGAGCTCAAATTAAAAAAAAAAATATTCATATTCCCCTGGGTAAGGGAAACAACAAAAAAAATGAGTTTCCGGGATCTGACCTGTCTTTTTGGAGTTGGCCCAGGGCATATCTCGCATTTGTTAGGAAAAATCACTTATTCCATCAATAGTGCAAATTGCTGATAGAGCTCAAATTCAAAAAAGAAAGACATATTCATATTCCCCTGAGTCAGGGAAACCCAAAAAACCCAGCATCTGATCTGTCCCTGTGGAGTTGGCCCAGAGCATATCTCGCATTTGTTAGGAAAAATTCCTTATACAATCAAAAGTGCAAATTGCAGATTGAACTCAACTTTGAAGAACAAACACATATTTATGTTCCCCAGGGTCTGTGAAGCCCTCCAAAAAGAGTTTTCTGGATCTGGTCTGTCCCTGTGGAAAAATCCCATATACCATGAAAAGTGCAAATTACAGATAGAGCTCAAATTTGAAGAATAAACACATATTTATGTTCCCCCAGGTCAGGGAAACCCTCCAAAAAAAGAGTTTTCTGGATCTGGTCTCTCCCTTTGGATTTGGCCCAACTGATACCTCGCATTTGTTAGGAAAAATCCATTATACCATAAAAATAGGAGACAGAGATCAAATTCGAAAAACAAAGACAAATTCATGTTCCCCCGGATTAGGGAAACCCCAAAAAACATGAGTTTTTGGGATCTGATCTGTCCCTGTGGAGTTGGCCCTCGGCATATCTCGCATTTGTTTGGAAAAATCCCATGTACCATGAAAAGTGCAAATTCCCCCGGGTCAGGGAAGCCCAAAGAACATGAGTTTCCTGGATCTGATCTGTCCCTGTGGAGTTGGCCAAGGGCATATCTCACATTTCTTAGGAAAAATCACTTATACCATCAATAGTGCAAATTGCAGATAGAGCTCAAATTCGAAAAAGAAAGACATATTCACGTTCCCCGGTTCAGGGAAGCCCAAAAAACATGAGTTTTATAGTTCGGATATGTCCCTGTGGAGTTGGCCCAGAGCATATCTCGCATATGTTAGGAAAAATCCCATATACCATGCAAAGTGGAAATTGGAGACAGAGCTCAAATTCGAAAAAGAAAGACATATTCACATTTCCTGGTTCAGGGAAGCCCAAAAAACATGGGTTTCCTGGATCTGATCTTTCCCTTTGGAGTTCGCCCAGGGCATAACTTGCATATGTTAGGAAAAATCACGTATACCATCAATAGTGCAAATTGCAGATAGAGCTCAAATTCGAAAAAGAAAGACATATTCATATTCCCCTGGGTCAGGGAAACCCAAAAAACATGAGTTTTCAGCATCTCATCTGTCCCTGTGGAGTTGGCCCAGAGCATATCTCGCATTTGTTAGGAAAAATTCCTTATACAATGAAAAGTGCAAATTGCAGATTGAACTCAAATTTGAAGAACAAACACATATTTATGTTCCCCCAGGTCTGGGAAGCCCTCCAAAAAGAGTTTGCTGGATCTGGTCTTTCCCTGTGGAGTTGGCCCAGGGCATATCTCGCATTTGTTAGGAAAAATCCCTTATACCATGAAAAGTGCAAATTGCAAATAGAGCTAAAATTCGAAAAACAAAGACATATTCATGTTCCCCCGGGTTAGGGAAACCGAAAAATACATGAGTTTCCTGGATCTGGTCTCTCCCTTTGGAGTTGGCCCAGGGCATATCTCACATTTCTTAGGAAAAATCCCTTGTACCATCAATAGTGCAAATTGCAGATAGAGGTCAAATTTGAAAAACAAAGACATATTCATGTGCCCCGTGGTCAGGGAAAAAAAAAACATGGGTTTCTGGGATCTGATCTCTCCCTGTGGAGTTGGCACAGGGCATAACTCACATTTGTTAGGAAAAATCCATGAAAAGTGGAAATTGGAGATAGAGCTCAAATTCGAAAAAGAAAGACATATTCAAGTTCCCCTGTTCAGGGAAGCCCAAAAAAACATGAGTTTTCTGGTTCGGATATGTCCCTGTGGAGTTGGCCCAGAGCATATCTCGCATATGTTAGGAACAATCCTATATACCATGAAAAGTGGAAATTGGAGATAGAGCTCAAATTCGAAAAAGAAAGACATATTCATATTCCCCTGGGTCAGGGAAACCCAAAAAACATGAGTTTTCAGCATCTGATCTGTCCCTGTGGAGTTGCCCCAGAGCATATCTCGCAATTGTTAGGAAAAATTCCTTATACAATGAAAAGTGCAAATTGCAGATTGAACTCAAATTTGAAGAACAAACACATATTTATGTTCCCCCAGGTCTGGGAAGCCCTCCAAAAAGAGTTTTCTGGATCTGGTCTTTCCCTGTGGAGTTGGCCCAGGGCATATCTCGCATTTGTTAGGAAAAATCCCTTATACCATGAAAAGTGCAAATTGCAAATAGAGCTAAAATTCGAAAAAAAAGACATATTCATGTTCCCCCGGGTTAGGGAAACCCAAAAATACATGAGTTTCCTGGATCTGGTCTCTCCCTTTGGAGTTGGCCCAGGGCATATCTCACATTTCTTAGGAAAAATCCCTTGTACCATCAATAGTGCAAATTGCAGATAGAGGTCAAATTTGAAAAACAAAGACATATTCATGTGCACCCTGGTCAGGGAAACAAAAAAAAACATGGGTTTCTGGGATCTGATCTGTCCCTGTGGAGTTGGCCAAGGGCATATCTCACATTTCTTAGGAAAAATCACTTATACCATCAATAGTGCAAATTGCAGATAGAGCTCAAATTCGAAAAAGAAAGACATATTCATATTCCCCTGGGTCAGGGAAGCCCAAACAAACATGAATATTTAGGATCTGATCTGTCCCTTTGGAGTTGGCCCAGGGTATAACTCGCATGTGTTAGGAAAAATCCCATATACCAGGAAAAGTGCACATAAGAGATAGAGCTCAAATTCAAAAAACAAAGACATATTCATATTCCCCCGGTTCAGGGAAGCCCAAAAAAACATGAATTCTCCAGATCTGATCTGTCCCTGTGGAGTTAGCTGAGGGCATGTCTCGCATTTGTTAGGAAAAAACATGAGTTTTCGGGACCTGATCTGTACCAAATAGAGCTCAAACTTGAAGAACAAACACATATTCAAAAAACAGAGATATATTCATGTTCCGTCGGGTCTGGGAAACCCAAAAACACATGAGTTTTCTGGATCTTATCTGTCCCTGTGCAGTTGGCCCATGGCATATCTCGCATTTGTTAGGAAAAATCCCATATACTATGAAAAGTGCAAAATGCAGATAGAGCTCAAATTTGAAGAACAAAGACATATTTATGTTCCACCAGTTCAGGGAAGCCCCCCAAAAAATGACTTTTTCGGATCTGATCTCTCCCTGTCGAGTTGGCCCAGGGCATAACTCGCATTTGTTAGGAAAAATCCCTTATACCATCAATCGTGCAAATTGCAGATAGAGGTCAAATTTGAAAAACAAAGACATATTCATGTGCCCCCTGGTCAGGGAAACAAAAAAAAATGGGTTTCTGGGATCTGATCTGTCCCTGTGGAGTTGGCACAGGGCATAACTCACATTTCTTAGGAAAAATCCCTTGTACCATCAATAGTGCAAATTGCAGATAGAGGTCAAATTTGAAAAACAAAGACATATTCATGTGCCCCCTGGTCAGGGAAACAAAAAAAAATGGGTTTCTGGGATCTGATCTGTCCCTGTGGAGTTGGCACAGGGCATAACTCACATTTGTTAGGAAAAATCCATGAAAAGTGGAAATTGGAGATAGAGCTCAAATTCGAAAAAGAAAGACATATTCACGTTCCCCTGTTCAGGGAAGCCCAAAAAAACATGAGTTTTCTGGTTCGGATATGTCCCTGTGGAGTTGGCCCAGAGCATATCTCGCATATGTTAGGAACAATCCTATATACCATGAAAAGTGGAAATTGGAGATAGAGCTCAAATTCGAAAAAGAAAGACATATTCACATTCCCCGGTTCAGGGAAGCCCAAAAAACATGGGTTTCCTGGATCTGATGTGTCCCTGTGGAGTTGGCCCAGGGCATATCTCACATTTCTTAGGAAAAATCGCGTATACCATCAATAGTGCAAATTGCAGATAGAGCTCAAATTCGAAAAAGAAAGACATATTCATATTCCCCTGGGTCAGGGAAACACAAAAAACATGAGTTTTCAGCATCTGATCTGTCCCTGTGGAGTTGCCCCAGAGCATATCTCGCAATTGTTAGGAAAAATTCCTTATACAATGAAAAGTGCAAATTGCAGATTGAACTCAAATTTGAAGAACAAACACATATTTATGTTCCCCCAGGTCTGGGAAGCCCTCCAAAAAGAGTTTTCTGGATCTGGTCTTTCCCTGTGGAGTTGGCCCAGGGCATATCTCGCATTTGTTAGGAAAAATCCCTTATACCATGAAAAGTGCAAATTGCAAATAGAGCTAAAATTCGAAAAACAAAGACATATTCATGTTCCCCCGGGTTAGGGAAACCCAAAAATACATGAGTTTCCTGGATCTGGTCTCTCCCTTTGGACTTGGCCCAGGGCATATCTCACATTTCTTAGGAAAAATCCCTTGTACCATCAATAGTGCAAATTGCAGATAGAGGTCAAATTTGAAAAACAAAGACATATTCATGTGCCCCCTGGTCAGGGAAACAAAAAAAAATGGGTTTCTGGGATCTGATCTGTCCCTGTGGAGTTGGCACAGGGCATAACTCACATTTGTTAGGAAAAATCCATGAAAAGTGGAAATTGGAGATAGAGCTCAAATTCGAAAAAGAAAGACATATTCACGTTCCCCTGTTCAGGGAAGCCCAAAAAAACATGAGTTTTCTGGTTCGGATATGTCCCTGTGGAGTTGGCCCAGAGCATATCTCGCATATGTTAGGAACAATCCTATATACCAGGGGTGTCAAACTCAATTTCATTGAGGGCCACATCAGCATTACGGTTGCCCTCGGGGGCCCGGGAGGGCGTGGCCAGGTGGGCGTGGCCGGGTGGGCGTGGCCGGGTGGGCGTGGCCAGCTCAATGCTGCTCACTCAGCACAGCTTACTCAATGAAAGAAAGTTGGCAGCAGTGCCCCTGAGGGGCAGGCAGGGTGGCAAAAACAGTTTTTAGCGCTCAGCTCTACTATACCAGCAAATCAAGCAATCACACCAGGGTTACCCTTGTAGGTAGGTGCACTTGAAGCAGGCAGAGTGCCACTCAACCTGGTTCCCAGAGGGCCAACTTCCCCCTTCGGCCTCGAGTCCCCCGAAAAAGCCTAGTGGGGTGGGGCCGGATATTGGCTCATTTGCAGGCACCCCGATGAGCATTGCATAGCCGTAAGATAGGTAGTCCTCGTTTAGCAACAGTACAGTTACAACAGTGGTGACAAAGTAACTTTGCAGCCAATCCTTGCATTTAGAACTTTTTCAGGTTTGTGTGGCAAATGGCAGCTGAAGTAAGAACCTAAGTCAGTTGCAGTTTCACTGAGTGACTGCATTGCTTAACAACCAAGTGGCTGGTCCCAATTGTGGTCGGTAAATGAGAACTACCTGTATTTCTATGTCCTTTTTGGTGTGGTAGAGGGCTTCAAATTCAGGAAACCTTCCTAAAAAGGACCAGAGTCTTACTTTCCCCAGGCTAGGAGTGCCCCTGAAGTACACACACTTGAACAGCAATTCAACACATAATCACACTTCTGTACCCATGCCAGCTTTTCAAAACCACACCGGCAGCAGGGGATCCCACTTCAGTTTCCATTTT